>NC_045638.1:80260428-81742928 GCF_009829145.1 Chiroxiphia lanceolata | reverse complement strand
GTACCCACATGTGTGTCAAAGTGTCTGAAGATCATGTGGGTTTGGTAGGAAAATTTTCTGCTGTGATTTTGGCTCTGGTCTACACTGGCGAACCACAAAGCTGTGTGCTTCAATGGAAGATTGAAGAGTGTTCTGGACAAGACCCTCCATTCACAGTGTGCACAGCACATTTGTTCCTGCCTGTGCCTTGATCTGGAAATGTCAACTTCACATAGTTTTAATCCAACCCTGCTCACAGCCACAAGTGGAACTGTAGTGAGGCAGAATATTTAACATTACATTTGCTGCATGTGCAGTAATGTGAGTTTGTCTGACCAGAAGCTGTTCATTCAAACAAGACAGGCATAAGCTTTCAACCCACTTTTTTATCTCTTTTCATATTTCAGAATTTTATCCTTCCAAGCAGAAAGATCATATTCCTGAACATGAAACACTAGGTAATCAAATTACAGGCATTTAAACTTTATGCTGAAATACAGGGTGCAATTTATACAAAACAGAACTTATATCACTCTCTTTCATACAGGATTTAGATTCTTACTTGGCAAAAACTTGCATTGAAACCATGGGGACTACTTACGAAGAAGAGACTTCAAAGTCATTCTTAGTGTCATTTTTGTACCACATAGCATCCTGCTACTCTTTGAAGCTGATCATATTTTCTTAAGATGAAAAACTCCACAAGGTTTCCCTGGTTGAGAGAATGTCTGGATTGATAGCTGTAGTTGAAAACACAACCATGTGTTGCAGTCCCTTTTAAACTGCATTTGTAAGACAGTTGACAAATAACTTCAAAGACTTTTCTAGGCTTAAATATTTCTGAAGTGTGACAAAACAAAGTGACTCAGAGTAGAAGAGGAAGCCAGTTAGGAAGCTTGGGGTGAAAACATTTACTGCTGTTAGAAATGGCAAATATTTAACCTTCATTAAGCAAAATATTTTTTTTATTTTGCAAGAGCTTCATTACTAACAGACAGGATTTTATTTTTGATTCCTGAGTATCAGCAACATGAGAACTTACAGTGGTTTCCACAGAGCAGTTAAAACACAGTTCTTCAAGTTGTGTATACAGTGCCAAGGAGTCTGTGTGGTCCTCAGTACATGGGGCTATCTCCTGGACTGGTTTATCTCCAAAGCAGACAAAACCAGATGTGTTCCCTGGGGGAGGTCTTCAAGCTTCTGGCAACACTACTCAACCTTCGTCATGTTGTACTTCTCAGTGATGTCTGTGGAGTTTTTCCTGAGTCAGACCGAGAAAAAAACTGCTTGAAAAAACCCTACCAGCACAGAGTAACTGATGTGATTGTGCCACAGATGTGCTGTGTATTATGGCAGAAAAGAGGCAAACTGGAGCTGATGTGTGTTACTGCCAGGCTGGTATTTATTCTCCAGGAGAGAAACGAGGCATTAAAAAATCAACAGAAACTCCACACCTACACTCACATCTGGGGACACCTAACTTCTAATCTTGGTCCTGACAGTGAGGTCACTCTACAGCAACACATCGCATCTGGTTTTTAAGCTTAGTACACCAAAATTTCTAGGAGGCTGCTAGACTTGTAGATGAAGGCACATCTATCAGTAGTGACTGTGATGAATAACTGAAATATATTTCTTCTGTTTCCTATATTGCGAGGGGTTTGAAGACAGCAGCAACAAAACAGTCAGATCTGTAATTTGTAAAAATTCTAAAATATGCCTTAAATATAGGTTTTATCATACTCTCCATACAAATTCTATAAAGATTTTTGAACTAGTGAATTATGGACAACATGTAAATATAAATGTAAGCATGTATTTATTTTTCACAGAGGCAGGTGTAACATGAAAATCAACTTAAGGTGACAATATTACCCATAGAAATATTTTAGGCTACTGTCTTCTCATCTTGAATTGATATAATTCTTATTTATCATAAAAAAATTAGGAATTATTTTAATACCAGATGTTCATGCTGTATATACAATCTCAACTAAGTGTGGATTTCAGTAATAGCTTTCAGCTTTCTTTCATATGCACTATAGAGCTTTAGCTGATGTTGTGTTGCGGAATATAGAAAGCCTTGTTTTGATCTCAGGCTAAATAATTCAGCAGATTTGTTTCTGTATGACAATAGTCTTAATATGGATGCCACTGCAGTGCAGCTGAACATCACACTGAAGTTTCACTGTGAGTCTGCAAAAAACCAAAAGTATCTAGGCAACTCTTGTTATGAATCCTCACAAGGAAAACATATTTTTTTTCTTTCAAATTTGTCACTACTTGGCCTATAAAGATTTCCATATTGAGTTGTCCTGAAACATTTCTTAAATGCTAAATTAATGCCAACATTTTTATTGACTTACCATATGCAGGATCAGGCTTTGCATCATCAAAGTAACTGGTTAGGCTTTGGGTTTGGAATGGCTTAGCAGCAAATCATCAAGGAATGAAAATGAAAACATGACTAGACAAAGACTCCTCCAAAGTCACATATCAGTGCTGAAAGTTCCTGAAGGAAAATAAGAACTGCCATTGTAGCTGATACGATCAAATTTATTGAGTGAATCAGAACTCCACAGAAGTCAATTGAGATCTCCTGCTTGCTTTCATGAGCCCCAAATTTCTCATATAATCTGCAAAAATGTCTAAATACACAAAATTACTAACAGCAGAGTTTTTGGACCACTTTGAATCTTTAATTAAGGCTGACTAGGGATTGTGTTCCTTTTAGGTAACGTTCATTGTATTGGATGTGCTCTAGATTGAATCTAGGTACAGCTCAAGGCCTCAGAGGGTTTTACTCTCCCTTAGCATTGTATTTCTGTATTTGTTTGCAGTTTTCTACTGTGGTAAAGTAACTTTCCCATATTCTCATTTTGTGACTAAAATCAGTGTTATTTGTCAAGACAGATGCTATATTTATGGCCCGAAGAGACTTTCAGGTAATATTAACTATCTCACTATTTTGCAGAAATCACCAGGTTGGAAATCAGGTTTGACGTCTTGGTTTGTAACACTTCAATTCAGAGAGGCCTCAATAAACTTGGAGTGAGCCAACAGAAACCTTGAGAAGTTCGGCAAGCAGAAAGAACAAGTTCTGCACGTGGAGCAGAACACTCCTATCACTGTACAGGCAGGGAACTGGCTGGCTGATAAAGAGTCATGCTGGAATCATGCTACATGAACATCAAGCTGAATGTGAGCTGTGGAGACCTATGCTGGAACAGGGGAAGAATGTGAGGAGTCCTTCCCCTGAGGAGGAAGGAGCAGCAGAGAAAACCTGATGAACTGACTGCAGTACCTGTTCCCCATCTCCCTGTGCTGCTGTCGGGGAGGAGGTAGAGAAATCGTGAGTGAAGTTGAGCCCAGGAAGAAGGGAGAGGTGTGGTGGAAGGTGTTTTTCAGTTTTGTTTAATCTCTCATTATCCTACTCTGATTTGACTGGCAATAAATTAAGTTAATTTCTCCATGTCGGGTCTGTTTTGCCCATGACAGTAACTGGTGAGTGATCTCTCCCTGTCCATACCTCGTCCCACGAGCCTGTAGTTATATTTTCTCTCCCCAGTCCAGCTGACGAGTGCAGTGATACAGTGCCTGTGATAAGCACCCGGCATCCAGCCATGGTCAATTCCTCACAGGTCCCAAGCTTCGGATGCCCTGAGCCCCTTGTGAGCGACCCCACGACCCTTCCCGTGCGTGCTGGGGTCCCGGCTCTGCCCAGGGAGACCCCTCCCGACCGCGGGGACACAAATTCCCTCTGCAGCGCCGAGCTGGCCGATGAGCACCCGAGCAGCCCTGGGAGCCGGGGCCGCTGTCACTGCTCTGCAGCCGCCCTGCTGCCGTGGCGGAGCAGCCGCACGGGGGAGGCGGTGAGGCGGCGGAGCCCCGCCGTGAGCCCGAGCTCCGCTCTCTCCGTGGGCGTTGCGGCCGCGGCCGATCGCGGGCGGGGCGAGGCGGCACCAGGACCGGGAGGCGGCGTGGGGAGGACAGGCCGGCATGGCCGGGAGGGGCGGCGGCACCAGCACCTCCCCGCCACCGGGGCCGGGGGTGGGGGCTGAGCGGCGGCGGCGGCAGCTGCCCCAGCCCCGCGATGCGCTGCCCGGCCCCGGCGCCGCCGCTGCCCTGCGAGGGGCAGAGCGGCGGCAGCGGGCGGCGGGGATGGAGGCGACCCCGCGGCGCTGCCCCGGCGGCTGCCGGCGGCGCTGGCGGCGGCGCTGGCGGCGCTGGGCGCTGGCGGCCGGGCTGCTGGGCGCCGCCGCCGCGCTCGCCCTGTTCGCCGCCCTGCGGGAGCCGGGGCGGGCGAGCGGCGAGGCGGTGACCGTGCTGCTGTGGTGGGAGCCCTTTGGCCGCCCGCGGCGCTTGGCCGACTGCCGGCGGCACTACAACATCAGCGGCTGCCGGCTCAGCGCCGACCGCAGCCGGTTCGCCGAGGCGCAGGCGGTACTCTTCCACCACCGCGACCTGGCGCGGCACGGTCCCGGGGGGCTGCCCCGAGGGTCCCCGCCCCGGCCCCCTCGCCAGCGCTGGGTCTGGATGAACTTCGAGTCGCCCTCGCACTCGCCCGGCCTGCGGGGGCTGTCTGGGCTCTTCAACTGGACCATGTCCTACCGCCGCGACTCCGACGTGTTCGTGCCCTACGGGTACCTTTACGCCCCGCCGGCGCCCCGGCCCTTCGTGCTGCCCCGCAAGACGCGGCTGGTGGCCTGGGTGATCAGCAACTGGAACGAGGAGCACGCCCGGGTGCGGTACTACCGCCAGCTGAAGGAGCACCTGCCCATCGACGTGTACGGGGCGCGGGGGCTGGCGCTGGCCGAGGGCGGCGTGGTGGAGACGGTCTCAGCCTACAAGTTCTACCTGGCCTTCGAGAACTCCCAGCACACCGACTACATCACCGAGAAGCTCTGGAGAAACGCCTTCTCCGCCAGCGCAGTGCCCGTCGTCCTCGGACCCCGCAGGGCCAACTACGAGCGCTTCATCCCCCCCGACTCCTTCATCCACGTCGACGACTTCCCCAGCCCCCGGCTGCTGGCCACCTATCTGAAATTCCTCGATAAAAACAAACCGAACTACAGGCGGTACTTTGCCTGGAGGAAGAAGTATGAAGTCCACGTCACCTCGTTCTGGGATGAGCATTTCTGCAAGGTCTGCGAGGCCGTTAGAGCAGCTGGGAATCAAATCAAGATTGTACAAAATCTGGCCACCTGGTTTGAAAGCTGATGTTCCTGGCTGGCGAGGCTTGCCTGGAAACAGCCTGGGCCAGCGTCAAGATATAGGGAAGAATGGGTCTAACAGAAATCATTAGCCAAGGTAGTACACAGATGCCTGTCATCAGTGAGAGAAATATACAGGTACAGGAAAACAAATTGTGAAAAGCCTACAAAAGTAAGATTTTTATTAAAGGGAAAATTATGAAAGGACAGAAGAGTGTTGTGCTGGATGATTTTTAAAGAGCCAAGTTAAATTCTGAAAAGTCCCACAGACCTGAAACTTTTTAAAGTTCTGCACAGCTCGACATAAATATCTGATGCCAAGTTCTTCAGCTGTACAGCTGAAACTAATTTTGTCGGCTATGACAACTTCCTGGACTGTGAAACTATCCTCTGCTTGCAGGGGATACATGATCAGTGCTGGCTTTCTGTACTCCTAAGACAAAAGTGAATGTTTTTAACTGATTTTTATGTGTGTGAAAGCTATTTGCAGACAATTCTGACCCACAGGTTTTGAATGTAAGAATGTAATGATACAGCAGCACCTTTTAGCAATGTTTAAAATTGCAGCAGTCAGCTAATAATGCTTTGAACCAAATAATTGTTCCATTTAGGAAAAAGTGTATGAGAGGAGACTGAAGCTGAGTGGACAGACAGCTCAGATGATGTAAAGTATTTCTTCACTGCCTACTGAAACCATGGGCACGTTTATCCTGTATGAAAATAGAGTAGAACTTCAAGTACAGGAAAAGAGAGACTGTAGGAAAAAAAGTCGGTACATTTCCACCTTCCCTTTATTCAGGAATTATAAAACGTTTACAGGAATTTCCATGTTTTTCTCTGCAAACTTATTGCCATGCAGAAAATGCAGGGAAAGGCTGAGAATGGCAGGGTTTTTATTACTATATTGAATATGTATACAGAAAGGCTAACTTATTTCTCTAGTATCAATAGACAGTGCTGTTGCGTAGCAACTGTTTAGGTTTATGGCATGCATTTTTAAAAATGCTGGGTGACGGACTACTCAGAATGCTGCTTTGCTGTTCGTAAAATAATAATTACCAAAAACCCTTCCAGAACTCCCAAATATCTCCCTTTCAAATAAAATTAATGTAGAGAATAAGATCTAGACTGTTGGTAAAATACAGATTGTGTGAAGAAAGAATATCAAATAGGAAGAATTCACAATTTTTTTTTCCTTTAGTTTTGAGGGTTTTTTCCAAGTTTTTAAAGGATAAATAAGTTCTTAAGATAGAACTTCGTCTCTCTGTGCCTGTTGGGAACATTTATAGTAGTTATTAACTTTTAGACTGACATTTTGCTGGAGTCATCTTAGTAGTTGGTTTGTGGTTACTTTTTGGTTACATGTAATGTCGGTGAAATCCAGCAAGAAACTTCAGTTACAATTACACATCCTTGGGGAACTGAGCCCTCCATGCCCTTTGCAACTATAAAGTTTGGTAGGAAAAAAATGGTAACCCACAAGGGTCCTGCCCAAACAATTAAGGTATTCATGGAGTTCCTCAGAGATTTCACTCAGAATAAAATCATGGGCACAAACACATGGGGAAAGAAGAAAGTCAGTTGCAAATAAGAGATTGGCATAAGAACAGATGAATTTACTGGCATTTGTGAGTCATATTAAGCTTATAAAAGGATTAGATTTGACTTAAGCAGTATGGGATGTTGGGTGAGTGCTTTTAAGATTTATGAGTCTCCTGTAATTTATTTTAAATTAAATGTTTCCCATGATTAGGTAAACATGGAGCCAAGGATTACTGGAAGAAGAACTAATAATAATAGTAATGAAGTTCATTAATAATTTGCATAAGTTTACCACATCAGATCTTGCAGGCTTCTATGTTTATTCCCTTCTGCTTTTGTGCAAGGAAGGATGGCTGAAAGTACTCCATGAAGGTTTCTGTTATTAATGCCAGAGTTATTGTAGAATATTTACTGAGAGAAGAAAGAAGACAGTCTACACAAGTGGGATGTAGTAGGGATGATACCTAATGCTGCACTTCAACAGGTCTAAAGTGATTGTTTAAAGTAAAAGCATGTTCTTCATGGTACGCTCATCTGTTTCTCTACCAGTGGTTGCTACTCCCATAACATTGTTTTTAATATTTTAAAAAATCTGATATAAGTATAGCATTAACAGTAATAGCCAAGTGTTGGGATGACAGCATCTCTCTCCCTTTGAATTTATAATTTCTTTTTTCTGTTCACTTTTTAATCACAGTTCATATAAATGTAGACAAGAGCCCAATCTCAAAAGTGGTGAACTAATATTTAAGATCGCACTCCTTTTTATCAATCTGCTGAAAATAGTGCATTTTTTTCAGTCCTCATTTTTTTAGCATTTTCTGAAAGTTTCCAGGTACACAGTTCTTTTGTGTAATCATTAATAACGCCACAAGCAGAAGATCAGGCTGCAGGGGAATGGAAATTTCCAGAGATTGCAAATGTTAATTATATTTCTCAGCCTCTCTAAGAAAAACAGTTGAAATCTTTGAGGAATTAGAATTTTGTAAAATTCAGAAAAGAGCTATGTAACAGTTAGAGCATCATGTTTGAATAAAGTGATCACAATTGCACAGTATTTGTAAGTTATACACTGAGAATTTTCAAGACTTGTATAGGGAAAACTGCAGTTTTTTAGTAATTGCTGCAGAGCACTTGCATTGGGAGAAGAGAAGCCTTTTCTAGTTTCATCATTCTCACATTACTGATGAACATTTTCCCCTTTACATTTGGAAGGAAACTGAGCCCAGGCCTACAGCTGATGAAGTCAGTATTACAACATCTCTATAAATCTCAGATTTTTGGCTCATCCACTGCACAGGCTAATAGTCTACTGTTACAGGCTAGGAACTGCCTTTGTAATTTACTTTGTCAAGCTCCAGTTGAATGATAAAGAGAAAGTTTGCCTGAGCAAATTGGACCATAGATCAGATACCAGACTCCACAGGACATTGCAGATGATGTATACAACACATCTGTAAAAATTAAGCAAAGTTATTTTCTATTTTAAGTAGAAAAGTCTTTTTGAATACATTTTGAAAGAGTGTTTTATTCCATGCCTTAAAATATTGGGGTGAAGGGAGAGAAAGGAAGATTGTTATCTTCAGGGTTTTATAAGGGAAAGAAATAACATTACTTTTTGATAATAACGTAAATGGAATAGAGAATTATGTGATCCTTCAAGCTGCATATTATGTCTCAGGGAATTTTATACTGTAAGGTGTCTTGATCTTCATAGAATGAAGTTACTTTGTATTTGTATTAATTTTAATTATATAGATTTACATTCAATAAAATTAATGAAAGGAAGTAGTGCAAAATGACCCTATTTTTTGTTTGTCTTCTGTGTTACAAAAGCTGTGGAAAACTGCTTTTTAAAGAGAATGAATGTCTTTTCATGTTTGTTTAATCAATAAAAGTGGCTGATTGTTCTCAAAGTAGTCAGATCATTTGAGGTTAGTCATGAAACCTGGTTGTGCCAGGAGAAAAATATTTTCATAGGAGAGTCTGTGCTGAGTTATTTTCCATATGAAAAGAAGCATTTATTGAAGTTGGGTGTCTGTTGGAAAAGCATAATTTTAAACAAAATCAAAAAACAAACTGTCCCATGACCTGCAGAGAATTTGAATGTGGCTAGATTCTTTTTTTCCTCCTTACATTTCACAATGAGACTGTTTATTTTGGTACTGAGCTTGTAGTGCTACATCTGCCCTTTTAGCTGCTGCTTTTTTCATGGTTGCTCATCATTGTCTTCAGCTGAGCAACAAAAGACCAAGGACCCTAAGCCTTTGTCAATACTTTGTGATACAAATTGTGATACAGCTGATGTTTACCTCTCGCTTCATGTGTCCTCTGTATTGCTTGGTGCACAGTATTGAGAAATGTCAACATTTCTGAAACTTCCTGCCCAGCCTTGATGAGGTCAGTGCTACAGTCCTCACTTTTTTCCCTTAAGGGATTGATGTTGCATCACCATCCCAATTAACTTTTGTAAGCAGAGCTTAAACTGACTGCTTGCTTACTCCTGCCTGAGATGGGAGATTTTTTTTGCTCATTTTCCAGATGTGACCGGACACTGGGTTAGACAAACTGGTGTAAATATTTTTCTGCCAAACACTGGGTACCATTAGTTCAAGATTGTTTGGTGACTCTTAGGTGAGTTATGCCTGATTAAACTCGCTCACACAGCTCTCTATCCAACAGTCATATAAAACTGTGTTTGTTTTAAGAGTGTAAATAGCCTTTTGTAGGGAGCATAGAGCTGACTCATTCTAAAATCTGTTGACTAGAACACAATGACTTAATGTGGATTTAAGTGGTATTTAACTAAAGATAGATCAGGATCCAAGTATAACAGCCTGTTTCTAATCGGTAAAAAAAAAAAAAAAAAGATTATTCAAGTAACTCAGGTGTCACTTGCAACCAGCTCAGTTTATGTAACTAACTTGGTTTAAAAATTTGTATAATTCTATGGTTTTTTTCTTATGGTCATTTTAAAAACAAAACCTGAGGCCAGAGTATCTATGTCTTCTCTATATTCTGCAGATGTTTTTTGCTTTGTGATCTTGAGCCTAAATTTCACACAGTGGCAGCTGTTCCTGAGAGTCTCACCCCAAAAAGTATCTGAGAGGAACAAGTCAAAGCCTGTTTTTCAGGAGCACTTTGAGAGCTGCAGGGATTTCGAACTGCCAGCAGTAAAGTGCTCAGTGTGTTCAAGAAGCATCCTGGAGCTCTGAGCCCATTTTAATTGAAAAATTTTCTCTTAAGGAGTACATACTTTTCTAAAATCCTTCTGTGACTTTAGGTCCTTGCATGGGTTTAATTTTTGCAACAGAGTTAAAACTGGACTTTATTTCAGTAATGCTCAATATTTTAATAATATTCTTTTAATAACTGTGAAAAGATGGTCCCGAATTTGTAATTTGAATTTTTCTCTATTTACTAAACCATCTTTTGAAGTTAATCAGCCCACAGATTGGCTGTATGCATTACGGAAGAAAATTCTGCATTTGCATCCTTGAATTTGCCACTGATGTAAAAGATGCTGTAGGTATTTCGGATTATGAGAAGCTCAGTCCAGGAAGACACAGAGCACTAGCAATGCCCAAGCTATGGCATGCTATGGCTCTGAGATCCTGATCACATGAGTGCCCATGACTGGAAATTGGCCGTCTTGGTTTTGTGCAGAAGGCAGAAAGATGATTGCAAATAGAAAGCATAGATTATCGGATTGTGAATATATTTTGGTGCATTCATAATGCTGCCAAATTACTTTGTGCAGTATTAAAGATGATTGATTTGTTTGAAGCAAGCACTAAAGGACTACGTGAAATACAACAAAATAATTATCCTAAAGGCAAACTCGGATTTAAAATGGAAAAATGATATGAAAATTGCATTAAAAAAAAGAAAAAAGTTGTGCAATGGCATGAAGCATGGATAGATACTTTAAATTGTTAACTGGGAACAAACAAATTTCCTTGGAAATGCTGACTCTAGCCCCAATTAAAACAACAGAACATAGGTTCGAAGTCATGCTTGTGCTCATGCTTACATCTGCTTCAGGAATGGCCTCCTGAGATTGTGGCAGAGCTCTGAACGTTTTTATTTCCCTTCCAGTCCCAAACCTACATTTTACTTGGCTTATTGCTAGTTTCCCTTCTTTTTCATTCACATGTTGCTCCTTAAACATGCACAAACCTGTGGCTTTGATGGCTTCTCCCTTTGGAGAAGCAGAGCTAAGAAGAAATAATATATGGATGTTTGCTGAGAATTTTGGTTGTATTTCGCAAAAGTCCTAGGGTAAATACAAGTAAACAATAGAGGCTGAATACAAAACAGAGAAGCACGTTTTATGGCAGTATCTTGTTGGACACTCCAGCCTGGAGTGAAACATCTCATTAGATTTTAAGGCCGAGACTTTATGCAGTGAGTTTTCTATTTAGTGGTGAAGATTATTTTGTCAGGTATTCCAAATAGTCCCACTGCTCTACTATCTCAGAATCACAGAATCACAGAGATGGACTATGAACACAGCGACTTCATTCAGTATGTCCGTGCTGTGAAAAACGTGTTAGGTTAATTAGAGTAGAATTTGTCCTGAGTTCAGGCTCTGATAAAGCATATTAACACAAGTCATTAATGAAAAAAAACCCAGGTTCACCACCTTGTCTCTTACAGTATCTGTGGTGAGGAATGTTTTCTGTGCTCTCTGTACAGTTCAGTAATTTCTGTTTCTACTAATGAGGCAGTTTTTAAAGTAGGAGTAATCCACAGGAGCTGTTGATTTCTTTGTAAACAATTTTTTTATGGGACTACTGAAACAGAGGAGATGAAATCTGCCTTCTTGCTCAGACTGAAGGAGTGAGGAAGACCCATGTTCTTATTGTAGCTCTGCTTCATGGTGGTTTGCAGATCACTGAGAAGCAATAATTGGATACTGTGATCAACTGGTAGGTCAGAAGTGGTTTGAAGTCCAATGCACACCCCAAAATTGTCTTCTTACCCTCTTAATTGCTGACAAATCCTGCCCAGCCCTTGCAGCAATGTTGTACAAGGCTTTGGAGGTGTCATCTCAGTCTGCTCTCTACTGGGTGGCAGCTGGGACAGGTGGGACAGAGTGATGGGAGGATTCTGGTTCACGCTTTTGTCCGTGCAGTAAATAGGCAGATGCTGAAGGCATAGAATCATAAAATATCTTGAATTGGAAGGGATCCACAAGGATCATCAAAGTCCATCTCCTGGCCCTGCACAGGATACCCCAAGAATCACACCATGTTCCTGAGAGTGTGATCCTTATACTTTCTGAACTCTGTCAGGATTGATTCTGTGACCACTTCCTGTGAAGCCTGTTCCAGTGCCCAACCACCCTCTGGGTGAAGAACCTTTCTCTAATATTCAGCCTAAACCTCCCTTAACACAACTTCAGGCCATTCCCTTGAGTCCTGTCACTGGTCACCACAGAGAAGAGATGAGTGCCTGCCCCTCCTCTTCCCCTCACAAGGAAGTTGTAGACTGCAATGAGGTCTCCCCTCAGTCTCCTTCAGGCTGAACAGACCAAGTGACCTCAGTCACTCCTCATGTGGCTTCCCCTCAAGGCCCTTCACCATCTTCGTTGCCCTCCTTTGGACACTTCCTAATAGCTTTAATAGCTTTATATCTTGGGACATCTTGGGACATCTTTGGCTGCTTCTAGGCCACTGGCTTAGGTCATTCTGGAGCAGCCCCCAAGGCACCATCACTGCAGGTAGTATGAATGAGCGGCAGACCTGGGACTGACTCCATGCATGAGATGAAGAAGATGAACAAACGTCGCTGAAGTGTTGTTTGTTTTTTTTTTTTTTCCAAAGTTACTAAAGTACTTTGAACCCCATTGCCTAAAGCATTTGAGAAATGCAAGGAATTTCACAACAGAACACAAGAGGAGACCCTTTTGCTTACAGGCACAGACTTTTCCATAGTCTCAGTGTGTTCCCATGGCTAAAAGCTGCAGAAACTGTAAAGGCCCTATAAGCTTTTTCCCATGTGCAACAGCTGGAACAGAGCAGGAGAGGGCAAGGACATCACAAAGGCTGTAAAAGAAATGTATTAGATGAAAAGTTGGCAGCAGCATGGGAGGCTGACTGGCAGCCTCAATGACCGGACCAGGGCAGGGGCTGGGGGAGGGTTCCTTTTGGATATCACATCTGGGAGTAATTTTACCCTGAGCATAGAAGCAAGATATATGATCCACTCTGCCAGTGGGTTGAGTGTCATCAATAGGACCATGAGGCATTGGGGAACAAGTCAAGGTGCATCTCCAGTGTTTCAGAAGAAAGATGAATCTCACTCTTTGTTTTGTAGATGCATGAGGCACAGAAGCATAGACCACTTTCCTCGCACTGGTTACTGACTTGTGACATATTGTGGGAAAGATCTTCTTCCCAACGTTGTCTCAAGGGAAGAAGTGACTTTAACCAGCCTTTTTAAATATCCAGCAGTCTTAGAACTTGACAAGCTCTCAACATCTGTCCAACCTGTCCAGCTGGCTAAGCTATGGACTCTTTAAACAGTGCCTGCTGGCTGTGAGACAGCTAGACATGCTATTTAGGCATTTGAATAGGCTTTTTACAAAGGCTTTCTTCCTTTTGCTCTAGTGATTGATGTGTCTCTCTGTGCACTTATCTGTTACATTTCTGTTGTGGGCCAGCTTCCATATCTTGCTCTAATTTCCCTCTTGATGGACTGCTGGCCAGCTCAGCTGCTTGGGCAGGTTAATCTGGTTGGCTGTGATACTCAACAAACAGCAGGTATGTATATGTTTTTCTATTTTGGTGGCCTTTTGGGATTTTGGATAGTCAGGCTGAGGAGATACCAAGTTTTGGGAAGAGACAAAAAATGAGATGAAGAATTGAATGATGTATCTTCTTGCTTTAACCAAAGCTAATCACACTCAAAGAACAGAAGAGCTTCAAGGAGACAAGTATCCCTAAATGCCAAATTGAAGAAACTCTCTATTTGCTCTGTAATGTTCCCATGACAGGAGCAGAAATGGCGATAGAGAAGTCTCCGTTTCTTTTCCTCTGAATACCTGCTTCTCTACAAATTTAGGTTTGATCCTTGACTGCCTCAGACCACTCCCTCATCTCATTCTGCTTCCAGTAACTTGTTCACCTGCTTGATCCTGCTGAACCACAGGGGAATCTGGACTTTTTTAACCTGTCCTTGAGGCCATCTGCTTTCCTCTGGCAGATGCAAAGGGCTCAGAGGGGGCAGTGAGCTCTGTGTGGGAGTGCTGGTGGCTCTGATCTCATGTTCACATCTACCTAGAGGGTGCAGAGACGGACCTGACAGTACCATTCAGCTTCATGAGACACCTGCTCCTCCCAGGTCTCCCTATACCCCTGCCTCTTGTAGCCTGTATAAATACTTGAGCAGTGTTACTTGTGGGTATGCTGGCTCTGCATAGAAAAGCTGTGAATGCAATAGCAGAGCATATCTTGGCCCCATATCCTTAATCAAGCCCACAAGCCAAACTCACAAATTAGCACAACTATGTCTAGGTACCTCCTTTTATGAGGCACCACATACATCAGAAAGACTATATCATTTAGGCCATTTCCTGTTTTCTTGCTCATGAATAACCTCATTTATTTTGCAAATACTACTTTAAGAAGGCAGAGTGTTGTACTGTCCAAAGAGAAAGTAGTTTGCTTATTTTTTCCCCCCTGATGTTAACTGCTGGAGCATGGGCAGGCTGCCAAAAACTTCTGGCTGCTTGGGATATTGTTGAGCCACATGCTGCTTGTATCGTGCTATCAACATCCATGTATTCCATGGATTTCTCAAGTGATTTTGGAGTATATAAACTGTCATCAGCTCTTTGGAAAATTCCTGCTTGTTATTAGTCTGGACAACAATATATGCTACAAAGCCAGAAATTTGGGCAAGTCTTTAAAAAATAGATAAATTTTTCTATGTCATGTCTGTCTCTCTTGGTCTAGATTGGGATTTGTGTTTCAAATCATGCTGGAAGAGTGCAATTACTGCACTGGTATACCATGCTCTGCTGCTTTTGCATATCTGGCATGGTCTAGCTTTAATTCTGCCACAAAAATAAGTGCAAATGAGCAAAGAAATAGAACAGATTTCATCAGTTCAGATTAAACTTTCCCTTTATAACCATTATGTTAAAACTCAAAAATGAAGGGGATAATTTCAAATGGTTTATCTGAAGTTATATAAATAAAAGGTGGCTTTGGGTCTGAGAACCTGTTGTCTTACATTTGAGTGAGCCTACTGTCACTTCCACTTAGAAGTCTCAATATGACCTTTTCAGCTTCAAGACAGACTGGATGAGAGCCCATATGCTAAGGCAGGGCTGGTTTAACAGAATCCAAGTGAGAGGTGGACAACAAATTTCATCATTACCCTGTAGTTGCCTGTTACTTGTCATCACTTTTTAGGCTGGATGCCAGGTATGCCTCTGGTGAGGTTATGAGGTTTTGTGTTTGCTAGTTCGCTTTTGCTGTTCTTCTTGTGAAACCAGAGATCCTAACCAGTGCTTATTTATTTGCAGTTTTAGTGTGTCATATTGATGCATATGTTGATTCCTTATGGCTTAACTACTGGCTTCAGTTTGAAGTTTGTTATGAAAGATTAACATGGATATAATTTTTACAAATCTGTGTTTGCTGCAAAATGCTTCAGCATCAATGATCTCACAGGTAAAGCAGACTACTATACCGTTAAGGCTTGAACCCAGAAGGGCTTGGACGTTTCACCTGATACTGAAATTAAACCTAGTTTGCACATCTGTAGGAATCCGTATTTAGAACAGAAGTATCTGCTTCAAGTCTTGTCTCCATGCATTCCTACTGCATTCACCAGGGTACTCTCAGGAATACTGAAGTCCTCTCTTGGACTTGCAATCTAGATAAACCTGTGCACAAATAGATGCTGAAGGAATATGGCCTGGGTGAATAACAGAACAAAAAATACCTGTTTGGTCGTCCGAGCCTGAATCTGACCCAAGACATCATCACAAGGAAACACTGGCTTTGTTTTCACTGAGGAGTCTGACCATGTAGTACCTGTTTGGTTCATCTTGTTTCTCATGGTGTTTACAGCACGTTAAAGCCTTCTGTGTTGATCCTTCTGAAATGCTGCTGCATCAAAGGAAAAGTATCCGTTTGTTTCTGTGGTACTTACCTCCTCCTTCAGTTGATGGCCCAGTGTGTGACTTGTGGTGGTGAGGGTCTCCACTCAACCTTACACTTCAGATCCATGTGCATACTTACAACGGTCCTTCAGACAAAACCGTGCTTGAAATAGATAGATGTCACTCATGATCAGTTCTTATCTGAGTTCAGAGATGGTAGTAGTTAATGGTGGTGGGTGCTGGTGTGTTTGGGACAGCCTGGTTCTTCACCCTGGGAATGCTACAGTGGAGTAAGACTGGACTTGCCCAGACCACTCCTTGTTCTTATTTTCCCCTCACTTTGATCATAGTAAGCTACTAAGAATACCTCCATTCGTAAATAAACCTAATAGTAACCTTACTTCCTAGGGGGATTGTGACATATTTTTCCCCATTAACAAAGTGATTTGAGGTCTACTAATAAAAAGGTACCATGGTGATGTGAAGGAGCTGGCTCTAGAGACTAAAGGAGTGCATGGCAGTCAATAAATTGAAAAGTCTGCTATATTAAAGTAGCCTGGATTTGTGACCTCTGCTGGGATAAGTCACATGCTTCTTTGCTACGCTGAGGTCTGTCTGGAGTTGTCAATTCTGACCTGTCAATGCAGTGCTACCATCCCCATTCCCTGCATTTTGTGTTTGAGAGGCAAGTTGTAATACAATGGAGATGGAAATATCTCCATTGTGTCAGTGCTTCCCTGCAAGCTTAACCTGGTTAAGCTAAAAGTGTCTAATCACCCATGTCTCACCAAAGCCCAAGAGAAATCTCTCTAGGGACTTTCCTGGTGTATCACCCTATGTGTAAGTGCTGTCTTTGCCTACATGGCCACAGAAATTATCACAGGGAACGCAGCAACAAGATTACTCCAAAACCAATCAGTGACCACACTGACGTGATGTTTGTTCTGGAAGCAGCGGAAAGTGAAACAAAGTCAAACTGTTCTTTCCATGTGCACTGTTTACACTGTATTAATGTATTAATATATTTCTGTATCCTTTGATCTTTGCAATCCCACAAGCTACAGCACAAACAGAACAGGGTCTACGAGAAATAATGGTGTGTTTTGTGCCTTTGTTTGCAGTGAGCATAACCTCACGGGCTGTGTTTCAGATGGGTCTACAATATAAGAACCTTGGCTCTGTTGAGAAATGGGTACCATGGAATAAATCAGTAAAAAAACCAGTCTCTGCTATTTTTTGGTGGAATGTCCTACAAAGGACATGTGGCAAGGTATTTTAGGTAAACTTTGAATCATGAAAAATGTAGTCAAAGTACTTAGCATCCTAAATGCAATATTGCAGGATTCTGGGCTGTAAAATAAGCTTTGTTCTGCCTTTAAAAGGCAACTTTTCTTCAATACCTCAAGCTGGTTATTAACAGAAGCAATATATAGATGATGCTTTGAGCAACCTGGCCTGCTGGAAAGTGTCTCTTCTCATGGCAGGGAGGTTGAAACTAGATGATTTTTAAGATCCATTTCAAACCATTATAGGATTCTATAATTCTATATGTCAGTATAGGTTCTTAGCAAAATTTTAGGGAATTTTCCTTCAGATTAATGAAGCAAAGAAGTTCAAAGAGCCAGAAAATCCCCTAACCCCAGAGCAAAACACAGGTTTCCGTTCTTCACCACGTAAATACACTTCTTTGCTATAAAGAAGAGGTGTCGGTTGGTCATATCTCATCATGTTTTTATTTTCAGGGGACATACCAACATTTTCAATGACCTGATGTCATTCAATTACCTGATGACCTGATGTCATCTGCTGCATTTCACTTGCCACCCTGGAGACACGCAGTGGCAATGGGGAATGTAATTGTGTCTGCACATAGCAAAGCATACACCAGCTCAGCGGCCACATGGAAAAGGAGGTGCTGTATCAGAACACCGGACCATTGCCTCTTGGAGCAAACAGCAGTGGTGATGGTGGCAGCTGACGACATCCATCCTTGGCCAGGCTACTACATATTTTGGGTAAAATGAACTGATTTTCTTCATCTTTGAAGGGGGTATTCCATATTCTCTTCAAAGGTTAATAGAAAATTAATTTGCTCTCACATCCATGGTATCCAGAGTAGAACCTAAAAATAGTAGGCTAAAGTGAACAGAAGAAACATGACAAAGTAAAGGACAACTTTTCTTGATCCTCAGCCCAGCTTTGGAGATAAAAGTGCCCTGAAGAGTAGTTCATGTACTAGCTAATGGAGCTCACTGCTGGCAATGTCCTTTTATAGGAAGAGTGGGCTTCTAGTTTGAAAGCTACCGCCAATTTTAAATAAGAGAGCACTGAGTAAGAAGAGTCACGGGCTCTTTGGTTGCCCATGCCAGGTACGAAAGACCAATCTGGTTGTTTTGAATAAAAATTAGTCTCTTGGATTTTATCCGAGATTTGAAATGGTCAGTGTCTCCTAGGATAGAAGAGTCAAAGACACAGGTGTCATTCAATTATAGAAGTGAAATTCAGAGCCATGGAGTCACCTTGGAAGAAGTTTTGTTACCACCCTAGATATCAGTTGACCAGGTTTTCATACCACTGGCCTGAGAACAATTTTTCTGGCCTGGCCACATATTGTCTTCTGTTGCTGTAATCCAGTCCCAAGGTAAGACAAACACAGATAACTGAAACAAAGCCTGCATAGAAAAAGGCACAGTTGGAAAAACGCCTACGTACACTGAGCACACCTCCTTTTCCAGGAGCAGGTCAGGCTACCATAGTACTTCTGTTTTGTTATGCACTTGTATTACAAATGGCAGTTGAGTCCATCAGTTAGTTACATGGATATAACTTGTCACTTTTGCTTCCAGTTCCTTTCCAGAAATGAGGTAGACTATCCCAGTCCTTGTTAAGGCATTGCCAGGTGACTCTCACCCAAGGCCAGGACACATCTGAACACTGAATCCTTTGTTCCACTGCCCTTCCTTGGTGGGACAAGGAGCTAATAATCAGATCACTGTTTACTGACTACCTGTTTTCCTTAAAACATGCACAAAGAGACTGAGATCAAAAGGTTTGACAGCAGGGGCCTTTTCTTTGCCAACTCTTCATCTAGCCTCCCATATCTCAGCTTATTAAAGTGCTAAGCTCCTAAATGGAGACAGCCACACATGCAGTTAACTGCATTAGTGTTTTACTCCAAATAGGATGTATGCCCATGGATAGATACACAGAAATGTTGATTTCCTTTGTTTGGAAAACACTTTTCTTGTGTATTAGCAGCAGAGTTATTTTTCCTCTCACTCTCACACCAGTGAGGACAGCTGGAGTGTACATGCTCTTGAAAACAAAATGGTCTCTACTAAAAGTGAAAAGATATGGCTTCTCTCCTCTGTGTGTATCAATAAATGCACTTCACTTGCTTATCAGTTCTCTAGCAGTGTAGCTGTGCTTGGTTTAACCCAGCAAGCAGCTAAACATGTCCCAGCTGTTTGCTCACTCCCCGTGGTATGATGTGGAGAGAATCAGAATCAGGTAAAACTAGTGGACTGAGATAAAGACAGTTTAATAAGACAGAAAAGGAAGAGAAAACAATAATGATAAAAGAATATGCAAAACAAGTGATGTTCAGTGCAGTTGCTCACCACTTGCTGATCAATGCCCAGCCAGTCCCTGAGAAGCGATTGGCCCCTCCTGGCCAGCTTCCCCAGTTGTATTGTTCAACATGATGCCATATGGTATGGAACATCCCTTTGGCCAATTGGGGTCCTTGGCTGTATCTCCTCCTATCTTCTTGTGCACTCTCAGCCTCCTTGCTGGCAGGGTAGTGTGAGCAGCTGAAGTCCTTGACTTAGGGTAAGCATTACTTAGCAACAACTAAAACATCAGCGTGTTATCAACATTATTATCAACATTATTTTCATCCTAAATCCAAAACACAGCACTGTACCAGCTACTAGGAAGAAAATTGACTATCCTAACTGAAACTAGAACAAGCTGATATCTCGTACTTTGAAGCCCTCTATCTGTCCATTAAAAGTTATAAAAAGAGCGAAGGATTCATCTAGGATTGCCTGTGTCTTATCTCTGTTAAAAATATGTGTCAAAAAAGAAGCCATCCAGACTTCCTGAAATCTAAAATAAGAAAAAAAAATACCATGATTAAAGCAACCTTTCATTACTGAGCTCAGATTGTTCAGTTGTCCTTAAAAGTCCAACAACAGAGCTCAGCACAGCAGAAGGGTGTGGATGTTATAAGATTTGAAAAATGTTGCTTTCAGAAGGTGAAGAACTGATTTCCAATGTCAAATTGCAAAATCCACTCGGCTAGCACCTGCCAGAGCTGCTATAGCAGCACGTTCCCTACTGTAACTCTACCAAAATGGCTCAGAGACCTCAAATTTCAGGCATTTCAGGTTCAGTAGAAAACAGCTCAAACTTCATCTCCTAATCTGCACACCATCAGTACAGAGTACAGGATCTGGGATTTTGTGCAGCACAACAATGCTACAAATTCCTGTGATCCAGCCTGGTATTCTGTGTGCCTACAAGTGTATCTACAGGATCCTGTGAAGAGAGAGTCACCAAGCTGCACGTAGTAGGGTGCTAAGATTGCTACTCGTAGAGAAGCCTGTGTTGTCTTGTGTAAAGGAGTAGATGGGACTGGGTAGGGACATTGGGTTCAACAAGCATCTGCAAGTGCAGCTTGGCATCCTGCAAGCAGTAGTTAATGTCTGTAAGCAGCTGTGGACAGGCAGGAGAAGAGGTTTTAACCTCTTTGCTCTTATTACTTATTTCCCCTCTTCGAGCTTGCTGGTTTAGCTGAAGAGGTATGTATTGAATATCTGTTCTGCTTTGTTGCTTCTTTCATGGCAGTGCTTTTACACTGTCTTGGTTTTGCGATATTAAAGCTTGCAGTGAAGAGCAAGATAAAGCTGGGCTTTGATGGTCTTGTGCATTGCTTCTTTAGTGTCCTGTTTGTATAAACTAGAGTATGGGAGTCTGGATGGGAGGATGGAATCAATGCTCATGTGTATTAGCAGAAGGAGACAGCAGAGCCAGCTCTGCCCCCCTGCTTCTCCCTGCTACAGCAGAAGACAGATCCACAGAGATAAAGCAAGAACAATATGAATTAAGATGGTATAAATACATAAAAATGACGGTCCTAGTTCATTCTCTATTTAGACACTGATATTATGAAAAGGCCCGCTCTACACTCCTCTAACTGCAAAAAAAATGAAAATAGTTGTATTAATTTATGGAAGACTCACTTTTCTTGCAACTCCTGGAGAACATTACCATACTGAATATACGATGAATACTTTGTTTTTAATAGACTGAACAAAAATGTATATGAAGAATGGATATTTCTAATCCTTTAGCATCATTTAACCATGCCTCTCCAGCCAGTTATTTTTAGGATGAGATGAACCATGGCCTGTTTCTGCCCGGTGGCTATAAAAGGAGTCTAAAATGACCGTCTTAGATGCAGGTATCTTTTTACCCATTTTTGTTGTACTCTTCCTTAATTTAGTTTCACAATTTGGATAGAAAAAGCTGGAGGGTATAAAGAATTGTAGGTGATAAAGTAACCCATCCAAAGATCTCCACAGTTGTGGTTTGCTGAGGTGGGTGCTTAGGCATCTCTTGTCTGCAGCGAGCAGTGTGCAGGTACCGGTATCAGGGTTCTCCTTGCCCATCATCTTGCCAGCAGCAAGCCTTCCCACCCCCAACAGAAGAAACAACGTTTCTCAAACTCTTTTGTGACCTTTTTCAGACATCTGTGCTGAAGTAAGCTGAAGTTGCTTGGTGGGCTTGTTTGCATCCCCCTGGGCTCTTGTTGCAGTTGGGGACCACTGCAGAGATGAGGTGTCTGCAGCATCAGCATTCCTCTCCAGAGCTGGTCAGAGGTGGGATGAGGCAGATGAGACCACAACAAGGCTGTGTCCTGGAGGAGCTCAAATAGGGGAAACACCAGGTGCAGAGTGCTGGGATGGTGCTGGCAGGAGGTTGTGCATCGTAAATCACAGATGTGGCCGGTGGTTATTTGTGGTTTCTCACATGGATTAACAGCATCTTGCAAGATCACTGGATGTGCTGAACCAGTGGCTGCTCAAGCTCTGCAGCCTGAGAAAGGAGCTTTCACCTGGGCTGCCCACATGAAAGCATCAAACCTGGCTCCAGGATGGGAGTGTACAACCGCTCTGCCCACACAAATTAATGATAAACAATATAAGCTCATTAGGGCAGGGAACTTCTCTTTTGTTCTCTGTCTTGTTCTCTGCCTTTTTTCCTATACTGTCATAGTAGAGATAATAATGCTGTTATTAAGCATATTGCAGGATTGATGAAATGTATATTTTTCTGACCAAAGTTAATGGTATTTATGAGCCTTAGACACAGAATGCTGTAAATAAATTAATTTTAATGTGCACACAAATGAAATACTTTTTGTTTTGCAAAATAATTTACCTTTGTTTATAAAATAATTTATTATTTTCTCTTATTTTGTAAAATTTTGTTATGTTTTGTAAAGTAATTTGTCTTTTGCATTTTTGAAAAAATAATTAATAGATTTTAATACCATACTAGTCATTAAACTGATTGGCATAAGTTTAGTAAGATTAATTTTGCATTCCGATGCTGAGTACTCTGCTGGGCAAATAAAAAGCAATTAACTATAACAAACCCTCAGATTTGCTATTCATTTTGCAAACCCAGAAGAAACAGAAGATAACAATACTAGTTGCATCTAAACTTCATCGACCCCACTGGACCCAATAAGAAAAAATAATTTTAGATTTTTCTCTGTATTTCTGTTTTATCCATGCACTTTTTTTATGCTGCAGGAGAGAGGGGATTCACAATGGCAGAGAAGGGGAGGAGGGCTCAGGATTGAGAAATAAATACCAGGAAGACAATATCAGATGTTAGACGTCATAAGCCAGGTAGAATAGAGGTTTTTTATTGCATTACCCTGCATTTGTGGGACAGGGTTTAGACAATGGCTGAGCACTGGAAGGAGGGGACCTCACTGTTTTTCCCATTAGTGACTCATAAGGCTGAAGTTTTAAATCAGCACTTGAAAACACAAAAACAGCCTTGTGCAAAGTCCTCATGTCTTGTGCAAAATCACTACCTCTGAAAGGGTGCTCAGAACATGTGTAGGAGTTTCCCTCTGCCAAGTGAACATTTTGAGATGTCTGGGTTTTGACAACCCAGTTTTCTTTCTGTGCTTCAACTCCTTCCTGACAAGACAGTTGTATCAAGCATTTGCAATTTTTTTGATTCAAGATATTAGTAAGTCCAGCAAGGGCAAAATTGTGCTTTGAAAGTGGTAGAGAAGGCTTTCTATTTTTTTGGAACAAATATTATTTGTATTTTTTAAATACAGGTTTTAAGTAAAAATCTAAATTTTTTTTTTAAATTTACATTCACAGCTGCATGTCATCTTGGTTGTCTCCCAGCATTGCTCAAAATAAGCATGAGATACTAGGATTACACAGACCCACAGCATCAAAGTGACTGATCCCCTGTGTGTCACCCACCTTTCCCTGGCAAACACCAAGCACCTCCCAAATTCCTCAGGCACCCCTACCTTTAGCTTATCAGCAGCCTCTTTGCTCCTGAAAAGCAGATGCTTGCTGCCGTTTGTTCCCTGTGTTCTGTTCACTATGAACATCATCTTGTTTGTCTCTTGTAACGGGTTTTAAATCTACTCAAATTATTTGGTTATCTCTAGAAAGACTAGTGTCCTGTTTCATGCAAATGTAGGAAAATGTAGGGCCCATTGCTCCCGTCAGTGGTTAACTGAAGGACATTTTGGTTTAGATCTTTGCGGGGAAATAGCGTAAAAATCACAGTGGAGTGCAGTGGGATCCTGTAAGGAAGCACATCAGGCTGTGTTTTGTTGCTGACTTTCCACTAGGAGCTGTTTGGATGGGATGTCTCCTCTGCGCCTCTCCTAATCCTTACTCTGGGGATTATGGCATTGTGTTTCCTAAGGGGCATTGGTTGATGTAATCCGCTGCTATATGAGAGATTTGCCATAGGATGATGCTGAAATGCAAAGTAGTATTTTTACTCAAAAGGCGCTGCTCTGTTGCAGCAAGCCCATTAGGGTTGGAGCTACAAAAGGTCGTACCGTGTGACAATGTGTGCTCGTTACAGTGCGCGTCAGTGGGAACTTGGGTTCTGTGTTAAACACTTCAGTCCAGCCCCAGTTCTCTGTCGTATTTTAAAAATGTAAAAATGTTTTATGGGCATCTGCTTCCTGTGACAGAGATTTGCAGGGCTCTTTGATTTTGCTTTCAGTGCAGTCGGTTCTTGATTCTGAGTCTTGTTTCCATAGTCCTTCAGAAGACCCCTGAATGTTGACTCGGTGTCAATGCCTATATTTAATTGTAGGTTTAGAGTTAATTTTTTATTTCCTCCCTTATTTTTGCTATCTTCATAATTTCTGCAAGGTGATAAATATTGATAGTGGAAAAATAATTTTTGTATTCTCACTTCAGGCTTCTTAAATTTTCTTGTGCTTCACCAGAGAAGATACTGCTATCACAAATCAATAAGAACTAAGGTATTTCTGCCAACAATGGCTTAAAACAATTTTTTCATTTAAAACTGACTTCTGTAGTGGAATTGAAGGGAAAGCAGACATAAGCCTCTATAGTAAAGGTTTGCTAAGGAGGCTGCAATTCTATCAATACCATGTAAGGATAGACTCAAAATTTGATTTGAAGTGTCTGCTACTTTCTTGGCTTTACAGCATTGAAGAATTTAATGGGAAAGCTGGAGCACCTGGTGGTGCTGCCCCTCTTGCTGTCACAAAAGCTAGAAGCTTTTAACCCTGTGGAGGTAGACAAATAGGTATGCAGTTTTGCATGTGTGTTTGGCAAGAAAAAAAAGTTGTTTATTTGCTTTGTGAGCACCTTAAATATTCTGGGCCTGAGTGCCTCTTCCAACGCAAACCATTTCATAATTCTACCTTTTTCAGAAACTGTGGGACCCACAGTGCCCATGCATCTAAAACTGAGGACTTTGTCTGCAGCAGCACTCAGTAAAGTCTAGGATAAACAGAAAGAAGAGGGAGATGCACTGTGCTCCTCAGTGCTAATCTTGAACGGAAGCTGAATGTTTCTTTTCAAAGTCAGGTTTGATTCTGAGTTTTTTTCTTGTAGCAAATTGTTCCACATTCATAGGTTTACTGGCGTTTTTTAAAATAATGTTTGTTTCAATCATGTTTAACCAGTCTAATCCCTCATGAAGTATTTGAATTTGTAAAGCACATACTTAGGTTTATATATAATCAGTACTTATTGGGGGCAACAAGCAGGGAAGCGAAGACCAGAGTAGCACAAGTGGTAAAATTAGATGAAAACTAAAAAAAAAAAAAGTGCGACACATGTAGTGAAGGTAAAATAAGGTTTAAGAGCTGTGTGATGAATGAGACATATGGGAAAGGCAGAGAAAGTGGGGGGTTTGGGGCTGGACAAGTCCTTTCTTATTTAAAAGCAGCACCCTTCTCAGCTAACACTGGGCTGCCAGCTGCACATGCCTCTCCATGAGCTGAGCCACGGCTCAGTCCTCCAGGTGGCGTTATAGCACTGTAATTCTCGGCTACCTCCTGTTGCCTGATCTGCGCTCTGAAGGGACCAGCTGATAAAACTGGCAATATCCTAAGAGGGTCTTTGGTCACATCATTTTGGCACATGCTACCCAATCTTACTAGCCAGTATTGGGCTGCTTTTCTCAAGTAATAGTGTGAAATACAACCAGATTCTTGCTTTTTTGGTAGCTATTTCTCAATTATGTTAACATGCCCTTAAATTCTTGTCTTTTATATCAAATAAAATGCTTCTGCAGAAACAGTGGTTGTTTATATCTGCCCTCGAAGCTTGTGAGCTAAATTTCTGTGAGTGAACAAGCTCTTGCAGATGACAAATCTTAATAGATGAGTAGAAAGTAAGTTCACAAACCAAATTTTCTCCATAAATTGTCTATTTCTGTGTATCTCCACAGTCAAGGACAGCCCATCAAGTGTTTTTGTTTGTAACACATCCGGGTTTTCAAACCCTGGGGAGCAAAGCCTGCTACCAGAGAAAGGCCAGCTATCTCCTTGTCTCAACCATAAAGAAAAAAAAAGATGGTCTCTGAACAGACATAGGAGATTGCTATTTAATGTTACACAGCTTGTATCCGCAGTGTATGTTCCCATGAACAGAAGTTCCTTGGATGCAGGAGCTGCTTGAGCTGCTGGTCTGTAGGGAATGATGCCAGATTGCCTCTTGATCAAGGTGCAAAAGCCCTCAGGAATGACAGTTCATGTTTTCTGCTGGAGGAGGTTGTTTATGAAGATCTCTTTGTGATGAGGTTATTTTCTTGTTTTTAAAGACTTAGCAGTTTTGTGTTTTTTCTTAAGCTTTGCTAAGTTGTTGCTAGTGACCTGTTAAAGGGCATTGAAGTACAGCTTTGGGGTAGCAGGATGCTGTTGCGTTTCCGCAGAAGAGCACAGCTTGCAGACCTGTCTAAAACAGTCTGAACGGAGCCAAGAGAGCAGTGAGATTTTTCATATGAAATCCCCCAGCTTGTGGGGTTTCTCAAAGGGGTCTCACTTTGCTTAGCAGGGTTGGCAAGTCTTGGCACTTTATCACAAAGTATAGTGTTTGCATTCATGTGCCTATTTAATCCATCAGCATGTAAAGACCTTTCACATGCTTTTAAATTAAAAAAAGTGGCCACAAAATTTTAACAACAAATGAAGACAGCTTCTCCTCTCATCCTGCTCCTCTCTCTCCAGTGCTGTGTTTGCTTTTGGATGTGCTCCCCACTGAGTAAGCAACAGTCCCAGCCCACATGGACCAGTCTTCTCTTCATTTAGACCTTATCTCTGAAGATGCTTCCTCCCTACCATGGCTATTAAACTGCATTTTCATAACTGATGAGTAGCAACCTCAGGTAGCTGGAGGGGCACTCCTTCCTCTTCCATTGTCCTCCCCAGGACCCCTGAGGTGTCTACCTTCATGAACACAGAGCTGGTTTAGGTTTCAAGCTGTTTGGGGCAGCTCCTGCTGGGCTAGAGATACTGCAGAGCCAGAGGTAGGTGATGCAGCTTAATGATTGTCTGCTTGCCCACCGAAGCAGTACAGTGTCTGTGTGTGCCCTTCACAGGTCTGAGCTGTGAGCTGTCACTCACAGCAGTGTTCCCTGCAGCTCCAGATGTCTGGCTGGATGACACTCATGTGGGCAAGCAGTGATGTCAAATGGTTGGCAAAAGCAGGATCAGTTATGGCAGCCTGACTTGCAGATCAGTCCTGCATTGTCTGCTGCATTCCAAGCTCCCCATGCAATAACAGCAGTGAATTACAAACTCTAAGACAAATTAAAGTACAGCTTTTAAGGTGCAGAACGTCTCACCTGTGAGTAGACAAGGAACTGATCACCGTGGACTATGGTGTAGCATGTGTTTTGCAACACGGTGACTTGGCTATGTCTGAAGAGAAACTGTGCTAATTGTGGAAGTGTGGAGAGGTGAATGAGTAGCATCAGTAGGCAGTAAGGCAGAGACAACTTCCTCAATCTGTTCTATCTTTTGATAATGAAATAGGGAAAGTTAATTTTTGTGAAAAAAATTCTCCTGGACTCTCAGAATGCCAGTGAAGCTCCTCAGGGGCTAATAGGTGAAAACGGGCCAGGGTTCTCCCTGCCTCTGAGGGCAAGCTGCACAGCTCATCCCTATTATGCATGGTTAAATGCTTTCCTTGCCCCAAATCAGGTGATCTGAGCACTGCTGCCTGTCAGAGAGGTCTCTGGCCTGTGTGTGTGCTTTAAATGACAAAGCAGGGGTGACAGCAGCTGCAGGTGAAGTGTCTTTATGTCCCAATACCCTGGTGCTCAGAGCTCATCTGGAGCTGACCTGAGAAGGAGCAAAATGTGACTGATCCTGGACATCTTTTTTTCAGCACCTGATCTCCTGCCATGTGTTTGGAAATAGGAAAACAAATAAAAGGGGAAAAGAAATTAAACTAGAAAAGAAAAGAAGATCTGACACTGTTTTTGAGTTTCCCAATCCAGTGTTCATGGCTTTATGTGCACTGGAGATGGTCTCCAATGAAATGCTCTGCTGCAGTTGCTGGAGTGTGGTGGAGGTGGTGGCACCTCCAAGCCAACCTCTGCCAGCAGCTGGCATTGCCTTCATGCCTCCATCAGAATGAAAACATGCAGTCTGGAGAGCTGGTTTTGTTCCAGCTATGAGCTCCCTGTCCTCAGGGATCACTGTTCTGGCCATCTGCATGCACCCCCCAGCAAGAACATCACAGGAGTTCTCTTGAAACATGCTTTTATTGATTGCCATGTTTAGCTTCTTGGTCTTTTGAGCTGAAACTGGAATGTGAGCCTTTGCTCCATTATTCACTTGCCTACTCCTCTCTGAACATGCCATTAGCTCCTGCTGGGCAGGAGGTGGGTGCAGAGATGGGTGTCCCTTGGCAGTGATACTGACAGGCAGTTTGGTGCTGACTGCATGGCCACCTTCTTCAAGATGACCATGAGTGGCTCTGTGAACTGCCCCATGGATTTTACACAGCTCTATGACACCTCCATTTCCTTGAAAAGTTACAATCATGCCCAGAGGAGAGCTGAGATGGCAGGGCTGGGTGCAGAGCTTGTTACTGTCCCAGCTGCAGGGAGCTGGATGGAGGCTTGCACAGGTCCTGCACCCACAGCTGTTGCTCTGGGATCTCTCTGCTTTGCTAGTGCTTGTTACCGACCATGTTTCCTAGATTCAGTTCGTGCTAGACTGGGCTTGTTTGGGGTAACTGCTTTTGACCAAAGAGTCACAGAATGGTTTGGATTCAAAGGAACCTTAAAGATCATCTAAGTCTAACCCCCCACCATGGGCAGAGATACATTCCCTAGATCAGGTTACCCAAAGCCCCATCCAACCTGGCCCTGAACTTTCAGGAATCGGGCATCCACAACTTCTCTGTTGTGTGCTAGGCCTGTGCTAGTGCCTCACTTCCCTCACAGTAAAGAATTTCTTCATAATATCTAATCTAGACCTACCCTCTGTCAGTTTAAAACCATTCCCCCATATTATATCACTGCATATCTGTGTGAAAAGTCCCTCTCCAGCTCTCTTGTAAACCCCCTTCAGGTACTGGAAGATACTGTAAGGTATCCCCAGAGCCTTCTCTTCTCCAGACTGAACAACCCCAACTCTTTCAGTCTGTTCTCATAGCAGAGGTGTTCCCTCCTCTGACCTCACTTCCACACACATATGTTTGAGTGAGGCATGTATATCTGCAGAGACTCATTTTACAGGGTCACAGTGGCCAAAGTGACTGCTGACACCTCAAGAAGCTGTTGTTGTGTACTCTACAGCATGCAGGTATTACTGCAGCATCCTTTATAGACTCATTTTGGAAGCAATTGAACTAATTACCCCAAAAATTCAGATTTTACAAGAACCCCCCCCAAACAACCACAAAACTGGGAGATTTCTGAGAATTATGCTTTGTAGATGTGATATCACACGGGTGACTGGTCCTCATCTTGGAGGATGAGCAGCAAACTGACATTTGCATCAGTGCACGGCTGATGTGTTTATTGCACATGATTTTGTTACAAGTGCCTGAGTGTTGGGTGGCATTCCTGTGGGCAAGGCAGCAGCACTTGAATTTGATGAGTAGCTGGGGTTACTGCCTTTGTTTACTAAGGCAACCGGATTTTTGCATTTGAAGAAAATGCAGCCTGACTCCTGGCCCTCAGGGAGGAGAGATGGAGAGGGAAGTGAGTGTTGACAGTGCAGAGATCAGAAACCTTAGAGCAGTTATTTTGGATGCTGGTACCGGCATGACTGCAAGGGAGCAAGGCTACGTTCTGCCCTGCTACCTGCACTGGAGGTTTGCTCCCATGGCTGGGCTGTGACTGGTTTAGGAGTAGCTGATTGAAAGCTATATACAGCATATTTGTGCACAGTACAGTCGTACCTTTATTTTTTAGGGTAGATATGAAGAGGTTGAGGAGGGAGTGGGATGGAAGTGCAGTAGGTGCAGGGGCAGCAGCTACAGGGACACTATGTCCTGCTGCACTTCTAATGAAGTGTATTTGCTTTATTTTCCCCCCCCGAACAGGATTAAAGTGAGCATGCTGCGTTTTCTCCCTGTCCTGGAAGCACTGCCATCACAGAGGTCTCCCCTCCAGTGCTTCAGCTTGTTTGATCCTGACAGGATTTGGTCTGGAGCTGAGTCATCCATTTATTCAGCATGGTCAATTTGGGCAGATATCTTCAGCTCTGCTATATGGATCTTATTTTCCAGCTGTCATCTTGTATGAAAAAGAAATTTACAGGATAACCAGATCAGTCAGAATTCATAAATCCTTCCCATTTCATGAGAAATACTGTGTATGTGTTTAAAGTAGTGGAAAAACCTCATCATAAGGAGATGTGTGGAAGTGGAGCACTACACCACCACCTCCATGTCTCTTGGGGAGGGACATGGGTTTTGTTATAGCCAGATTTAATTATAATATGGCTTAAATAATAAACACAAAGGCATCTGAGACTATCTATGTAATGGTTAGGAAGAGGCACATGGCAGGGGCAAGAGCAGAGAGCAGGTAGTGTCATCCCTGGGACTGCCTGGCCAGGGAAGTTGCCCTCCTGTGGATGTAGGAAGACCAAGTCAGAGACAACCTCTCCCTCTGCAAACTGGATGCTGGAAATAATTTAGCCTTTTCTTCAGTTAGGTTCCAGAAGCATGGAGGTCTGCCAAGTGATGTAAGAGGTTTTAACAGACAGACTTGCCCCTGGCGTGGTACTAAAACCAGTGAGAGAGTGTCCCGTGGGGTCACTTCTTGTTCTGCTGGCACTGCAGACCTTGAAGTCAGAAGGGGTCATGTGTGGAGTGTTTCAGTCAGGTCATGTGAAGTAGTTGAGAGAGGATACTGTAAAACTAATTAGCTTTTTTCATTCACCAATAGATCAGAAGTTAATTCTATCTCCTTTCCTAAGCAGTCATTTGAGGGTGGATTAAGCCTACATTAAAATGTTTCTTGATCTTCAAAAATAAACAGATGGTTTAGTTAGACAATTAGACAATTATTTGTATTGTGATATTGTACATTTTATTAGTGTACTAATAATAAGAGAAGTTTGTCCCTATGTTACTGACATATCAATAGGAAATCAGTCTTTCTCTGCCATTTTTTCTCCCCCATATTAACTATTTCAAAAAGGTTTGTCAGTGCTGTAGAAGTCCAAACAGCAGTATAATTGGGTCACACCTTTGATTTGAAGTGACTCATCACTCAGTGTTGGCTTCATTATTGAAATCTGCCTATTCACACTTCTGTGCATGGGGATGTCAGGGGCCAACTCCAGTACTGGCAAGATTCTTCAGTTATAGCCATGAGCCAAATTATTTCCTTCAGAGCCTCCATCAGCACTCAAGGGTTGTGCAAGGTGCAGGAAGTGGCATCAGGCATTATAAAGATCATAATGTAGAAAATCTAATATGCATTAGCAGCCAATAAAAACCACTTATTACTAAATCACTCCAAATTTAAAGATGTTATTTCACATTTCACATCTTTCCTAGTGATTAATGCTGGTAAAGACCCCACCAGTGCAGAATGCTGGGTAATGGGCTTGACGGCCCACCCCAAATCCAGCATCATGAAGTAAGGCTTTGCTAACACTGCTGCTATTATTGCCATGTCTGCCTTCCTTATTAGGGCAGTCTGAGGTTTAATTTCTCCTTGGACTGCCTCAGACAAATCGGATCATCACTGAAGTGGAAGATAGCAAAATCCTTACTGTAACACTCCCAGCTGACCCAAACTTCAGGAAATGGGTAGAAGAAGAGGAGCAGAACCTGTGGATGCCCAGGCTACCTCCAGCCATGGCCAAATTCTTGCTGAAGAGCAGGAGGTGGTGACTCATCCTGTCAGCCTGGTTATACAGCTTGGGGCTTTGATCCTTCCCGAAAGTGTGTGACTTTGAGAAGGAGCCAAGGGCAGCCCCAGAGCCTACAGAGAGGGCACAGAGGAGCACAAGCCAGGCTCTGTGTGGCAGTGTGTGGTGGGTTGACCTTGACTGGATGCCAGGTGCCCACCCAGCCGCTCTATCACTCCCTTTCCCAGAGGGACAAGGGAGACAGCAAGGTGGAAAAGGGAAAAAAAAAAAAGACAACTCGTGAGTTGAGATAAGATAGTTTATTTAAAGCAAAAAAGCAAAGCAAAGCTTGCGCATGCAGAAGTGAAGGATAGCAGGTTTTATTCTCTACTTCCCATGAGCAGCAATGGTCAGCCGCTCCCGCGAAGCAGGGCTTCGGCACGTGTGACGGTTTCTGAGCAGGCAGCCATTAGACAAGGAATGCCCACCCTCCTGCTCTGTGCCTTGGGTTTTATATCTGAGCTGACGTCATATGGTATGGAACATTCCTTTGGTCAGTTTGGGTCAGCTGGCCTACATGAGTCCCCTCCCAGGATCTTGCCCTCAACTAAGGATGGAATGTTACAGTGTTGGTGCTGTGCTCAGCAGTAGCCAAAACATTGATGTGTTATCAAGACCCTTCTAGCTGCTAGTGCAAAGCACAGCACTGTGAGGCCTACTGTGGGGAAATGAACTCCAGCTCAGCCAGACCCAATACACAATGTAAGGCAGGAGTATGAGAGGCAATGGGCAAAAGCAAAAATATGAGAGGTTTAGATGGACATAAGGAGAAACCTTTTCCCTATGAGGAAATACACCCCTCCTCCCAGAGAGGCTTTGCAGCCCCTCTCCTTGGAGTCTTTCAAGACTCAACCGAATGAAGCTCTGAGCACCTGGGGCTGATCTTGGAGATGACCTCCAGAGGTCCCTTTCAGCCTGAATTTTCCTCTCATACTGCAGGAAAGCCTAACATTACCAGGGGTAATGCAGGCACACAGGAAAATATCAAGTAGGACTAGATGAGCTAGTGCACCTCCTCATTTGGCAGTGTTGTGGTGCTTCTTGAGTGTGATGGTTTCGGTAACCATCTAACACTGGGACAGTTTAGGGGTGAGTCACAGATTTAATGAAGTATTGGGAAAAGTGCCTTTGTTGTGAGACTCTTAACGAGGTCAGGTACTTAGCTTAATGAAGTGAGGATTGAGAGTCAGCTTTGATCCCTGTCCCTGTTTATTTGAGGAACAAATTGGATTGTGGAGTTTCCAGTGTATCAGATAAAGTTGCAACAAAATCCAGTGGCTGAAGTCAAAGTTAGATGGATTCAGAAGAGTGGTCATTAGTAATCACTAATAAATCATTTTAATACAATATTTGATTTTTGGAAAAAGTTGCTATGGGTTGATTATCATCAGTCCTCTGCTATGATTCATCTTTAAATCAAATATGCTTATTTGGCAGATATTATCTACCTTAAAGGAGGGCACATTCAGGTGAGTCCCTTGCCCCACCTGATGCAAGCTGTGGTGGTTAAATGGGTTAACCTGAGCAGCTGGTGCTGGCCTTGTCCCCTGGTCTAGTGTGACCCAGGGAAGGCACATAGAGCTGCATTCGAGAGCCTGGCACAAAACCACAGGTTCGTCTCCAGTAATCTATTAGTTTATTGGACAGAGATTCAGCAAAACACTTAGTCTTATTGTAAAAATATAAAGGCCTCCATCATCAAGAAGCAGCTTAAATTACATTTAGTTCCCATGTCTTGGTCGCACAGACAGTCTAGCTTTTCATGTTTCACTTTTTGCAACTGTCAGATACAGATAATGATTCACTAAAATGCAGCATTTCATTACTCATCTCTCTGTAATTCACAAAATGTGAAGCACTTTTGATGAAAGCCACATATGAGCATTACTGTGCTGCAATTAATTGACAGTCACAGGCTTAACCTATATTTCAAATAACGTAAACTTAATGTGAGCTCACAGTAGAAAACACACATACTTTGTTCTTGGCATGTTTAGCTGGCACTCAAGATATACTCCACTTCATAGAGCAGTTTTCATCAAGAGGTTTAAATACATTTAAATGTTAATTAATGGACTGCCCAGCATTTTTATGAGACAGAAGGATGAGCAAGGGAAGGTAATGGTTTGATTTTAAGAGCATGTGCTGAGGACCAGCAGTACACTGAGCATGATTCCTCATGGTAACACTGGTCTTTGCAGACCTGGGCACCATTTTTCAAGAGGTTTTGGATTTAAAAAAGTGATTTTACATTTTAATCTACCTAGTGTGACGGTCCTTTCACAACCCACCAATTCTTACAATTTAACTACACATCCTATCAAGATTTATTGCCTACCCCCAATGAATCTTACATTGGTGAAGAAATTACTGCAACACCATGACCTTGCATCAACTACTAGAATGCCTAATAACAGGTTGCCCAGAGAAGTTGTGGATGCCCCATCCCTGGAGGTGTTCAAGGCCAGGTTGGATGAGGCTTTGAGCAACCTGATCTAGCAGGTGGCATCCCTGCCTGTGGCCAGGCAGGGATGGAACTAATCTTTTAAGTTCCTTCCAACCCAAGCCTTTCTATGATTCTATGATCCGAAACCATGGACATGGAACTCTAATCACTGTTTATAATGATACAGAAGAGAAACACAGTGTCTTGGAAAGAATGATGAAAGATGGAGAACATCACCATGGGACATATGACTGAGATGGTCTCTAACAGCAACAGGAACTCTAAATGAAATGCTGCATTCCATTATAATTTTCATAATTTCTGTTGCATTATGCTTGTTATTGAACATTATTCTATATGTGACATTGTTGCAATGTCTTCCTCACATATGTAATACTGCTCAATCATGTTTAACAAAATATTAGTAATTAGGTATCTTGATCAGTAATTTACCTCCATTCACAATCAGAACATAGTATTACATTTTTATAGGCACAGAGGCTACAGACGACTACACTGCCACTCTGTGGAACACAACAAATTGATATTAGTAATGGAGTGGATTGCAGTAGTACATCCTCCCCCACTCTTCCAGGACAGTTTATATTCTCAAGAATGCTCATTAAGCCTCAGCTTTGAATAGTGACTTCCTGTGCCGGTAAGCTCCTCTTGAACTTATCAGGAACACTGTCTGCTCCCAGGAACTTCTCTTGCCTACCAAACTCCTGTTTTCTAATGGATAGCCTTGGAACATTATTTAGCTGGATCATAACCTAAGTGGAACAATATTTTTTTACTGGACTTATGAGGAAAATTCCAGCAACTACTGTCTCTGACTATGGCCAAGGTGAAAATTGACAGATGTGTCAGACAGGTCCCAAGTGGGACCCTTTGAGCACTCCTGGACCACAGTGTCTGTGCCAGCATCTCCCTCTGAGTGAGACATCTCTCAGAGCTTGCCAGCTCTCAAGTTTGTGATATCTGGAGTACCGAAGCTGACAATGGGGCCTGGGCTGACACCCCCACTCCTAGAGGCTCACATCTCACCCACTAAAAAATGCCAAGGCATCCGACATGAGTATCTCCCTGAGCCGGAGGAGGCTTTCTCAAGTCAGAGGTGTATCTCTTTGTACATACTTCTTTGTTCTGTGTGCATGTGCGTGAGAATAGATTTAAACATTCTATAGCAAGTATGAATGTTGTCATATTGGATTTATAGTTATGTTACTGCTGTGTTTACAGTAAATTCTACTGAATCATTTTGTAAATGTTAAATTAGTCAATTATTAGCTGCTATTAAATATTTTAAGACACAAACCATTGACCACGTCTGGTGCTAAGTCTGGACTAAGCCACATGTAGGCTCCATCAGGAGTTTAGAAAGCATGGGGGTCCTCTCTGAACTTTGTGAGTCTATGGAGGAGCCTCTCTTACCCTTTAACACTCTTACCCTTTGGTGTCCCTGCGTAAATCATTCTAGACTGATTCTAAACTGATTATATAGTAACTAGTGGAGTGAAACTTGCCATTGAACTTTGTCCCACTTTTATAAATTCATATTAAACTTCTTTTGCTAATGCTTTTGACAGTGATTCCTTAATCGACCTAAACTACTCACTGGCTATTGATACAATAACTATCAGCTATCAATTGTCAGGCACTACCAGATGAGGTGTGAATGGGTATTGGGAAGCACAGATGGATAAGCAAAGTCACAAGAAATGACTCATCTAGAAGTTATGGGATCCAGGAATAGAGCCTTACCTGGGAATCAGATGTTTCAGGCCACCTGGGATTTCTAACCCAAGGTGTCACAGCTGTGGTCTTGGAGAAATGCATCCCTTGGTTCCTTGCATGCACCCTGAATGGCAAGGAGAGATTTACACCACAATGAGCAAATGTTTGGCATCTGTATAGAGCCCAGTGCAGACAGTCAAGCTAAAGGGGAGTAACTTGGTTCAGATGGTATCTGCCATCACTCAGCATTTTGACAAAATACTAAATTCAAAACCAGACCATATATCTGGACCAAATGAAGCAGAGAATGTCTATTTTTAGCATTTCTTCATCTCATAAAACTCATCTTGCCTTAATTATTTTACAGAAATTGTCATATTTTTAAATCTATAAATATAAATTAAAATTCTAATATGGAATTTGCTGACAGAGTCATTAGTTGCATTGCAAAGGGTGCATAGCAATCCATATTAACTTTTTTATTGCTTTAGGATGATCACAGTTCATTAAAAATAGAAGACACTGTGTATAGAACAATTTCGCACATACAGTCTTAGATTTTAAAGGCAATTTCTAATACATGTTCCTCCTGGAAGAGAAAATTATAACTGCAGAATTTCTCTTAAAGAAATTCACATAAATCTGATTCCACAATTTCTCACAGCAGTTCCACCCTGCTGCCAGTACAATTTTAGAGTGAAGTGTAATAACAACATTGATGGCCAAGAAACTGTATTAAACAGGTATTGCAACGGGTAATATATTGTGAAATCATGCATGGAAGAAGTGTGCATTTAGATATTTCATAACATTTAAAATCAGAAATGAAGGTATCCTGAAGAAGAAAGACTAACCTAGAATATACACAAGATGGTTGCTGCATACCTCATATATGGTGTCTGAGCTCCAAGCCAAGAGACAGAGGACGTGAACGTGGAACCAACAGCAGAGACAGAGGCACTCTGTGAGTGTGACATTGTAACCCTTCACTGTGGGTGCAGTCTCCGCATCTGAGTGACTTTGTGTTCATGTGCACAAATGGTCCTCCACCTCCTGCAGTGCAGGTTTGGTGGGCATGAACAGTGCTGCCTGCCCAGAAGCTCCTTGCTGAAGTCCATGGGGTCCAAGGGAGCCTTGGGAGAGCTGAGCAAGATGCAACTTCTTCATGTGGTTCCTGGTGAATCAAAGGGTTCATTTGGGGTATATGGGTCAGGATGATCTGCCCATGACGGCAGTGGACACAGGGAAGGGAGGCATTAGCAAGTGCTGCAAAGTCTTCCCTGCTGAAACACTGTGGAATGTGTCCGTGTTCTGAACCTGTTAGTGTGCCTGTGAAGGGCTGCTGGGTGTGAACAGCATCACTGGTATTTGCAGGAGAGGACCTAAGCTAACTGCTTCTCTTTCTCTGCTAGTGTTCAGGGGAGACTCAAAGCTATGGTGAGGGCTACGCTGGAAGCATGCCTTTGGAGCCTGGGTCATTTGGAACATTCCTTCCAGAACAAGAGAGCCTGTAAAAACAAAAATTTAAATGTATTTGCATATCTGCACACAACACACATACTCAGGTAGTCTGGTGAAAGAAAAAAAAATTACAAATATTGAAATGCTTAGTCTCGCTTGTCTTGAAAGATGACTAAATGTGGAAGGCATCACAACAGCCATCCCACCATGGTGCATCATTGCACATCATAGCAGACATCCCACCAGGCATCATCCTAGTAGCACAGCAAGCATCACTGCAGGCAACCCACCAGTTCATCTCAGCAGACATGGGAGCTGGCATGTCACCAAGCATCACTCCACATCATCTTACCAGGACATCACAGCAGGAACCACAACAGGGTGGTGCTTTGCTGCCAGCCCTGCTCTTTGAGACTAGTGGGGGCAGATGGATGAGGAAGGCAGGGCTGTTTCTTAGGCAGGCAGCACAGGTTAGCCTGGATGTGATGAGCAAGGCCTCAGGAAGGGAGAAGCAGCAGCCTCCAAGAGCATCCTATTGTTGTGTTAGTGGAAAGAGGAATCTGAAGGCATCATTCCTGCTCCTCAGCTGATTTTCAAGGAGCTTTCTGCATGTTTAGTCCAAAAATGGTAAAAAATGGCTTTCCTTTCACCAACTATATATATTAAATATGAAAAAATACAGTTTTCATTGCGAAATTGAGCCTCTGGTTGAACATCTAGAATGCGACCTTGGGAGGCCTATGTCCACCTGTGATGGGGAGAATAGTTCTATGACAGCCCTATATACAGAAAAAAAGAAAAAGAAGTAGCAGTGGTGCAGATAAGAAATGTCCATTTACTTTTCTCAGATGTTTCTTTTGCAGGATCTGGTTGGCCTGTGAGTACCCCATAACCATGAACGGGGAGACAGAGCAACCCTGGGGAGCCAAGCCTGGAGCTGCTTGATCGGCTTCTCTGTCTAGTGAAGGGGATAACCTCATATTGAAAAAATTATTTTCAGAAATCTCATTGGAATCTCAAGGCTACCAGTACACTTTTGCTCCAAATCTCTCTCACATTAATGAGGGGAAAGCATCTGGTTTTATATTTAAAGTAAGAAATAATCTGTTCTCTGAATTAGGACAGCTAAGGACTTTGTATGCCCACATTAGCACAGCAACAGGAATTATGATATTTCAGTACAAATTCTGGTGTTCAGGGGCAAACCCATCACTAATGCCTTGAGACTTGGGGCATAAATAGACCATGTCTTGCTCCGCAGGCACATACATTTGGCTTCTGGGTTCCTTTTCAAGGTCACTTCTCTACTTGCAGAATTTATTTACTGTCTCTTTACAAGAGATTTCAAACAGTTCTTAAGAAATAAAGTTTCATTGCATCGCAGGAATATTTTTGATATATAATATGAACATTGAATTACTAAAATATATTATGTTGAAACTTTTTCTAAACTCATTCCGTTGTTAATCTGCATACTGAGGTAACCCAGGTAAGGAAACAGGCACTGGCAAGATGTTTTGGAAAATGAACACTGATGTCGATGCAGTACAGTGTAGGAATAGATGAACACAGTAACACCCACTGGCACATGGGCTGGAAACAGAGGAAAGTCTTGCTCTGGTCTCAGTCTGTGCAACTCAAGAGTCATTATATTCCTGCTGTCTCCCTGCCACAGTGACCTGAAGGAGGGCTGTGCTCAGACAGCACCTGCTGTGCAGATTTGGCTCCCAAAACACATAAATTGTAGTTATAAATTAGGACTGAGCCTTTTCTGCAAGGAGTTTATAAATTTCCAGTCTAGCCTTGATGGACACCAGTGTGTGTCCATCCAAACTGTTTCCCCGTCTAAAGCACAGCCTTTAGCTGTGCAAATGCGGCACTGAATAACACTACTGTGGTTTGGATTTTCTGTACTATAAGCATTGCTATTCAGCTGATGAATTCAAGGAGATAAAAAGATCATGTCACACATTTCAGATGGCAGTATTTTGTGCATTTCCTGTTTATAGTTCAAATATTAGGAAGCTAAGAAGTTGGTAATTTCATTTACAGATTGTTTGGCTGATATTGGTATCCAGTATTTGTCTACCTCTACTGTTTCCTGTATTTGTCAATCTCTGTGTTTTGACCACATGCTGGTCCAGGATCTTTCCTCAGTTATTATCCACGAGGTGGTTATAGGAAAACTGAGCCATATATGACTGTGAGTTTAACTACTGGCACATGAACAGCTAACATGCTTTTAAATGGTAAGCAAACTTTCTGGAAAATATTTTCAAAAAGGAGCGAAGGGGAAGTGATCTAATGAGTTAATTTGAGGGCAGGGTGAATTGTCAAGGCCAAGGAGTACCTGTCGTTATTCATATATCAATAAGAGAACTCTCAATATCCAAATTTAGTTCAGTTCTTACTATCTTGCCATACCCAGTTGGATCAGACTTTCTTTAAATTAGCGTGATGGGGCTATTAAATGCATACACTTCCTGCAAAGGCAATACTTGCACTTGCACTTTTCAAATTCTTTTCAAATAAGTAATTTAATTTAAAAATGAGAGTGGGAGTTTTAACAGCATAAAATTCGGTTTGGCTCAATGTTTTCATTCCCTGATAACAGTGCAGCAGAATAATTTGTGGGTCAAGGAAAGCTATGGCATCTTCATGCATCAGTATCCAATACTTTATATTTTTATTGAAATAACTTACCTTTGCAGTAAACAGCTCACTCACAGAGGTGGTGAGGACTAGGAAATGAACATCAATTTGCAATATCTCACTTTGCATTTTACTGGTGACCTGATCCAGACTCTGCCCTGGCAATTCCAGGGCAAGGGCTGAGTCTAGCAGCTTCTGACTTCTGGGAACCCCCATTCCTTCCTGGGTCAAGCCCTTGAGCACTTCAGATACTGGAGCTGCATGTGGGCATGGGCGTGGTAGCCACTCTGCTTCTGAAAGCAGGTTTCCTCAGTAAATTCGTTAATAACAGTAAAATTCCAAAAGCCTTCCTGTTAACCATAGAGAATAAATAAAGCCAAAAAACAAATGTGAGAATGGTTTTATTCAGGACAGGTTTGAATTCAGCAATTGAATTTAGCCAATAAATTTTGAATTATATATAGATTTAACATTTACTCTTCAGAAGTTAAGGTTCTTTAAAAGGTCATATTTCATTTTGCATTAGAACATGGCATGTTGGCTTTCTGCTCGTGGTTTTTTTGCATATATGAATGCTTAAGGTAAAATGCTTTCAATTTCCAAAAGCAGCAAGTGTATAGACACTTAATAAAAAGATAATTTCTTAATGTCAGTAGGAATTTTTCCTGTATCAAGCAGCAAGATAGAAGAATTCAGGCTGATTTCTTCAGGTTTTCATCTCAGATTCTCCAGAAAGCAAAGAATATCATAATAATACAAAATTACTCTTTATGTTCTGCACCATTTCTGAACGATTTGCCTCTCTAACTTATCATGACAATCTCAGCTGGCCACTTTGTTTTTATGAGTTCTGGGAAATCAAAACACAAACCAATTTTTCTTCAGCAATTGTAACTTCAACCTGACAAAAAACAAAGCATGTGTGAGTCCTCCTCCCTTCCCCTTAAGGTTGAGAAGTGTGAATGAAGTCAGTGGAGTCGCTACTGTGATATAACTACCAGAGTAAAACAGAAGAGAACAAGGCCCATGATATTTACACTAAGTTTTATGAGAGTGGTCTGGTTTTGACTCTGTTAAACTGAGTATGGACCCAGCTATGACATGTCAAATGTTCAGTACTAAACTTAAAGATGCATCTGCTTAAACATGCAACATTACACTGGTTTAATTAAAGTAGCACAACCCTGGGTGTGCATACCCCTGACAAAAATGGCTGCCATGTAACTTGTGGGTCAAATAGTAAAGCTTTGCCAATTTGACCTGTTTAGGTTCAAGTAGCCAAGAACATCTGCCCGCAGGTCCTGGTTGAAGATGTAGGAAGCTGTGCTCAAAGCAGGGCACTCACCCACACAGTTTCTCTGGAGGAAGTTATCTTTTGCAGATGAGCTACGAAACTGCAGGTCCTTGTTTGAAGCTCCAAAGTAACGTCTTGGGAAAAACCAGTACAGTCCCTACAGTCATGGAGCTGTAAAGCAAAAATCAACTCTGAAGCAGAGAAAGTTTGACTCGTCGTTGAACTGGAAATGAAATCACTGTGAAGTGCTAAAGAAAAAGAATTGGAGAATGCAGAAAGACAACAAAATGCATGTGCAAGTGTGTGCTTATGTGTACGTGTGTGTGTGTGTGTAAGAGAGAGACAGAGACATGAATATGCTATGGAAAGAAATTCTGTCTTCCATCTGATCCATCATTAGCAGACCACTTTTTACATGGGCAGATAGTGATAAAACAAAGGGGAATGGATTTTAACCGACAGAGAGTAGGTTTAGATTGAATGTAAAGAAGACATTTTTTATGCTGAGTGTTGCCCAGAGAAGTTGAAGATGCCCCATCCCTGGAAGTGTTCAAGGCCAGGTTGGATGGGACTTTGAGAAATCTGGTGTAGAGAAAGGTGTCCCTGCCCATGGCAGTGGAGTTGGCACTAGATTATCTTTAAGGTCCCTTTGAACTCAAACCATTCTGTGATTCTGTGATTCGATGACTTCAGGTTTATTAAAATCACCTGCTAATTGCAGTCCAGAGAATAGCCATAGCCTCCTACTTGTTTTCCTAGAGGTTTGTGGGTGACTCAATTGAAATATGATATTTTTGGTTTAATGGTAGGCAAAGGAACACTGTTTTTCTATTATGTCACTCTAGAGGGAAGCATTTCTCTGGAGCTGGCTGCTGCCTTGTGTAGATGCAGCTACCACATGGAGTATCTCTGTGACATGCTCACTGACACATCAGTCTGCCTGAACACACCAGCAGCAGAAACAGACTGAGGAAACACCCAAAGGGAAACCACAGAGCATTTAAAAATGCCAGGAGAAATCACAGTTTGCAGAACACCATCTCTTCCTGGGAAAACCTTCATAGCTCATCAGCACACCTCAACTAGCAGGCACAGGAGGATCATGCCTAATTTAGTTTTGCAAGTATGTCATTGGGCATTGGAATGGAAACTTACCTAAAGTTTAAGACATTGAAATAATTTAGAAGATCACAACCTTTAAACATAAGAAATACAAACCAAAACTGACTGTAGGTGCCCCAGCTCCAGCCTTCTTGGAACACAGGAACTGCAGGGGGTGGCCACCTTCTTCCAGCTATGGCTTATCTCTACTGGTGTCAGTGACATGAGAGAGGGATGCAGCTTTTGAGGTGAATCAAACCATCCTAAGTCAGGAATTTAGTGTCCTTAATCTGACATTAATTAGTGTCATTAAGCCTGAAAACAGGCTCCTCCATTCTCGTGGGATGAGTTTTAGAGCTTAAAACAGGTGAACCTAACCTCATCTTTGTAGCGCTTCCCAATTAGAAAGCTTTGAAAGCACTCTACAGTTGTAAATGCATTTTGGGTGGCAATCATCTCCCGTCTTTAGGACACTCAGAAATCAGATATCCGAGCCTGAAGTAGTTGCTTCAGGGTTTCTTTGTCATCTATGGAGGAGAATGGGCACCTCTGGTGGGAGACATTTTAGGAGAGCTGGTAGGCTGCTTGGCTAAATCATCCTCTGGAAATGCTCATGTCTTCTGAAAAGGCAGGTCACTGCTAACAAAAATAAGAAAAAAAATGCTTTTGGGGAATACAGAGACTATTTTATGAGCTAGAAATGCAAGGGTTTGCTAGCAGGTGGAGAGACTAGGGTTGATTCAGTAGTTGCATTTGCACTGCTAAAAGCATTGGACAGAAGTGCTCAAAGCTGGTGAGCCCAAAGGAGGTGAGCCCAAAGCTGACTACATATGTGCCAAGCAAATAAAATCCCACAAGTTCTTTGATCTTGGAAAAAATAATGAGTGTGACTCCCAGAGCAGTCCCTGTGGATGGGACTTCAAACACTGTCCAATCAGGGTATTTGTGCAGCAGTGGACATTTGATACAACTTCGTAGGACTGACACCTGAGCTAAGGTGTCTACCTAGGAGCTGGCTGTCTAGCTCTTGGAGGGTAGAGAGAGAGAGACAATGATAGAGAGTTCTGTATATACATATACATAGAGAGAATTCAAATGGACTAGCATGGAAGGACCTGCTGAAGCTCACTTTTTGCTCCAGCATACAAGTTAGAAGAGCAAAGAAATCAGTATGGTTGCACGAGACAAACTAATTTTCTCACTGAAACCACTGGGCTGGTGGATGGGAGGAGAAGCTGACATGCAGCACCATGAGTAATTCATATTTCCAGTTACTACAGGCTGAGTCTGTGCTTGTGCACTCCAGATGTAGGAATTTATGTTGGTAAAACAGCAAAGCAGTTTTATCTGAAATAGATATTTCTCTACCAGAAGTTCATTGGAATGTGGCATAATAATTCAGTTTCGTGCCCAGGTACTGTGTAGGCGTAGCTGGTGGGGAGTGCTGGTTGCCTTATCACTCAATAAATACATTTTTGTTAGCTACATGCTAACCCATGTGTAGGTAAAAATGGTGTATGCTCTACTTTCATGGATAATGTGCTGTTAACTTGGCCAAAGTTTTCCTAGCTTTTCATTATTAAATTGCGTGCAAAATCCATAAATAGCAATAAGAAATGAAAGAGTGCTTCACGCTCAGCATCTTGCTGGATGAAGAGTTTTGCTGAATTGGAAGTGTTCTGGGTTTGCTTTTGTATTACTCTTAACACAATATTAATGAGACAGCACTACAGCTTCAGATATGCGTATGACATCTTTTAAACCTAAGTAATTGTATTAATTTGTCATAGCGCTCTGTAATTTCATAAGGAAAGAAGACAAATTAAAGGATATTCATTTCTACTGACAGCAAATACATAATATGATACTTTTGAAAAGAAGAACATATTTTTGGATGCAGAACACACATAGATGCAGCTAATTATACGACTTTCTTGCAAAGTTATGTTTCATTTATTTCTGAGTAGTCTCTCTAATTTTAATAGGCCTACATGCTAGAATAAAATTAAGCAGATGAATGTTTGCATGTTGGAGCCTTAGGGGGCCTATATATACCAGTCAAAATGTATAAAAAACTCAGTGCTGTATATGCTGGTTACAATTTCTCTTTTAAAAATAGATTCCTGGGTTAGAAAAGGGGATAGAACTGAACTATTTAAACTAAAAGAGAACATAGGCTTGAGAACAAATGGACATAAACCGCCGATGAATGTATTTAGACTGGAAATTAGAAGAATGTTCTTAACCATTGGAAGGTGAAAACATCTTTCTAAGAGTAAAAAGAGATACAGAGGATGTAACTACCTGTGAAATGTACCTCAGTTGGTTTAGCACAATGTTATGATGTGATTCCTTGTGGCAGACAGCAATCGAGTATGATGACCCAGGAATTCTGCTCCAGCATCTTCTGGTTCTTCACAAGGCATGCTTGGATCCACAGTAATCACCACTGAGCTCATTATGTTCAAGCATTTGGACATGAAAGCTGTGAGCTAGAACCAGGTGCCCTTCAGCAGAGGTAATTGGGTTGGTGGAAATTGTTGATGACCTGCAGTGACTTCTCTGGGAGGTGGGAAGATGAAAGTGCTTGTAACGTGTCCCTGAGCAGCATCAAAGAAGACACATTAATCAAAGGGAGAACAAAAGAGGGCAGAAGAATGACTGATCTGTGAAAAATACTGTGTCTTTCTTGTTAGCTGGAAAGTCAAATTACAGCAAATGTCCTCAGTGATCACAGACTTTGAAAGTGTGGGAGATGACATAAAGTGAAAAGTGATTGTGAAACAGGTAAATTAATGTCTAGATGCACAAGTGGCAATGCTGGAAAGAAAATAAAAGTGATGGTACCTGATCCTTGAAGACGTCAGGTGTTTATACCCCGAGAGTAAATATTTAAATTTAAATTGAAAAATATTTGAATTTTGCAATGAAAATTATTCCAGAATTATGAGAAACACATCACCCTCCTGATGCAATGAGCATACTATTCTCATTGCACAGTGCTAATAAGGGCCCATGTGGGATTTGCTGTGGAGGGAACACCCTGGACTTGAACCTCCCACATCCCAAAGGCATGGAGCAGCTTCACAGGCTGAAGGTATCGTGAAGATTTTCCTTAAGAAAGAGAAATTTGGAAATGCTGTCAGCAGTCCTTCCACATATCCAATAAATTTTATTAAAAGCTGAAGAAAATTTCATTATACTACAGTAAACTCTACGGATTATATTAGCATACTCTTAGGCATCATTAATGTCAGAAACAAGATGCTGGGCTTGAGGGCCATCAGCCTGCTCAGCTCCACTGCCTTTTGCTCTTGCCATGGGCTAGGGACAAGTACTGAGAAAGCAATCAAGGATTCTCTTGTTTCTCATGGTCTGGCTTGGAATTAGGTGCTTCCTATGACTGCTATTTCACTAGCTGTTTGGTGGCTGCAGAGCTACTGCTTCAGGAAACCAAACAGATGGTTCTTTCCTGGCACCCAAAATACCCCAGTGTCCATTATTCAGGTGCCACAGGACTGCAGCAAAACAAGGCAGTTGCTCGTGCAAGATGGTACACTCAGAAACAGAGAGCTGCTTCTCATCATGTCACACTTGGGTGTCTCATGGTCTCCATACAGAAGTTGTGAAAATTCAAAGATATTATTGCAACAGCCTCCTGGGATGTTCTTCAAAGAGAGATTAGAGAGGGCTTTGCAAGAATCAGCAAAGAATCAAGAGAAAAGTAGTGGCCATGAAGTACACCATAAACTCCAGAAGTCATCCTCTGTAAGGACCGAGGATGCCAAAACCAACTGGCATTGCAATTACACAGCTACATCTTCCACCCATCTCTACAAACTTCAGACAGACTTGGGATTCAGAGACTCCTCTTGGATTTTAGAATTTTCTCTTCATCTGTTGGAGGGAGCTGCCTCTTTTGTGACTTTTCTACCTTCCTTTTCTTTGGAGGTGCTTTCCTGTCAGGGCTGGTCTGGCCAGGGGGAGCTGCAGCACCCTCAGGGGGGGAACGTGGCAGCTGCACAGGGCTGTTGGGGAGTCCATGAACTGGGACCTGTTTTGAGTTACCTCCCCTCCCACATTATCACCATGTAGGGGGCTTCTCTGTCACCCCACAGCCTTCCACCTGGACTAGCAGAGCAAGGACAAGCAGCTCCATGGGGCTGTGGGATTTCAGGATGGGTCTCTTTGGCCACGTCATGGGCATGCCCAGGGAGGGTGTCTGCTTCTGTTCTGCAGCAAAGCACAGTGTACCTTGATGGGGGGTTGTTTTTGAAGGGGTGATGCAGCATGGCAGTGGAACTGGTGCAGAAACTCCTGGCTCCATCCCGTACCCTGTGCTTGGGTGAGAGGTGGTTGCAGGATGTTGTCTCTCTCCTGTCACCTTAGCACTAGCTTCCCTCCAGAGCATTTTAGGTCTGTGCTAATTCCCTAAATTTAACCAGTGATGTCAAAGGCTCATGTTAGCTCCCTGCACCAAGTCCTGTGCCCACACATGCCGACGTGAGCCAGGAATAACTCCACCACCACATAGATTTTAATCCTGTCCCAAACGATGGCACCCAATGTCCAGTTTTGTAACAGGGTCTCCTGAGCCTTTCCTGTGCAGATAGATCAGCCCCACAGTTGGGGGTAAGGAGATGCTGGGGATGGGAAGACTCACAGCAGGAGAGCTGGATACAACTGCCAGTACAAGAAGGGACCTCTCGAGGTAAGCTGGAAATGGAGTGCTGTTATTTATTGATCCAGTGGTGGCCAGAGAGCAGGCATGGGGATGGCTGTGTTTGGTTTTGCTGCTGAACCAACAAATTGAAGGAGGAAAGAAAACACACTCTGATAAGTGTAACACCTAAATCGATGTTACTTTTTGGTAGTGGTGGCTTTGTCAGTAAAATGATAAAGTAAAGAATAGAAAGTTCTGTTCAAAATAAAATGTTGGATGGGGCTGGAGGTAACAGTTTCATTTTGGGTGCCAGGTAAAGGAAAACAAGGGAAATAGAGGGCTCATTTCACAGCAGCACTGGAAAGATGGCAGCCCTTCCCCCCCTCCCCACTCCCTGCAGCTTCCCATCCATCCCTGTCCTTCTCTTCCTATGCCCAAGAGGCAGCAGTGCAGCACCCCACCAGTGCTCAGGGTAAGGACTAGCTCCCATCCATCTCCTCCTTGAGCTGCCCCATGAAGTGAAGTCCAGAAAGGCTTTGCTAGGAAAAAGTGTCTGTTTTCAGACAGAATATGCCAACCACAGTGGGCTGGCCTTTTTCATCCCATTGCCTAATGCGACCCTCTTTCTCCATCTGTCTGCTTTTTTGGGGGACCGCAGTGCTTGCAGCTGGGCAGATGCTTAGCAGAAGACCTTTCCCCCACCAGTTCAGAAGAACTGGTAAGAAGGACAAGCTGTGAGGAACAGGAGTTTTGTCCTGAAGGTGTTTCAGTGTTGCATTTTCATTTGTGAGGATGGACTCACTTGGCGCCAGTAGGGAAAAGCAGTCACAGCCATGTGTGGTGTTTTGCTGCCTAGGCAGAATGTGGATGGGCAGAAGGGCTGAGCCAAGTTAGCATAGAACATCCATCACCTCTGCATTTCAGTTTGGCCACAAGCTGTTAAACATCCACTGGAGCCTGGAGCCCTTCTCGTCTCCCAGAGCTGAGCGGTAGAGAGGCTGGATGGTGCAATCCTGGCCTTGGACATGCAGATCATGGAAAATGCGTGGAGAACTTCCTCCAGGAGTAAAACAGTCCATGCTATGACTGGGAAAAACCTCTTCTGGCTTTATGTAGCTTTTGTTCCCCTCAACTTCACAGGAGGACCAAATCTCATCTTTTTTTTTTTTTTTTTTTTTTTTATTGATTTTGCTAGAAAAAGACTAAGAATTTAAGATCATAACCGAAGGGTTAAGGTGCTGATTGCTGCTGCCTCCCAGGTGGTTTTTCCACACATGAACTAAAAATTCCAGCCTAAGAAACTTTTCCTGGCAGAAGTTTTGTTGAAAGTAGTACATTCCTGAAATGAGGAAGAAGGAAAAAAAAAAGATCAGTTGATATTTTCCAGGGAAATATTGATTCCTCTGGCAATTGGAAGGCTGTGGGGTGGGCACAGAGGCTGCAGGAGCTGCTGCTGACCCTCATGTGTGCAAGTGTTGGGTCGACAAGGCTCTGCCATGGGCAGGGAGCATCCCTGCGGCCTCTGTGGGTCCTGGCCACTGTGGACACAAATGACAGCCCTTTGGAAAACTTCAGAAACATGTGTAGGCTACAGTGCCTGGGAAAAAAACAGCAGTGGAAACCCCACTGGCATGGCCCAAGCCACAGACAGCCAAGAATTTTCCCCCTCTTGCCCACGGGGGAAAAGAGGTAGATTTGATTTCCTTCAGTCTCCATACACACAATGTATGAAAAGTTTCATCCTTCATGAAAAAATCTTGAAGAAAAAGCCTAAATCTTGGTGTTGCAGATAACCCAAGTTGTACATTCAGTGTGGTTCAGTGTCCCCATAGGGGAGGGGAAGGTGGGCTTGCAAGAGGCCCTGTCTGCTTGTTGGAGAGAGACAAGGCTGAGATATGGAGGGAAACAAGGACTGCCATAATTTCTTGGGGGGAGCTTGAGTTAAGTGGCTACTGGAAGGAAGGAAAAGGGAAAAGGTAGCCTCTGTCACACCATCTTTTGGAGAAGAGCCATGGAATTGATCCATACCCTAGAAGAAAATACCTCCAATTTGCTTAGACCTACCAAGAATGCTTCCAGCATATGGGTTGCAGAAAGAACAGAAAAAGGCATGAGAGCAATTTCTTTCTTTGGGGGAGAAGGAGTCAGGCAAAAATTGATATATTTAATAGAATTTAAAGTTTATTCTTCATTTAAGAGTGGTAGCAAAAGAAAACCCTAAACAGCTCTCTGAAAAGAGTTCATGTCTACAATATTTCTGATTAGAGAATTGTAGTGACCAATGTGGGTAGGACTGACTGTTAGAGTGAAGTGCCTGGTAAAGCCACAGGAAGCATTTTTAGTTTATTGGTGACATCACAAACATGTCAGTACTAATGGAGGTGTCTTCTTGGCTATTAAGAAGTGTAGGGCAGTTGCTGTGTACCATACAGTAAAAAGAAAGAGCTATTCCCATCCACTTACTTTGGTCCATGATCTCTTAAAGTCATCAGGGAGAACATCATTGACTTGACAAGGTCTCTCTTTGCCCCAAACCTGAAGCTGTTTCCATTTGAGAATTTCTACCACCACTCTTGGATTGCTAATGAATTTTTCAGTGATATGCATGTGAAAGTAACACTGCCTCAGGGGATGATTAAGTCACCTGGTGTCTCAGTCTCCAGGATGCAGCTGGACACATCCTGTTAGGCACTGTTCTTCTGTTCTTCCATAATTGACCTGAGCAGACAATGTTTATGGTTGTTCCTCACCAGTAGTTCATATTGGTTACATGGCATCAGTGTGTTCATCAGAGTCTCTTGTGAATCATCAGGCCATGGGGTGGATAGTTGTTACTTTACTTCCTTGATGAGAGTTTAAGTAACATGCACAAACAAAAACCTCATTACTGCTGCAAAACACAAGTCTAACAAATACTCAAGTAGTAATGTGAACAGAAAGGAGATGACAGCTGGAACAAATGCTACTGCAATGTTGATATTTTTCCAGTGGCAACAGGATTTTTTTCTTAAGCAGCAAGTAGACCTGGCTGGAAAATGGCATTTCTCTTTTGTGAAGTTTCAGCTTTTGGGTTTGTTGTGATGTGGAACAAAACCAAGATCTCCAGTTTTTCACAAGAACTAAAGAGAATGAGGCAGGGGCTTGGTGACAGGGACTGAGCCACCACCATGTTGTACCTAAGACTGGTGGCCAAACCCTTGCTCAGTGTGATTAGGGTGGGGGTTATAATTGCACCATCCTCATGCCCAGTGAGCAGTCCTGGCTCACCTGTGCCAGTGGACAGAGGGGACCCTGAATCAGGTGGGGCTGAGCCCTGGATGCATCCAGGTCCTTCTCCAACTAGAGGAGAGACCTGAAAAGGATGTGGGGTGGAAGGTGTCCACAGCATCCCACTGCACAGTTTGGGGGAAAGGGCAGGCAGCCAGGAGAAACAGGAGAAAACAGTTGGTGGCCGCATTTCTTTGATCCCACTGGAAGATGTTAGGTGCCCGTGCCATGATTGACTCCAAAGGCAGAGATCACACCCTCATAAATCAGCGCCAGACTCTTGGGTGTAAGGAGACAAAAGAGATTTTTTTCTCTTCTCCCCACCATCACAGAAGGACTTTCACATTCTATTTTATGTGGTAGAAGTGAGCAAGCTTGCAGCTTACTGTTATATTGGGGTCCCATTTGGTCTGCTTTTTAAATATTCCAGCCTACCTCTTTCACCTATGTGAAACCATCAGTGAACATCCATCTGTGTGTCTGTCCCAAAAAGTGTGCCATGACGTCAGCTAGACAATCAGCCAGGACCCAGGACCCCCACACCAGCACCTCCTGAAAGCCAGCATCTTTCACTGGCAGAGCTGGGATTGGGGTGTCCAGTGTTGGGCTCCTGCAGCCGGGAGAGGCATGCAGGTGCTGGATGAGCTGGGATTGAGCATGGGCTTGCCCTTGGATGGAAAAATATGGGGCTGAGGGAGATCAGGGCTGCGCATGGGTGAGCCAGAGGAAGCTGCAGGAAGCAAAGGTTCCAAAGCAGACGTGAACTGAAAGAGGAAAAATTAGCAGCCAGACCAAGTGTGGGATGCCATAACCCCTACAAGAAGTCAGATAAGGAAGGAAGGACAAAGCGTCATTTACACAGGTGTGGTTTGGTCATTAATTCTTCCCACAGTCACCAGTATCACCACCACCTTACCAACCCCTTTTCTGCTCTTGTCTGATCCTGGGGAAGTGATTTGTTAAGATGCTGTTGGATTCCCTCTGTATTTTTCCTTTCAGAGCTCTGATTTTGTTTACCACAGAATGACAGCCCCAAAAGCAGCTTTCTCTGAAGAGAGAGCTGTAAATATTTTATGTCTAATTCAGTCTTCTGAAAAATACTGCAGCTTAAACAAGAAGTTTAAGTGTTTCACACCTGCTAGCAGAGATCCTGCATGAGCCTCCATTGCATTGAAGGATGTACTTGTGTTTTGGAGCAAAGAAGTTTCCTCAGCTTGCCCTGTCCTTCACCAGGGAGAAAATGACACTGATTATGGCTGCGTTGGCCATCAGGGTATCAATGAGACAGAACTCCTCTCTGACTCCCACCACTGAGTAACACAAGTGCTGCCCATCTCTGCCTGCCCCACAAGTAACCTCAGACTTTCTGCTGCCTGAGGTTGGCCTGGAACTTATCTCCTTCCTGACACCAGTCATCCTTCCTTCTCTTCCTGTCTTGGCAAAGATAACCCAGCAGTATTTCCGAATGAAATTGCATTATATGCATGGCATGGTCTGGCCGTGGGGACAGGAGAAAAACCAGCCCTCAGGCAAGAGACTCTGCTGCTACTCAAGAAGCAGCAGTGCAGGAGCCCACCAGTGTTCAGGATATGGGCAATCTCCCAGCCTCGTCCCTGAGCTGCCCTGTGAGGTGAAGCCCAGAAAGGTTTTCCTAGGAAAAAGTGTCTGTTTTCAGATAGAATTTGCCAGCAACATTGGGATGGCCTCTCTCATTTGTTTCCATTTGCTCCACTCTTTTGGGGGGGTGGTGTGTTTGCATCTGGGCAGATGTGCAGCAGAAGACAGACCCTGCTCTGAAGACCTTTCCCCCATCAGTTCAGAAGCACTGGTGAGCAGGACAAGATGTGAGGGATGGGAGTTTTTACATGGGCACCAAGTGCAAAGTTCAGGTGATGTGGCTGGAGAAAGAGCAGGAGGCTGGTGATATCCAGCACCATCCCCTGTCCTCAGCATAGGATGGGAAGAGAGAAAAGGCACCCGTTTTGTGGGTAAACCCTTCTGCAGCAGATGCAACCCCGGAGAATGACTGCTCATCTTTGCCTCGTCTCGACTCACCTGGGAGCTTTGCTTGGGCTGAAAATATCCACTCCATTTTGTCTTTGAGGCAGATCGGTGCCACTGGCTGTAAATCTGCTGGGAAGCTCGTGACTCGCAGCATAAGAGCCGTGGAGCGCTGTGAATTATGTGGCACCAGCTGCTCACCTTTCTGAAGGCAGTTTTGGCTCCCTGGGATGTTTGTGCAGGAGCAGATGTGCCTGTGCCATGGTGGGGTGACCACAGCCCTGCACAGACATGCTGGGAGGAGGGTAAGCGCATGCCCCGAGTCAGCAGGCCTGCAAAAGCCATCAGGACTTGGTGTTACTGTAATTGCAAGCGCACTATGTAGGAATTTTTTTGAAAAAAACAAGCCTAACCCAAAGCCTCCATTACACAAATGTCCATCAGTTGACTTCGGCCCAAGCAGAGTGGTTTCTCCAAGTTTCTCTCACTGTGGAGTTGAAGCCTTGTGGCATCCCCATCCTCAGGATGCAGCTTAGTGCACCAGCAACTCAGAGGCTTGGTGGGAGAGCTTTGACACTGCCAGGGCTGCTCCTTCTGCTTTGCAGCTGCAGTGAGTGAGCCTGGATGTAAGGATGGCTTTGGGACATACCAGCACAGCCAGGGCTCCTCTCAGGTCCTCACCTGTGCACAGGTGGCAGCACAGCCAGAATCTTTCACTGCTCCACAAATTGCCTGCTACCACAGCATGCTGGCACTACCCAAAATGCCTCTTGGTAAGAGTTTGAACGCTTTTCCCTTCGTGGCCAGAGCTGAGATATGCTTTTAGAGGAGGTATAGGAATGCAGGATATCTGATGGTCTTTGTTAACCCAGCTGATATCTGCTGCTCCTGGATCTGCTGGCTTCCTGAATACACAGGCAGACTGAAATCCACCTCATGCCTGGTAGCATCCCAACCTTCCCTCATCAGATACTGACGGAGGCATTAAGCAGTGCTGGCCAAAGCTGGAGTAGGGTGATAAAACCAAGCCCCAGAGTTGGCTCAAATGCTGCACAGCACATTTCTCTTTGTCATTCAGTGCACATCGGTGCTTGAAGCCCTCTTGGCCCTGGGAATGGGAGCTGTTTGACTCCCAGGTGTGAGGTTTTCTGTCTAACCTGGTAGCTGGAAGTACTTAACAGCTGAGTTCAAAATTTTGAAATAATTTCCTGAGTACCATAAGTCACCAAGAGAGATTATAAATGGAGCTGGTCTTTCAGGAGATAGAGCAAAAACCAAGATCTGTTCACATCTGCCAGAACTGCGTGGCTGCCTACGCTGAAGTGGGCTTGCTACTGTCATGTAGGATTTAGAGCTTCACTTCTGAGATGTCCTTGTTGTAAGGCACCTGGGAAAACTGGTAACTCTGAAAAAACATTGCAGAGGTTGAACATCTGCTGGAGCCATTCTCACCATGGTAAGACCATGCTTTTCCTTGTGAGAAGGTGGTGTAATCAAGGCTCCCTTCACTGTTTGCTCTTCGTTTTTGGCCTTATTTCCTTCCTTATGCTTAGTACAAGGGCCTTCTTTGGAAAACTCACCTACGTGGTATTCCATTCTCTCATATTATTTATTCCCCTTCTGAGACTGCCTGAGGTGGCATTTGATCATGGCAGATATTCCTTTCCTGGTATCACTTTCCCCAGGTGCTTCTGACTCAACAGAAAACCCAGGAAGACACCCACCATCCTTATCAAGATGTAACTAGTCCAGACACTGCTGCATCACATCATTTTCTCATTCTGTGTCACCGATGACTCAGTCTTCATTAACAGCAGTCATCAGGGACTATTTCACCCTACATTTCCTCCTGGCTAGAGGCCACCCCATAACCTGTGCAGCACAATGAACTTTGAATCGACTCTTCCAGTGCTGTGGTTGCTTTTGAGACTGTGCTGCTCCTTCTCCTTGATACTTCCTGCGTGTGGTGCTGCAAACTGCTGAGGAAGGCAGGAAGTGGACAGCCTAGCATCATCTCCGCTAGCTTGGCATTGGGGACACAGGGATTAGCAATGCCGTTGTTCGAGGACATCTTCTTGTAGGGCTCCTGATGACCATTGAGGGATTTATATGGCTGCTTGGGTTTTTTTCCCTCTGCCGTTCTTCTGCAGGTTACTTTCCCAAAGATAATTACGTGACTCAGGAAGACAGATGCATACCTTGCATACTTGTGGGAACCATAATGCGATAGGTGGTGTACAGCATTTTGAAGCTCTTTGAACACACAGGAGCAGCTGAATTCCCGTAACTTACCTGCCCAAACCAAAGCAAGTCCAGGCAATGGCTGCATAGTTTTTGTGGAGCTCTTACCCAACAGAGGACAAACATTTCCCAGGAAAGCTTTGGTCTTGCAGCACTGAGGCACAGACACTTTTTGTCACCAGAGAAATCACGGGTGTTTTGTCAGGTAAGATTTACCATTTCTACTTTACCATTTCTTGTCTGAACTGAGGCTGGAACAGGAACATTTTCTCTTAGAACTGCAAAAAAAAGGCAGTTGTGTATTTTCTGAGAGGTCATGGGAAGAGCACAGAGAAATTATTCTCTCTTGAGTAGATAAGTGATTGTTACGGCTAAAATAACCTGGCAGCTAATTGCTTGTGAAGATAACTGGCACAGCTGAGGTGTGGTGATGTTTGGAGCTATGAGTTTAGTACAGCCAGCTCTGCAATAGTCACAAAGGGAGACACAGGCTTCACTTCAAGCACTTTAATGTTTGAATTGTTGAGTTGCAATTCAATTCACTGATTTTGGAAGAAAACCAGAGAAATAAGAAAAGAAATTTTATTCCATGGGGTGACTTGGAGCATCTTAAACCCACCCCAAATCTGCGTAGATATGCACACCCAGCACCTCCTGTGCTTTGTAATCAGAGCACTGGTCCTGGAGCACTGCAAGGTAGACCCTGGCATCCTGCCATACCTGTGGGATGGCTGGGACAAGTTCGTGAACTCCTTTGGGACCATTTCGGGGGGTACCCTTGCTGAGGGGTGAGAGAAAGGGCTTGGCTGAAATGGAAGATAGTATTTTCCAAGGTTTTCAAGATTTTGTCTGGTTCCTGGTTATGTATGCAGATGGTTGTTCCTAGCTAGCGATGAGCTAGTCAAAGTAAATCATGACATGTAAATAGGAACGTATTTATTGATTTGCCTCCTACCTTTATATCCAAAAAGATATAGAGAATAGAGAGGAGCTTCTAGCACCCATGCCCAGCACTGCAGGTGACCTGAAACTAACCACTTGCCCCTTGAGACCAGACTGGGATAGGTCCTTCAAAAGGGCTTTGTCAAACAGAAAGCTTATAAAAAATGCCTTGGGATTCCTGAGCAACTCTGGGATCCTGACTCCAAGCCCCTTCCTGCTCTGGTCATCCTTATAGGCCTGAACCAAGGCAGGGGGACAGTGACTATGCTTTGGGGAAAGCTACCTTTGGAGGAGATTGTGTATTTCCCAGCTCCTGAATGTTTTTGTTTGTCAGGGCAAGGGGAGCAATACAACTTACAGCTTGCCCTGACATGTGCCTGCTGTGTGTAAACCCACAGCTTTTATAAAAAGGGCTCCAGTCCTGGGGGCTGTGGAGCCTTCAAGTGCTTCTTGACTCTGGGCTTCTCCTTTAGCTGTCGTAAAATCAGATTAATGATGTATTAGTTCGAGATAACTGTCATGAGATCATGTAATTAGCTTGTGATCATGCTCTGTGCCAGTTGGCTGAAACTTGATGCTTTTAAAAAAAAAGGTCTTTCAGACTAACTACAAATAGAGCTTTTTGATTGATGACATTAACAAATAGTTCATTAGTCACCTTTTGGGCTAATTAAAGGGGAGCACATCCAAGGCATAAAGAACAGCTGTGGGTGATTAAAGGCAGCCATCAGGCTGAGTTCTGGGGTATGGGGGAAGCAGTTTATCACTGTGCCTTTTGCTGTGATCATCGGGCTCCAGGTTAAATGAATTTGTAATGTCCCCTCAAAGGCCTGATCCTGCCCTGCTCAGCTCTATAAGGCTCGTCAGACCTTCTCATTCCTGCTCTTATTGCCCTCGGGCAGATGAGCAGCTGCAGGAAGGCAGTGCCTTCCCAGGACAGCCGTACCTGCTCAAGAGCAGCTGCTGCTTGCCCAAGTGATGTGACTTCCTCTCAACGCTGCTCCCACGTTCGGCACGCGTGGCCTTTTTGACACAAAGGTTTTACTCTGAGCAAAACTGTGGGTCAGAGGATACTTTGACTTCTCTGGACTCATCGTGAGTAGGAAGAATCTGGATCATTGTGTAGGTGCCACAAGCACATCTATATCACTTTGATGACCGTGGGGCTGGACATTCCCAGCTCGTGCCTGATGAGAAGAAGGCTATGTTGCTGTCCCTGTATTATTGCAGGGTACTGGAAACATCCCAGGGAAAGTGATCTGTCTGGTAGCATTTCATCCCACATATGGCTGTTGAAAGGCTGTTGCCCCAGTCCTTCTCCCGTGGTCTGGCCAAGCTCTCTCCCTCTCCTCTAGCTGGACAAAGCTCTTTTCTTCAGTCTCTGCTTCCTCTCTCAGCTTGAGTCCTGCCTTGGCTGCCACCTTGTCCCTTTAGTGTGGTTAGTATCCATCCCAAACCCCACAAATTACTCGGAGGCACAGGTTAGGGTCAGTGCCCTCTCTTGCTGGAGAACACACTAGCAATGCCAGTCCCCACCCTAGGGTTTGCGACATGAACAGAAACAGATTTTTTTTCTCCTGTCCCAGCCTCCCTCACCAAACTGATACCCAAACCCACTCTCCTCAGTGTCCTCCCTGCTGCCCATCTGCCAGACCTTCTGTGGCTTGTGACCACCTCAGCTGTTGTGTAGCCTTTTTTCTTGTCACAGTCCCTGCCAATGCTCAATCTTATACCAGACTGGAACAGGCTGATGGTGGCTCTACAGTCACTTGCCCTGGCCTGGCCACCAAGCAATGTGGTGGTGTTGCTTGGGGCTGCCATGGTCCCAGGAGCCAGCTGTGTACAGCCCGCAATGCCAGGCTCGCTCAGGACAGATTCTGCTCAGAAAGGTTTATATATGATCTCTTCCTAGGTGCTACAAGGGGTTGGAAAGGTTGTTCATCTAAACAAATAAATCATTGAGTGCAAAGGGCTCCAATGTGCTACTCAGAGGGCTCAGACCAGCAAGGTGGTGTGTAAGTATCACCAGCCCTAAGTGATCACCACCTCCAGCTGGTCACCAGCTCTAGCAATGTCTAGGTCAGACTGGACTGAGCATCTCGTGAAACTGTGCCCTACTTTGTTCCTCATGGAGAAGAGGAGAAGTAGCTGAGTCTGTGTCTTCTGGAAGATGCCACTGAATTTTACCCCCAGTCAAGCAGGTGGATGCCATTAAATCTCTGCAGTTGAGCCATATGCAAGGAGAAACGATAACTCGAAGAAATGGGATATCCTTTGTACAGCACCTGCAACACTACTCAGCACCACTCAACTCACCTGATTTTGGTGAGCCACGTGGATGAAGCCAATTTTGAGGGCAGTGCTTGTACAAACACTGCCAGCCTTTACTTGTCCTCCAGATCAAGCCCCTGCGTGCTGTAGCACTGAGGGTTTGACACTTTAATGTCTTGTCTGTCTGGGTTAGTCTCAGGTGATTACCTTTTATTTTCCTGCTGTTCTGGCCATGTGAATTCTGCAGTTTATGGTATTAAAAAAAAATTTCCCTGTGCAGCTGGTGAGTGTCCAGAGGAGCTGCATGGCAGATTGTCTTGAAATGGAAATGCTGCAGCAAAGGAGCTTAACTGGGGCTTGTGCTCCCACAGCCACTTCTGTCAGATTAGAGGGCTTGTAAAACTTTGCTGAAATGGTCATTACAATATTACGCAATTTTTTTCTGTGGTTTGGATGAGATTTGCAGGTTAGGTTGAAAATGGACAGTGCTTTGTTATCTGCATGGGTGTTATTTAGGTGTAGTAAAAACTGTGGAGTGAAAGGGGTCTTAACTCATTCAGCCCCCTTTTTTTTCTTTCTATATTGTATCATGATATGACATAGAGCAGGAATGTGAGTCTTTTCTCACCTTGTTTTTCCTCAGAGGACTGATGGAAGCTGTAGGTGTGTAAAACGAGACCCCCTTGCCTTAGGAGACTGAGAACCTTCATGCAGACCTTTTGTCAAAATCTCACATTTGACCTGTCTTCTTTTTGAAAGACGGAGGTAACAGGTGTTGATTATCGAATGCAACAAGGCCAAGCCCTTCAAGCAGCTGGAGCTGCTCATGTCTCAGCCCTTGTGAGACATCAGGTTGAGTGGCGATGCATCCTTCTTCAGTTCTGCATTTTACTGAAAGGTCTATTGCATGAACGTCAATGCAGCTAGTGGGCCCTGTTCCATGTTTATACCCATCCCTTTGCCTCCCATCCCATCCTGTTGGGCAGCCACAGCAGAGGGTGGGCACGATGGATGCTCTGTGGTGAGACAGGGACCACAAACCCATCCCTGATCCTGTGATGCTGGCTATGAAGACCTGACACCACCAGGCTCTGCTGGCACCAGGCTCTGCTGTGAAATGAAGTGATGGATGCCCCAAAACAACAAAAACGACCGAGGTTTATGGTCTTTTAGGTGTTTCTCATTGCTGGTGTTACTGCCCCCCAAAAATTTTGACCTTTGCTTTCTCTAATATTGGTTGGACCTTATGTGTCAGTGAAGTCGGAAGGTTTTACATTTGCAAATAATTTTCTGTGTGATGGGAGCTCGGGACTTGTGTCTGCACAGTTTCATGTCTATATGGTTCTGAACAGAGTGGGACAGCAGGCAGAGAGCTGAGGTCTGTAGGTCTGCTTTTTCATTCTTTCAGAGAAACGAGTAGATATGGAAAAGCCATTTTATCTTCTATGCTACGTTGTTAAATTGCCCTTTACTTCTTTCTCTCTTATATTGAATTCTCAGACAAACCCCTCCCTTGGCAGGTAAAAAGAAGAAATTGCCAGTAGTACACATTGATGAGATGCTTTTCAGTAGTGTAACTGTACAAATAATAGGTTTTTCGTTTCAGTGGCTGAAGGGAAAAATTGAAAATAATTTTTGGTTTGGGTCACCCCCGAAGGAGAATGTTTCTTTTCTTCTTTGATTTCTTTTCAAAAGCATTGCATGAGACATTCTGGTTTGAGATTATTTACTGCTTTTCATAACTTAAAAAAATAGAAGAAAAAAGAAAATAAAAGCAAACTAGGTCACTTTCAAATCAAAAATGGCATTTGAAAGAACTACAAAAAAAAGTTTTATATTTTAAATGTCAAAATGGAGCCTTGCTGCTCTTCTCAGAATTCTTTTTATTCTCTTTCAGCTAAAACTAATTATATATCCACCTCGAATTTGCCTGGAGTCTCAGTACCTCTTAATTGCACTTCAGGTGAATTTACTACATCAGAAAAACTCCAGTCCAGCTCTGCCTGCACACGTAGTGACCTGTCCTGCTTGCTGCTCAGCAAACACATACAGACAAGTATTTAATTCTGCTTAATTAAGGTGTTGAGCAAGAGAATGTATGAAATGACCTGTTGCAGGTCTGGCCAACCAGGTAAGCACTGGCACAGTCATGGTTCACGCTGGTGCGAGTTGGCAGTGGGCTGAGGTAGGGCTTGGGCTCTGCCGCACCGGGAGCCATTGGGGCAATCTGTCCATGTGGGGCTGTTGGCCCTTCCTGCAGGCTCTTCCCCCCACCCCACCAGGTGCAGCATCTCCCCCCAGTAGGATGGTAGCTAGGAGGTATCAGTGCTTGGGAAACGCAGTGGCATGGCTCAGCCATGCTTTGCTTCCTTGTGGAGATGGGGCCCCAGTGCATCTCTTTCTTTGCCTCATTTGCCAAGGAGATGGTGCTGGTGTGATGGTGTCCCTTCATCAATATCTGCCTGTCCCTCCCAGGAGTGCCTTGAATTAGGGTGACAGCATTAAATTACAAAATAGTTCCTAGGACAGGTGATGAAGAAAATCAGAGGCTGACTGGCTGCTAGTGTGGCGGGTCTCACTGGACTCATCTCACCATGAAAGCAGCTCTATTCGTGCCATCTTGGGTCTTGGTTTGCTTCAGATAGTGCCAGGGAAAGTCCTTGTTGCCACCTCATTTTCATATCTTATCACAGAGGCAGAAGTGTTTTATGGTAACCTGTTGTTGCATCCCAAAACCACTGGGTTCTTTCTGATGCTGATGCTAGAAGGACTCTCTTGCCTCCCAGATCCATGTAATCCTGAAGATCCAGGGATGCATTAAATGCCCCTGTGAGCTTACCCCAGCAGGGATCATAGAACCATAGAAACATAGAAGGGCTTGGGTTGGAAAGTATCTTAAAGATCATCCAGTTCCAACCCCACTGCCATGAGCAGGGATGCCACTCACTAGATCAGGTTGCTCAGGACCCCACCCAGGCCTTGAACACTTCCAGGGATGGGCAGCCACAGCTTCTGTGGGCAACCTCTGCTAGTGCCTCACTACTCTGTGAGTAAAGAATTTCTCCCTAACATCCAATCCAAATCTCTCCTCTTTTAGTTTAAAACCATTCTCTCTCTCTCACCATCTGCCCAGGTAAAAAGCCACTCTTCCTCTTTTTTATAAGCCTCTTTTTGGTACAGGAAGGCTGCAACGAGGTGTCCCCAGAGCCTTTTGTTCTCCAGGCTGAACAACCCCAACTCTTTCAGTCTGTCTTCATAAATGAGATGTTCTAGCATGGACACTCTCCAACAGATCTTTCTTGTGCCAAGGACCCCAGAGCAGAACACAGCAGAACAGAGCACACACTCTGGTTGGGGTCTCATGAGGGTAGCATAGCAGGGCAGAATCACCTCCCTCAATCTGCTGGTCACACTGCTTCTGATGCAGCCCAGGATGCAGTTTTCTTGCTGGGCTACAAGCACACACTGTTGGCTTATGTCCAGCTTTTCATCCAGGAGAACTCCCAAGTCCTTTTGTGCAGGGCTGTTCTCAATGAGTTATTCTCCCAGTGTCTACTCACATCTGGGATTTCCCAGATGCACAGGTCCAAAGAGTTAAGGGAGGAAAAATGTCTCCATGTGGATTCCCAAGTGCAGCAAACCTGTAGGTTGCACTGCATGACTGATAGTTGGGAAAATAATTCAGTATCTACGCCAGAAAGGAATGTTTTAGGGTAGGGAGCTTCATCTTAAACTGCTCAATAATCTCTATTACTCCCTAATAGCTCACAGCACCACTCCAGGGTTGGGGCAGCGGTGAGAGCCAATGGCCAGCAGTAGCACTGTCTTGTAATGTGTAACTGATCATAACTCCCAGCCTGCAACTCCTGTCCGTGGAGGGGCTGGGATGTGGGAATAAGGACCACCACTCCTGCTCACTCCCTTCACTGGTCAGGACCTGATGGCTGGGCATGTAAAGCCAAGGCCCACATCCCCGATGGATGCCCTCATGAAACATCGCCCTGCTCAGAAATAAACCCCCATCCCTGCAAGTATCATAATGGATTAGGAATTTCTAAGTGTTGGTCAGACCGATAAGAGAAAATACAAGAGGTCCAATCATTGTTGGCCTTTTGACACATCAGAGAGACTTGTCAAGGTGATAAGTTGAGGCTTGGCAGAGTCAACTACTCCTTGATCCAAGAGTTCCCTGCGAGGCACGTGGATTTTTTCTCAAAGTTTTTTATTAATTTTCTTTTTTTCCTGTAATATTGACATTTTCCTCTGTTGAGGTAAGGTTCTCACAGCTGACCATGGTCTAGCAGCATGACAGACATTCAGAGTATCTTCTGGTTATTCCCCAGAGAGAGCAGCAGGAGGCATTGCAAGCAGATCTTTGGTGCTGTGGATCAGAGATGGACCTTGGTGAAAACTGGAAGCTGGATGAAACAAACTGGTTGTCTCATGGTGGGATCCACCCCTTTTCCAGTGTGAAAGGAGGTAGGATATAATTGCTGATTTTTAATCCACCTGGGGAAAGTGCTGAGAGCCTTCTCAATGTGCTGCTACTATGCACTGTGCTTGCAATGGTCCCAGAGGTTTTGCTGGGCTATGTCCAGAGCAAGGCAGTACTAGGTATGAAAGTGGGAAACCTCTGGTCCAGTCACATTGACACAGGCACTTGATCTGTGGCTTGTTTTCCTTCTCTGGAGTGGCCATTTACCAGAAAAAATAAAAGGTCCCATCATCCATCTTTTGCAAGTTAATACGCCACTTGTGCTGGATGTGACCACCCTCACTCTCCACAAGCAGGACTCTGTAGATGACTGTGGTTGGGGAAGAGCGACAGGAGAGCTGATAAAATGCTCTCTTCTCTCTTTAGTCATATTTGTGTGGGACAATTTAGGATGGCTGCGGGGATACATGCTGTCCCAGCAGTGACAAAGCTGTCCTAACTGGTGCTTCCTGTGCAGGACCATTCAAGGTTTCAGCTCACCTCAGCATGGCACAAGACCTCCCAGCTCAAGGTTAGGGTTATTGCCCTCCAGAAACTGCCAGTCTCAGGAAAGCTCTTCGAGGCAGATACAATGGGAAGTAGCCAGCAGACCTATTTCCTCTAGTGGTTACTTTCTATCTAATTTCCAGCCAGCTGCTTTTATTTGCTTTTTAATCCCTGTTTGAACATTTCGCAGGAGCAGCCAGAAATGCTCCCTGCTCAGCCCCAGCTCATTTTTATCACCAGAGGTCCCTGTCCCTTGGGCCAGCACAAACTGCCCCTCCATGGGCAAAGCTCCTTTTTTTGTCTGGAATGTGTTGTGCCCCGGACTAAAACCAAAATAACCACAGACTTCCAGATGGCAGCACCCTGGGAACGGAAACATTTTGCTTTGGCAAAGTGCTTGCTTATCTCCATCTGCTTCCTTTGGCTTCCTGCTGATAGCCCAGATGCTGGGGGAAGGGGAAAGGGATCATCCAAGATGTGGCATCACCTCCTTTTCCACGAGAACTGAATTAGAAAAGTAGCATTATGCTTTTGAACCCATAAAGTAGATTTATGCAGTTGAGTCCTGGGTTCAGTCTCCCCCAGACAAGCACCACTGGGCAGCAACCTTATGACAGCACATCTTCTGCTTCTGCAGGTACCCTATGCAGGGTGCTCGCAAGGGACAAGCATAGGGATGCTTACTGCAGTCCACCCTTTTCCCCCCATTAGAACAATCTCTGCTTCTGTTATTTCTTATAAATCTTTGCTATGTGCATGGTCTGTGTTACTGTTTATAGATGTAGTGGTCAAATACCTGTTGAATGCAGAATTGCACTGTCCTTGTGTGTGTAAAGGCAGACGATAGCAGTCACTGCCACCAGGAGTTTATAAAAATCCAAAAGAGTCAACTGTAAATATACATTGGCTGTTGGTGTATGCAGCCCATTGCTCTCCTAAACTAGTGGCTTACAGCTTTTTCTAACTGGCAGGCCTAAGAGCATTTTATAGCATGGGGCAAGAACTCTTAAGTATGGATTGCTGTATGGTATATGCACCTTTCCTTCTTAAACATTCTCCTGGAACCCCTAGGAACATAGGGGTCCACAGATTCCAGACCAAAAGGTTTTTAAATCTGGTCCATGCATTGAAAAAATGTCACAAGTCATAAAGCAGAAAAACCCCCGAAACATCAACCCCCTCAAAAAATCAACAGAAAAGATCCCACCCTCTGCAATTTTTATTTTTTTTAATTTGCACTGAGTTTTTGCAATTTAGCATAATTTTTCACATGGAAAGAAATGTTTGAAAATAACAAATTTCCCACCAACTCCAAGGCACAAATGGCATTCTACACTTGGCCCCATATTCCTCTGTGGCTACAGATCTTTCTGGCCGTGAGAGATCAGTGTGTGCTGTTCTCTGCAGCTGAGAGCAGACAAGAATGAGTAGGCTCATTATGGGATTGGTCTTGGGATCCAAAATAATCCTGTACAAGCTTTTGGTGAGAAATGTCACCAGCTCAGGGCTTTTTAGAGCACGTGGTCTAACCTGCCACAGGTACTGAATTACAGCAGTGCTATTATCAGATGACTCAAGGGTTTGCTCAGCCTCTGAAAAATTCTGGCCAGGGCATTTTCCTGTGCCTGCTGGTTAAACCTGCTCCAGCTGCTCTTGTTGGAGTAGACAGTAGCACGCAGGAAAGCTTTGCTGTGGGCAGGATGCTCCTGGCCATGCCCTGAGTGCCAGATGAACTAGAGAAAGGGAGCAGAGAGCTGTGGCATGGCGAAAAGAGGAGCACTGCTGGGAATCCCGGTGAGGGCAGAGGTGGGACAGAGGAGCTCTTGCTCTTCAGTAGTGCTAGAAAGGGTATAAGGGTTCATCCTGACAAGTCTCTGTCTTGACCTGATTCTGCGGTTTTTCAATAACAGATTTAAAAGAAAACCCGCAACACACACATGGAAGCTGTCAGGGTAACTGGAAGCAGGCTGAGCTTATCTACAGTGTGATTAAAACAGTGTTTTCACCCCAGCTCTCCCCATCTATCTCTCAGCTGACCTTTCCAAGCATTTGTTCTTCTTCCCTCAGACAATGAGCTCTCCGAAGGTGCTCCAGCCCTCTTTGCTCTGGATCAGCTTGGTAAGTCCATACATGATACATTTTCCTCTCCCTGTTTTTTTTTATGTTGAGTAATTAGAAGATGACTTAAACAGGGCAGCTGCTGAATACTTTTTGCTGCGTAAATTTATCAGCACTGGTGCCTCCTTTCTGTGTTGCTTTTGAATGCCATCCGTCAGAGAGATGGAACAGCTCAGTGCTAGATATGTTTAATACTTTTCTGCATTAAATTGATGCAGGGTTTCTTCCCCTGGGAAAAAAGATCTCACCTTTCTGATGCAGAGCACTATAGGATGGTGTTGCTTCTTTTCGGGGGGTTTGAGCTTAGCCCATAGCTGGCACTGGAGCTTCTGCGACTTTCTGGCACCTTGCAAAATGATGAGGGATTTTTTTAACCCGTGGAGGCAGAAGTAGAGGTGTGCAAAGCAAGAGTGAAGAGTAAGACATTCAGGGAGAAAACAACCTCAGATGGGCAAGGGAAGCTGAAGGCTTCAGAGCTGAATCCATGGTGGAACCCCACCTGGCAGTGATCTCCATTTAATCCCAGGGCCAAAGTCAAGAGATTTTTCAGGATATGTTACAGGTGCTCAAGGTAAGGTGGGGGTGAGGACTTGAGCTGCAGGATGGGAAGCTTCTGAAGGATGGCTTCTGGCCACTCAGCCCTGGAATTCTGACGTGCAAGGAAAGGGCAAAGTCACAGAACCACAGAACATGTAAGGTTGGAAAGGATCAGAGTGGGGTCATCTAGTCCAACCTTCCTACTCAAGAACAATCAATTGCACAGGATTGCATCTAGATGGAATGGAATATCTTCAGGGAGGGAGACTCCACAACCTCTCTGGGCAGTCTGTTCCAGTGCTCAGTCACCAGCACAGTAAAGAGGATCTTCCTCATGTTCAGGTGGAATTTTCTGTACATAGTTTCCACCCATTGTCTCTAGTCCTATTGCTCGGCACCACTGAAAAGAGCCTGGTTCCATCCTCTTGATACTCTCCCTTCACATACTTCTAGACATCAATGAGGTTCCCTCCTCAGTCTTCTTGAGGCTGAACAGGTCCAGCTCCTTCAGCCAGTCCTTGTAAGAGAGATGCACTAGATTCTTAATCCTCTTCGTAGCCCTCAAATGGACCTGCTCCAGGCGCTCCATGTCTCTCTTGTACTGAGTAGTCCAGAACCAGACAAGCCTCCAGGCGCTCCTGAGAAAACTGGTAAGGCTGGAAATGGAGCAGCCTGGTGGGACCACTGTGGCACACCACAATGTCCATCACCATAATGTGACCAAGCATTAGCCCTTCCTCCCAAGGAAAAGACACCTTCTGCTTCACTTTCAGGGCAGTGAATTCTCCATAGTTGGAGATATTCCAAAGCTGTCTGGACATGGACCTGGGAAACGGGGTCTAGGTGGCCCTGCTTGATCAGGGGGTTGGATCAGATGAACTCCAGAGGTCCCTGCTAACCTCAACCCATCTGTGATACTGTGATTTCCCTACCACTCTTGAAACCCACTTTGTCCCCAGTAAAGATGATCCACATGCACCCACTGGGATGCTCACCACATATGACACTGGTGGAAACTTGGGATAGGAGGGTAAAACTGCAAGAGCCCAGAGAGTGATTTTTGTCATGTATAACTATCTCCAGTGTCTATTTCTGCTGCTGGGAGACAGATTCTCAAAACAAAATCCTATAAATACAAAAACCGCATGATGCCTCGCTGGTGCTAGAATGGTGGTACATCCTGTGTTGTCCTAACTGGCAGTTCCATACACTTGATGGTATTTTAAAGGAGTCTGTGTGAACTCTCTCCACTTGGTGTCAGGATAGAGACTGCTCTGACATGCATTCACCCAGAGGAGTGTCTTTACAGGGAATGGGAATAAAGCCAAGAGCCTTCCCTTGGGCACCTCATTCATTACCCGACTGTGGTTAAAACAAGTCAAGTAACTTTAAAATGCATTTTCTGTGATAGAACTTACACCAGCTCCTTTTTTTCTCTTGATCTTCCTTGTCTTATCCCTTGAACAGTCCCTTTCCTCAGTGACATGTGTTCATTTCTCCTAACCTTAACAAACCCTCCAGGTCTTAGCAAACATATTTAGTGACAAAGAAAAAGTTCCCTCTCCCAAATATCAAGATTTGGTTGATTTTAGTTGAGTAGCAAATAAATGCAGTAGCAGCTAGACAGATGATTTAGATGTACAAAATGAGGTGACCCCTGCTTGAGGGGCAGGACCCTGGAGCGGTAGGGATCAGGGCTGACACATGGGACAACTGGTTGCTGGCATCCTCCTTATTTTAACAGGGAAATAGTCTGTGCCATACAGTATGATCCGTTGCCTTCTGAGGTGGTGATTGGCATCTCCCAGGGCTCCTGCACAGCCCTGCTCCCATCTGAGGGGCAGGAGGATCTCCTTGAACACCACTTTCCTCTGCTCAGCAATTTAGATATCCCTCAATCTGGAAAAGATTATTCAAACCAGTGTTTGTATCACCTTACATTTCCACTCTGCTTTCCAAACATAGCACAAGATGTGATTGCTCCATCCAAGGTAGACAAGACAGATAAAGGATGTGAGATAGCAGAACAAGTAATGGAAAACTGATCTCTCCACTTGCCTCCCTCCCAGCTGGTGAGTTTTCAGCTGGATCAGTCTCCCTGACCTAAGTCAGGCACAGCTGATTGGTCTGTGGTGCCAGGCAGTAAGAGCAAGCACATTTTGGAGGGGAAGAGGACAATGCCACCCTAGTAGCAGCTTGGATTTATGCTGTGTTGAAATGATTGTATAGTCAGAGAATACCAGGTCAAAAATACTCACCCTTGGTCAAACCAGCCATCTGAGCAACAGGAGCAGAGGAGCAGAGAATAAAGTAGTATTATAATAACAATATCTGGAGACAAAACATCAATATTGTAAGAAAGGATCATTGGGATAAAAATCACAGAAAGGCAGGTCTGAGCAGGACTTCAGGAAGACAGCTACACTCCCCTCCTGCCTGAAGGCAGGGCTAGTGCCTCTCGTTCATTCATCACCTTGTGTGGAAGACCAATGTGTCCTTGTCTTAGCAGCCTTCCCAGGCAAGCCACCCCAGTGCTTCACTGCACTGGAAGTATTTCCTCAGTGTCTAAATAGATTTCTGTAATTTAAGCCAAAGGCAGGAATAAGTAGAGAAAAGGCCTTCCACGGGTCATACTGAGGGTTTCTTGCCTACTTTGGAGGGACTGAAAGAGAATCCAATGCAGGATCAGTGAATTGTATCCCTTTTTCCTGCTCATGTCTTCCTTGACCTCTAGTCCTGTGTCCAGCTTTCTGGCAGCTTCTCCCAGCTTGCTGTACCTTGCAAATGTAAAAAGATGTGCTTGGATTTTGTGTCCTTTATGGAAATGCTGATCAGGACCAGATTCATGACAGGGCTTTTGCGTCACATCGTACCATGGGTAACTAATCTCTCAGAAAAGTTTTGACCAGTCATGCGCTCATCTTTTCATATTTTGTTGTAGTCCAGGTGTTCCTCTCTTGCTTATAGTGATACCATATGACACAGTATCACAAGCCTTACTTACACATCAACATGTACAGCATCTGCACCTTCTTGCTCATCTGCAAGGTTTATTACCTCATTGCAGAAGATCAGATGAGTCTGTCTAGCTCTGTTCTTGCTGAATCTGTGCAGGATGTTATTCATACTCTCCTTTTGCAAACATTACCAACATGTTTGCAAAAATGTTGGTAATTCTGAAACTTCCAATGACGGAATTAACAATGACTGAGAAATCACTTCTTAACTCTTCTTTCTGTCCTTGTCTTAAAGATTGGTGCTCTGCTTGCCCTGCCCAACCTTTGGAAACTTCTCTGTGGTCTGCTGCTGCTGTGTAAGTCAGTGCATGGTTCACCTGTACCTTGAGCAGTGAGCACGTTTCTGAGGTTACCTGGAGAAGTACCAGGTAGGGAGGCAAAGGGGAGTGAGGAAGAGAGTAGCTTCTCCAAAACAGACACTGAACAAACTACAACTGGATGTTGTGGAAAAGAGATACTTGAAGTAAGATACAGTAGAAGTGCAAGAGATATGAATGGTATAGAAGTAAATAAATGCAAGAGAGATATGGGCATAGTGGAGATAGTTTAGCAAAGAGCCACAAGGATGGTGAGGGGACTGGGACACCTCTCCTGTTTTAAAAGACTGAAAGATTGGGTCTCATCAGCATAGAGAAGGGATGGCTCTGAGGGATCTCATCAATGTCTATAAATAACTTTTAGGGAGGGTGTAAAGAGGTCAGGATCAGACTCCTTTCCATAGTGTCCAGTGTTAGGACCAGAGGCAAAAAGCACAAATAGAAACATGAGATGTTCCCTTCAAACATCAGGAAACACTTTTTTACTGTTAGAGTGACCAAGCACTGGCATGGGTTGCCCAGGGAGGTTGTAGACTCTCCATTCTGGAGATATTCCAAAGCTGCCTGCACATAGTCCTGGGAAACAGGTTCTAGGTGGCCTTGTTTGAGCAAGGGGGTTAGATCAGATGACCTCCAGAGGCCCCTTCGGACCTGAACCAGTCCGAGAGTCTGTGGAATAAGGAAAGGCTTGAAACAACACAAAGGAAGTACATTTTCATGCAGTGCAAAATTCCACTGTGCAGCTCGCCACCACAGAATGTCCAGGATGCCAAAAAATATGAATAGGCTCAAAAAGTGATTAGAAAACATTTCAGAAGAAAGGTCTATGAAGGGCTCTCAAATTTGATGATGTGGCTAAAACCTCTGGCTCAGGAAAGGAAACAGGATCATGTACTAGAGAAAACAGCACTTGGAATGTTCCTTGTATTTTCTCTGCAGTCATCTACTGGAGGCCACATCAGACAGAGGACACTAGGAGCTCTTAAACTTTGCAATAATCCAACATGGTCCTTGTATTTCCTTAGGTCCACAGTGTCCAACAAGAAGAAAAAAATGTACAAACCTCCACCTTCTCTTCCTTTCCTTTTTTCATTTGTCTCTCCTTTCCCACAGCTTTGGCTGCTGGATTTCAGAAGATATGAATCAGATGGTGACTGTTGTGTTCCTTTTTTTCTGTGAATCATTAAAACAGAACATTTCACACTTGCTCTGTGGCCCAGCAGAGAAATGCTGTGTTGTCTCCTTGGCAAATCCTGAGGTGGAATTTCTGACTATGGAGAAAGTGATGTCAGGGAGAGAAAAACTCTCCCAAGAGGGGAACATGTGCAGACTGCTTTTCTGTCTCTCTCCTGTGCTTGGCATGTCTTCTCCCCATCTTCCATTCCCTCATCCCTCCCCTCTTTTTCACCTCCTTCCCACGCCGCTGGTAATTTTTCTGCTTGCTGTTTTAAGATGATTTGACCGAATATCAGAAAAAAAGAAAGAAGAATGATTGAAAAATGCAAGGTGAAGGCCCCCAGCCCAGAAAGCCTTGGGTAGAGTAATGAGAATGTGATGAATCAAAATAATAAAGTGGGAGGGGAGGGCATGAACCTCACCCTGCCAAAATCGAGATGAAAATGCTTGTGTAGGAGATGCAATATCTCAGTGGGAACCCCTAGGACTTGCGCCTCACATTTCTCGGCAGCCAACCAGAGGAGGGATTAGCTGGCTGTGCTACTTATCTGTTCACCCTCAGCACGGTGAGCCTGCTGGAGGAGGCTCCCCGCAATAGCAGCTTGCAGGAAACACTGCTTTGGTGATACTGTGTGCCTGGGGAATAAATACACCCAGAAATGAAATCCCGTTGGATAAATAAAAAGGGAAGGAAAGAGAAAGCCCTGGTCCCGCCCTGTTTGTTCCCGCTGCTTTGTAGCCATCCAGCTGTTTCTTTTTCTTTGCTGTCCTGACCTCATCACATATTGGAGAGAATCCAGAGAGTGAGTGCTCTGCTTAGCTGTCTTCTGCCAGAAACCAAACAGGTCAAGTTATTAGAGAAAAATGAAAGCTCTTTGGCAGAACTGGAAAAACAGATGTGCATATATTTCTGCTGCCTTCAAATACAATGCTACCTGTGAAGCGTATCAGAGGAGATATGATAAATATACACAGTTGTTGCTGTTTTTGTTGCAGAAATCTTAACAGTAGCTAATAATTTACTAGGATGTGTTTCTTTGGGGCTCCCCGAACCACCAAGTTCACTGCCTTTCAGGTTTCAAATTACTTAAAAACCTTCTGCAGATGTGGTTTAGAAAGTGTTGCTCCAGTGCTGCAAGAGGATCTGACTCTGCTCGGTAGTTAGAGATGTTTCAAGGATGGTGAGAGTGGGGAGATGCGTCTCTGAGGGGCAGGTGAAGCCTATGACTACTAAGAAGAGATAGAGTATTGTCCACGTGAGATAATGGTAAGGGCATCTTTCTTGTCAAAGGCTTTGTGGCTTTTATTTACTAAATTTACCTGGGTGAAAGTTTCTGTGCAGTGTATTTCTTGATTCAGCTCTTGCTGTGGTCTCAGCATCACAGGGCAGTTATTTGTGCCCTCCCCAGCAGCGGTGTTAACAGGGCCATCAGCCATCGTTAAAAGCAGCAGTGACAGCAAGAAGTGGAATTGTGTGCAGGCATTTGGGGTTGCCGCAGTGTCAGGCAGAGCAGGCCAATTATTTGTTTGCTTGCAGCATTAGGAATCTGTGGGATTACATGCATGGTTGGCTGCAAATGTAACAAGCATCAATACCCAAATGCACTCGTGGTTTGGGATGGCCACATCCCTTCTGCAGGGCCTCAGGGATCTGGCCCTGAGTCTGTCAGTAGCAACTACTGAGAGATCCCCAGTCAGCAGGTGTTTGGGTTGGTGCAGGGATGCTGAGTGATCCAGGGGGCTGCTAATGGCAGAGCTATAATGGCACCTGGAAATGCTTCTCCCTTCCCATTCAGCTCACCAAAATGCTTGGGAAATCCATGAGAGGAGTTTATTTTCCAAGGCAGAATATAACAGACATGAGATGCATGGATGATGTATGTCTCCCGGATCCATAGCTACTAGGGAGAAGCAGGAAGGAGGCAGTGAAAAGAGATGGCACTGTCAGCTCCACTCTGCTGACTTGACAACTGGATTTGAGGTAGCACCTGGCACTGGCTGAGCAGGTGAGAACCAAAAAGGGTGGAAGATTTAATTTCTTTCCTTCCCCAAATTTATTAGAAGAACCACATCAAACAAACAAACAAACAGACGAAGAAATATCAAAATAGTGGAGTTATTCCCAAACTGGGGAAACAATATATTTTAATATATAAATAAATAAGCAAATTAATTAATTAATATAAAAATATATTAAAATAATGGAGCTGCAAAGGGGAGAAGCTTGAGTTGTGGTTGCCTTGGCCTCCCGGGCTGACACAGCTCCCCAGATGTTATCAGATGTATCAAATCACAAGAGATTAGAGAACTCCCTCTCCAACCGGTTGTCCTTTGTGGTCACTTATGAGTTTATCAAATCAAAATGAAGCTGAACAGAAAAAAGGATTTTGAAAATCATGTGGAAATACACACCAGGAAATGAATAATGTGGGAGAAAATTGAAATTACACTTATTCTTCAGGAGGAAAAAACCGATCTTTTCCTTGGAAATGTAACAGCATGGCTTACCAGGACCTTGCAATGCTACTGAAAGACAAGACAGCAGATAATCCTTTTTCTTGATATATTTGTTTCTCTAGCATTGAAATAATCTCTGATCACCATGCAGTAGCAGGTAAAAGGGGAGTACAGACTCTGGGGCCAGTATGAGAAACAAAATAAGCTCTTGAATAGGCTGGATCCACTTGGCCAAAGGCAGTACAGCCAGATTGTCCCCAGTCCCCCATGACAGAGACTAGGAAGCAGAATAACCAAAATAATGTGTCCCATTTTGCCCAATCTAATGATAAAGTTGGAACATGACAAAAAGTAGCGCTTGAATTGCTACTATGAACGGGGCTCAGACAGCAGCGCCCTCATCCCATTTCATCCACCGCTGTGAACAGGCACCTGACAAGCCAAGGGCAAAATTTCACTTTCAGTAAAAGCTGAGCTGGTTCATGGTTCACCTGTGTCTATAAGCAAAGCCAACATACATCTCTTGGGAATTTAAGAGAGGTCAGCTATACAATGTAAAAAAATCCAAGGCAAATTCCTCCAGGAGACAGAGATGTCTAATTGTCATTAGGTTTTTGCAGAGAATTTAGGCATTCAAAAACCTGAATTTGGGATTAATTTACTCTCAAATACTCAGGGCATCTGCAGGTGACAAGGGAAACAGAACATCCCTCTTAGGGTCTGGTACCCTAAGCACTACTAGTCTGTAGTTTTCCCTCTGAATAGGTCAAGGATGCAATGGTTCCCCTTACCCCCTCACTGCAAACAGCAGCATATTTGCAATTCACTGGTCCCCTGCTTAAGTGTAACCCCAGCCTGTAGTAGTTGACCTCAGGCAGACAGATAATAGATGCCTCAGTTTCAGAGACACCCACAGGGACAGCACCAGACCAGCACCTCACTTTGGCGTGCCAGCATGGAGGGAGGGGCACATCTGAGGGTGCTCAGCTCACACCTGCAACATCATTCTGGGATAACTGCTGCCATGGAGATGCACTGATGTGGGTACTGAGGAACCTGATTTCATCATCCATGTTTTTTCCTCCTCTACCTGTTTCCCATATACTGTAGCTTTCCCATGTCTTGCACCTAAGCAAAAGCCAAACTCTGAGTAAAGCTGGGTTTTGAGATTCAAAAAAGCAGTGCCTCAGATTGCTGTGATTCATAGCACTCTCCCAGTGCCTGGAGCTGCTGGGAGTCCTCTCTGCATCTATCCAGCCCTGTGGTTATGGCACTGGGCAAGCTCCTGTCCTGCTGTGCCTATTCACAGGGCTGTAGCGGTACTTCATGTGTTCTTCTTCAGCCTGTTGCTGCATTTCTTTCTACCTGTTTTTATCCCTTTGGCACAGTATTTAGGGGGCAGAAGCCACCATCAGTCCTTGGGAGAAAGAAGTACAAATCGAATGGATAATTCAGGGATCACTGGGCAGCTTGCTGGGCTGAAGGAAGTTGAAGCACTGAGATGGGGAAATGCAAGGAGTGTCCTGTCAGCACCAGTTGTCCAAAAAGATGCCTACCCTGTGAGGCAGTGCTGGGAAAAGGGTGTGGCGGGAGTGCCCAACCCAGTCTGTGCCCACACAGCTGCAGGGATGAGAATAAAGTGTGGTGCCAACACCCAAAGGGCTCTCCCTCCATGTTCCCTGCATCAGACCCTTGGCAGTAAGGTTGGAGTGGTCTGAGGAGAGAGAGCAGTGGCTTGTTCCAGCCCTAATGAACACTTATCCTGTGGAGCTGGTGTGCCAAACCATAAAGACACCTTGAGCTGTCAAATGTCCTGTGTCCCCATTATCGGAGTGCTTGTGTTTGGCATCAGCTGTAAATCCTTTGACACTGAAAAAGATGTGCACCCGCCGCTCATGTGAACACGTGTGATGGAGCAGGTGGGCAGCAGGGGAAAGGACTGTGCTCAGGAATGCAGGGTTGGTTTAGGAAGGGGGTACTGCCCCAGTGATATACGGCCCAGTCACTCCTCCAGGCACAGGGAGCAAGTGAAGTCCTGGGAGATGAGAAGGATGCCCGGGGTTGATTCACTTGCCTGGGGTAACCCCCATCAACTGTCCCGCGAGGGACCAGGGAACCCGTGGCGGTACCGAGGACGGGATTTAGGTCTCGAGCATCACCAGGCATGAGGCGGGGCGGCCGTGCTGCCACCCAAGCTCACCCCGGGCGCACTCAGGTGTCTTCAGTGGCTCGTCTGGGGCTGCGAGGCTCCAGCAGACAGCTCGTGGCCCAGCCTGAGGACCGGAGCTCTCTGCAAGCACGTCTGCCCCACCGCCCGTCCCGGACAGCCGGCAACAGCGGTCACTGCCCGGACGAGTGTGAGCACCTGCCCCGCCCCGGGAGTACCCAGGCCGCCCCCGAGCCCGCCCCCTCGGCTGTGCCCGCCCCCGCCTGTCCCCGCCCCGGCCCGGCCCGCGGCGGCCGGCGGAGCGCGCCCGGGGGCGGCGGGGAGCGGCGCGGATGGCCGCGGTGCTGCCGGGGACGGCGGGGCGCGGAGCCGGAGGTAACGCCGGGGAAGGGCGGTGGTGTCCGTGTGTCTGTCCATGTACGTGTCCGTGTGTCAGCGCGCAAGTACGTGTCCGCGCGTGCATGCTCGCACACACGGGTGTCCGTGCGGACTCGGGTGCGTGGGGGGTGCGTGTGCCCGCGTCCACGTGTGTGCCGGGGAGCACGCCGGCGGTGCGGGAGTGCCAGTGCGAGATGTCCCTTCTCATACTCGCCCGTGCGCGGTGCCGTGCCCCGCCGCTCCCCGGGAGGATGCGGGAAGGCCTGGGCAGCCCTCAGTCGGCTTCTGGACCCAGCGCACCTCGCTGCCCCCGGGATGCGTGGAAACCCCAGGCGGTGCGGGAGCGGGGCCGAGCCCGTCGTTCCCCGCCCCGCCGCACTGTTAGGGCCGAGCCTCCAGCCCGGCGGCCGCAGCTGCTCCTGCTCCTCCGCTCCCGGAGTCCTCCCTGGGCACTCCCGCGAATTTTCCCCTCTCCGGGAAGGCAGAGCGGCGCGGGACGAGCAGCCCTCGTCAGAGTGGGGTGTCCGCAGGATATCCTGAAGGAGGAACGCGCCGAGGCTCCGCCGCCCCGGCGCTCCCGGGAAGAGCGAAGCGCCGGCCGGGACCGCGAGGAACGTTTCCAGCGGCACCCGGAGCGGCCGCTGCCGTTCCTGCAGGAGCGATCGCGGCGTCCCCGTGGGTCCCCAGCGCCGGGCTGTCACCGCCCGTCCCAGCCGGGAGCACCCACCGAGGAGACTGGCACCGTGCCGTCCCGTCCTGCTGGGTCCGCGGGAGCGTGGGGCGGCAGCGCCGGCCACAGGAGACACGCAGGAGGGGCCTCCCACGCCGGAGGAGCGTTTTCTCACGTTGTTGTAGGGGGATGGTGCGAGGGAACTTTTTTATACTTAACCTTCCTACCCATGCAGCGAGCAAAGCTAAACTTCGGCTAAAAAAAAAAAAAAAGCAGCATTGAAAGAAAAAAAACCCACGTGAATTTAGCCCGAATCTTTCTGCCAGGTTTTGTGATTCATAGTTTTAAGTACAGGAAGGTCACTGCTTGGGCTTTTTCCTCTTTGGGTGGAAAGAGGGGTTATTTTTCTCTTTCCTGGTGCTGTGTGAGCATCCCGAGAGCCGTGGGCAGCTACTGCCTGAGGCTGGGACGTAGTGGCTGGGGGTCTGCAAGACCCTTCTCAAGCATCCACCGAGCTCAGGTTTTGTTTTTTTTATGTATAAAAATAAGCCTAAAAGCTTCCTGAGAGAAGGGTGGCTGTAAACATGAGTCCCATGATTTTTCCAGGGTACAGCTAGCTGGCAGCACCATTCCTGCTCACAGGTGTACATGGAGATACAAAGCTATATATATAAAAATATATGTAGATATATATTTATGTATTTTTATATATTTATGTATGTAGTCACATATGGCTACATATATATAAATAAAAAATAGACCACTATATATATTTGTTTATTTCTATTTTTATACATATTTATATATAATATAGATTTTTGCATGTAATTGTAGTCATTGCTAATGGCTAGAAAAGTTCTTTTAAAGGTCCTATAAATACCTTATTGAGAAATGTTGGAGTGGTGAGGGCAGGGAATATTGGGTGGGCAAGAGCTGTGACCCCGCCACCCCATGTCCTGCCCAGCCTTCCTCATCCTCAGCCCTGACTGGAGCAGCAGTGTGAGGGGGTGAATTCGGGGAAGCTGGTTTTAGGTTGTTAAATAGGGAGATATGTGCCCCACAGCGTTGCTGGGGCTAGGTCTCCCAGTTTCCCAAGGCTGTGTGGGGCCAGTGGGACCCTACCCCCCATCACCTGCATGTCCATCCTCCTCAGTCCTGATGTCTGCCAGCATTTGGCATGGGGAACTTTGTTTTCCTTCTTCTTTTGGAAAGTGCTCAGCTGCTGGAGGAGGGCAGCTTTAAGTGGCAAGTGTTGTCTCTCCAAAGCCCAAATATCTGCGGGATTGGTGGTTGCTCTCATTTACTTTTTATTTCCACCTGTGACATTGTGGACAAGCATGGGGGCAGTTCCTGAGTCCTGCCCCCCCCCAGCGATCTGGACCAAACCCTCTGCACATCTGCATCCTGGATTGAGGGATGGGTGCATAGATACAGCTCTGGTGCTCTGTGCAAGAGCTGCTTTGTGAAGAAACGCCAGCAGAGAGCTAAAGCTTTGCATTTCTCCAGCGAGGAGACACGGAAGGGGGTTTGTAGGGGTCCCAGCAGCAACCCCAGGGGATTCAGGCAAAACTGGACTCTGTATGCATGCAGAATTTCAGGATTATGCAGAGATGTTACTACTGACTATTGCAGCTTTCCTCAGGAAATGAAAGCCTGAGTCCACAGTGCCTTCTTTTTTCACTGATAGGTGTATAACTCACTTTAAAAGCTAGATCTGGTATAAATGATATTTGGTACTAAGGTGAAAGTGTGTGCCTTGCACAGCTTCCTTGTCCTGGAAACCATTAGGAGAATGACTGCATACTTGGGTTTTCACACACAGAATATCTGCTAATGTAATAGTCCCAGTGGAAACTTTAGTGCTCGGGAATATTTTGCGGATTTGAGAAAAATCCCAGGAGGATTTTCGGTTTCATACAGCAATTGCTTTTTGGCAGCTTTGGGATAGATGTAATCTGGTTCCCATTTGTGTCCTGAATTTTTAAATGGAGCAGCCTGCCTTTCACTCAGGGCAGAAGTAGAAATAGATGGAAGTAGATAGAAAACAAAAGTAATAGTAACAAGAACAACATCACCTCTATTAAAAAAAAATCTTAGGGCAATTTTTCTATTAAAATGTTGCATTTAAGAAGAGTATATTTTCTTTTTTTGTCCTTCTAGTGACTTTTCCAGGAGGTGAGATGCTTCTATGGGTGTAAATTTGGAGTAAATCTGTAGAAGCTGGTGAAGTTGCTCTGGATTTGGATCAGCACATGTGAGAACAGAGTTTTGCCACACAGTAGGGTGTATCCTGTGAGTGGCAGAAGGTCCTGCAGCATTTTCTGGCTCTCGGTAGCCTTGTCTAGCTTGGATATGTCCCACCACGGTGTGTGACTGTGCCTTTCTGGACGAGTGTCTGTACCACATCTTAGAGTTGCAGTGTGTCGTTTCTTGTGCGAGCCAGGCAGGAATGGCCAGCATGGGTCAAGGCAGCACCTGCTGAGGAGGGCAGTGTTCTACAGGGGGATGCCACATCTCAGGAAAACACAGCGTGGGATTAAATAATTGAGCCATACTTGGGATTCATCTGCTCTGACCAATTTGGCTAGCACAACGGTAACTCCAGTGATCAAGTCTCAGGCTGGAAAATAATACCGTTGTTAATTTCATTTAATGAATGATTTAATGAATTAAAATACTTTTACTGCAATTCAGTCTCTATTTAAGACCTGAACTAACTGAAGTAATTAAAAAACTGTTATGCCTCAGTTCTCCCACTTTATTTGGTATGTTGTGAGCAGATATTTTAATTAAGTCTCTGCTGGGCTAGGGTATGACATGCGGGTCCCCCAAACTGCATGGAGGGCAGGAGGCATCCAGGTCTTCCCCAGAACCTGGTCTGGACTGCTGCGTCCCTCACAAGCAGGGAGGCACTTCTCAGGGGGCATTCCTCCCCGTGATGGCTACCTGGGATGGACAGAGGGTCCCTGCCAGTGACATGTCCTGTCACCTGGGATGTGTCCCCCCTGCCTGCAATGTGCACTGTTTTGGGGTCATTTCTGAGATGATGACTTCACGTCATTGGCTGTTACTGTGATTTTCCCTGTTCTAAATCTGAGCTGAGCTGTCTGGGAGCAAGAACTAAAGGCAATTATCTTGTTAGCATTTCTATGTATAATACCTTTATTAAATTTCTGCATTTTAAATGTTGCTGTGTACACATTGCATATAATGATTTATTAAGGGAAGACTCGTAATGTATATTGGGTGGGAAGAAGTCTAATTTCTTTTTGCCTTAAGTTTTGACACTTAAGGATAGTGCAGAGACTCCACTCAGTGTAGGGTTATCACAAGTAATTCTTCACACAGATCAGATGAATGTGGATCCTTAGCTGATGGTTTGTTGCTTGTGTTAAAAAAAATGGAAAAGTTCTAGAAATCTGAAGATCCATACTATAGAGTTCAATGTCTGCCTTTTCAGTTAGAGAGTACTGTACAGTCTTTGTACTATTTTTGTTCTGTCCTTATCCCAGGCTCCTTTGTACACTGCAAGTTTGTGGGAATGACTCACGGAGAAAGCTATTTAACCTAAAGGACACCACTGGCAAAAAAAATAGATGGATAAAGAGCAATGTCAGTGACTGCAAGTGGGAAGCAAGAGGAATATTTGTGTGTATCTGAGGAAGAGAGATCCTGAAACCTCCTCCAAATAGGCTGAAAAAAATTCTTCTTCAAGATGCTGTTTATTCAATTCAAATGAGGAGTTTTATAATGTAGTTGCTCGAAGTAACAAGGAACTAGACTGAATGATCCACAGTCCTAGGTCCTATTTCACTTCTGGTTAATTAATGGAAGGGCTTAAATGTCCAAGTGACACGGATCATGCCAGTGCTTTTCTGTAGCATGATCGTTTTTCAAGGCTGTAAGTACAGCAAAGTTAATCATAGCTTAAACTCCTGCTCTGCAAGTGTCTTGTCTGTATGTTTTAGCTGATTGATGATTTTTTTCCCCCCAGTGGAAGAAAAAATTTCTTCTCTAAGAATTTACATGATGAATTTTTATCTTGGAGGTTTTTTTATTGCTTGGAAATCAGAATTTATGCTGTAGTGAAAATGTCTACAGACAGTCGTTGTGCTGACAAGTGGCGCGGCTGTAGCAGAAGCGTTGTCTCACTTGTGAGCTCCATTTCAGCCTTTGTATTTCACTCTTTTACTGACAGTCTCTTCCCTTACTTTCAACTCTCTGTAGTACTTACCCTTTTATCTCAGAGCAGCAACACTGACATGAGTCGTCAATGTGCCACTGGCAACTTTGATCAAAGCAGAAGTTTCAATTATTGATTCAATTCTTTGAATAAATTTAGGCTGGCTGCACATAGTAGACCCAATGTTACAGCTGCAAAGGCAAATTTGTAGCTTATAATACATAGAGACCTTAAAAATGCATATATTTGTGCAAAGCCTAGCGTGGCTGCCTAAGGAATATGCATCCCTTCCTCTTTCGGGTTAATGCCCAGATAACTGTTTGGTACCTGGAAGTGTGGTGACAATACTCTGCCTGCATCCTGCCTCTCCTCTGGGATGAGCCTGAGATGGGGGAAAATCCAGCGGGTTGTTCTGACGTTATAAAATCTGTAACCCTCTGAGATGAAAGAGCAGTGACAGGCACTGTTTGCCCCCACACACCCGTGCACCTGATTTCTGTTGGGAGGGTGGAGAAGTGCGGGCATCCAAGAGGATCTCCCGGGCAGGCAGACTTGGCTCCATACTTTCCTTTATCCATCTGATCTCATGCCAGGTTTGGGAGCTGCTTGCAAGGCACTTTTGCTTTGCTTCTCCCGTAGCCTTTTTTCTTGTCTGCCTTGGTTTTTGCTGAGGGGAAGCACGTATGAAAATAAGCACGTGAGGCTGAAGCTTCATGAAAAGTGTTCATCCTTGTAGGCAGTTAAATTTGGATGTGTTAGCACGATTCCTTGGGAGAGGTGGGGCTTGGCTGCCTCCGTTGCCTGTTCTTATTAGTCTTTCTAGTGCTTTCTTGGATGATGTAGTTTCTGGAGAGTGAAATGACAGTACCCAGGATGGTAGAGTCCAGGAACTCTTCTTGAGCAAGGGAATAGCACAATGTGGATCCTGGAGCCAATACTGGGATGAAGATTTCTTTCCCTAGGGTGAGCTGTGGAGGGGGAGCTTGGTCTGGTGAATCCTACCAGGCACAGGGTTACAGCTTCTCTCGGCTTTCATGTGGGAAATGAGAGGTGCTGTTCACTCACATCTGGTGTACATTATATGTGTTGGAGTTCTGTCCTGCAAGATGTTGCTCTGCTCCTGTGAAAATAATATTAGTGATGCTTTTAGTCCTCTCAGGGCTTGGGAGCCCTGGCAGCGGATGTGAGGTTCACAAGCAGAATTTTGGAGTGCGAGAATGAATTAGCCACCCCAGAAGTGACCGTCGGCCCCAGAACTGACCTAGAAAGCTTGTACATTGACTGGGGACCTGCTGATGCAAAACAATCACCAGTGGCTACCTGACTCTCTGCACTTCATCGGAGCTGGGGATGCAAAGGAGTTGTAGCACTACTGAAGGAGAGCTGCTGAAAGTACCAAGAACATCCCTTGTGATGTTGTCAGAAGTCCAATTTTTTTACCTAAACCAAGAAGCGGAATATATGAGTTATTTTTTTCTGTGCTAAAGGAAACTCAGATCTTCCTCCTAGCCTTGGGAGAGTGGCATGGCTGTGTGGCTGAGGTATGGCAATCCCTGCTCTCAAGACTGGGCCAATGCTTAGGAGTAAGGTTCCTGGGCCAGGATGGGGTGTCCGGCTTCGACAAGGTCCCTGTGACCCACTGGAGGGACTGATGGGTCCATTCCGGGCAATTCATGGCACAGCCTTCATGCAGCCCCTGGAACCCTGCAATGCTTTGACTGTCCTTTTGTTGTTTTCCTGAAATAATTATCTTCCTTTGTTGACCTGAGATTTTTATACGGCAACAGGGAATAGAAAATATTTTAAATGTGGAATAAAGTAGTTATACTTTTTTTGGCTTGGCTATGAGACAGAAGGACAGATGTGGGCTTGGAAACGATGTAATTTTTGTTCTGTCATTTTTGGACTTCCCTTACAAGCTGTGGCAGGGTTTATAGGAAAGTGCAAAGCTGCCTTACTTTTTAATTTCAGATGATTGCTTTGGATGGTATTTGAAATACCTCAGTCTTTTTTGAACCGCTTGAAAGAGGATTTTTTGGAGCACAACTCTGGTTTTGTTTGGCTGGGTGGCTTTGTGTGGCAGAGAAGGAGCCATACGTGCTGGCAGCATGGGCTGTGCTGCAGGCAGCCACAGTGTGGTAGCTGGGTAGGCAGTGGGGTAAAATGCAGAAACTCATTACCTGGACTCTACCTTGAGGCGTTGCCTCTAAATAACAGCGAACTGTCTTTGCACGATTGGCATCTTCTGGTGTTTTACTGAAGACGAGAGTAGTAGTACAGTTTGGCTGTAAGAAAACCAACTTATCTGACTGTTTTATGAATCTGTTTCTTGAGATGCTGTTATTGCTTTAAAAACATGGCTTTCCTCTAATGTCACAGCAGTGAGCTTCCTATGAGGTTTTGCTTTAGATCCTTTTCAAAACCAGACTGAAACCACATCAGAAACGGGAAATGGTTAAGTGTTGCTCCTCTGTCTCTGGGTCCTGGCTGACTTTCTGGTGTTAATCTTAGTGACTGATTCATTTAAATAGTTCTGAATCTTCAAATGAATTCTACTGCTATGCAGTAACCTCCAGGATAATATGTCTGCTTCTGTACAGTGTAATGCATGCTTATCTAAAAGAAAAAGGAAAAGAAAACAAATGAATTGGTGTCAGGCAGTCACTTAGATGTAGGAGAGTTGGTAGAGATGCAGAAGTGAAGGCCTGGAGCAGCTACCCAATTTAGAAAGGACTGAACTAGGCCAGAGATGTGGTCATGTCTTACAGAACTAGCTATAAGGGACACTGGATATATGGCAGTTGAAGAGGTGATGGCTATGGACTGGATTGCATCCTGGCATGCTGGGGCTGTGGGGGGCTGGGCTGGCTTTGGGAGGGGAGAGGAAGAGGGTGCAGCACAGCTGGCAGCTGCCTGCAGGCACCTACAGACATGATGAGGCCAGTTCTTTTTGGTAGTGGCAGTCACAAAACACGGGGCAGCAGCTGTGGTTTGTGTCTTAGGATGTTTGGACTAGATATGGGTAGAAAGCCATTCCCCAGGGACATGTCCTTGGAGTGGTGACGGTCTTCATTCTAGGTTACCCTCAAGCGGCTGCTTACTCATGACTGCTGGACACCACTGGTCTGGCACCAGGAATCAGTTATAGGGATGAAAATTGCTCTTTTGGTGAGCATTGTAAAGGAATGAGGACGTTTGGGGAAGGAACAAGTGCCTGAGCATGGGACAGGCACCTTGCATCCCGTAGAGAGCTGGGTATAGCAAAGCCTTTCCCTTCAGAGAGGGGAGCTGGGATTTGGGAGGCTTCAGTGACACCAAGGGTAGAAAGAAAAAATGTTTTTGCCATGCTCCAAATGGCTCATGAGGCTTCACTAAACTTGCAAGTGGTACCTTATTGCTCATGATCTGGATTGTGGCTGTGTGCCAAGGACTGATCTTTTGGCGACTATTTTCTGTGTTACACAAAATCTGCATTTCTTTGCCAGTTACATCTGACATTTCATTAAAACCTACTGTGAATGAACATAAAATATCGTTACATCATTTTTAACATCATAAAACATCATTACATCATTTTATGATGATAAAACATCGATGTGGGTACAGCAAAGTGCGATAGTTTTTGGCTGGGTTCAAGCTACTTGATTTTGACTCTGATGTAACAGAGATCAGAAACTGATCAGTTTGGCAAATGCTGGAATTTACCTGTCCTGATTTTGGTAGAATATTGCTTTGCCACGACAACCAAAGACAAGTTAGACAAGTTTAGGTGAGAATTTCTGCTCTTATTATAGAAAAAGTATGTCTTTGTTCTCCATCTCGGAAAATTTGAAGCCATGACTCAAGGGTGCCTACAGACTCGAAATGCAGAAGGCGAGCATACAGTTTTACTAACAGTTTATTTCTTTTGAATTCTGTTTGGTGAGTGGTGAGGCCAAACCAGTATCTGCAGGCTGTTCAGGTTGCCTGTAATGCTTGAAGCTGCTCATCTTCCTTGGGTGTGCAGATTTTCTTTGTTTCACCCCAATCTATTTTTTATTCATAAAACAGACTCAGGTTCAAAACTCGCTTGTTTCATCCAGGATTTCAAGTTCCAATGCAGGACTGTGTGTGGAGAAGTAATGAAGGATGTCTTTAATCCTATTCTCTACCAGAATAGGCCAATAATTTTGGAAATCAGGGTTCTTGAGATTTTTCTTGAGTCTGTGTCAGCATCAGCACAATTTCCAGACCAGTCTACCATGCTTGTTTTCACAAACATATTCAGCTTAGATCTACTCAAGCGAGCAGTCTTTCCCTCTTGCTCTCTAAATATAGATAACTGCTATAAACATTCATGCATAATATGAATGGTAAAGTGATGAATTCATTAACATTTCGCAGAAATGCCTATTTCCTCTCCTCTAGGCACAGAAGAAAATAGTGTCTTCGTGCCTGTAGAAAAGACAGGCTGGATCCTACCCCCTCATGACCCTCCTGCTGCCTTGCTCCATGCAGTTGCATGGAGTTAGCGATGACCTGTATGTAAGGAGGGGAGCAAAGCAGCTTCCCTGCGTCATATATGCCAGTGAGCGTGCAGTTAGCTGAGCGCAAAGCAAGCAGTCGGGATTAATAAATCCAGGTCATTCATGGCCAGTTGCTTTTGCTGAAGAGTAGGGTGCTGCAGGTCTCTGTGTTTGTGGGCTTCCTGCCCCACAGGGGTGGACAGATGCCCCATTGGGACAGATGGATGCTTTGCTGGTGCCACTTTGAGCACTTCACCTCCTGCTCAAGCAAGTCCCTTGGCAGTGGCCATGGCAGTGGCCATGCCAGAGGTCAATGGCCGTTCCCTTAGTCTAAACCTATGACAATCAGTGGGGTAAATGGAAAGTGATTTTGCTGTATCCCTGCTGTGCCAGGTTCTTGGGGTCAGGAGATGCTCATCTCCAAGATTTGAACCTCAAAGAACCTTCTCTTTATAAAAATGAGGGAATGCTCAGAAAAATAAGTAGAAAGTAAAAAATCGTAGAATCATAAAACGGCCCAGATTGAAAGGGACCTTAGCAGATTATCTGGTCTAATCTTTTGAGGGAAGGGAGCAACTTAGATGAGATTGTTCAGGACAATGTCCAGTTGCATCCGGAAAACCTCCAGTGATGGAGAGTCTGCCACATCCCTGCGGAGGTTGTTCAGTGAATGATTGTTTTCACTGTAAAGAATTTCATTCTTATGGCAAGATAAAACATCTCATAGTGCAACTTGTACCTGTTGCCCCTTGTCTTCTCCATGTGGCTCTTTGTGAAGAGAGAGCCTCTGTCCTCTCTGTAGTCCCCTTTAAATACTGGAACACTGTGATGAGGGCTTCCCTCTAGGCTTCTCCTCTAGGGAGGAAGGACCTAACTCCTTCAACCTCTCCTCATAAGACAGGTTCAACAGCCCGCTTTGTGGCTCTCCTTTGGATCCTGTCCAGTCTGTCTGTGTCTTTCTTGAATTGTAGGGTTGTGCCAATGTCATTTGTGGCATAAATTATGAGGTCAAGCCAATGTCATTCCTGGCTTAACACTGCTGTGATGCATTTTGTATCAGCTTGTTAAAACAAGCACACTGGAGAGTACCCCTGAGAACAGATTTAGGATGAGCCTTGTTCCTTGCCAGGAGGGCTTGTTCTTGCTCACTGATTGTGAAGGGGCTGGGGCACTGTAGTGACTCAGTAGCAACCAAGCCCCATGCAGCCACTTGCTTGCTCCTCCCTGGTGGGATGGGGGTGAGAATTGGAAGGGTATAAGTGAGAAAACTTGTGGGTTGAGATAAAAGCAGTTTAATAAGTAAAGCAAAAGCCACATGCACAGGAAAAACAAAACAAGGAATTAATTCATGACTTTCCTTGGGGAGACAGATGTTAAGCCATCCCCAGGACAGGAGTGCTCCATGATGCATAACACTGACTTGAAAAGACAAACACCATCACTCTGAAAGTGCCCCCCTTCCTTCTTCTTCCCCAGCTTTTTATTGCTGACCGTGATGCCATATGGTCTGGAATATCCCTGTGGTCAACTGGGGTCAGCTGTCCCAGCTGCGTCCCCTCCCAACTCCATGTACACCCCCAGTCTCCTTGTTGGTGGGGTGGAGTGAGGAGCAGAAAAGGCCTTGACTCTATGTAAGCAGTGCTCAGCAGTAACTAAAACATCCCTCTGTTATCAACACTGTTTCCAGCACAAATCCAAAACACAGCCCCACACTAGCTACTGAGAAGAAGGTTAACTCTATCGCAACCAAAACCAGCGCAGTCCAGCCATCTATGTCTGTGGGATGCTGGAGCTGGGGCATGCAGCTCCTGTGCAGTTTGTCTGCCAGACGAATTCCCATGGCCCTCCAGCTACATCCACTGCTTACCTTATTAAGAACATCTGGACGAAGTGATTTATAAACTCTCTCCCTTGATAGCACTGGTTGTATTTTATGTCTCAGCAATTTTCTGTATTGTTAAACTATTACTCATGAGCAGATTTTGTGGTAAAGCCTTTCACAGACTTTAGCCCTATTGAATGTGTGGCTGTGTCCTCACCTTTCCTTCTTTTTACCCACTCCCTCTTTCAGTTTTACACTGGCTCTCTTGGCCTCATGTTCTGGGGACATGCCTTGATTTGTGAGCTTGTGACTTGTCACTGTTAGCTCTTATAAGCCCTGCTTTGTACCTTGAAGACCAGGCTGGTTTGGTGCATGAAACAGCACTGATGACTTGGTGTTTGCCTCTTGTTCCTCAGAGCTAATGTGTTATCTGGGAGGTGAGGACAGAAGACTTGATTTGCTCAATGGCCTCAGAAGGGTTTCACCACCCCTAGCCATGCTCAAGAAAATTTTTTTGGATTTCTGTCATAAGTCATGGCTTCATATTTTATCATTCAAGTGGTTTCTTTACTGACATCCCATTTGTTTTTCTTACAGGCTCCACATCTGTTTGTTACAAGCCTACCAGCCCCGTCCAGGTACTGGAAGACGCTGGCTTTCTTTACCAGGATCACCAGTTGTTTGCTGGCAGGCATGATGTTTCTCCGCTAACAGCTGAAGTGATCAGTGCCAAAGAAAAAGCTGGTAAGTGCGTGGCCACGCTTCTGTATGAACCCACTGTATTTACTTCCCAAAGCATAAATTGAGCAGTTTAGACCTTTTACAAATAGCATTTATGGAGTTGAAGGCCAGCTTCTGATCCTTGGTAGAGTCAAAGAGGAGTTACCTTTGACTAGAGTGTTATGACCCATCATAACTTGTCACCTGTGCTTGTGGAGGTGCAGCATTTCTGCTGGTCCTTCAGGGCGTGGCTGCTCTTCACTGCACAGCTGGACCAATGTCCACGGCTCTTTTGCTGATGGAGCAGGACTGCAGGCACCCTGTTGAAAGCTCACTGTAGTCGATCCCTTTGGACCTCAATTAGAGGCAATTAAAGTCCATCTCCCAGGATGCTGACATGACTAACACAGGAGTGGAAATCCTGATGTATTATAAAGAGCTGCCTTGACCGCGTGATGTTGGCTTTATCCACTTTCCTCGGGCTTGTCTCAGGCATTGCCTAACAACCTAGACTGTAAGCTTTCTGATATGTTATGGAGACATTATTGCCTTTCTGCAAAAATGTCCAGTGTGGTGAGGCTGCTGTGCACTGTCATAACATGAATAAAGCAGTAAGAGTTTGCTGTAACTGCAGGGATACATAAAGCAAATGGATACTTGGCTGTTGAGCACAGAGGTAGATGGAGATGTGTGTGTCTGTGTATCTTCCTGGCTCAAACACCATTCCAAGGAGCTGACAGACCCTCCGAAAGCTGGTGACTGGGCTGCAACCCCAGTGAGTCAGGCTGGCAGGCAGATAATGTTGTTTCAGGGAAAGCAGGAGAGGTGTATCTTTTAGGACAGGCATGGAATGAAGCAGTCTGGGAATCTTCTCTCCTTCTTGAGCCCCACAATCATCTTTAAGGCTTTGCCACAGAATTGTTAGTGGCAATGACCTATTCTCGTTGTTACAAGTCAAAGGCTTTTCTTTCCCTCTGGCCTCTGGGTTGCATGTAGTTTATCCCACAGCATGTGCAGTAACTGATGAAACCTCAGGGAAATATACCTGACCTCAAGAGAAAATTTGTTTTTTAACTACTTTCAAATGCCAAAACCCAAATGTAAGTCCTTCTGATGAACTCCTCTGAGGATTGGAAACAGCAGGAGAGAAAAAGTTACCAAGAATGATCTCAAAAAACTGAACTGGAAACAGCACCTCCTCATGCCTAGGGCCATTGGAGGACTCTATCTGGAGCTGGGTTTATTATCACTTCTGTCTGAACTGGAGTCTTTCAGGAACATCCCTCTGGGTTCAGACATTGCTCAGGCAGATATCTTATGGCACTTCTGAGATGGGAGTGGAAGGAGGGCTCCAGGAGGGAGGGATTTCAAACCTCTCAGCCATGGCTATGTCATAGAATCATAGGATATGCTGAGTTGGAAAAGACCTGTCAGGATCATCGAGTCCAACTCCTGGCCCTACACAGGACACCCCAAGAATCACACCATGTGCCTGAGAGTGTTGTCCAAATGGTTCTAGATGCTTAGCTCTAGGCAAGCTCCACTGTGTATGTAGCGCGAAGATGGTGCCATTGGCTCTGAATTACTTCAGTAGCTTGTGTTAGGGTTGTGCAGCTGCTCTTTTGAAAATGCTGGTGTTACATCTACGACCATAATGTCTTCCTTGTGCTGACCCGGCAAAACTACAACAGTTAGTATTGACTCCCTTAGAAACAGCATTATCAGCCAGAAGGGAAATGGCAGTTTTAGAGGAAGATGCCAAAGCACAGATTATTCTTTATTTAGACTGCTAGGACCCTTTTATTTTCCGTGCCATTTCACAGTTTTTCTGTGACACATTTTGCGGTTTATTTTATTATGGCATGCAGTACACCTATGGTTTCGGTCATCAAAAATACAGCATCTCGTTTAGTATTGGCGTACAGGCTGCCTCTCTAAGCTGTGCAAGGCATCTCCAGGCATCTTCTGTTCCACTGGAACAGGCTTCCAAGAGAGGCAGTCGATGCCCCAAGCCTGTCAGAGTTTAAAGAGAGATTTGGAAAATGCCATTAATAAAATGCTTTAACTTTTGGTCAGCCTTGAATTGTCAGATAGTGGGACGAGATGATCACTGTAGGTCACTTCCAACTGAGTTATCTTATCCTATGCTGTCCTGTCCTATCCTATCCTGTGCGTTTTAGAAAATACCAAATTTCCCTGTGACATGGCCTGTCCCTTGTTGACTTGGGAGTTCAGAGCTCTGGATATGGGATGCTTGGAGTATTATGGAAGGGAGGGCCAAGGAGGGGACTGGAATATATTTTTAGGGTTCACTGGAAACAGAATTAGGGTCTGGGACTGGGGGGATGAGCAGGGAGGAGGGCCCTGCCTCCTTTGGTGGCTTCCAACCATACCTCCTCTGCTGTCAGGGCACTGGCCTTGAAGTGCATCTGGGACAGAGTCACAGCCATAGGAGGTAGCAGGTAAGAAAGAGTGGGGGTATTGGACTCCTGGGCAGCAGAGCTAATGGCAACCTCTCTCTCCCTGCCCAGCCGAGGAGACCCTCTGCACCCTGCGTCCACCCAGCTTCCGCCGGGTCCCAGAGACGGAGATGCGAGGGGCAGAGGAGGTGGCAGCCGGCACCGTCCTGCAGCGCCTGATCCAGGAGCGGCTGAGGTATGGCAACCCCAGCGAGAACATGAACCTGCTGGCCATACAGCACCAGGCGACGGGCAGCGCCGGCCCCTCCAACAGCACTGCCAGCACTCTCTCCTCTGCAGAAAACCTTGCTCCCGAAGACCTGCCAATGGTCCAGCCATCAGGGCGGCAGGAACCACAGGGGCAGGAGCACCAGGGGGACGGTGCTGCGATGGAGAAGCAGCCCCGGGCCCCGCAGCCCCCGCACGGCACTGAGGAGCTCCCCACTTATGAGGAGGCCAAGGCTCAGTCTCAATTTTTCCGTGGCCAGCCCCCGCAGTCGGCTACCACTGCCACCCCAGGTTTTTATGGCTCCTCCAGCCAGAAGTCCAGGACGGAGGGGAGGCCGACAGTGAACCGGGCCAACAGCGGGCAGGCTCATAAGGATGAGGCGCTGAAGGAGCTGAAGCAGGGCCACGTCCGCTCGCTGAGCGAAAGGATCATGCAGCTCTCACTGGAGAGGAATGGGGCTAAGCAGCACCCTCCAGCCCCGGGAGGCGGGAAGGGCTTCAAGGCAGCCCCACCACCTGGCAAGGCCACAGACCCACGGGGCCCACCGCCCGAGTACCCCTACAAAGCCAAGGCAGCAGCCCCGGGCAGCAAGGCACAGGAGCACGGGCTCTTCTATGGCGAGCAGCCGACACAGGACGTCCTCAAGGCCGCCTATGCCAACCCCCAGCCTGCCCGGGCAGAGCTGGCCCTGGTCCGCTACCAGCCTCCCCCAGAGTATGGGGTCAGCAGGTAATGCCCATCGTGGGGGGGTCTGCAGGGGCAACTGGTCCTGCCGTTGCTGGAGGAGCCAGCATGTGTGGGTCTTGGGCTTTGTGTAAACACAGCCATGGTGGGGACCGTGTGATGTGGACATCACAACCTGTGATGGGGACATAATATCCCATGGCCGGGCTGGCAGGGCTGGCTGGTGGAGGCACCTCCATCTCCTAGAGGGCTCTATAAAGCTTATATGCCGCTTACGCCCTACTTAAATCTTCCCAGAGAGCTCACGTGGGGCTTTCACACTACTGGGCCCCTCATGCCAGGCCTCCCCGTGAGCACGGGTTTATTCCAAGCTCATTAAAAATAATCCAGAGCGTTTGCTGGCTGTGTGCTGATCCCTGCAAGCAATGCAGGTCCTGCCTTCAGAGGTGAGCCCATGCATTAAGGGCTCCTTTTCCTTACAGTACCTGAATGCAAGTGTTTCTCTGTCTCATCACTGTCTCTTTGACCTCCTGGACAGTTACTTTGCTGGATTTGGAAGGCTGGAGTTGTTTGGTGTGAACAAACATGTTGCATGCTGCCTCATTGGGTCTTTCTGACCCCAGAATCTCCAAAGATTTTGTTGGCATCACCTTAAGTTACACACAGTAAATTTACCACAGCACAGACACAGAGAAAAAGTGGTGCAGCTGACTTCGCTCTTCCTTTCCAAAATGTGTAAGGCATGAAATGCAGGAGGCAATGCTCTGCCTTTCCATGTTTGCAGAAGGGACAGGCTTTGTGTCAGGATAGAGAGGAACTCAGAGCGTGGCTTTGGTGACTGTTGCAAGGTGGCTGTAACAAGTGGAGTGCCTGCGCTGAGCATCACTGGTCTTCCTTCAGCTACACATGCGTTTTGATTCCCAAATCAAACATGTGCAGAGTTTATGCAATTTTTTAAGAGCAAGACAGTACTTTTAAGACCTCAGCAAAAATATCTGTTTATGCAAAGAAAGAGCTATACAAATGTGAGGACAACAGGGTCTGAGTCTCTTTCCCCCCGTGGCGTGGGGCGACCCAGTTCTAGTTCCATTTCCATCTGAGGAACCATTCCGACGTCTTGAAGGATAGGGAAAGGGAACTCCAGCATCAGGGGTTTCTTCAGGTCCTGAGCCTGGAGGGGAGAGGTGCCCTCCCCTCCTTCCACAACCCACGTGGTTCCATGGCCGGCACAGAGACAGCACACCAACAGCACACCGGTGTGGAGAGGAGGCAAGAGAGAGTTTATTGTTGGGGGTGTTACATTTGTAGGCTTAGGAGGATTCACAGGGTAACCAATTACAGGTTGCAGGAAGGGGTTAACAACCAATAGGAAGGGGTTAAAAGGGGCCAATGAGAACACCTCAGGATATCTTCTCAGGACATTCTTGCATGGGATAACACTTGTCGTGGGGGGTGTTGGGAAGAAGAAAGCATGAGTTAGCAAAGAGACTACAAAAAGCCATTTTGAAACATGATTAAACCACAGTTTTCTCATATACTGCAGATTTCCTGCCACAACAGGGGCCATACTTTCCTGCAGCCATTTGCAGTACCAACAAACATCTCCACCACTGTGCAGATTCATCCCCACTGAAAATGAGCTTATTTGAGTATTTTTTTCACTCTTGGAAAATGCTGGTTCAATACTCACAGAGTCTGTTCTGCTGAGTCCATATAAGTGAGCAGACCCAGGTGCTACATACACTGCTTCAGCTAACTTGGAACAGCTGTTATGTCAAGTGGGAAACCCTTTGGGGCCACTTCCAGAGCCTTTCCCTGGTGCCTGATCAGCAACGTTAATGCTGAGAAAACCCTTGATTTCAGTGCTGATTTCCATGCCAGTCCTCAGCCTTTGCTGAGGTACTGCAGGATCACCCCAGCAGCTATGGGGAGTAACTCACTAGCTCATGATGGTTGTCACTGCTCATTCTTGATAAGGCAGCACAGTTAAACTCCCAAATCACACTGCAGAGAGGATGCCTGCTACCCCTGTGTGCTGTTTTCTTTGCATGATGGTGGAGAAATATCCCTCCAATCAGGTGCAGAGGCACCAGCGGGGATATGCTATGCAACAGGGATATGCTGTGCAGCAGAGGACTGGCAGCTTGGCAGAGCAGAGCTGCTGAGTTTTGCAGACTTATTAAAACAATCTTTAGTGGTATCTTTTTTGCAACTCAGCAAAGGCCTTAATACCTCTTGGTCTGCATTTATCCCTGCTGGCTACTCCAGCATGCTTTTACATATATAGGTTAGGAGGTTGGCATGGTGGGGGTTGTTTCACCAAAGTTAGGTTGTTCTAAGGTGTATGGTCTCTTATATGCTTTCTTTAAGGCAGTTTGGGTCCTAGTGTGCAGGTGGGTATTTTCGGGTCCTTGGCTCCTTTCACATGGTGCCTGGATTTTGGGGGATGTTTCCTGCATATGTGTTCCTGCTGGCTGCCTGTGAGGCACGAGTTACTCATTTGCAGACTGTATCTTGAGGCCTTGCTTTGCACAGTGTTAGTGACTGGGGGGAAATCTGGCTGTGCAGATATCAGACAGCAAGCCTCTGGGTCTCAGCAAAGTGGTGGTCTTCATCCTCATCTCAGGCTTCTTTCTATATTTTTTGACGCAGGGATGTCAACCTTTCCTGTTGCTTGGGTGCGCTGAAATATTCGTTGCTGACATTTTACCTGGACTTGTTTGCAATCAGTATGAACTGGTTTGGTTTCTTCTGTGCTTATCCCAGCTCATAATTGGTCCGATGGTCTGCAGGATTCCCGCTGTGGTCCTGTTACCCAGGAAGATTTGGCTGACATAAGCTTTTGGGAAGCAATTGTAATCCCTGTTTGCCATTCATCACTTGTCATTTCTCCATCTGCAGCAGCTGTGCTCCAGTGCATCCCTGTGCACATGTCAGGCTCCATCAGAGGATGGGCTTGCCCAGGTCTGGGATGGTTAAAATGCAATTTCACAAAATGATCTCTACCCCAAATATTCCTCTTTGGAGAGGATAAAGACAGGTTAACCTTGGGACATCCAGAGAAATCAGTCTCTACTAGAGGACTTGCTGGGTGGCAGCCCCTGAGCGCTTGCTGGAAAATGCATGGGGGTTGTGTTATACTGCTGGGTTGCTCCCTAACACAGACCTTCCTGTGGCTCTGCCCTTGCTCACTGCTTCCTCCATTACCTGTGCTCTGGGGAGGCTCCCTGCCAGCCACCTGGCTGGGATGGAAAGCCTTGATAGAAAATGTTGAGGTAGGGGACTACGTGGTTTCATAAGGTTAACTGAAGGGGTGGGGGTTGTTTTTTTCCTTATAGGGCAAGTGAGGTGTGAAAATCCAGCTTTCAACTCATCAAGGGGGCCTGGGAAAGAAGCTAATGGAAACAGCTTTGCCCATGGTCAGGTGGGAATCTCATGTATCCCAGTATCTCCATTCCTCTGTCTTGGTCATATCAGTTCCCCAGCCCATCCTTCCTGGCATCTTCTGGACAGGGACCATGCAAAAGGCTTCTGCCTTCCAGAAAAGAGAGGAGAGAAGCACAGAGCTGCCTTGATCCAGAAGAAGCACTCACAGATACCAGGGGTGGAAAAGACCTATAGGGTCTCCCCCCCAGTCCTTCTTTGACAAGGGAAACGTGGCTGGAAATGGACGAACACTGGCAGGGAACTGTTGAAGGAGATGGGATAACCGTAGCTGCTGCTTAATTTCCTTTTTTGGTTTGGCTTTGGTTTTTTTGCTGTGACTGGTTTTAAAGGAAACATTGCCTTTATAATCATCAGGATGAAATCTTGAAATTTATTCTAAAGGGTGTTTTCCTGAAGAACTCCCAAAGTCATATGATGCAGTAATCTCAGCATTTATATAAATTAGATTTAGTGACTTCTGCTTTATGGACATCACAATTGCAGAGCAGAGCTTTAACCTTGAAGCTCAAAAGAAGAAATAGCCAGAAGGCAAATAAAAATGAACCAATATTTTTCCTTTTAAAATACCAATATTTTTAGGCCAGTTGCTTGATGCCTGGGGCCTTGACTCACAATTTCTGAATGCTTTAAGTTGGCCAAGTATAATAATCTTTACAAAACCTTTCCTTTCCTAGATGTGCAGCTATTCCTTAATAGTGTCTTTGCTATCTTTTCTTAGGTGCATGTTCAGAAAGTTACAGCTTGTTAGGTAAATGGACTTGGAACTAATCTAAGTTAGTCTTTTGCACAATGCCGTGAATTAATTCCAGTTTGTGAAACATTCAGTCCTGGTGATTATAACACTCTTCGTCTGGAGAATTCATCACAGCCTTTACAGACTTGTTCCACTAGCTAATTGCCATCTCTGGCATAGATCTGCATCTTAGTTTCAGTCTGTATTTTCTAGTTACCAGAGATTTTGCAATATCTTTGTCAGATATAGCAAGGAGCCCTGTGCTATCAGTCCTTTAATACATTTAACAGATGGAGCCTGGAGTCCTGTACTTATTTCACCGTTGTCAAAACCCCTTTTTTCATTGTGGAAAGCCGACCCGAACACTGTTTCAGTACCAGCTGGACCAGAGGCTAATCAGATGTAATAACACCTCTGCGATGCGACTCAGTGTTCCTTGTTTGTATAGCTCATTAACACTTGCTGTTGGCACCCCAGGATCTCCCCATATAGCTTGTTATCCGGTCAGGCATGTGACGGTTGTCACAGCCCAGCATAGTATTTCCCACCCTTTTACTGTAGCTTGCTGTATTTTTTCCTGGGTGGATGAACTTAGACCTGCTTAAGTCCGTATTGTTTCTCTGTGTCCTGCTTAAGCAGTGATCCAGATCACTTGGTGCAATGAATCCCCTTCATTGATCCCAGTGGCCCTTGTCAGATCCTGATGTCTTTTATCCCGAATGATTTCTTTCTCTGCACTAATTAATAAAAAGCGTGTATAATGCAAATGAAGCCTTGAACTGGAAATACCACTGCTTACTGAGGAGGCTTAATTTGTGGCTACATGCAGAAGACAATCATGAAGGCAGCTTTTAATTCTGATTTAATCCATGCATTTTAAAAGACAGCATGCAGAATCAATGAAGAGAATAAATCTGTGCTGTTTTTAAATACATCCCATTTCTTTATGTGCCTCATAAAATTCCACCCTACCAGGATGTAGAAGCCTATATTTAACTGCTGGAATAGTCTGCGGCTTCTCTGGTTATTTGTGTATTTAGCCCCCCCACACATACTCCCGCTGTTTTCAGACAACCTGTTGATATTTACTAATTCAACCACATGTCTGTGGCTGCTGACAGGACTACAAGGAGCTCCCTTTCTTCCCCGAGACACCCCAGGCAGGCGGGTGAGCTGGCAGTGTGGCTGAGCCGAGGGATGTCACACCCAAGCTGACTTGTGCTGGCGTTTCTCTGTGAGGATAGCCCAAGCATGAGCGTGGGTTGGAGGCTTCACTTCCAGCTGACGTGGATGCTGGCAACCCTGCAGAAGAGCTTTGTTTTGTGTCCTCTCCTGTTCTAATATACCTTACATTAAAATAAAGGAAAGAGAAATGAAGCTATTCCCACAGCCTGGGTGATGCCCATGTCGTTCCTCCTTATCCTTCTCTGTTATTATCCCAGTTGTTTCCTCTAGTTGTGCAGAGCTTTTCTTTTGCTGAAAATCAGCTGGTTTTAGAAAGAGGATCTGTTCTGGATTGAATCTCTGTGAGGAAATACAGTATCCTGTTCCTCTCTTAACTATGGAAGATGTGTTTAATACAGCATGTCTTTTCAGGTGATCATTTTGCCCTGCAAATCTTTATATAATTGCCCCAAAGAAGCCGGGCCAAATCTTTCCAGCACTAACAAATATCACTAACAAAACAGTTAATTCAGAAGATGTGAATCCAAGTCTGCAAAATGGTTTCTGAAATAAACCTTTGCGTTTACAAGGTGCTGCAACTATTGCTGATTCCATAAGCCAGAGAATATACCATGAGGGCCATGTCTGAGCTATGACAAATGTTATCCCATTTCGGGTTGTAGCAGCATTTAATAATGGGTCTGTAATTGTGTTTCCTTGCGCCATGACCATCAGACTGGGCTTAGTGACTTTCCCAGGATCCTGTCTTTTTCCTGCATGGTGATAACGCTGTTTCCTCTATGTTATTCTCAGTGAGAAAGAATAGCATTTGAAGTCTGCTTCATGACTGCAAAAGTCATAGTGAAGTCAGGCAAACACCTGAGTCTGAGGTTAGTATACAGACTGAATGCTCCCAGTCAATGGGCAGGAATAAGCACCTTTCACACACTTTTTTACTTGTGTTGTAAGGTAAAAGCCTAAGGCAGTTTCTGAAAACTGCACCCCAGAAACGCCTCTTTCTTTTCGCTGACTCAGCCAGAGCATCCCCAGTAGATGCATGTTAGGAGATAAAGTTCCCTGGGAGAGTCTTTGAGAGATGAAATAGGCCAGTCTGCCCTAGAGGCAAAGGAAGGCAGAGCATTCAGAGAAAGATGAGCTAAATAGGTTAGAGGAGGGCATTTTAATTATGAATGTAAATGCCATGGTATGTTGGAAACAAAGTCCTTTCTCCACTGACCCCTCTCCCTCCCTACATAGAGGAGAGCTTCACTGTATCTGTAGCAGGGCAGAGGTGGATTTCCTTTCCAGAATATTTACAGGCATTTTCATTTTATTCCTTATACTGCCTGGCTTTATTGAACAGCAGCTCTTCTGTATTTATGATTTCCTGTCCATCAACAGCAAGTGGACTTTATAATTACTTTTCATTTTGGGGTTTCTTATTCCTACATACAGCTACAAATTTCCCCCAAATTCTTCTATGTTGGTCATTCTTGCTCCCAGATTTTCCAGTATAAGAGGTGTATTAAGACCATGCCTGAATTTGGGGTCTTGGGTGGCCCCAAAATCTGAGGAATTTCTTATGAAGGTGAGGTCTGTGGTGAAGTATTTTGCTGAAGATGCTGTATTGCAAGCTATAGGTAGCAGACTGTTATATATATATTGCAAGTTATACATTCCTGAAAGGAGAGAGAGCCTGGTGACCTCAGCACAGTAGCCCTTGAAAGCCTCACTGCCTGCTTGTGCTCCCTGTTCAAAAAACTGGTTTTCTTATTTTTTTTTCTTCTTTACATTGCATTGCAGAAGCGTTCAGGGGCCCTACTATAATAATGTCAACAAAAAAAATATGTTTTTAATAGAAATGTAGCTGAGGTGTTGCAGAGATATCCAAAACTCATAATGTTCCACAGTTTCATGCTTTTAAGAAGGATGATTTTTGATGAGAATGCGTTTGGCTGAAAGATTCTAACATGCTGTAATGCCGAATAAGATCAACATTTAAAATACAGTGGAAGCATTTTGAGAATGTCATTCTTTACTAAGCCCGAAGGAGCTCAGGATAATCCTCATTGCTGCGTTTCTTTGGAGCTTTACATGAGAAGTTGGATGGGAACTAAGCTGATGTTATAACACTCCTATTTTTACAAATGTTGATTTGTTAATGTGAATTGCTCTGTTGATTTTATTGCATATATACTCAGAGATTTTGCAGTTGGTTAAGTCAGAACTAAATTGAGACAGATTAAACAAGTAAAAGGAAAGTAAGAAAGATGTTAATTATGTTGAACAACCATGCTTCAAAAGGCATAAAGTTGATTGTACCTGTTCAGTTTCCAAGTTGGAAAACACTTTGGAGAATCCCGGCTGTGGCTGCTGAGACTTTGGTGGCTGGCTGCTGCTACAGGGTGTAAATCTTTAGTAGCTCAAGAAGTCATTTGCAGTTCAAGAAAATGGAGATCCCTGGGATCTTTCCTTCCTCTGTAGTGTAAAGCTAGACAGACTAAAGTGATGAAAAAATGTTAAATTGATGAAAGGTTGAAATTTCCCAAAAGTGCCATGTGAAGAGCTCCTGCAAGGGTCTAAAGGGTGTATCGATGAACAAAGATTGCTCTGCTTCATAATGAAAAAGAAAAATTGATATCTCTACTGTTTTAGATTCAGAGTTCAATTCAATTCTGTTGGTCTCCGCTATTCCCATGAAGAAGTGAGCAAATATTTACCTACAGAAAATCTGTGTCTTAGTAGGGTGTAACAGCCAAGCTTTTTCTTGCTTAAAATCGTGTCCCTTTTTTTGGTAAAGACAAACAAACTCACGCTGATCTGGATTAATTGCTATGGTAAAATGCGTGAGCGCAGACTGGCTGTCAGCAGCGTTGAGGAGGTGCTGCGTGCCTGGTTGCATTCACGTTTGCTTGTGTAGAATCTTTCGCGTTGTGAGTGACATCCCTCACTCATGATGTCATTTACTGTTCAGATTTTTGAGCAAAAAAATATGGAAGTCCCACGACAGGCATGGTGTCCCTTGCCGTGCTGGAGCACCAGAAGGAAAGGGGTACTGTGGGGATGGTGTGAGAGCTATGGTGGGCTGTCCTAGTGATCTGCAGAGAAGGTCAGCACAAGGCTGCATGGGCTTACTGGCTTGCATGGCCTCAGGTCTCCAAGCACTGCCAGGAGACATGATTTTGGTCTAAGGAAGGTAAAACAGGCCTTCCAGGTCTGTGTGACCCCCAGGGCATCCTGCTGCAAGGTCTCAGCAGCAGGCAGAAGTGATGAGGCTGGAGAGGCAGTAAACTTCAAAAGGAGATGAGCAGGGAGCAGTATCTTAATCCATTGCTGGTGGATTAAGCTGGAGGCTCTGGGGGTACCTTGGGACTACGGCCTTGAAGGGGAAGGCCTTTTGCAGCCGGTTGAATTGCTAGAGGGAAGAGATGCCATCCAGAGGGACCAGGAGAGGCTTCAGAAGTGGGCCTGTGCAAACCTCATGAAGTTCAACAAGGCCAAGTGCAAGGAACTCCGTCTGGGGCAGGGAAAACGCATCATCAGTAGACTAGGGAACAAGGGGATAAAGAGCAGCCCTGCAGAGGACCTGGGGATGAAAAATTAGACAGGAGCCAGCAATGTGCACTTGCAGCCCAGAAAGCCAGTTATGTCATGGTATGGCTAGTAACTGGAAGGAGACCACTCTCCCCCTCTACTCTGCTCTCGTGGGACCACACCTGGAGTACTGCATCCAGCTCTGGAGTCCCCAGTATAAGATGGACCCATGGGAGCAGGTCCAGAGGAGGCCAGAGGGATGATCAGAGGGCTGGAGCACCTCTCCTATGAAGACAGACCGGGAGTTGGGTTGTTCAGCCTGGAGAAGAGAAGGCTCCAGGGAGATCTTACTATGGCTTTCCAATACTTAGAGGAGGCTTTTAAGAAAACTGGAGAGAAACTTTCTACCAGGGCCTATAGTGACACAAGGTAAAGGGCAATGGTTCTAAACTGAAAGAGAGTAGATTTGCATTAGATAAAAGGAAGACATTTTTTATGCTGAGGGTAATGAGGCACAGGAACGGTTTGCCCGGAGAAGTTGTGGATGCCCCAGCATGGGAAGTGTCCAGTGCCAGGTTGGATAGGGCTTAGAACAACCTGTTCTAGTGGAAGGTACCCCAGCCTATGGCAGGGGTGTTGGACTAGACGATTTTTAAAGATGCCTTCCAACCCAGACCATTTTGTGATTCTATGAATTTCTATGTGTTTTGTTGTGAAGTGTCATACAGCACCTCCTTGACTTCCTGTCTTTGTGAAAGTTTTATCCACTTTTAGTAGACATGTAGCTCCTTAGTTATTAGCCTGCACCTCTGCTAGAGAACTGGTATTCCTGGGGCTGAGAGCAAATCCTTCTGGCCCTGGGAGCTGCCCAGGGGGAATGGCCTCTCCTGTGCTCTTGAGCTGCTTCCATGGATATTTAATTTACCAGGAGAGACACAGCCTTAGGGAATGTCTATGCTGTGCAAGTAAAAGCCATCCCAAGGCCAGAGTGAGCTTAGCACAGGCTTCCTCAATGCTGGCTGCAGGAAGCTGGGATGGAATCTTCTTCCCAAGGACACTGCTCTGTGCTTCTGGGCAGGTTAGTAGTGTGCACATGTACGCTCTTTACTCCATTTCAATACCTTTCAGTGCCACAGGTGATGCATTGGGCAAAGCTGGGATAGGAGCATGGGGCTGTGTGTGTGTTGTGTCTGGGGGCCTGCAGAACCCCATTTGCTTTCACTGTAGTTTGGACAGAAGATAAGACTAAATTGCTGGCTTTCTTTGCCATTGTGTGGCTTGGTGGAGACAAGTTTGTTAGAGCAGTGCTATTCACTTTTAGGGAAGGACTTTAAAATTACCTTCACTTTTCAGCTTGTTCTACTGCAGTTGAAGGTAGTGGTGGGTTACTGAGAGGTTTTGAAAGCCCTGTTTCAAGAAGCTGTGTAGGTGCTGAAGACAAGTAACCATAATTACTCTGTATTAATATAGCACAAAATTGTCTGTCAAAGAAATAGCATTCATGGATCTTTGAGGCCAGGTGGGGTAAATACATCTGTTCAGTATGTCTTGTGCTTTGTGTAGGGTACAGAAATAAAGGTAATGATATCTACAGCCTAATAGCTTGTGGTTAAGCTAAAATACAAGTTCCAGAATATGTTTGATTGCAGACTTCAGGTAGGGTCCAGCAGCATATTTTCTAGCCAAACTGGACTCTGACACCGATGGCCCACATGGTCTGGGCTGAGTCTCTTAAACCAGTGCAGTGTAGAAATTTCACAGCTTTGGCCTCTGGGCTGAGGAGTGGCTCAGCCTGTGCACAGTGAGATTCTGCATGGGACTGCTTACCCTGCCGAAGCTCCGAGACTGCCTGTGCAATGGATGGAGATGTCTGCTCGAGCAGACACAGCTTTGAGCTGTGCCCTGCCTAAATTTTCTTCTTTTGAAATAGGGGTCGTCTCCCTTCTTGAGCTTACACGGCTGGCAGGTGGGACAGAAGGGAGGGACTCCCATTCCACCTGGCCACCAGCTGCAGGGTTACCCTCACTGCTAAGAGATCCTCCTAGGTTATGCCCCAGACATTGCAAATTGTGACTCTGGTGGATTAAAGAGCCCTCCCCCATCAGCAATCCTCGGTCACAAGCAGATCTGCCACCAGCTCACTTCTTATTCTTCTCTGATATGAGCCTGGTGAGTGATGGATGCTCTTAGTCAGGGAGTGACACAATGAGGTCTCCCACTGGAAGGCGGGTTTTGTGGCTCACTGTGATTGACCAGAGCTGTGGCTCCAGCAGCTCCCCAGCAGCCCTTCCCTTTGCCGCTTACTAAAGCCACTCAGGGACGCCGTGTCACTCACATCACTTCCTTTTACCTCGCAGCTTGGCCAATCAGCTGGTCTTGCTCCAGGCAGGGAGTGGTGTTTGAAGGGTGAGTAATGCATCCCATGTGTTTCCTTCAAGCCTGCCGGCTTATGCTTCTCAGCAGTGTTGTTTGTGGCAAGGGGAGGCAGGAAGAGGCTGTCTGCTGCTGAAGTATTAGCTGTGCACCTAGGCAAAAATGCTGTTTTAGAGTCAGTGCTTCCTTTATCTGTTCATGCCAGATGTCAAGGACAGGCCAGGAGACAATTTACCCAGTCCCTGCTGTGATTGTTGGTATTTAGGAATGACTGAAGACCGTAATCATGACCACACAGTTACAACACTGTTAATAAACTGTGCAATCATTAGGTGAAAGCTGCTGCACGCATTTCGAGGGCGCGCGGCTCTAACACCTCGTCCGTGTGTGCTTTCCCGCAGCCGACAATGCCAGCCACCCTTTCCGCCGCCGCCAGCCCAGCAGCACAGCCCCATGTCCTCACAGGCCACTGCAGGCCCTCTGCTCCCAGGCTCCTTGCCCCCGCTGCCAGCCCCTGCTGCTGCCCAGACTCCGACACTGCCGGGCCAGCAGCTGACACCTGACGCCTTTGCCATAGTGGAGCGGGCACAGCAGATGGTAGAGATGCTCTCCGAGGAGAACCACGTGCTGCGTCAGGAGCTGGAGGGCTACTATGAGAAGGCAGACAAGCTGCAGAAGGTACGTGGAGAGGTGGGGATGGGGCCTGGGCAGAACAACCATCTTGATGTCTTTGGGTTCCCCAAGGTGTTCTTCATAGTTGTGTCACTGCAACGGGGATGCACCAGTGGCCATCTATAACCATTGCCTCTCCATGGTGGTCTCCCAGAACTGTAATCCTGTGGCTTATGAGCTCCCGTGACTTTAGGGCAAAACAGGGCAACTCATCAGATATCTCTCAACTGGGTATTTTCCCCTTCCAACCTTCCATGCTGGTCTCACTGAAGCTTTTCCTGGAGGTCTCCCACAGGCAGAGTCTGCTGCTGTTGCAGCTGGGTCCTGCACCGTCTGCACAGGTGTTAGAGCTGCAAGAGAGGACCATTTCAAGAGCACATGCACATCTGTCCCAAGCAGTCTTGTCCACCACAATAAGCTTGTGTGGTCCTCTACGCTCTTTGGAAGTGTAACAGCCATCGATGGGCTTGCTCATTATTTGGAAATGCATTAACTGTGTTGTCTTAGAGGCTTTCACTGACTGCTCTGTGGATCTTTAAGAACTGATGTTAGACGTCCGTCTTTGAACATGCTGGTTTTAAAAGCACTGCCCCCTTACCTGAAAGACCATTTGGTAAAGATTTTGCTCAGAACCCCTTTTTTAAGAGATCCTGCACCCTCTTTTCTGTATGCATGCAGGTTTTTTCAGTGGAGAAGGGCAATATCTTGAGCACTGCCTGGGGTGAGAAGATGAAGAGTCAAATCAAAAAAGTGGAAGTTGCTTAAAACTGAGACTCACTAAAGGCAAAGCAGAGATGCTCCCCAGGTCTGCTGGCTTTGGGTCCCAAGGGTTCAGACCAAATAATTTATTTAGGATCCTACACTACTACTTTATTTCTATTTTTCACCACTTATACACCAAGGAGCTTAGACTGCAGGTCATTTCGCACTGAATTTAGGAGTCTAAATAGGAGCTCAGTTTTTTTCTATGGTGTGCAGGTCAGGGTGTTCTTGGAGACAGCCTTCACAGGAGAAGAGGCATCTCTGAGATACCATGTCCCAGCCTCAGCTTGGGGAAAAATCTGTGACAATCTGGTCAAACAGGTTAGAAAAAAGACCGGTTGTTTTGCTGTCTTTTCTACCTTCTCCTCTGCAACAAGATGAGTTGAGTTTGTTCACAGACTTTCCTAAACTTAGTTGAAAAGTTTTTGCAGCAACATTAACTATTTGTGAAGACATCTGCAAAGACTTTAATGCTAACTTCCCTGTGGCCTTTGTGGGCAAAAAGAAATATTCCAGCTATTAATTTTACAAAAGCTGCATTGTTCAGTAAAAGGTATTTGAGTGCAATGCCCTATAAATATTCCAATTTTATTTTTCACTCTTGGAAATGACTCTCTCTTTATCTTGGATGCACTGCAAGGCGATTGCATCAGACACCAACAGAAAGGTATTCAAGCACAGGCTGAAGTCTCACTTCAGTCAACAGAGCATGGACTTGAGTCCCATTGACTCTGGGGGAATGTAAGCGAAGTATTAAAGTGAAACACATACTCAAGTGCATTCTTTCTTCAGGAAACCAAATCCTTAACGCATGGTATCCCTCCTATGCTTTTTTTCTGTGTTTGAACACAAGGACAGGGCAGGTGCTCCTCTGTTCCCACAGTTTCAGCTGAACGTCACCTCTGAAAATGTGATTGAGTTAAATTACGTACTTTGGGTGTGAAAACTCTTCCCTCTTGTTGGAAGTGGAAGGGTCAGGAGGAGTAATTCTTGTTTGTCTGTGCATAACAGTTTTATTCTAGGTAGGACCACCCTCCCATCACTTTTATTCATTACAGAATAGAAGAAATTAGAGAAAATCAACTTGACTTGTAGGGCTCCCTGGGCATTTGGACGAGCAGATCAGCCCTGAGGCTTGTTATATTCTCAGTTGTGTGTGAACAGACTTTTTTGCAGAGAGGTACAAGGTGGTGATTGATGCTTGTGCTGTTTGACAAGTTGCCTGGTTTTCTTACCTAAAAGGAGTTGGAAGAGGAGTTGCGCACATTTCATTTTGAGTTTTTTTTTACTTCAAAAGCAAAGTATTACTTTCCCTTTTCTGAGAGATGTTATCTTGCTGAAATTTAATTGCCAGGCTGGGCTGGCTCTTCCCCATGCCATGTGTGTGGGTTGTTTGAGTGGGTCAGCTCCAGGAGCTACCAGGCAGAGAAAAGGCTGAACTGTTTTTTTTTCTCCATAAAAGAAGGAGAAGGAAATCCCAGAGCTGTTGAGAAACACCGACACAATTTGTGGCTGTTGTTCTGCTCTCCTTTAATGTTATTCAGTGCTGACGGAGGTTCTTTCTTTTCGTACGGTAAGTTTTTGCCTTTGGGGCTGCAGGAGACTTGCATGGTGATGTGTTTTGGGAAATAACAGCATATAGAGGGCCAAGCAGAGCCCTTGTGGTAACCAGCAGTGTTGGGCCAGACTGCTGGGCTGTGGAAACCCACTACTGTGCTGGCAAGTCTGCTTTGCTGTGGTAGGAGCTCTCGGGAGCAGGCATCTTTTCCTGCATGTAGTGGCTCACCTTGGAGAGTGGAGGCATGGGAACTGATGAGTGTCAGGGCACCCAACTGAGCATGATGTCTGATTGGGATCATGTAGTTAACAATTTGGGAAAGTGCTTTGATTCTGGAAAATTCACATGAGATAGGCTTTTAATTGTAGGTCATAGTCATAGGCCAGAATAGACTATTTCAGTTGGAAGAAACCTACAATGGTCATCTGCTCCAACTGCCTGACCAAATCCGGGCAAACCAAGTTAAAGCATGTTGTTAAGGGCACTGTTCAAATGCCTTGTAAACTCTGACTGGCTTGGCGCATCACCTGTCTCTCTAGGAAGCTTGTTCCAGGGTTTGACCACCCTCTCAGTAAAGAAATGCTTTCTCATGTCCAGTTTGAACCTTCCCACTTGCTTCAGCTTTTGTGCTCGTGAGTGAGCTGAAAGTAGAAATTGGGGAAGATAACCTGGTTTCACCATCGTGGCTCTGCCAGGCTCTCCTTGGTGTGTGGTTTGGAGGTGCTGCCTATCCAGGCAGAGTGGCCCCAGCATCATGCGAAGTGCAAGTCCAAGCTTCTGGAGTCTGGCTGCAGGTTCCAACGCAGACAGTGGGGTGACAGCTGCAGCATCCCTGGCAAATCACACCTAAAACTTAATGAGAGGGACCTAACTCCACAGCAAGTGGAGGTGAGCTCGTACCCTGGCTTCAAAAATCACGAATCTGTCCCAGCCGTGATTCAAGAGGCCAAAAAAGTGCCAAATTTAGAAAGGTATGTGGGAGGCTATATATATCTTGTGGTTTCCAGCCTGTGCACATTATCAAGCTTTTCTCCACAAACACAAGGGCCAGGCATGCAGGAGCGGATTCCTACATCAGTGTTAATCATTCCTGCAGCAAACATTTTACCAAAACTGTATCACTTAACATGACATTATCTTATTAAAAAAAATTAGTTGGATGGATTAAGCTGGACAGCAAAACTCTGCCCAGGACTAATCTCCTGTCAGCCTTTTTGGATCAGGTCTTAAGATGCAAGTTCACTGTTAAGGGCTTCCTCTGCATACCCTGCTTGCAGTTTGCCAGATTTAGAGGAGATGAAGTTAAGAAGACTGAAAGACCAAGACAATTGGTTCAGTCTGTTATAGAGAGTTTTTTGTATAACACAGTCTTCAGTCAAGGATGGAAAGAAATGGACCACAATAGTTTAAAATTGACGCGAGGTCACAGCTGAGCTTAACATACTTCTGGTGGCACACACAGCTTAGAGATAAGTTTCGTATCAGGGACCTGGCAGAATAGTAAACGTTACCTCCTACAACCCTTTCTCAGAGAGCATACAGCCCACACAAATACAGCATTTCCTTTGTTTTTCCTCTTGGATGGCATTAAAGCAGCAACCTCGGTCATAGAGGAAAAGCAACCAAACAGTTCCATCAAGTCCAATGGGGTGTTATGGCGTGGTGAGCTGCCCCTCAGGCCATTTGCAGGGGTCCCTATGCAGGAACCTCCAGCGCTGTTGGGGCTTCACACCATCCTCTGCCAGGGAAATGGGTCATTTGTAGAGTTGGTACCTGGTGTGACACTTGGCATGAGCATCGCCTGTACCCCCACGTCTCATCGAAACACGCTGGACAAACCTTGGGGCAGGACACATTCCTGCAGGGCTTTAACAGGACCTCTCTCTCTTTTCAGTTTGAAATAGAGATTCAGAGGATTTCAGAAGCTTACGAAGGCTTGGTCAAGACCACCACTAAAAGGGAGTCTCTGGACAAAGCAATGAGAAACAAACTTGAAGGAGAAATTAGGAGACTTCATGACTTCAACAGGGATCTCCGTGGTACGTTACAGTTGCTTGTGTGTTTTTTTTCCTCTGGTTGACATGGTGTTTCAGTTACTAGCTCCAGAGCAGCAGGCTTTAAAACATTAGATAAATGTAATGAGAAATAAGGCCCTGCCCCTTGGCATAAGACAAAACTGCTGTCACCCCCCTAGTGGCAAAAAAGCCTGGCAAAATGTGAGAGTCAGTTCCTGATGGTGCCTTTGTGTTCAGCACTTGCAAATATGGATTTGAGAGCAAGGCCACCAGTCACAATGTTGTGTCCAGATCTAATGAGCTGAAGAGCAAATTGCAATGTAGAGCAGTGCTGTGCTACCCGTTAATCTCCAAGTTCAGTGCCTTCCCAGACCAGTAGCGAGTATCAAAGGCCATCTCTTTTTTGTATTAAAAACATAATATTGAGGGTATATCTTTTTGAGGAAGGAAGTGGAGCGTATGTTGGATGGTTATTGCCAATCCAGGTTCTTAATGGGGTACTTTGGTACCTGCTTGTGCAGTGAGATGTCTTCTGCAAACTGACTTACCTTTTTGCAATGGTGCAAGATGGGTCACATGGTCTTTTTGGAGAAGGGAAGAATCTGAAGGCAGGATCTTCACTGGAAACTTCCCAGGAAACTATCCCTGGCTGCAAAAAACTCCTCCTTTCCTGTGGTCATCCCCAAGGGTTGGCATTAATGGGTTGGGGGCTGCCTTCCCTCAGGAGGCACCAGGGGCAGCTCTTCACTGCAGGAAAGCACCCATCCCCTTGCAAAGCTGGTTAATTCAGATTGCAGATGCCTTGTTGCATTTTGGACAGTGTGAGAGATGAACTGCCTGGACATGTCAGCTGTGAATGGCAGAGGCTTTTCCCCCAGTTTCTGTAAATCTGAACGACACAGCTTCATGGAAGAGGTCAAAGGCTTCATCTTTTATGTATGTGTCAACCTCCATTTTAATGTCCTCCTTCAGAGAGTCTATTTATACTGCTCCGCTGGCACGCGTCTTATTTTCTTGGTTGGCCTACAATTTTATATACATATATTTATACTTAAAGTATTTCCTGTTTTTTGCAGAACGACTGGAGACAGCCAATAGGCAGCTAGCCAGCAGAGACTTTGATGGGCATGAGGATAAGGCAACAGAGGGCCTTTATGCCACTCAGAGTGAGTACTGTGCCTATCTGTTTGGAAGGTGCATATATGTATTTGTGTGTATATATAAGCATACACATGGTGAAGTGGAGGTAAATACTTAGCTATTAATTGTTATTGTGCTTGTGGCTTGGTTTTACTCAGCTAATTCATCACATACTCTTATTTCAGCTGCAGACTGGATTATGTAGGTAGGGTTTTTTTTCTCTCTGAGCATCAGAACGAAGCAGTGTGAGTTAACGGTAACACAGCTTATTTTTGAGAAATATTTATCTGAAATTGTGAAGTGTTGCTTGCAGGGTCATCTCTAGAGATGCTTGCTTCTAGGAGAAGCGAAATTCTTCTCTTGGCTGGGAAAAGCCCAGAGCAGCCTCTACTGACTAGTTATCAGTGCCATGGTTTAACCAGCAGGAGAAAGAGCAGAGCTGGACCATACCTTTCACAAAGGACTGAAGAGACAAAGACTTTACAGCTTCTACTGCTATGAAAGCATCTGTTCCCAACAAATTTTAGGCTTCCATAATGACTGGGCACAATGCTGCAGATTTCCTTGCCGTGCACTGATGTGTGTGAGATCATCCAACCCAAAACCCAAGCAGCTGGATGCTGTGTGGCAGTGTGCGACTTCTTTTGTATCCTGACCATCTTTAGCACACATCCAGAAGGGCTTGATCACCTGAGAGCTGTGCAGTATCTTGTAAGCTTAAATCCTGTTGAAGCTCAATGCTGCATACAACTAAACCTGTTTTATTTATCACACCAAGAGCTTCCTTGGAAGATGAGCCGCTACTGTGGTGCAGAACATCCATCTCCATTAGCAGTACAGTGTTTGATACTAGTCAAAATGCTTCACCACCAGCCTTTCAATGTCCACCAGCTGCTCCAAGTGTTGGAGAGCCTTCTCCTGGCTCCCACCGGCAGCAATGATGCCAGCACAGCTGATCATTTGGTGCATGTGTGCACAAACCAGAAGAGGATCTGGTGATCTTTTCCATGACATGCTAGCTTTGCCATATTAGCAGATGGCATAAGGATGTATAGATACTGCTGTGAATCCAAGGGGATGATCAGTTAATGAAGTAGCATTGCTGTGTAAGTCTTGTCATCCTTGGGAAGAGTTCAAATGGGATAAACTACACAGTATAAATTGGAGACTGGGATCTTCTCTCTTCTTATAGAGACAGCTTGGTAGTGTTGCTATATACTGTTGGCTACAGGGGGGGAGTTAAATCTCCAAGATGGACTCAATTCGAGTTACTTTCCAGTACATAAACATGCTCTGTGCTTCTGCTGGTAAATAAATAGCAGTGAAACTTTGCGCTGTGCACTCAGCGTATTACTGCAATCAATTCACAGCTTACAAACAAATATAGCTCTCCAGATCCTATCACATAAGACAGTCTGGATGCTTGGAGTGTCTCCTGGCTAGGCCAGAGAGCTAAATGTTAGCAATGCAATGCAGAGTGCTTCCGAGAATAGAAAAAGGGGCATGTGTAAAGCAGGTTCTCTTCAGTTGTGTTCTGTGGGCTGCTGGGACACTCACAGAAATGACCTTGATACCAGGGTGTCTGCCTAAAACACCCTTCTGAGAGTCCCTGAAAGGTTTTGCTTGAAGTCCTCTGTTGCTGACTACATTTATATGCTGATGATTGTGAGTCTTCCCCAGGGGCAGACCATGACTGAGGTTGGGTTGCACCTCACTGCCAAGATGGGAGTTTTCACAACCACAGTTTGTACTCTCCTCGTATCTTTTAATGGGATACACAGGCAGAAAACTGAGAGTTGGAAAACTGAATTTTATCTGCCATATGTACACTTGTCTACTGAGATTAAAATAGCCATTTTTAGAAGAGAAAAAAATTTGTCATGAAACTGATTTTTTTTTTTTCCTAAGGGTCACACCTTATTAAGACAGGTATGTAAATGCAAATCTTAATTTTCATTAGGAAGCAAAAGCATATTTCTAGTCCCTATGTATAACGCAAGTTATACAAGAAAACTCCAACACTGACAGATTCCTAAAAGTTATCATATTTAAGCCACTGTCATGATGAATTGAAGAAGGAAAGATAAAATACTTGAGGTTGGTAATGCTGAAAACAAAGTTTTATATGGTAAAACTCCAGTAATAGGAAAAAATCCCTGAAAAACAAGTCTGGCAAAGCAGGATGTGCAAGGATCATTTCTCAGTTCCTCACAGAGCTCTCCATTAGCAATGCAACAGTGCAGAGCAGTCGTGAGCTCTGAGATGGAGACTGGAGGTGACAAAAAAATCTTATTCTTTATAATAGTAATAGGAGAAGCCAGGCCACGTGCCTGGAAGTATTCAGTGCTAGGCATTTGTGCCTAAGAGAAATGCTACTGTTGTGTCAGGGTAGGAGAGAACTCACACCGTGTTAGTTTCCTGATAATTATGTGATGCTTTGTCAGGGAAAAAGTTTATTTTAAGGAAAGACATGAAGCAACAACTGATGAAGGCATATATGCCAATACAGGTAAGAGAACAGACTGGAAGGAGGAGCCTGAGAGATTCTGTGGGAAGGGAGAGACAGGAAGATTGAAGATGGCTTCAAGGGTATAGGGCAGAGAGAAAGCTTATGATATAGCATATCATGGGAAAATATGTTTTGGTGAAATCTGAGAATTTTGTGTGGTTTTGTGGGATTTCTGGACTCTGGGAACAGGGGTCCTTGGAGGGTCTGTTTTTTCGGGTGTCTGAGACAGATTGAGGTCTATGCCCATCCACATGGCTCTTCACCCATTAGTGGGGGTGCATGGACAGTTTTAGCAGTGTGTTGATAGAGCCTCATGCTCCATAGGAAAGTTCAGTTCATGCGCTATGAACTTGTGTATCTATCTCTGTCTCAAATATCCTAGGCAAATAAATATTCCCATTGAATGTATCCAGCCAAAGAAAATGCCCACAACAGATGTTTTTTAAAGTGGGGTTTTGGACAGACTAAGTACCATTTGGTATTAAGACAGGAAATAATCAGGAAATAATCTGTGTTGCTGCTCCAGGCCTCCCTTGTCCCGGCGTAGTCAGCTTCAAACCACAGCTATAGAGAGCTGAGTGAGGCTTGGGCAGAGAGACAGGTGGACAGATTGGCAGACAGTGACTTTGGTGCTCCTCTGGGGGGAAACCTCAATGTCTGGACCTGGTGACCTGGTGCTAGTCAGGAGTTGCAAGGCTGACAAGAGGCTAAATAAGTCCCTCAGGTTTCACTGAGGAATGGCACGGTCACCAGAAAGCATCTGTGGAATTAGCAGCTCTTAAGTGAAGAGCCACCGTCGGAAAATGCAAACCTGCATAAGAGAAATTATTGGAAGTGCCACAAGGGATGTGGTATGGGAGCCAGTCTTGTTTTCAGCAAATCTCCTGCAGCCCAATTACCCTCTGGCTGCCATAAATTGATATATTTTCTGCTGCCAACAGTGATCATTTTGTATGAACAAGGACTGTCTTTAAAGTATGTCCATGTTACCACTCTGCAACATCACAGCAAGGAGAAAGGCAGCTTGGGATGTATTGAGATGGTCATTGAATTGGTCAAATAAGTTGATATTCAGATATAATGTGTAACAAGCTGGAGTTCACATCTGAGTATAGGGAAGAGATGATACAGATTAAGTGTATCTTTTTATCTAATGTTTCTGCTACAAGACTTATCTACTTTTGGTGTACCTACCCAGCTTGACAACTCAGAAAGCCTGCTTGAGAAGCACTGAAGCAGGCTTCTTGCTTAATCTCCTTTCTTCTACGCAGCCAGAACATAGATGTCCACAGTGTGTGGAGGTACAACAGGCAGAGGCAGTGGGTGGAAAACTGTGAGATTACAACTGTGAACTGCAGCAGAGAAGCCATTTGGGAACTGTTCTGTAATGGGATGTGGCAGTGACCTACCAGAATATAGAAACAGTTATTAACTGGAGTCCTTTAGTTAAAATGGTGTATGCAAGGGTAGTGCAGTAAACCAGTATTTTTAGACTTTAAGGATACCTTGTATGCACTTGAAGAGAACCTAAGGTATGTTCAGCCAAGTTCCTTCTTCACTAAAAATTAATGCAAGTAACGCATTCATAAAATGTACCCCTAGCATTTTGAAGGCTGAAGCTGACGTGGAGAAGTGTTGGGAGCTGTTCAGGAAATTTTTCTTGCCAGCTTTCTAGTGGTGGTTATTTTGTGTATGGCATTATTTTCCTCCTTTGGGGGGATAGAAAGCATAATGCAGCAGGACAGGCTGAGTGCTTCAAGTTCCCTGAAAGGAAGTTGAAAGTGAAGATCCCAAGTCCTGTTTTGCTATGTGTTATCCCCATTTGTAATATGAAATATGGGTTTCAGATCTGGAGCAGAGCACGTGTGGTCCCAACACGAGATGGTTAAGTGCCATAGGGCTGAAATAGTATTCATCTTCCAGCTTCCTCACCCTCATATTAGCTCCTGGTTAATTTGCCCACATGTACACTTTTGCACAATAGATAATAATGTTTCTTCTGGTCAATCAGATTGAAGTAAATGTATTTGCATTGAAGGAAGAGGTCTGCATGTCCAATATAAAATTCCTTGCCAACAAGGGAAGATTAAGGCCACGTCTTACCAAGGCAGCCCACGGTGGCAGTCAGTGACGTGGTGTGCGCAGCACTCACTGGGCTTTGCTTGTGGGCTCTGCAGTGACCAGCATGCCGGTGTTGCTGCCAGCGTTTCTTGTTATGAGGTGCTGAATTCCTCCTTTAAGGGTAAATGGGAAGATGGCTGGGTGGCTTTTGCCTTGTTCCACGTGGCTCAGCTCATATACATCTGCCCTTGCTACAGACACCTACTGATGGTGTGGAAATTAAATCTCTTCTCATCCCACCTGACATTAAGGAAGAATGTGGCCTTGCTGGGGGTAGTTCAGGTCTGAAATTGACTGGTTTTGGCCATGTGACATTTTCTGACCGTTCTTGGGGCTTCCAGCTTGAGTGGTCACATTTGGGTGGGATGGGCTAGATGTTTAGGGCAGATTTTCCACATTTCAGTGTTTTTGGAGAAACTTTTCATTTCAGTTAAAAAATAATAAATTCTGTAATGCTGTGTTTTAAAAGTCAAAAATCAAAACAATGTTTAATTGATGCCAAATTAATTTTTGGAGGAAATTTTCCTTCCTGGAGGCTTTCCAAGTGCTCTATTTTTGTTGTCATTAAGAATGAAGGCCAGATTTTGAAATCTCATATTTCCCTGAATGAAACCTTGATCCCCTGCTTGGTCCAGTCATTAACTGTTTGCGTTCTGACATGGGGGATCCAGTGATTGGCCTGTGACACTCGTGTTCCCTGAAATGGCTTCTCAGCACTGTCAGGGCAGAAGCAGACGGAGCCAAGCATTTCCCCAGGCAACTTGCCAGTGAAGTCAATGGTGGGCCTGCAGTTTGTTGCTGAAGAAAATGATGTGAGCAAAGCTGACTGAATTTAGCCAGTTGTGTTTTTTTAACGTAGTTTTAAATCTTACCCAAAAAAGGGATGATTTTTTGGCACAAGTCTTGCTTGTGATGTGTTAAGGTGTTTAGTAGGAGAGGAGTGCTTATCACTGGATCCTTAGGTCATGCTGGTCTGGAAAGTTACCCCAGGCCCCTGTGGAGCTGAAATGTCTCCCACAGCCTCCATTTCTCTGCATGCCTAGAGGAAGCCTGTACAGATGCCTTCTATCTTACTCTTCCTTGATGCTTTCCCCTCTTTACATTTTCAGGCTGTCCAGCACAGATTGGTGTTTATTATTTGACTTTTCCACATTTTCTGTATGTCGTGATCTCTGTCTTTGCAAATAAAAAGGACCAGGCACAGCACAACCCACGTCCATGGGTCTGAGGTTTCTTGCCCATTGCAGAAGGGCAGCAGCATCCAAGCTGACAGCTACAAGCAACCCTTGACATAGGCTATTCTCAGGCAGGGCTTGGGTGTTGGGTGGGAAAGGAGTAGTTGGTGCAAGCCAAAATTTTGCTGGGCAATGTGCTGGCAGTTCAGCAGAATGGAAAGCTGTGAGGCAGTGCTCATGTCCACAAGCTCTGCTAGTGCAGATGCAGCCCAAGCTACCACTCGTCTCTGCTGCTGGTTGTCATGTAGGGCTGGGCACTGAGGGGCTGAGCCCTGGCAGTAGAAGTTCCTTGCCCGTTGTGCCTCAGCTCTGTGTTGTAATGGCCCTACTCGGTGCTGCTTCACGTAATTTTTGCTTTTCTAGGAAGGTGGCAGCTTACCTCTGGTATGTGATCTTGGGCCTGTGAGCTGTCCTTATGGAGTGGCTCTTGTTCTTGTCTTTCTTTCAGACAAAGAGCACTTGAAGGAGAAGGAAAAGTTGGAGATGGAGCTGGCAGCTGTGCGTTCTGCCAATGAGGACCAGCGGAGGCACATTGAAATCCTTGACCAGGCCCTAAACAATGCTCAAGCCAAGGTCATCAAACTGGAAGAGGAGGTGAGGCATGGACAACATTTCTGTGCTCTGAGGATAGATGTGGCTTGCAGTTAGGTCTTTCTCCATCCAAGTCCTGATCCTCTTCTAGCCACAGTGTGGTAGGTCTTCCTGTTTCGCTTGAATTGGCGCTCTTATAGAGAAAATGGGTAGTTATACAATACTGAGACAAGCAAGCAAAGGAGACCACAACCATAGACGTTTCCAGAGTAGAGCCTTCAACATGTAACCAGGAGCAAGACCAAACTCATTTAGTTAATTGATGGCTGAGGTAATGGTACAACTTAACAGAAAAAGCTAATTAAAAAACTCACCTGGGACTGTGATACAGACATGTGATGTTGGTGCATCCCATTTCTCTCCAGAGAATACCAGGAGGCTTTTGAGATGTGCACGGCAACACAGCAGTGTAGGGCTTGGTAACTTTACACCTTAAAAGGTCTGGCTGAAGGCAGACTGACCAGGATTTAGAGGTACAGAGAGCTAGAGGTTTTGTTTGAGAGCTGAAGAGAACCTGTCATACCATATCTCAATTTATTGTATTCCTTAAGGACCTTCAATCAGGAGGTATGGATTTAGTACCTAGTTCAAAGTCTACGCATTCTAGCAGACCAGGCAAGACTGTCAAAACAGGCCTTTTCGGCTCTAAAATGTCTGTCAATGGGACCAACAAAGAGGGAGACTGTTTTATGGGAAGTAAAAGAAACATAATCTTTACCATCTGAGTGGGCAGGTCACTGGTGAGGGAAAGGCCATTGGTGAACCTCTACCCTTGCAGATTTGATAGGGGTTCAGGCTTTGGCACAAACTGTTGGCACAATCTTGGGCAGGTCTGTTCTGCTTTAGAGCCTCATTTTCTGCCAGCACTCTCCCCAGGGTTGGCCAGAAGGGGAATCCACAGGACCCTGCTGAGTGCATGGATGCAAGGGGTCTTGTGAGGAGAAGGGAAAGCTTTTCTCAAACTTGTGCAAGTAACTTAGGTGCTGTTGTTTGCCTTGGAAAGATAAAGGGTGAATTGACCTCAGTGATATTTGAATGTTTCCTATCAGGGTATCCAGCAGACAGACCTCCTGTTAGGCTAACTAATGGTTCATTTGAGTCTGGAAGATTTATGGTACTATATGTAAGTGCTGAAGGCATTGTCTTTTTGTACATGATCATTAGACCATTCTGACTTCCTATTTAGAAACACTTTAAAAACTCCTTTTCCTCCAGTGGATACCCTCAGCAGCAAGAAGAGGATCACATTAAGTTTAACTGCTCCTTTGTTAGTTAGATTAAAGCCTGCTCACTGCCCTGGTGTATTTGGGGCAGTCCCTTTGGGGCAGCTGCAGGAGGCAGCATACCTTTAATCTGTACATGATTCACTTGACACTGTTTGGCTTAAAGGCAACTTGACGTTTTCTATTTGCATTTCGTTACAAAGTGGCTGAATAAGGGAATGTTTTAGGTGGCAACACATGCTCCTACAGCCATGACATCATGCAGAGGATGGGAAGAAATACATTTATCTCCTGTCTGCTCCATAGACTGTCAGTGTCATGTTGGCAGGTAACATTGATTTGCTGAGTACACACTAGTGAAGGCAGAAGCATAAATGCCGATTCCCACGCAGGTGGTGCAAGAATCTGCCTCGTGCCTGCTGGGTTGTAGTAAATATGTTTGCAGCCTTAGGGCTCTGTCTCTAAGAGCTTGGCGGTAGCCAGGTTTTTGTCTAGTCATCCAACATAAATGTACCTCTGCTGGATCCTGGATTGTGGACTGGCGGAGCTGAAGAGAGATTAAAGCTTCCCCTCTAGAGAGCTCCTAATCTCCTGCCAGGGTGTGGCAGATGTTATGGAGGTGGTAACTTCCTGCCTGGGGCACTGTAGATGTTACAGAGGGGGTAACCTCCTGCCCGGGGCATGATAGATCTTAGAGGTGACATATATGAAAGTGATGCAACAGTATTTACCAGAGTTTGTCTGACAGAGCCCTCAGCTGGGACAAACTCATGTTGACCTGATAGTTTTTAATTGCTTTTTTCATTCTAAGGGGAGTCCAAATGAATTTTAGCCCAGGTGCCATGTTTTAATTGTTCAAGGCAGTATCAGGCAGCTCGGGTGAAGTGCAGTTAATCTGAGGCTGCTGGCATGTGCCCAAGTGCCTGTGCTCCCTTTCCCTTGTTTTTGTCCTGTTTCATAGCTAAAGCAGAGCAACTTTTCAACAGTCTCCAGTGTTTCTGGGTCATAATTTGACATATGCAGCAGATATAGCTGTAGTATTAAACCTTCAAGTTAAACCAGGGATTTTTACTATAATTGGGAATATATTAAAGGAAACACAAAATCACTCAAATCCAATGACTTATTGTTAACAGAGCTCTAGCTCATGCACTGCTCGGTAAATCCACACAGATTTCTTCTATCACCAGAATGTAATTAAGTTTAACAGCTTTTTAGATCAAGCCTTGAGAAATAAGCAGTAGCTACTAAGTTGAATTAAGATAAGACAGTGTACTGTGTACATCTGCATTTTCCTGAATGCCTGCTAGTAGAAGGATTTAATTCAAAAATATGTAGGTGGCATTAACGCCACATGTCATTTAGAAGACTGCTGGTGGAATTGTGTTTTCTGGTCCATGCTTTGGATAGAAGACTGGATAATTGGAGAGGGTTCAGAAAACAGCTGTAGAATTTATTTGGGGCCCAGAAACTGTTCTTTGCTGTGAACAATTAAAGTGAAGAGGTGGTTGAGCTCCAGTCCATGCCCATGAGGATGAATCACAGAATGGATAAGGTTAAAAGGGACCACAGAAGGTCATCTGGTCCAACCTCCCTGCACAAGCAGGGTCATCGTAGAACACATGGCACAGGATTTCCTCCAGAAGGTTCTTAAGTATCTCCAGTGAGGAGACTACACAACCTCTCTGGGCAATCTGCTCCAATGCACAGTGACCCTCACAGTAAAGACGTTCTTCTCGTATTCAGCTGGAACTTCCTGTGCATCAGTTTCTGCCTATTGCCTCTTCTCCTATGGCTTGGCACCAAGAAGAGCCTGGCTCCATCCTCGTGACCCCCTCTCTTCAGATACTTATAGACATTGATGAGGTCCATTCGCAGTCATCTCTTCTTGAGGCTGAACAGCTCCAGCTCCCTCAGCTATTTCTTGTAAGAGAGATGCTCCAGTCCCTTAATCATCTTTGTAGCCTTCCACTGGACCTGCTCCAAGAGCTCCATGTCTCTCTTGTACTGAGGAGCCCAGAACTGGACATAGTGCTCCAGATGTGCCTCACCAGGGCTGAGTAGAGGGGCAGGATCACCTCCCTCTACCTGCAGGCAATGCTCTTCTTAATGCATCCCCGGATTCCATTGACTGCCTTGGCCATAAGGACACACAGCTGGCTCATGGACAACTAGTTGTCCACCAGGACCCCCAGGTGCTTCTCCACAGAGCTGCTTTCCAGCAGGTCAGTCCCCAGACTGTGCTGGTGCATGGGGTTATTCTTCCCCAGGTGCAGGACCCTGTCATGCCTTTGTCATATTTCAGACCATTCTTCTCTGACCATCTCTCCAACCTGTTGAGGTCCTTCTGAAGGGCTGCAGAGACCTCTGGGGTATTGGCCACTCCTCCCAGCTTTGTGTTGTCAGTGAACTTGCTGAGAAGGCATCAGCCCCTTCATCCAAGTCACTGATGAATAAGTTAAACAATACTGGGCCCAGTATTGAACCCTGGAGGACACCACTACTGACAGGTCTCCAAACAGACTTTGTGCCACTAATTATGACCCTCTGGGATCTGCCTTCAGCCAGTTCTCAATCCACATCACTGTCCACTCATCCAGTCCACACTTCCTGAGTTTACCTCTGAGGATATTGTGAGAGACAAGTGTCAAAGGCCTTGCTGAAGTTGAGGCAGACAATATCCACTGCTCTCCCTTCATCCATCCAGGGATGGATGAAGAAGGGATTGCTGTCAGACATTAAACTTTGCTATATAACTACATAAAAAGAAATAATGAGATGCAGTGTTTGGGGGCTGCAGCTGAGCAAATCAGGCTTGAAATAAAGAGTTAGAGTAATGAACACTGAAACAACCTACTTAGGTGATAGTGGGTTCTCCATCTCTGTAAGAGTCTTTCACTCGAATCTCGTACTATAGAATTCTGTTGCTCAAACTGGAGTCACATTTCTAGTGTAGATATTTTTCCAAGACCTACTCATCTTTACTCAGATTTATTTGCTTGGATCATCCCTTTTTTTTAGCCTTAGCTCTTCTTCATCTTGATTTTTCTAATCCCTGGGACAAGGGCATTGTTCAGGCAAGTTTGCTGATCTTGTGAATAAGAGAATTGTTTAATTAAATGCTTCTCGCTCTAGCAGATCACAGTTTGGAAACAGAACAAGAAGTAATTTGCTTAAGTTGCGTAAGAGAAATCCAGATTAGGCATTAGGGTAAAAGTTTTCTGGCGGGATAGGTGGTGGAGTCCCTACCCCTGGGGGATTTTGTAAACTGATTGTATAGACATGTGCCAGGTTTTAGGTACAGTTGATCCTACTTTGCAGCAGGAAGATGGACTGGTACCTCTCCAGGTGCCATCCAGCTTTTTTTTATTGTAGTCTATGTGTCTGTGAGGTGTTAGAGCTTAGTATCACATATCTCTGATTGTAGTCCCTCCTTCCTTATGGATACACGCTTCACTGACAACCCATTAATTCAAATAGCAACATTTTGTACTTAATTTTTTTAATGCATGGGTGATTGTTTTGCTTATAAATCTACACGCAGGATAGAAAAGTCAAGAATTGGCTCAAAAATCTCCCTGTAAATTTATGAATGTGAGAACTGTCTTGTTGCCTATCTCCTACAAAATTGTTTTCGAAAGCAGAGGACACATGAGCATCACTTCACCCACATGGGCAGAGGTGCACTGATGTGCGACTGTGTGAACCCTGGGGCTCAGAGGGCTGCTCCAAAGCCAAATTGTGGCTGCTGTGATACAGATGGACCCTGCAGCTTCTGGCAGGACGTGGGAGAGCAGATGAGGGACACTGAGGAGCTCCCTACCCCCCTCCAATCCCTGCTGCTGTGGCTGGGAGGCGACACAAACACCTTCCTACTGCCAAAATTGCACATTCAGCAAGAAGCCACTGCTGTGTCTGTCTTGCCAAGTCGTGAGCTCCTGAGGAATGCAGTCTTCGTGCTGTTGCCAGAGACTAGGGGGGATTATAATCTCATTAATTTTCATGAAACGCCTAGGGAGCTGTAAGCATTAGCCTGGATTGCAACAGAGCTAGAGAGGTCACACTGCCAGTTGTTGGCTCTGCCTGGTGAGGTTTGTTTAGGCCAAGCTTTGCTTTTGCTGCGAACAAGCTTGTATTTCACTTCACCTGTGACATGGATGGATTTAGGGTGGCAGAAGAGGAATTCATACCTCTTTTGGGGTATGCTTCTTGAGCAATCTCTGGCTGTAAAACCCTGTATTGGAAAATCCTTGTGTCATATTTACTCCTTCAGTAATTGCATTATATATGTAACAAGGGCCCAGCTTCAGCTGCCAGGACATCTACAGATCAATATGGACAAGACTGTGAGCAGGGTAGAGCAGATGGAGCACTTCTGACTGCTGGCACTCTGTTTGTTCCACATGTGTTGAACAAATATGCAGAACTGAAAAAAACCCCCTCTCTGTTCAGGTGCAGGCAATGTGCCAAATGTCACCAGTCGGTTAAACCCACCGGGATTTCTCTTAACTGGGTCCAACCTCTGTGTTTGCACAAAGAGTATCCACCAATGTGATATCTCTTGCTTAGAAATGGCCAGGGGGGTTCATGGTTAACAGATTCCCAGTGGTTGGAAGGTCTGGGCAGCATTCCCTCCTAAAGGGGTAGCACTACCCCAGCAATGCCTACTGTGCATATTCCCCATTCATCAAAGAGGCACCATGCTTCCCCTAGGGAAACTCTCAGAAGCAAATGGCTGGAGCCCAGTGCATGCCTGCAAGTGCACAGGGGTCCCAGCAGCCCAGGGTGGGGGTGCAGGGCCCTCCAGCACTGCTGACCCCCTGTACCCCACAGCTGCGCAGGAAACAGGCCTATGTGGAGAAGGTGGAAAAGCTGCAGCAGGCGCTGACACAGCTGCAGGCAGCCTGCGAGAAGAGGGAGCAGATGGAGCGGCGGCTGCGCACACGCCTGGAGCGGGAGCTGGACTCACTGAGGATGCAGCAGGTGAGGACGGGGTGGTCTGTGCAGTACCCCAGCACAGGGCCTTCGATGTTGGTTTTAAAGAGGGACGGTCACTTGCAGGCCTGCTAGCTGCTACCTTGCTTTTGGGTTCAGGTTGTTGGGCTTTCCTCCCAAACCATTCCTTTGGATGGGGTTGTGGATCAAGTGTTCGAGGTCATGTTGCATGGGGCTTTGAGACACTTGATCTCGTGAAGTTTTGCCTGCCCATGATGAAGGGACTGGATTTAGAATATCTTTGAAGGTCCCTTCCAAACCCAACCACTCTATGATTCTTACTCCTGATCTTCAGCAGAGGATGGGGCAGCTCTGCTGTGGGGCTGCTGGACACGGACAAGCCCTGCCTGCTGCAGGGCTGAGAGGTCCTGGTTCCCCTGCCCAAGGGCAGGCAGGGCTCTACCCTTGCATGGGGAAAACATCCTTCCAGGTTTCTCTCCAGCAATGACATATTGTGCAAAATCAGCTCCCCACAGAAGAAGGAGAGGAAAGGTACAGTACACGTGGGTGTGAGATTTAGCCCACAGGTTTTGGCTGGTCTTTCATTGAAAAAGCAGGGTGGGATTATGTGGGATTTGGTAGGAGCAGGACCTTGGGCCATACTTGTTCTGTGCAAAGCTTGATGTATGTGGTTCACAGAAACCTCAGTCCATGACAGATCTGGAGGCAAATAGTATAATCTTCAGACAATAAATTTATTTATCAGTCCAGTCCAGAATGGGCTATAAGTGTAGATTTGCCTTTCTCTGTGTGTCCCCTTGGTTTTTGGCAGCCCTGTGTCCTTAGAGGGGTAGTGTTATGCTTGTATTTTATGCACAATCATTCCTTTGTTATAACTCCTCCATCCCTAAGTCCCAAATTCCAGTCACCTGTGAAAAGGAAAATAAAAAAAGCATAAGGAGGTTGCAGGAAGAATTGTCAGGCTGCAGCCCACACTGAGTGTCAAATACATGGGCACTGGCTCAGGAGGAGAGCGAGCAGATGTGCTAAATGTATCAAACTACAGCTTGGGGAAGAACCAGCAACATAAGCAAAGCATGATGCTCTTGCAGTTCTGAAGGGCTCACTCATATCTGTCATCGCAGGCATCTGCTGCTATAACCTTTACTTATTTATAAGGCATTAGTGGAAACCAAAGCAGCTGTTACACAGAGCTTGTGCTGCCAGAAAGCAGAGGGGCTGATCCTGCCAACAGGATGGGATTGGGAAATAGCTCTACAGTGAGTGTCAGTGGTTTGCAGAGTCATCAGATGGCCAGACCTGAGAGCATCCCCTTCTTGCCAGCAGCCCCAGGGCAGGGTAGATCCCCCCAGAACCCTTCTGCTCTCACTGCTGGTCCCTGGAGACCCTTCTCATTCATCTCGACTCTTCCATGCTGCCATCTAAGTGTAAGTCTTTCTTGCCCTGTCCACCATGGGCTTGCTGTTCAAGTCTTGTTCCAGTGGCTCTTCTCAGTTCCCCCTTAGCCAGCTTTCCTCCAGTTTAACAAAGGAATTACTTGGGGTATGACATGCTAATGCTGGTGTAGATGAAAGAACACTTGAGAAACGTAAAATTAAAATTCAAGCGAAGATAAAACTAGAACTAAGAAAGGCTAGAATATAGGGACAAGTTGATATATAAAGTAACTTGGGATGGACTGTTGCTGAAGTCCTTGTCTTGGGAGTTCAGGCTACATTGTTCATTTTGGCAGAAAATTCCTCTGTAACTTACAGATTCCTTAATTTTTAAATTTTTTTGGCATTGTAACTAGCATTTGGATTTTGGGTTGACGCAGCTCTCAAATGCCTGTACCCATTCTGTCTTAGTAAGTTTTAAGAGGAAAGATACTCTAACTTCTTTTCTCACCTGTCAGCTTTGAGAGGAGACTTTGGGGGTTTTTTTACTATTGTTATTTATACTTTTCGTTTATGAGCCACAATGCTGCAATGAATCATGTGGCATCAAAATGCCCCAGCTTTTTGCTTCAGAGCTGTCTTCTCTGAGCTATTAAAATTATAGCCACTGAGACATGTTCTCATTGCAGAGAAAAAAAGGGGATTTTTTTCCCACTTTTAATAGAGTCAGCAGAAGAGATACAAGGAGACACTGAGGCAGAATCTATTCTATCCCTGGCTTGCTGGTAGCTGAGTCCAAATGGCAAATCTTCATTATCACTGATGAAACAGTTGGACCCAAAAAACAATCCCTTTGAGGCTGAGCACGCAGGGCTGGCAGAGCTTTTGACTCAGAAGACGACAGGCATCCATGATGTCCCAAGCTGCCATTTGTAGACCAGGACCATGCTTCTAAAATGTTACCTTTCTGCTAGAGATTTGACAATATTTTTGCAGGAGCAGAGTCACAGCCATTGCTCCCAAGGGCCACTCCATATTGCATTTCCAGAAAGCAGCTTCCAAACACATTGTTACTGCACCAGAGGCAAAGGCTGCAGCCTTTCCCTAGTATCTCTAGTTTCTTGTAAGCAGGAGATAAGTGTCTAGAAGAAGGAAATGTAGGTTCGAAAATGGAAATGGTTGCTGCAGCCCGCACTGCAGTGTGATGGTACAGGTCCACCAGTGCACATTCATGATGTAGCATGCATGAGAAACCAGCGGTCCTGTGACACTATTTCCAGTTTAGCACAATACTGTGCACCATGCAGTGTAACAAATCTCTTGTATTTTTTATTTTAAAATTCATTTATTTCTGCTGAGTTCTCCCAGAGCTTCACACCTTTCCCCTTGGCATGTGCTCATCCCTCTCCTGAGCTGAGGACCTAATCTCCATCTGCCTCCACTCTCTCTGTGCAGTGAGAGAAGCTCAGGGCAGCTACCCATGCTGCTTAGGTGACTTAATTAAGTGCTGTAACTGGGTGGGATAAATCCTGCCTGGGTAAGCGCTTTCCTTTCAGTGTGGATGCAAAGAGTTACTCAGCCACTGCTACTTGTCAGCATCCCATAGGAGCCACCCCACGGTGCCTCTGATCAGAAACTTGGCTGCTACACTGCAGAAAGCATCTCTTGAGGGCACATGAGAACTAATGTGCCAGAAGAGGCTGGTGTAAATGCATGTGGGGTATTTTCCCAGATGCTGTTGTAAATGGGTTACATGTCACTTTCTTTCAGCTTTTATATATAGGTAGAAACTGACTGTCCATAGTGAGCACTGCTCAGCCATGGGATGAAGTCGCAGTAAGAAAAATATCTTTCAAAGCTTCGTTGCTTCTTTTTCCAACCAGCTTCTTTTCCTGTTTTTTCCTTGGTGTGGGGTATTCCATAAATCCCTGCAGATCCAGGGAGCAGCCTGTCAGCATGGCCTGGGGAGACATGTGCTGGGGTTGCACATATGTTCAATTTTCCTGTTCTCCTGCAGGCTAAGGGGTTTAGCCTGGGGTTTCCACCTGCCCCTGTCAAAAGACATGGGGATGTCTTCACATGCTCCATGGAATTGGGGAAAAACAAGTCAGCAACTCCCATGCTTGGCAGGGGATGAATGTCTGTTGCTCTTTCCAATGACAGAGGCAGGGCAGCTACCAGGCAAGCACCCTCCCGGAGCACAATGCCCCAGCCCTGATGGAGCTGGTGCGGGAGAAGGAGGAGAGGATCCTGGCCCTGGAAGCTGACATGACCAAATGGGAGCAGAAGTACCTGGAGGAGAGTACGATCCGGCACTTTGCCATGAATGCTGCAGCCACAGCTGCAACGGAGAGGTAAGATGACCTTGCTGTAAGCAGGCAGCTCTCTTCACCATGGAAAGTATGGGGAAACAATACAAAGTGGATATTTTCTTAAGGCTGGGTGCTGCTTGCCTTTCCCTGCTGAGTTGCGCCACCAGGGTTAATGCACCTCTCTGTGGTATCATGCCAGTGAGATACAATATTCGGTTAAGACAGGATTTATTCTTCTGACTAGGTCCAAAAGTTTATCAGGTCTAAGCGCCTGATTCAAGCAATAGCCTCAATGGCAAAGTCTCAGGGTGCCAAATTACACAGGACAGGTGAGGCAGCTCCTCCCAACACATCAATGGAGTGAGAAGGGACTGTTGGTATATGGCTGCATCCATTCCACGGCCTGCAATGCAGTTCTTTAACCTGTTATGAGGGAAATTTTGTGGCCTAAATCCCCTCTTTCACTGCTTCATTAATCTTCAAACTAAAATGGTTTTCCTGATAGCTGAGCTAAACTTCTATACTGCAAATTACCTCCATTGATTCTTGTCCTTCCCAGGTGTACACGATGACAAACAGATCACTGTTGATGTTCAAACAGTCCTGTAAATATTGGAAAACAGATATTCCTTCTTATATCTTCCCTGGTCTGAACTAACTTACTTCCTTCAGCCGTTCCTGACATGTCCTAGTGTAAACCCTTTCCCATTCACATTGCATTTGTCTGGACTATCTGTCTCCAGTTTGTCTGTGTCAAAGCATGGTGCCCAAAAGCACAAAAGGCAGTGAGACTTTCCAATGATCAGGAGGATGGAATAATTAACTTCTGCCCCCAGTTTCTTAGAAACCAAATCCTCAGAAATTATCCTAAGAAGAGTTTTTCCTTCGAAATAAGTTTTAAATGCATGACTCAGGATGGTCCTTTCCTTTTGCACTTCAGTTTAGGCAGCAATTGCCATGGTTTTTTTCAACTGGCAAAGTGTAGAGCTTTGTTGCTAGTTTGCAACGTAGTCTTGCTGACTTGGGACCCAGTGAGTGAGTCTCTCTGATGTCTGACCATGTCCCTCAGGATGGTTGTTAGCCCTGCATGGGTCACCCATGATTTCAGCGTGCTCTCTCTTCCTTCAACCCAGTTAATGGCATTAATGACCAAACCCAAGCCAAGAGTAGCCTGCAGCAGGATGACCCAGTGCCAGATAGCCCTCCACTTGACAGGCAGCCATCGCTAGCTTGCTCTTTGAACGTGGGTTTGGGGTTTTCTTTGCAAGTGCCAATCTCACTTGCAAAAGCCACCCTCACAGTCTCAGGAGCCTGACTCACTGTGGTGACCCTCTTTGCCAGGGATGCCTCAGCCCCAAGCCACTCACGCAATGGCAGCTACGGCGAGATGGCGTTGGAGGTGCGGGGCTGGCAGGAAGAGGAGGAGGTCGTGCAAGCCAACCGGCGCTGCCAGGACATGGAGTACACGTAAGGGGACCTTGTGCCATACCTGCTTGCTGTGGTGTTTGGGCTGGGTTCAGATAAACCAGGATGCCCTTATGTTTCTTCCTGCATACCTGGAAAGGATGGGCTTAGCTTTACGTTGACTTAGTTTTGCTCTTCAGTGTTAAAGCAGGGATTAAAGGGTTGTTGTCGTTAGATAACTTCCTTCCTAACTTCCTGTGACAAAACTGACATTCTTACCAAACAGAAGCTGTTCTACGATTAGAAGTAGGTTGGCATATAAGGCAGCTGAGTGCTTGTTTAATCTCTGTGAAAATCCCCCTCTGGAAGCAGGAACATCTGGCCATAAAAGCTGAAGTTGTAATCCCACTCATTTGTAATCAGCAACATGAGGGCATTCCTTTGCCTTGCTCTTCGCTCCTTGCCTGCTTGTTGCTCTTTCTAGATACACTCAGTTTTCCACATTCAGGTTGTTTCTTCAGTGTTGGCTTCCCCAGAAAAACACAAGTCTGCAGACACTTTAATAAAAAAGGTGTATTTGTTGCTTGTGGAAAATGTCAGTGATTGTTTTTACTGGGTTTGGTTTTTGTTTTCCGCTCACAGATGTAAGATAATCCTGCTTCCAGGGAAGTAGTAGAGTTTTGCCATTGACTTAATTAAAGATAGATTAGCATCTTGTGTTTTCATTGCAAATTAGACATCTGATTATGAAAACTAATGCCAACATGAAGTTACTATCTGTCTCCTTTGTATATATAGGTGTTCCAAATGTGGCATTTTAGCTTTCACTGCTGCACAAAAGCTATGCAGATGCATTGTACTATATATTGTACAGCACAGTCAAGCTATCATCTGACTATCATAGTGTACGGGAGTTTTTTTAAATATAGTTTTGTAGTCTTTCAGTATGATTTGGTGCTAATCATTCCTGGAGAAAAGTCTCAGATAATCCTGGTTTTGAGTGATTTGAGTCTTCAGGGTCTGTATGAGAGAAGTAGTGAGCTTTGCTCAGCTCTGCACACCATGTGCTGATTATTTCTGCAGCAGTGAGGGATAAGCAAGAGCCCAGCCTAGCTGTTAGATAAATCAAAGGGATTTTGATTTATCAAAAATCTCGCTTCAGCAGGCCTTTACTCCAGCTGACAACAATTGTGGTGAAGGTAGCAACCTGCAGCCCAGTTAGGATACTGCCCTCATTGCTCCTACTGGAGCATTGATAAAGCGACAGCATAGATGAGTTCAGTTAACCTTGCAGAAAAGTTTTGCCTTAATAGCTAGAAATGCTGTCTGTTTTGAAGTGCATGGTTATCCTTGGAGGAACTGCTGGGAGCTACCTTGTCCAAGTAGCTCAAAAGCAGATGGGACAGAGCAGCAGGGCATGTACCTTGGGACCTCCCCGCTGCCCCAGGGTGCGGAGCCTTGCTCATATGAATGCCTTTTCCATTCCCGTAAGCAGAGTGTTCATATTTTGCCAGAATAAAGAATCTCCATGCCAAAATTATTGAGAAGGATGCCATGATCAAGGTCCTTCAGCAACGGTCACGAAAAGATCCAGGGAAAGCTGACAGTGCCAGCCTGCGACCAGCTCGGTCTGTCCCCTCCATCGCCGCTGCTACGGGGGTGCATTCACGCCAGACCTCGCTCACCAGCAGCCAGATAGCTGAGGAGAGGAAGGAAGAGAAGCTCTGGAAGGGAAGCATAGGTGAGTTCAGCTTTTGTTTAAATTTTGGCTCATCCATCACTTCATCCTGATCCTTCTGCTTGAGCTTAGCAAAAGTGCCTCAGCACACATTGCCTTGACAGCAGATTACTTTCCATGGTAGAACGTGTGTCCTTGTGCTTAAGTAAAAAATAGTCAGTTTTAAACCTTGCATTGTATCTTAATTATACTTTTAATTGTATTAAATAATTCTGCATTGATAACAGAAAGCCAGAGTTGAAAGAAGTCCTCCCAGATACAAAAACATAATGTTTACAACTTTTTGGGAGTAAATAACAAGTTTGGGCTATTAAAAAAAGCCTGATTAAAGTTAATCAAGAGGGTGAGCATCCATGTGTGTAGGACTGCATGATATGGCAGCTGAATGGGAAAATGAGTGCAGTACTACCTGTGGTTTGGGGCTGCATAGGATCAATGTGTGGAGGTGTGCAAGGATGTGCCTGGAGTAAGTGCCACTGGGATGAATGTGCAGAGGGGAACACAGGAAGGGGAACCTGCTTTCAAAAAGCTATTTGTAGGGAAGTACTATATGTATGTCAGAAAAAGAGCAACAGATAGCATCAAGGGTAAAAGCTAATCCAAGCTAAGGGTCTGGAGACATACCCAGACCAGCACCTTGTAGCTAAGGGGTGGAGCAAAGGCACAGCACTTGCATTTGAGCCAGCATGTGACTGACCTCTATGTGATTTCAGGGCTGCTCTTGGGGAAGGAGCACCATGACCACCCACCAGGCCCCTCACTGCCTCCTCCTCTGCCCTCCTTGTCGTGCATGCCTGTCCCAGTGCCGGCAGCCTCCCACGCGAAGACGGCCAGCAAAGACAGCAGCACCCAGACGGACAAAGCTGCCGAGCTCTTCTGGCCCGGCACTGCCTCCTTCCCCGGCCGGGGACGGCTGGGTACCACCCCGTCACACAGCCCAGCTCCACGGGCCCCGGGGACACGAGTGGCCTGCGAGAAGCTGGGTGAGCTCTGCCAGATCCCCATGTCAGTGCAAAATGTCAGCACCCCCCAGGCTGTCAGCAGATCCCCAGAGACACCCCAGTGTTGATGGCGTGTGTATGTGTGTGATGCTATTACAGTTTGTTAGGCGGAGTGGAGGTTTCTCCAGGGAAACTAAAATTATGTAGAGGGAACTTTCCAAGGCTGCCCAGTCTGGCTTTGCAGAGCTTCATGCTCAACAGCTTCTGTAAAGCTCCACTCACCTGTGGCAGGCAGAGTTTGCAGCAAATGCAATTATTCATGCTGCCAGATATAAAATTGCCGAGTTTCATGCCTTGAAAACACTCCACACCTGCTCACATACTCAGACTCTTCTTTTTTTTCTCAACTAAACCATGGTTAGTGAAAGTACCATTTTCTCCCTAATTTTTAAAGGGAAGCTGGAGGGAATAGTATGGAGAAAGTGGAGATCTTGTTTTAGGGAGGATAAAAAAATAAAATTTTAATTATTTTTGAAAGGTGGAAACTGCTGGTTTGCTGCCCTAACGAAGGAGATATCTCTTTTGTGCATGTTATTTTGAAAATATCCATTTCCTACACATTCATCTCCTCTGAAAAGCAAGCTTTTAATCTAAAAACATGCCATGTATCATTAGAGGGCTGACTGTCACTGAACCAGATGATCGTTAAGGTTCCTTCCAACCCAGACCATTCTATGATTTTAATTAAAGAGGTACTTTGGTCTGTATCTCTTAAATACCATCTTTGTGCCTGCCCTTGAGGTCTGTGTACACTGACACACCTGCTCTCATTGTGCAGGGAATTAAGCATTACATATTCTCAGTGTCCTGAACAAATTGGGTTTCAGGATGTAGGACGTACAGTTAGGACATGCCCCACCTTTGCTTCCCCAAAAATGGGTTGATACTTGCTTTGAACAACTTGCTGTTGAATTTGAGCTGAAGACCAACTTTCCCTTCTTTCCATTTCAGAGAGCTCCAGCCACACGAAGCTGCCTGACAGCAAAGGCAGAGTGAGCAGCTTGCTCCACAAGCCTGAGTTTCCAGATCAGGACATGATGGAAGTCCTCATCTGAGCAGAGGACAGCGTCTCTGGGGTTTTGTGTGTGTACAGCCAGGTCCAAGATGGTCCTCAGTGTGCCAGCCTTGAAAACTAACCCTTACAGTTTGAAGGAAGATAAAGTTTTTGCCCAAAATGAAGCTTGAGTCTGTTATGTGTAGACTTTGGACCAGGCGAGAAGTCAAGAGCGCTGAAGAGGAGCGATGAAATGAATGTCTGGGATTTTCTAAACAGAGAGAGGCATTGAAAATGGAAGATCGTGTGAGAAGGGGATCATTGAGGCAAAAAGAAACTGGGTTTTCTGGCATAAAGAGAAAGTAGTGAAGTTAAAGACTGGTTGCACACTGCCGCTCTGTTTTCCTACCTCTCTGCAGCCAGGACAGGGAGTGAAATCCTGTCTCCTTTGAGGCCAGAGGGAGTTTCTGAGTAATGCAGGAAAAACTTGCATCTTCCTCAGTATCAATGCATTTCTCAAAAAGTTTCAAAGTCTCAAAAATTTCACTGCCTAGTTTTTGTGAATAATTGGTCTATAGGTGTACACGGCAGGTTCTTCTAAGTATTTATTTGAAGTGGCATGGTATGGTTTTCCTGGGCAGGCAAGTCAGGTGCCTCTTTCCTGGCTGGACAAGTGTTGCTCTTGTAGCTGGATTTACAGCGCAAATATTCATGTCTTGCAATCTCAGAGCTTGCTGAGACTTCTTTTTTTGGTAGGAGCAGTTGTTGGCTGGAATTCTCATGGAGGATAAATGTAGGGGGGGGGGGGGGGGGGGGGGAGCATGCTGAAGCAATCCGTGTTGTAACCATAGGAAGGTTTCAAGAGGGAAAGTTACGGGAGGATTCCAACAGCTCCCTAAAGGGCTGTGCACTACAGAGTTCCTTCAGAGGGGGGCTGCGTGGTTGTGTTTTCAGAGGTGTTAAGTGCATGAAATCAGAAGATGCCTCTTAATGTGCGCTGGTTCATAGTATTAGAAGAATCAGTGTGCTTGTGGTAAGATTTTTCCTTATTTTCAATGCCTACAGCCAAATCCTACTTTTCTTGACCATACAAACCTGCTGTTCAAGCTGATGTGGGACTGGGCATTAAGAGGTGTGGAATTAGGCCAGGAAGGCTTTAACTGCAAAGCAGTATGTGACCATCATGGATTTTCTGTGCTGAGCTGAGGTTTCTTTTCTCCTTATTTTACCTAGGATGGAACATTTCTCATTTTCAGCTTTGTCTCTTAGTACGAGGTGGTGACTGACTGTAAGGCAGTCAACTCACCAGCTGTGTTGATCATGGCATACCATTCGCTTTGTGCATTGCACATGCTGATAGGGAAATTTTCCTCTGTGAGGTATTTTTGTATTGGCTTTGCAGTTCCTGAACCTTGTGGTGCACCGTAATGACTTTAAGAAGAACTTGGCTTTGGGAAAAAGGGTGATGGGATTTAATGTGAAGCTGCCTAGAGTGGAAGAGTGATGGGTGCTAGAAGTAATCGTGTGCTCAGGGCTGGCTCAAGATCACCCCTTCCTGTAGGTATCAAATCATAGCCCTTGACCGTGAGAACACCAGGCATTTTAAACTCTGCTTTTGCTGAAAACTGAAGACCTTGCGAACTCAAAGCCTGCACGGGCAAGAGCCTTGTGGTCAATACTGCCTGGCTGATACCTTCCTTTTTTAAAGAAAAAACCTGCTATGTTAAAGCTATGCACTTATTTTTGTGTGTACATAGAATTAGACACATGTTGTTGTCACTCTCTTTCTGATTTTTGCACTTGTTAAATGCAGTAGTGGTAGGTAGGTTGTGTGGGCAAGCGAACTGTGTGTTTTAAGTATTAGCAGCTTTGCATTATGAAACCAAATGTGTAAAACCCTTGGAAGATGTTATGCAGCTTAATATATGCCTTGTAAGATAATTTTATTTTTTTCCCTAAAGTTAATTTAAACGTTGTAATTGTTTGCATCAAAGCCAGGCCTGCACGTGACATCACTGCTGACCCACCTCTGTGGCCCTTCCTCAAGTGTCTGTGGTAGGACTGGGGTGGGAGGAAGACAAAGCAAGGGAATACAAGTAAAGTGTTTGTGAATATTTAATTTCATCATTTTTTTATCCAAGAAATAAGGATACCCACGTGCTTGTAAGTCCCTAAGCATTTTATTGCCAGCTGTATTATTTCTTTTGATGAAACTGTTCAATAAGTTGTGTGCAGGCGGACAGGGAGGCGTCCAGCAGAAACACTGTTGGATCAGCATGCATGATAAGGCTTTCAGTTATGTTTGGTAGTGGTTCTGCTCAGCTTCTCCAAGGCAGCTAGAGTACAGAATTCCTCCTTCTCCTTGTGGAGACCACAATACCTCCAGTTTCCAAAGCTGTGTTTACAACTGATCGTGCCCCAAGTTCATGGTTACATATAGGAAACTGTTAGATACTGTGGTGTAGGCAACTCTTGTTGTAGGCAACAGCTTAAATAACCCAAAGGTTCATTCTCCTCAATTGTGTTGAACTCAAGAGATGTCAGTTTTCCTGGGGGGAAGGTCTGGAGGAGCAGCAGGTTGCCTCCCAGCCTGAGCACTAGCAGGACTCGTGTGGAGTACTACTGCCATAGATCAGACCCTCTCAGCAGAGCGGTACAGTTCCATTTGTGCTGATTTTCCCAGCTCTTTGAACTGTTTTGTGGTTTTGGGAAACTGTGCTGTAGCCATTCCAGGTGACGTTGGTAACTAGTTGTAAAATACTGTCATTTTTTATTGTCGTTGGTTGTATAGAGAAGTTTGTGTACAGTGTTGTACAGCTGGAGGGTTATTTGTACATAGGGGGGAAATTAAGAACGTTATGTGTCACCCCCAGCAAATGTTGATATTGTTGGTCAGCCAAAGATTTCTTATTCTTTGCTGTTTAAACTTGTGCCTTACTATTGTATATAATAAATGTATAAACATGTTTATTTTCTCACTTTTCCAGTGTGAATATATTCAGACTACAAGAAGAAAGACCTTTTAAAACAATTCTCTAAGCTTTGCACACAATGTGCTAAGACAAAGTGAGGATACCGTGGGGACTTAAAGGTTGCATCTCCTGTTTTTCACCATTGTTAATGGAAGGCCCCACAGCAAGTGCCACCAGTGGGTGTATGTGGGCATGAAATCAGTGGGTCTCCAAAGCAGAAGATCAAACTGGGAGCTTGGTCAAGCAAGAAAAGTAGGATTTTAGTGAGATTATCTTCACCTGAAGGAAATGAGGGTGGAAACTTAATGAGACAGTTTGGTGAAGATCTGAATATGGTTCAGCCCTACATTCCTGCTAAGCATAGAACTCCTACTGATTTTTTTAGTATGTTCTTCAGGGTCTGGGGCTTCTTTTTTTGACAGGTGTTGGGTCAGTGTGAGTGAGGTACCTGAACACCTTGTAGATCTAGATATTCTTGAAGTATATAACTATAATGTCTTCAGTGAGGAATAAAGATCAGATCTCATTTGAAGCTGTTGTGCGGGCAAAGGAAATGCTCCAGCCTGGTGGAAATATTGTTTGTATGTTTGTTTATGCAATTGAAATAAATGGGGAGAGGGGTGAAAAAGTTACCCAAGTATCTAGCTTTGAGTAAGGGAGATTTGCTCAGCAGGCTGTCACATGCACTTGAAGGTATCTATTAGAAAATTCCTGAATCAGGTCCCAGGGAGCTGCAGGCATGAAAGGCATGAATGTCACTAAGGGCATCTCTCTCTCTTGTATGAGTTCTCCTCTGCCTGTCCCAACCTCCTCTCCCCAAATCCTTGCACATGTTGTCAACAAAGGTCTGGGGGGTTTGCAGAAACTTGAGCAGTGGTTTTGCTTCACCCCCATCCCAGCACCTCATATTCCCCTTGTGAGCACAGGTCAGACTGACCCATCTGATCACTCCATCTTCAAGACATGGCAGCTGAAAGTATTTGTTGTGCCCTGGCTCTTTACCAACAAGAACAAAAATTTGGTGATTGTTGAGATTTGATAGCAAAATTTGGGGCTTATCTTGTTTTTGTGAAGGTCATGGGAGAAAAGAAACCAACAGAGGATGGGAAAAGTCTCATGGCCATCTGCGTTCAGGTATGACAAAGTGGGGGCTTATTCCATTTTTGGGTTGTGTCTTCACCACAGGTGCTCCAGCCAAAAATAGAGAGAATATCACTGTAACACAGTCTGCAGGTTAAGTATGTTTTGCATATTAACCTCAGGCACAGACATGCAAAGAAGCAAATTCCAGAGTCAGTTTGTTTAAACATTAAAATCCACGATCCCAAAAGTAAGTAATGGACAGGGATCTTTTTACTTGCCACATAGAGGGAGAGAGCTCAGAAGAGCCAAAAACATTAACAAAATTGACATTTAGAAGCATTCAAAAATCAAGCCCCATCCAAAATGATGAGACCTTTCCAGTATTCACTGGGATTCAGTGCACTGTGCAGCTGTGATGTCTCTTCTGCGCTGGTTTGTTACCATATTCAAGACTTTCTCCTCCCTAAGTTTTAGAGAAGCAAGTGTACAAACAGCAGTGAGGTGCATTTTTGGGGAAAAGATTCCTCATGTCGCTAAATGCCTCTTGGGGTAGGACTTAGGGTATGCTGCAGGGAAACGTGCACAAGTGCAGACATCAGTTTCCAGCAGGAAGGATGCTGTCAGCTATCTACTTGTCATCAGAATCCCCAGTCTGGGGTCTAGATGCAACCCAGCAATCTGGACTGGGCCTGAGCACTGTGTTGTGTTCCTGGACCACCCTTAGGTTTTTGGATACCCTGTGGCAGATGAGCTGCCCACCCAGAAAGAGGGCAGCATGGGCATGGGAGAGCTGCAGTGGATCGGTGGTACCTGGTGAGGTTGGTGCTGGGCTGCCCCTCCTGACCATCAGCCTGCAATGATGGGGGCTTGGGAGGCCAACTACACATGAACCCCAAAACCCTCTTCTTGCAGATTGGTAGCTCTTACTATACAGAGATTGTGGAAATTTGAGAAACACTCCTCCTCTTCCCCATAGTGCAAGAGTGTTGTTCAAACAGCAGCCTGGGGGGAAAGCAAAGTGCAGGGAAGTGCCTGAGGCGGGTGCCAAGCCAGTGCTGGCACTGCATCAACGTGCTGGTTATGGGCCCACCCCTTGAATGCCAGTACTAAAACGGGTGATTGCAGTGAAGGTAGTAACCCCCCTCTCTGCTGACCAAAGCAAATGGGTAAAACAGGGCACAATGTGCAAAGTGCGATACCACCTGAGAGATGGGTAAAACACAAGCAGCTGTTGTCGTCCCGCTGTGATTAATGTTCATCCAGACCTTAAGCCGTGGTTTCACAGCCTTGTAAAACCACCCTCCAGTGCCCAGCATTCCTGAGCTATAAAAGGCCCAGGAATTCATTGACTCAAGGTATGAAGACCACGAGCTATTTTCTTTCATACCGACCGCTTCAGCTTTAGATGAATAAAATATCAGTGCGCATATTTTCCAGAGTAACCCTGCGTGGCCCTGCTGTAGCCCAGATCTCGGTCCTATTCCAATGACCTCCACTTTGACACAAAGCAGGGCAGTAGTAAGAGATGAGACCCAGGTCCATGTTGCCCCCCCCCATCTTGTGGGGGGGCTGAGGACCTGTGGCAAAACTCAGTGCTGGATGGGGTCTTGTTTTCCCAGGTACCACATGATGAGGCGGTGATGGAGCTCTCAGGAGATCATACCCACAGCTGACCAGTGGCTTTCCTGGCTACTCGGTGGAGTCTTTGACTCCACATTTATAGCTCCCCCAGTTCCTGCATGCCCTGGGAGCACCCTCAGGCCCCTGCAGAAGCAGGGTGGGCAGCCAGTGACCCTCCAGGCATGCGAAGCTTCCTGCAGGACAGCTGGGCTCAGAATGAGGACAAGAGACTGTGATGGCATCTGACATCCCTCTGCCAGTATCTGGTTTGGGACTTAATTAACCCAAGTAGGAAAACCTGCTGGGAGGAAGCTCCAGGAGGGAGAAAGGTGTCATAAGGTGTGAGGAGATGAAGGTCCTCTCCCTTGGCAGGTTATTCAGAGCATTTTTAAGACAACCCATTCTGGTAGGCTTGCTCTTAAAATCACACTGCAATTTGGTGCTCAAAAAAAATTAGTTTGTGTGAATTCCACCTGAATTCATAGCACACCCAGAAATGACAGGCCAAGTACCTAAATCCAGTGGCTTTCTGCACTTACTGGAGGATTGGTGGCCACTATGTCTTTGCTGTGATGCTAAATCCAAAGCCCATCAAAGGTGGGACCTGGTAACCCCACGGAGCACCCAAATGAGTTGCCCCAGGACTGTTGAAGGAGCAGAACCAGCCCATCATCCAGGTTCGGACAGAGCCCTGTCATGGGGAAGCCCCTCCCTTCCTTGCTGCTGGGTGAAGCAGGATGTAGGGATGGGGCAGCCTGTGGGTCCAGCCACCTCTCACAGGGGCTGGAGAGGGGTCTATTTATAGGGCATGTTCACCACAACCCCACAGGGCATCTATGTTGTGTGGGTTTGGCCTTAATCAGGTTTGGGACTGACGTGAGTTAGAGAACTGAAGCACCACCTGCACAAACCCATGTCTGGTGTGGGCATGATGCCAGGGGCAGCAGTAACCTGTCTGCTCCCTCCATGGGGGAGAGTGGGTGAGCAGAGCAGCCTGCCCCATCCATGCTCCTCCACAAGGACACATCATCATCCATGCCTTGCTCCTCTGCAGGGAAACACCCTCAACCACGACCTGTTTTCTTGCAAAGATACATCCTTATCCATACCCTGTTTCCCTGTAGGGATGTGTTCCCACTCCTGGTCCTGATCACCCCTGCTGCAGAGCTGGCAGGCTCATAGAATCATAAAATGGTTTGTGTTGGAAGAGACCTTAAAAATCATGTAGTTCCAACCCCCCTGCCAATGGTAGGGACACTTTCCGCTAGACCAGGTTTTTCAGAGCCCCAGCCAACCTGGTCTTGAACATTGCCAGGGGTGGGGCATCCACAACATCACTGTGCAACCTGTTCCAGTGCTTCAACACCCTTATAGTAAAGAATATCTTCCTCATACCCAACCTAAACCCACCCTCTTTCAGTTTAAGTTAAAGCCACTCCCCTTTGCCCTATCACTACACACCCTTCTAAAAAGTCCCTCTGGCTTTCTTGTAGCACCCCTCTTGTAGCTCCTGCTTTCATCTTCACAGCACGCATCCACCCTGACTTTTTACTGCCCCCCTCTCACCCTTCTGCCTCCAACATCTTTTTCCAACTCAACCCTGCCAGAAACAGGCAGGGAAAGCCCAGGAAAATCAGATTCTCATGTGCCACCAGTTCCCCGTGTTTCAGTGTTAAGTTTTAAGATTGAACAGCTGGTAGGAAGGGAATGCCCTTATCTAGGTGTTTGTACAGTGCCTTGCACAGTGAGGCCATGTGTGGTGGCCCCAAATCCTTGTCTCAAGCTGTAAATAATTGTAATTGTTGCTGATTATTATGATTATTATTATCTGCACACCAGCTCAGTGCACCTTTGCTTTTAACATGAAATCATTGTACAAGTTCCCCAAACCTAAATCTGGTGCACAAGTCAGAGCCCTTTCACTTAGGCGTTAAATAATGCCTTATCCCCATGACAGGGCTTTTTTTAGATGGATAAGCCATGAGTGCCTTATTGTGTTACCCAGATGGCTGTATGTGCTGGCTCTTCTGCCTGCAGGGCCCTGAAGCCTCACTTGACCCTGTCTGGGGCTGCACCAGCATCCCTTGTCCCTGTTGCCATCTACCACCAACAGGTCCCCAGTGCCATTCTCCAGCAGCCATGTGCCAGCTCCTGGGCAAAACCAAGCTGGCAGCAAGGTGTCTGCCTCTGTGCTGGAACAGTATGGGAACCACTTACCCTGCTGCCCTGTCCTGCCTGCTCTCCCATGGCACTTAAACTAGGAAGGCTCTGGGATGGGGGTCACAAACATCGTGTGTTTGTGCAGCATACAGCAGAGATGGATTTTGTTCTGAAGGGTGACTCCAGCCTGTAATGATGATGCTAATATCAAAAGTGTTATAGTAATAGTAACTATAGCAACAGCAATAGTAGAGGAAGAGATGGAGCAAGAGAAATAAGATTAAGACCAGGAGGAACCTCATCTAGTTGATGTCCCCCATCATTACATGTGGGTTGGACTAGGTGAACTTCAAAGGTCCACTGGAACCCAAACCATTCTCTTATCCTATGATAAAAATATAAATAAGAATAAGAATAGGAATTGGAACAAGAAAATAAGAAAACCAAAAAGAATAGTAATAGGAAAAAGCATAATAAAAGATTCAATTAATCATGGGGAACAAGAAAATTAGGAAGAGAAGAAGAAGAGGAAGAAGAAGGAGAAAAAAATTTGCAAGTGGCAAAAGAAAGGTTTGAGTGTGAAGAATTTGATTCTACAGTGAACTACACATTCATGCCAGAGGAAAACTGTCTGTTGACAATGGCCAGGCCAGTTCAAATATAGGCCTCTCCAGGTAAAAAGCTCCATCTAAGCACAGGTCTTTGAGTTTTCGTGGAGAAAATGGAATTGTGTGCTCGTAGGAACTGGGCTGCACTCGAAAACTCTTTATTACATAGCCTCTGGGTTTGAAATCCTCCTTGCATCATCATCCAGTTGAACTCTTCAGACCCAAACCAGCTATAACAGGCCAGGTTCATTTCAGTTTTAGAGAGGAATTTCATACACCTCTCAAGAGCAAACATTTCTCAGCACTTGACAGCCTTCACCCAGCACACATCGGCTTTCTCCTTGGATCTTTCACCAGTGGCAAGATTTTTCCCATGTGAAAAATGTGCTTGAAGTCCTAAGTAAAAGAGACTTTTTTAGATGCAGGAACTCACACTTGGCTCACTGGAGAGGGGAACACTGTTTTGAGGCCTCCCTCAGGAGCAGCTCTAGAGTTGCACTGCCCTGGACATTTGTTGGTGGGACATTGCAAGGGCTGCTTGGGCACTGACCAGCAGCTGGGAGTCCTTTTGGCAATCTCCTCCTCACCCCACCAGCTCCACATCTCCCCTGTGGGGGACCATCAGGGAAGAACTGTGGAGTCTCTACCCATCACCAAAGGCATTTGCATGGATTATCCCGCTGGCTGCTGTATGTGTCAAAGGTTTCTCTTAGCAGACCATTACAGAAAGAGGGATAATTGGAAGGAACACATATGACCGTGTATTGTCTGTTGGGCAGCATTCCTGGGGTGAGCACTGTAGCCATTCCCCCTCGTGCTGCTGAAACATCTCTGTCAAACCCTTCCAGTCTTTTCTAAACCTTTCCTTCCAGACCTGTGAAGCAAATTGTTCTCAGTCATATTGATACTTGTTTGGGCACTGGTGAGGCTGCACTTCGAATACTGTGTTCGGTTTTGGGCCCCTTACTATAAGAAAGATATTGAGGTGCTTTAGCATATCCAGAGAAAGGCAGCGGAGCTGGGAAAGGGTCTGGAGCACAACTCTTATGAGGAGCAGCAGAGGGAGTTGGGAGTGTTTAGTCGGGAGAAAAGGAAGCTTATCACTCTCTACAACAACCCGAAAAAAGGGTGAAGCCAGGTGGGTGTCAGTCTCTTCTCCCAGGTAACAAGTGACAGGATGAGAGGAAATGGACTGAAGTTGCACCTGGGGAGGTTTAGATTGGATATTAGGGAAAATATCTTTACAGAAAGAAGTTCAGTTCAGAAAAAAACAGTTGTAAAGCACTGGAATAGACTTCCTAGGGAAGTGGTGGAGTCACCATCTCCAGAAGTGTTAAAAAGACACGTGGATATGACACTTGAGGACATGACACATGTTTAATGGTGAACATGGTGGTGATGCTGGGTTGACAGGTGGGCTTGATGATCTTAAAGCTCTTTTCAAACCTATGGTCTTTAAGGTCCTTTGCCAACCCAAACCATTCTTTGATTCTATGATCATTAGGGTCAGATGTGTGTATGGACAAGGATTTCTGTCTTGTCACAGAGCTGAGACTGTCAAGCGTGGGAGTGGTGTATTTAATGAAGACCTTAATTTCCCATCGCACTGCTAGTAATGATGAGATGTGGCTACTCCTGGACACAACAATCTGGTTTCTTTGGTGAAGTGTAATTAATCCAACAGGAAGGAAGACTTTTTTGCTTGGCTTTGATAAAAACTAAGGGCATTTGATAAGAACCAAAGGAATTTGTCATAGAAAAATATCTTGGATTGAATGCCTCCATGTATTTCCATTTAAACTAAAAATGAGTTGTTAGCTTGCTGCTAACTTTTGCAGAGAGGGAATTCTGAGAAATTAAGGGAATTAATCAGGGAAATCAACTAACTTAAAACAATCTGGAGTGCAATCCCAGGCAAGAAGAAGAGACCTCTCAGGGGAAAGGCTAAATCCTTAAATTACCACCAAAAAAAAAATAAAAATTAGGAATAACCGCAAGCCTGTAATGGACAGAAAAAGGGATTAACCAGCCAAGAGAGGTTTATGTTAAAGTTCAGGCAGTGCAGGGGTAACATGAGAACTGCCAAAGTCAAGCTGTGCAAGATCTTCCCAAAGAAATTAAAACAAATAACAAAAAGTTCCTGAATCATAAACCAAGAAAGAAACGTGGCTTTTGCATGCCCAGGGTGTGGCTAAAGATACTAAATCCCTCTTAAATACTACATCCCTCAAACGAGGTGGCTGTTTGGTGTCAGGCTTTTGGAAAAATGAAAATGCTGAATCTCAGGCCAAACTGAAGATGGATGGACATTGGAATATGGAAACAACCACATCTAAGGGGGAAAGAAAGTGCAATTTGGAGGAACTGGACCAGCTCCACTCCAGAGTCGGAGACAAAATGGACATGAAATTGCAAGTCCAGCAGCAAATATTTGAAATTAATCTACAGTGGTTTAGAAGCAGTACTGGAAAACAGTAATTTTAGGAAGGCAAGAAATATGCCCTGGGAAACTGCAGCTCCGCCTGTCTGCAGCAGACCTGCCAAATGGAATCCTTGCTAGGGAATTCTTCAAGCTTTCCTGAGTAACTGACTTTTCTGGTCAAAGACAAGGCATTCAGTCACATTCTTCTGGACTTTAGTACCTTTTTCTACAGTGTCTCATGTGAAATTTTTATTTAAAATGGAGAAGAAAATACCTGGTGTGAAGAAACTGTGAAATGGGTAGCAAAGGAACTAAGAGAGATACTAGTGCTCTGTCTCACTAAGAGTTTACTCAGGCTGCACAGAGATAACTCCTGATGATCCTCAAAGATCAGTCTTGACCATTTAGTATTTCTGGCAGTGCCAGTGGCACAAAAAATAATGTGCTGATGAATTTGTGGTAACATAAACACGTAAAAGTTTTCACCAAAAAAAAGGATTTATATGTCACTTTGGAGGAACTGAACAAACTTATAGAATAAAATAATAGAAATGCAATGAAGTTTAACAGGACAAAAAGCTTGAATTTATGGCAATGTCTCCTAGAAATATAAATATATTATAATAAATATTATAATATATAAAAATATATTTTTATATATCTATATCTTTGTTTCAAATGCTGAAGGGAGATGATGATGCTGAACCACCAACACAGTGGTGTCCTGGAAAATCCAAGTACCCTCACAAGAGTATCAAGCATTTAAGAGCAGCCTCCTGCTTTTGCAGGAGACAGCCATGAAGAGAGGGGAACATGGCCCATCCATGTTTGACAGAAAATGAGCCTAAACCTGACAGGTTGCAGGCTGAGCGAAGTGATGCAGAGCGTGCTAAAAGTGGCAGCTTGGCATTTCCAGCTTGCAGGACAGGGGCTGGATTGATGCTCTTGCCTTCTACCAGGGAAGGTTGGAGAGATGCTGAACTACCGGACTGCCCTTGGGATGGGTGCCTGGCAACTGTGGTATCCTTTCCTCTGATATCCCATTTCACAACCCAGCCCACTCCAGAAGGGTTGGAAGTAATCTGCTTCAGGGATGGATCTGTCCCCCTGTGTAGAACTACTGTGCGTCCCCCAGTTTATTTGGTCATGTATGTGTTACATAGCAGCAACTAAAGCCCAGAGATGCTGAACTAAGTGAAATTTGAGGTTGCAAGGGCTTGAGGCATTCCCCCAGCTACCGCCCTGCATCGTACTGGATCCCGAGGTATCTGCTGAGCCTCTCGCGTGGCTGAGCTGCCCAAGCTGCTGCAATGGCCTGGAGGATGCACCATGCTTGAGTCATGTGCTGCTCTGTGCAGCCCCAGAAGGTCCTGCTGACAGGAGCCACTTCCCTGCCACTGCTCTCCAACAGAGAACCGTTGGGAGCATCCACTGCTGTAGCCAGCAGCATTTCATTTAAGCATCTCTTCACCTTGTTTCTAGTAGAAAGGGTCAGGAGAAACCTCTGGGATTTGCTGCTCTTAGAGAAAACACCATGGCAGCACATTTTCTCCCAGTGTTTTCAGCTGTAAATACCCTGTCTCCCTCCTGGGACCATCCTGGTCAGGATGTCCCTGGGGTTTGGAGGGGACCTGTCAATAAATAACCAAGCATGGATCCTGGGTGGGGGACTGAAATGATGGAAACCAGCCCTAAAAAAATGAAAACACCAAAAGGTTGTTTAGGTGGAATTGCTTTTTCCTTCCTACTTTGGAATGGAAGTGCTTTGAAAAATCACACATTGGGATGCTTGTGTCCACCCTCTGTGGGTCAACAGGCCCCAGGGCAGCAGAGTAGGAGATGGTGCCCTGAACATTAGGGTGCTTTCCCAGACTCCTTCCAGGAGGCTCTGGGACAACTGGGGCAAAATGTCCTGCTAACCAGAAATCCCAGGAAAACTGTGGATTGATGTAATGACTTCTGAGCCCACCTTGGGAAGCCTGAGCCTGCTGAACATTTAGGAGGAGGCAGGGGGAGCCATGTATGAGTCATAGCCTTCCTCAGCCTCAAAGTGCAAAGTAAATTGCTTAAAGAACAACAGAAAAATTATCAAAAGTGAAAGCTTATGAGGTCAAAGTCCACAGCCCAATCACTAGGCACTGTTCCTCAAAAACAACTTCTGAATCAAGTTCTTAATTGTTATTTGTCAGCTCACTGTGGCCTAGATGCAGAGCTCACAAGAAGATTCCTCTCCCATCACACACCTGGAACATTGAGCCATAGGCTCTGACAAGCTCCCTGAAACACAAAATGAAAACTTACAGTATAGTGAAATAACTCTAACAGGGTCACCCAGGAACCAAGGCATCCAAAGCCTTGAGTCACTTCTGTTCAGCTCAGTCCACCTGAAGATACCTTCTGCCAAAAACCTCTGACTTGTGTGTCACGTAGCAATGGTCGTGAGCTGGTGAGAGGGAACCTCCTCAAGCAGCACCATCCCTGGAGACTGGCAGCACATCACACAGCCTGAGCGTGGGTGACACGCTGCACTGCCCAACTTCCCTGGACACACAGACACATAGGTATTTTTTCTGGGAAAAGGGACGCCCTAGTGATGCCATAGGCCTCTTCCCACCACATTCCTGCCAAGAAAAGCAGTTGTTAAATCAAGGAGGGAGAATCAGATTTGCTGTGGCGTTGGTCCCTTTACCCCAGGCCGCTGTGCCCTGAGGCTTGTGGAAGTACCTGCTGGGTGATATTGTTTTGGATTGCCCACCTCTGCATTCTTAACAAAAAACAGTTGCTGCAAGGCCCCCAAAGTTATAAATAATAGTGGTAATAATAGTAATAGCAATAATAATAGTAATAATAGCAATAGTAATAGTAACGGTAATAATATAAACCATTCTTACATATCCACCAGCAAACTGATCCCTTTGTCACAGGTTGCTTATTTTCAACCAGAAGATCATAGAGTCATAAAATCAACTGGGTTGGAAAAGACCTCTGAGATCATCAAGTTGCTATGGGCAACATGACAATGCAATATGCTGTCTGGAGAAGAACTGAAAAGGGAGCTGAAATGTGTCATGATATCTAATATTTTCACAGCAGAAATCTCCACTTCCCCACAGCAAAGGGACTTTGCCCTGCAGCACCCTGAAGAGGCTGATCCCTGTCATACCCAAGGAGCAGGGTGATCAGAGCCAGACCCTGAAATCCATGCTGTCCCCCTGGAGACACAAAATTGGTCCTGGCTCCTGCTAGCACACCTACACACATCGGAGCAGCCTGCAAGGCTGGAAACAAGCCCGCCACTTCAATGGATTTACTTGCTGTCCTTGAGACTGGCCCAAAGCACCAGTGGAGATCAGCACATCAGCTTGTCTGAGGCTGTGCATAAATCACAAAACTTTCATTTTTCATCCAGAAAGTCATAAAAATAATCCATGCAGAGAAGCTGGAAGGTCCTGGAGAGGTTCCAAGGTTGGGACCCTCCTTTTAACTCTCAGCCACATCACCCTTTGGTGTCCCCCCACTACCACATACCCAGTGTAGCCTGGGGGATCTTGTCCCACCAATAGCTCCATGCCAGGATGCAGTAGGTACCTCGGCACCAAAGGAGCAGGCACTTACCCAACCACCAGCTGGGTGCGAAAGCTAAAACAGCCCCACCTAGGATGTTACATGGATGTTACACCCAAAAAGAAGTGGTTGAGGATGTAAGCTCAAACTCTGGACCTTTAGTTCCCCATAGCACAAAATTATTTGCCTGTTGGCCCTCCATGGAGCATTGAGATCCTGCTAGCTCTGCAGTGGAATCTCTGCTGCGGTGGCTGGATTACCTCCTCCCTCTCCTTCTTCACTGACCTTGGTGTCTGCAGGGCTGTTTCTCTCACTTATTCTCCCTCTTCTTTTCTCTGGCTGCAATTGCCTCTGCACAATAAATTTTTTCCTTCTTAAATATGTTATTCCAGAGTTGCTACCACTGTTGCTGATGGGCTCAGCCTCGGCCAGCAGCAAGTCTGTCTTGGAGCTGGCTGGCATTGGTTCTGTCAAATGCTTCTAGCAGCTTCTCACAGAAGCCACCCTTGCAGCCTCCCCACTACCAAAACCTTGCCACAGAAACCCAATATACTTTCAAACACCCATGTATGCTTGTGACCCCACCACCTAGGCACCCATCCCCCTCGTCTATGTGCTAGGAAAACCCCAACTCAGCCAGCTAAGGTGCAACCTTCACTTTATGGTGGAAACTTCATAAAATAAAGAACCCCTCACCATCAAACTACTGACAATGTCTGTGAGCCCCAGCAGTGCTGTAGAGGAGAGCCGGCCTGAGTGCTGAGTTGTGGGGACATGGCTTTACAGAAGAGAGCAACCCTAGGAGCAGGGGCATCCATAGCACCTGCCTCGCTCCTGCTTGTCCTTTACCCAGTGGTCCCAGTCACACACCTTCATCTGACACAGTCCCCAGGGATGAATGAGGTTCTGCTAAGCTAGGCTGGAAGGATCCATCCATCCCATAGCACTAGTCCAGCCATACTATCCTGGTCAGGAAATATGGTGGGAAGCAGGTGCTGAACGTGACCTGGGAGATACATGCTCAAGACACATCTCCCCAAATCCAGGAGCACCAGCACATGTTGGCATTTGAATGAGCTATTAAAATGATCCAACAAAGTGGAGGAGGTGAGGATTGCAGTGGGACCAGCGCAAAGCAACAGGCTGTGGGAGCTGTGGGAGGCCAAGGAAGATCAGAGCTTTGGGAGAAGCCAAGACTCCAGCCCACACAGGGGACACCATGGGAGCAGGAGGAGGAAGATGGAAGAGGAACAGCACTGTGGAACCTTTGGTTAATGGGGGCAAGCCACTATTTAAGCACCTTGTAAGCATGAGAGGGATTTCTTGCTCACTGGCTGACATGACACTTGTGATGAACTTTCACTGAACATTTTTCAGTGCTCTAAATGCACAAGGTGATTCTGGAAATGCAGTGCCAAAAATAGGAGTGGTGGAGGCTCCTGAAGTCTGAAAAGACTGAACTAAGGTCCTCAAGGTTGGAGCCCAAGGTGGAGCATGGCCACTGCTGTGTGGGAGGAAGACTGTGCCTTCCCAATGGGGATGCTGAGCCAGAGCATCCCAGCACAGGGGAGGAGGCCATGGGATGGAGCCATCTCCTGTGGGCAAGGAGGGACTGTGGTGTGGTATGGGGTCTGAGGGGGCAGACAGTTTCCTCTGGCAGATGTGGTGGTACTTGGGTGAGAGGCCAGGGCTGCCAGCTCTGAAAATGGCTCATTGTTTCCAATAGTCAACAGAGTAAATCTTCCTCCCAGTTAGCTGGTATGAGGTGGGATGCTTGGCTCCACAGTGTGATCAAAGAGAAGCAGGGAGAGGAAATCAGTTGGAAAAAGAACATTTCTTTGGCCTGTGGAGGTAAAAGGAAGGTTTGGCACTGAGTGTGGGTTAATGCAATGGGGCAATGGTTACCTTGTTGCTGCCTCTCCAGCCCTCAGCCACTCTGTGTTTGAGTACTCGAACAGGTCAGTCTTATATAAATAACAGCTTTTGCACTTTTCTTTTGGTTTTCCAAAGAAAGAAGGTCCAATTCCTGGAAAAGATACAGAATTAATAGAAGTGACCTTCAAATAAGACATGACTTCTGTGTAAACAGAGATTATTATAAATATTATTAAAATATTAGTCTGTGTTACCATGAACCATTTTTTTTTAATAAATGTCAGCCAGCAGTTTCAGCAGAAGCAGAAAGATCACTTCTTTTTGTCTTCTGGAGATGAGTTTTCTTTTACCCTTCTGAATCAGTGAGTTGAAATGCTTTACTTGACTCAATGTTTTATTTTTCTTTGAACTTTTAAAATAGTCGGAGGCATGTGGGAAGAGGGAAGGGTGCTGCCACTTTTGAGTCATTTGCTCAATCATTTTAAAAGGAAAACACAAGCAAAAATACAGTTTAAACAAGGCACAGAAGAATCTGATGTTGCCCTTTGTAGCTAATGAGACCTGTCCCCTGCCAAATAAACACTGGTTGCCAGAGAGGAGTCAGAAATGCAGAATGTAAATTGAGCATGGACAAGGAAACATGTAGTTTATATTAAAGGAGATTGCTTTCATTTCTTTCTCTTGGGATCTCTGGCCTTGCCTTGACCCGTCATGCAGTGTCTCACAGCCTGCAATGTGGAAGAGTTCCCTGGTCTGGAACAACAAAGAGGCTGTTGCAAGAGATATCACTGATAGACAAGTGAGGTTGTTTTGTCTTCACTGTGGTCTCCACGTCATCCTGGGGCAGCATTAACGGATTACAAAGATGCAGCCGAGTGAGGCCAAGGCTTGGCTTTGGGATCTGAATACTTCAAAGCAAGAAGAAAAATGTTGGGGTGTTTTCATGAGCACTGGGCTCCTTCCATGTGCCTGATATTGAGGAGAAGGGCTTTCACATGGGCTTTCTCTCCCCCAGCTCCCTCTTGGTGAGTCCCACTCATTGGTGGAAGCCTTGTGGGGACCAGCTTTTGGCTAATGGATATCCAGTGAGTAGCCCTGGGTGAAAATGCTTGGAGAAGAAATAAGGTGTTGGCATAATAAAGAACAAACACATGGACTTGGGGGAATTCAAACTCCGCAGCTCCAAAGTTGTTAAAACGTCATGGAATGAGTTCTCCCAATGGGTGAGAAGGTAGGGTCTACAGACTTGATTGTGGTGTTCTGGGTTTCCCCATCACCACTCTACCACCACTGAAGACCTTCAGCGTATGTCCCCAGGGAATGGTGTTCCCTGTGGTACAGGGTGTCCTGGAAAGCGGCTTGATCGGTCTCTCCTCTGGATGCTGAAGTGATGACTCAAAGCTCCTCACTTGCTGAAGTGAAGGTCTCTGGGGTGAGAAGCACAGTTGTACTTCCTCTTCTTCTTCAACATCCCCCTTTTTGGGTGTTGCCTTCAGATCTCCAGCCCCATGAGAGCTGCTTAGCTCCCCCAAAAGAAACTCCGCAAAAGAAGCAGAGGAGAGCACACGTGTCATGTCTGAGGGGGGGTTGTCCGCCCTCCTCAAGATGCAGTATTTGAAACTCTCATTCTGCACCCAAATCACAACTACTGCCCCTTTTGCTGCCTCCCAGAACAAGTGTAAATAAGCTTTTCAGAGCTGTGAGTGCTTTCCATCACTCTGTATTATCGCTGTACTAGTAGGCAGGGAGAGAGAGTGAAAGCAACCTGCGCCAACTGCAGAGCCACGACAGCCGACAGCAGCTCACTGTCCAGAGTGCTCCAATACACCACTTATCACAAGGTCCAAGTGTTTGACCTGACTCTATCAACAGCACTGCAGTCAAATCATACCCATCTTGCTGCCTTACTGGCACCAAGTAAGCCAGCTGCCATTGGCACCCTCATTTGCTCCTCAGGCAGAGAACACAACCACCAAACACCAGGCCCATATGCTCCGCTTCCTGCTCTACCAGATGAAGACACCATGATTCCTTCACAACACAGCCATCACACAGTTCTTCCATTTGAGGGCAATCGAGAAGTTTTAGAATTAGCCTGAACCTTTTTTCAGAGATGGGAGGAGAGGATTTCTGTTTCTAGTCCATTTACCTTTCAGGAAAAGCTAGCTCTTGGAACTGGATTTGAACGCTGCATTAAGGTAAATCTCCAAGGAGGTGTGAAACCAGCAGTGCTGCCCTACCAAAACCAATGGGTGTCCCAGAAGTTTCCAGAGACTCTACTAGGACCAGACCCACATTGTGTGAATACTCCTATATCTGGGGCATAAACTTGCATGGTAACGCAGCTGCCTTGTTCCACCTGATACTCACTGGTGTGCCAGTGGTGCAGTCACGCTCCTGGGGAACTACAGAGGTCCTGGTGAGGGACATGTCTTGGGCTTCCCCAGGATGGAAAATAGAGCACACCTGTAAAATTCCACATTGCATTCACTGGGATGAGTGAGGGAGTGCTTACAAGTGTTTTAGAGGACTGGATTAGATTTCAGCATAATCCTGGCAAACAAGAAAGTCTCGTCCACCCCGTAAACCTGAAAACAGCCTTAAAAGACAACTACAATGTTGAAGAGGTTCATAAAAGGCAGAAACTCCATCAAGGAACAAGCAACTCACAATCAGGCTGTTGTTTACCTGGCAGCCTGGAATAGCAGCAACCAAATTCCAATGCAAAAAGGCAAGCATTGCTCCAACTCACATCCAAGATGCACTACCCTGCCACACCAGTGCCCTGCTTGGCAGTGACTCCATGGACAAGCTCATAACCTCAAAATTAAGAGTGTCACGTTACCTCCTCATTTTCCCCTACAACTGTGCCTGTAAAAATACCAGCATGGAAACACCAGAGGCCAAGGATATGGGAGATCATAGGTATGAGCTGGAACAGCCATTCCTGCTGCATTTGTTGTGTTGGGTTCATGGGCATTAGTTGTTACGGCAGTTGTTCTAGCCCTGGTGACCAATGCCAATTCACATTGTCTCCCACAAGGCAACGCCTGTAGATATCAACCTTTTTCCCTTTCCCAGATCACAATACAAAGGAAGAGAATGCTTGGGACCATCTTCATACTTTCTGATTCCCCTGGATATTACTTTAAAAAAATTAGCTATATTCTGTCCTAGTGAATGCTGAATTTAAAAAACCAAAAAACCCCCGAAAAACCCAGCAAGCCCTGGACTCACTCCCCTGCTGGCAGAAGTTGGCTTAGCTGAAGATCCAGTGCTGGTCCCACCACATCCTTCACGCCCCCACTCTACTGTCCCTATGTCTCCTCTCTTTCTGCTGCATCAGCAAAGAAAACTTGCAGGGAGTTTTCAACTTGCTGACAAATCTCTTTCCTTAGGAAGAGCAGCTGCTGGGTTAGTCCATAATGATGCTATTTGGCTGCAATCCGCCCCTCCTAAGCTCAGCCTGTCACCTCTGATTTGCAGCTGGTACTCTCAGACACATTTATTCACTGTCCCTGTGGCTGGTGGGGGCAGCTCATCTCACCAGACTCCCTGCACTTGGCAGGACAAGATGTGGCTGACTCTTAGGATGGCCAGGATACTCAAAAAAAGTCTTTGGTTTATTGTTATTTCCACTTAGAAAACACATTTCACTAAAAAAGGAATTCAAAGTATTCAGAAACAACTTGGTCTTGCTCTCCCATTTACTGCAGCAAGGACCAAGAATAACTCCACCACAGCCAGTGGTGTAACTCTGGGATAAAACCAGAATCATGCCAGTCACAGGATTAATGTGTCAGAGCACTGGATTTTGAGCATTCTGGGATAGAAATTAGAGCTTCAAAAGCTTCCAGCTCCCTTTCAGATGCCTCTTAACTGACCACAATCTCAGAGATTGCTCAGCATTTTCTCGAAGACACTGAGTGCTTTGGAAAACCTGTTGACAGGCCCCTGAACTGGTTGTCAAAAGAGCAACAATCTGAAACTGAAACTCATCCTTTGGGGCAGCTGAAACAAGTGCTGCTGAGCTGTGGAGAGCAGACAAAGGAGCCCATCTGGTCCCAGTTAGTGAGTTATCACCTCTGCAGCTAAACCACATTGCAGGAGTGGGAAGAGCTTCTTTGTGTTACTCTGCTTATCTTTCCTGTTCATCCATCACACTCCTTCCGATCTCCTTGTTTCCTTCACTTAATTTCATCATTTTATTGTTTTTTCTTTAACTTTCTGCATCTGCTAGTTCTGCACTGCATCCATCTCCAGTTGAGTGCAATCCAAGCACCCTACAGCTCTTCTGTCAAGTCTCTCCTCACATTCCCTTGTACCAAGGCGCTTCATGGCATTTCTCCATTTCCTTGCAACACGCTTGCTCCAGTTCTCAGATTTGATATTCTTGGCAAGGAATAATATCATAGAAAAAAATGGATGAAATTAGATAACAAATCCACTCCAAACCCACAAATGCTGAAGAGGAGCCAGCCAGGCTGCAGCACTATGGAAAGGAAAGGCTTTATCCATAAATGCTCCCATCTGCAATCAGCAGGTGCTAATAGCTGTCTATTAAAAGGAAGAGTAAAATTAAAAATATGTTTCTGAAACCAAAAATGTTGCCTTAGACAATGTGTAATTTTAATAACATTTTAATGCCGAAGGCATTCTCAGCCTAAATCCGGACATGATCTTTGTCCTCTGCAGCTATGGCTGAGCTAACAGGCATCTCAGCAGACAAAGGCATGTCCCAAGCTCCATCCTCCGACAGGAGTCTGATCTGGAAAGTGTGAACTTACCCAAGGGACCAACATTGAGCACTTCTCTCTCTATCCCCTGGCTCAGACCTCCTGCATCTCTGCTGTGATCACCTTATGCTCTAAGAGCTAAACATTTCAGAACCCTGTATACACACAGCACAATTATTTCCAGCTGCAGGACTATCATTAAGCTTTATTCCTCATACTATTAATCCCTTCAGAATTCTAAAACATATTCCAAGAACAATTTTCAAAGACAAAGCTTTTTAAAAAACCTTAGAAGTTAACTGCTAGTCCCTATGGAAAATAGATCCTGGTTTTCAGTTGCACTGCTACTGCAAAGACAGCCATAAACAATGGGAAAACTGTTAATAAAGCAAGTGGCTTTGTTTCAAGCTGCCAGTTACAGTGAGTCCAGGTGTTGCTTACAAAAACACAGGATTAAACAATCCTGACCATTAGGAACTGCAAAATACTGCCTTCCTTGAAATGCTGAATGTTAACTTTCGTTCACTGCATCTCTAGAAACAAGCTGCCTTTGCCAGGTCCACCATCCTTGTTGAAAGCTATTTGTCATACTGAACAGGGGTTCCCGGAAAAAAAAACAAACCTCTGCTGGGAGTGGAGGAGTAGAATATCAGTCTAATTTTTTTCTAAGAACTCAGTCACACTGTAATTTTACAAAAACAAATTATCTGCTTTGTTTTTTCTCAGATCAGTAGAAGGAACACAGTAGAAAATTAAACATCAATACAGTATCCATACTGAAAGCAGTTCCCCAGTGAAAAGCACAGTACGCTTTAGATTTTCCAGGACTGGTGAAGAAAACTCAGTAGTTAATGATGCAAAACCCACCAAGAGATAAGGCTTGAGACTCCTTTATTATCATATTGTGTTGGTGTATTGCTGACTCTCAGACTGTGGGTCAGCTTACACTGCAGGAGGCTAAAATACAAAAGCTTTGAGGGGGGAGGTCAGAGATAGGATCTGCAAATTCTGTGGTGGAGCTGAAGAACAATGTCGACAAAAAAACCGCAAACGAAGCTGCAGCCCAGAGCTACACCGTCCCTATGGCTCTTTCATCAGAACCAGGGAGGGAGAGCGAGCTTTTGGGAAAAATGACAGAGCACACTTATGTGTTATACAGAAGTTTAAGAAAGGGATGTTCCTGCAGGTGTGGAGAAAACTGCCTGCATGCCTGAGGAAGACCTCATCCAACCCCAGCCACCCGACTCTGAAGTATTATTTTCTCCAAGAAAAGTTATGTTACTTCAGGAACACAAACGACGGCATTACGCACTTATGATTTCCGTGAGGGTATTGAACTGGCATTTCAACTACATCTCCCCCCTCCAATAAAACTGTACACTCACTTGCTCACTTCGGCACAGTGATTATATCTTGGAATACTGCAAGACCGATGTATTTTTTTTGCTGTTGCCATGACAACTATGCTGTTAGGTCAGACCTAAAGCAGCAGCTGGCTTCTCCAGACCCTGATAAGTACGGCTCTGAACTTCAACATCCCCCCTTCTAAGTATGTTGCCTATATACCAAGATTTTAGTAGCTTTAATTTAAAGAGAACTACAAACTACACCCATTTTTCTGCCTCCCAAGAATCATTTGTATCATGAGGCAGGGAGCAGAAGTAACACAAACACATATTCCTCTGGTAGCTGTGGGAGCTCACATGACCTTAAGCATGCTGAAAATCTCGTTTCCAAGTAAATATGGGTATTAGCTGCTGGCATTAGTACGCTATGCACAGCTTAATGAAAGGGTGGCAAATACAGCTAAAGCTAAGGAAAGCTTTAACAGGATACCAGAGTCATGCCCAACAAAAATCTAAAACATTGTGCTCTACATTTACTCTTTTAAAAAGAAAGTCAAATACGTTTTCAAATTAAGAGCTTGAAAATACTAAACCACAGTGTCTGTAAGAATGAACTTGACTGACCATAACATAGGCAAGGAAAAGGGCTAGAATTTTCCATAAACACACTCAAGTTCTGCCACTGTAACCCCCTAGGCAGAGAGGTAACTACTACAGTTTGAAAAAGTTATGCTCAAATCCAGTGCATCACTTGGCCAAGATTTCAAATGCAAGTGAAGAGGACAGAAGAGCAGAAAAAAATAAAGCCGTTCACAGTTGAAATTTTTTTTGCAGTCAATCATATTTTATACTGTCCAATTAAGTGCTAAAATGGACATTTAAGGAATAAAGTGTACTACAGTATCTTGAGATCACTTGTTTGATGAGAACACTTGCAAGTTTCTGTCAGTGCTGTTATTACCACTGAAGGACACACACACAGACTGAACCTTGTGGCCACGGGGTTGTGGCTGAGGGATTGAGCACTGCAGCGGTTTATTAAGGAGGGAAAAAACCCCATGGTTCCACAAAGCATTCCCTGCTCAAGGCTCCCCTTGGCATTACACAGCATTGCTCCAGATGTACTGACACACGAGAGCCCAAAAAGCAGGAAAGCTGCTAAGAACTTGGAGCTATCCTGCCAAATCTTAACTCGCTTGACTGTAGGAAGAAACAAACCCCGAAGATTAAGTTTCTAACTAGCTATTAAGAGGAAGTCTAGTTTGCTAAAGCAAGTATAGCTCCTTTCAGTTCACACTGCTTACCATACTCGGCTTGTCCCCATCTTTGATAATACTGACATTTATCTACATTGTGCAAGTTATGAAACACCATCACTACAAATACAGGGCATTTCGGAAAGCAATTTACATGATCAGCAGTGTTTATTGCAAACCAGCTTCTCTCTTCTGCCATTTACAAGGTGGTCAGTAAAAGTAAGCACATGTGAACATAAAAACATTCACGAAACACAAACTGGTTTAATTAAAACTGAAAAGGAAAACACATAATGCAGAAATAAAAACTCTAGATACATAGCAATTACTAATTGTGAAGATGCTGATGATCTTGGAAAATCATTTGGGAATCCATGACCAAATACTCAGACTTAAATTCTGAGGGAAAGGGAGGAAACGACCATGACCTTCCAAGTCCTTCTGCACCACTCCACATAAAACTGTACTACTTGATATATTTTTCCATGAACTTTTTGTGAAATTCTGATCGCAGAGTATCATTCACGAATCTTTTGTCCTTTTTTGTTTCATCTATCCCCTTTGCACAATTCTTGAAGACAACGTCATCATCCCACCTGAAAACAAAAGTTTTTAACTTCAGTAAGTTTGTACGAAAATTAGGTGCGATTTACAAAAAACATATAAATGGAGTTTGATGCTCCTAGTTAAAGAACAACTAGTCAGTAGGACTAGATTTTAGTCTTTCAGAAAAGAAGATCTATTTTTCTATTCTAAGGCATCTCCTACATACTCATGGGTTAGAAGCAAGGTGAGTATTAGTAGATTAAAGGTTACCTTTACAGAAATTAATGACAATTTGAACAGAGCAGAAAAAACCCCTTTAATCTGATGGGCCTAATTTTTGATAAACCCAACAGTAACTGGAATACCTGTAAACAAGAACTGTGTTGAGAAGAAGGCTGGTATTTATTAATTTTAATAGGCACAAGACAATCACTACCTGCATCACTATCTCAATCCTACATTACACTGCTTGTGACAAGATCTGAGGAAGGAAACAAAAACTAGTAGCAGTGATAACATTTTCTGACTGAATAGAGAGAGGGAGCAAGGGGATGGGTATCAGGAAACAAACTGCACAGTACCTCCTCTTCACTTTGAAGTTTGCCTGAGGCTGTGCTGGGCCAGTAAGGTTCAGCAGTGGGTTACCACTCAGAATGTTCTCCATCCGAATTCTTTCTTCTTCAGCCTTTTGCTCTTGTTCCTGAGAACCAGAAGAGGATGTATTACTTTTCTACGCCACTTTTCTCCTCTAGTTGGTAGAGATAATAATTATTTAATTGTGAACACTTGCACAGATGGAGCTTCAATTTCTAGCTCAGACTTTTCAGAGTGTTTGGCACTTGCTTATGAGGATAGAAGCAGAGATACTCTAAAGAGCTTAACTTTGCTAATAAACTGTCAAACTAGAAACACTCATATCTGCTCTACTTAGCTGTGATGCCCCATCAAATATTCATTTCAATTCTAGCTTTATCATTTACATATTTATTAAAAATTGTATACAGCTTAAAAGACTTTCTTTATCCTCATGAGAAAAGAGAGTACATCTTACAATATTCACTAGGTAGAAGAAACCTTACAGCATGTTCAAACTTCTCTGTTTTCAGCAGCTGTTTGGGTTTCACAACTAAAACTTCCCTTGGGACCAATTAAAAAGGATATTGAGAATTCCTCAGTGAAACTGAACAAAAGATGTCATAAGACTATCAAAAAGTTCCAATATTAAGGAGCAGAAAAATTTTCTTCTCCTTTTACTCTCAAATGCTTGTAACTTAAGCCTAAGTGAAGCAATGCACTACAAGCAACACAAAGTAATTTCACTGCCCACGCTTCCAAGCTCTATTAACATATCTAGTGACTTAAATGTTCACAGACTTCAGAATCGATGTGTAATATTCATTTTATGTCACCGTATTTTTCCACAAGCTTTCACAAATATTGCCGGGAGTGATCTCTGATGAAAGAATCAGGAGGAAAAAGAAAAATTTAAATTTGGATGACTAACCAGGTCTGAAGACATTCTAATTAAAAAATGAAGTCTCACTAGCATTGCAGAAGAATCAAACCAGGGCTTTTAAAAATTATATAAATTAAAGGCAAAGAAATCACAAGATTGGTGAGGTTTTTCTTCCGAACTGCAGAAAATTCATGCCTGAGGACTTTTATGGGATCCCAAAAGAGGAAACAATTTCCTTGATGCAAGTGTTTATCAGGTTTAAGTGCTAAACTCGATGCTGATGCTAGCCAGAACTCTCTAGCTTTAAATATTTAATCAATACTAAGTGATTTATTACTATCTACAACTTACAATATTTTTCAATTAAATTAATCAGGTATGTGAAATTCTGGATGGATGCCCCATCCCTAGAAGTGTTCAAGGCCAGGCTGGATGGAGCTGTAAGCAACCTGGTCTAGTGGAAGGTGTCCCTGCCCATGGTAGGGGGGTTGGAACTAGATGATCTTTAAGGTCCCTTCCAACTCAAAACATTTTGTGATTCTATGAAATTTTCTTTTAAAATACTTCAACTCTCCTAAGAACACCACGGATTTCACATACTTACGAATACCAGATGATGCAGGATCACTGGTAAAGATTTTACCTTCCAAAATCTACTCAAGTTTTAGTTATGAAAAAACACCCACCATTACGCTGCTTCTCACAAATAAAATGTAGAACCAGCTGCAATTAATTGCCAGTGGGATGACAAAAGCTCCCCAAAAGGGCATATTGCTTAAAACCAGGGCACAGCTTCAGGACAAGCACTGTAATGCCCTTATTAAACCACATGCATAGGCAAAACTTGCCTTTGCTGCTGTATCCATGGAGCTTTAACACAAACCACAGCAGTTAAAAGTTATTAACATACATCAACTAAAGTTTTCATTTTCAAACATAGCTCTAAATCCAACATTTGCATTCCAACTTCAGTTATTACCACCACAGTAAATAAGGAAACACAGAGAGCAAAAATATTTTATATGGAACAACAATTTCTCCCCATATTTGAAATATAAATTCACATTATACTTTTCTCTGTGGATAAGAGACAAGAAATGTATGCAGCTTCTCTGCACAGCATGTCAGCCTCTGATTTACCATCATCTTTCTGTGTAACATGGAGGAGCCAACAGCAGTGAAATACAATTTACTGCCCTCTGTGTCTTCCCACCAGAAGTCCAGCAGCCCTCAGACTATTGTACAGCTCATGCATGCAAAGCACTGATTTGAAACTAAGCAAAATCTAGGATACTGGTATGAGTGAAAACCCCAGTATTGATCTTCAGGTGTCTCCTGGGAGGTGATCACATTCTCTTTAAGACCATTAAGCAAATTTACAACAGGATGCAAGCATGTGAAATGTTCTCTGTGTTGTCCAAAGTGAGGTGGGCTCTGCATCATTAACTTTAATCTTCAATGCTCCATTAAAAGTGAGACACTGAAAACACAAGAAGCCTGGGACAAACCTTGAAAGCAAATAAGAAAGCTGCATACCAAAAATTCATACTCAAGAGAAGGTAGCACTAATAAGATCATTGTAAGAAAATAATAGTCCTCTGTTGAAAAATGCTTCTGTGGAAAGAACTTCTTCCAAGTCCTATATATGCAAACAGACACGGCAGTTTTCCATTTCAGAGCTGAACTCCAGGTGAACTCTTCTGAAGGTGGCATGTAGAGCACAGCACAGTCTTGCCCTCGAACTTCCAAGACAGTAACCTCAGCCGCGACCCAAAGTTACTAAACCTCTGCATCACACATTACTTTATCTGGGGCAGGCATTACTATCTTAGACTGGGTTTTTATGATGCATGAAAATGCATCCACACACCACTGACAAATACAGAACTACAATGCCCTCCACACACAGTGGTTTTTTAATGATCAAAGGTCAACTGGAGTCAGCCAGCACCTTCTGGTGGGAATTATAGCTCTTCTTCCCTCCCTTCTCCCATTTTGGATTTAATCTCAACAGTTCCTACAAAGCTGATGCTTCCAGCACTCTCTACCCTGCATGAAGAGAAGTGAAAAGCACTCAGTCATTTAAATTGTAAACATTGAGAATCACTAGGGAATTATAAAGCTAATATTAAGAATCATAAAAAATATGCATACAGTACTCCAGTGTTCTTATTACATAAAGATGCACACTCAAATTTCCTATAATAAGATTTCTAAAAGGCATGTTACACTTCATCCTAACTTCTATCTGCTTGACATAACCCATGTAATATCCTTCAGCCTCAATTAGCCTGACATAGCTTACTTCCTGACAACAAAGAAAAGCATTATCAGACTGAAGTGACAAAATGTGGTGATAGGAAAAAAAACCCCAAAGCCGAAATAACACTTTCAAGAAGTATTACACTACAGGCAATTGTATAAGACCAAAAGAGGGATTGAGGTCTGGGTTAAGACACCTACAGCTAGACATGGGCACATAGGCACCTGAGCTCAAGTCTTGGCAGAGGTCAAGAGGATACAATATGAAGTCAAGATGGGCCTTCTGCTCATACTAAACTACTGACACAGGAGACCAGCGACACTCCAGGCTCTACTGACTGCATCTCCACGGCACCACCATGGAGGCTGGGATACATAACCTGTACATTGGCCCCAACAACTTGGCCTTTCAGGCTCAACTGAATTCTGTCTAAAGCTGGCTATTGCTAGCAAAATATTGCATTGACTTAAGTGAATTACAATTGCAGAGGACTGGAGGGTGGCAAAAACTGCCTTATAATTGAAAGAAGTGGTAGGGGCAATCTTGGGAATTTCATATGATTACATTTTACTTTTGCACCTATTAAATTAATAAAAACAATTATGAACATAACATTAACAGAAACTGTCAAGTGTCATTTTACAGTGACAACAATTACAGAAAAAAAAAAATCAGAAAATACAGAAAAAAAGTTTTCTGTATTTGCAGTAGGAGATGCTGCAGAGCCCATGGGCACTTTGTGTGGCCCTTCACTGCTTCTCAGCTCTGGTAACAAACACAGCTCTGCTGTCTTTTAGAAGTGTAGAGGCAGAACAACTAAGTATTAACAAACTGCATAAGCTTATCTTTGTCATTAAAAATCAACAGATTTAGAGTGTGAAAGCAAAGAATCATTAGGAATAAATAGGTGTTGTTGCAAAGTTTGTAGTGTGGTTGCATTTGGTGGTGGGAAGCAACAAGTTACTGGTTGTTCAGTTGTCAGTCACAGAAAGGTGCAGTTTGCCCAGAAACAAGGAGATCTATCAACAGCAAAGGATCAGTAAACCTCCATTTTGAAAATGCTAGGGACCTCTTCCCTAATGACCATGGAATGGGGGACACATTGTAGGCGTGTCAGAAAGCCTGTAACCCTGGAGTACCTCAGCCACTGGGGAAATGGGGAGGGACCTGGGTTTCAGGCAAGGGGATAAAAGATGGTGCAACCTCTATCAAGTGGAGAGACCTCACTGGGGATTGTCTAATGAACTCTCCCTTTTATTCGACTAAAAGTTTTAGTTAGCTCCTCTGCCTCTGGGATATTTTTGAAACTCATAATAGCAGAAACAGATATATTTTTCAGAACAGAAGGAAGCAGATCTGTTGACTAAGGTATCGCCAGTTTCAGTCACTTTACAAAGAAGACCCGGCACATATGGTAATTTATTTATGGAATTCAGTTTTTCAAAGCTGTTCTAGGTTGGATGACATTTCAATATATTTGCTACGATTTTCAGGAAACAGGCTAATTCTAAAGACTGGTCTCAAGGACTTTTTTTGCATTATTTAGCTTCACTAAAATCTCCCAAAGAAGGTATTCAAGAGAAAAAAAAAAAAGACAATTTACCAAGTTTTATATCTTAGAGACATGACGTGGAGAAAATACTAGGTGTAATTCACAGTGTTGTAAAGTTGACATTTACACTTAAGCTAAGTGATATATTTTGGCCAGAGATACAAAATCCCTCATTTCCAGCCAAAAGAGGTTTTCATTATGTTTCATAATTTTCCACATAAATCTTCCACTGCCCACTCCTCCACTGAAAGCTGGGACACTGCAGGCGCTGGAGCATGGGTTGTATCAAATCAAACAGACCAGACATAACCTTCATAGCTGTCTGAGCTTCACACCTCTGAGGCACAATCTAGCACAGCTGTTCACAAAATAATCGGCTCCTAGTGCCTCCCCGTTGTTCTTGTGTGCAGTGGAACAAAGGCTTATTAAGCTACAGCAGTACAAATACAACAAACCCACAACAGAAGCCTAAGGGGGAAAACAATACATCTGTATTCACTCCACCCTTTCTAAAATAATGCCTCTTTGCCTACCTTTCTGTTCTGCAACACAAGGTGGTTTATAACGCTTTTCCTAAGCCATTTCAGCAAAAAACATGCTATGGATTATTCCCGCACTACAGCCAGCAACGCTGTGCTGTTCAGAGGTAGTGTGCTGCACCAACTCTCTGCAGAGATCCATCAGACATCAGCCACGTTGTAACCACCGTGTTAGGGGCAGAGGCAACAATACACAAATATTGTGGGGTGGGGAATACAACTGGACTGGCAGAGGGAGCCCCAAACCCGAGCAAGCAGATAGACATGCTGCTATGTAAATTAGATTTCACAGCAAGCCTTTGCTGCACAACTGCACTCACCATGTAGCAGCACAGCTGGGGGGAAAAAAGTGGACAGAACTATATTAACCTTAACTAAACAATTATTCCTTATCTTGCTTTAAGATTTAACAGTCCCTGGGCATATTTGTTTCTGACAGCAAAGGAAAGACAAACAGTATTGTTACTATGGTTATTTTTTTTTAGTATAGTTCCTACCCTTAGCACAGAGCAAGATTACTTTTACAGAAAGTGCTGAAATTCCTGAAACTACTCCATTGTAATAAAGTCAGTTACCCTACTTTGTTTTCATAGATGTTGAGCAGCTGAAAGGAAACCTGAAATACCCACATTTCACTGAAGGCTGAAAAAAAAAATATAAAAACCACATAACCTGATTTGAATGCTAATTTTTGAATGACACATTGTGACAGCCCTGCCCTTAGCAGCAGGGAACGAAACTCAGTAATGCAGAGATTCACCCCAGTTACTTGATCCTGTGCAAATTACTAACTCTGTGCAACACAGTGATTCAAATAACTGAATGAAACTGCTTTTGCCTCTTTACTGAAATTCTTTCTTATATCACCAATTTGATATTCTAGTTTTAGTCACACTCTTAAGACTTAAGGGAAAAGGCTAATATTTATCAAGACTCATTTTCTGATGTTTTATTTGAATGCCTGTGACACGGCTAAGACACAGGGCAGAGCTAAGATCTACTGTGACCACTGGTAAAGTAATATATTCAGTTACAGAGAAACATTTGGTGAAATAAAACCGTTAAGAAAACATATCAAAAACTTTAAGTCTGCCCTCAACTAGGCAAAAAATGACTGGATGTTCAAACAGCTTTGCTGGAACTGCACTTGTACATTCAGCTGCTCACTGATTTGAAGTTTGTTTTTAATTATTTCAATTTACCTTTTAAGGAAGCACTTGCAAATTGAAAATCAAGAGCGTTGTAAAGCTGAATTTAGAACACTGAAATGCTTACATGAAGCCTATCCATGGACAGTTAACACAGGCACAGCCCCAGCATTTGTACAGTTTTATAAAGACCTAGAATTATTCCACAGAAAAGGCTTTCAAAACTAGAATTTCCTGGTTAGTTTAGTGTCTACTAGAAACAACCTCAGATTGCAATTGTGGATGGTGTGAAAAAAGTCAGGAGGACTCCCATGCTCAGTTTTTAAAAAACATTCATGGTATTTGTTTAATGATTCTACCTAATTCAAGAGAATGTAAGCATTTCGAGAAGTTAACAAGCTTTGAGAGGAATTGCTTATTTGGCTGGCAAACTATTACAACCTCTTACAACTAACATTGTCAAAATTAGATTTAGAGGATTTCTATGGAAATTGGTATTACCACATAAGGGCAGTTAACAGAGAACAAAATGACCTGAAAAAAGCAGATTCTCATATTTTCTTTTTAACTGCTGTCTCACCCAGATATTCATTTTGAAAGGAGCAGTCCTCCTTTCATGGCAATGTAAGTAATGGACACCAAAGTGAGGAGTGAAAAGAGTTAACAAAAACACAGTTTACTCTAGCTGAAGTCTCAGAAATGATTGGACTAGCATTTTAATAAATCAAAATAACTAAAGTATCTGGGGAAAATTACATATTGCACAGGTTTGGGATATATTACTTATTTTACCCACTTAATCTTATTAAGACCCTGGGATGTTCCAAGAAGATGAGAAGAAAAGACACATTAATCTGTCCATATAACAACGAGATTCAAGAATGACCTGCAGAGTGAAGAGAGAACAGGCATTCACTCTGCAGTTTCCCTCTGCTTGGACACTGGTTTACCCACACTGCCTGCTATGGACAGCAGCATTTCAGCAGATAAAGCATTCCTGTACATGGATTAGGATTAACAGCAAGTACACAATTAAGACTTTACATGAGATGTTATCCTGACATCAGTTGACTGATTAATACAAGGTTACTTACAAAATTATGTTTAAATTATGGCTTGCAATACATAGCTATATGAAATCCCCCATATCTGAACGGAAAAGGAATTTACATACCTTTAAAAGATTCTTTCCAAGACTGAGCCCCACCCTGGTTTTTACTTTTTTCATCAACATAGAGTTTCCTACTCTCAAAAAACCCCAATAAAATAAAATTCTAATAATCTGTAGAGCACCCTCTATTTACCGAAGATGCCAGTTTTAAAGAGAGCCTACCTGCCACCAACCAGTGAAAGGATGAACAGTGTAGGTCTGGACAGTGAGTGTGCAATAGTGGGCACCATTGCAAATAAATAACATACTAATTTTTAGGAAGAAACAAACGTTCATTTCATGTAAACATGCAAATATTGAGTATGCACACGGCATTGGGTATTATAAACTCTGCTTCTGGGGGAAGGAGAATGTCCATGACGGTAAAACATAATACCAGTTAAGAAAGGAAAATAAAACAAGTGCTATCCTAAATACTTCATGGCTTTTAGCACCCTCTAGTGACAAAATTAGAATTTCATGGAGATTCTCACTTTCCACACATGAAAAGAGAAGCACGCACTTGGTTGTCTGAGCTGCAATTTACTACCATTATTTTTCTAATGCAAGTTCTCTACCCTGAAATGTGACAAGTTATGCTGTTTAATAGAGATATATAATTTCAACTATCAGGCAAAATGAAAAATCCACACAGACCTAAGCACTGTGCAAGGACAGTTGAAGTCAAAGTCTTCCCTTACACATGGATACACCTTATTTGTAGTTCTGTACATTTCACACAGGAATACATGTAAGAATTGTTACCAGTGTTTTTAAGTCATTTTCACCATGTTGTTACTGCAAAAGACAATTTCATTTCTGCGTGATGTGCCTCAAATACCCAGATAAAGAGACGAGACGTGTCTTCAGACATACTTTAATGCATGAGACCACTCACAGGCCAGATGGAGAATCAAGTATCAACAGTCTTCTACAGCAAAATTTCTGCACTGAAGCAGCACGGTGCAGCTTTTAGCCTTCTGTACCACTTAACTCCAAAATTGCAGAGCTCACTGGTTTTTACAGGCCTTGTTGATTCTAAAGGTACATTTCTATATTTTTAGGCAAGAACAGGCATGCACTACATTGCTGCCTACAGCAATTAAAACATTATTCTCTCCTAGCTCTTTCTAGTGTCTGCTAGAAGCTATGCCCTGTTCACTGCCAACTAAGCATTCATGAAAAACACTAAACTATGAATATGTGTGTTAAGCTACAGGAAAGGTCAGGGGTAGTTCAGTGGCTTCAAAACATTAAGTTGACAGAGCAGCCTTTGATTAGCCTCCTGTTCAGCATTTAATGTGTTTATTCAGCATGTTCTAAAAAACATCTCAGATTAGTTTATAAAAAGGTGACAGGTGGCTCGGTTTTCTGACAGATTTTTTTTTTGTTTGTTTGCTTTGTGGTTTTTGTTTTGTTTTGGTCTACTCTAAAGGAGAATATACTTATAAAAATGTACAAAACTACTCCAGCTGAAGGAAGCAACATTTTACAAATGCACTAAGATGATTTAAGTCCTATTCAAAAAAAGAAAGCACTTGGTAAAAGTAGATGAGGGAATGCTACATGTATCCACTTCTGTTGTACCCCAAAAGACAGAGTGTTTCAGCAGTGAAGATTAAATACCTGTATTCTAAACTCTATTGCAATACAATGTTATAGCCAGTACCCAATACAATTCTAAATCCTGATCAGTTTGACAACACAGACTATCCCCAGAAACAGTCCCAGGAAGTCCATTAATCAATCAGGGATTTTGCTAATGCACTCCAGCCCAACAGTCTCTCTTACACAAAGGAGCCAAAAGCAAAGGTTTTAATCCCACTCACAGGAAAACATCTGTAACTACAGGGACTTCACTCCCCTTTCAAGGGCAGAAAATGGTGTTTCTGTCTGTAGACAGAGATTATAGGGAGGTGTGAAAGCTACATACGCATTGAGTTTCCCAGTTCTGAAAAGACTGCTGTATTATTGTTCGTTTTTGCAGAGACATTTTTCAAATGAATTTGCCTGTATGTAACCACATGGAAATAGTTTCGGTCTTAGAGTTAAAACTGGTGCTCCTTGTCAAGGCAACCACAGCACCAATTCTATGAAAAACAACTACTATATAAAACCTGCAGCCATAAGAAGCAGCATCAAAAAGCACATATCTTTATTTCAGAAATAACTTTTTTGTTTCATAAAAGCTAATTAACAAATTAAATTACACTGGATAGTATGCAGCTCACTAATGCCACCTATACAGTTTGGCAGGATAGCTGTCTTCAGATGACTTGTATATGAAAAGCAAGAGTATCCTGACTGACTGCCTCTACAAACTGTAGGAGAAGTGAATAAAATGTTTCAGTGAGTAAAACATTCAGTATATCTATATTCTTGACAATTATTAGATAGAAGAACAAATACATCATACTTGAACGGCACTGTGTTCAGCAGTTCTTACTTGCCCTAAGTACTTAAGGTACACCAGTTTTAATAAACAACAGTTTACAAAAAAAACCAGGTGCTCTTAAACAGGTGAGATTTTACCTTTCGAGCCTGTTCCTCAGCTCGTTCTTTCTTGATTTTTTCCAGTTCAGCCAGAAGAGCTGCAGTGTCATCATCATCACTGTCTTCCAAGTCCTCATCTTCATCATCTTCCTAATAGCAACAAATAGAAGTAAGAATCAGCTCATTCATTTCATTTAATAAAAAAAATCCTGGTCTGCCCAGCTAAGGTTGTTATTTGCTGATTTCTGAAGCACGTGGGTGCTTGTAGTAGCAGAAAACACAACACAAATGGTTTGTTTGCTCTTGTATAGTAAAGTCAAGACAAAAATATGTCTGTGCTTTCAGGATGACTGCAATTAAAAATGCAGTGTAACTGACAGACCCTAGAGAATGGCCGTCCTCAAACACTCTCTAATCACTGTGACATAAGTCATTACAACATTGTGCCTGAATAACTCCGTCCAATACTGCTGGGACCCAGTATCACAGGATTAAAAACCCCTGAGCTTACTGTCAAACCTTTGACCTAGCTCCTAGATGTCAGCATGAGGAAAGGAGCCAAGGGTAAGCATCTTTTGCTCATGCAGACAGTCATTTGCATATATCCCAGCAGTTCTACCTTTGAGGAATTCTAACCCAGTAGTGGACAAAAAAGTCACCCATTACCCACACTTTAAGTGGTATTTTCAGTTCCCTAGTTTTTGTGTGCTTTCCAAGAACAGCATGGACCAGAATCCTCTGAACTGCTCTGGACCTTCACCACAGCACAGAAACTGGAAAAGGAAGACACGTCGGAACCTGTCTTAAATCTTTAGCAAACGTAAAACTACATATTCCATTAAGAGCAAATCCTGAAGGCAGGACAATAAAAGGAAAGAAGACAGACAAAAGATACGTACATCCGTAAGCGGATCATCTGCATCAAGATTTGCTGCAGGAATCTGGTCTAGCCGAGGCTTCTTAGACACAGAAGATGACGTTGTATGTTCTATGGCAGAAGAGTTTAAAGTAAGTCACTTCATTTAACAGCATCTAATGTCAGAAAGCAAAAATCTTCACAAAATATTTGTCTTGCATTACAGTAAGAGAAACAAGCTTATGCTCTCTTTTCCCTCACTTCTCAGTCTTAATGCCCATGCTAATTCCTCCCCTGTAGATATCCTCAAGAGAAGTGATAACATCCCAAACTTATGGCCTCCAGAATTTTTTTAAGTCATTATTTGAGACAGAAGGAATAGCAGGAGAAATAGCTGTGGAAAAAATATCCTTATTCTATAGATCCAACTGGAGGATTCCCATTTAGGACCACCCCAAAACATTACTCTTGGCTACTTTTGCCCAAACCAAAATTTGAAATTTGAAAGCTGTGCAATACTTTTACACCTAAAGTGCTTAAAGTATGCCAAGTTTAGTGCTAAAAATGAGTATTTCTCAAAATGCTCTTTGATTTTAATTATTACTTCCCCATATCTGAACAGAACTGTGTACTTTGAAAACAGATTTATTGTTACACTGGTGCTGTGAACACCAGAAGATGAGTCACTCCCCCTTCTCCTTCCTGTCTCGCTTGTCCAAGTACAAGAAAAAGCCCTTTATTAGCTGTACATACTTGTTGCCAATTCATTACAACCACACTGTATCAGCTGGCCTGCAGGATGGCCTAGGCTTTTCTACTGGCTGGCCTAGATTCCTGCTAGCATGAAGCCAGAATGAAAGCCAGCAGACATTCCCTTGCAGGTCAACAGCTCTGAACTATCAGACCAATATCCCAAATTCTACTCCCATGACATGCTGTCTGTAACCTGCAAACTTCTTACAACACTAAGCTTCATGCAAGAGCAGTGTCACACAAAGCCTTTGAGATTTTTGTTTCTCTGTTTTTACCTCTGGTTGGTCTGTCTCTGTTCTTCTCTCTTGCAGCGACACGTTCTCTCTCCTCCAGCTCCCTTCTGAAATCACGGTTACGCACCTCTTCAGGAGCATCCTGAGTGGTCTGTCTAAAATAACAAACAAGGGGGAAAGAAAGCCTGAATTTTGACAGTCTGCATCTGGGAGCAATTTTTCCAAGGAGGCCAATAAATCCTGGGGTGACCAGCACTATGGTGACCTTTCTTCACCATTTTCTTCCCTGAAGTTGCTGCTGCAAACCCAGTCTCTGAAGCTTACAGATAAGACCAAGACTAGAACATCCTTTTCATAAACCTTCATAGACCGTGACCACTAAAGAAAAGGTTGGGAGAACAAGTAAAACACGAGCTTTAGTGAAACGTCTTGAAACACATTTGTCCCTCTTTTATATAACACATTGACCAAAAGCAATGAACTATGTATATCTGAGTCACACCAAGTTCCACCTAGAGAGTGCTGAAACTACTGTGGAAATCTTGAAAAGAACTAAGGAATAAAAACAAGCAGCAATTCCTTTCACCTCTCTGTGAACCTAGTGCTGGAAATAAGAGTGCCTGGACGAAACCCAGACTTGAGCCATTATAAACACATTGTGTGCACAGTCTGTCTTTATGATGAAGTATTTAATTTGCTTTTGTAATTAAAAACCTGAACTTGGAATTCCTGTTAGAGCTGCAAAATCCCCCCAAACCCTGTATCATTCAGGCGAACATGAGTGGGACTGAAACACTGAACTTTTCCAGCAATGATGCAGTCCTGGCAATTTAACAAAGACAACTTTGTAGTAGGTATTTGGAAGAAAGAACAGAAGACACTTAATACTCCCTCCATCTCTCCTTCTCACACAGATAGATTTGTTAAAACATACATTGTTTATTCCTGTACATACCTGTCCCTACACACTTCTTTCAAAGAAACAGACTGGTGTTCCAAATCCTACTTTTGTTTAAAAAACAAAGCACCAGTAAAACACATTTGACAGCACTTTTTGTGCTGTTGATTTTGGTATTCTCCAAAACACTCCAACTCCCTTATGAACAGGTATTCTTAAAAACCAAAGGGCCAGGAGGGAAGAGGTGACAGGGTAAACATCTACACAAAAAAGCACAGAAGTAAAACCTTGACAGTAATTTCATGGAAAAGAGCAACATCAGTTAGATAAAACAAACATTTTTAGGTTGTCACATTTAACAGAAATTCTATGTATCACATTGACTCCAGATTTTATTTAATCTTTCAAAAAGATAACAAAGATTTTTATGCATCTCAATGCATACAGAGGAAAATATTCCTAAGATCACATTATTTTCTCAGTAGCTAAAGCAATTTCCTCTCATAGGACCTGCATGAACCACTTGCAGTGTTTAACATCAGCTCTTCCAACACATACTACTGCCTGAGTGCTATTCTGTGATTTTCCTGCCTCATCTTAATGCCATTATCAAGCAGTCTTTTGCCAAGAACATGACGTGGTTTTCCCACTTTTAAGACATGCTCAACTTGGTTTCTCCCATCCCATCTTGCTCTGCAAGTGACAGCACTTTCGGTGGCTTCCTTTCCACTCCACTGCCCAAAATGCTCAGTCTCCAATGCTCATATTCTCCTTCTGATGTTTCACATCCACAAGCAGTAACAAATACCACTAAAACTAAACCTCTCCAATGACCTGCACTGCATTTGATCTCCTAGGTCTGCTTTTGAGACTTTCACTTTCAGCCCACTTGTTCAGCATTGCTGCACAAGCTCTGGACCCTGCTCACTGTCGAGCACATCAACATCTACCATGAAAATTTCAGGTACCACTCATAACAAAAATATCCTTCCCAGCCTGTTTTGCCCTAAGACCCAAAACACCAATACTGACCTGTATTTGATTTTAGTATGAGAAGGAAGATCTCTGCTGGAATATTGTTTGGATAGCTGGCTTAAATCTCCTTCACCTTTTCCTCTTCCTCCTCTTGCAGGTTCAAACGTTGGCCTTGCTGCTGTCGTCATTTTAACTCCTAAACAATCAAGGGATAAACCCAGTTGTTACTAAACATGTAGTGAAAGACATTCATCAGAAGCTACTTTGCTCCTGAACTGTAAAAGCAGTAACAAATCCCACCACAGAACACCAGCTATCGCTCGACTCCTGATCCTTGAAATTTAAGGAGCTTTTTATTGAACAGAATTTATCTAGATTTTCAAAATAAAATCTTTGCCAACATGCTTGAAAGACAACACACAGATTCTAACAAGAATATGAAGGCACCTTTGTAAAGTAAATAAAACTGCCCAGGAGTTGGTCTCCAATTTTTAAAACAAGTGGCTCAGTCTTGCAACTGAACTCCTCCTCCTCCTGACACACTGCAGTCAAAAATGACTGCCTGCAGGGAATGATCCCTTCATTATTCCACAAACCATATCTAGGTACCATCACCAGAAATGTTTGTGGACACATAGCACAGCACGTCCAGGATGGTGCCGGTTGTTAAACACTGATGAAGATCACGCAAGCTGAGCGCTCCAGCCCTGGCCACGGCCCTGCTCCATCTTCCAGTGCAGGCACAACCCTGTTATGAATGCTGGGGCACAGGATATCAGGAAAGGGTTCTTCACCCAGAGGGTGGGTGGGCACTGGAACAGGCTCCCCAGGGAAGTGGTCACAGAACCAAGCCTGACAGAGTTCAAGAAGTGTTTGGACAAAGCTCTGAGGCACATGGTGTGACTCTTGGGGCTGTCCTGTGCAGGGCCAGGAATTTGACTTCGATGAGGGTGGGTCCCTTCCAACTCAGGTTATTCTATAAAAAATTCTGTGATCTTAAATCTATCTGAAACAATTCTCATTCCTGCTTCATCAAGACACACACATCCACTAACCACAGCCTAAAGATATTTAGGACACAGAAACCTGCAGCGAATATAAAGGCACTAGTCCTACCAACCAGAATGCTGAACGTTGAAGGGTGACAAGAGAACCTACTAAAAATATTAAAAAGCAAAGAAAAAACCCATGACATTGCTTTGTATGCTTTTGTGGTATACAAATATTTATGCTCTACTTACATTATTTGTTATTTAGTCACTTTTAACGAGAGCACAAAGCACACAACTTCAGTGTCAAAATTACAATAGAACCTGTGGCTGAAAGTAACATCCCATCAGGCAGAACACAGTTACTGCCACTGACCCACTGAGTGGGTCACACACTGACAAAACAAAATTAGCAGAAGGAAACACCTTCAAAAAGAAGTGAGACAGTAACTAGGCTTGACTTGTTAATCAAGGATGGCTGATACATTTCACTGATGCTTTGCAAGTCAGCTGAAGCTCAGCGAGACATTTTAGCTCTGCCTTGGCACAGACTCTGCGAGACCCATGATGCAAGAAAGTCACTTGCTCTTGTAACTTATCTATGCTAATTATATGTAACACGATTGATCCATGAATTCAGGTGAAGAATGGGATCCAATGTGGCTGTATTAGTTTCATGAAGCATTAACAAACTGTCTGGCAAGTGCCCCTGGTTCGCTTAAGTCACAGAATCACGGGTTGGAAATGACCTCTGAGATCATGGAGTCCAAGCCACAACTGATCACCACCTTGCCAACCAAATCGTGGCACTAAATGCCATGGTCAGTCTTTCCTTAAACATTTCCAGGGACAGTGACTCCACCACCTCCCTGGGCAGCCCACTTCAATGTCTACTCACCCTTTCTGTGAAGAAATTCCTCCTAATGTCCAACTTGAACCTCCACTGTTGTGGCTTAAGACTGTGTTCTCTCGTCTTGTCACTAATTGTCTCGGAGAACACCCCCACCTGGCTATAACTTCCTTTCAGGTGTTTGCAGACAGTGAGAAGGATCCCCCTAAGCCACCTTTAATCCAGGCTAAACATCCCCAGCTCCCTCAGCCGCTCCCCGTAGGACTAAGTCAGTCTGTGTTCACCTTGCCCTAAAAGGACCCAAACCCCACCTGAAACCACTCGGGAACCGCCACACCGACCTCTGAGGTTTCAGAAACGCGGGCCTGAAAAAGCCTCTTTAGCGCTACCAGGAGGTACGGGCCAAGAGAGAGTGACCAGCGTGAAGCTGAACTGCCTCGGCCTCGCCGGGCTGCGCCCTCCCGGGGGGGCCGAATCGCAGCGCCGGGCCTCAGCCCGTCCCCTCTCTGGGGGAGCTCCCCCCCCTGCACCTCCTGCCTCACGGCCGCCTTTCCCCCCTCAGGGTTCCCCCCGCAGCCCCCTCAGGGCTCCCCCCGCAGCCCCCTCAGGCCGCCCACCCGCCGCCCTCCCGGGCACTCACAGCGCGGCCTCCTCCGCCCCGCGCACCAGGCCCTACACCGGCGCCATAGGTCCGCCACGCGCCCACAATGCACCGCGGCGGGAGCGCGGACCATGGAGAGGGGCGGGAGTGCGTCCGCCATGGCGGCTCTGAGCAACTTGGGCTGGTGGGAGGTGTCTCTGCCCGTGGCAGGGGGCTGAAACTAGGCCGTCTGTAAAGCCCCTTCCAACCTTAACCATTCTTTGATTTTATATTCACTGCTGTCTCTGTAAAGAAGCCAAAGCATGAGCGAGCGTCAGTCGGGGATTAAATTTCCCCTTTAAAATGCAATTCCTTCTTTGTTTTTACCGTTCCCTTTATTATCAAACTTCTGCGAATCCACACGAAGGTATGTGAAGTAAAAGGCTCTTTCATGTATCTACAAATTTACACGGAAACATTTTTCCCTAGCGCTCTGCAGCCAACATGCAATTTAGAACAGAGCCCACAAGAGGTCCCACAGATATTGCCATCCAGGGAGCTGCTATGCAGCAACGATGGGAAGTGCACCCTTTGTGTCAGCAAGCCATCAGAGAAAGCACTTGGAAGAAGTGGGCCTTTAGTATAGAAAGAAACCAATTATTTTAAGCAGTTTTTCAAAAATGTTTAGCTTCACTCCGAAGTCGGGTAAATAGTAACAATAACAACTGTGTCATTTCCTAATAGCTACGCCTGTCAGTAACCAAGTATCCACCATCGCACTTTCTCATCTGCAAGCCTCAATCTGCACCCCGTGAAATGGGTTTATGATTTCTTCCACTACAGGCAATTTAGACACAAGATCACAGAGAAGTCTGGCTTTGGGAATTTGGTACTGTTGGACTATAGGTCACAGAAGCCTGAAATCAGTGCATCATCCTATGATAGTGGGTGTTATTCCTAGACTACAAATCTGTGGAGGAGTTGTTTCACTAGTTTGACCATCGTGGTAGAGCAGAATGTTGTATTTTTCTCAGTAACATGTCCTGAAGGCAATGCCTACTGTTCACTTGTAACAGCTATTGGAAGAAAGTATCGAGTCTCTCTTACAGACCTCAAGAACCAAAGGGACTTCTGCTGTTGTGTTAGAGGAAAAGGCAAACATTCTGTGTGTGCTAAAAACTGGCACAGTCCCTGCTCTGAACAGATTGGAAGATTCTTTAAATAGCAAAGGAACGGCCTAGTGTTTTTGGCCAAAATTGTTCCCCAAGCAGCTTTCTTTCCCTCACCTTGTGTGTATCACTGTGAAGTACAAGTAGTTACAGATGTGTTTTATAGTCCAGGGTTTTGTTTCCTTGGAAGACTTGAACACTAAAGATGGATATTGGTGAACTGGAGGTGCCTGAGACCAGACTCCTGAAAGTCTTGTTGCAGAGGCACCTAACCTTCACAGGCCCACAACTTTTGGGTTTAAAGATCTCTGAACACACAGATTTTTGCGCAATCTTTAACTTGTTTGGACTCAGTTTAGGTCTAAGAACTTTAGCATCATGCTTTCTCTAGGGCCTAACAGATCTCTTTCCCACTCAGATGCTCAGGGAGCCTTCATCCAGTAATGACTCTCAGATCATGTCTGCACTCTTCGATGTCACCATCAGTCTCTCAGTCCCTCCAGGGCACATCCTGTAGCTCTTTCCCAAGCAGGGCTGATCCTGCATGTGGGCAATTATTGCCCCACCAGGCTGGCCAGCTCCAGGCTGCTTTGCCATTTAGGGATGTTCTCCCTGTGTTTTTGAAGTTGATTAGCCAAGCATAAGGGAAGGGACTAAAGATCCATCAAGAAAAAGAGTATGGATGTAGAAGGGAGCACCACTTAAGTTCAATGGCAAAGGTGACAAGTGTGAATTCCTGTATTCCAGATGATGCATTCCAATGTCATCAGACAGTGTAAACAACCAGACAATAACAAATCCCTCTTCCCATGTCTGCTCTAATCTTTGCTGAGCAATTTGGCTGTAGCAGCCCTTAGAAAGGTATTGTGTACTGCATGGAAAACATGAAAAGCAGGAGAAGTCACTTCCCTTGATCATTTCCTCCAGTGATTAATTACCCTCAGAGTTTAAAACTGCACCTTATTTTTAATTTCAGTTGGCTGTGTTTCCAACCATAGGTGCCTGTTGTGCCTTTCTGTGGCAATTTTAAAAGCCTGTTTTCTCACCAGACATACTTTGTAATCTAGTCTTGCCACTGCCTTTGGATAAGGTAAGCAGCCTGGGCTCTTCTAGTCTTACGATTGTTTCCTTCCTCCAACCAATTATTTGAGGGCTTTTTCTTGCTCCCTATCCAATTTATGAACAACAAAAATATAAGAACAGTTTCAGCATCTTCTCCATCAACATGAACTAGAGAGATAGAACCACTTTTCTCCCCCAGCTTTCTACATGGTTGTTTGTCTGAGGACCACATTGGCATTTTTACCCACACCACTACCTTGGGTCCTTGAGTCTAGATACATGTCCATGGTGACTCTTGAGTCCTTCTCAGGGTTGTTGTTTTCTGGATTAGAAAATTCCGTGTAGTTTTTGAGCTGAGACAAATAAACATATTTGGCTGTGTTAAAGGCTTCTGTCTCAAAAATAAATCCCTTGCTGGTGTCATTGCCATAGCCTCTTAGTTATGGTCCCAAATTCTTTATGGTACCCACACATATTCTCAGTGCAATTTTATAGTTGCTTGTGGATTGTACCAGGAGACTAACATTCTTTGGTTATCCCAGTGCTCTAGGGTGTTGATCTCACCTAAGTGCTGGTTATTCTCTGAGATTATGGCAAGATCCCAAAAGACATTGCGTCCTGAAAGAGAACAAAAACATTTATAAAGATCTCATGCCTCTTATGAGCCTTAATAATGTTTTTCTCATCTACTTCTTGGCCTGTAGTGTGATGAAGATTGCTTATGTTCCTAATGGACTTTAAAAACTCCCTTTTAGCCTTGCCAGTGTAGAGATTTTTCCCTATTTCCTGTGTCATTTTCCTATTCTTGAAATCTTTTCATGTATAGTCTTTGCTATCTGGTTCCCCTTTCTTCCATCTGTAACATTACTCTTACTGGTTGATTTTCACGGATTTTTTTCTGAATCCAGACAGGAATTTATTTGAGGCAATTGTCATTCCTGAGTTTTTGTGTCTCTCACTGTAGGCCATCTTCTGCCCACCCTAAAAGAACAGCAGCAGGGTGTGCAATCTCCTCTTTCAAAGCAATGCAGTACTATGAAGGTGAACATTTTCCCCAGCAGGGCAGAGGTTCAGTGTTAGAATGGAAATCTCCCAGCTTGAATTTTCCCCTTGCCTCCCTTCCTGTGAGAGCCTGTCTTTTGCCATCTGAGGCACAACTTGCATGGGCTGATCAGAAGAAAATCCCTTTTCTGCTTTGGAGAGGCCAATCACCATTTCCTCCCTCAGGACACTGTGTACTTTGAAGGATTGTGCCTCCTGCTGGGTAACAGACATGGAAGGGCACATGAGATCGTTCAAGAGTGGAAACTTGGTGCAGGAATGCTCAGCAAATGGCAGCCTTTAAAGAAGTTTGTGGGAAGTTGCTGTTTCCTTGATTGGAAAAAGAACAGAGGCTGGGCAAGGCTGTGACTCAGTCAGTGAGTCAGCAGGGGTTGCTTTCCGATGAGGCCATCTTGGCTCTTTAGCTCTCCGTCACACCTTCCCTGCTGCCATGGGACAGTAAAAACCTTTTACTGCTGCTTCTCTTTGCTCATGAAGTCATCCTGGCCCTTAACCTCTTCCCTGACACCTCCCACTGCATTGTCTCTCCAACTTTCTGCTTCTGTACTCCATCTCATCCCCTGGGCTGCTGTTTGTTTTTGTGCCTTCAGTGCTCCAGTTCTGGGTGGATTGAGCAGCTATCAACTCCTGCTTTGCAGTAACAGAGAGACATTGTGACCTATTCACCACAGAGGGAAAATCCCAGGAGTCAGCAGTAATTCTCTGCAAAAAAAAGACACAGGATGAGGACCTGATCTGGATCCTACCCAAGGCAGTCATGACATTCATCAGACACCGCAGACTGTAGTTCCTTTGCCAGACATTAAACGAGCTGGACCAGTGCTGCAGGTCCCACACGCTGGTTTTGGATAAGTCTTCTGTTTATTTTGTCTTTCCCTGTCTGCTTCCCGATGCACACGGCTCTCCGCTGAGATCCCAGTGCTTTTTCAACGTGAGATGTGATGTCAACCAAAAGGGACTCAGGGACCTGGGGAAGGAGGGTGCTGGAGGAAGGAATGGTGCCCCAAGACACACACAGTTCACGCTTCCCGGGCTCACAGCTTTGAATACACGCTCAGCTCCATGGAATCTCTCTTGTTTCTACTGAATTGATTGTTTTTGAGCTTGGGCAAAGCAAATAATTTTAGTCATGCAGTATTTACATCCAGGCAAGCAGCCAGAACATACCTCTGTCTACAGTTGCATCCACTGTTATGCAAACTGTTCCACTGTTTTATTTATTAGCCAAACATCTCTAATAGCTAAGTTAATTTTATCCTTTCCTTAGTGATGGTCACCCAGTCTGACTGGGAGGAGTCTCAGTAGCGCAGTGCCCAGACTCTGAAAAACTGGCTGTCCATGCACCCCTGTGGCTCTGGCTTCACTTTCCCTCTGTCTTCTCGGTGTAGATGTGGAACAAGAAATCAGTGAAGCTGTCAGTCAGGGTGGAGTGAAGGTGCACCCCTCTCTGCAAGAGCCAGCTGCAGCTGTGACTTTTAGCAATAACATCAGGAGTTGGTACCCATATTGCTCTGTAAGTTTTTTTCTGATTTAGTTCTTTATCAATATTTGTTCAATCAATATTTTTGTTCCAAAGAGGAGATTAAATTAGATGTGATCCATCTGGATTTAAAATTTCAGCTACTGAAAGCTTCGAGATGCAGCTAAGTACTTTTCATAAACAGGGCTGTAAGAAATAGAACAGCCAGTGTGAAAGCACAGAATCTCCTAATTTATCTCAAGTCTCTAAACCAGGAGTACAAGGAAGAGTTTATACGAAGAATAAAACAGCTATATGCCATTCTGATGAAATTAAAACAAAATTCAGGTTCCTTTCCGGGAACATCTCAGTGCAGTCCTCAAACTCATTGAAAAGAAGGTCAGCCATAGGATCAATTTCCACTACCTCCAAAGACGGCACATGAATGTAACACGTTTTCCTACCTAAGAGGATTGTAGCTAGTATCAGCCAGCAGTGAGTTCTGTTAACCACTGTGATAACTTTTAGTTATCCTTTAGTTACTGAACTAGCACAGTGTTCAAAGGGTTTGCTCAGTAGAAAGGCAACTCTGGCTTTGGAAGAGTTTTAACCACTTGCATTGTTTCTTTCAGATGTGGGCAGAAGCGAGCTTACTCTGATTCAGATGGAAACAAAGAACAACAGCTTGGAAAACAATGAACTCTTGACCCAGAAGTGGGATCAGCCAGGTTGTTTTCCTTTTAACTCTTGATTACAAATTCACAGTATTTTAGCTGCTGAGGCCTCAAGGGAGCCATTTGCATATGTGGAACTGTGTCAGTGCAAAGGGCTGGCACCCAGGAAACTGCTCTTTTCTTCTTAGCACTGTCACTAGACAGGGGACCTTGACACAATGATCCCCTCTCCTCAATGTGGCAGGAAATCTGCAGTATATGAGAAAACTGTGGTTTAAACATGTTTCAAAATGGCTTTTTGTAGTCTCTTTGCTAACTCATGCTTTCTTCTTCCCAAGACCCCCCCACGACAAGTGTTATCCCATGCAGGAATGTCCTGGGAAGATGTCCTAAGGTGTTCTCATTGGACCTTGTTAACCCCTTCCTGTGATTGGGTGTTCCTGTAAGCCCCTTGAGACTTCTAATTGGTTACTCTGTGAGTCCTCCTAACCCTATAAATGTAACCCCCCAACAATAAACTCTCTTGCCTCCTCTCTGCGCCCTGTGTGCTGTCTCTGTGCCTGCCATGGGGCCACGTGGGTGGGGAGAAGGGGGAGCACCTCTCCCCTCCAGGTTCAGGACCTGAAGAAACCCCTGGCGCTGGAATCCCCTCCCTATCCACATTAAGCTGTCGGAAATGGTTCCTCAGATGGAAACGGAACTAGAACTGGGCCGCCCCACACCATGGGGGAGAGAGATCCAGACCTCAATCTTTTGCATTTCCCTCTTTATAAAACTAGGAATAATGGACCAAAGGCATTTGCTCTCTGACCTATAGCTGCAACGTCCAATGTAAGAGCAGGCTATGAAATTTGATTTTTTGTATTACAAAGCCTAGAGGGATTTGATGTGTAATTTTACCATCAAAACCGTCACCTCTATTTGAGGCAGACTAGTAAACTGAGTCCTGCTGTGGAACTCAGACTACAGATAAGCAGACTTCTTCTACAAGATCAGTAGCCCTGAATGAAGCCCTTCATGGATGGCACAATTTTTTCCCTTCCTGGGTTTTGATCTCTGTTTTGGGATTTGTGCAGAGGGGCAGGAGGTGCTCAGCTGAAGTTTAAGTGGTTAGTAACGGTTAGGAGTGTCAAAACCTGATTATCGGAGTTGGTTGGTTCAGAGTTTGTGGTGGCCAATTCCTTCAGCTGAACATGGAGCTTCACAGTGGGTGTAAGCAAAGCTCTACCTGCAGAAGGAGGCCTTCTGAACACAGCATTGCTTACTCCCCTGAAGACTCATGGCGCATCAAGGTGTGTGTGCTGCAAACACCTCTGCAGACGTGTCTCGTCTTGGCAAGACCCTGCTTGTTTCTGTATCGTTGCTGCTGAGGATTAGTAACTGAAACCAAATTTCACATTCCCCTCCCTTTTCCTGTTCTCCTTGGCCAGTTACCTGCCATGAGCATGTTGCAAGCAGCCACATCTCATGTCTGTCTCTGCAAAAATATGCACATTAAGCAGCTTGACCTCATTGCTCCCATCCATGCTACCTTACTGTGCCCCTATAACTTTGTTTTGCCATCCTTGAAGGTAAAATTTTAAACAGGAATAGAGGGAGGAGTCCTGGTCCTGTGAAAGGTGCTGCATCCCACTGGTGGGGAGTCCTACTCACCACAGCACAGCAGTTCTGTGAGCAGCTGTGAGGGGAAGACTGATAGAGATGGTGCCTGTGGGGGTAGGGCTTGCACAGGAATGTTTGGCGTGTGATGAATGTGCTTTCTGCACTGTTTACATCTCTCTCCCCTTCTAGTTTTCATTGTATTGGAGCCTGCCTACTCCAACAACTCCAACTCCTGCAGTCTTTACCAGCTATGAGCTCTGTAGTCCATGCTTGGTAGGCCTCAAAGCACTTCTCATCAGGTGTCAGGATGTTCAGTCCTAAACACGCGGAGTGGTTATGCACTGGCTTGTGCTAGAGGGATGTCAGAAGGCTGGGGTGCTCTCGAGGGAGTTCTGGTTCATTTGGTGCTGCACAGAGGTGATGGTCATGACCTGTGCAGGCTTTCAATTTTCTTTACAAAGCAGTGCCAAAACCATATTCTGTGTCATAGTGACCATGTAGCTTAAGAGGGTCCCTGTGTAATGTGCTGGCTCCTATGAGTACTGTTCTATTGCATCCTGTGGGGATCCTATCCTGAGATCCTGAGTTTTACTGCGTGGGAGGAGATCTTGACATGAGACTCTACAGCACTGAAGACTAGCGTGCCTTGAATGTCACCTGATGAACCACGTGTCTGGGGACTGACTGCTCCTCAGCCTGGTATATGACAAGTGTTACACAGACACAGACATGTTAATACCACCGCCCAAGAAAGTCAAGTCAGCAGTTACACAGCAGATCCCAGCAGGCACTGCAAAACCCAATTCTTCTGAGCTATTCCCAAAATCAGGAGGCTCCCAGGTCTGCTCTTCAGAGGCTTTGGGTTTTGCTCTTGTAATTTAACCTGCAGTTCCAATAGCCACCTGTTTGTGTAAACCTCTAATTTGAGGCCAGTACTTCCTTCCATCCTGGAGTCAGTGTGACTAAAAGCACTGCTGCTTTTTTATTTTAGAGGAAATACTTTGTCCTGGCTGTGATGCACGAGTGCTATTCTGTGAACTCTAAGGGCAGAATCTGAGCCCTGTACTCATGGCAGTGACAGGATCCTGGGACTGGTGACTGTTTTTCACATCTGACTCTTTCCCCAGGCAGTACTGGACAAGAAGCAATATATGTGGAAAATATGATACTATGTTTATACCTAGCAGCAGTTGCAATATGTATTTCAGTAGCAAGGCCAAGGCCTGAAATGAGAATGGAGAAAGAGCTGCTCACTCATCTCTCACACAGCCAATACACTTTATTTTTTCTTGGGCTAAATTCCTGTGGTGGCAGGAGTACGTTAGGTCCTGCCCGAGGTTTGTCTGACCAGATGTGAACATCCTGGGCTCACTTCAAAGCCAGTGCAGAGACAGAGGCATATCTGGAAGATGCTATCTTGTCTTCCCCTGGACATGTAGGATGGTGCAAGTCACACCCTTGCAGTGCTTGCCTCTCTGTTGGGATAAGCGGGCTCCATATGGGAATCTCCACTGCCGATCCGAGTGGCACAGAGGACACTGGTGCTGGGAAGCAGCTCACCTCCATCTGTCAGGTCTGGCCAAACCTTTAATGCAGAACATCTTGCTCCTCCTCCCACTCCTTGGTTCCAAAACACTGCTGTTATTGGAGACAGTGGTGTGGCTACTGGGTGTGGCTACTATCTTGTCTCTTGATTAAAGGTTCTGGATCCTGTCAGCAGGTTTAGCTTTCTCAAGGATTATGCCTTTCTCCTTCCCTCCTCTGAGGTGATGCAAGACTAACAAGTCTGTACCTCTAATTTTGTTCCCACCCATCAGTCTTCTGTCAATGCAGACTGTCAGGAGCTGTCTCACACCTTGTTTTCAGGTAGCATGTAGCACAGCGAGCTCTCAGCATTGACTGAATCACATCACACTTTGGAAAAAATAAAACAAATCACATAATAAAAAATCAGTGTTAATACCTAGAAGAAAAGCATGTAAGCGGGTAACCTTCCTGTCCAAAACAGATTTAAGGTGTGTAAGAACTGTTGTGGCTCTGACCGACTGACAATCTGCAAAATAAAGACCATTGCAGTTGAAACATCAACTCTTTTATTGTAGTTGTTATTGTGTTAAAAAGCATCTCCTAATTTAAAGAATAAAAGTACTGGAGCACATCTCTAAACAACTCATTTTGACAGTAAATCATTTGCACTATTGAAAATATTGCCTTATATTGCTAATCTAAGTCTATCCTAATTCTGCTGTCTAGCATGGGATTGTCATTGTGCTTGTTTCAAGCAGCCTGAAGATTAACAGAGATCTCTTGAGTCTGAAGGCTGTGATAAAGTGCTAAAGGATGTAGCCTTTGGATTGTATTAATGTTACTCAGTATTTATGCAATGCATTTTTACTTCATGGTTTACAAGGTCCCTGTCAGGCTCCCAGTGTGCAAGGTTTTGTACAAAACAGAATATGTCCCTGCCCTAACGGTGAGCAGAGAGCAGCATGTTTGGGTGCTTCACTGCTCCCAGTTGTCACCCTCTTTCTCTGGCTGTGCACCATGGACAACCCCCTCCATAATTTTATGTTTTAAACCTCCCCATCTTTTTCTCCTCTGATTTGGCTGTGATGCTACTTTGAGGCATCCACTGGCTGCTGTGGGTTGAACCTGTGAGTCTGGACAGGAGAAAAGGCAAGTGAGGAAGCAGAGGAGCCAGATCAGCATCCCTGGCAGTCTGAGGCAGTTGATGGCCTCTCACTGGCCCACCCTTGCTTGTGAGCATCACGGCAGAGGTGAGCGACAAAGCAGCACAGTCAGTGGAGGGCCTCACCAGTGCCAGTGACACTGTGGGGAAGTTGTGAAGACAAAAGGTAGCAGAGATTGGCATCAAGGCCTGGTTTAAAGTGGGAATCAAAATCCCAACAAAGTGTTTCTAAGCTCTTTCTTAAAGAGTTTATTGTTCTTCTGCCCACGCCCTCCTTTAGTCTTTGGATCTCTCAGTTAAAATAGGAAAATTGTTTCACTCTTGTTTTTCTCTAGCTCAGTGCTGGGCTCCTTTCCCAGACCAAGTTTTTACACTAATTTTAAAAAGAGACTGTTGCCCCATGAGACAGTGAGGAGGCAAATATGCTCTCTGACATGCCATAGCATGTTTGCTGGCACTGTTGTGCTCCAAGCCAAATCTTGATATGTCTGCTGAATCAAATGGTGTCTCTCCAGTGAGACTGCTTGCCCTTGCAGACACTTTCTTTTTCCCTTCCTTCTCAGAAGAAAGGGACAGTCACATACAGCACTGGAGTCTCTCCCAGAGGTCACAGAAAGAGACAGGAGATCAAGTCCGGAAAAATATTTGGAGTCAAGAATGTTTTGAAAGACTAGAGTAGAGGGGTCAGGCATGTGAGGAGATAGATCTTCTATTTGTAGCAAATCCAGTGTCAGCTGTGTGAACAGAGACAGGGCTGGAGGATCAGTGTGGGAAAGCAGGCAGACAAGCCTAGCAGCTTCTTAGTGGCTAAAGGGTTTGAATGCTGGCATGCTTTTCAGGTTTGTTTTGCAGGGAGGTATTCTTTTCATTGAGACATTGGTCTTGATGGTTGAGACTCTTGGGGAAGAGGAAGATTGGTCATCCATATCAGGTCAATGAATGTGGATGAAAACCTCCTTTCATTCTCCTTTTCCTGTCTTCCTCCTAATACTTTCTCCTTATTTTCTTATCACAGGTGACTTTTCTCAAAATGCCCTCATCTTTCCCTTGACCTATCACAATCTACCTCCTGTGTTTCCTCACACCTATTTCCATTTGTTTTCCTCCTTAACCTTTCCTTAGTACCTCAGTTTTTCTCAACTCTAATTTTTACCCAATATCCTCCTTTTCCCTCTGGTCCACACCATATTCTGGGTCTTTACCTCTCTTCTTGCCCTTCCCTCTCTCCAGTCTCTTGGTCTTTATTTTCCCCAACACACTTTATCTCTGTTATGCCTTGCAAACTCTGTGTACATACAGTCTGCTGCCTACCTACAGCCTCTCCTGTCTCCTACGCACCCCTGTCTGCCACTGAGAGATCAGCTTCCTCATAAGGGGAAGTGGAGGGGCAGGCACTGATCTCTCCTTTGTGGTGACCAGTGACAGGACCCAAAAGAATGGCCTGAAATTGTGTCAGGGGAGGTTTAGGTTGGATATCAGGAAAAGGTTCTTCACCCAGAGGGTGGTTGGGCACTGGAACAGACTCTCCAGGGAAGTGGTCACAGAATCAAGCTCCCCAGAGTTCAAGAACCATTTGGACAATGCTCTCCAGCACATGGTGTGACTCTTGGTGTGGTCCTGTGCAGGGCCAAGAATTGGACTCGATGATCCTTGTGGATCCCTTCTAACTTAGAATATGCTATGATTCTATGATTGCTTTTCTCACATGTCCCTTTGACCACATCATCTACCTCTTTGCATCTTCCTCGGGTTCCCAGTGCTCCATCACATTAAGCATTGGGTATTTGCCTGCACTGCTGGTGCTGCTTGGCTTGTTGTATTCTCATCCCTCAATGGGTTTGGAGGCAGCAGCTCCAGATCCTGTGCTGCCACCAGCTGACACTGCCACCACCAGCTGACACTGCCCACTGCCAACCCAATGAGTATTTTACCAGAGCCCTTCTGCTCAGATCAACAGCCTTAGGGCTGTTTTGGATCTGATCTTAATACTCCTTTTGGCATCAGTCCCTATGGGCCTCATTCCCTACCCCTACCTATAGGTATAACTCCCTGTTGTGCCCATAAAAGCACTTGATAGTAGATAAGCTACTGCAGCACTGAGTCATCAAAACCTCTGACCAACTGAGAAGATATTTTCTTCTGCTGCCCAGGTAATTTCAAGTCTGGGATCAGAAAAACATCTAATAGCTAAGGTTTTGCTTCAGTTCTTGATTTCCCAAGAGCCTTTTTACTTCCAGGAAAATGAAATTTTGTGTCTGTACTTTCCTTTCTGTCTCCTTTCCTGAATATGACTAACTCTTTCTGTCAGGCCTGGGTGACCAGTCATCTGCCTGGACCAAAATCAAACCCACTTACTACATTTCCTGCTGTTCCCCATCCTGTCCAGCCTGCTTCTGTCTCCCCAAATGATATCACCACACTAAGAGATGCTGACGTATTTCCTTGTCTTGATACTTCCAGAAGTCATCCCTGAGTAGAGGAATTATAGAGTGCAGTCTATTTTTAGCCTTTTACAGCCTCCTTCTCTGACCTTGGGCAGGCACTTCAAGCACTCACTGTCCCATTTCATCACTTGTAATATGGACTACTCCTACATTGTAGAAGTACTTGTGGAATGGTAGCACTTGAACTTTTTTTGCTTGGAAAAGACATTTTAAAAGGAACTTGTGCCCTATTGGTACCCCGGATTTTTTAAATTGTTGGCAACACAGCTGATCACATTTCACTTCATGGGTAGGAAAATGGCATTTCTTGACTCTGAGGATCTGCCCTGTAATGTTCTTTCCATCCCCACTATTCTGAAAACACCAGTTTTCCCAGTCACTGAAGGAATACAGCCTTTTACTCAGCAGTAGCCAAGGCATCATAGGCAGCTGTTCACTGGCAGATGGTTGCTCTGCTGAACATAAACTCAGAGGAGCGCTTTCATTTCCTTTTTTTGCCAGTTCTACAGGTTTGGTCAAAATGTTCAGAGGGTCTTCATTCTTCTGCTTCTTTTTAATCTCTTCTGAGAGAGGATCTGCCATGGTGAGGTGATACTGGAAGGTTTTGAATGCCCCATACAACGCCAGGAGAGAGAGGGGTGAACGTCTTTCCCAGGCATCTAAGCAGCATGTGGCTGGCAGCAGTAGTGATTACAGTCACCCCAAAAAGAGGAAAAGTGGATTCCCAGCAGCTCCAATATCTGCCACCTCTCTTCTTCCTCTCCCTCTCTCTTGTCCAGGCTTGCAGTTGGAGAGGACAACTAATACCTTCTTTGGGGCGGTGAATCTGACTTTGCAGCATCCCCCTTGACAGCCCCAAGAACATTTCTGGCTGTGTCAGCCAAAATTCCTGCCGGGGACTGCTGCAATGCAGCACACCACACCCCCGCCGGCACTGAGCCCCTGCCTGGACAGCCGGTGCTGCTCAGCTCCAGCCCAGCACTGCCATAGGCTTCCCTCCTCCTCTTCCCGACGAGCCTGATGATTTCAGGTTGCTCGGCGTTATCTCCCGCGGGCAGTTGGCGTCCGCAGCGTGTGTCAGAGCAGCCCGGCGCACGGTCGGTTTCTCAACGTGCTGCCTGCAGAACGCGCTGGCTCCCCGAAGGGATCGGCTGTGGTTTCATATTTCATTTCCCTCGCACGCTACACCCGAATTCCAGACGCTTTCTGGCCTCGCTGCTGCATGGACTTAGAGCATAGGTCCTTTGCCGTACCCAGCGGAGGCAGACGGGGCTTCCCTCAGCGCCAGGGAGTGGACCATGAAGACGTCAATTTTATTTTTGCTTTGCATCTCAGTTTTCCCAGGCTTTTCCCAGGGCAGAGTTGTTAGAGAGGATGAAACTGGTTTTGCTGAGTGTAACGTGTTCTTCCCTGGACAAGTCCCACCCGAAGGATTTACGGAGCCGTTCCATGTGAAAATCTGTCAGCAGTACAACAAAGAGCCACGCTTTGCAACCCTCTACAGTACTAAGGACAAAATCCCCCTTTATTCAGCTTTTAAGTTTACAAAGCCAGCCCAAAGCGAGAAGGAGAACTGGCTGGTTGAACCGCAGGTAAGTCAGCTTTTCCTTTGCTGTAGAGCAAATGCTCATGGTGAACATTTCCTCTGGGGTGAAGCTGGGCTAGGATTCTGCTAAGGAGGCAGGAATTCTGCTTGTTGAACTTTTGTTAGTATGAATTTAACATGAACGGAACTTATTTTTGTGCTTGGAACTAAGCAAACAAATAGTTCCTTGTCCCAGGTTGCTTATAATGAAAACTGTGAGGCTGCTGCAATGCCAGGGGAGAGGAAAGTCCTCTTTAACACCAGCTGATGTGTCTGTCCTGCCGAGCCAGCTCTCGGGGGCGGGGAGAACTGCCGGTGGGTTAAACATCGCAGTGAAGTTTATTCTGTTGCCATTGTGATCGCAGTGTTGATAGGAGTTCTTTAGCTTCACTGAGCCGAGATAAAACATCCATTTGTGGTTCACCAACTTGATGCTGCAGCTTTTTGGTGTGTCTCTGTGTTGCAGATTGTTGTAGGGAAATGACTTGCTGTGTCCTGGAGTGTACATCAAGCTACCCCGTCTGTTGAGCTCAGGAAAGATTGTCAGTGTACAAGGGTGCTTTGTTGGGGCAGGAATGGCTGTAGTGTTCGAGCACTGTGTTGGGAGTGCAGCCCTCAGGTGCTAGATGTTGCCAGAATCAAAGCTCACCCCTCTACCAGGAGAGTGTCTGCTGTGCTTATTTTTCCTGATGCGGGGTGATAAGATACTAAGGCCACAGGTAGCGAAGACAGGAGATCCTACACCCCTGTCTTCACCTTGGACTGTCTCTCTGCTGTCTTGGCTGGGTTTTGAGTTGTAGGAGTTCCTACTGGCCTTTTGATTTTCTCTCCTTCCACTTCACAGACAGCTGTGGGAAGTGTCTGCTTACCCTTTTAAAAAAGAGGGAAGTGTTTTGCATACTCTACCATTATTGAGTTAAAGAAGGGTGATGAATTTTTAAAGCACAAAGAGGAGACCTAGGTGAGCAAGGATTTTTGGTCAATGCCATGGAGGTAGTAAGGTAAAGCTGCTGAGATGAGATCCATCCTCACTTGCTTTGGGCACTGACACTTTCTGTAACCTCTAGACCCCATATTTACTCCTGCTCCTTGTGGCCTGACTGTCCAGACCTGCCCAGGCAGGCTCAAAAGCTCTTCCTGCCATGGAGCAGTGGGCAGCCCTTTCGCAGCAACTTTGTTTCTCCTGCGCCTTGCTCCATCTGGCTTCTCTGCCCTTCCCTACTCCCTCCCTCTTTACCCATCACCTTGTCTTTGTTCCTGTCAGCACTCTAGAGCCCCAAATCTTGTGTATCCTGCCACCAAAACCTACTGCAGCCTTAGAAATAATTGGTCAGGTGCTACTTTTAGTTGCTCTGGCTTCTCCAAAGCATCCCCGCAGGTTTATATTCTTAGTTGACACTAGCGGGTCCCCTTCACCCATTGCTGAAATGCAGGTGTCTCAGAGATAGAAGGTAGCAGCTCTGCAGTTCACTACAGGAACCTCCATCTGAGACAGAAAAGTATTAGGAAAAAAGTCTGCAGAAGAAACTGTAAGGGGAAGAAATCTGGACTATGAAAAATTCCTATAACTCAAGAAATAAGTACGTACACCCTTCTCAGGCACTACCACACTGGATCTGGGATGACAAATTGGGGAAGAGCTTTCATACTCATTATGTATGTTCTATCAAGGCTAGGTCAGGTGGCTTCTGAAGGGAATCCTTAGCAACACCTGCTCTGTAGCATAGTCCAATGAGGTTATATTGCTGATTTCCTGGGCAATTTCCTTGCCAAGACAGCGATAGCTGGCTCAATTGCACAGTGGTATGTACATGCACATGGAGATGCGGAAACATAGCAAATAGAAAGAAATGGCGATAGAAGCACACTCAGCACTTTCATGAGGGCCTCAGGTTTGTCATATGTTTTTCTTCTGGATAATGATGTAAGTGGTGAGGAAACCGTCTCACCCCCTGCATGCCTACCTCCTCAGGAATGTCTGCCTGAGAAACAAATGCCAAATGTAGCACAGAGGCAGTAATTGGGTGAGAAGTGTGAGGAATGTCAGTGCCACCCACTGCCAACTGGCAGCTGGAAACAGCGAATTAATTCAGCAATTAGTGGAAAATTAGAGAGCAGGAAGGGTAGGCTGATGAGTAGGGTACTGATGGGACTCCCCCGGGCACAGGTCTGAAAGCCTGCTCTGCCACAGATTTCCTAGAGGTTGAGAGCAAGTCACTTAGGTGTCTTTTACCTTATATCGTTTTGGTTGTCTGAAAATCTCTGTGTTTGATTCTTTCTGTAGCTTAGAGAGACATGGAAAACTCTGGAGTTGATTTTTCCATCCTAATATATGAGGGGCTGGATGAATCACCTTGTGTTTTCATTTGGTTGGTGACTACCACCAGGCAGATGACCAAGGTGGCATTGTGCAGCTATAGTACAGCTACCTCTGAGCTGCTCTTGCTATCTCTCTTGGTAGAGAGTCAAGAGAAACAGGTACTTCTAGAGCAATGTCTTTCTACAGAAACCTTGACATGAGACACACTTTGCCTCCTCCCTGAGAAGTGAATCCCACACTAAATTTGGATGAAATATTTCCACTGCAATCAAAGGTATATGCATGCCTGAGTCAGTAGCAAGGGGAGTGGGATGCTGAAATTCACTCGGGTGGGGAAGGTGGGAGGCAGCATTGTCCTACCTTGTTAAGTGACCAAATGCAATGGAAGTTGCCTGCCCTAATAACTGTGTGTTGCCATACTTTTAATCCCCCTCTGCCTCTGCCCCATTTATGATACTGCACCCCCCACTTAATGACACATCGATATTGTTATGTGCTAACATCCATACAGGTGTTCAGGTCATAATTTTTTTTAAATCCCCATCCTATAAATGAGGTGTTTACCTGTCTGCTTGGATCTTGCCCTGAGCTGTTCCAGGTTATTTGGACTGGTGGCTTCATGGGTGACTCCATGAATGCAGATATGCTTTGGGGTGACACAAGCCAAAAGCTTTTTGAAGCAGTGAGGAAAGGTAGCTTACAATGCAGATTAAATGCAGTGCAGGAGACAGCTTGCCTTTGGGGCTGAGCTGGAGGAGGCATGAAAACCTCAGTTATGCATGAGTTATTACAAACCATAATATGAGTTATTATAAGCATAACTAGATGATGTCAGAGCCTTACACATGAACAGCACACAGCTGCATTTTTATCATGTTCTTTTTTAATTGGACCTAAACAATCCCAATGGTACATACAAAAGCCTGAAGCTGGACAGGTAACCAGGGACGTATTTTCTTGATAGGCACCGCAAGATTTGTATGCAGCAGCTCATAAAGAGAGAAAAATTAAGTTTAGACCATCTGTTTAGTATAGGCTGGGAATCTCTGACAGGAAGCAGACCTGATCTGTCTTGGGTCTTTGTGTCCTTGTGGTACGGCAGCATTTGCCATGGGAGTGAGATGGGACGAGTGTCTCTGCGAGAGTGTAGAGTTCCAAAGGGTCATAGCACTGAGGGCAGTTCCTGGGCACAGCCTCACACCTGTGCCCTCTCCCCCTCACCTGTACTATGGAACTAAACACTCTAGGTGTATCTCTTGTCCCATGGCACACCATCATCTCATCAGAACAGGGAGAATGGGGGGGTGGGAGTGGGCAGGAGAAGACAGAGATTTTGTTGAATGCAAAATGTCAGGCCTCATCAGCCAGCTGCAGCTTGTGAGTTTGACCTGCCTGAGCAAGAGGAGCAGAATAAGTCAGCAGTAGTACAGAATAAGTCTTTTTTAAATGGTACATTTAAAAAAAGCTATGACTTGTGCATCAGCACGTGGGACTCACTGTGTCCTTCCAGTCCTGAAGCAAGAAGAATCAGATGCTTCAAAATGAAGAGCAAGAAACATCCGTTAGCTGGAAGCTGAGGCAATGCAGCCCTCTGCAATGGCCAGTCTTGGCACTGTGACCAGGCTTGGTGCAGAGGGAGCCCTGTGCCTTGACTGCAGGGGTTTGGCTGATGCAGGAGGCCAGCCAGAGCTGCAGTTCCCAGGTGAGAGTGATGGACAGCTGCTGACACTTGCTGGCACTGGCCCTTTTACCCTCACTCTCAGCACAGGCTGGCGAACTCTGAGAAGGTAATGTGGATGCAAACTCTCTGTAAGGTTGCAAGGACGTAGTTGGATGTCTGTCCAAGTGCACTGCAGGGTGACCAGGAGACAGAGAATGACTGGGCAGTGATTCAAGGTAGACTATGAACTGACTGCCATAGATGTCTCCGAAGCACATATTAGTGCAGTAAACAGTTTATAGGCCAGGGGCAAAGGCAGCAGGTTTAATTGGGCCAGCACAGTGCTGGGAGCTGAGGGCCACAGCCTCTGAAACAGAGACTACTGGAGGCAGTGACTGCTGGAGATCGTCTGGCACTCCCGAGCTTCTACCAACATGTTGACCCTCTAATTTGGGAATGAAAATGACAATCTTGGCACAGCCCCCTGGAGTGGCTACAGGCAGTGTCAATGGAAGTGACTGTGGAGGAGACATGGCTGCAGCCACCTGGGGAAGATCAGACACACCCTGACATTTAATGCTTTTGAGAAAGACCTGAACACACCCTGACATTTAGTGCTTCTCCTTCCACTGCTGTAACTGCCTCCACCCTCCCCTGCCCCCTCCCCGTGTGCATGACTCCAGGACAAATTCCTACTGCAGTAATTGCTACCTCTGGCTCCACTACACTCCAGACACAAGCAGGTAGCACAGATTCCATCGAGGCACCCTCATCCATGTTATGCCAGAAGCTGTGTGGTCTCTAAGGATGTTTCAGACTATTAATGACAGGAGGATCAGACTACTAATGATCAGCCCAGCAAGAGCCCTAGGAACTCACTGCTGTGTCTCTTGTTCAAGGGAGGGAAGTTCAGGTCACCTGAGATGGTGCCTGTCTTCATTCTGGCTTACACAGTAAGTGGTGAGAGGTAAATGCCTTCTCTAGGCATCTTAGATACCATGGGTTGTTTTTTTCCCCTCATGGCTTGGATTTGATAGTCAGAGGGACTGAATTAAGGTGGCGTGGTAGCTTCTTAATGAACTTCATGTACCACCATCCTAGGATGATGAGAACATGGTCCTGAATCAAGCCATCTATTCAAATCTGTTCTAGAAAAAAGCCAAAGTAGGTGGCTGGTGAGATTCTGGAGGCTATGCTGTGGACCAGACTGGAGAGCTACAAGTATCCTTTGCAGCCTAAACCTATGTGTTTGACAGGGAAGCTAAGTAGAGAATACACTCCTCTCAAGCACTGCGAGGAAAGTAAGGAGGCGGTGCAGGATTTTAATCCAAGGTATGGCATGTAGTAGCAGTCATAATGAAAAGTACATTTGAAGGCCCATTTTATACATTGCTTTCTAGAAAGGTGAATTGCATCCAGTAACTCTTCTTTCTACTGTTTCAGATAGATGATCCAGAAAATGACTTGCATGAGATGGTGCATGAAGCTGATATCACTGGCACTGTGGCCAACCTTGGTGCAAATCAAGCCCTGACCTCAGACTATGTGGGCTCTGGCTATGAGAGAGGACTGCTCAATCCCAGCTTGCTTCATGAGGAGGATTTCCAGATGGCCACTTACACACTCACGAATGCTGTCCCTCTAAGCCCAACTCTGAGCAAAAACTGGCACAGAGACATCAGAAAGATAGTGGAGCAAGCTCTGATCCCTCACTGCTCCAAGAAGGATCATCTGTATCTCCTCGCGGGTGCAATTCCTTCCAGTGTCCGAGTTAAAGGCAAGGTGTCAGTGCCAGAGAGCCTATGGCTGGCAGCCTGCTGTGATGCTCCAGAGGGATGGTCCCTGGGACTAGTGAAAAAGGTTAATGATGAAAACAGCCTGGTGGACCTCACGGTGGGAGAGCTGGAGAAGCAGCTTCTAGCAGAAGTTCACTTGTTCAAGGGTGACTGTGGGAAAGACAAACAAAACCAGGAGAAAAGAGAAGTAGTATTGCAAGCTGTCAGTCAGATCCGCTCCGGGGAGCAAGTAGAAACAACTGACAACCAGGAGACCAAAGACAGTGGCTGGGTGAGAAAAGTGGCTGGTATCATTGCTACCCCTTTCATCAAACTTCTGGAACTCCTCATCTACATCTTTGTGGAGCTGGTGAAATTTGTGTTTTATTTTCTGTGGCTTGTTGTCAAGCGAGTTTGTGGTACAGTTCTGGATGGACTCTACAGCTTGTGGAGTGGGTTGGTGTCCTACCTAAAAGCCATCAGCATGGTGCTCATAAGCATTCCTTATGATCTGGGGAGGGTCATCATCAACATCTTCCTGGGCTTTCTGCAAATTGTTCAAGATGTGGTGTCCCTCACCTACAGGATCCTGAGCATCCCAGTGGGGTTTGTCCTTCACCTTGCTGCTTTCCCCTACTACTCCGTCTGTGCCATTCCGTCTGTCCTTAAAGACATAGCCACTGGGATTGGGGGCACCTTCTCTCTGGTCATCAATGCCACAGCCGCAGTTCTGCATGGCTTTTATTACCTGGCTGCTCACATAGTCAAACGATTTGTCCCTAAAGGCTCCTCTGATGACTGATAAGGATAGAAACCAAGGCTGCAAATACATGGAGTGAAGGAGTAGTGGGGCAATGCTTTAAGATATGTGGAAAAATGCTGTCAATTTTGTTCTGGTATTTATTGTAGCGACATTATGAACTGACTGGGGAATAACAGGGAGGGCCGAGGCAATGTCTCTGTGGGCCACCACCATTGTAACTCAAATTCTGCCTATTGTAAAATGTTTGGGTTTTATTGGTGCAGGCAACAAAGTTTCTGTGACTTGCAGGTGTCAAGATACTTCCTCTGGGAAATGCTCACTAAATGTGGTATGACGTTATTTCTTTCCAGCTTTGATGACACTGAGACTTACACAGTGGCAGTGAGCTCTGCAGGAGCCCATCCCTGCTAAGAAGGTGATGATGGTCAGAGAAGGATTTTAGTTACAGAGGGTTTTCTGGGACTTGAAAAAAAGAGAAGGAGACAAAAGTGAAAGGACTTGGGACTGGGAAACAGCAGGGAGCAGGGCGGAATGGGGGCAAGGTCCTGATGGTGATTGCATTGCTCATTGCACTGGGGTCCCACTGGTGGAGGGAGTGCAACTGAGTGTATCTCATGGTCCTCATGAGATACATCTGAAATGGAGTGGATCTTGCTGCAAGGAAAGACCTGTTGCCCATTTTTTTGCATAGTGGGAAAGCATTTTCCCTTAGCCATACCAAGGCCATCTTCCCCCCACCTTTCCTTGCTCTCTTGGTGACCACTGAAGGTGTAATACCTGAAGCCTCAAGATGTGATGTTCTCTGAAGGTCTAAGCCCCTGGACGTCTGAGCATGGAAGCCCTTGTGCCTGCTCCAAAGCTCAGCGGCATCCAGGAATTGCACTTTTGGCTTCAAATCTGTTGCCACCTGCCTTGCCTCTGTTGAGAGCTGACTGCTCCTGAAGCACACAGGGGACTACAGACTGTCAGGTGGGAGGAGAGGCAGGAGGGGGTCTTGGAGTGCAGCACATGTTTTGCTGTGTAAACACCTGCCGAGTGAGCCCATGCACAAGCAGACATCTTAATATCGGAGGCAGAACCAACCCTTCTTCTGCATTGCTCATCATCTCACTCTTCACCCCTTCTCCTTGACAGCATGAGCCATGTCCCCTGACATCTGGGATACTGGAGCTGGGGCACACACAGGGGATTTGCAGGGGACCATCAGGGGTTTGCAGCCACATGAGGGGCACAGGGACATTTGCTGCTGCTGGAGGAGGGCACAGGGTTGCTGCCCTTCCCCAGGGCTTTGGATCTCTTGGTGCAGTTGCCTGCAGGAGGGAGGCTCTATTTCTCAGCAGTATTTACTTTTGCTGGACTCCAAAAGGCATTTGGGAGTCCTACATACATGGATCTTTCCCTTCATTCCCATCTCTGTCCCTCCCTTCAGGACCATGTTGGTGTGGACCTCTGATCTGCCATAGCATCCCATAATGAGTCCTGCGAGTGAGCAAGCAGGTGATGCCATCCCATAGGGGACGCAGTGGTGCTCTGTTGGTAGTGACCAGTTGAAGAAAACCCAGTTACTAACACGACAGCTTTGCCCGTGTCATGCTGCCTGCAGCAAGGCTGAGCTGGGGGTAGTTGGATTAAAAGGTAAAAGGAGATTTGCTTGGTTCATGATGGGACAGAGAGTTGTTTCTTTAGCTCAGGGGCTGTGTCCAAGGCAAGCAGATGTGTGTGCATGTCCCAGATCAGCACACCCTGACCAGGTGGCACCCTGTTCAGCAGTGGTGCAAATGGCAAAGTTGGGGGTGCCAACAATGGGGATGAAGTGGGAAGGCTGTGGGATTAGTGGTAAAAAAGGATAACTCCTTGTCTCACCCTTTGTGGGGCACAGCTGGTTTATGGAGAAAGAGAGGCCATCTGCAATCAGTGCTGGCTTTGTTCAAGAGGAAAGGCGGCTTTTGTATGCCAATATGGCTATAGTGGGTAGAGTCAGCAGTGTTTTACTTCAGGGGTTTTGGGTGCAAAGGGCGAGGTCTAGGTTGCTGCTCCCAGCAGGCCAACAGCAGCCTGCTAATGCTCTCCAAACTAAACTTTGCATCTGTGTCCACTCAAATGTGCCTTTTCTGCTGCTGAGACAGGTGCGGAGCTGGTTTCCCACTTCTTCACTCCTCTTAGGCTGCATGGCAACAGTCAAGGCAGGAAAGCATCCAGCTTAGGTCCCTGGAGATGCCAGAGTGGGGTGACCAGGACCCCAGCCTGGGGGACCCAGGATCCCCAGCAGCTTCTGAAGGCACGTGTTGTGGCAATAGCTCTCAAATGCAACCCAAGCACGGGAGGAGGAGCTGCCCCCCACAGCTGCCTGTCTTGTGCCTTCTGTTCAGCCTTGTCTCTGACCCATCTTAGCTGTGAAGTCTTGTTCAGCGGCCAGAGATGCACTTCTTGGGGTTTCTTCACCCAGAGCAGCCTCCCTACACCTTACCGCAGCAAACTGCATCCCAGCTCCACTGGCATCTCCAGTGCAGTGCCCAGTCACGGTGATATGGGAGCTCATGTGCTCCCAGAGACAGCAAAGCTGGGGAACCTCAAGAGGTCTGGACTGTTGTATCCCCATCACAGTCGCTCCTCAGCCTAGCTCGGGTCAGGCCCCCAGGTCTCTGCTGTATCTATGACTTCTGACTGCAAGTGGACAGTCCCTGAAATCTAAGGCACTGCAGCTCTGTAGGATTTGGGCAGATGTGTAACAGTGTTATTAAAATTGTCTTAACACACTTAGATTTCAAACGCTAAGAACCGTAACTGTCATGGGGCATTTTTCTTCCTGGCTACATATCTGGGCAGGTGATGGGAAATCTGCCTCAAATGCTGAGCAATTATCACAGAACAAGCAACATCCTGCTACAAAATTTTGTTTGAGATTATTCTTATCTAAGCATGATTTATGGTTCCAGAGCTTTACTCTATCCTTGGAAACATATGGTTTCAACAAAATAAAATGACTTTTCCAAAGCAGGGCTGGTATAACTTTCTGTGGTAGTTGCAAATGAGATAATGTAATCCGGGGTGCCCTGACTAATCGAGAAAGCATCAGCAGCACAGTTGTTCTTTGTTACAGCTTGACATCTGATATTAATGGCCTTTTTGTGCTTTTAATGCTTTTAAAACACCTTTCCTCTCTCAAAACACTCAAAGACTCAATTGATTAAGCTGCAGAATATGTAGGTAAAAGCTGAGGAGTTGCATGCAACAAATTTAGCTCTGCATGTGCCAGGAGAGGGGATGCTTTGATTCTTGTGAGATGCGATGAGATGCAACTGGGGTGCAGCATGATGGCCAGTTTGATACAGAAATCACATCACAGCAGCATGGTTCTTCACAGCTGACAGAGAGAAGCTCCTCTTGTATGGTGCTGTTCCTTGGACCGGCCTATTATCACAACTTCTTTAGAAGGAGAACAAGCACTCTGAAAGTGGCAATTTTCCTCCTCTGACAGTATGGAGATCCTGGGACGAGTAAACCAGATGTTGACACCTACATTTTGCAAATACCTGTCTTTGGGCAGACAAACCCCTGCAGCTGAGTCTGTATCTGTCTCAGGTGTGTAGGAGCTGGTGAGGCGCTGGCACAGGCACAGGTTGCCTGGAGAAGCTGTGCCTGCCCATCATTGGAAACAGTTGAGATCAGGTTGGCAGGTTGTGTGGAACTTTCAGCAACATGGTCTAGTGGAAGGTGTCCCTGCCTCAACCAGGTCACCCAAAGCTTTGACACAGGGGTTTCTGCTGCATCCATCCTGGGACCAGGCATTGATAATGGAAGAGGGACTTAGCAACACCAGCAGCACAGCCCTGGGCTCAGGCCCTCTGAGTCACACCTCTGCTGCCATTGTGTGTTTTGGAGCTCCTCACCTCTGTGTGGAGCTCCATCACCAGATCCGTCCCTCCCTCCAGCTAGGGAGCTGCTCCTGTTCAGCAGGGAATCGAGCCATGCTTGTTCACAGGTTATCTCTCCAGCATAGTCGTGTCAGAAAATGGGAAAGATATTGGAAAATAAATACCAGTGTAACTTGTTTGGCCAGGAGGGATTGTCTGGGAGCACGGAAGGTTAGGTGTGTCCAGGGTGTGTGTGTTAGTGTGGTTGCAATACTGTGGGTTTGGCATGGGGTGATTTCTCTTTGCTGCACAGTCTCCTAGGCTGTTGGACTTACTTTGATTTGGGAATGGATTCACTGGGCAACATCTGCCATTGATTTCCACAGAACTGGTGTTTCTAGCCAAGCAGAAATGCCTAAAGACTTTCCAGTGGTGCTGGTGTTACAGCTGTTTGGAAAATCTCCAAGGAAAGATATCCTGTCAGAATGGAGTGATTTATCAAACAGAGTTTTTTCATGGCAATTTACCATTTTTAGTGGAAAAGATTTTTCAGGACCAGGCTGGAACAAGAAGGCCGAGAATCATCCAAGAGCAGCCCAGGGTCTGGATTAGAGATTTGGATGTGGACATTCAGCACCTGCTTCTGCCTAACAGTAGGTTTGGCATGTGAATATGGCTGTCTCCATCTCAGAGGAGTATCCTTCAGCCATGGCCCACCTTAGCACATGTGTAATTTCTCCCATTTGTAAGGGCAGAAAAAACCCTGTGTCCTTTCCAAAAATACTGAAATTGTGACAATATTCCTGGGAGGTAGAAGCCATTTTCTACTGAGCCACAAGCAAAATTGTCTGCAAAACTGAAGCAGAGGCTTCAAAATCCTCTGCAGTATCATCTTTATTGATAACTTGATATTTTAAACTAATTTAACATGGTGAGGAATGGACATCTGGAGCAGATGTCACTGTGTGACTTTTCCAAACCCCCAGTACTTACTGGTAGAAGACAGTTATGGACCAAAGCCAGGAGCTGCAGCAGGTCTCTGCTTGGTCCTGACATCAAAAAACTGCTGAGATAAGTGGAGGAGCTCCAGAGGGATGGACTCATGGAGACATCACTTTCTGGATTTATGCCACCCAAATGTAGTCATTTAAAATTTTTTCTCTGCAGGCACCAGAGTCCTTCCATTCAGTATAACTATCTCACCAGGCTTTTACCTGGGCACCTCATCAGGATGCCTAAAGCTGGGGCCAATGAAGCTTAGCTGGAGTTGGTGGCTGATGGGGTTTGTTCCACCCATGAAGACCTTTGAGATGTCCATGTATGTGGTTCACCCAAATGATGGTACAGGTGGGCTGATCTTTCCCACAGTCCTGCGGAAGGCTTTTGGGTCAGTAAGTCCTTCCATACAGGCAGGACTGATACCAGGGTCTGATGGCTCCTGAGTGCTGCTTGAAATGACCCACAGTGCTTGCGGCAACATTTGGATGGGGATGCGGATTTGTGTGTGGTCCCACTGAAACAGATGGGATTAAGCCCTGTGTGCACCTCAACCACATGAGTTGGCCTGACCTGTGTGGAATGATTCCAGACCCCAGAGACCTTGGCTCACAGTTTTTTTAGTTAATGGAAATCATGTGCATTTGTGGGGTGGCTGAGTTCATCCTTCACCCTCAGGCATCTGCGGGGTGTAACTGTACACCTTTGCACTGTAGGTGACAGCCTGCACTTGAAAACACCATTGCACTTTTCAAAATTGAGATGAGTATCTGATGTGGAGCAAAGGGGCTGCCTTCTCAAGGATCTGTGAGAGCATGGAGCCCATGGCTGCAGAAGAGGTTTTAATGGTAACAACAGGCATCCTGGTGTCAGAGGGGTGCAAATGGTATCTGAGGCTCATCATCTCACCAGTTAAGGAGGATGACAACTCCGATAGAATCATAGAATCATTAAGGTTGAAAGGGACCTTTAAGATCATTGAGTCCAACCATTAACCCAGCACTGCCAAGTGCACCACTAAACCATGTCCCCAGGTGCCACATCCACATGTTTCCTGAACACTTCTTGGGGTAGGTGACTCCACCACTTCCCTGGGCAGTCTGTTCCAATTCCTGACCAAATTTTTCCTAATCTCTAATCTAAACCTCCCCTGGTGCAGTTTGAGGCCATTTCCTCTCATCTTGTCACTTGTTACCTGAGAGAAGAGACAGACCCCCACCTTGCTACAACCTGCTTTCAAGTGTCATCAAGGACAAGGGAACAAGTGCTCAGGTTCCAGTGATTAAAGGCAGTTCTGTCCATTCCCAGATCCTGTAATGCTTCAAATCATCCCCCCATGGGCAGGATCCTCAAGGGAGATTTAGTGGTGTGGGATCTATCTGGGAACCTGGTACTTGTTTTTTTTATTTCTCTCAGAAGTGTATTCAAAGTCTCATTCTTCCTCCGTCTCCCATTCCCAGCTGAGAGCAGATGCAGGTGTTCCTCACAGAGCACATTCCCCCAGTGTACCCTGCTGGCACTGCAGGGACTCACGGGGACACAACACTGAGGTTCTGGAGCTCTTGTTGTTGTGGGGATTCTGCATTTAGGTCTACTAATTAGAGCTGGTAATGATGCCTCCAGCTGAGCTGCTTCTGTTCATTCTTTTTCCAAAAATTGTATTTTTCTTGTTTTGTTTTTCTTTTTTGGCAGGGAAAAACCAGAAAAGAAAAAGCCTAGGAGTTATCTTAAATCTAATACTGTGTTCTCAGCTGATTTTTTCAAATCACTGTGCTGTATTGCAGATGTAAGCTGCAGTTTAATCTTCTGTGAGCTGAACACTGCATGCCAACCCTATGGAGGTGGATCAGAGTCTCCTAGGAGATAATTCAGGGCAGATGTCACCCTCTGGTGGAGTCTCTCCCTCTCTCCATGGGCTGTAGAGGAAGCCAAGAGAGATTAGCTAGGCAATTTAGCAAGGCAAATTAAGTGCCTATATTGAGGCAGCACCATCTCCCCAGTCCAGCTCTTGTCCTGGTGCTCTCAGTGCATCGTGAGAGACACGGCACCACAAGGTCAGCATGGGAAAGGGGGTCTGGGCTGACGCTAAACCCTTCTTGGTGGGGTCACATGTAGCAGCAGCAACTACTGGGGAACTCCTTCCTGGGCAATTCAAAACTGAATGTCACAGGTCACGACTGCTAAAACGCTTCCATTTTGGATGAAATTACATGTTTTGTTGTATTTTCTGTATCCAGTTTTTGGCAACATTTTATTGGCTAGATATGTTGATACTCTGAACACCAGTTCCAGACAGGAGGAGGAGGAGAACTTCCCTTCTGCAAAAGCACTTTCCTGCATGTCTGAAATGTTCCAGTTTTGCTCCAAGGGTCTGAAGAAAGCCCAGTGACAAAAACCACATGCAGAGGACACAGAGGGTAGGTTTTAATTTAGAAGGAAATACAAATCCAGTGATTATGTTCTTTTATATATTGAAAAGTGTACAAAAATCAGTGGTATTTAAATGAGCTTATTAGGATGATGAGTGATTTTACTTATAACCTCTATAATTCTAGCTCAGGTTTGTAAAGCCTCTGCTCTGCTGGCCAGGTGCCTTACCAGATTGCTCCATCATGATCCCATTAGAAGTTTTTTGGGGGAGTTTGCATGCTCCCCTTTTGCCTATAATTTGGGCTAATTTAGTGTGTGTGGCTGAAATGAAGTCATGCTGGTGGGTGCACTTCAGTAGCAGTTCATGTACGCTCTGGAGAATATACATCCACTGATAGTTTTGTACAGGGGTCCAGGGCTGATCACCATTTCTTCCCAATGCCATGGAGGCACGAGGAGCCTGAGGCGATGCTGGGAAGAAGCAAAGGAGACCCCAGCACAAGTGGAAATCCACCCCTACGGGTGTGGGCTTGCTTGGGCCATGAGTGGAGAGCCGGTCTCTGGTTGTGATGGCACACTACTGCTGCTGCCCAGCCTGCTGCTGCTCATGCCTTCTCGGATCCATCTGGGAGCATGTGCGTGGCTGCACTCCCAGCTGATGCTGGTCATGGGGCACACCAGGGTGTCTCCCCGTGCTTTGTGAGCAGGGGTGGGACTTGGTGCAGCTTGGGGTCAGCCCAGCCAGGTGTCTCCCCAGGGACGTTCAGCCAATGAACAGTCCATGGCTGCCCACCCTTATTCCAGCTATGGCCCTTTCCCAGATCCCAGGGGCATCCCACAGGAGTCACCTATGGGCTGCAGGGAAACTGTCCTGCAGTCATCAGCACGGTCACACAAGCATCCCTGTGACATGGTCCCTGGTCTGCCATTGCCCTCTGGTCTGTGGGTGTCTCTGGCCATGGGCTGGTTCCAGGGTGAGCAGTGTGGGCGCAGCAGGCAGTGGGTAGATGGCAGCAGAGCCATGGCAGCCAGGTGGATGGTTAAGGAGAAGTTCTGGGAAATCACCAACACACAGAGATATATTTTGGCTTTGGATTTCCTGGAGGAACCATCTGGAGAGGTGAGGACAGGGTGTGGGGGAGTGGGGCTATCCTCTGCCTGTGCTGGGTACCCCTGTCTGAGCACTCACACCACGTGCTGGGGGAAGGTGCAGGGACCAAAATCAGGGCAGGGCAGACTTGAGGAGAGCACCATCCTGCCCTGCTGCTCACCTGTCCTCTGAGACTTCTAGGAACTAAAGCAAGAATTCTACAGCAGCCCTTGTTTTTGAGGAATACTGGAAGTTTATTATCTTTTTCACAACAGTGCTGGTGCCTGGAGGTGACAGCCACAGCACATGTAAGGGGACTGAAAACTCTGCCTAGACCTAAGATGACAAACATTTTCAGTGTTTTGAAATTCCCACTGAAAGTAAATAAATAAGCACTTATATATATATACACTCTCTCTCTCTCTCTCTCTCTCTCTAAATAATATGTATTATGTATGTAATTATTTTATTGTGATCAGTGCATTTTTCAGGGCAGGATGAAGCTGAACCAGTCAGAGATGCCAGCAGGTAATGCCATTGGTCACAGCCCTCCTTGGAGCACACACAGTACCTCTGAACTTTAAATAACTAAAGGAGTTATTTCCATTGTGAAGATAGGCCAGCTGAGCATCCTACAGCTGGAGGATAAGATATACCCAAAACACCCTAGGTCTGCAGCTTGTGTTAATTAGTTTTGTCTCTTCAGAGGGGAGTTGAGCACCTTTCCTAGGACAAACCGACTAGTGATCCCTCAGCTCTAAGTCACCCTTCCCTGGGGGTTGGATGGGGCAGAGGGCAGGACTGGGTGACTTGGGGGCAATTTGGCTGCTAGATAAGCTTGGCACTACCCTGAGCCAGCACTGTTGGCACACATTTCCTCTCTCCTTCTCATTTCCTTCATGGTTTTATGGATCTCACCCACTGCTGCTCTGGAGTTCACTCTGGGCATCCTGGAAGAGGAATTAAATAACCTCTGTATTAAATAACACATAGATTAAAACCCACAACAAGGGCATGAAGGGGAAAGACACTTCAAGGACTGGATTTTGTCCCAAAACACAGGATGTTCTGCTCCAGAGATGTGTTCCCCAGCATGTGGTAAATGATGGCTCAAACAGGAAACAGGTTTTATCCATTTTATTTAACCAATGAAATTCCTACTGATAACAATGAAAGTAATTTCAGCAAGTATAAATGCGATACAGTTTTAAACAAACCCCATTGTTCCGTACCTATAAATAGATTTTTCAAAACCTCATAAAAAGTGCAGATTTATGAATTGCTGTTAAAATGTTAATACATGATTCCTTTGTTTAAAAATGCGTTTTTGTCTCTTAACTCACAAAAAAAAAAGTTCCTTCTGCATCTGTTCAGATAAATTCAAGTCGGGTAACTTAAAAACTAACAAAAGTCACACACACAAAAAAATCCATCCCACTAGGTCAGTCTGTCCTCTGCAGAAAAAAAACAAACCCAACCAGCAACAACAGAAAAAAAAAAGGATAAAAGCTGCTCTGAGAACCCACAGTGAGCTCCTAGCAGCTGCCTCACCTTGCAGGCAAACCTCCTGTGAAAGTATGAAGCCTGTAGCCTGTCTCCGGAGCTCAGGGCAGGTGGCCCAGGAGGCAGGACAGGTGATGTGCCACCTGCCTGCAGGATGCTGTAGGGACTGTGGGACCCATAGAGCTACCACGCTTCCTCACTTTGTGGTGGTGGGAGGGAGCAGCAGGATCAGAGCTTTGTCCTTAACCCTCCATCCTGAAACATCTGCATGGATGTGGCAGAAGGAGGCAAGAAGCTGAGAGCTGCTGGGCTGGGTACAATTTACCCCCTGTCCAGAGGGTCAGAGGTGGGAGATGCAATGAAACACCCTTCCCCGGGCACAGCACTGCCCTGCCCTGGCCTGCCCTGGCCTGCCTGCCACCCCAGCCAAGGGGGCTCAGACCCACGGCTGCCAATGGAGAGCTAGCACTGCTTCTTTCCCCAACGTGCCAGGCTCTGCAGGCAGCAAACCAAGGGCTAATTTTTGCACTCCAGAGAGGCTTTGAAGCTTTTCAGCTGCACTGTGACCACATCTGCAGTCCAGTGGCTTGTCCATCCATCCCTCTCACACCAGCAAGGCTCACGTTTTCCCCCCAGGCACTGGTGAGCAGACTGTGGGGGGACAGCCAGCGGCAGGCTTATGGGCACAGGGGGCTGCAACACATGCCAGACCCAAGCCTTCCTGGTGTTTGGGTCCAAATGTAGTCAAACACAGGGTGGCCGTGCAGCTCTGATCGTGCTTTTTGCAGAGAGGGGCTCAGCTCACCCACAGTCCAGAGAGAACAGCTGGCACTCCTCTCTGTATCTACAGTGGTATTTTATCTACAGCAGGGTCTGTTTAGCAAGAGCAGTTTAAAGTGGCTATGTTTATCAAGTTTGCTACTTTATGAATTTAAAAAAAAAAACGAAACAAAAAACAACAACGAAACAAAAAACCAAACCCCAACAACTATAAATACAAAGACTCTCACACACCAGACACTTGCAGCCTGCGTGACTCATAAACTGCATCAATATTCTGTTAAAAAGCTTATTCTACTTAAAACTATACATAGTACAAGAGACCGAAAAGTGGCAGTCGTGTACGGGCACGCTACCTGCCCCAGGGTGGCCCACAGTCAGGTGCTTCCTAAAAAATCAAGGAGTTACAGTAACATGGCACAGGACTGCAAAGCCGATCACAGCTTCTGCTTACACTGCATACGAAGTACCAAGGGGAACACAAAAAAGAACTGGTGTTAATACTGATGGATTAAAGAGTAACTATAAAGATCAAAACAGACGTTCACAGCATGCTACATATATTGCTCACAAACTTTTTTTTTTTTTTTAAAAAAAAGGCTAATACAAAACAAGGAGTTGGCAGTCTGATTTTCCATTATGTCAGATAGAAAGATAAAGCGTATACATTCATCGTGTGGCTTTCCAGCAAAAGGAGAAGAGGGTAAAACCAAGAGATTTCAAGTTTACAAAATTCCTATTTTTTTAAGCTACAGTTTATATCCAGTTCCGGTCACAGTTGTGGAAAGATCTCTGACTGCATTGCCTTGCAGAGTCCAAGGGCTGTAGCCTAATTGCTATTATTTTTTCCCTAAAAGTGGCTGCATTACTCACCACCCTGAGTGGGCTGCTCCTGCAGGCACTTGGGCATGTGGCAGCCGGGTTGGAGGGAAGAGGTTTGGGTCTGGTGGCATGACATGAGCATGAAGTGAGGAATGAGAAACAGTTTTGGACAGTGCATGTTCGGACCTGCTGCTGTCGCTGCCCCTCAGACCCCTCAGCTGGAGACACAATGCTTGGTGATTCACCCATTTTGCCTGAAAACTCCCATCAAATGCCTGATGGGGGCAAGAAAATGCAATTCAACAGTGACAAGTTTTTCTTGGGCAGAAGTGACTGGTTCCCTTCCCCTGCTCCACCTGTGGAGTAAGCAAAGGGTCCCAGCTCTTTTCCCAAAGCAGCCCTCTGGTCACCTTGGAAGGAGGCATCTTCCACCATCTCCCCTATGCACAAGCATAGAAAAGAACCTCTTGGACACATCAGTGAAGTTTCTGCAACTGACCAACACATCAACTCCTCCTGTGCTGGCCGTGTCCCCTCAAGAATGCCTGTGATCTGTACCTCCTGATGCTGATAGCACAGCTTGCTCCCCACAATTAGTACAATCATTTGCATCTTCACTACCACCTCTAACTGCCGTCAGGAACAAGGGCAGAACTCAGGTTTATATTTTCCACAAACCCTGATGATACGCAGTACCCATAGAAACACCCAACACTGCCGCTGTCTCCAGCAGCCACTCCACAGCGTGCATTTGGATTTTTTTCCCATTGGTAAGTGAAAAACCCAAATCCTCTTGTTCCAGAGGCTGGATGCAGTCTGCCAGGCTGCAAGACACCTGAGGGGATGCTGACCCAATGGCCCTGTAAGCCTGCCTGGCACCAAGGGACCTCAAATCCCCCATTAGATGTCCCTCAGAGAAACCTGCACAGTCGAGTAGCTCAAACATGGGGTGCTTCGCCAAAGAAAATGTTTCCTTAGTGGATCCACTGGATTTTTACTGTAACTCCAGAGATTGGCTCTTACATGCTACTGGCAAATGCTACCTAAATATACTGAGTTTCGTCCTTTCAAACCACATATAGAATTTTCCTGTCCAGAAATAACCTAATATGGCAATTAAGTGTTTCTAAACATAAGAAAGAGCCTCTGCACTCAACTTACTCTTGTTTTTTCAAAGTTAAGGCTGGGAGGTTGTCCCTGCATGGTTGCTCAGGGCTGTGAATTGGGAAGACAGGAAGCACTTGATGGAGGACGGGGGTGGTGACAGGTTGGAAAATGACAATTTTTGCCCCTAATGAGTGGCAGAAAGATTAAATGTCTGCAAAACAGACCTGATGTGTGTTGGGGGAGCAGCAGCATGACCACATGACAGGAAATGTGCTCTACGGAATAAATTAACACTGATCAAGATGCTCCTAAAGTTTCCTCACACTACTGTGATCTCTCCATCTCCCACACCTGTGACCTATGTAGTAGGTATGAAATGCTAAATTAATTTTCATTTGGAGATAAAAACTTTCACTTACAATTCCTAGATATAGAAAAGCTGGTGGATGCATCTCTTCAGACAGACATAGTGCTGGGGGACATTAGGGACCGTAAATCTGAAGTCCAGACAGTGAAAACTGACATTTTTGTCCAGTTCTTGGAATGATCATTAACAGAAAATTAATTCTTACACCTTTATATTCAGATCTGCTCTGGGAAAGTTCATTTACAATGAATCCACTCCCCTCTTCCTTTATTTTGTGCAACATCACCCTTTATGGGAGAAGGATCCAAACCTCTAAGGAAAGTAACTGAAAGAACATCACTTGAGATCAAGAAGACTTCAGTATTTTTTTCTAGCCAAAACTTTTTAGCCCAGGCACAAGTTATCCACTTACTACCTCAAATGAATCTTTTCTGCAAGTAGAAGTTAAATAATCCAGCTCTTCTGAAAGGGAGTCCAAATTCTGGAACATGAGCCTGAAATGCATGCCTATGTTCATGGAAAACACACATGCATGAGAAACATTGAGAACCTGTTCTGCAAGAGCAGCAGCTTACAGTTTAACTGCTTTGGGAGAAATTTCTGTAAGCCTACATTAAGTCCCCAAAACAACCCATTTCATTAACAATTGCTGCAAATCACATGGATCTGGTACACATTATTCCTTTAATCTCTATGGAAACTAATTGTATTCTGTTGAATTTAGGTGACTAAGTTTCTTTAAAAATCTGACTCAAAAATGCAAGTGGGCACCTGCTAGGATTTTGCTGAGTGCCTGGGTGCTTAAATGTCCACTGAAATTTAGGCAGCTAGCTGCTTTTTCCAAACCCATGAAAATATCTATCAGCATCACTACAAACAAAAATACTTTTGAAGAATTTGGTGCTTTGAACTTCTGCACTCAAGTAACAGAGCAGCAAAATGTTTTCCTTTTTGTTCTGTTCTGATCTGTTTTACATTTATAGAGACCTACACATATAATTGTTTACAATCACTGATTTTCCTGTCCTCAAAGGCTTTTTTTAATACATAGGAAGAGCTGATAGTGGCAATTCTTTAACTCTTACAGCTGAAAGTACATCCTTTTCAAGGCTCAAGGTGCTGGTCAAAGGAGATGATTGTCCTGCTCTACTCTGCATTGTGCAGCTTCACTTTTGAGTTCTGTGTGCAGTTTGGGGCACCGCAATATAAAAAAGACATGAAACTATTAGAGAGTGTCCAAAGGAGGACAACAAAGGTGGTGAAGGATCTGGAGGGGAAGCCATATGAGGAGTGGCTGAGGTCACTTGTCTGTTCAGCCTCAAGGAGATTGAGGGGAGACCTCACCAATCTCTTCAGTCTCGGGACCAATGGCCAGTGACAGGACTCGAGGGAATGGCATGAAGCTGTGTCAGGGGAGGTTTAGGTTGGATATCAGGGAAAGGTTTTTCACTCCAAAGGTGGTTGGTCACTGGAACAGGCTCACCAGGGAAGTGGTCACAGCATCAAGCCTTACAGAATTCAGAAAGTGTTTGGACAGTGCTCTCAGGCACATGGTGTGACTCTTGGGGATGGTCCTGTGCAGGACCAGGAGTTGGACTCGATCTTGATGGGTCCCTTCCAACTCAGCATATTCTATGATTCTATGATTTGCATTTTAATGAAGGCTTTAGGGCAAAGGATATATGTTTCAGTTCAGCCTTGATGAAAATAAATCCATCTACAGCTCACCAAAATTCTCCTACAATAGTAGCTGTAGCAGCTATCTGCACAAACTGCACCCAAGTTTAAAATTATTATTTCTGTTTTAAAAATTATTTCTGTTCTTGTGTGATGACAGTCTCGTGATGTTCAGCTGTGGGTAGAGTGTTCCGGAAAATGTAAATGCTTTCTCCAATTGGCACCTTTTTCAATTCTCTTCATTACAAAAAAGAATGTAGGAATTTCAGCAAGGATGTACTCTATTGCAACACACATTTTAAAGTGACTCTGCAATGATAAGAAGCTGTCCATGCTCAAAAGATCTGTTCCCTACTTACAGCGTTCCCTGTACTAGTTGGTTGATTTGTACCTACCAAGCTTTCTCTTCAGTAGACAGGAGACTGTACACTTTGTTTTTATGTTGGTCATGGCTGGGATTTTGTAGACTAACATTAATGCTGGTAATTGTCAATTTCAATAAAGGAACACAGAGGGAGAGTATCTACGCTTCCAATGATTACCGTACTCTTAAGAAAAATATTAATGAACAAAGTGTGAAGATTCACATTCACGAGTGCTTAAAAATGCAAAAAAAATCCAAGAACACTTGCACATTAAAATTTGGCACAGTGTGAACCTAAAGTGTGCGAAAAGAGTGTGGTAGCACTGTCTGACTTAAACACCTATTCTGAACAAACATCTATTAAAACCCCAAAATTTGATTATAAAAACTAGGATATAAATTGTTGCACTGTAAATGCAATACTTTGAAAAATAAAATGCCACGTGGAAAACTTTACCAGATGTTTCAAGTTTGCATTTAATATGTAAAAAAAAAATTGAAATAGCAAACTAGTTGTACAATGACATTTCCTATGATGGAATGTCTTGCAGGCCATATGTGACTTGATATGGCACCTTAAAAAAACCAAACCAAAACACTGGTTTACTACAAATTTTATGAAGCAATCCACTTATGGTTTCTATATTTCAAATCTGCTCATGTACTTTGCTCAGAAGGCATTTGAGCTAGCAAGTATATTTCATATGAAAGAAGTAAAGGCACTCATGATTCCAAATGTAAAACTCAACCTACCCAAGAAGTCTTTGCATTTCTGAAGGGAAACTAAGCCATCATATTAGTTACTCAAATCTAGTTTCACCTCCTTTACAGAGCTCAGCTGTGCTTCTTGAGAACTACTTGACTTTTCAAAACAAAGGAATTTAAAATAGTACTGAACAGTTCCCATCACTTGAAAAAAGCAAAAGTATTGTATGAAAACTCCTCTCAGCAGAACTGTTCTATGCACAAAAGCCATTATGTATGGCCACTACAATCACAGGAGGGAGGAAAAAGAATCATAACAACTTAGAAAGTTAATCTAAGTTCATACATATGAGCATCTCAATAATTCTGAGAAATCTTTGCAGTTAGCTATACAAGATAAATAAATCTGATGTTCTATCCAATGCTCTCTCTAGAAGACAGTCTGATGCTGTCTGTTGGGTAGTTTTCTAAATAGCCAACATGACATTAAAAAAATTAATTACTGATTTCTTCCTCAAAAGGTTTTCACATGCAGAGTCTGCAGTCTGAAAGTGCAGAAAAGTGTACAATCATTTAGCTTTCCAATCTGGAACAGACAGATAAAACGGAAAAAACCAACATGCGAAGTCACAGCAAGGATCATAAAAGGGAAAAAAGAGAAAACTAACTTTAGAAGAGTACTGGTCCAGGATTTTGTAAATGAAAAGTGTCAAAAAATGACTGGTAGTATTTTTCTAACTATTCTGCAATCACTAATGAAAAAAAATTCTGTATTAATTTCTACAATCCAATGGAACATTAAAAACAAACCTGACTAGTTAGTTTTGAATGTATGCCACAGAAATAAAGGTCACCCTCCTCAAAAGAAATATGAAAAGTCCAAACCAACAGAAAAAGTTGAAGCAGTGACAACTTGTGTTCTACTGGGTAAGTTTAAGCATCTCTTTAGGCACTTCATTGGTTCATTAATGCAATACAAAATAAAGCTATAAATATCAACATTTTGTGCTCTTAAAATTAGTCAAAAGCAACAAAAACCAGCACAAAAGTGTGACATTTTTGGCAGCTTATTTCTTCCCTTCCCCAATATTACTGGTGGTCCAAAAATGCTTTGTTTTGGGGATGCTTTGGCATCTCGGTATCAGGTTGTCTTAAGCCGTAAAAGCTAAAACAAAACTGCTAGGCCTTAGACAATAAAGAAATTTGGTTTTAAAATTTCTTTATGGCTATATAAGAAGGACACTTTAGCAGTGGCATGTCAGGGAAAAAAGCTTGCTTTCTTTTTAAATATTGCACTTTTCTTTTGTTCACTCACACTAATGCATAGAAACTTTTTAAACTTTGAATATTACAATTTCATGCTATGAAAAAGTTATGGGAAGTAAATTTCTATACATCCAATATGAAAGAACAGATATGCTAGCCTTCCTTTACTTTCCTTAGTTACAACATTGATAAAGGAGAGAGTGCAAAAAACCCCACAACCCTATTTTTGGTCAGCCTCCGTATTAATTTTATAGGTGCCAACTAAAAAAATTGCAACATGTGATGAGCATGGATATTGTCAGGACAACTGAGGGTGACTGTCAGTAAAACAAGATTATGCATGATTGAAACACAGTAAGTGTGACTGAAATGGCAAATCATGAGGCCTCTTCTCTTGGGAAGGGGCATGACAAAGCAGATGAATTTCGCACTTCAGTAGCATGCTGTAGGATTTATCAAGATTAATTTCACATTAAAGTGTGCTCGATGTTTGCATCCACATCTCGCATCACCTCCAATTGCTGTAGTAAGACAGTGACTGGCAGCAGTCTCCGGGAGACACAGAAGAATCCAGTGGGCATTTCAATGCAACACAGCCCGCGTGTCTCTGTCATGAGTCACGACATGGTGGTACGTTCTCAGGACAGGCAGAACTGATCTTCTGCTGGACTCCACTAATCTGAAACATGATTGCTTGGAAAAAGAAGTCTCTAAGCACTTCACTCCAGTGCTTAAAGAGCAAAGCGCTAGGATTGGATATAATAAAAACAGTTTCAGGATCCTGACCACTGCGCAGAAATCCAGGCGGAAACAATGCAGAGTAGTGCTCCTCAGTGTTACTTTTGTTATCATTAGTAATGTTAAGCATCAAGAAAATAAAACACGTCATTGCACATTACAGCCGCCAAGAAGCACGGCTAAACTTTGACACTAGAGAATTGAATAACCTGATGCTACATCACAAACAGCTTCTGGTGTGTATCTATTTCAAAAGGTCTTTACATACTCAGTAAAAACTTCTTTACTCCTGCCCAGCAAATCCTTCAGGTTAAGTGACGAGTTATGGCACGAAGGGCATACAGAAGTTCGGCTTGCATCCGAGCTTCCATTAGAAGTAGATTGACATGAACCTGTTAAAAAAAATTAAATCAGCCATTTAGCTCACCTCTGAATGCAACATCATTATTCGTTTAGGCTAAAATTTCCTACCTTTAGTAAAAGTATTGCTGAAGAAAACTATGTCCTTTCCTCCAGTACTCTCCTGCAGTACTACAGTTCCTCTTGAGACTGTTGTGTAGTATGCCAATATGGACAACATCCCAAGACTGCAAGAAACTAGCCTCAACTGCTGTTTTAAGCAATCTTCCATCTGAGAATTCCCAATAAACCTTTTTTAAATCTCAATGGCATGAGTTCTTCCTGAATTGTATTTTGTTTTCTATAGGAACTATAGGAACACAGAATAAGGAAGAGTTTCCATGCCAGATTAGGCTAGCAGGCACACAAGCACTGAACCCTTGTCAGGAAGCATTTCATGGGGATATCTGAAGGCATGTTGACATCTTTATTGCTAAAAAACACCATGAAGATTATATATATATATATATATATATGAGTTTAAGTATTTTTTGATTTCTAAATCCCAAGTATTGGCATAGTTCACCACTTCTGCATTCTCAAGTTTATCTACTTTTCTTTTACAGTTGTCCATTTTATAAAGCAGCCATTCAAAATTATAATAATAAAAAAAGAAAGTATTTCCAGTACATTAAGAAGCATTTTTGTAAAACTGGTAACTAACACTCAACGAATTAATCTCATTTGGTTTTCTCTGATTTAAAACAGTTCATTTGATAGATACTGCCGTTTTTAGGTGTCCCCATATTTTCATTTTTAAACAGCAGAGGGGTCTCTGTGAAGCCACTTCGGCTTTGAGATACATACCTTCTCTGAGTGCTTGAACTGACGCCAGTAACTATCGTACATGCGCTTGGTAGTTCTCTCTGGGTAGCAGGTCACTGTCTTTATGTAAACCTTCAGGCTGCGTTCAAGTAGCTGATTAACTTCCCCATAATCATAGTCATCATACCTAAAAATAACACAGGCAATCACTCTGATATAAGTTTTTAAAAGCATTGTCTTTTGCAGCATTATGTTCTTAAGCCTGGGAATTGGAGCATTTATTATACATGACAGAAAACCACCTGCTAACATCTGAAAGGCTTAGCAGAATCATAGAATTGTTAAGGTTGGAAAAGACCTTTAAGACCATCAAGTCCACTGTTTAGTCAGCACTACCACCATGATAAACACTAAACCATGTCCTCAAGGTGCCATATCCACGTGGACACTTCCAGAGATGGTGACTCCACCACTTCCCTAGGTAGTCTGTTCCAGTACTTCACAACCCTTTTTGTGAAGACGTTTAATATCCAATCTAAACCTCCCCTGGTTCAACTTGAGGTTATTTGCTCTCATCCTGTCACTTGTTACCTGAGAGAAGAGAGTGACACCCACCTGGCTACAACCTCCTTTCAGGTAGTTGTAGAGTGTGAGAAGGTCCCTCCTGAGCCTCCAGACTAAACATCCCCAGCTCTCTCAGCCACTCCTCATACACCTTGTGCTCCAGGCCCCTCACCAGCTCTGCTGCCTGTCTCTGGACATGCTCCAGCACCTCAATGCCTTTCTTGTTGTAAGGGGCCCAAAACTGAACACAGGATTCAAGGTCTGGCCTCACCAGTGCCAAGTATAGGGGGGACGATCACTGCCCTGGTCCTGCTGGCCACACTATTGCTGATACAGGCCAGGATGCCATTGGCCTTCTTGGCCACCTGGGCACACTGCTGGCTCATGTTCAGCCCCTGTGGACCAGCACCCACAGGTCCTTTTCCACCAGGCAGTTTTCCAGCCTCTCTTCCCCCAGCCTGTAGCACTGTATGGGGTTGTTGCGACCCAAGTGCAGGACCCGGCACTTGGCCTTGTGGAACATCATACAACTGGCCTTGGCCCATCGATCCAGCCTGTCCAGATCCCTCTGCAGAGCCTTCCTACCCTCCCTGCCCAACTTTGTGTTGTTTGTGAACTTGCTTTGAGATGTTGTTTTCCCTGAACAAAGGTTTCAGACTGGCTTCAGAGAAGACATTTCTGTAATAATTTCTATCCTGATATCCTGATAATTCTTTTCCGCACTGGAAGGAAAAGTTATACTGATATGCCAGCAAACCCACTCTAACTTCCAGACTGAGGTATTGTCTTCACTTTAAACACCTAGAGTCTAAAATCATGCTTTTCACATGGTTCATTTTTCTGTTTACATAATTTAAAGTCTATTCCTAAGCCAGGGGATTTTTCTCCATACCTGATTCCATACATACAGTGGACATAGTTAAATAAAGCTCTTCTTAGCATCGTTGTATCAACATCTTCATGTGTTGCCATAGTGTTATATGTGAGGTTATATACCATCCGAAATTTCTCGTCCAGAAGATGACCAATATCAGAATAAAGCCTGTTTACAAGGGAAAAGCCATGATTCTCCCAAGTATAGTCCTGCAGGAAGAGAAGGAAATATATAAATGTACAAATGAAGTGAATTCCCTATCTGATCCTCTCTATGGCTCAACAGTTTTTGTTGTCTGATAATAATAACTTAATTCTCTTCCTAAAGTTTGCATTTTGAATTCTTCATCCACATCACCTGCTCCATTCCTCCAGACTTCTTGGCAATGAATATCATATTGCAACACCCTATCTCCAGCTGGATATCATTAGCCTACAGTAGAAAAAACCCTAAGGTTCTCCTGAAGCGCTGAGGGAATTTTCTTCTGCTTTGTCACTCTGACTTGTGTCTCTTGGAGGCTTTGATGCTTAGCTCCGAGCAGAGATGGAGTATTTACTTCCAGATAGGATGTAAAACCATTGCTTAAAGCACTGAACTGTCCCTGAAAAAACTGATAAAATCCAGGCTGCTTTGGTCTTAGACAATCACCTGGACTGCAAGGATAAAAGCTTGCCTGCTCCTATCAGGAATGGGAAATCTTTGCAGACTGCATGGTACTGGTAGTGGAGAACCACTCTGCTTCAGAGTAGAGTGCAACCACAGTTCGTGCAGTGGTCACGCAGAACATGTTAGTTTGCCCACATCCTTGGCAAGTGTTCGATCATTCAATCACTGATGGCAACTTTAACAATCAAGGGGATCATCTCCACGTCCTTCCTGTGCCTAGCTGTTTTCAAAAGGTACTGTTAGGCAAGGGTCTTCTCCTAGGCACTTTGGAGCATGTCTACTCTACTGTCCCCCTGATTAGGATAGTGGGGAAGAGCATGTAGGATATTACTCGGTTGCCTAACAGAGGCATTCAGTGACATCTGAAACATGCCACAACATCACACTGGGCCTCTGGCTGCCAGTACAAAAGACCAAAAGGCATGTGAGAAATATGCCCTACCTACACAGCCCTGGAAAGGTGTCCAGGACACCTTGGGCATCACAAAAGCCTCTGAAAGCCAAAAGGCCCAGAAGCGGTAAAGTGCTGTTCACTAACAATGAAAAAACAAAAAAAAACCCCTCAAGTTTAAACACATTTTGCTGTGTATAGAATACTTTTTTCTATTACTGAATTTAAACCCACAGAGACAGAGCAGTCTTGCTCTATCAGAATAAAGATTAGATTTTTTTGCAGGAGTTTGGGATACTACTGCAATTTAAATACCATCAGTAGCAAAGCATTTTTGAGGCTGTGGGTATATACACCTAATTGTTAAAAGCCAGACATAAAAAAGTTAAATTATCAAGGTGACTCCTTTGAATGTAGGCCAGAAGCTCTTCTGTTTATTTAAGAGCAGAGATGTTTTAGTTCCAATTTCAACTTCTCTGGAGCTTTTATCCAAGGGAGCCTGCTGCTCCTAAAGTAGTTAAGCAGAACATTTGATTTATAGGCACAGACTTTGCCTTATTCTTTTTGGCAGTAACAACTTACTTCAGGATCATATAAAGACCACAGAGTAAATTATCCAGATAGGTAGAGATTGCTATACAGATAAATACATTTCCTGAGAGTGATTGTGGATTCTGTATTTTACAGTGTTAGATACATCTTCTGACCATGAAGTTTTTCTGCACCCACTGTTGTTTTAATTGAAGTTGTCTGATTTGTTTTAAGGTTTCTTTCATTGCTTTTAATTTATTACTAGACTGCTCATTAATGTACTCTATTAAGATAGAACAGAACAACTTAGAATGTCCCTCCTGTTATATATTTTATAAAGTTCAGGATTCTGGTCATGGAAAAAGATGCCAATATTTAAGAAAATGCACAGATAAAATGTACATGCTGTTCTTTCAATAGCACTGAAAAAGATGTATTAAAATATATCAAAAACTTCAGTAATCATTTTTAGGAACTCCTTTTCTTTCCCAGCATCCAAAATCCAGTGATATGGTGCACATATGAGAACAATACTCACTAAATGGGTCTCACAGATATATATATACATATATACAGGTATTGATAACCACTGGGCAGAGAATACTAGATAAAAAGATGATAGGAATAAAGAGTTCCTCCAGTTGATTTTTTTTAATACAACATCTAGAGGGATGGGAAAGAAATTGTTTCTTTTCTGCCTTTCACTTTTATTCCAGATGTAGCGATATGCTTTACAGTTTTAAAACATTAATACCGGTAATAACAGACATAAGACAGAAAGCCATGTACTACCTTGTCTGAGATTTAAAAACAGTAAAAGACTCCATCTCAGGGACACCTGTGGAAGCTTGTGAGTTATTTAATGAATGAGGACAAGAAAAGGAGCATGCAAAAAACATGCCCCACTACAACCTCTTTTATGCTACTTGCCCTGTAGTGAGATATATGAACATTCTTTGAGTGAATGTGCTTTAAAGAGATGGTACCTGAGCTCTGAATGTTGGCAGATGGTCTTCTCCTCGCCTTGCAAAGTCTTTGTACCCAAACCCAGGATCTTCAATATAACGAGAGACATCTGTAGAAACTATTTCATCATCAAATGCTGTGAATAAAACAGCAAAATGCTTTGCTTTAGGCAAGCATGTGATTTAGTGCCGACTTCCATCTACCACTGTATGACAGGACTAGAGGACAATTTTAGAAGTTGTGCAAAGGAGAAGAGTGATACAAAGGAGAATAGTGGTACAAAGGAAAGAAACATTTCAATCCTAATCTGCTTGTATGGGATCCATCGCTTTCACTGAGCCCACTAAATGTCAGCCTATACCAGACATCTTAACATACTTCTACAAAAAGGGAAGAGATGGGCTAAACTTCAAACTGGTGGTTTGCTTTTCTCTCTGCTGACTTCTGAGGGAGGTTAGATATCTTAAATCAGGAAGGTGAATCCCATTAGTAAGGTCATTGTGTTTGGCTAAGAAACAGAAAAATGTACCCTTGACAACAGGATTTCTACACTGAGCAGGTATGGTGTCAGGAATCACACCAGCTCTGTTCCATAATCTGGAGTATGAGCAACCAGACAGCAATGCAACACTCCACTTGTAAATATCAGATGAAGATTATATGAAAGCAAAGAGCTCTACAGTACATCAGGGTGAAATTCTGCCAGAAGCTCTAGTAACTAAGCATCTTCAAAGAGCTCCAAAACATATCACTAAGCAAGCGCAGGTTCTCTATCAGGAATCAATATTTCCCTCACGAATAAACAGGTGGCTTGATTGTGTAACTACCTCTGCAGAAGTTGACTACTGCATAGCTGACTGCATTTGACCCTGATGTGAAAACCGTGGCTCGCTTCCACATGCATTGACAGAACAGTTGCCATATGTCCCCAGTTAGCACCTTGAAAAGTCAGTTAATTTAAGAATTGCAGAAGTGCTTTATCTCCTCTTTGCCTCATTAAACAATCAAAACATAACTGTGTAGGAAGAAGCTTGCACAACATCTGCCACAGTAAATTCTCAGCAAAGAATAAAAAAACCTGTATACATACACTCCTCTCTCCTGACAAGCACTGAATTTCATGAAAGGGTAAAGGCCCAACACACACAGACTTCCCAGCTAAAATCAGCAAAAGGCAAAGGGGGAGGAAAGTCAATAAAACTATTAGCAAGATCATCCAAAAAACCCTTCAGTCCTCTTCCTCATATGCCTGAAGTTGCAGAGACTCATGGAAGTCATGATTTGATAATGCAGCTGCAATGACTGTCTGTTTATCTGCACTGCTGACACTGCCTGACTACAGGAAAACAGAGCAAGAATATACAATGACCATTTCTAAAAATCCAGCCACAATGTTGTTGGATGTATCTTCTTTCAGAGACTTTACATGTTCCTAGAGATCCACAAAACAATCTCTCTGCTGATCCGCAACACATTCTTCCTCCCTTTTGCGCTCATTGCACAAAGACACTGATACCTTAAAACACATTTGGTCTAAAGCTACTGAGAACTAAATTTGCTAAGAATAGTGTAGTAAAATGTGAAGTATTTTATGGGTCACTTCTCAAAGTGATACAAGCAATCACCTTCAAGTAGCCTCTACTATGAGGAAATAGCTGGAGATTCTGATTGCCTTAATAATATTCTTTCTTCTAACACTTTCTTTGCAAACAAAACCCCATCTTCCTGTTTACAGGAAGCAGACTTTGTTTTGTGGTTTGTTAGAGATGGCAGCCTCCAGAGCACATGAAGAATATGGAAAAGAAGGTTTCAGCTCAGAATTTTGAACATTATTTAAAAATAAAAAAATGCTATGAATCTCTATCACAACACAGGCAGTGGAACAGCACAGCAGTATGATCACTCAGAACTGCAAGTTATGAATGTCCTTTCCAGCAGGGCAGTAAATGGTGAAGAAGTTGAGTCTCATTCCAATCTCATTCCTAAACTAAATGTCATATCTGAAGGCTACTTAGGAATGTCATTGGAGTTCTAAGTGCTGTAGAAGGTAAACCTTTGAAGTATTAGTGAATACTTATATGAATGAATTATTCTGAAGATAGAGAGCATATACAGAAAGAGAAATTTACTCACTACTTTTTAAAGAAGCCTACAGTCTTTTTTTTAATATACAAAAGCTAAATTTCAAGTTGTGAAAAGGATGGTGTTATTTGACAATCAAGAAATCTTAAGCAGATGAAGCAAGTGACAAGACCACCTAATACACTCCTACTTCATGAAGAGCCAGAATAAAGAAACAGAAAAAGTTTCAGTCACTGAACTACCCTCAAGTATTTTTTTCTTACAAAGCATAAACAAAATAGAACTGGAAAAGCACAAATACCTCCACTAATTACTAGCAGACTCTCCTTCTTCTCCTTTTCAAAGCGAGTTGCCATTTCTTCCTGAGAGGCTTCTTCATCCTCTTTATCTTCTTGTAGTCTCTTCATCCTTTCCATCAAGGCCTCCAGCTCACTTAAAGAATCTGCGATCTGCAAAAACACCATGACATTCTGCAAAATTAGAAGATAGACAGTGTGTGTCATCTTCGGATTTCATGCTTGACAACAAGTGCTCTCAAAACCAGACAGCAGCAGCAAACACAAAAACTGAAGCCAGAATGCATTTTGTCACATACAGCACAGACAACAGCTTTCAGACAGCAAGAAGACAGGAGCTGGGAAGCGTTAATGTAACCTGTTGCAGTAATTTCTGCAGTGGGATTAACAGCATAGAGGTGGTGTTCGAATGTAGGAACCACAGTCACTTATACATTCCCTCATGTAGACAGCTCAGGAAAATCCATCTGTGGGCCCTACATCTATCAGAAAACAACTTTTAATACGAAGGTAACTTTTTTCAGTCTATTTGTAATGAAAATATGTTTCTGAAGAGATACAGTGCAATACTGCAATGCAGAAACACAACCTCAGATGGCAAATCAGTGCTTTTCACTATGTATGTTCAAAATAACTATTATGTTGACCCTTTTTCTTACTTTTGTGAGGAAAACAGACCACTTTTTCCTAGAAATACATCAAAGTTTTGGGTGCTCTGAAATGTACTTATCGTTCAGATTTTTCATAAGATAAATTGTTTGAGTGGGTTTTTTCCATCTTTTCGAGTCTATTCTTCTGCCTATAGCTAGAATTGTTTTCTAGTATGCTGCTCAGTGCTTAACCAGCAGCACAGACTCAGCAGCAACCCTCGGCCCAGTACAAATGGGGAATAAGACACCCTCGTTATATGAGCTAGCATGTCTTACAGGCTAGAAGTTTAAGACACAGCAATTGAACTGAGCGATCACATGTTCACATTCTTCTGCTAATTGTAAAAATTATATCTAGCGAGTCTCTCATAGTCCTGATCTTCCATCAAAGGCAACGAGGCTAATTAATCAGTCGGTATTAATTCAAGGACATGTCTTCAAAAGCATCATAGAGCCCCTTTCAGGAAAAAAAGTTCACATTTAAGTTAATTAACTAGTAATCAAAGTTCTCTGTTGATTCAAGACTGAAACACCAGCATGAAGAATTAAGTAATTGTATTTCAGACATTTCCTCCCATCTACATGGAAGTGTTTCAGAACTGACCTGTTTTGTGATTGTAGGCCTTGAAGTTAGAATTATTATTACTATTACTACTACTACTATTTTTTCCATTTCTTTTTTTTTATTCCACATTAGAAAATGGATGCCACCATGCTCCATCAATGCCACAATGTCTGAAGAAACTGGAACTTGAAGCTTTCTGCTGAAAGCAAAGTTTTAGTCTTGCCAAATGGGTTGTGAGATTAACTATCAAAATCACATTCCTCTGACTACCATCCACAGTTACAATCCTGGTTTTCCATGGATTATACAGAAAATTGCCAGAGTGAATGTAAGAATTACCAGACTGGAGCACTCCCATAAAGTAGACAAAGACTTTCAAACTACCGTGAAATTTAAGCAGGAAAGAAAGGAAGAAAGTTTTCTAATGCAAAACAGAGGCAAGCAAAAGAATTTTCTTGCAACACTAACCCCAAAGTTGCTACTTGTGAGGGATGCATTTTCTATGTTGTTGTCATTGGCAAGATCACAGACACAGAAGTTGTTGACTGCTATAAGTCTGACTCCATTAGATGTATCCGGATCTCTCTCTGGATTAATGCCACTACCAAATACAAAACTTGCCAAGGCATGATAATGTGCCAACAGGACAACAGCATGCACCAGTTCAGGAAGAGACCAATTATTTTCCCCAGTCTTGACAAGTTTCTGAAATGAGAATAAAAAATGTGTAAATATAAAATTTCCTTTGGCCTCCAGCTTTTCTATAAAACACTATGCATTTTAAAAAGGGATCAATTCTTTTCTTCCAATAATACCATATTCCTCCTGCACACAAACTCACTGGATGAAAAAAAAAAAAAGAGACAACTAACAGATTACCTCTTTCCCTTTGGGGCCATTTTAGCCAATGCTATTCCTAGAAAGAAAATCTTGTTGGCTTTGTCACACAAATTCTCCTGTCACACAGGAGAATTTATTAGCTTGTTCGATGCACTAGTACTTCCCTGAATTTTTTAACTCAGGGTAATGGAGCCTAACCAGACACCCACATAGTGCTTGGCAGTCCTTTTTACCACACATTTATTGCTATTTACAGGGCACGACTGAAAAGGTACCTGAATGTGCTCTTTTGTGATTAGCCAGGGCCGGTGTGCAAGGAGTTTGTTTATTTCGTTCAGATTTTTCAGTCTTTGGGGAATGTATTCCAAACCATTCAACCACTCTGCAATCCCACCAGTCTTTAGAAACTCATCAACGTGCATATTTATTAGGTAGGAACACTGATGTCTGGCAGCAGCCTGGAATAATTAAACAGAGAGGGAAAAGTGCAGCACATTATCATGTAATCTGATTTTGCTGAGGGTGGAAGACAGGTTATTAACACAAAACAATATTTTAAGTACAATTTCATTCCTAAGGCCTTGTTATATTGTTATATTGCAATGCATTTCTATACAGTACGGAGGATTCTCTAATAAAAATACATTTGTTTACTCTGAATTGCAGAATATAATTTAGGTTGGAAAAGAACACTAGAGGAGAACCCCCTGCTCACAGTAGGGTTGACTTAGAAGAGGTTGCTCAGAGCCTTGTCCAGACAAGATCTCCAGCTCTGGAGATCACAGAACCTGTCGTGGTCCCCACTGCAATGTCTCAACATCCTTACAGTAAAAACTGCTCTCCTAGTGTCTACCTGCAATTTGTCGTGAGTCAAGTCCACTGTATCTCATCTTACTGCTGCACAGTGATGTTGGCATGTGAGAAGTGTATCGCTGCGGGAAACAGGGAATGAGGTACCTTGCCTATCTTCCTTTCTCACTGAAAACCTTCTGGCTAGGCATGCTTTATTCTGATAAAAATCTGCTACAAAAATTCACCCACTGTCAAAGTATCACACTAATCTCTCCTTTCTAAAGTCTTCCTTTTTTCTTCCTTTCCTAAATACAAAAGTGAAGGTTGCAGGAGAAGATACACAGGCTGTTGGTACATACCATTATAGCAATGTAGTGCCTATAGGGCAAAGGAAGGGGCCCATCCATGCGCAGCATATAGAACTGGCTGCGGAGGAAAGACTCCAGGTACTGAGTATGGATACTCATGACCTGTGTGATGTTGTCCAGGCGACCAGACGTAGAATATTCTTCCACAAGAAGATTAGTACGTTCATCCAAACCATTTGCTTGCATAACCTAAAAATAAGATGGACACGTTCTAGCAGAGAGAGAGATTTTCTTTAGCTTTAGCCCCAGGGAGAAACATACTGTGGTATGAAAGGTTTCCTTGTGTACAGATTTAAAGGCAATGATGGAGATCTGGATGTATATTTATAAACATACATGCTTGCATGCATGCAAATACACACATACAGATCCTACTTGTATACTGAGAACTGAAGAGCACTTTATACAGAACCTCTGTTATTTTAATGTTTCTACAAAAAAACAAAAACATTTTTCTGTAGAACTTTCCAAAACAGCTAAAATCACAGATGCTTAAAGTCAAACCTGTATAGAGAGCTGGAAGTAAGTAAGAACTAAGTGGAAAGTAAATTATTTGTGGAAGACAGCCTGTATAGACACATACTACCCGAGCATTCAGCTCTAAAACCAATTTCAAAATTAATGGAGAGGAACTAGGTTATGTAACTAAATTATAGAAACAGCCTGGCAATCTACCCCTTCTGTGCTTGTATAATTGAAGAGGAGATCAAATGCTAATTTGTCCATAACATTGAAGTATTATTTAGAATAGGAATTTAATGCTTTCTTTAAACAAAAGCTGTTCTTTAATTATTCCAACCAATCCAAACCTTGGGCACAAGACGAAATGAAACAGTAGAAGAATAAGTAGCTCTTGCATTGCAAGCCCTGACACAGTATTACTGCTATTACTCAGTGTTTATCACTAAGAACAGCCACTCTCAACATGTTCACCACTGAAGTTACAAGCACAAGACTAGAGTATCCAGTATTTATTCTGACACTGCATAGTAATAAACCAGCCAGTTTACTATTGCAAACACCATGACATGAGAACACATTTTAGATAGCTTACTGCACATGAAGCTAGAAAGTGCCCAAAACCAAGAAGACACAATATTCTATTTCAAATACATTTTCTTTCTTTGTGATGGGATGATAAGTGGACCGTGTCTCAAACATTTTTCTATCAGATCTCATATAGAAGTTACATATAAAGAAACACCAACAACATACTACATTTTCACTTCTCACCAGTGTACTTTCCTATTTTAATTCATGAGCCCAGAAAGAAAGGGAGAAACAGCTATACAGTTAGGCAGCTCCATCATTTTTACACGTGCATCTTCATTATGACAACTTTTCTGTGTTTTGTACTCAAAATGACGCCTTCTCAGTTTTCCTTAATAATGTTTTTACTGTCAAAAGTTTATTCACACATTAGAGATCACTTTATCTCACTTACTACTGTACATCCCTTGCTCTACTGCAAGGAGTCCCCCTTATTCTTCAGCAAGTATATTTAAGAGATCTTTGTCTCATTTAGTGCTTTCTTGGGGAAATCATACTTTTCAAACATAGGTTTCTAATCTTCTTCAGCTTGCCAGGGGATTTTTCTTGTAACAGTATAAATTATGGATAGAAATTCTGCTGACAGCATCAAAATACAGTCAGATAGGACTGCACTGTTGCTATATTAGGCATAGCAATATGCCACATTATTATTTCTAAGATTTATCTTTACCTCTATTACTATCTTCATACTGTGCATGTATTTCCTCCTGACTTATTACCATCCATAAACATATTTTTTTGCTCTGCTTTTAAAGCCTTATGGTACTTTAACAGCTTTAAAGGAACCTTTACAATTAAGTTGTTATTGCTCTGCCCATATTCCTTCCATTACAACAGTAAATCAGGCTTTAACACCAGCAGTGTTATTATCAAGATTTGTGAGACATTCAGCGTGTTACTAGTCTCTAACTAAATCCTTCCTATTTGCTCCATTATTTCATGACAAGGAGTGAGAGAAAACGGTAGTAATTTGCTTAACAAACCACAGTTAGCATTTTTTTGTGATGCTGAATAGCTGTTTTATCCATACAGCTGGAGGGTCCCTGCTTGTACTGGGCAAGTGCTTGGGTTACTCCTTTCCGAGATTTCTCCTGCACCCTTGGCTAGTGCCTGTACCAAGTGTCTCAGCTTCTCAGCTTTGAAATAAATTCATTAACAATTCTCTCAAAATATGTTACAATTTTAACTACATTTATTTTTCTACTTTTAATATAATTATTGACTTTATGAGACAAACTAGGTCATTACAAAATTTGGCATCTCAATTTCACCTTGTATTTCATGCGAAAGGGTGGTGTTCTCTCCACAAGTTTGACTGGCTGGAACTCATTCTAATCCTCTCTTCCCAAGTTTAAAAGACTCTTTGACCTCTCCTCCTTTTTGCTTAATTATGTTTTCTTGTTGGCATCCTTTACACCCTCTCCATTTGGTTTTAAATTCAAACCTTGCTGGTGTATACATGGAGAGAGACTCAGAGAACAGCAGCTATCTTATCTTTCACAATGTCTTTTTGGCCCTTCTGGCATGTGAATTATCTGTCTTTAGCAACTATAAGACTCTGTGAAGATTGAGACCACGGGAGAACACCACCATAGCAAACTTTCTACCTACTGCAGCAAGCTGCAAATCAGGGCTTACCTCGAACATTCAGTCATTGGCAGAAATCTTGAGTCTGAAATCCAACCATACCTTTCAACCATAAATTCTCTCAAGAGCCATAGCTACAGTCTGAGGAGTGAAGTCATACTTGCAAACTCTCTCAAACTGAAGGTCAGACACTGCTCTGAGAGCTGTATAATTATACTGCTGTAATACTGGACAGGCCTCCCCTCAGGTCTGGCATTATGAGTAATGTGTTCAACCGCTGCCTGAGAAGAGCAGAGCTGCCACTCATGGCTGTCTCCAGAAGTGCCGGTGACTGAAAAGATGTCAAACAGCACCACTTGTGTGCAAGGACAGGGTGGTTCTTACCCACTGGAACCTGCTCAAGAGAAACCATCACTTTTGCTTTCAAGGGAGCTCATCTGGGTACCATGGAACAAGCAGGGTCATAGAACTGTCTTTCAGTATTGCTATTTTAAAAGCTACCACCCGCCTGGCCCAGCTAACTGCAAACTTACTTCATTCTCTGGTATAAAGGCACTTGGTCCTCTTGTCAATGGTGGGGAGACTTGTACTCTCTTTTCCTGTAAAACAGTCACATAATTCAGTCAGCATCAGGAATAACATACTAACTCGCTTTATCTCACAAGGTCTGGATTCAGTTCTCTTTCCAAAGCCACCTGGATGTTTTACAGCCCACTGAGGAGGTGATGCCACCACACTACATTTAAATCAGCTTTGCATCCCCTGTACTTTGCCTGAAGGAACGACACCAATTTTGGCAAGGGATAAGGCAGAAGAAAACTCAAAAAATCTAATCCCGGTTGGTTTACAGACCAGCTTGAAGATACATAGACAATAGCAACAGAAAATCTGGCACAATGCTAAAATTAGCCATTTACTGGACTGAATGGAAGTTTGAAAACTGAGGGGAAAAAAAGCCACACTCAGGAAATTATAAGTAAGATGCTGTTTTTTTTCAATATCAGCATCTGATGAGATCTTTAGTGTTGTGAAGAGCATAAGCACTTTGTGTGCCAAATATTGGCAAGAAAAGCACAGTCCAAGCAAACTAGCAAGACCCAATTACAGGTTTGTTCTAGAAACCTGATGAAATGGCCACCTTGCTCACTGCCGAGCCTGGAGAAAAATGCATGTAGCACAAGCCTCGGTGTGCAAACCCCAGATACAAGGCATGAGGATATATTTAGTACAGAACAAGCTGATAATGTAACAAGAGCCAGAGGACTTTTTAGATTTATTAGGGATAAGAAACTGAACTAAGATAAACTCTGGAGTCTTTTACAGCATGGCTGCTGTCAGCCAGAGGAGTGAAGGGGACCTGGGGAGGCTGCCTGCTCCCCTGGATCATCAGAGGCAGGACCAGCACTGTCCACGTCATTCCTGACCAGTGTTGATGTAATCCTTCTGGAGGTTCCTCTGTCTCCATGGGTCATTTATTTCAGTGACTAACCCCTCAGATTGTTAAAACGTTTTCCTAACGTCTAATCTGAATTTCCCTTGCAGTAATTTAAAGCAGTTGTTTGTTGTCTTTTCTTCTTTTCCTCTTTATGGTTATTTTCCACCTATCTGGGTGACCGCACACTTGTCTCAAGTCCCTAATTGCACTACAGCATTGGTGACTCTTAATATGTTATCCATAAACAGCAGTATTGGATTTGCATACTAAATATTTCATGCCCCTAACATAAAGTCTGAGGTTTTCCATAGCAAATGAGCTTAAATACCTCTACCGGGCAGGCTTAAGCTTAACCACCATGTGCACAAACAGCAGTGCCAGTCCCAGAATGAATGTGCCACTGATTTCCACAAAGGAAAATCAAGCCACTGGAGCTGCGTAACCACTGTCCTGATCCTTAAAAACATTCTGTCCTTTCTAAATTAGATTAAAAAATAACATGCAAAAATCAACAGTGATTATTCAGGAAAGATGTTCCAAAGCAAATTCTCGCAGGACAATTGAGTTTGTGACTTTGGAACAATTAGCTTCTAAAAGATGCAGAAACAAGATGGATCAATTGAATGAAACCTAGCAGCCAGGAGACAACTTACTGGATCTGCTGCCTGCTTTCACATCCACAAAAATCCTGTAAAATACTTGTTACGTATAAAATGTACTCAATCTAAAGTAGGATGTAGAGATACCGGGTATCTGCACATGCAACCCCTTCTTCACACAGTTACACAAGGCAAAGGAAGACATCTTCTCACTTCAAATACACAATCTTGCCAGCAGCCAGTCATTTCTGCCAACACTGAAAAAAAAGAAATGCTTTCCAAGGTTGCTAGTAAGGTTGCATTTTGCTTGGTTTGTAAAGGTTATCTGAAAATTAAAGTTTAAAACCTCTATTTCATATTGAATAATTTGGAGGAAGCAGCTTGCATGACTGACACAACTTGGACATCTGCGCACTGTCAGCTCTCACTGGAGTACAGGTCTAAACCAGAGCTGAACCACTGAATTCTCCATCTTGCTCTCTGATCTGTACCTTCTTCAGGCTCTGCAAAAGCTAGTACTCGAGGCAGACCAAGGCAAAAAAATCCATGTGTTGCTTCTAGCAGGATCTGGGCTCCATTCCCTTGTTTTCCCATTCAATATGACTGGTATTACTCCTTTGACCCTGCAGATAAGCTATTGCTGAGAAGGAAAGGAGGAAATGGTACTTGGGTGGATGAATACAGGCAAGTATCAACAATTAATTCCTGTGAACGATGACAGAAAGCCAAGAAGATAGTCAGACATGAAAAATGTGTGTTAAATCTTTTACAAAAAGAACAAACCCAGCGCCTTTTGGGTGGTGGCAATTCTAACAAACACAAGCCTGGAAAAGAAAAAAAAAAGACAACCAAAACAAGAACAAAAAACCAAAAGCCCAAACACGATTATTCAAGTTGGTGAGTCTTATCACTGCACATTTCCAGGGACCTTGGTTTTTTCAATATTAGAAGTGTATACTCTTCCCCCTTCCATCAACACGAAAGATTATTTTGCCTTCATGCCAAAGCTTTTATTTTATTAAAACTGGTTAAAACAAGCTTGTCAGGAGAAAAGGAGCAAACATCATCTGGTTGCACAAGTTCTCAGGATGCTATTAGTAAAAACATGGTAAGCTTATAAGCACTAAGAAAGATAACTTTGTTGAGCTGTAGATAAGAACCACTGCTTCTGGGCATGCTTTATCTAGAACAGTGACTTAAGGTCTACTCAAGAACCCAAATATAAAAAACTGTGTATGGGAATTAGAAAGCAACACTGCAGATATATGGTCCTTTACAGCGGAAGTTCTTGCAAAGCTTCTTGTTTTTCAAGAAAGTGGGTTTGTTTTCCTGTCCAAGTAGTCTTTGCACGTTACACCAGCTATCACTAAGTCAGCCAGGGTCCCAAGTATCTTGTTTGAAATGGTATTCTTATGCTAAGTGGCTGAAGCAAGAAAGAGGTTGCTCAGCAACTAAAATGCTGTGTGCACATATACCAGCCATTTTCTGCGTCATGTTCCTCCAGAAACGCATTGCCAGAGTAGGAATAAGTATCTTAAAAGGTTTGCAACCAATTCCATTTACATTAAGACTAGTGCCTTTCTGGGGGCTGTTTCTTCAGAGGAGAAGATGAAGAGCTTCAAAGCAGAAAAAACTGCACCTGAGCAGGTTATTGAGAGAGGGGCCGCTGCAAGCCAGAGCCTAGAAGCAGGTTTAGCAGTTGTACACTGTGGCATCAGACAGCAGAATGAGGCCTCTGCAGTGACAAAGTGGAAGCATTTCCCCTTTCCCTGTCTATAAATTGCAAGAAATATCTTCATCCTTGGGTGAGCTCTGCACAAATGCCACAGAGACAAAAGTTGCAACTTGCCATCTCAAGGGTTTATTTTCAATTACAGCAGTGACTGTGCACCCTCTCTCCAGAGCCAAGATGGGCACTGGGACATGGCACCTGCATCTCAAATAGCTGCTGGGCTGCCATGGCAGATCAAGGGATGCCAGAGCCACTTGGTTGGCGATGCGGCCATAAAGTCCAAGTGGGAGCAAGCAAAAGCCCAGTTGGCACTGGAACAAGCACAACAGCTTTCCTTCCAAAGCCTAAAGCAAAAGAAATAACTCTTCTTCCTCTTCGCTATCACATGAATCACTGTGTCCTCAGGCTTTAAAAAAATGGCTGTTTTTAGCAAGCTGTAAAAGGAAGCTGTTTTATTTGAGAATAGAGGTGCTAGGTGGCAGGGCTGGTTTAGGAAGTACTTCTGAATGCCTATGAATGCAGAAAACATAGGCAAGAAGCAAGTGGTCACACTGCTGCAGGTGCACAGGCACTTCTCACACATGTGGCACATAAAAACTGATTCATTCTGAACTTGACATCAAGGTGGTCATGTTTCTAGGGAAAAAAAAAATCATTTTGCACATCAAGATAGAATTTTGTAAGCTGTGGCAATGCTGCCACTTGTGTACCTGAACTCCCAGGGCAGTTCCAAGAAACCCTCATGAATGGGCTCAGAGCCTCCCCTCTGACAAAATCTGCCACCGCTACAAAGACATCAGGATAATAAACAGCACCAGATCAAATATAAATCCTAAAGGCAACACAAAATTAGCTTTTCCTGAGGAAAAAACTCTTTCTTAAACAAGAAGGAATGTTTTTTGTGGGTAAGGTAGTAAGTACAAATTATTTATTACATCTTTTCTTTTATTATAATCTACAAGCAACTTTGCTACCATCCAGCATTTATAAGGATCTTTATTATTTAAATTCAGTGTTCTATCTCTTTTTAATACACACGATCATCTGCAGCAATAATCTGAGTCAAGTCTGTCACTGAGACACCTGGATGGGAGTGGAGAACTAGGTATAGGACTCCCTGTCTGGGGCTGAATCTCCCCAAAGGCATCCGGTTTTTCCACTTTCCCATCTTTATATTATAAATCTTCAAACTCAGAATACACCAGTTCAATCTCACAGATTTAATGCTGCAGAGCCCACTTTTGGTTTTCAGTGTGACAGACACAAATGCCTCGTGTTTTGGTTCACACAGTACAGGCAGCGTTATTTGCTACTGATGCTGGTTAAAACCCTACCTACAAACTGGTTTCTCCTACTCCCACTGTTGCTCACTGAATACATTTTCACTTTCAGTTCTCAGATCCTGGAGCAGGGTCTACCTTCACTGGCTCTGATCACAGTGAAATGCTCCAGGTTTCAGTAAATTATAACACAATTTTACGGTCTGGACCATCTGTTCATTCCATCCTCACTGAAGACAGAAGAAAGTATGAAAAAAAATAAAGTTGTCTGAACGCTGATTTTGTCTTAGCTTCCACTTTTATTCAAATCCTTCCTTAGGATGCAGGAGGGATTTTGTTTATGCATCCAAGTTGCATTTTGGCAGAGGAAGAAGAGTTTAGAAATGTTTAGGCAGAAGAAACGCTTTGCAAGAAGCTTAGGATGCACCCAATTCATTTTAGATGGAAACTTTAATACTTTTCATAAATTTACAGAGGATTAGTATAAAAGGTAAAGATACACATAATCCTGCTGACTAAAAAGAAACCTAAATAGTCAAAATTTACCTGTCTTCACATGTCAGTACTCCTGTGAGGCTCCGATTGACAAGAACAAAAAATTGTATTCATCAAAGCTGTGAAATTTCGACATTTATTGACAAACATTTATTGATGCATCATTTTTTTAAAGAAAAAAATCTGTTTATGGCAGATAATGTAGTAAAACTGGGAGCTTTATAGCTTCAGAATATATCTACAATTCATTTCAAATGAAGTTTGCATTGTAACCTCAAAAATTTGGATACAGAGTTGAAGTTTAAACTTCAATGTGCTGTTACTCAAAACCATTTCTGTTGAGAAAGAAAAGCCAAACCCCAAAAATTTGAAGAGAAATAATCTGAATGATACACAACACTTAATAGATGACAATCCAGAGCTCATCTTTATGACTGATACGCTTCTATAATTAAACCCTGGACATACCTCCAGAAACAATAAGAGAGATGTTCAGAACAAACAATGTCAAAATATTAAGAGTACACAAAGTAAAAGTCCTAGCCTACAGTCATTTGTTAGGGGTATTTCAAGTGATTTTGCAACAGTTTCTTCCTCTTAACAGCCTGTACAACTCCAAAAATGCAAACTAAGCCATAAAGATGAAAAAAAGCAGAGGAAGTCAAACAGCAGGAAATCTTTTTTATGGAACAGCATTTCAAAATACTTAAACAGTCACTTTTAACATTAAGAATTTGGCATTTCTGTGCCTCACAGCTGATGAAGTGGTGCAAAGAGCCGGGAAGAGAGCCAGTGTAGTACAATTGATGGGGAGCTTTTGCTTTGGTAACAGGTTACAGACCTTTTGGATTTCACACAATGAAAGGAAGCCTATCCCAAGTTCCCATCCCTCCACCAGCTATTAAGAACACAATTCACACTAATTAGAAATCAAAGGGCAGCAATTTCTACCCAAGCCAAGATGGATGGCCAGGCAGCCTAAGTCCCACAGCAGTTCCTTGTTCTTTGAAAGATATCTGGTACACTTGGACCTACAGAAGAAAAACTCAGAACTGAACACGAAGTTACTGGCAGAAAAGCCTATCACCTTTTTCATAAAGAAAGTCTACATCTGCATCCTTATTATTCCCACTGTTGTATTGCTCTCTTTGTCTTGGAGATAATTTCTGTGGGCCAAAACCAACCTTCAGCTGGGAGCAGACAGATAAGGACTGCAAGTCAAATGTCAGAGTAACAAATGATCTGAAAAACACTTCTTTATTTAAGAAACCCGAACTGCATTTTGCATTTTTGTCAGAATAGACCTAAATATACCAAGTAAAAGACACACATCTCAGTATTGACTGAAGTAACTGAAGTACAGAGTACATATAACTGGGAAAGTAAGGCTGAGGCTCCTGACTGGAAAAATAAAAAGACCTCAAGGAAATTTGCTCAATTAATGGTGCCAAGTCAAACCTGAATATTGATTCTTAACATATAAAAAGGACGAGAGACAAATAGCTACTTCTTCTGTTTTCTTGTTGTTCAAGAATCACTTCCATTGAATTTAAGCCAAACCTCAAAATCTGAGTTCGTATTTATGCCCCAATCCTTATCAGATACTGAGGCTGAAACTCAACTGACCTAAATCAGACACCCAAATCAGAGTTAGCCAGCTGGATTCTGGTTACAACTAAAAAAGAAACGCGATGTCTAGCTCAGAATGAGATCAACTGTGCTACGAAAAGGCCTGAATTTCCTCCATAGACTAACAGGAATCTATGGCTAAGCAGGTAGTGATCTAAAGCTAGGCAAGGCATGTACCACCAGCAGACAACAAATGGTCTTCTGGTCTACTTCAGCATTCAAAAACCAAAAATTAAAAAAACCCCACCAAACCCAACCAACCAACCAAAAAAAAACCCAACAGGGAAAAAGTAATTAAAAAGTGAGAAACAATCCTTCTGTCATCTGTCCCTGGAGAACTTCACCTCCTTCCCTCCCCACACACCCAACAGTAACACTGGAGCTTGTGTGCTCCCCAACAAATGCCCTCAGGACAGAAGATCTTGTGAGTGAGTATCTAGATGACTCAATATACTACAAGCACAGCAGAAGAGCATTTTCTATTTTTCAACAGCATCAGATATTAAGAGCAAAAGTTACAATGGAAAACTTCAGTGGTTTTAGCTGGGACTTGTTTTACCTACCTTGGCTCCCTTCCACCTTCACGTTTAATCCAAATCTGACAATACACTAGACTGATCAATATCACCTAGTTTGGAGAACACAGCCTTTAGCCATTAACTTGGTAAAACTGCACTGAGTTAATCTGCCTCCTCATCAGCCAGGACAATAGTGCTGTGTGTTAATGAAGAGTCTCGGGAGCAGCACGGCGTATCCTTTAATCCACTGCCTCCCATGCAGAGGGCTGCCTTGTCCTGACTGAGCACAGCCCATCTAACCAAGCCTGGTTTCGCTCTGCCAGTGGGGTCCCATGTGCACAGGAGGCTGCAGGCTCAGTGTGGGTAAGGGCAGCAACTGTGTCATCGAGCGTGTGGTCTCCATCCTCTCCTATGGAGAGACCGTATTGACTTCCCCATTTGATCCACGCAGCAAACCAACAGGTACAACAAACGTTTGCTAAAAAGTGCAGATAGAGCAGCAGCTGCTTTGACAGGCCTGAATTAGTACCTAAATTAACTACTGAGAGCACAGCCTCTTTACAATACAGTAATCGAATGGTTAAATACTTCAATTTATCAAACACACATTTGATTTATTGGGCATACTGCCAATTGGAGAGGCCTAACTGGTGGAGATTAAAAAACAAAAAGAGAGAAAGACCCCTAGGGTTATGCAAATCCATCATGTATCCCTGGCAAAACTGTCTCCCAAGAATGCTCTACCGAACTTTTAATAGAAATATTGTCTGAAAATACATGCCTTGTAAGCAAGCAAAATAGAATGGTATTCATCCATACTGTAAATGTCTAACGGCATTCTCCTACAGTTAAGAAAGTGGTCTAGGGTATGGAGGTTTTGTTTCTTTTTTTTTAATGTATTTTGAAGATGCTAAATGTTTGAAATACTAGATTAATGTAAAAGCAGTACACAGCAAAATACTCCAACAATTTTTTATAGAAAGACTTAAATGGACTCCATTGCAATTCATTCTAGAAAAACCTCCAGTACTACAGCATTTCAGCAGAGATCATCATCACCAAGGGTTTATAGGAAAGAAGATGCATTTTACTGCAGGTTACCATAAAAGCAGACTGGGAGAATTTTTAACCAGGGACTGGCATCAAGGCTGCATTCTCTCACCTTTCCTCTTTGGTACTTCCATTGCATTCATTATGACAAAGAGCACAGAGAGAGACTTTTCACGTGCAGTGTGACTTAAAACATCAAAATTTGGATTTTTACTAAGGTAAGACTCTTACAGTTATGCCTCCACTGCAGTCACTAGTACAACTGCTGCTCTTCTATAAATATTTAAAGCTATCTTTAAAAAAATCCTTGGCTTCAGTGGTTTTGAAGAAGTCCTTGCTTAACAGTTCTTAAGTCAGGTGAGCACATGAAACTCAGCTGCACAACCAGCTTGAGAAACCATACAAATGTTAAGTCAGCCACTACCGAGTTTTCAGTTGAAATGGTGAAGCTTGGCAGTCTGGAGTGAACAGTACCATAAAGAGAGCTGCTCATGAGTATGGAGTCTTACCTTTGCACTTTAATGCAAAAAATAATAACAATATCCTCCTCTGATTAGCATATCAGTCCCACCACAGCTGCAAGGGAGGAAGCTGGGCTCTGACCCCTGCACCAGCTCTCTAAAATAGTTTCTTTCCCAGCTTCAACTACCTGCATGATAGGCTGGCAGAAGCAACAAGGCTGCACTGGTGTCCTGGCCACACAAGCTATTTTGCGGGCTGATGTGTTAGTCAAGCAATGTTTGTGACTAATGTCAAACACTACATAGAGTCACAGAGTATTCAGAGTTGGAAGGGTCCCACAAGGATCATTAAGCCCAACTCCTGAGTGAATGGCCTCTACTTGTTTATTAACTACCAAACACTGAAAAATATTCATTAGTAAAGTGTGGAAATCTATCAAGAAGGCAAAGTTTGAGTTTTCCAATGTGAAAAGCTGTTTGATCTGTAGCTATGAGATCTCAGATCATACAGCCCCGTTTCCCAGGCACTTCCACTACTTTTCACCAAGCAGTGTCACTATACGGTTACAGCTCTTTCCTCTTGCAGCTGTTCTCCTAACATTCTGGACGAGACACCCTCTGCCTGCTTCCCAGATCAGCCATTGAACCAGGACATTTAGGTGGAAAGTTTGAATTTAATCAAGAGCAGCAAACCTGCTGCAGAGGCACATTTCATTATCTGGAGCACATCACAGGTGCTTCTTCATTGCATCTCAAGGAATAGGGACAGAAGGGACAGAATAGGGACAGAAGCCCCACACTCCAGAAATAAACTTAGCAGGTGTCCCAGCCAACACTCCCTTTTGATAAGTCTGTATCCTTGTAATGTTTTCAGCTCGATAAAAACTTTTAGGACACTATCTATTTGCTGGTACAGCCGGTACAAGAAACATCCTCTCATCCTTTTACTTACCAACTACTATATTCAACCAAATTCTATTCTGAGACATAAGAAAGTCAAGCAAATGGCACAAGCATGGGTTTTCAAACTGTTTTTCCCACATATTTTATGTACAAAATGATCATAGCAGTTATTTTAAATCTGTGTGCAGGAACTATCTTAAGTGTCATGGAAGTAACTTGCCAAAATTCAGAAAATCAAATCCTGTCACACAGATTTAGGAGGGAAATGTGCTCCCCTCAGTACTAAAGCTCCCCCAGCTAGTTTTGTGCCATCTTTTTCACACAGGATTGTGAAACACAGTCGCTTGAGTCTTGGAAAGCAACTCTGAACTGCTGAGCTTGCTGTCATAAGCATGTCAAGAAATTTTAATTGATTGCCTCCTGGCTGTCACAGTCCATGCATAGTGTGCTTTTACCACCTCCAATAAAAGGATTAGGAACCAACCAGCAGGTGACAAGCTCAAGTAGAGGTACTTAACCTTTTCCACAATGTGCAACTAAGCTGTGAAAATCCTTGCTGTAGGATGCTGTAGACACCTGAAGTCAGCGTGTTTAAAAGTGTTCAAGTTCATGGAAGAGAATTACAAGAATGTTTATTAAATATGGTGAAATCACCTCCAGCTCAGGAAGTTTACAAGTTGCAAATACTTGGGAGACTGGGAGACAGAGCTGTGGAAGCGTCATGACAAACCACTCCATTTCGCGTCCTCTTCCTTCAATATTTTCCCTTGGGCACTGTCAGAGACAGAACACTGAGTTTCAACCTGACCCACTATATCTGCCCTAATGCTGTCATATATCTGCAGCAGATTGGTTTAAGAATACTACTTATTCTATAAATCCTATTTTAAAGTGGAACCTATTTTCTAATAAAGATAAGAAATTGGCATTCCCCAAACAAGGATATATTTTAGCTAAACTGGACCATTGTAGAAATAAGCATTGTGCTAATCCAGTCTAGAAGATGCAGCACGTGTTATGGAGCTCCTTTGTGCCTGGGTGAGCCCATTTGTACACTGCCTGTTCAACATAGCTAGTATCCTAACATTTACTTCATAATCTTTACTACATTACACTTCAATTCTTTACTAGCACTGGTTTTAGGAAGCAAGTGTTATTCTTCCCCTTTTCTGAATGCACCTCACCAGAAGTTCCATCAAATTATATCTGAAAAAGGTGAAGGAAAAAAAACCCCAAAGCATTAAAACATGAAGACAATATACTTACAAACCATCCCTACTCACCTGATGGGCAGGTGATGTTTGTTTAGATGGATACTATCTAACTGGAAGAAAATAAGCACATATTGGCTATGCTACCCTACCATGAAGAACTTTAGCTAAGCTGTTCTTGTTAACATTCAAGACAACATCAAAATATTAAAACACGAGGCTGATATAAGGTTTCTAATTTATAGCAAACAAAATTTGTGGTCAATGTTCCTTAAATTTTAAGTTAATCCATTGAAAAACTTTTAAAAGAAAATGAGAAGCACCCTTGGCACAAGTTTCTTGGACAAAGGCTTGTATACAACTGATGACCACTGACCATCTTTGCTACAGTTCAAATAATGTAAGGAATGCTAATGCTGTTCTCCTAGCTCTGCCCGGAAAGGGATAGTCCTCCTGGACATCCAAAAGGACCAATGTCCTCCTGCTTTAAGAGAAGTACCTTTTTTTGCCATCTTTCCTTGGTCGATGACTCAAACAGAAAGAATGTGTCAGACGAAAAATAAAATCTCCCTGACTAACACGCTTTACCTCTAGCCTAAAGGTACAATTTCCAAGAGCTAGTGCCTTGCTGTCTAAGCCAGGAGTTTAAGCCTCTTTTGATTAGTTGACTCGTAAGTATTTTTCAGAAGGAGGTGGCATCCACACGATTGAGTTTACTGAAGTAAATCTTCTTAAACACTCTCCTTGAAAGAAGTCCATAAAAATCGTATAGGTGCTAGGGCAACAGATGGAAAACCACAGGTGAGCCATTTTGCTTCTTTACCTGATGGGAAATCCTAAAACGGTCACCAATTAGAGAAAATTATTTCTCCAAGGAGTCTTGTTTGCAAAGGCTGGAGACTGTTGTACAATGAGCAGGGAGCTAACACACTAACTGGTTTATATTTGATTAGTCTGGGAGAGGTCTGGGCAAGAGACAGACAGAGGAACAGCTTCATCTCAGTAGCACATTCACAAGCCACCAACTTGCGGGAGTGACCATAAGAATACTTGCAGTCTGGTAGTTTCTTCCTCTTTCTTCTTCTTCTTTTTTTTTTTTTTTAAAGAACATTTTGCATCTTAAGTGACATCTTACCAAAGTGAGTCACTAGTAAGATACAATCTCCAAAACATGCTGACTTAATGTAGCTGAGCTGGTGGCAGTGAAGACCTAAGGTACAAATGCGTTTTCCTCATAGAGCTTAAAAGACACACTGATTTTCAAAAATAAAGACTCATAACTGTTAGAGAAGACTTATTGTACGTAAATAAAAAACTTGTCCAGAGATAGATCAGCTATTCCTGCTTTCTCCAGCCACCCAGGCCAGCAGATTGACAGAATTTCAGATTTACCTCCAACCTCAGAGCTGATGGTGCTACCACCCCCTCAGATCATTGTCTACACTTCTACTAAGAGGGCTTTTGCTACATTTGGTTGAATTAACAACTCTACAAGAAAAGCACCAGCAAGTACTACAGAAATAATAAACCCACTTATTTTATACCCTGCCTGAATAAAGACTTCTGGAAGAGTGAATAACCTGCACTGCCTAATGAGGTTCTCCACTGCACTCTAGTTTACTTGCCCTTCCTTCTCATGAAGTCGCCAAAACCAAACTGAGACCTTTTCATCAGAGTAAGTTCACAACCTATACTTGCAACCAGCTTAGCTCTGTACAGACAAAGGTTAATCCATGCAATGATTATTCCAACTTTTCTGAAGAAAAGTTCTGAAGAACCAACACCATAGACCTACCTTCTCAAACAAGACAAATTAATCATGTTGGAGGGCTGAATGCTGCCTCTATGTATTCATGAGGCACAACTTAACCCAAAGGAGTCTCCCATACAAAACAGCAACAGCACTGGATAGTCAAACTGCTTTTGCTTGTACGACGAGTTTCTGTTGGATAAATAGGTCAAGTAACTACACCTTTATCTAATACCTTTTGCAGAAGTGGCCTAAAGAGCAGAGGCATGGAGGGAGACCTTCCTTCCACCTCCATTCCCCTTTTGCTTTATTAAGCCATGTATGAAAGACCATTCCACCATACCCTCTGTGGGTGCAGCCTGCTCTCTTTACACTTATCCTTTGCTCGGCTGGCACCAAGCACCAAGCTCCGTCTCCCCTGAAGAACTACAATGCTGGCTGCAGGCTCCTTCAACCTTTAATTACGTTAAGTTGACCTTTTCGACCAACACGCCTTTCCTCCTAACTACCTGTGAAGCGCCAGCACAGAAGCGAGACAAGTTTTAAATTGCTCGAATAAAAGTCATTTATTTCAAAGCAGATTCTACCCGAATGACCCCTGATGTTACTGCCTCATCCAGTAACGCAAAACTTGAAGTATTAATGTAATTGAACATTTTGTTTGGGTTTTCTGGAGGGAACAGAAGATGAAAATACTTTCTGAAGCATTAATGTGGCATAAAGTAGTTGGGAGTTTTTCTGGTTCAACCCTACTACTGCATTTGCTTAAATGTGGAGACTGCAAAATGTAAAAAGATTAAATATGGTGGAGAAACAGAACAAAACCAAACCAAAACAAAACCACAAGGAAGAACACAAAAGGCCATGTCTGATTCTAGTGCAGATGCATTAGAGCCTGTCTTCTGAATTTCAGAGGGAAAATCTAACCAGTCAAAATGAACTTTTGATTAATGACCATCATGCACCTCTAGTGTCCCTCAAGTGTTTTAATATGTCTCCTACTACTAGGGACTGGAAATTTCCACCACAGGATACTAACGGAGTCCTGCTTCAGAGTTTTCTAGCAGTACTGATCTGGAGTGAAAACAGCTGCAAACAAATGAAAGAGGACTTAAAAACATGGATGCTCAAACAGCTGCCACTGCACCCAGTGGGTGTTTCAGTTAGTTTTTGGAGGGAAAAGAACCAGCTCATAACAGGGAGAGATGTGGTACTTTAAGTTTTTATTTATAGTGTGTTGTTGTCACCTTATTACTAGACAACAACAGTGACAAATTGTGAGCTTCAGCATGTTCCTACCTCACATACACGTGCTGTGTGTAACGCATGTGCACAGCCACTCTGACGTCCAGCTGACTGAGTTAGAAGCCTAGGTGCTTCCCCATAAACAGTTGCCTTAATTTTCTAACTCTAAGCCAGTTATCACAGTAAGTGCTCACTGGAATAATCAAATCCTGATGCCGATTTCCAGGAAGGGTCAAGGTTTGCTCTGCCTGCTGAACAGCCAGTGAGTATTCACATGCAGGTAGTACGGTTGACTTCAAGACACAAACTGTAGTAAAGCAACATTTCAGGTGTTCTTCCATGCTGGATGAGATCCAACTGGTGTCAGGCAGAATATTTAGACAGCGTGTAGGTGCTCCATTTCATTAGAGGTCTAATGAAATTTCTAAATGCTAGAACAAATTACTATTTCCACACCTCTAATCAGCAATGAGAGTGCTTTAGAAAGAGGAATGTCAATCAACTCAGAGGGAATATTTTTTTAGTTAATAGGCATAATTACTTTAAAACAGATTTAGAACCATATGGCCAAAACCCCTCCAGATACATTTAGACAATAATGTAACTATATTCCCTTCACCACATACTAAAGCAGGAGACATTCAACATATTTACAAGCAAGTGCTATTAAGTTAGGTTCAACACTGTTAAGATACTGTTTTATTAAATAATTTTTAACTGCGCAATTCATACAGAGGAGAGAACATATGCTGGCTTTCAATTGTTTGGTTAGTATCAGCTAGAGCAAATCCAATGCAATAATAAACTGCCCAGAGACAGATAAAAGATGAATTTGAGTAACCAGCTCTGTACTGCTCTAAGAATAGGTTACACCGAGACAGCTAGTACTTCTTCACTGTCATCAACATATCTCTGTTTTACTGAGGTTATGTTATGTTATGTTTTACTGAGGTTATGAGGATTTGCTCAGAAGCATGAATTCTTATTTTGAAAATGTTAAGTGAGGAGTCATTCTTGCAACCATGCCTCCCTTCTAAGGAACAATTTAATTGATCCTTTATAGTGTCAAATGACTCTAAAAGCATTTACAATTCTCTCTAGCTTCATGTCAAAACTAAGTTTGAATTTCATATGCTTTAAAACAGATACACAATTACACATTTTGATTCCAAAGTGCAGCAATTGAGACATATTGACTGTATTTATGATTTTATTGCTCATTCTGAATAGATGAAAACGTGATTTTCAAGTCACCTTTTACTTTTCTTCCAAATGCATTTTGCACTTGAAGAGACAACAGAGGCCTATGGCTCCAAAGAATTCTCAAGAATGTGATTTCCCTTGGCTTCCATATATGTTAACCTAGCATTTGTACATGTTGAAAGACTTAAACCAGAACCCACAGGGTGATCCACACACTGACCACACAATATTCTTGTGTGATGCAGACATTATTTCTGTTCCAGTCTACTCACAACATATGAAGTTAGGAATACTTCATAGTCCACTCCATTATTATTTTTTCCCACCTGATCCCCTGAGGAAAGGGACTGCTCATAGCCTCACACTATTACCAAGTTCACTAGCTAGGAATCCATTAGAAATCCATTGTTGGTCTAACAAAACAAGATGCTTACCTTGAGAGAAATATGAGCGTCATTAACAACAACAACAAAAAAAGGTGTTTAATCGAGAGGCTGTATCTGCTTATTTATCTTACCCTAATTCGGGTAAGCAGGGACATTCAGGAAAGATTCATGATATCTTGCTAGATTAAGAGCACTGACTTCTGTCTCTTACACTGAGCACCATCACTTACACCCTGATCAGCCCTAACTTAAGACCCTGAATGTCACATGGATTATGCCCTAGAAGAAAAAAGCCCATGATTCAAAACACTTTACTTTCAATTTAAATAAGATGCGAGAATGAAGATATTTCAATAAATCACTGGTTGATACGGTCTGTAAAAAGAACAAAATAGTTTCTCAGCTTCATAAACATGCAATAGTAATTAATTTAATTAATTAAATACCATCTACACCAGTATTTTGCCCCAATTGATAGTTATCTAATGTCTGATATGTAAGAAGCATCCTGTAATAAAAATCTGCAACTAGTGGTTAAGAGAGACATTTAAAATTAATGCACTTTGATCATGGCCTCCCCTATTATCACTAACACTAGTTTGCCCAGGGTGGCATACCAAGAACCCCATAAAACGTCTTGAACTATTGTGAATGCATTTCACAGACTGACTGATAGGCAAAGAGTCAGAAAAAAAATTGTTTGTGAAGAGTATCCCTACCTCCCTGTAATGGCATTTCATAAGATATTTGACTCGTCTGCATGATGTTCCCTATAGCTTCTACTTAAAGCACAAAGACTATCAGGCTGGGCTGCAGAGACAACAATGGGAAGGACCTCTGCATACAAACAGGAACACCTGCAAAGAACAGAGAAATTAAACAGCATAAATTATTTCCATGCAGGTTTTTCCAAAGCCGATGAGGTGCAATTTCTCATTAACTGAGGTCTCCCTCCTGACAGTACAAATTTCTTTTCTGCTAAAAATGCCCCATTTCCCCCCAGTGTATCCTGACCCACTTAGACAAAAGCCAGTATTCAGCCTGGCCATGCAAACTATGCTTGAGATCCCACCTTATTCTCCAGCCCTGCAAATGGAAATCTGATAATAAAATCTCCAGACCAACTCCCCTAGCTACGCACAGCCGGGGGAGAATTATACCACTATCTTCTCTCACTCAAATCTCCCTAGCCAGGAAAAAAAGGTTCAAATAAAGAACTAAACGAGTATTAGAGAACTAAATGAGTATTAGCAGCTCCCTTGTCAATGTGGGAAAGAGAAAAAACCAAGGATGCCTAACGAACCATATTATGTTCTTCAGATTTCAAAACACTGCCATTTAAAGAGATGTGAGATTTGAAGCCCTAATTAAGTAATATGCATAAATTTAAAGCAAATGTTCACAGAGTCCACATCTCCAAACCACAGCCGATTTGGCTAATGTAACACTCCACTCCTACAGCAGAAGTAAATTTCAGCAGAGGACAACCTCCACTCTTGGCTAACCCACTCCCCAACGCTAAACCCCAGAGTTTCTTCTGAAGAAAATCCTCCCCCCCACTTTCTTTCCTTTCTCACCTCTATTCCCTCCCTGTAATTCAGAGAAGACTGTGTTTGTGCTTCCATTTGGGTTTTTTTTTTAAATAAAAGTGACTATTCTAAATGAGTGTGGTTCCTACAAGGCCACCTCTTACAGCTTTTCATTGCAAAACAGCGTCCTTCACCAGAGGTTCATTTCACTCATGACACTCTCATTACAGGTCTAATGAAAATTTAATAGTTTTGCCATCTCATTTTCAGCCTGTAAGTCTAGGAAGACACAAGGAAATTTCTTTACACTAGTTTTTAAGGCAAAAATCAAAGAATCCAGGAACCCTCACGACCATATAGATTCCACGACACAAAGACAATAATTACACAGGAGGTAGGAGAACAATTATTTAAACAGGTCAGATTTTGAAAAGACACAAATTAGTGAAACACTTGTGAGGATGAAGAAAGAGATAAACAGGTCAACTCTGGATTTTCACTGCATTTATTTCACAGGAAATAGTCCTGTTCTTAGTTGTTTGGTTTTTTCAACCAAATCTTTCAAGAAAAAGTAAGAATGCATTATGAGTGAGGGGCCTGTTGCTGCCAATTTTAACTGCCCTAAACAGTTGGATTTGTTGCTCTTGGTTTATATTTTCACATTTTTGGATCCTAAAAGACCCATCTTCTCCCCCCAGCCGTGCAGGCAAGAGGAGTTGAAGGAGTGACCCGAGTTGGTTTCACTATGTTTCACCAGTGCTCCAGGGGACTGGAAGACACAAACAATGAAGGCAGACATGATGTTTTACACAAGCGAATGTTGCTAAAATTAGAACCAATGCAAACAGAGTTGGGTTTTCATGAAAGACTTTCATGACTATTTTGAGAACTCCTTTAGGAAAAGGCACATTTGGAGATTCAAAGCCATCTAGGCAACCCCTCACAACTGTACTGTGAGAAAACTATTATTAAGATGCATCAAACTACAGAAGACATCATTTGATTCTATAAATTAAGATTTTCTGTGACAGCCAAGGCTTGTTGGTCTGATTTCCAAAGCCAACTAGACTATGCAACTCAACAAAAAAAAATAGATGCTGCATTGTAGAAAACCCAGGGTGTTTTCCAAGCAACTTTGATTTGCCTATGCTCAGAATAGATCGAACCAGACTGACTTCCCTCAAAATAGTTTCAAGGAAAGTCCTTGAAAGGCCTCTTGACTTCTACAGCGCAGGTAACAGCATCTCCATACACTTTCATGACTCATGGTGACACATATATATTAGCTTACACGGGCTTATGAGACCTGACATTAAACTATTTTTGGTTCACTTTTGGGCTACTTTTTTACTCACCCACACAGAACAATAAAGTGTGTCTTTTTTTTTTTTTTTTGATATGACCTCAACTCCCTGAGCCTAGGCTAGTGCTATTGTAAGCGCTGCATCATTTAATGATGTTCACACATTTTTCTATCTTAAAAGTAGGTGCTTTTTTTGGCTGCAACAGACCCAGAACAAATTCTTCCAGAACCTCACCTCTGGACACTTCAATTTTCCTGCCTAAATGTATTAATGACCATTTTACTTCTATCTACCCCTGAGCTAATTTCTTCTCACTGGCTCTCACCATCAGATGTATTTATTGACATGGACCATATCCCCTCTCAGCTTTTGGTTTTTTTGGATTAAAAAAGCAAACTTTCAGTCTCCTTCTGCAAAATCAGTACTCTGGTTCTCCCAGCACTCAGACAGCTGACCTATGTGTCTGTTTAATTAGGGTCCATCCTTCCCAGCTTCCCTGTTCCCCAACACCACAGCCCTGCAGGGTGACAGTAAGCTGCTGGTCCTCCTGCACCAACATCCTTCTCCCTGCTCCTTTCAAGGAGCTGCTCTTATTAAAAGTTATGGATATTGAACAGCTAAATCTGTAACTCTCGCATTTCACACCTCTGGATTTCACACCACTTTAACTATGCCAGTGCTCAAGGTACCCCAGCTTTCCATGAAATGTCCCTCTCTCCCTGGACCAACAACATTTACCACTTCTGCTGTGTCTTTCAGGAATAGTCACACTCTCGTTGTGATTCTAAACAGGGTTAAACCAGATTAGTTTCAAGCAATCCTTTGAAAACCCACTGGTATTCTCCTCTCAGCATAGTGACTTCTCCTTTCAGCACAGCCCATCATCATTCCCATTCCCATCAGTTCCCAATCACTGTAATTAACAGGAACAGAAAAACACACAAAATGTGTCAGATCAAGTAGGCCAGTAGCCTCTCCCTACCAGGGGGCAGTAGCAGACATATAACAGCCAGGAAAGCATACAGAAACTATACTGAAGGGTGTTGCTATTTCATATTACAGGTCTTGTTTAATTTTTCTGTTATGAATTTGCCCAAATATTTTTCAAATCCACTTAAACCTTTTGGTATATAGAACATTTGATGTTAGTAAATCCCAGAGTTTAATTTGAGCTGACTTGCAGTGACGAGTTCAATCTTTGATGTTACTTCAGACATTTAATGAAAGAAGTCTAGTTTTAGCCCATCCAAAGCTTTCAGAAGAGGACACTCATGCATCTGTCTTATTAACAGAAGACCACCACATTAGTCTAGTGTAACCTACTTTTGGTGCTATCACGTCATACATATTTTTCATATTTGCTTTAGTAGCTTTGTACAGTATTGAGACTTGTACTAAAGAAGGAGACTGGCATGGAAGGATGAGAAGTACTGAAAATTTTGTCCATCATATTGATAGGTATTCCCCCTCTCACAGGATCACCCTGACTGGGTAGGAACAGATCCTAGATTTCTTATATCTTTATGAGGACTCCAGCACAGAGACTGGCTGAAGCCAGGAAGGTCAGCTAAACCAGGTTCATTTCTGCCTTGCCAACAATGCAGCTTGGCTTTTTTAAACTGCATGCCCCCATCACCCATTTTGCCATTGCCCTTCTACCTCCTTCACTGAAATCTAACACAAACCAAATATTTAATCCTGGAACCATGTTTATACTTATTTTCTTTTCTATCCTACCGACCTGTATGTACATGTAAAAGAACCTTTTACTTCACATGCTTTGGAGTTTGCAACTAAGCTTGAACAGTTGGCAAACCCTCCCTGTTCCTACACTTCCTGACATATCAGATTTTTTCCATCCCCAAAGACTTTTTGCTTGTTCCTAAAAGCCTTTCTGAAGCAGTTATTTGTCCAAAGAAATACTGAGACCTTCCTACATGTTTTCTTCTCACTTGCTGGGACTATTGACTTTGTTTAGGCAGGAGAACCTTGGGTTTCCATAAGGCTCCGGATCCCCTCCAGGGTTACTTCCAGGAGCTTTCCCCTGCCCAGGGACTCCCTTACCTACCACATTTTCAAATGGAAGAGTTGGAGCTGTCCTGGTTACTGCAATGGCAGCAACTCACAGCCACCTCTAGGAAATTCTTGGGGACAGAACTCACGTGTCATTTTAAGCACTTTTTTTCCCCCCTAAATCAAATAATTATGTAGCTGTTGTATCTATGACTCCCTAAGCCCTTCTGATTAGCAGCAATTGTTCTGCAAGTAGATCTGGTTATCTAAAGTGTCCGGTAACAACAAACCCAACCGGAAATGGTATCTTTTTAATATGAAAAACCTTCTTCATAGGCAAATTTAACCCTTGAATCCTCAGCATACTCTTAGTGCTACCCTGATAGAACTTTCCAGAATAAAATGTAACTTCGATTAGTTTGCAACTGGCAGAAACCTAAAGTGCTGAATTTAGCTTTTCCTGTTTCCCTGATGAAAGGGAAACTTACCTTCACCCATGAGAATCCAAAAACTTATGGATTATTTCAAATTTCATTACATGCCACTGAGTAGAAAGCTTACTTTGCTCCTTATAATTTTGACAACAGCACTACCTAAACTGTGAGTGTTCAAGTGGCTTCAAAAAAAGACTTAAGACTGAGGAGGGCAGAAGAGATTCAACACATTTCAAGGCCAATCATTTTTTTCCAGTATGCTATCACATGAGCATAAAAAAAACCCCCAACACCATGAAAAGAACAGATGAGGCAGCACTCATCTGAAGATTATTACTCTGAGACTCAGGTCAAATTTGCACCTCGCTTCCATCAAGCCTTTTCTTTTTTTCCCCTCATGTTTCCTACTTGCGTGCTTGCCAATGAAGTGCAAAAGGTTAACATTTACAGTGATTTTTATTGTACCAACTTTTAAATAATTACAGATGTAGTCAGAAGCTTTGTACTTCTATGTTTATTGTTCAGCCTACAACACAGATGCAACAATGTCCCAATACAACCACTGAAAGCACAGAACAACTATGTTTCAGGAGGTTTTTACAGGCTGTCACTCAGTTTCTTTATTCTTTCCTCAGTTTTGCAATGAGAGTGGTTGAAATGACCACAAAGCAGGACAGCGCTAAGCTGCCTTCCTCAACAGACCCAGCTGGGTACCTATGTTTCACCATCATCCCTAAATTACTTTAAAATAAAATAAAATTAAAAAAAAAAATTCAAATCCAGCAAGTGTCCTGTTACCAGAAAAATGCCATCTAGCCCTGTCCCCCCCTCCCACTGGTATTAAAGAGGTATACAAAAAAAGTCCTACCCAACAGGATGGGACTACAGCTTCAAAAAAAACTCAATAATTTAAATTTAATTTTAGATCTACAAGTGCTGCCAAGCACCACTTTATTTGTCAACAAAATATTTTGATTATTTGGCAGAACAAAGCAAGCTCCCTCCCTGCTTTCTCCACAGACATATTTGGCACCGGTTAATTTGTATGTCTTTAGACATATGTCAAGTCTGAAGCTGTTTCAGGCTTTAACCCTGCAGAACTTCTCTCTTTTAAGTACTTGTTTTTCTTAAAGCAGTAACAGCAGCAAGCTAAAGCCAAGAAGGGACTCGATCCTGCAACGAAATGGTTAAAAATCAGACTCTGCTGATGTGTGCTTCTCTGATCCATTACATTTCTCGCAAGCTGAGCTAAGAGCTGAGCACCAAGTATCAACTGTAATATGATCCAAGAGTTTATGGAAAAAATAACTGCACATACCAAGCGTGCACATTTAATAAGATTTTGTTTCCATTAAAATATTCAAGAAACATGATTTTTAAGATCTGCTTCTCTCTTCCACCGATTTTTAACGTTTCTCCTCCCCCTCCCCTAAATACACACCTCCTTTCCAAAAACCAAACCCTTAAAGAAAAAAAAAAAAGGAAGAAAGAAAAAAAGCAGTCCTACTGCAGGGAAGAGAGGCTTGAAAAACAACTTTGATTGGCACTTGGCCTGACCCACAGAGGAAGAAAAACTGTTTTTGGACAAAGAGCGCAAATATTTGAGCTCATTGACTTACAGGCTTTCTTAGCAATTGCAAGAACCAACCTGGAGCAAAATGTGTTGGGAGAGATTGAATTAAAATAAAACCAAAACCGGCATCGCGTTCATCTTGGGCGCTCGGGGACTCGGCGCGTTTGAACAGCTCAGCAATTTTAATTCATTTGCACTGGACAAACAAAAAGCACCTCCACTAATGCTCCCCGTGAGGCAGATGTCGGGAGCAGGAGGTGCAGCCATCCTACCCCACCGGGGGCACGGGGGGTCCGCAGGGAAGCGGCTGGGCACTGCAGGGATGGGGGCTTAGCGGACTGGGGGGCGGGGGGTTCTTCGGCGCTTTTATATTTTTTGCGGCTCTAAGCTCGGAGCCTCCCCCACTTGACGGAGATCGTGGTGGTGAATTCCACCGTTGAAATACGTGGATAATAAACTTTCCAAGCGCGGCTGGGCTCCATGACCCCCCCCCCACCTCCAGCCTTCGGGGAGGCTGGGCGCCCTCCAACCCCTCGGGATGGGGGGGCAGCCCGGGGCGGGGGCCGGTGACAGCCGACCCGAGGGGGACGGGGGCGATGGGGGCCCGGACCTGGCACCCCTGGGCACCCCCTGGGGCTACATCCCCCTCGCCCCTCCGCTGCCCCCCACCCCACGCTCCCCGGGCGCTCACCTCCCGGCAGAGCTCCCAGCCCACTGGGGAGCTGCCCCCCAGCTCTCCCACTGCCCTCCTCCATCCCCCCGCCGCAACGCTGCCCTACGGCCCATTTCTCTTCACGCCACTGTCGCTGTCCGTGTTCCCCCTCTCCCCCCTCCCCCCTCCCCCCCAGTCAAGTCTCTGTCCCACCGCCGCCCGCTCCACCGATCCCTCCTGGAAGCCTCTCCCGCAGTCCTCGCAGCTCCCGCCGCCTCTCAGCGGGCGCCCTCCGGTACCTGTCTCGGCACCTTCCGGCAATTGCCGCACACCCGGTACTGCCCGGCGGCGGCGGCGGCGGCGCTGCCCACGGGCCCGGAGCCGAGGCGGTTCATGGTGGCGGCGAGGGCCGGGCGGGACGGGAGGCGCAGGACGGCTCCGGCTCCGCGGCGCTCAGCTGCCCGCGCCGCCGGCCGCCCCCATCCCCGGCCGCGGCCCCAGCGCCCGCTCCGCGCCACCGCCCCCTGCGCACACCCCCGCGGGCCCCACCAATCCGCAACGCCCGCCCCGCCCAGCGCCAACGCCGCCGGCCAATCACGGCGGATCGCCCGTCACTGACCAATGGGCAGCGCCCTGCCCGGCTCCCATCTCCGGGCAGCCTGCGAGAGGGGGCGGGGTCAAGGGCGGGGCCTCAGCTGCCGAGGGGCGGGGCCGGTCTCGTCTCTGGGCAGCCTTGGGGAGAGCGGGGCGGGGCCGGCGCCTCGGCGCGTGTCTTCCCCTGGCCAATAGTGTGGGCACTATGCAAACGAGGCGGGGGAGGCCCCGCCCCCAGGGCAGGGGCCTCGGTGGCGGCAGTGGTTCCTCGCGAGTCGGTCCAGCCGCTCCCGCTCCCTCCGAGAGGGTCCCCAGGGATCCCCAGCCTGGGGTCAGCTTCCCGCCTCGCCTGCCTGCCTGCCTGCCGGCCCCGGGGCCAGATCCAGTGCCGGGCCATCGCCACCCTCATCCTGCCGGGTGCCCCCTCCCCCGGGCGGGGGGCTGCCTGTGCGCGGGGCGGGCTGCGCTCCCGGGGCGGCGGGCTGCACATGCAGGGACACGACTGCCCTGCTGCCAGGCAGAGCAGGATGAGGTGTTTGCTCTAGGGGAAGTTGGGAGCACGCATGCGAGTGTGTGTGTGTGTGTGTGTGTGTGTGTGTGTGTGTGTGTGTGTGTGTTTGCCTCAGGTCGCCGGGATTGTTAGGAATGATGAGTCAGGGTTTCTGGGCTCCACGGTAATGCGCGGAGATGGAGTGTATAATTAGGACAGAGGCAAATCTGTAATCTGCAGGCTCGGAGAGCTAGGCTATGAACCTCTCTTTTGCATCGCGGCATCGCTGCAGTTTCCCTTGCCCGTGTGCTCTTCAGCTTTAAAATGCGCATAGAAGAGCTTTAACACGAGTAGTCGCACCGATGTCAATAAAAGTTCATTAAGTGTCGAGCGTTATATAATTCCTATTTTGAAACATGGTGGTGTAGAAGGATTTGGGTATTTTACGGGAGCAGAATGCTATTACCCTATGAAATTTCTAAGCAGATTTGGAACGTTATATTGTTTTCAAGGTTTCTCCCGGCAGCACAATTTTCAATCAGCTGCTTGAGAGCTGTGATCTGCTTTGTCTGGGAATACTTTGTATTTCTGCAAAATGAAGAGTTGTGTAATTTAGTCAACTGACTGGCTAAAAAGAGCACAATGCAATTAGTAATTTACATCTCTTAAAGGAGACTAATTGAACCTAGATCTGTCTTTGAGAACTTTGAAACGTTTCTCAGATCAGACTTTGCCACTGTAAACAAAACCCCATCCACAGTAACATTCTCCTCCATCCTTTCCCCTCTGTGGGTTTCCAAAGGGATCTTTTCCTCAGGCAATGAAGCCTTCTGCAGACAGGCGCTCTGTGGACTCTGCTATTGCCATTGAATTCAGTGTGGAATGCATCCAAATGTTACAGTCACAGGCAGCCATACAAAATGCTTGGAGAGAAATAAATGGAGGAGAGTTGTCTTTTATTCTTTTTTTTTTTTCTTTTTCCCCCCAAGCAGTGTACTAGAAAGGGTATCCCAACACGAGAAAACAGTTTGCTTGAGTGGAGGTACTTGCTGTACCATGTCTGAATCCCACATACTGCAGCATGGTGCTATTTAAACAAGGGAAGACGTGTAGCCAAACAGGTTAGTTTCCATCATCTAATATGAATGTAATGCTAAAATTTAAGTAAACAATATGAATGATGTAAATGGCTTTTTATTTCTTGCTGAACTCCATTGTAATGTTATCTGAAATAAGAATTTTTAAAAGAAGCAGAGGAGGATCAGAGATATTAAGCCACAAGCAAAGGAGAGTTCACTCTTCAGCTCAAGCAAGATGACTTTGAATCATTTGCTGTTAAAGCGTCTGGTTCAAAACTCAAACCCATTGGCAAGGATGGTAGCAGGCAAGTTTGAAACACAGATAAGGGAAAGATTTTGGCTGTGTTACTCCTTACATTTAACACTGGAACATTGGCAAATACTCAGATTTCATTAATAGCATCCATTCATTTATTTTATATTGGCAATGGCAAGTACACATGACTAGACATCCTCAGAAATGTAGTTGGGTCCTGTTGCCTTGCTGAAATTATTTCTGCCTTGAGTGACAACTTCAGATCTTTAACAAAGTCCATTAAACCCAGGAAAATTTGGCATTAGCCAGGCATGAAAATTAGACTGACTTGTAAGGCAATTTAAAATTCAAAAAATTTGATATCTGGTCTCTACTGTGCCTCAAAGGTCTTGTGAAAGAGAGTGGGACATGCATGCCCAGATGCTCGAAGTATTTGGTGGACTAACCCTCACTTAAACAATAAGCACTTAAGTACCTTTGTGGCTCCCAGTCTTGCCTTTCAGTACTTTTGTATCTGAGAAATGTCAAGAGAAGCATAAACTTTGAAAAGGTTTAATTATTTTTGGAAACAATACAGCAGATGGAAGTTACCTAAAACCCTTTCTTGCACAAAAATTCTCTTGGATATCTTTTCTGAAGTTTATTTTTCCCACCGCATTTTCTTTTTATAAAGAGTTTTAATGCCTAATAGAGATCAGAAGTATACCTAACAGGACCAGACACAGTGCTTACCTGGTATCAGATAATTAGTGTATAAACTAGAGAGAGTATCAGAATTTTCAAAACATCTGAACTCTGTCTAGATGCAGTGTTTGGAAATGAACTGTTGTGATCCATGTGACACCGATCCTGTAAAATGCTGTGTATGTGCCATCTGCAGAGTCCTGCTACCTGCAAAGGCTTGTGCGTGTGGGCCTGATTTTGAGCTCGACTCATTCCATTTTGAGTTAAACGTGTGCATAAGTACTGCAGAATAAAAGCCTGCCTTTGTACAAACTGGTTTCTTGGTGAACATATCGACATTCTTGAAAGTTCTCCTTTTAAACGTATTTCTCAAAGAAGTGTGCAAAAATATCCAGTGCTCTCTTTACAATTGTCTGGCAGTTTTTATGATCCAACTGCATCTCACCATCCACTGCTGTGGATTTCCTTCAGTTTTTTCCCAGCTACTGAGTCATTAAGGAAAGCAGAATGCTGAAATTAGAAAGTATTTGAGTTACAAGCAGCATGGTGTCTTGACCTGCCACAAAATTTTAAGAAGATTAACAATTCTGTAAACCAAACCAGTCCTCTCTGCTGAGGTCACCTAGACAGGCTGTGAGCTATTGCTGTGTGTGGGTAAGGTGGAGATTTTTTTTCCATCTTGATGATATGGAGCATACTGGCTTGAGACCATCACATCCTGGTTTAAGCAGACTTTTATCATCAATGATCATAACTTTTTCAAAGTTTATAAAACAGACACCATGATGAAACAACAAGGCAGGAACAAACTTTTTGGAAGTAAGGATTTCTCTGCCTCCTGAAATCATCAGATACATTTTTGGTAGACACATTGCAGCCAGGCAGGGACTGCTGCCCTTGCCAAAGGAGTGGATGAGGTGTGATGGCCTTTGCTAGATGGTCAAAGTTTTCCTAATACCTTATGCAGCCTTCAAGCTAACATGGCTCAAACGGATCAGCTCAGAGACATAGGTGCATCCAAACATCGAGCTGCTTTCCTCCCCCAGAGCAAGTACTCATATTGTTTGTTTAACAGTGAGATGCCAGCTTTGAACTTCTGCTGGGCTGCAATATTTCCACCAGGAATTTGGACACAGTGTGTCCCTGCTGTCTTCCAGAAAGCATCACATCCAACAACCATCCACTGCACAACCATTCTGCGAGAGAGCACAGAGCGATAAACTTCTACTTATTTCAAGAGCAAAAAGAAGATGCTCTGTAGATTGACTGTACAGTATTGACCATACTGTGTGTCCCAGAACATTGCAGCCTCGCTGCAATGTACTGTACAGGTGCAATGCGAGTGCTTGCAAAATCCACAAGATGCTTCCCTAAGTTATGCACCTACTCTAAAAGCGAGCATTGCTTTTGTTGTTCATACATTAATGAACAGCTTGATGCTTCCTGAAAAGGTTGGATTGACAAGATCAAGTGCTGTAAAATCAAATTTGTTATGCAGTGAAAATGTTTGGGATGCACAGGCATCCAGCAGCTTGGAGAGAAAGGATGGGAGGGGGCAGCTGCCATGCGATAGCTCTGACTGGATTGCTGCAAGACTAGAAATCCCACATGAAATTAAAAGATCTTCAAGTTTTGCCCAGAAGCAGGAAGAGAGAGCATGCCTGAGCACCTGGCTCTGGAGCCTTACCCACTCTCTCTGTCTGACCGCCACAGTAAAGTGCATTGGTTAACGAGGTGATTGACACATGTCACATGCCTTACATTTCATGACTCCATGAGTCATTCAGTAAAGCCATACCGAACAGGCATACACAGGAAAATAGATGTAGTTGCTCCAGGCCAGAAATCCAGCCCCTTGACATGATGTCAGTTGAGTGATAGTCCTGCCGTCATTATCATAATTTTCGTTGCACCGTTTTAATATCATTTGCACAGCATTTATATTGTGTTTTTATGGGGAGGAAGGGCAACAGATAAAGTTTGCGCCCTGAGTGATGTTATGCACACTTTGCCACTACAAAATAACTTCCTATCCTTACAATTACACATCCTAATTTGCAAAATGGGTGTTCAGATAATTGTGTGAGACAGGGAGATGGGATGATTTGTGGAATTTTTCCTCGGGGGGTGGGTACATGCCTTTTCATTTGCAGAGTTTAAACCCTGCCTAGAGAAAGCACTTCAAATTATGTTTATCATAAAAAACAATTATAGCCTGGCCCAGGAGAACTGCTCTCACTGACCTAATATACCTTTTTAATAGCTAATTACTTTGACAGTTAAATAACTCTAAAAAAATACAAAATCACTACACAACCAAGAAACCTATTCTCCTCTCTCTCGCTTCATGTTCTTCTGTGGTTTGAATGACAATTCGCTAAATATATTTCAACATGTTGTTTACTTCAATTCAGCCTTCTGAGACCACACTGGCCAATGCTGTGAGTCTGTAAAGAGGGAGCATCTGGAAAAAAAATATGTTATGCTTCAAGTTAACTTAGGAAGTATTTCAGCCTGTAGAATTTTTAGGAGTAATACAGTGGGGAAATGCACTAAATAATAAAAAAGTATCTGAAAAGCAGGACAAAGGTAGCCTGGTCTTTCTCCTTGCAAAAGGAGAATTGCAAATAATCTCCTGTAATGTATTCCTATTAATATTAAAGGTAACCCTACCATGCAGATTTAATGAAGCAGCAGGACTACCTTTGGTGACAGAAATACCTCTCCCCTCCAGGACTGGAGGTGGAGTTCACAGGGTGGACATGGATGCCTGGGGTCATACACATGGAGCAGGGACAAGTCTGGGTCTCAGCACTGGCTGCACAACCACAACACGAGGCACGAGTTGCAGCACTGGGACGGATGTGCCTGAGGTTTCATCCCTCTCCTAAACATGTGTGCCTGCATCAAAGCTGCGGTTATGACATCTCTGTGAGATGCAGGTGTCCTCCAGTGCTGTGGGCCTGGGTCCGAGCAGCAAGATTTCCTCAAGAAATGCTGCTGGCCTTTGGCTGGAAAGTGGAGCTCCTGCCTTGGCTCCATTGCTTTGGCTACATTACATATCACTGAAGAGTACAACCTAACCATGTCAGGCTGGGTACAGCACCTCGAGCCTTCCTTTTGCAGACAGGGTACCATAAGGCCAAGAGTTCAAAAGCCAAGGAGACAGAAGAGGACAAGCAGGACACAGCTGGTTCAGCTACTTGCTGGCTGGGGAGGTGAACTGGAACCTGGGGTTTTGCTGCCTGTTTCCTCCCACTGCTTTGGCTCGGATCTGTGCCTGGCCAGCACAAAGCTCACAAATGTCTTTGTCTGATTGAAAAACCCTAAAATTTCTCAAGCAGTGAACTTGTCTATTTGTATTTTGAAAATTAAGCACTTGGTACAGCACAATGACACATTAAGGATGGAGCTGATCAGTGAAATTAGCTTCCTGTGTTCACTGGTAAAGTTATGGCTTTCATTATTTTCAAATACAAAATACAAATACAGAAAAAAACAAATACAAAACTCAGCAACTTTTGGGATATGGTACATAGTTTATGTCCATTTCTCACTGAAGACCATGAGATATGAACATAAATATGTTGGAAGATCAGGCTGAATTATGGTGGAGTTTTATTCTTTGTTTCTAGACAAAGAAGAACTGAAGTGCTGAAAGATTTGCATCTGTTATTGACTTGGTTATTTTTGTTTTAAAAATGTTTTTACCCTATTTCATTATTTTTCTGATGGTTACACCCTGGAAAACCAGAGTGTCAGTGCAACTGGGATTTTCTCAGAAGGTACCACACTTAGAAGCAATTAGGCATGTGAGTGGAGGCAGTTAGCACATGGGATCTTTCCCAGCAAAATCAGGAAAGTGCTGAAGGCTTGTTTGCATGGTGTGTTTTCTTCTTTCATTGATCACTATCTGGATGCTGGGGATGTTTTGAACAGGAGAGGTCCCAAATTCTGAGATTCAGCCTTAAAGAAAGACCCCTGCAGATGAGTTGACTGACTGAATCAGCAGCACAGTGTGCCTGTGCTGAGCCACGCAACCTGCTAACCTTGGCTCTTCTGCCTCCCTCCCTCCAGCACAGCCAGGTGGTGCCTGCTGCGATGCACCAAAATACAGCACGCAGGATGGGCCCAGCCATCTGGCACTTCAGAGCAAGAGAAAAGGAGCAGCAGTTCCCCTGGACTAACATCAGCCAACTCCTTTCTGCTCTTGTCTCCTCTAGCCTGCCTGTTTGTCTGCTGCCGGATGGAAATGCATGACTCCTGCATGTAGATTTTCCTTTGAAGACTTCCTGACCTATTTCAGCCCGGTGTTGCAGTAGACGTGAGCTCTATTTATAATAAAAAAAGAGAGTCTCAGTCTGGAAGGAAAAAAAAGGAGTCTAAGCCATGCACCTTGGTCTGTTGGTGCTGGCAGTCACTGCTTTAGTGCTGGGACTCCCAAGCTGGAAGTGACAGAAACCAACTGCTGTTAGGGCAAATAAATTAATAATAACAAGGGTCATTGCATCTTGCTCTGGTAACTGCCAGATCCATCTGGCATAACTGAACCTCAGGCATACAGACTAGATTACTTACTATTGCCACTGAAGCATTTATATTGACAAAGATTTGGGAGAATCCTGAACAGCAGAGGCAGAGGAATGACTGCTTGATAGGCAAAGTGATGTCTTTGTACACCATAGGAGCAGGATTTGAGATGGAAACATGAAAGGATTGTATTTCCACAGCAAGGTCATGTCTTAAGAATTTTATTTATCCTCATTTTTATTAAAACGTCCTTTTACAGGGAGAAATAACTTTAGTAGTGCGGTATTACTTTTGAAACTTAACCTTCTTCTATCTGGACTCTTTAAATCACTAGAGATTATGGATTTTCTTGTAAACAGACTACAGATCAGCTTCCTTTTGGTATTATTTGGCTCTCTTGTTTCAGAAACGGTATGGACCAAATTCTTCCCTGGCACAACTAGTCCTAGTGCTCTTATTCTGAGAATGCTGGGCCAAATTCCTGCTCTCTCTTTTGTCAATATACGTTCAGACCCACTCTGCTATAACCACTGGAGTCATATATCAGAAGCACTAATCTACTGCTGAGCAGAATGTAGACCTCTCTATAAATATCACTTTGGTCAAGGGTAGTAAGGGAAATAATTCTGAATGTGGCCTTAAGCATATTACTTACTCTGTTGAAAGATCATTCACTCTTGGCCTAACCTATTTCGAGCATGACAGTCCTGCAAAAAATGTATATCTGTGAGTGAAAGGAGACTCAATAAGAGTCGATAAGGCCTGGTGTTATGCGATATTAATAAATGTATATTTGTGCTGAAGCATGCTAAACCTCAAAGGCTGGGTATAAATATCAATGTCTATTGAATTTCAGGAAGAGATGGCTGGCAGTAACCGTGCTCGATGTCATTTTGCAGTATGCAATCTGTGTTTACACAGGGACTATTCATAGGCACGTTCCTGTTGGTAGGCAGAGAATTTGTCTCTTTCTAGTCAGTTTCTGAGAAGTCCGTTTCTTTCCTTATTTCCCTGGCAGGATTGTTAGATTCCCTTTGAGTAAAGCAGCAGTGATGTGCTATCGAGCCTATAATGTGTGAGCCAACAGTGCTGGAGAGAGAGTGCCAAGAAGTCCACCACTGGATGAAGACAGCACTTGGCTAAAGGCAAAGGGGGTCCTGGTGCCTCAAGCAACTTCCTGCAGCTGGTGGGCAAAACATCCTCTGTGCAGATTGGGGATCCTCTGAACCTCCACAACGACTTCTCCCTGCAGTAAAACATGGCATTCATGAATTTAATCAGAAAACACATAGTAAGCAGTGGGAAAAAGTCATACTGCAGCAGAAGGATGTGGTTTACAAGTGGTGTCTGTAACAGGATTAAGCTAGGGGAGGCAGAAGAAAGTGACTGGTAACTGTCAGTGCGGTGAACAACTTGCAACTGTGCCAGGTAATTTTGTCAGTTGTGTTCTGAGCTGCCATGTGCAGCTGTTGTTAAAGCATTGCCAACTTGTTTGACTGTGAGTGAGAGGGAGGGTCACAAGTGAATAAATCACATTTTTGGGCTTGCAGACTTGTAGATAGCTGTCCCAGAGCAGAGAAACTGACATTTAATATGGAAAAGATTGGAAAAAATAGTTGTAAAAAAAAATCCAGTCAAGTCCTGTCCGCAGCGTGTTTTCCTTTTCCCACTGGGATGATGGACATGAGAGATTACCCAGAAACAAGAAGAGATGCTGGTTGGCTGCTGTAGAGACATCTCTCTTGGGAGGCATCAGGGCAGCAATGAAACTCCTAAATACTAAAAATACTGTCATCTTCCCAAGCAGCCTGGTACCCGAGTCCAAGTCTCCACTGGCTCTGTGTGCTGAGGCTCTCTCTTAAAGCCAGGTAAGAGGGGCTGGGACAGCTGACTGCTGCCTTCTGGGACTGCCACAGACTTCTTGTGTCTTCTCTGGAAGAAATATTCTCTAGAGACACAATGCTCAGCAGCATCCACCTTCATCATGAAAAGCAGTCAGGATCTGTAATTCTGTGAAACTGGATTCTCCTTTCCCATACCTGGATTGCTTTGAAGGTCTTTAAGCTTTATGTAATTATAAAGGGCAGCATGAGGCAAGTCTGAGAATCGACTCCATCTGCCTCCTGATACTCCCTTTCAACGCTTCCTGAAGTACATGGAGATCCACTCATGTAAGGTGCTTCATGAATGGTGAAGATAAAAGTCCAGAAAGAGCAGTTATCTGTGGAGTTATCAAAGAACAGTGTCTGTACTCAATAAGCTGCAGAGAAAGTAAAACAGGAAAATACTCAAGCTGAAGACAAAGCTGATGTGGTTGCTGAGCTCTTGATAGTGGCATCAATGGGAAGAACTCAAGAGATCATGCATAATACGTCTGAAGTTATCTGAGTGACTGACGGAAATGAATTTTATTCTTCTCACAAGAAAGACAGTGTGATAGTTTTATCACAATCTCATTCTCTTCGGCTATCCACACTTTTCCTGCAGTTCATGCTAAAGTGATTAGCCAAGTCAGGGTTTCCTAGAACAGCCATGAGACCTGACAGGACATTAGCCATCTAATTAGCTGCCACTAGTTAGTGCAGGGGAAAAGCTGAGTGGCAGCTTATCTCTCCCCCTCAGTGCCACGGTTGCATCCATCCCTGAAAGCTGGTGTGCTGTCAGAAAAGGAGATTACTTCTTGCCTTGGGTAAGCCAAGGCATGGCCATAGACTGTGCTGGAGCATGGTGCCCAGACCAACAAGCCTGTGTTTCCTAGAGCTTGGACAGTAGTGTGTTGGGGCTGGTCCATGAACTGAGCCAGTTATTTCCTCAATGGTGGGTTAAAGGCCCATCCCTCTTCCAGCCAATGAGCACCATGGGCCTTCATCTCATTGCATTCCATTCTTTGAGAGGACAAAGATCTGCCTTAGAAGAGCCTGTATGAAGGTAAGCAGGTCCTGGGCCCCTGATTATCCTAAATGTCTTGCCAAAATGCTGCAAAATTTCCAGGGGACTTGAAGTTATGGTGATCTGGTCCAATGCCAGGCTTCCCATGGGCACTGCACTGGCCACCAGCTTTTGAGTGCTTTGCTGATCTGCAAGGTTTGCATTTGGGCCTGAACATGCCCAAGCAAGAGCTCGACAGGGGGTTTCCAGCCCTGACTCCCACGCTCTGGAGCTGAAATGTGCTACCTGAAATCAGAAACAGACCTACTCTGTGCAGGAGCATTATAGGCATGTGGCATGCTTGCCGTTTTTCCACTTAATCTGTTGTGGAAGTATTAATATGCCTTGCTCTTCATCTTTTAAAAGGATGGCAGAAATGCATGCTGTGGGCTCCCCACACTACTGAAGGCATTGGCAAATGTTTGGGGTTTACCTAAGAGCTATTAAAAGCTGCTTGCTGAAGGAAGAAGAATGCTTATGGTATAACGAAAACTAAAGGTGGTGTGCATCTAGCAGAATATCCCGAGCAGCACCAGGAGACTTGCATAAGTTCTTGCACAGATATGCATTGGAGGGAAGAAACCCCCAAATAGCTCTGTTTAATGCTTTCCTTTGCACTTCTGCTGTGTCTCTCGCCCATGAAGATCCACAGCAGGCTGGCAGCTTAGAGTGGCTAGCAAATTTTCTCTTTGATTAAGAAGCAAAAAAGTAGAAAACAGGAAGACCTTCCACAGGTGAAGACAGGCACTCTGCCATCACAGGCAGTTTTCAAATGACACTGTAATCGCAAGTGAGGTCACAGCAGTGAATTTAAATGAAACTGCAGGAAGAACCAGACGTTTTAAACAAACTGCACCATTTCTATGTTTCCTGTGGCTTACCCAAATGGCCCCTGCTCCAAAGGTTCCCCATGGCCAGAGGCTGCAGTGCTGTGAAGCAAGAGTTCTGCCAGTAATTGCAGAGGTCAGGCAAGTGCAAGGGTTTTGCCTTTTGGCTGCTGAAAATGGGACTCTCAAGCCGCAGATGAGAAACAGCGATACTGAAACTTCATCTGAGACAATCGCTACCAGGAAGATGAAACCAGCAGTTAAGGGTGTCGGCATGAAATGAAGCAGCCAGTCAAAGAGGCACGTTGGCTTCAGGCACCTATGAACAAAAGGCCATTTCATGAAGACGATGCCCTGGGAACAGTGCTGGTGGGGGGAGGAGGGCAGAAATCAAAGAGTGGGCAAAAAGTAAGGTGGCTGAATATCAGTGGACAGGGTGACTCCAAAGGCTGCCAGTCCTCCCAGTTGAGATGAATGGTTCCTTTCTATTTACGTAGATCCCTATGCAGAAAAACATCATAAGTATGATCTAAGCAGAGTCACAGACATTTTGGCGCCTGGGCTGGTTCCCTCCTCCTACTCCAACAAGCAGGGCTTGACCCGGGTGGTGAAACGCATCCCTCGAGCCCTGTGCATTGCATCCCACGCCATGCTGAGCCCTGTGTGCAGCATGGGCTGCCCTTCACCTGCCATTTCACACCTGGGCTCCTCCTGAGGGGCTGCCTGCACCTGGGTGACCGCATTGCTTGGAGGGAGGATGGGTGGGCAACACATCCCCCCTGCCCCAACAGTGCTGCGGACTGCTACCATATTCTTTACAATGCATCTCTGCGTGCATTTCGCTTTGAATCCAACAAAACCAGCAGAGCCTCATCTGCCATCCCAAGCTGAGCATGTGCTGAAGTGCTCTGGGAGCAGCCAGCTGAGTCATAAGCCGATCCAGCAATTCCTATTCAAAGGCCGCTGTCTCTGCCCTTGTGGAAAATGCATTTATTGTTTTGGCTTTTTGCTTCTTTGTGCTAAGGTTCAAGCAGTGCTTTGCTTGTTATTGCATGTAATGGTTTGTACGCAGCACACCAGCACAGCAAGTTCTGATGCCAAGTTAAGGCAGAGATGGGACTGAGCAGGCACCGATGGCAGAGCATAGCACAGTGGTGGCTGGCATGGTGGGGCTGCACGGTGCACCCATCCAGCATCAGATATATGGGGAAACTCATAAACTACCAAGGTAGGATGGATCTGAGCACAATTTGACTTGCTTACCTCAAGGTTAAATTTATCAAATTGCTTACCTCAAAATTAAATTTATCAAATTATTTGTAAGTTAACCAGTTTTCCCCCCTGCAGTCTCAGTATGCAGGTGGATAGGATCTGAGGAAGGTCTCATCTCTCACTCCCTTCACAAATCTGCCTGCAGGCTGGACTTTGTCACAAGTTCCAGGGGTGACCCTGGGGCAAGCAATTTCTCTTCCCACCTTGAGAGGGGCAATTCCGTAAACCTGCTTCTGCATTTTATTCAGGAAAGTGAATGCAATGGCAGGCATTTGGCTGTGGACTGCAGCCCTGCCCTTGGGCTTTCCACCTCTCCTCCACGCATTGCACCGTGCTCAGCTCTCTGGAGTGGTGGATTCCCACCTGTGAACCTTCCCGAAAGGCCAGTGGGTGAGGTGGCTTTTGGGAGGTGTCACCTTGCCGGCGTGGTGTACATACACCCTCCACAGGCACTCAGCACTCACCCCAGCTGCTTGGCAATTGCTCCCTGTCACCCATTTGCATCACCTGCTGGCAACCAGGGTTCTGGGACGAGAATTAAATAAAGATACACATTGTTATTGGCAGAATAATGACTCATTATCCCCATTTTAGAGGCAGGCTAGTGGACATCACACTCCGTAAGAAGCCAGCCATGGAATCAACAACAAAAAATAGAAAGTCTATGTTTCCTCTTTGCCAGCCCCTTTTCTTATTCCCTGGAGGGCTGCCTTGTGCGGCACATAGGGAGCAGGCAGATTTTGGCTCGGCAGTGCTGTTTGGAGGAGGGGAGGAGTGCTGGGCCGCCAGCGCTGTGTGCGGCAGAGTGCAGAGGAGTGTGAGGCTGGCCTGATAAACCATAAGAAAACCCCACCGACAACCCCACAGTCTTTGAATGGCAGCATCTTCCTTTGTAAACAGAATATGCAGACACATTATGCAACCCCTGGTAAATTAACTGGTTTTCCATACTGTTGAAACATGGTAATCAGACGTTTGTTTGTCTAGTGCCTTGCAACAGGAGCATTTTGACTCTCTACTAATTTTACTGTTGTGGGTATGTCATTTGTGCTCTTTTTGTGTTACTACCATTCTGCTACCATTTTTAACACCAAGTGTTAAAAATAATGATTATCATACCCAAAATAACACCACCTCACCTCTACATGTATTCTGAATTATGAACTTCTAGTGCTTGCCTTTTCAAGCTTGCTTAAAAATCTACTTTGTTTTTTAATGAAAAATTAATTCAGTGCAACATCCTAGGAAAAGAAACTTCATGAGAGCCTCCAAACATGCAGACCTTCTGTAAACTCCCAAGAACTCTAACACTGGCAGTGCCAAGAGGCACAAATCAGGCTGACAGCTCTGGTTTAGTATGTATTGTGCAAACACAATGAAACTCATCTGCCCAGCTCAAAAGCCATAGAGATAAATGCAAAAAGGTTGGAACGGAAATGGAAGCATGAGAAGATGAAGTGACTTGGCACAGGTCATGGCCCAGGTCATGGGCACAGCTGAGAACTGAACTTTTGGATCTCTCTTTCTAAAGTGGTGCACTCTAGAAACCATTTGATTTGACTATACTCTTAGTTAGATTGTACTGTGAGCTCTCCCCTACCAGCAGAAAAATCAATTGCCAGCGCAGATGCTCTTTAGTTAAGGGCATTGCACAGGATATCCCAGTGATACTGCAAAATCATCATCTAAAGGGATAGCATCCAACAAGTGAGATGGAGATTTTGAACAATAGTATTTTTGTAACAGCTACTGCTATGAGAAGTTATTCTTGTTCATGTTTCTGTCTAGTTGTTTCAAATAAAGCAGGTCCTTGGATGCAAACCTAAATTGAAAAATCCATGGTGGAATAAGATGTTCAAATGGCTGCTTTTATTGAATATATGCAACACCAGCACTTTGCTACAAGCTGCTCTGGTAGGCATTTGGTCACTTCTGCTGTAGTTGCTGAAACACAGAGCATGGTGAGGGACACAGATGACTCACAAAGGGTGCTGCAGTTCCCCTGCTTACCTTCTACATTTGTCCATCATGTAAGAATGAGGTAGGATAAAAGAAAAGATGCTTAGGCAACTTCAAAACTGAATTTGTATTAAAAAAAAAAAAAAAAGCTTCAGGCTTTCTTTCAAACCAAACCACACCTTCACTTGCAGTTCATACTTTCCTTTTGCCACCTTGTTCAAAATGCCAGAACAGGGGTTCTGCATCAAGAACCCCTGTTTGGCACAGAAAGCTGATCTCCATTCCTAGTCCATCACTATTCTAGAGTCAAATTCCTTGGCCTGTTTTAACATTTGCAGTGCACCAGATAAGGGATCAAGGAATGAACAAACATTTTCCTCTCAGGAGTTCAGCATGTGTTTATACAGGTTCATGGACAACTCTTGGGCATTATTCAGCTCAACTAAGTTATGTGCAGAGTAAAGGTGTTAAAGTTAGGAGTACAGATATGCTGGACTCCCTTTGCAATGAGCTTGGATGGATGGTTCTTTCCAAAAGGTAAATCAGCCTATTTGATATCCAAAGAGTCATTGGAAATTCCTATAGTTGTGGGTGATATAGGATGAGCTTAAGCCTTACAGTGTGTCAGTATTTCAGGGTTTACTTTTGTCTGACTCTGGCCTTTGGGTTCCACTGTTAACCTAGGTGTGAAGATCTCTGCTTATACTGTAGATGTGTTCTGTGCACATAGCCATGCTCTCCCTAGTACTGCAGTCAGCATAGTTTGGGGACACCCCATGGTTCCTGGGTTGTTCCACAGCTTTGTCCTGCAGGAGGTGATGAGGATTCAAGTTGCTGCAAAGGCTTAAAGGATGCCTCAGACAGTCCATCTGGAAAAAACACTGTTGTCTCAAGTCTGTCCTCCCATTTCCAGCTCTGATTACTAGCTGCCATCCTTTTCAAGATCCCAGAACAGCCCTTTGTCAACTGCAGTACTTATATATACAGACAAATGAAGTTAGGGAAGAGCTTGATATCTTTTAAATTGCATCTAATGAAATCTGTCTACAATAGACACACTGGGGAGAAAGCCCCCTTGGCGCCCTTGGAGCCTTTTGGCCCACAGTGCTGGGCTCATCCATCACAGCCGCTCCATCAGCCATAGCTCAGAGCCCTCAGCTTCGTATGAAGAAGTCCCTGCCCTCTCAAAATTCTTGAGCACTTTCTGCAGTTTGTCCCACGTTCACCACAAAGCTGGTGCTTTGGACACTGCAACAGGCAGTGACTAACTGATAGGCCAGGGCCAAATCTGGAAGGCTCAGAATTAGCTTTTCTTTTTTTTTCTTTTTCTTTTTCTTTTTCTTTTTCTTTTTCTTTTTCTTTTTCTTTTTCTTTTTCTTTTTCTTTTTCTTTTTCTTTTTCTTTTCTTTTTCTTTTCTTTTTCTTTTTCTTTTTCTCTTTTCTTTTTCTTTTTTTCTTTGTCTTCTTACATGTACAAAGTATCCAGCATTATTCTGAAGTCAGTAAGAGATTTTCAGGTGACCTTCACTTGCTTTAGTTCAGACCTCAGACTCGGAATTAATTTTTGAGCAAGTCCCTTTAGCATCCAGTTAATGATGTACTTCATACAAGCTGATCACCCTCAGCGCAAATACACATGTGCAGACCTGGGAGGAGAGAAAGGTGGAAAAAATAGCAAAGTAAGTATAACAGAAATAAGATCAATATGAAAAAAATAAGGGTTTCATCTTAACTCCAAACATTATTAGAAATGATGTAACATGAAGAGATGAAACTGTTCTCCTCGCAGGCAGCCTACAGACAACCGAAAGATGATAAGGCTGTACTCTTGCTATATATAATAGCCTGTTAAAACTGTTCATATTCTGTTAGTATCAAAGAAGCTCAATGAAATAGATCCCTATTTTATGTGCTTTCCAAACCCTGAGCTTTCCCTGCACTGTCTCCTTGCACCACGTTTCCAGGGTGGTGTGCTGTAAAACGAGGTGCCCATGTTGCTAGGTGGATGTTCCTGCCCTCCCTTGGTGCCAGGATGGGCTTGTGGCTGTGTCCATGATGACTTGAGATGGTAGGAGACACTCTTTCTCCTAGACCTCTACACTGCTGCATCTCAGCTAATTTGAGTGAAATTTATGTACTTAAATATTATTGTTCTTAATCCCTTAGTTGCTCCAACCTGCAAAAATTCCTGTGAAGCTTGAGGCATGGCTGAGACCTGACTTTCCAAAGTGACAGGTACCAGCAAGTTTCATTGCTGCTTGGTGGATTTGGGAATGCAGGATGATTGGGAAATTATGGGTGCAGATGCTATGTATAGGTAGAGGGTAGGATTCACGGCACCTAACTTTGGTCATCTGTAAGTTAAGTGCCACATTTTGGTGGCCCATCTCCTCCAGTCACCTGCAGAGGCAGGAGTCCTCACCAGAGGGTTTTTCCCTTCTGTTTAAGATGCTCAGGACCATGTGAGTCACCCCTTCTCTCTGTGAACTTGGGAAACTCACGGCAGGTTACTCCTCCTGCAGCACCGCCACTGTCCCCAATCACAGAAGGACGTTAAGTGACTCTCAGGACAGCTGCTTATATTTGGGCCAGACCACACCAAGGAAGAGAGCAACAACGTGGGGCTGTGCTGGCCAGACCTGGGAATCTGGGCGGATTTTGTGCTGATGTGAAAACAAAATCTGCTCTGTTGTTCCTCTGCAGGACTGTGAGCGAGGGCACAGGCTGTGCTCTGCTTCACCGAACAGGTTCAAGGTCTCCATTTTCTGCTCACCTTACGGGAGTGCTAAAGATAAGCATCTGCACTTTTCTGGGCTGAGAGTGCTAAAAGCAAATGCCAATCCTGCTCAGCTTTTCAGATGGTTGACAAAGCACTGTAAAGGTCCAAGTTTTATTTGGAAATGAAAAGATCGTTGTACCAAGCAGAATATAGCTTGTGCGCTGCTGAGACTGACAGTCATTAAAAGCAAGCACATCTGCTGATGCAACCTAATTGCTGTTTTGATTGCCTAGCCATGACAGGGCATAAAAATATTGTCTGTCTACAGAAAAAGAATGAAACCTCACTTGACCGTTTTGTGCCCAAATACCTTGGCACCCCGCCCTGCCGAGCTAGAGTTGGGCAATCTGAATTCAAAAATTTCCCAGTGGAACCAGCTCCTAACAATACAAAGCTGTCTGACTGGGTGGACTATTTTCATGACTCTGAATAAAAATCATGTCTAGAACACTGCATGTTTCTGTGGGGGCTGTGCAATCAGGCGGGCACACAGGCCTGTGCCGGGGAGCTTTACGAGTTAAGTAGGCAGAGAGAGAATTAGCCACGGCTGAAGGCTAGTCTCTTGAGGCTCGTGGGCTTTCTGCTTGCCTATGGACAAGTACATCCTTGCAAAATGCTGAAAAGAACATTTCTGAAGCAGCATGGTAGGGTTGAAGCTAATCTCCAGTCAAGACAGATCACATCTGCTTACTGAAAGAAATTCTTGATCCTTCTTGTTAAGCTTCCACCATTGCTCGCTGTGGGAAATAGAAGGGTGGCCCCCTGAGCTGCAGATATATATCATAAGGATGTCTCTCCTTCACTTGATTCTGACCAAAACCAGGTGTTGTACCTGACTCTGATGTTTAACAGTACGACTTTTTAACAAGTTATACCAGCATGGCTGTCACTAACTTCCTACCTCTCTGCCCCAAGTTGTGTGGCCATTGCACAGCCCAAAGTTCAGTGCCAGGGGCTGGTAAGTAGCAATGGCTAGACTGGGATAGAGTGGGGACCCCTGCTGCAGCCAGCACAGCCCAGCAGGGTCCTACTCCAGTGCAAATTTTCTGGGCCAAATCCAGCCTCCCAAGTCCAGCTCTTCTGGATTAACCTGGTTATAGGGAGCTGGGGTAAGAGTAAGCCACAGAATCATAGAAACATGGAGTTGTTTAGGTTGGAAAAGACTTCAAAGTTCATTGAGTCCAGCTCTTAACCCAGCACTGCCAAGTTCACCACTAAACCATGTCCCTAAGTGCCACATTTACACATCTTTTAAATACTTCCAAGGATGATGACTCCACAACTTCCCTGGGCAGCCTCATCCAGTGCTTGACAGCCGTCTTGGTGAAGAAATTTTTGATATCCAATTTAAACATCCTCTGGTGCAACTTGAGGCTGTTTCTTCTTGTCCTATTCCTTGTTCCTTGGGAAAAGAGACCAACCCCACCTCAATACAGCCTACTTTTAGGTAGTTGTAGAGAGAGATAAGGTCTCCCCTCAAACTCCTTTTCTCCGTGTTAAACAGTCTCAGCTCCCTCAGCTGCTCCTCATAAGACTTGTGCTCTATAAACTCCATCAGCTTTGTTGCCCTCGCAGGGAAAGAGAAAAAGATTGATCTTTCCTTCCCATTAAAAGGGCTATTGATTGAACTGTCCATTTAACAGACTTCAGCTGCTAAACCCCAGCTTGCAGCCTGTCCCCGTCCCTTCAGCCAGCTCCTCATACCACTGCTTTTGTGTTTTTCTTTCCCCATGGTGGAGCCTTTCAAGTTTTTCTTTAGAGAATGAACCAAGTGCTTTCGATCAGCTGCCAGCCCAGCCCTGTACCAGTCAGGGGCTCCTGGCTGCTCACTGGCTGTGCCTGGCACTGCACCATATGAAATCCCCAAGATCCCCCCCCCCCAACATGAAAATGTCAGACTGGCTTAAAAAACACCAGATGTTTAAATGTGATTTTTTTTTTAAATTTATTTTTTTTTGTTTGGGTTTTCTTGAATTCCTCTTGGGAACCAGCATGTTTCACGTACTTGTTTAGAGAGAAGCTGCTGTGCAGAAGAGCCAGGCTCTTGCAGGGCTCTGACTGCAGCATCCATCAAACACTCTGGGGCTTTGCAGTCACATGATCACAGGTGAGAAAAGAGGAAAAGATGAGCTGCCCCTTTTCACAGCCTGCTGGGCAGACCCAAACTCTGCAAATCTGTCTGTGCCACTGCTGTAATCAAACCCATCAGGGAACAAGCATGGAAACTAAAATCAGCTCTGAACTGCAGTTTTTCCCTGAATTATAAGAATGTGCAATCCAGTAGTCAAAAGAGCGGGCATGTCTTTCACCATGTCTCTATGCTGCCATAATCACCCTCATCTCACCTCCTTTGGGTTCCTTCTGGGTTGTCCTTGGCAGTTTACCAGTCGGTCTCCTGTAGAGGCTGACCTGTGTTCTCCAGACCAGAGGATACAGTGGCATGCCCCGATAAAAAGAAAAGAATGCTGCATCTTGCTGAATAGCCTTTTCTTATGGCCACAAGGAAAGAGAGGTTGTCAGGATTAACACCTTGTGGTGCCTCACAGTCAAGAGCCCTTTGAGAGGATGTGTGGGGAGTGGGAGCATTTGTGGAGATCTCCCAGGAAGAAAGAATGAAGCTGCTGAGGAGAGGTCATGTCTACTCCCAGAAGCATTTGCAGGCGGTGCAGCAACACCTCGCTGTTGATGGAGTCAGAGGTAACTGATAGTTTGAACGGATAGATCTACACTTTATTCCATGCTCAGTTCCACAGATGGAACAAAAAAAAAGTTACTCCAAAAGCAAATAAACATTTGAAATGGCAAAGTTCCAAAAGTCACTTGAGAAAGTGTTAAGACAGTATTTTGTGTGTCAACCATTTACAAGTATTCCCAAGACTCTCAAGGAGAAGACTCAGGGAGGATGGCTTTCTTAGCACGGCAACCCTGACATCGGTCACTTTTACTAGGCTCTTTTGATGCAACAGAGGGAAACTCCAGGAACTTGCTGTACCCACAATACTTGTGCCTGGGATTCAGCAGGGCAGCCTGCCAGGGGTGCTGTGTGTGAGCTGACAAGAAACAGGGAGGGTTTGGAAACCCACCTGGCAAGTGGGGCTGCACTGGAAACTTGCCTAGTTTCTGTCAGGGTATTGTCAAAATCATCCCATTTCCACAGTCTGTTTACTCTGTGTCAGGTCAGCATTTTCAGTGGGAAAAAAATCTAGCCAATCCCCTTAAAAAAAACCCCAAACACCCCAAAACCAACCAAACAAAAAATGAGCAAATGGAAACCTTCATTTGGAAAGTTTGCAACCATCAATAAGCCCAATGGCAGTATGTCCCTGGTGATTGCAAGTCTCCAAAAGGAGGTTTTTAAGGCAGGGCCATAGTGAGACTGAGGAGGGTGAAGGAAAGCAAAAGCACTTGGCTCCTGTGCAAGCTGCCTCTCCACAATCTAATCCCAGAAAGAAAATGCCATAGCTGAAAGTGACAAGGATTACAAATACAATGACTTCTTGAGCAAAACCATTTTACTGACTCCTTCAAAGCCAAATCAACCTGTCTTCCTCAAAAGCAGTACTGACCACTTCTAAGTCAGGGATCTGATAGTTCTACACAAGCTTTCATCTACTACAGACAACACAGATGCAAGACATTCTTTTTTTTCCAACCTCTACAATATCTTAGGAGTACCTTCCACAGGAGAAGATTAGTACTGTGTTACCTTGTGAGTTTGTTTCACCACCAGATCAGCCCTATCCACAAAAAAGCAACTCCTTATAACCACCTGGCTTTGCTGTGAGATCAAGGCTATCCAGATTTACCAGTCTATCTAAAACCAGAAGAAACCTTTCCCAGAATTCTGGATAGTGAAAAGGACACAGCCGTAGCATGAATGGAAAAGAGGTGGTTTCTGGGGGGATGTGCCTCCACTCTGAAATGCTGAAGTAGTGGTTGATGCATGATATAAGATCTAGTTTCCTATACTCCACTCCCTACTTGAAAATGAGACCAAAACACTCATCTGCTGGTAATCTCTGAGTCATAGCTGCTTTGATGATCAGAAAATTCACATCGGCCTTCCCAGTTCTGTCATCCCCAGGCAGGTGGACATTGCCCCAAGTGATGATGTCCAGTGTCACTGCACAGTAGAATTCATTTAAATTGTGAAGTGACATGAGCTAACCTGATGGTGCATCTGAGGAAACAACATACTAAATCCAGTATCATTTCATGCTGAAGTAGACATTTTCATCTGCAAAGAGAATCTCCCTTCAGGGATCAGTACAGCCTCCTCTTCTCCCTAATGGCCTTAAATCCTGGTGTATTGCTAAATGACAGCTCTGTTCAGTACTGTTGTTGTGCACAGGTAGCATACTACATTTATTTATTGGATTGCAGGTTGCTGATTTTTCTACCAAGAGAACACTTCTTGTGGTTAACCAGGATTTTTGGGTGGCATTTATCTCACCCATCAGTAATAGGCAACATCTGAGCTGATTACTCTGGGCTTTGTGCATAGACGTTGGAAGAAAGAGGTACCTTCAGAATACAGTGTACCTGTTTTACTTTAGCCTTCTTATTTAGGATGACATGAACTGAAACAACCAAAGCAATCTAGGTCTCCAGGTGAATGCCCCCCTTGTCCCAAGGCTTTGAGATCCGGAGAGTATGAACTGTAAAGGATCAAAATTAAACTCTTTGTCCAGGATCTGTATTGTCTCTGTGGTTTGCCCTTACCTCATTTCAAGGTGCCACGGTGACTGAGGACATGAGACTCCCCTGCTGATGTTCATATTGGATTCCTGTTATTGTACCGGTGACAGCAGCCTCTGATGAGATGCAGCTGTTGAGCACACAAGTTGATAACAAGAGTGACCTCATAGCACCATACTAGAAAAGCACTCGTATTTCCTGCCCAGCTCCTGCTCCTTGTATCACACTGAAGGGCTTTCCAGATATTATACTACAGTCTCTCTTATGTCCTTCTTAAATGCCCTTTTGTCACTGTGGTCAAGCAGAGGAAAATGTGAACAGCCACTCCCTAAGCTCATCTCTGGTTAGCCCCTAAGTCCTGGTGCCAGAGTCCCAGAAGTGGGAAGGAACCCAAAACCAGTTTATCTCACAGTGCCAGGGGTTTCACCCATTTGCAGTACAAAGCCCTTCATCTCTGCTCTCCTCTTCCCATGATAAGATCACCTTTAAAGAAAGAGAGGACTCCTTATGTAACTAGAAGGCTCTCTATGGTCTACAAGTACAGGTTGCCCCCATTTCTGATGTTGCTCTTTCTCTCCCAGAAGCCAGACTATATGGATTACATTAGGGTTTCAGCACTTAATGAAGTCTTATTCTTTCTGTTTGCTCGCACAGCAGAACCACTGTACTCTATCCTGCACCTAAATCTCTCAACACAATCAATACATAATGACTGGGGAAAAGGAAATTTTACCGCCAGGGAGGTATGAAGGTAAGTTCTCAATCTAGATCTGAGTTCCCACTGACTGAGAAACACCTCTACCCACAAGAGTGGTCATAGATGGGGAGCAAACAGCAGGTAATTCCTGATCTGAGTGATTAGCCCACACTGTCTAGGAAGAGTCCTTCTTGATGGCCAGGTCCCTTTACTAGTAACCCTCTCTGTTACCAACAAGGTGGGTCTGCTGTGTAGGGTGAAATGAATTTAAAATCCAAACTAGTATTGATGCAAATGAGAAACAGGGCATTGTTTTCCTCACAGCTGTCACCTGTTTGAATTCTTGCAAAAGTCTTAGTCAGTGTCAGAGCTGAGTCACTCCTACAGTGCATGGCCAAGCTAACATCTTGTGGGGATATGTTTGGGAAGGGGAGTGGGAGTAAAGGGGAGGGAGGGGGCTAATCATGCTTCATAATTTCTCATCTTCCAAAATAATCTGTTTTCTAAATGTATTGCTAAATCCTTGTGCTAGCAATCCACCATCTGCTCCTTCTTTCAACACACCCACTCTGTAGTCTGCTGTCTTGTTATACTGCCAAAACTCTATATGCTGCAGCTAGAGGAGGGTCTCTACTTTCAGATGTTTTCTTAGGTGACAAGGGAAAAAAACCTTTGGAATGAGCACCAAATATAAGTGAGTGCATGGCCATGAACCGTGCTCTTATCCCGCAATCTGTGATGTAATCTCAGCAGCAAACAGACAACTAAATTTCATCCATCTAATTCCAGGCAGGGGCTCTGGTAACACCCTCCAGCATCGACTGGAGCTGGAATGTTTTGGGTAATCTCCGGAATGCCTCAATAGAATTATAAATCCATAAATCAAAGCAGTCATTATGTATTTGAATAATATGTGGATCAAAGTCTCAGATTGAGGGCCCCTTTGTTCCCATGCTCTTTTTATATCTTACTCAGTGAGCATCTATTCAATGAGAAACAATTACAGTGAATTTAGAGCAAAAACATACAGTGCTAATGGAGCTCTGAAGACCTCCTCTGGCAAAGTATTTAAGCATATGTTTAATTCTAAGCACATGAGTGGTAAGAGTGGAATTGCACAAAAAAGAGTGGCATTTGGTTCGGCAAGATGTTGAATTAGTATCTAAATTTATGCTATCGATCTCTCCAAATTGAGCCTTTTTCGAAGTAGTTCATCTTTACTCTCCCACTCAAACACTTTCCTAGCAGCATTTCATACCACAGGTCTGTGCGAATAGTGCATTAAATCCTGCTAATCCTACTCTAAGACGGGTCTGTCTTCAGTAGGAGCAATTAAAGAAAGAGCAGCAAGACAAGGGCCACTGTCTCATTAAACAGTGCAATTACCCTGTGTTATATGAGTGCTGGTTTTTTTGCCAAAGGGAAGCTGGGACAAAACAACCAAGTGAGTTATGATGTGCATTGACTCTGTCAGTGCCATGACAGACATGGGACTAGACCATTGGATCACAAAATGCCACCACCGGGGACGTCAGCCAAAAGGCTCCTGCCTCCAGTCTAGGATAATCCCAGCCAGTCCAGGGCTTTTTTCTCACCTGGAAGGACATTTCTTCAGATTAAGTTAGTGTTGACAACACTGTGCTGGTAAGCTTCTGAAAAGCAGTAAAAAAAAAATACAGTTATGACTGTACCTCCAATAAAGGAAAAAGTAGCACTGATGGATCCAGAAGGGTTCTTCACATGGCTGTGCCTAATGTTTGCTAGGCAGAAACAAGGTCAGCAGGACAAGGACATTGGTGCACTTTGTTTATGCACTGGGAAGTAGGAAAATCCTTTGGCTTTAAACAACCTGTGACAAAACAAATCTGACATCTCTTCTCTATTCTGCTCCAGAGAGCCTCCATTGGATATACTCTGACATCGGGATGTAGCAAGGCCTTGAGATGGCTTGCATCAGGAAAGATGTGGGTTGTCTTCTAGCATAGCTCCTGCCCCAGCACCTGAGCTGTTGCCTAAGCAGACTTCCAGCTCTTCAGGGACCACTTCCCTCCTTCAGCCTGGCCCATGTGGGTGGTCAGGCTCAGCCCCTGGCTGACAAACTTCCCCCCACTGTGGCTTGCCCTTTCACATGGGCAAAAGCAGGAATTGTGAAATGTGTCAAGGTGATTGGGAGCACAAAGGTAGTCTGCTCACAAGGTGAAAATAAAACATTATTTCAAAAGATAGATGTTGCAAAAGACTGAATAAGATCGGCAGACCGTGTAAAGAGCAGTGAGAGGAGCTCATGTTACTGAGAAAATGAGCCAGGTTTTTGCCTCACAATGTGCTGTGTAGACTGGGGAGGACTGTCCAGAGTAGAAACCTTTCCAAAGCAAGGGAGGGAGAGATGAAGAAATCCTTTCCCCCAAGAGTAGGACAGTTTCTCTCTTGCTTCAGCACACATCAACTCACCTACTTAACTCTAAGTATATTTTTAACCCTTAAGGACTTCCAAAGCTGCCAAATCCAAGATCTTCTGACTCTATTAAAAAAAAAAATTGCTTATGTATTAGCTGCAAAATCTCTTACCACACTTCTTACAGAAAGATCAGACCAAATATGAGCCACAAACTGGGCAGCAAAGATGAAATGCTTTCTATGCTTGTCATTAATAAACATACTAGAGACCGCCATGTTTTATCTTAGAATCTCTCTGTGGCGATGCTGCTATACAACTTTCCTGGTGGACTTGATTAAAATCCGATGAAAATAATGGCAAAGACTTATTCAGGTCAGCTACTGTAATTTGAGAAAATGTTGTTTATGTCCAAGCTCTTTTCCCCTTGTACATGTTTCCCCCTCTTTAAATGCACTTCAGTTTGGCCCCAACTGAATCACAGATCAAAGCATTTCAGCTTTTGAGACCAAATTGCAATTTATAATGTCTGTGGTTTCAGCTAATCTGTCTCTGTGTCATCTCATTTTAAATCAACAGAAAGTAGCACAAAATAACTCATTTTGGAATGCCCTGCTGAATGAGGGATTTTAACTCAGGCATCCTGTTACGAGTTCTCTCCACAGGTAAATGGGGTTTTCAGGCTTTGTCTGAGGGTGCTTTGTTCCTATTATAAACATCAATTTTGTAAACAACTTGTGCTCCACTGAGGTGAAACAACTACGTCTCTGAACTTGAACTCAGATTTTGTTTTTTCTCCCTTCTTACTGTATCAAAGGGTAGCTTAATGCTGTAAAGAGCCTTTCATTTTTAATTAAGTAAGGACAGTCCTAATTTCAAATGCACTTGAACAACCTGGGTTTAAAAGTTCAATTCATGCCACAGCCTTACTTGTTCTTCACAGCAAAGACCATGGCAAATAGAGCCTGATTCTAGTGGAAAAACTGCTCCCCAGGTCCCAAAATCACTGTTTTGTGATTCCTTGTTTTATACTGATGCTACCACCCTGACAACAAAGGGGATTCACCAAAGCAGCATGAGGATAAGTCAGGCCTGTGGTGTATCACACATCAGTGTGCCACATATGGATAGCTGAGCAAATCTCCACTGGATCCATGGGCTGTCTACTGAGCTGTCACCATCTGCTCTATGACCCCGCACATCTTGCTGTTGTCCACTGTATGCAAAAGGAAAACCCAACCTAATGTACCCATTTCCTATTCCAATTTCACTCATCCATCTCACCTTCCTCTCCTTTTTCTTGCAGCCTGGTTAGCTGCCTCACTACTCCTGCATCCTCCAACTTGAGCTCAGGGAGGAGGTAGGTGCACACTGGATGGTAGCTGGAGCAGCCATGAGGGCTCCCATGTCCTCATACCCTGGGAAAGTCAGAGACGGAGATGTGGACTCCTGGTATTAAGGCTACAAATTAGCACTGTTGGAGCAGATCTCCTTGAGGAACGAGTAACACATGAAACTCCCACTAATGCCAACCTGGCTTTTGTTTGGGATTGCCTAACTGATGAATAATGCAAGAGTCCAGCCTACACTTCTTTTTATTTAACCTCATCACCCTGCAAAACAAAACCAGCCAAAATCCAAGCAAGCAAATACCCCTCCAGAACAAGCTGACGTTTGACCTTACAGAATAAGGTGCACTGGAGAAAAAAGAGCTTTATGTTCACAGCAGAGAGGCTGCACCTGGAGGGAAGAACCACCTTTTGCAGCGAGAGCAAAAGTCCACACAGCTCAGTCCAGGTTCAATCTGGTCAGTAACAGGAGTTTCAAGGAAAGAGAGAAATATTCTCGCAGTTGGCAGTCCAAGATCATCTTGGCCTGGAGGTTGTATCCAGAACATTATTTTCAGCAGCCCTTGGAAGATCTGTTCCTCTATGAACTTGTGTAAACTATTGGCCTCCAATTGTCATGCCCACAATTTAATTATGTGTTGGGTGAAAAAGTACACCTACTCATTTGTTTTAAAGGTCAGTTTGGGTGCTGGACTATCACAGATCAAATAGAGTAAAAGCTAAAAGAATAAATTAAATTTTGAGAGCTATTATTTGCACACACATCCTATTCTCCTCAAAATACGACCCAATTTCTTTCCATGACAGTTGAATAAATTAATATCGAGGCCATGTGACCAAAAATTGCTCTTGTACGTTTGAGTGTCCAGAGACCAAATCCTCTGCGGGCCCTCAAAACCCCAGGTGCTGCAGTCCTGTCCTTGGGAAGGTTTGGGTGCAGGGGACAAGAGTCTTCAAGAATGAGGGCAAAGCAGGACTCTCACCAGTCCCCAGTGGGAGGAGAGGCAGATGCTGTGGAGCAGCTCGTCTTTGGTCCCCACGATCTCCCTATTTAAGGTTGAGTCAATTGTCTCCTACATCAATGTAAACCAACCACCTTTGCACGTAGTTGGTCAAGGGCACCAAACCCATACTGAAAGTATAGGAGCTGCTTTTGCTGCTACAGTAATTTCCAGATCCCATCTTGCTCTGTCAATGTGTCCTAAATCACTTGTGATCCTGGTGGAAACTGTGAGTATAGAAGAGGAACATGACTGATAGCCTGAATGGACACCCCATTGAGAATACACAAGCCTGCAGCTGGGGAAGTGCTGCCTCCAGCTCTGCTGCTGACTCATCTTCTGGAGAGAAACATCTATCCAGCTCTGCCCAGCTGCTCCCAGTACCACACAGTCTACCTTCCTGCACTGTGTGGCACCTCAGGCCAGTGCATGCTGCCTGTCCATCTGGGAGTCAACGAGAGTTTGTGTCACTGTACACAGAGGAGATGAAGGGAGATGTGAATTAGACCATGTCAGCACTACAGTGCTTTAAATTTGGGGTGTATCTTGGGAAGGCATCTAGTTCATCCAGTTTGGCAGGGGTGAGGGAGAGAGTGGAGGAGAGAGGCAAGCATGCTGTCAGGAAAGGATAGCTTACCTCTGAGTGTCTTTTGCTGAAAAAGAGCAAGTGGTACTCTCTCTGTCAGATGGAAACGGAAATAAACTCTGCAAGATGGAGGGATTCCTGGCACTGCTGTTCTCTGCAGGATCACGTAGCCCGGTAATCTTTCCGGATCTGTTGCCGTAGGTTTACAGCCAGAATATAGAATTTCCTGAAAAGCAACATTCCGAGAAAACAGAGTTAAAACAGCTCAAATTTGACAGGCCGAGCCCTGCCCTGCAGAAGACAGTGGTAAAAATGCCTCTTGATGTCTTCTCTGTGGTTTTCACATTCAAATGTCCTGTTTTGCCCTTGAGCATCATATTTGTACCCCTGAAAGGGATGAGTCGCAGGGCCCAGTGCCCATGCAAAGAGTGGCACGCACTGACGCTGCGAACCAGAGGGCCCTCCTAGTGTGCCCAGTACTCCGCCACTAGGAGGGGCTAGTACTAGCTGGGTTCAAGCAGTGGGCTGGGTAGCAGGGGGTGGTAACACCCAAGAGGGACAGAATGGGGAATGTGAGCCCAAGCAATGGTTAAGGCTGAGGAAGGGGTACTTGTGAGACCTCACCGATGGAAAAGTGAGGAGGAAACACCAGGTGAAGGATGGAAGAGCAAAGAAGTGAGATGGGGCAGAGACTGTGTGGTGGCAGCCTCTGTCTCCTCTGGGACGGAGACGTTTTCAAATTGTTATGTGTATGACTGTCACCATACCTTGATGGGTGATTTAATTTTGGTAGCACCTTGAGCTTTTCCTTGGGTGGCTGCAGGTAATCCTAATGCCTCAGGGAGCCTGGGCAGCTCATGCTGTTCCTGCCAGCAACTCTGCTACATTTTATAGATGCAACCTCTGGAGCTTTACTTCCCTTCTGTGCTGGGATGCAGTGAACAAGGGGGATCTGTTTTAGTTGTTATAGGTAAATAAACCAAATCAAAATATAGCAGCAATTTTTATTATAAGATTTCTATAAAGTGCAAATAAGCAAATCAGCGCACTGGGCCGCCTGGGGAGACCCCTGCTCCTCCAACGGCCCGCAAGCACAATGGAGACAAACAGTAACTTTTATACTTTTTTAACTCCCCTCCCATAATCACTTGTTAGCTCTTCATTGGGCTTGAGTTCGCGGGCTTCGTTCTGGTTGGTTCTGTTGTAGGCCCATTTTGATTGCCAGGGACTTTCCACCAGTAGTTTTAATTAGCTCAAATGTCCTTGAAGCTGGGTATGAAAATGGTATCCAGATGTTCTCTTTGGCTCTTCTTTATCATCCTCATCCTTGACTCCTTGATCCTTGTTCTCTTCTTCTTTTCTGATGAGTACACTTAGACAATATTTTTAGAAAAACGGGATATAGTATATGTGCTCAATAAAGCAAAATACTTTATCTTGCCAACTAGGGAACTGCCAGTTGCAGGATAGTCAACTTATAACAGTAACAGAGCAGTTAACTATTCTGCAGCTTATAACTCCCCAGTCCCAACAAAGCATTAGCTATAATATATGGAAAGTAAAATATATATTTTGACGAGTAAATTATTTTATCATTGCTTACTCATTACATAGTGCTAAAGCCCCAAGAGGTGCTTCCCAATTAGAACAGGACAGCAATTTCATTAGAATCCAATTTCATTAGAAATCTCTGAAAACTGCATTTATCATTTTTATTTCAATAAGACACTGAGCTTCTCCAAAGCCAAGGACCCCTTATCCCATGTGTTCTTTGAGCATGGTGTACCACCTAAAAAAGTCTAGAAATCTCTTCAGTTATGGCTGCAATACATCATTTTGACCCATTTGTAGATCCTTCCTTCTGCTTCTGTTCCCAGGAGTTCTGTTCCATGCAGCACCAAGGAGTCTGTACACCTCAGAAGCTGTTGAAGGGGGTATGAAGTATTCTGTGCAGTGGCAAATGGACCCTGCCACTGGTTCCTGTGTGGATTGAACCTCCAAAGGGAAGGCCACAGTGCTGGGACTTGGAGGATGCCTCTGAGAAAGGATCACTGCATGTAATACCCTGAAAGGTGACATGTTCTCAGCTTGTCCTTGGCCCCATGCTGAGACACCAGATAGGTCACACATCCAGTCCATGCCTGGCATGTGTCACAGGGCAAGAAGGAAGCCACCAGAAGCAGCAAGGGAGCACAATGGAGGACGCAGTCAGGTCAATTGTTTGGATTTTCACCGGAGAGTCACTATCTAGACATTTGACAGGTTCAGCAGCAAGTCAGAGACCAAGTTATCATAGCAGGATGGGGTTGTTGTGCCTCCTTCCCAGGCTGGAATACAGGCAGAGCTGCTGACCCTGTGAGAACAAACACGAGATCAATCCCAGATGTAAGATATGGGAACAAGAAGCAAGAGATTTAAGGTCAGAAGCAAGAGATTTAAGGTCTGATACCTCCTAACTTACCAAGGGTAGCTGGAAACAATTTCTATGCCCAGCTGGGGTCCAGGATTTTTAATTGTGATCAGCCTTTCTGGTCCCCAGTGATACCTGACTCATTACCGCTTGGGCGAATACCTGGGCCACTTTGAGAAGCTCAGCTAGCCCTGGTAGAGATTGGTGGTCCAGTCTGGTACAGCAATCTATCAAACTGAGCTTAACAAGAAATCTTGCAGCCTTTGTTCCACCTTTGACACAGCTGGTGCTCCTCAGTGGATGGAAGTCCCAATTCAAAGGTCAAGGAAATCAATGAAAGAATTTCCAGTGATTCTGAAGAACTTCAGACCCAAAAGGAGTTGTTTCAAGGTCTCTTTTCTGAGCCCCACAGCCTCCCACCCAGCATGCCTTGTTCCCTGTAATGCTGATAGCATGGTTTTGGCAGCTGTTGACTGACCAAATTCCCAGTGCTAGGAAAAAGCACCAAACACCAGGTACCTAGAGTCTCTCTACCCTTATGTTGCATCTCCTCAGCCTCCGTCTTGTTCTACTTCCTGCCTCTTCTCCTTCTGCACCCAGTGCTTTTTATGTCTTGTGTAAACACGTTGGCTCTTAACATACCCAAAATGTAGCAGCAGGCAGCTTCTGCCCATACCTTCACACAACCAGGCTGAAGGAGAGTGAAGCAAGTAGGAACCAAAAGCAAAAAGTGATCTGGGCAAGTGGGCAGAGTTTTGTGCTTTGGAGGTGTATTTTATTTTTTGCTTGTTTGTTCTATAGTTTTGCAAATCCTTTTCTTGAAGCTTGTCACAGTAGGTGCAGTTTGCTCTTGACAGCAGGGTAGCAGACTGTGTGGATGAATTCCCAACAAGTGCCCAAGAAGTGCTCAGACACGGTCTTCGTGCCCGCAAATGGACATGCAGACCATTTTATGCACAATGAAAGAAGCTGCACTGAGAGCTACAATGCGTAACCTAGTTTTTATTCATCCCATTTTGATCAAGGCCTCTAAGAGGCTACAGGCTCTTTTAAAACTAAGGAAAATGTGGATAGATGCCCAGACACTATCCTGCTGACAGTGCACTTCTCTGACACATGTACCATGCACTGCTAAAACACTGATAGTGGTTTTTCACAGAGGTCTGCAATCTATTAGACAGCACTTACTAGTATGTTTCGATGTATCAGCCGATCCAAGGCTAAGCAGACCATGAAAAATTATGAAATATTTGGCTAGATGGCAATGATCCTTTTAACCAACAATGTGGATGCATTACATTGCACATGGGTGTAAATACATATGTACACACACACAAAATCAGTGGCAGTGATCCTGATAAATTGATTGTGCACCTTTGATCACTTTTGCTGCGCTTGGCCACACTAATTCATTTCCTAAGAGTGCTTCTCTCTCTCCAAAACTTCCCTGAGGCTGCCAGCAAGAGATAGTCGCTGAAGTAGGATCAACCTGCCACAAAACTGCTTCATGCCGTCCCCTCCCCTTTGGGAAATTCCTCTCCCACCCACCCCAAACAGTTACCCATAAAAATGCAGATTAGACAACATTGAATCCTGGACCAAAAATAAGGTTGAGGTCCAACTGTTGATTGAGCAGGTAGGATAGAAAAAAGGAATTTTATATGACAGGAGAAGATAAATTCTCAGCCTTCTTCAAGGACCACTGACATTGACTGACAAGATGAGACATAGCAGACATTAAAGTCATGATATTTTTAGCTCCAGAAAACTTAATTTACATTATTCTTAAAGGTGTTGAAAATTCATTAATTGTATGTTTTTCTTGGTTTTAGTCCTGTGAAGTTAAACTTACAGAAACAAATATTTAACTTAACACAAAAGGGTCTGGAAGGAATATTTGATGTTAATATTACCTCCTACAACTGTGCTAGAGATTTGCTTTTTGGACAGAAGATGCACAAAACACAAGTCAAGATCTGAGGGACATAGAGTGGAATTGACCCCTTTCAGGATGCCTTCCGCAATTTGTTTATCAGAGAATCATAGAATTATTAGGGTTGGAAAATACCTTTAAAATCATGAAGTCCAACCATTAGCACCATCATGTTCACCATTAAACCGTGTCCCTAAGAGCCACAGCCACACACCTTTTGAACACTTACAGTCATGGCAATTCCCACCCTTTCAGTGAAGAAATTTTTCTTAATATGCAGTCTAAATCTCCCCTGCCACAACTTGAGGCTGTTTCCTCTTGTCCTGTCACTTGTTGCCTGGGAGAAGAGGTTGACCCCCGCCTGACTACAACCTCCTTTCAGATAGTTGTAGACAGTGAGAAGGCCTCCCCTGAGCCTCCTTTTTCTCTAGGCTAAACATTCCCTGTTCCCTCAGCTTCTCTTCATAAGAGTGCTCTTGGTTATTGCCTTAACAAAGAGTTTCCATGGATTTATAGAGATTTGGATCCAAGCATTGCTCTGCCATGTATGATACATGGCATCAAATATTTGTGCAATGAAATCTTTATGCTGTGCCTTACGTTGCCGGTTGAGTGCATTTCAAGTGGAGTCTAGGCACGTGTCTAGGCAAGGCTCCTCAGAGCTGTGTTCACAGAGTCACTTAATTTTAACCCCCATAATTTAAAAAGCAGTTTGTCTGAACACTGAGAAGAGTCCTGAACAAAGAGCCATTAAGCTCAGCAGACCCTCCTGGCTTGTTCTCCCCTAGAAGTGTGCTTGCAAGGACTGAGATGATGTCAATCTGATAATGGCCTCTCTTATTTCTACCAGCACTCAGACAGGACTGCAGAAGTGACGTTAATATTGTGTCTGCTTCATTAGTTCACCTGCTGGCAGTTGCCTTGCTGAGATCACTATTTTTTCTGTTCTATATTTATAGCTTGGTGTACCACTTTCAGCATGCAGATTAACAGAGTCCTGGTCATTGCATTTTGTAGTTTATCAAGAACTTTTTTTGCTAATCCTGAAAAACTAGTCTCAACTAACTGGGCAGGAGGGAAATTTCATTTGTCTCTTTCTCTTTCATAATTACATGTATATGTTTCCAGTACTTAGACATGCACATGATAGCTTAGAAAATAGTGCAACTGTTGACGTTTCCGTGGGAGGCTGCTAGCATGTAAGATTTTTAGGAAGGTTTAAAGTCAAAACAGGCTCAACATATCAGTAGCTCAGAAGGTAAAAGAGAACAGGAGAATTGCTGTTTACACATGAGTCCATGCCTGGGTTTAGGACTGTGGACCCGCTTCTCTTCATCCCTTCTCCAAATTGACACCAGTGGGTGCCTGGCAGACAGAGCTCAATCTGCTGGTTATTCTTGAATATCTGCTGGTTTAAAGCTTTGGCTTCTTGAGACAAGTGATCTTCCATTATTATCAACTGTTAAGAAAATGTCTCACTTTTAAAGTTGAAGACGAATCTTGCAGTCAAAGTGAGAAGCTCTAAAAGCTTGGATGCCAGCAAGTAAATGAAGAAAGACATACATTTCCTATTAAAAAGAATTGAATGATATAACCCTTGGCAGAGGGCCATGAAGCTGCTGTCAGCGTTATTTTCACCTGCTAGGGCCAGGACTGAATGCACAGGGCATGTCTGCACTCCAAAATGAGCTAGTGAAGGCTTTGGCAGTGTGTCTGCTCAGCATGCCCAGCCCAGCCCTGGCTGGGGGGTCTGGATGATGACTAGCTGTGCTAGTGAACTAGAGAGCTCCTGGGTCAGCATGGCATTGCCATAGCTGAACCCTACCCTCTGCCCATGTCAAGCTGGTGGTGGGCATGACTCAGATGCATGAAGGCCCATCATGAGACAACGGATCGTACCAAAGGGTTCCTTTTCCATTTTGTTTTGCTGAAGGATTATTTCTTGTACCTTGTTGCTTTTGAGTGCAGGCTTTGGCTTGACCACAGAAATGGATATTTCCCCAAATGCTTGCCTTTTGTTGAATAGCTTTTGTTTTTCATACCTCCTTTATAAGACACTTGGATCCATTTTCATGTGCTCAGTGATTTATTCCCACCCACTGAAAGGGAAAAGGAAGAAAGTTGCAAATATCAACTCCTACTTGACTGATTTGGCTGACTGCTGGACTATAGGAAATTGTTCTGTCAATGTGAGGCAGGTTCTCGGACAAAAAGATATGGATAGGAAGCGAGGAAAATACGGTTGTACAAAAGGTTTTGGATGTAATGTTCAAGATTAGATTAAAACAATAGGACATTGTGGGGTTGGTTTGCTGTAAGACAAGTAATGCCAAAAGAGATGCCTAAAGCAGATGGGATTCATCACCTTCTGAATGTAGTTCTTGTTCTTGAACAGTGGTCCAGAGAACCTAGACTGTTCAAAGGCACAGTCAGCTCTCAGATTAGACCAGGTTATTTGGGGCTTTATCCAGTAGGATATTGGAAACCTCCACAGTTGGAAACAGCACAACTTTCCAGGGCAACAGCCTTGTGTGTAAGAGACGGTAATGCTCCTTTGAAAACTCATCCTCCTTCCTTCCTGTGGCTGGGGTAGAAAGCACTTTTCTACCATCTATCTTAGGGGAAAGACCCTACTGACTTAGATTCAATCAGATTTGCACGCCAAGCCTGCAATAAACATCTCTTTCCACTTTCTGCTGTCTTGCTTACAGTATGCTTGCTCCCTTGCTTGCTCACTACCCTACATGGAGTACTAAGACATGATTAGGTTACCTGAAACCAGCATTTTGTGCCATTTGAGACTCTTGAGGGCATGTGAGAGACCTCCATGAGGCTGGTGGACATGGGTCCCCCAATGAGTGATGGCTGGAAGGCAGGCAGAACAGTCAGGGACACATAACGTGGCACAAGATGTTTTTGCTGAGTAACAAAACTAAACCTCGAGGGTGGGGTGCAGCTGTAGATTCAGACACCTACTTTTAGACATTGACTACATATGAGTTGGGTGTCCAAACTCCCGCCGTAGTCAGGGAAGATGTAATCACTGCAATCAATGGAACCTAGAGAGAGATTAAGGTGGGCAGGTACAGATAGCTACTTAAAGGTAGCGTGAATCAGTCTCTAGGCTCCATTGGCTGGGGTAAGATTTGGTTGCCTGCTCATGACATGTAGTGCTATATGAGATGATTTGCAGTATCAAGATATCCACACTGCGTGGGTAGATTGGAGTTAGATCTGAGACCTTCTGGAGAAGCAGATATAGGGCAGGTAGGATACCCTGGGACATCTCAAATACCTGCCCTATTTAAATCAAGTCTCTAGATCTCCGTGGGTATGGAGGAACTTTGACTGACAGCTCTCATGTGCACCTTACGTGGCAGACACCCTCATAAAGCTGTCTCAAACTGTAACTCATCTCACTGTTAACTTTTAGATGGAAAAATAAGAAATTCATTCCACTTTTAAAATGAATCTTTATCCTAAAAAGTTCAAGTTAGTTCACTGAATCTCCCGAATTTCTGACTTTTCATGCTTTTAAAGGCTTTGAGAAGGAAGAGAGTTATTACTTATCAGCCAGGTCTTAAGCTGGGAGTTAGCTGCAATTCAGGATACACTTACAAACCCAAACACGTAACTGGAGAACAGTCATCTGCTGGTTTTCTCAGTTAAGAGTCTGCAAACATAGAAATTATATCAGGTGTCTGATCTCTTGTGTAACACAAGGCTTATTACAAGTTTTAGTCACTCACTGAAGCCAGAATCTTTAAATCTGTGACTTCTAGGAATCAACCAGAACTAAGGCATGACTTCTGTGGAAAAACATGAGCCCTGATTTTAAATTTTCCTTTGATAGAGAATTCTTCATAGCAATTAGTGACCTATTCTGGTGATTAACTCTTTCCCTATTAAAATTCATCTTTCTACTCCGAGTGTGTCAAATGTCAACTTACAGACCTTGGATCGTGTTGTAAGTTTTCCCACGAGAATAGCGAACCCTTTGTTGTTTCAATTCCTGCATGAGGTACTCAGCATTTTTGTGTTCATTCAATCACTTTGGCTTCATTTGCTTTTGGCTGCTAGTTTTTATTTACCCACATGTGGCCTTAGTCATTGTTTTCCATAGCATTCTCCTTCATGTATATAAAACCAGTTGTCTTTGTGGTTAGATATTTATTCTATCCTCGTTAGTTGCTATTTGGTATATATATATATGCTATCAATTTTATTAACTAACTTTTCTTTTCATGTCATAGTAAAAAATATTAAATAACAGAAGGTCAAGAAAAGTATCATGGGATCCTGCCTGATGATGTTTCCCTGGTTACCCTTAGATTTGAAATTTATTGTTTCTAGCATTTAATCCTTGTTCAACCATGAACTGTGCTGTTCTTCCCATTATTTGAGCCTGTGAGTCAAAGTGCCAAGCATAAGCCATTTGGATGCTTTCCAGGAATCTCTTAGATGAGCACTACAGCCTTTACCAACCAGCCTGTGGTTTCATCAATAAAAGATAGCAAGTTATAACTTGTCACAATATTTTATGTATCAGTGTCCTGACAGAATGAATCCCTTCCCTATCCAGTGGTTTTTCTTTTCCTTTGCAATCAGGACAGTCTTCTTCGTTGTCTTGTGGAGGAAGGACACACTGAAAACACCAGTGGCTCAACACCATGTCATGCACAAGTTGCACTGGGGAGCAATGGAGAGCTTCATCCTTTCAGGGCTTTGCTGGATGTCCTTACTCTTCTTACTTCCCAAGGAACACTGCTGAAACACGACTCAGCCCAGTGGCACGGGAGGACCATGTCCTGTCTGTGGAAGCAGGAGAGGGGAGCACTGCCACAGCTCATTCAGCCCCTGTACTATGCTGTTCCCTTCTGTCAGGTGGTCACAGCAAATACTGACCCACCTGCTGTACTGTGATGCTGCCCTGAGTTAATTATTGCTTAAGCAGCCCTTTGGAAAGGCAGAGCATTGTAAAGGTATGACATGTTATCACTTTTAAATCAGTGATAGTCCACAGTTCTGCTTAAATTCACAGCCCTGTGCTAAAAAGTATGAAAAGGACCGTCACAAGAGAGGCTGGACTTCAGGCCTATACTCAGTCTTTAGGGGGACACAAGGCATAGTAGCATTTTGGTCATATAGTTTGAATAATTGTAGAATTATGGAAGTCGGGGGACTGAAAGGGTACAAAATATTCATATTATTCTACTACGTCCCTACACTATCTTAGCTCACAAACAGCAAAATCACTGAAGTTGAGGGAGCAATATCAAGATTAGTTTGATAAAGAGAATTGGTTAAAAAGCCAATATTTACCATATGTACAGGAAATTACTAGGACCTAAAAGCAGAGAGGGAAAAATAAAAGATATGTATATTATTAGTGCAATGGAGTATGACATGTAGAAAATTCATAGTTAGGTTTAAAATCCTAAAAATATATTTTTGGTTCTGTGAACCATCTGGGCAAACAAGTATTTAACAAATCATAGATAGTATAGGGATGCAGTTACAGTCATCTGCTGTTACAGGCTGTTATAGTCATCTGCTTGTGCTCACATGGTTTTGTCATAAGGCTCCTGCTATTTTGCGAATCCTCTCTGGACCAGCAGTGAACATCACTATCTTCAGGCTCTGCTTACTGCAGCTTCTGAATATTGTAAATTTTGCAGGCTTATAGGAATGGTGCCAGAGGCTCTCAGAGTCTGGACTTGGTTAAAATCTGTGGTGAAGAGAAGGGAGAAAGGGGGGGAAAAAAGGGAGATCTCCATCTGGTGTAAATTAAGATAGTACTACTCCAATCTATGGCATCTCAAGACCGCTTTAAGAAAAAAGAATACGCTGAGAGCTCATGGAGGTTAGCTCAGAGAGTCCCTGCTGAGTAGCCAGCTAGGTGATGTTTTCATCCTTTTGTTTTGTTTAGCTGAGAAACCTGGACCAAGTTCATGGTTTTATTTCTAGCTCATGGTTTTGCTTCTAGCTCCCCACAAATACTGATGGAGCACTGGCAATAAAAAGAAAGGTCTACTTGTAAACCAGTTACTCGCTTTTTCCAGAAAAAAGTTTAGACTACCCCATTTGAGGCAGGGTAAGGTAAAAAAGGGTGAGTTTAAGGCTGCTGATTTATTTCCTGACTTTAGAAGGAAAGAATTAATTGTCAAAGTTTTTAGGAATTTCAAGTATTGCAAACCCTGGGATATTCTTACCTAGATTTTTCTTTTCAGTTGCTATGTCCTTTAAGGAAAAGTCATTAAAATGTAAAAGTGGGCTAGGACCTCATGTTCTGCCCTTCTCCTGGCTCCCTTCAAGTACATTCACCATAACCTTTATGTTATGAAGGTCAACTCAAATTTTCCAAGATTTTAAGACAGTTTAGGGAAATGTCTGAGTTCTAGTATCACAGGATGTCAGCCTTCACCTCCTGTGTGTGTGTTGGGGGCTTAGGTGGTTACAGCTTGGGAACTATTTACTGTTTAATTAATTTTGTACATTTTGTGAACGGCTGTACACCTCATCTCCTCTGTCTCTATGAGGATACTTACACAAAAGTTTTGCACCAGGTAGGATAGTTCTGCCATCCGGACTAGTCCTTCAAAAACCAGATGGATATCTGTGAAAGTTTGTTGCAGTGGTTCTCCATCACATCTGGTGAGTGTATGGATTGAGATATTTCCATGCAGCATGGTCAGCTCTCTTATCTGAGTGTTTCTTCATTAGCAGATTGCCAGAGGACAATTGCTGCATCTGATGAGTAAGACAATGGAGATGGATCATGTGGCACAGCACAGCAGATAAGTCCAGTCTGCTAAATCAGTTGAGTGGGAAACATCTCTGAGGTAGAAAAACAAATGTCACAAATTAATGTGAAGGGATGTAGAGACCCTCCTGAGTTCTTGTGCCCTGCAAATAGTACAAAATAAGTGTTTCTTCACTTTATACACATGGGGGAAGTTTTGACAAAGCAAATAACAGATGTTTTCAATGTTTTCGATTTTGTCTGCATCAGTCCATAACCATTTAAACCGTATAGAACCTAAACCCACTCATAGCAGTCAGTCTGGTTTGCACCAAAGGAATTGTGGTGATATTCCAGGTTTACACCAAAACAGATGAGAACCAAGTCTTGCTGCAATTCACAGTCGATTCAGTCTTGTACCTACTGTCACTTGGACTGGAACAGTCTCTTTAGGTAGCTGACCTCAACAGGTACTCGAAGATGAGCTTACTAGCCAGCATTCATGAACTCTTTCCTTAATAAGGGTGAGGCCAGATTTGGTCTATCGTCCCAAAAGATGCATGCTCAGTGAGACTGATGAGTATTTTCAGCAATTGCAGGAAATATTTTCTTGAGGTCATCAACTGCTTGCCCGAAAATGAGTTTTAAGATTACAACTGGGATGATTCAAACCCCTAGGTTTCCTAGGGTGTTATCCCAATGAATATGACTACGGAACCTGGAGGTATTTGTTGAGCCTGGATCTCAAAGCTTCTCTTAGCTTGTACAGCACTCAGCTGGGCATCTGTAATTGAGGTGATTTACTATCAGCGTTACTTCCCAGTAGTTTGTTGCACCTAAAACCTGATGCTGGTTTCAACAGTCAGCAAAAGCCACCTTTTTCTTAGTTATTTTACTGGCATTACATAGACTTATAGAACAGAGCTTCATTTTACTTTTCTTTTTTTTTTTTTTGCTTTTTAATTTTTATTATTCAAATACTCTACTAGGTGTTTCTAAATGTAGAGCTTTTATATATCATCATGGACATGTTAACAAGTGTGCGCATCTGGCCTAAATTAGACCACCTAGGAAGGTGGCCTAGGAAATCTAGATATTACCACAGGAAAGAGTGGAAAAGGCAGTTTACTACCAAGAAGAGAAATATTTTAGAGCCAGCCCACCAGCGAAGAGACCCCGGCAGCCCATAAAGAACTTTTCAAGAGAGTGGAAAGTGCATATGAAGGACAGATATTGATCCCAGTTTCACCAAAGGTAATTAACTGTGTTGACCACAGGGTATTTGTGCTAGCCTTACAGCTGTGGGGCTGAATGAGACATGGACAGAGGTAAGAAGCAGTTCTGAGACCATGGGAAGCTATTGTAGATATGTGTTTAAATTTCACCTGCAGGAAGAGAAAACCGTTAGAAAATCAAAATACTTCAAGAAATTCTTGGAGAACATTTAAAAGCCTGGGTCTCTGCTAGAAGTAGCTGGCTGTAACAAATGTAAAAATTTGTGGCTACACGTAATGCAAAAAATAAAGGAAATGAAAGTAAAGATACATTCAATTAAAGTATTTCCTATTTCCTCTCTACAGAGCTGAGAAGTCTTGATGCTTACCTCACACACCAAAGCAGAAGGACCACATGCTGTCCTACATAAACACTGCTGGTCCAAGTTTGATTTTATGGAGTTCAGACTTGGCTCAAGAAATTAAGAGTACCTGCAGCCTTATGCATTCCCTCTTGGCTTCATCACCATTGTGCAAAACTAAATAGGAACAAGAACTCTCACAAACAGGGTTCATCTCTGCACTACTGAAAAAAAGGAGTGTATTAAATTGTGGCAACCTGAGAACATGAACTGAAGATCTGAGCATACAGCACCAATGTTTTTGCAGACTGCAGTTAGAGATCCTGTTCCATGTCTGGTATTCCTTCAGCTAAATCATCACAGAAGATATGGTTCTTGGTGCTTAGCTGTTACTATTTGTTTTTAAAACTATTCAAGTAGTGGGCTGCTTGGAATATGGTTTGAGGTTGGTGTTTTCTTCCACCCTGCAGGATGAACAGAATGATCCAGCAGTGGTGGGGGGAAACACAGTAAATGTGAGGTCTTTGTGGGATGCTCTTTGAACTAAGGGTACCTGGGTGGGTGCCTCATCCTACAGACTCAGACGATCGTGGTACCTACAGTTCCTCCATTAGGTCCTCTGCTAATCTCTCAGGACAGAGGTGAGGTGACAGCAGTCAAGAGGCAGCAGACACAGAAATGGCAGTTTGAAGGTGAGAAGGAGCTGTAGGTCATTAGCATCACCCTTTTTTGGGTAGTCACTTGCCACCTGCATGAATACTTGGACTCTTCCACTCTGTGATTTCAGCACAGATGAGGGAACAACAGTGAAGCGCCAACTTAAACTGCTTCAGAAGAAGATGTAAGAAACCCTGTTAGGAAGAAGCTACTGTGGAAAAAGTTTATTTCTAGACCTTCGGAGACAAGAATTTGTTTATACCATCTGTCTGATTGGTCAAAGGGATATTGCAAGCCTAGCAGGTAACAAGCTAATGTGGTGGAGACATGCTGGCACCTGAGGAGAGGTTACCATCCTGTCTATTCACTTTGGACTGTTCAGTCCAGGCTCTGTGGTACAGCTGCCTGCAGTGACCATCAGAACAAAACAAGATGAATAACTGAGCTCATACCTCTGGGGCAAGGACAGGAGCCATTCAGACCTGAAAACATATGGATTACACTGACTGGCTCATTGCCTTGTGGTGATGCACTGTCCTGAACAAGAGGCACCTTGTTCCTTGTGCTCCTCCAGTGAAGAGGGAACTATGCAAGTAGGCATAGTTCTTACTCCTTTCCTCACACAACGGTTCTTGTCTCCTCGCAATCCAGAGTGGCATGTCTGTTTGCCATAAATGGTGGATAATACAGAGGCATCTGGGTCAAGGACAGTGTTGGAAGGACATACATTTTACCAGTTCTGCTTTGGCGGATACTGGCACTTAGTAGTGAATGTGAAATAGGAAAGAGCCAAGTGCTTACATTTCAGCAGTCACCATGCCGTGGCCACTTGCCTCTCTCTAGCAATGGACCTGTAGTCCATTCCATCCCTATTTGAGTTTGCTGAAGAAACAGGGTGAAGGGTTAAAGAGTCTTTTTTTGCTGAGATCTAGGCATAAGTAAACCGCACAGGTCAGTCCTTCCTAGCAGGAAGGAAAGGGGAGAGTTTCCATACCCCTGTAGTGACAGGAACTTCCTCACACTGAGTCACCTGGCAAGGAATAGTCTGCAGAGGGGAACTTTGACTGGGGAGAGGTACAAGACCACTCCATGGTCTTTCATGTCCTGTTTCTCTGGTAGCTCACTGCAGTTGCCATCTTCTTAAGTCTAACAGATGGTGTCAAGGAATTGGAGGCAAGCAGGGAAGATACAAATGGGACCATATCACTGGATGAGCTTTGTCAAGAAAGATGAAATCTCCTAAGCCCACTCACTAAATCTGCCATCCATGGCAGCATGGCAGTTGTGAAAGGATCTTGAGGAACAGATCAAGTAGAAACCACCAGTGCCAATGTCATCTAGTTTAGGCAAAGTCCCAGTGCAGATGGCCCCAGCTACATCCAGATAAAAGTCCCTCCAGATTGAAGGAAAAAAAATAAAATTGAATCTGGAGTCCTATTCTGCAGTCATTCAGACACATATACCCTTTCAGGGTTCAGAGAGCAAGAAGCCAATCTCCATCTGCAGATGCCTTATGTAAGGATAATGCATACAATCCTACACTGCAATATTGCCTGTGATTGATATTGACAGGGACCCTCTCTGAAATGAATTTCCTATGAGTTACCACAGCAAAATTTGTGCATCCCTCTAAATACCAGCTGGGTCTGTGTTTGCAGAGGAGCAGGGATCCGGCAGTGATTCAGCTCTGGAGCAGACACGAGGAATTAAAGTCCAATAGCTGAGGAAAAGGAAATCAAAGTAAATATGGTCATTTAATGCCTGGGAAAGTGGTAGCAGCCACACTGAGCATCAGCATGTGCTGGAGTCAGATTTCTAAGGAGCGTGAAGGAAATGTCTCTGATTTTACCCAATGATTTACCTAGAGCAGATCCAACTCTGTTGGGGCAGGGTGGCAGAGCTGTAAACAGCAAGGTTCTGCTACATAGGGCATAGAGAGATTTTGGCAGGCTTCAGGATAGCCATGTCTATCCAAGCTAGTGACATGAATTTTGATGAATGTTACCACTTCTTGACCTAATATCCACACATATGTGATGAACTTTGAAGGAAATAATTGTTTTCTTGCAGAAAGCAGGACTAACTTGTCCTTCAAACACTTGTTTTGTTCCTGCACAGGTTCAGACTTGATGGCCTGCTGTAATGAGTGAATGCTGGGCAGTGACCCCAATGTCTTCTCAGTCCCAAACATCCCACTTTTAAAGAAGAAATTCAACCACGTGTGGTGGAGGCTCAGTGCTGAGCTCTGCCCAGGTCCCAAGCCCCTCAGGTGGAGAAGGACAAGGGAAGAGACATCCTCAACTGGAGGACCTGGTTACTAACTTTAGTGCTGGCAGTTTGGACCCTGATCCCCAAAACTGCTGTGTGTGAGAGAGCAGGCAGCTCCTCTCCCCAACAACAGCTTTGGAGAAGCAGAAAGGGTTTTATTCGCCCTGCTTCAGGTTTGTGAATTCTGAGTCCTATCAACCTTTAGATACTTCTTTAACTGTTGTCCTACTGAACCACCACAGTAGAACATACACTTCCTGTTGCCATCAGCCTCAGGAAAACAGGGTTTTCCTTGCTGGTAGGAAAAATTGACGTCAATTTAGCTGTTTCAGATATTTTAGTGGCCTGCGCTGGATTTTTCATGAGTGTGTTTTTTCATAGTGAAAACGGCAAACAATTCTTATTCAAGAAATTGGGCATCTCCCAGGTTGATTGTATATATGTAAGTTATTCACAGGAGCACACAATAAAATCTTTGCTTGATTGGTGGAAAACCTTCCCAAGCTATTGTCATTACTGCCTTTGCCCTTGGGGTTATATCTCCCAATATTCTGAGATGCAGGGTGTCAGCTCAGAATCAGCTTAGGTATCTAGTTTTTCTCCACTGAAGGGTCCCCCAAAATCCTGTTGTACCACTCAGGTCATACTGACAGCCCTATCTACTTTCATTATCTGATTTCTGCCCAAAAATTTCTTCAGAGGTTCATTAATGTGAGACTGTGCCAGAAGTGATCCAGAAGAGCAGCATAGGGTATATTGGAGGAGAAGCTGTGGTCCTGTGCTCCCCATCACAGGAAGAAGAAAACCCCCCTTCTGCCCTCGCTGCTGAGGTTCTCTTTCCATCACAGCATGAGTAATGCAGCCTCTCTCCAGATAAGCAACACCTTTAGCTGCTTACTATAAAATATGTTTATTACTCTTTTCAAAGAACTAAACCAAATCAAAACAAAAAAGCATTGCTAATTGCCTCTCAGGCTTTGTCATTTCCATTTGCAAGACCAACTATACTGACACTGTGGGTCTCAGACATGGGTCTGTTCTTCTGAGGGCCCATCTGGACCCTCCATGCCTTCTCCTTGCCTCCTGCAGACTGCAGCAGCACCTGTTGCTATGTGGAGCAATCCCTGACATGGGTTCTGAGGTGAAGATCAGCTAATTGGACTTAAAGCTGGTCTAGAATTTTTTCAAATAGTCTAGTCTGTCACTTGTTGCAGCCAGTGAGCAATCACCTCTCTACCTCCATTTTGAGGCCAGTTACTTACATCTGGATAAAGCACACCTCACGTGTCTTGATTTCCTTTTCATTATCTGAGCGGAGGTTTGCAGTTTTTCATGTCTTTTCATGTCTTGCTGAGCACAATAGCCAGCTGAGACCCCCCATTTTTCTTGACAAGGATCCTTACCTGCTCCAGTCAGAAATACCTCTCAATTTTCTTCCTGATAAATTGAGCAATGCAAGACTCACATAATTCTCATTGCAGGAATTTCTCCTTACCCTCACACTGCTTGTGCCACCTTTACAATTTTTTTTCAGAAGGCCTTTAAAAATGTTGACATTTAACTTGAATACAGTTTTATGGTACTTATCAAATCTGTATGAAGAGGTAAAATCACCTTCCTTCTTGTAATCACCATTCTCTTGTTTAAATATCCAAAGGTCATTTAAGTACTGGAGAGATGCTCCTCAGCTCTGGTCTTAAATCATCTGAGCTTTGCTCTGTTACTAGCAGATACAAATCAGGCTTTATTAAAGCATATTTTGTTTTAATGGATCCTAATTGCTTTTTATAATCATCTCCTTTACTTAATATTCTGCTTGTATTGGACCACCTATGCCACTACATGCCTTATCAGCAGTGCCTTTGTGGTTCATCCAGACAGTTGATGGCTCTACAAGGCTACCAGGAGAACATTCATCCTGCTTTCCAAGTGGTACCTGTTAGCTGCTGGCAGACCTGGATAAAGCCGTTGAGGTTACAAGTGGAGTGGTCTCGCTAATGAACCTCTCCAAATAAATTCAGAGGCTGATACCCTTTAGGAAGTGCTGCAAAACTTTCTACCTCCACAAGGCCTTTTCATCCAAACACTGGACCCTCTTGCTTCAAAAATACAAAATCCTGCCCTGTGTTGAATTTTCACTCTGGTAACGTGAAGTGTGTTAATTGTTTTTATTGATTTCAAGTGAAATACAGTCAAGAAAGTCACAGATGTCTGCAACTTAAAGCTCTAAATGTGAAGAGACAAAATCTGACCTAAGTTTTGGGAAGAAATGCACTTTTTACTACTCTTTGTTACCACTGTTGTGTTTGTGGTGGTGGAGCATGCTGGGGCCTGTGCCCCATATGTGGGAAACCCCCTGGCAGCCCCAGGTGGCACCAGCACAGGTGCAGGAGCTGTGCCTGGCTTCTTGACCTGGCTCTGGAGCAGGGAAACGTGACATGCAGAGAACTTCTCACAGCCCTCCCTTGCTGGTAGGCAGAGAAGGAGCCCAGCAAGCAGCCAGAGATGCTCTGTGCCTCAAGGAGACTCCCAGGCCGAGCAGGAGACAAAGTGAACACACCTGGCATACAGTAGAACCCCAAAGATTATGTGAGGCTCTGTACGAGCAATGTGGGTGCAATTATCAGCTGATTCAACATGGCTGATGTTCCACACCTCAGATCAAGAAAAAAAAGAGGACTCCAAGGAAAATCTGAGACAAGGAGTATTGTGCTAAGCAGCAATTATTTTTCTAGTAAAAGAGCAGTTTCTGGGAGTTTCTCTGTGCAGAATGGAGCTCTCCTTCTCTCCCTCTGCTGATTGTTGCTCCTGTGTCCAGGGAGTGGGCATATGAGAGTGGGTGGCTGGTGTGCAGACTGAGTACATCACTGCAAATTACCTGCAGGCTTCAGGTAAAATGTAGATCAGAAAGTATTGCAGAGCAGAAGCTGTTCTTCATATTTAGATAAGCAAGGCCTGATGTGGGATTTTACGAGGTTTCTGTAGTGTTACTGTAGCACCTGGTTTCCACTAAGAAAACACTGAAAACCAGAAGTAAAACCTCCCCAGTGGGCTTTTGAAATGTCTGTGTCAGGCTGGGGCCATTTCAACCCTTCCAAGCTATGTGTCTGTCCAAAGCCCAGAGAAGTCAATGGCAAATTCCACAGCTTTCAGCAAACATTGCATATTAAATATGGGACCAGAACTTACCCATGGGAAAAGTATGGCTTACTTTCTTCTTCATCCAAACACTAGTTAGCTTCATTCTCTCTTCTGATGTATGGGAAACTGAAGTCAACAATATACTAGGTATTAATGTGTTCAAAACCTTACACTCCAGGTAGAACACTATGTTCCAGGTAGAACACAGAAATCTCAGTGACCTACTCCATATGTTATGGAGAAGCAATTTCTGGTTTCCATGAAATACTTACTTGTATGCCAGTCCTTGGTGGGAACCAAGGACTTCAGGTTGTTTGTAGCAAACAACATGTATAAGCTTTATGGTATTTTCGATAGGTGAGAGGAAAGACTTGTTGATTAAATGTTTTAAAATATGATATTATTCCTAGATCTCAGATTCTTTGGATTCAGTGACTGAAGCAACTGCACCCAGAAGCACTGCTCCTGACAATAGAAACATGATCTGAGAAACCGGGAGAACATCCAGGATTTCAAAGCAAGTCCCAAGCACAGAGGAGAAAGAAAGCATAAGAGAGGCAAAGCAAGGCATGAAGCTGTTGGTTCTTGGTGAAACACAAAGCTGTCTGGACTGTGGGGGCTGGGCTGGGACCCAAAGGTCTCTTAATCTGCTGCAGATTACCTGGCTGACCTTGGGCAAGCCCCTGCCCCTCCACTTCCCTTCCTTGTTCAAAGAGTCGAAGCTATCTTTTACAAATATTTGCCTAGGTAGTGCCTACCACAAGGAGTCAAATGTCAAACTTGCCCCTTATTCTTCTCGTAGTTTGTAGGTGCTATTTCCTCTTCCCAGGGGTGGTGCACAGGGCTCGTGGTGCTACATGCAGCACCAGCGAACACTAAAAAGCATCGTGCTTAATCAGTGACCATGCAGGCTACATTTCACAACTTTTTGTAGTATTCTCTCTGAGTATTGAATTGCTCCCTCTGCAAACAGAGGTCAAACAGGCCTTCTCCAGTGGCTGTGGTCTGGGTGGGAGCTGCTTCTTACAGAATCACAGATTCCTCTGGGGCACGCTGGGCTGTGTTTACTCTTGCAGCCAGGCTGGAAAGCTATACCCAGCATTTGCTCTTCAGCAATTGTCACCTCGCTCCAAAGCAGACCCTTTCCTCTGATGAGCCCCAACGCTGTGGAGTATCCACCAGTGGCGTTTTGCCTGAGCAGGGCCAGCAAGATCAGGCCACATGACACCAACATGAGGGAAGAGCTTTCCTGTGATCTGAGAAACTGATCTGGGTGTGCTACTGGCCTAAATGCTTCTCTGATAGGCAAAGAGTATCATGTGTACTCTTAGGAAGGATAGAAATGTTGTCCAGTTGTCAGTCAGCAAGATGGATCATTTGCCCCTTCTGCTGTAACTTACCATGTGGAAGACAGAAACCAAATGGTATGCAGGAACTCTGTGAAAGAGAGGGATGAGACCCATTTGTGTGGAATTTCCATGCATAAAACTCTTCTTTTGTGGGAGGTACCTTCAGAAATCTTGCACATCAGAAGGAACACAAAATCAGCCCCACTAAAGAAGCTCTTCTCCCACATGGCATCATTTGACTGATCTGATTTTCAGGTGCACTGAGTACCCAGTGACCTCCTGGTAGATACTCAGCAATTCTGAGAAACCAGACCCTTTAGCCAAACGGGTTTCCATTTTAGGAACACATAAAAAAATCACAGTCCACCTTGTTCAAATATCAGCATTGCTCTCCAGCTTACTAATTCAAAACTGCATTGCATCAGCCATCTCAACCCATGACTTTGACATCTGATTCGAGGAGCTGCACATCATTCAGATCATACCCCAGAGAGTGTTGCAGCTGATGCAGGCTACCTCCTGTGTCTAAGCCATCCTTCCTACATGTTGAGAGATAATTTATTTGTCTTAAGATGCGTCTCTAAGTTGTAAGGCCACACAGTGGTGAGAAACAGTTCCTCTCATCCTCACAGCATCAGGCAATGCAGAAGGTACCCAGATGCACTTAGTGCTCAAAGCCTGATCCTTGTCTTGTTGTATGCCAGACTTACCCCATTATAAACCCACATGGGGTTAATCTTGATTTATAGCTGAGCAAATGGTATCAAAGTCAAGCTCTTGATCTGTCTTGCTTGTGGTTAGAAAATCTGAGTTTGTATCTCCTTGTGAACTTTATTATCTGAAAATTTACTCATCCCTCTTTTTATTTTTTTCTGTGCATTTTTCCCTCACCACACAATAATCCAACAGCTTGTCATTTTCTTTCAAATGCTGAAAATGACCTTGCTTATTTTGATGGGCTCTGGAACAATAGTACTTGCTGTCTTGCACTCATTCTCCGTCGGGGGGCTGTGAGTCATTATGGTTATGAAAGACAGAACACTGAGTCACTGACTGTCAAAAATCTCTGCTGTGAGAGATGGAGCCTTTCAAGAACCCCTCTCTTGGTAATCATTACTCTTCTGTATTTACACTGCAGTAGGACCATGATCCCAAGTCAGAGCCAAGGCTCTAGTCATTAAGTGCAGTGCAAACACACTCGTCTTACCATAGTCCTTGCCCTGATGAGTAAGTGTGGGATTGATTTGGGACTATCTACATCTAGAGAAACTTCCATCTAAGAGTCTTGGCAGATATTGATTAAATAAGACTTGCAACAGTTGTATCTGTTAGCAGAGAATCAGCATGTAGGGCGGTAATTTGGCTGGTCACTACACCACTAGGGCTGGGCTGGTACTGGTCAAAGTCCCTGTCTGTGTCTCACCGCATATTCCCTACAGAACTTTGCATTACGTTGTCCATAGATGTAGGGCTTCCAAATACCCATGAAAGATGAGATTTGGCTTAGATGTATCTCAAAATTATCTCTGTGGAGGGGTATTAACACTGTTTCACATCCTGGATAAGAAGAGAAAATTCAATAACCTGAGAGGATCAATGTTAGGGAGAGCCTGAAAGTCAAAGTGTTTCTGGCAAATGGAAATTTAACCCATGTGCCAGCATGCCACGCTTTGTCTCCTGCCAGTTGTGCCCTGGTTCCACTCATCCAAATGATTTTTTTGGTGGAAACACACCCTGTGTAGTGACATCATTTGCCAGTGTTAGCAGCAGAGCCAGGGCTAGGACTGCTCTCCCTGTGTTCACAGTATCATTACCATGTGCCTTTCCAAATGCAAAGCACCTCTTTGCTCAGTCTGGGCTGCCATGGCCCTCAGGATCATGCCCAAACCTTATGAAAGATTTACTTCTTCCCAAATCCAGACCCCAGGAGCAAGGCAGTTTCTGGTTGGAGTATGGTACCACGAAGTTACGGGTGTCCCTCCTTCAAGCCCACCTGCGTGTTCCAGCAGTGACACCAGCTGCAGTTTGTTACGGAGACATGTCATACTGCTTGCAGCCACTCTGTGGCCTAACTGAGGTTTACATTACTGCTTGCCCAATCCAGTTCTGTACTTAATCCTTCCTCCACAGCTCCCTGTCCCAACAAGCCAAGCACAAGCTCCAGTGATGCCTGCTTTGAGGTTTATACAGGTGTCGCTAGCAGTGCAGACTCCAGGTCTGAAGTGCTAAGCCTTATGAATTTCTCCATATGGATTCTGTGTTCTATAAAGTCAGTTTTACATTCATACCCTGGGAGCTGCTGATGCAGAGGGAAAAAAAACCTTAGCACCTGACTCACAGCACTGGTCTTCAGCAGCCAGAGAGCTTAGGGGCCAGTGTCTCATCTTTGCCACGACTCTATTGACACTGGTGTCAAATGGCAGAAAATCCCCTTGTGCTGGTGTGAATGCAGTTTTCTGTATGGGGTATCACAGCTGACAGTCCACCATTTTCTTTGAGGCATCGTGTTGACTTGTGCTAAAATTAATTTTATTTTTTTTTCCGAAGTGAAATGCATTTTAGCAAGTTGAGTTTGCCCCCCTTGGGGTCAGATAGCTGATCTCTAATGATTCCTGTAGTGATCCCGTAAGTGAATACAGGAGCCATGAGTTAATTAGATCTGTTTCTTTTTTAGTATCCTGATGGTTGTTTTCTTTCAGTTGCCACAAATAACTATGCTGCAGCAACTAACCTTCACATCTCAGTGATGAATGTCTCACCCCATTACACTGAGCTCAAGCTTTTTCTAATGTCCAGTCATGGAAAATTTGCTTGGTCAAAGTCCACAATAATTTCAAGATTATGAGGCAAGTACACGCTGCTTTGTCACTGAAGGATGGCTTGAAATATCCTAGCCAGTAAAGTTTGACTGAATTATTTGCAATTAATGATCCAAGGGGCTGGAAAGAGAAGTGCTGCCCTGCCTGGGTAGGCAGGGAGGACTCCCTTCAGGAAGGTGGGCTTCTCTCCCTGGCTCTTCCATGCCTGTCTTGGGTCTACTTCCTGTTTTCAGACAAGTGTGAATCAGGAGCAAAGTGTCCAGATTGAGATGTCCAGAGCTCCTTGTTCACACCGCAGTCTTGAGAAATAGGTCCTCTGGAAGGGTCTTGGGTTGTGCACTTGGAAGTAAAGTCAAATGAGAATTGTTGGTCACTTTGGAAAGTACCAATTGAATTTAATGGAGGTGAAAGGCAATTTTTTAGTCTGTGCATCTGTCTCTGCTTGGAGTTTAGGATAAAAAGACGCTATTTCTTGCCCTCTAGATTAGGATGAAGAATGAAATGCTGTAAAATAAACCTTCTCACAGTGTCTCACAGTGGTAAGGAACTGTTCATTTTGGAAGTTTATAGTGAAGATGGTAGAAGTTGCGGGTGGTAGGCATGTTATGGCAAAGATTTCTTCATATTCTAACTGGGCAGCAAATTAAATTAAAAAACAGAGTGACTGGAGGTACTAGGCCTGTAATTAAGTGGATGGGTGGATGCATGGCTTATCTGCTAACATATGAACATTAAAGAATCCCCTAAAACCACATTAAAAAGTTTATATGGTTGAACTTAATTGCTCTTCTTCTTGTCTTGCAGTTGATGAAATTAAAGGAAATTTTGGCTTCGTGAAAAAAATAAAGAGGGTATTTCAGGAAGAGAACTGTCTGGCAGTGCTCTGAAGTTTTATTGCAAAGTACATAAGAAATATTCATTTTTAGTTGAATAAATAGATTATTTTAATACAAGGAAGCAAAATATATAAATGGTTTGCAGTAAGTAGGGTCTTGTTGTGCGTAATGTAATTCCTGTGAGTAATTGCAGTGAGACCACTGGCTTTGTCAGGGCTTCTGACATGAATATTATTTTGCACCAACTTGCGTCATTCCAAACAATTTTACTTGAGCTGGCCTATTTGAAATTATTCACCTGGTCTGATGAACCTCAGCATTTGATTGCTTGTCTGATATTCACCACTTGTTCTCTCCTGCCCTGCACAGGGGTAGGGCGGGACTTTGCTTCTGTGTGGGGCAAGATGTGCAGGAGATGCGCGGGGCCAGTGATGTGCCTGGAAGTTTTGAGCTGAGCCAAAAGCAGAAGGCAGCTGTTGACAAGCTCAGTGAGGAGCTACTGGTTTATGAATCTGGGGATTTGAAATTAAGCTCTAAGCTTCAGGAAGTGTCATGCGCTTACTTACAACATGATGCTCCGTAAAAATCACAATAACCACAAAGCAAAGGAGAAAAAAAATCAAAGCGAGGCACAAGATGGTTGTTCCTTGCTTTCCCCACCCTGAAAAAAAAGACACTTTTTCTATTTGTTCTTTTTTTGGCTCAGTTTATTATCTCATAGGAAAGACCTATTAACCCTTTTACGACATTGCCTTTAACATCTCACAGGGACTTGCAACCTTCTGGCTTCACTACCATTTCTATGATACCATCCATCTGTCTGTTGGGAGAGTATAATTGCAAACAATAAAAATACACCAAAAGAAATACGCTTTTAGTGTTTTGTTTATGCTAGCCTTCAGGAACCAGGACCCTGGAATAGACAGAAGGCTGCCAAAGCTTTTCTCCAGATGATAACACAGAAAAACAACTTCCCATGCTACAAGGGGTATTTGAAATGCATGCCCTTCTACTCTTCCACTTTTTATATCACACCATTTAAGAGTCCTGAGCCTGCATCAAATTCTCCATGACCCAGCTCTAAGCGTTCCACTTAGTTAGCCTAAACCTCTTTACATTCCTCAGCTCTAATCTGCTAATCCCCCATAAATCACCACCGTTTCTCAACAAACTCAAGCCAGTGTTAAGATTTCTGTGCAAAGGATTTCTCATTTCCCACCAGCCTTAACCTGAATCAAAATGTGTAGGTGCCAGGGGGCAACAGAAAAAGGGGAGTTGCCACATGAGGGGTACAGTTTTGTGTGAGAGAGCAAACTCATCTTGTTGTGCCTGTGCCAGAGCAGTGGCAGGGGCTGTCGGGATGCAGTGGGGGATTTCTCAGACCCCCACGGGTACACACAGTCTGCATGGCACGTGGAGAGTGTGGGGAGCTTAGTCCTTTGGTACTTGATCCCCCAGGTGTGCAGGGAGGAGGAAGTACATCTACACTTCTTGTGGGGAAAAAAAACAAGCAGCAACAAACCCTCTGTGTCTCTCCATTGGACCTTTATTGCTTTCCTCAGTTTGAGTGGTTATGCTTCAAGTTATTCCCTGTACTGCAAACATAGACACTGACGTTTTGTTCTGGGTTGTTACAGGTTGGATTTTCCTACCTCTTCACTGGTCCTGCCATGTTTTCTTTTCACATCCTGTGAGCAAGGGTTCAGGAGCGCAGTCCGTAATCATACTCCCTGGGTAGGATTGGGACTTCAGCCCCTTCCCACCAGGTTGTTTTTACTGTCTCTATGCTTCTGTTACAAGGCAGAGCATTTACAGCTGTATTGCCTCTCTTCACATGTAGGGGTGTTTTTGGTTTTTTGCTGTTGAATACAATCTCTGCTCTTGTTTTTCACACCCAAACCATCACCCCTTCCTGAAGGCTGAGAGTTGCCCTTCCTGTGGCCGCTGAGGCCATATCCCAGCAGCAACTGCTCTGGCAGAACTGGCGCTCACATCCCTCCTGAGGGTCACAAAGCTTCCCTTGGCCCCTGACTTCTGGGACTCAGCTGAGTTTCCACACAAGATCTCCAGGACCTGGTCCAGCCCAGCTTTAGGTACTTCTGCTGGTCCATACACTCACTTTTCGCTTCCCTGCAATCCCCTTGAAGATTGGCTTCGTGGACGGCACCATCATCAGTGTTACACAAACAAAAAGATTAGCCAGGGTGTCCTAAGCAGAGGCATCTCTGCTGTACTGCATTCCAATGGATACCAGCAGTCAAGCCCCTGCAAACGAATGCTCCCAGATGTGTTTGGTGTGTGACAAATGGCATATTTTGGAAGAATATTAAGCACTCCCAAAAACTGAATGGGACCACTCAGGGCCTAACTGCACAGGCATACGGGGTGTGTTTAGGGAAAGGAGTTTGATGATGGTTTAAGTTGTATCTACATGGTAGCAGTTGAGCTGACTGGGTTGGAGCTGGCACAATGCTGTAGCGGAGACATTGCATTAAGTAATTTATCAGCAGCCACCTGCTGTTCCCAAGACAGAATGTGTATCTTATCCCATAAATTGTATAAATAATCATCATCATAATAAATAGTTAATAATAATTTTAAAAAGTGTGCATGAATCACCTGGGGTGAATGTTGCTCCTTTTGGCAGTGTGTGTTATGCTGTGACCTTGGACTGACCTGGGCTCTCATTCAGGCTGACCTTTACACCTAGATCAAATGAAATTATGGATATTGATCAGGATTTTTGTTGATGGGTCTGACTGTAGTTTGAAGGAAAATCCAGACATGTTACTCGCAAATTTTGTGACTTTATAATCTTGATCTTGACCCTCAGTGGGAATTAAAAGACAGATGCGGGTGGAAGGGAAGAAAAAACACCTGTAAGGCAGGATTTTCCTGTCTCTTGTTAGTTTTCAGATGATATTTCCATTGTTTCCTTGTGTGTTAGCTTTTCTTCACTCTTCCTCAGTTCTTCCCTTTTTTCACTTCTCTGTTCCTTGTCTTTGATATTTTCCTCCCTTCCTCATGTTCACCATTTGCCCTTCTCTGTCGCAGTTCATGAGGTTTCTGGGGGGGTCACTGCTGGCCGCTCTGAGAAGGCTTCCAGGGCTGGAGTCACCCCCCCGCCACCCATCCCTCGTGGCAGGGACAGGCGGCGGAGGCACTCAAGCCAGGAGACAAGAGACCACGCAGCACGCAGGAGTCCAGCAGCAAAGAAGACAGTTTATTCAAATTTCCCGCAGCTTATAAAGGCTGCTGGGCCAAAGTGGATTGGCTAGTTGGCTAGCCAGTGCAAGGAGACAGTATAATAACTATGGCAACACAGAAACCAATGGTAGACAAGTGAATTAAGAGCTTCAAAACCCGACATCTCCCCCTTTCCTATTATAACAAAGACAACATTTATAATTTTCATGAGATTTAACAATGAAGATTTTTTAGTTGAACCTTGGGTAAAAGTTGATATAAAAATGAGAAAGTGAGTAAGACAATTTTTATTGAACTTGGGAAATCAGGTAATCTTAAAATTTATGTTCCTATTATAAAAAGAGAAATCTCCAAATTAGATTTTATTTGAGTCTCTTTGGGTGACTCTACCCGAGCCTGTTAAGGAGGCTTCCACCCTGAGCATGTGTGGATGCTCACCCCAAGCCTGTTAGGGAGGCCTCACCCCCGGCTACTGACGCCTCCTAATCAACTAGGCTAGTCCTTGGTCATGTCAGGAGACCGTTCCACCGCGTATGCCCCTTATATAGCTTAAGGCTTATGAATAGATAACCCAAGAGTCTTTCATCTTGGGGGCCTAAAGTTATCTATTCTGGCTGTGATAACTTTGGGACTTCTCCTTTCTGCTTTGGAGAGCATCACACCAGCATCGGTGCATTTGCACCTGCTGAACTTGCACAGGCCCTCGTGGCTGGTGAAAGGCCAGGGTACTGCCTTGCTGCCTGGTACTGCTCTACCTCCCCACAAACAGCTCCAGGGAGACCCAAGCCCCTCAGTGGTTCCACCAAGGAAGACCAGTGCGCCCAGCCTCCATGAGGCTGTGCTGCAGCATCCTGTCTCCCATGGTAACACGTGCTTAAATGTTTTCTGATTCAGCTCAAATACCCGAGAGAGGAGCCTCAGTTTTTAACTCCAGCCTGTCTGCTTCTGCTCACCACTTTCTCGAATTGTAAAAAGCCATGCAGCTTTCTCTGCGTCTGGACTCTTGAAGGAAGACCTGGGTTCAGAAAGACAAGGTCCTAGCTTCTTCCCAGGACTTCCCCCCATCCTTCCCCCACACCACTCCCACCTCCCACTGCCAAACTGTGAGTGGAGTCACTTCGTGCAGTTAAATAGTGGTGATAGTCGTCCAAATTAGTCTGCGCACAGCGCAGGGGTGAGGGCTGAGCCAGGGTGGCTGGTAAGGCTGCAGGGGCTCCAGCGTTAATGCAGTTTGTTTTAGCAACGAAGCTAAGACAGTTAATGGCTCTTATTCTACTCCTTGTGCAGGAGGCCAGCTCTAGTTCTGCCCGAGTTCTTAGCTGAAAGCAGAATTTCACACCCAGCTCTAGAATTTTTGTGCCTTTGAGTTAAATGCTCAGAATCATTGTGGTTTTGAGCTTTAAGCTGATGACAGTACATTTAAGAAATGCATGAGCATTCAGCATTCGTTCTGCTTGATGAGCTGCTTCTCCTGGCTCTTTGTCTAAATCAGATTAGAAAAATGCAGATTAGCTACCCTTTCCACACCACTCTTGCCCTGTTCTCCTGGTTTTATCGGGTCAGCTTTTCAGCTGAATCCCTGTTCTAGTTCTGCCAAATCACTTCATTCTCATTCTAATTCCCAAGAATCTCAGTTTTTCTCTTCTAGTTCTTGTTAACAGGGACAATATTGTTGGGATCTGAGTGAAAATACTTGGTTGGATAAAGTTCGATTCAGGGGGGTAAGAAGAAGCAGAAACACCAGCAAGAAAGGCAAACAAGGCAGTGAGGAGGAGCCAGAGAAGCACTCATGAGGAAGTGCTTTTGGGCTGATGGCTGATCAGACCAAGACTGGCAACTCTGAGCACAGAAGCTTGTTCATTTCTCTCTCTGTGTTGGGAAATAGGGGCCTTTTTTATTCCTGGTAAAGAAGCAGTGTGTGTCACATATTGTGTAACTCCATCATCCATTTGTTCTAAAGGGAAAAAAAAAGACAATAGCCTGAAAATTGTAAGCTGCTTTGTCTGTAGCATAAAATAACTTCACAGTACACCAGGCTAAGAAGCCTTTTAGAATATCACAGGTTTAAACCTGTTTTGCAGTAGGCAAGGACCTCTGTGTATGAAAGAAACGTCTGGATTTGGGTCCAAGTTTATTCATTCTGCATCCAGTGCAATACCCTACACTACGCTGTACCCTGCAGCCCAGACATGTTGCACAGTGAGCTGCATTGGGATTTCCTGCAGCATTATTGCTCGCTCCACCGTCTCTCCTGTTTCCTTCTACTTTCCTGTTCAATGGCAGTGATGGGGACAGCATGTCACCCATAGGTTACACAGTACTTGTGGTTAACATCAGGTAGCTCCAGAGACCTGACTTTTGGCAACAACCAGAGTATGAGCATTTCTTGGAACCAGCACCCTAAGGATTTCCAAAGGAGGACCAAGCCACCTTACTCTTCTCAAGGCCAAATGATACCAGAGTGGAGCCAGCTGAGTGCCTTGTCCCCAGCTCTTTAATAGTAAAGATGTCGAAGTTCTATTATATATATTACTGCAGCTCCTCTAGATTTAATTTAAGCTACATGACCTTGCATTTAGAGCGCCTGCCCTTGTCTATAATCTAATCAACTCAGTCAAGAGGAATAGTTGGACAAGGATGAATGTGGGCCCAGGAGCCAGAAATTAGATTGTGTGCATTTGCCTCTGTGGATTTATAGCAGGAATTTACTGCAGAAAGTGGGGATTTTTATCTTCTCAAGAGCCCAACAGGAGGGAAAGTTAATGGCTGACACATTTATTGCATGAAATCTGAAGAGATCCATGGAGTTGTGTCATTAGATGGATGGAACAGGCATCCATGAGTCAATAAATTGGTTAGTACACAAGTGGAAGAAAAATCTTGCTAGAGTCATACTCTCTTGGTTGATGGGACAGTGTTTTGATGGAAGTCATAAACAGGAGAGTAGGAAAATGTGAGGGATGGTTTTCTACGTTTTGAAGCCACTGAAAGGAAGTTTTCCAAAACACAGTTTACATTCTGCTACTGACATTGCTCAAAACCATTTTAGTTCCTCCAACCCAGTCAGAGACTGCTTGGCTCCCACTCTGGATCCCCCTCCTCCCTCTACCTTATCAGTGTTACACCTGGCCCTCCCATCTGACCAATATCCAGAGCTTTGTTTTCTACATGGCAGAAATTATGCATTTGCCCTGACATGGGCCATGGGGAAGATGCACATGCCCATTGATCTCAAATGGCAACTTTGCTTCTGTTTACTTTCCCCTGCTGTTGTGCTGTAAAAAACACCAAACACCACTACCCCCAGACCCTGTTCCAGAAATTGTAATGTAATTCCAGATGGTAAGGGACACACATGGATAGATGGGGAGATGTAAAGAACAAGATAATCTTATTTATTTTAACTTATTCCACGTAGACAAAAGACATTTGAGTTTGTGTATGAGCTGCATGAGAGATTTGTTTGTGCTGGCATAGGAGCCTCAAATTGTTACATTCACATTTCCAACTCTGGATAGTAACATTTTGAATATAAAATTAAGCAAATGTTTTACTTTAAGTCACAAACCCCAAGTCTATTCACACTGGGTTTGGGGAAACCTTTATAAAAATAACATAACACAAGATTGCATCTAAACTGCTTGGCAGCCTGCCTGTAATGGCAACCAGGAGGTTTATTGTTGTGAATTAGTTATTTAGTAGAAGCTGAAAGTGTGACAAAATAATGACAAGAGGGTTTTTTCTTTGTAGAAAGTCAGAGCTGATAGTTCTCAGTGGGAACATGCTGTACAATGTTAGAGCAGAGCCTGCACCAGGAGAGATGCAAACATAAGAACTCAACTGATGAGAAATGAGAACAAGGGGAAAAAACATGTGATGGGGACAAACCAGAAGGTTGGTCAGGGCCTGAAAGACTTGTGATGATAAGGGATTTCTGTATTCTGTTTCATGAAAATATTTCTTATTACCTGGTAATTGCATGAGGTTAAAAACACAGACAACTGAAGAAACGGACCAACAAAAAGACTTCCTCTGTTCTGAGTTGGCCGAGCGCAGTTTCGCTTGCAGACCCTGAGGGCATTGTTAGTGCAAGCCCTATTGCTTGTGATGGAAGCCAGCTTGAGAAATAATGAGCAAGAATAAAGGGACTGTGGGCACAATATTATGATTATTTGAGGAAATAATGTGATATGAAGATTAGCACATAGGATAATAGCTGTTGCATATAGCAGTGTTTTATGGTCCATTCTGTGTTGCTTAACATTATTACTCATTCTGTGTTAGGCACTGTTAAACTGAATTTTAAAAGGAGGCCCTTTGCCTTGCTCTGGTGTTGGCAGCTTTGGTGTATTGTTAAGCTTACAGTCTACGTGTCTCCGCGCATAATGTAACACTTACTGGTTTGAACTGTAATTCAGTTTTATACTCTTTCACTACTGTGAGAGATTGTCCCTTATGGAATTCCCATAACCTAAAACTTGGTTTTCTCATAAAAACAAACCAAAACAGTTCTTTCCTGCACTTTATATTTTAGTATAGCCGATTGCCTCTTTGCCGAGGACATGGACATCTCGGTATCTTCTTTCTGCAAATTAAGAAGCTGTATTTTCCTTTGATGTCTGGAGTAGGAAGGAAACCACCTGTGGGTCTGTGGCAGGATTGGGTGACATCAGTCCTCGAGCAGGTCTATGGGATCCTGCACAGCTGACATGACTGACTCTTGCTGTCCATTCTCTTCTGCAAGGACTCAAATGGAACACCATGCTAAAACCAGCCCTGTGAGATGGCTCTAATCTGTTGCAGAGCCACATATGACATGGCCAGACATGATTCTGGCCCTATGCAATTGCAGGGTAGATACTTGGGAGGTATAAAATTTGATTAGAAACTCCAGCTATTAATCCTTGCCACATAGCTATGAAGATTTGCCAACTTTTAACAAGGGCATGTAGCGATAGAACAAGGGGTAATGGCTTTAAACTGAGAGAGAGTAGAGAACCACTGTGGACTATATCCTAGAATCATGGAATCAACTGGGTTGGAAAAGACCTCTGAGATCATCAAGTCCAACCTTTGATCCAACACCGCCATGGTTACTAGACCATGGCACTAAGTGCCATCCTGGCACTGTCATGGTCCCTGTATGCAGAAGATCTGAAGGAGGGTGAGGAGACAGAGCAGGTCAGCACCCATGCTGTCTGAATCAGCCCTGGTGGCGCATGTAGGTCTCTCCTCTCATCAGGAGTTTTGGGCCATCAGAGGTGGGTGTTATCTGGAGTCCTAGACCCTGATCTGGCCTTTGGGGAGGATTATATTGCAGATCTAGGACAGTCCCTGCAGTACCTGAACTCAGCCCTGCATCAAATGTACCTGGGCCATAGGACAGCTCAAGGTTGAATCAGCCCTCAACACTGGCCTGCCTCAGCTGCCAAATGAGAGATCAGGCTCTGTGCTACTATCCTCTAGTTCAGGCCCACGTGCAATTGCGTGTGCTTGAACATGACTGCAGTGGGGGTTCAAATCCACTGCCCCAAACTTCCTGAAAACTGCAGTTTAGGTTTAGTGTTGATTTTGTAAGCTAAGGGCCAAGGGATGAACATCAAGACCTGATCTTCACTTGGGCTGTCAGTGTTCGCGTGGGTCCAGGATCAAAAGGAACTGCTCTCTCCTTTGACTGCAGGTCACTGGCATTATTCTCCTCCAGCATCCCCAAGGGATAGTGGCAGATGCATATTTGTCCATAGAGAACCTGTCCCCATTTTCAGCACTGAGCAGGCAGCTGTTTCCTGCCAGTTCCCAAAAGATAATGTGGGGGTACTCATTTGCTACCACCCTCATTTGCCCTTCCTGACTCAAGCTGCAGGAACATCTCCATGCAGAACAAAGATGAAGATGCACTGCTTTCTCTGCTGCTGCCCTGGGACAAGGTGCAAGGCATACCTAATGTCCAGTGAGACAGGAGATAAGTTTGGCTCCATTCCCCTTTGCAAAATTTGTGACAAGGAAAGATTTTTTTTGACACATCAGGTTTATTATTCTAAAAAAAAAAAAAAGTGAGGAGACAGACTACGTTTGTGAGTGCCACCAAGAGGCACCATGTGAATTCCCTATTTACCTCTTGGCTGGGGGAGTGTATTCCCAGTCTCCATCTCACAGCTGGCAAATGTCTGGTCGGGACAGGACATGCCTTATGGTGTACAAGTCTCAGCACACCGGGACACAGCAATGGGTTCCAGCTCACCACAGGGCTACCCACAGTGCTGCGAGGCAGCCTAACACTGCAGCTGGGTCTGCAGAGGGAGCAGGGGCAGAGACAGAGTTTTATTTGTTTGGGAAGCACTCAAACACCATGGAGATGAAGGCCACATAAGCACCTAGGTAAATAAAAAAGGCTTTGCTAACGGGAGCAGTAATGCCTGATGAGTCATCCTCCTGCCATGCAGTGTTGTTATCACTTTTGCATTGTGCAATCAAAAGCTATGAAGTTGGCAATAAAAATAATGTGCGATGAGATGAATCAATCTCTGCTGGTTACGCAGAAGGCAGCTGTTTCCTATAGATACTCGATGAAATGTAGGTTGCTTTCAAAGTAAAATTCCAGATAATCCAATTTCTTTGAGCTTCAAGGAAGCTTGATTGAAATGCCTCAGTATGGACATCTCTTTAATTAAAACTACATCAGCTGTTTAACTGAAGAATGTCTCCTGTTTCTTCATGACAACTTGCCTCTAAGGGTTAATGAGTCTCAGGAAGAGACTGCCTAATTCATTCACCACTACAGTTTGAATAGTCTGAATCTGCTGTAGGCTAGCAGCTCCTCTTCTCCACATAATGAGCTGTAACTCAATATATATAAGCAGCCATAGGAGATGTTCTTCTTGTGTCTGACTCTGAAAATATATAATGTAAGGTAGGTATTATAGAATAAAATCTTTAGCTAAAATGAGGTGTCTCTTTCTACACCCTTTCACCATTTTAAGTACTGACCTTGAGGTGAACTTTAGAAGAGTCTCTGCCCTTATCCACTTGCCTTTGTCTATTGGGATTTTGGACAGGATTCATCATGAAAGAGCCCATATCTGTCAAAAAGCTGTGCTTCCTGCATATTTCTGGTTATTATTTAAAGTTTTCTTTTCCTGTGGGATTTCTTGAGCTGTGCTTCAAGTTCAGGTATTCAGTTTTGTTCAAGGTAAACATATTAGTAGTGGGAATAGAATTCAGCCTCCAACTTCTGGAGATTCAGCCACAATTTATTTTAATAAATGTCACTTTTAGTAATGAGAAGGAGAAGCCAACCCCAAATTTCTGGGTCGAAATTGTAGAAGACCTTGTTTGTATCCAGCCTTCACAGTTCAGTCTTGCCCTTGTATGGGCTGGCTCTTGTTGCCACTGCGCTTACAATCCAGCTCTGAATTCAGGCCTAATGTCTGTGGTTTGGTCCCATCTCATATTATTAGTCATATCCTCATCATATCACTACTTCTGGTCAGTCACTCCCATCTGGAGAAAGGATTTCTCATATCAGTTTGCATCTCTTATCCCAGTTTTTAATTAGTCTATCCCAGCCATGGCTCCAACTTAAATTACTGCCAAACATACATATCTATTCACGTCCCTTTGAGCTGCTCTCTTCTAGATATTGTAGAATCATAGAATATCCTGAATTGGAAGGCACCCATAAGGATAATCAATTCCAAATTCTGGCCCTGCACAGAGCAACCCCAAGAATTACACCACATGCCTGAGAGCATTGTCCAAACATTTCTTGAACTCTAAAATATACCTACCATCCTCTTCTCCAAGAGCCATCTCTGGTTATCTTTAGCAGGGTAATTCTGGATGTGTGCAAGAACAGAGTGTATGTTAGGTCCTTTTCTCTCTGTCAAGTTGCCCCATCATTATAGAGGTTTTGTTCTCTCTATCCAGCAGGGTCCCATTCTTTCATTCCCTTTTACCTATGCTTTTTCAGTTCAGCTCTGTGAGGATTCTCCATTTGCTACTCCATGTCTCCATGCTGCACAGGAGCTTACCTCTTTCCTCCTCCATACCCTCTGTTTCACTAACTACCAGTGGTTAGTTGAAGAGTGGGTTGGGGAGCAGAAATTTTTCATTTCTTGATCTGTCTTTTGGAATTGAAAAATATATGACAAATATTTAGTGAGCCACAGAAGAATTCTCTGCAGACTTGTGGAATTACATATTGAATGTGAAATGAATCTTGGTTCATGAAGAGAAGGTTTTATGTGTCCATTAAAAAACACAGATGTTCCTCCAGCAAGCTCAGTATCACTGGGTTCTTTATCAGCAGATAGAAAACACATGTGTCTTTCTGTTGGCAGGAAGTCATAAGATCCATTTTTTTTTTCTCTAGTAGCTGAAAGAGCAGTACTTCTTAGTGTTTACAGCTCCCTAATACAACTTATAACTGGGTCCAGGACCCTAATGCAGAAAGTGGGTGAGAGGAGGTCATTACCTGTCATAGAACACTCAATGAATCCCTTCAGCAGTGCAGCAGGATGAGAAAACACTTCAACAAAATCTGCCTTGACTTTGTGTAAATTTGGTGGAACAACTGTAATGCCCTTCCTTTTTGATTTTGGTACTTGCTAGCCATTTCTTTTTTTCCTTTGGCTTAAACTAAAAATCAACAATAAAGCATTAAAAAAGCTTCCTAGAAATAGGACTTTTAAAACTGGGAGATGATTTCAACAAGAAACTCAATTGGAAAGAGACTGTCTTTAACCCCAGATGGACAAAATTAGCTGCACAAGAGACAAAATGTGACCAGTGAGTGGAAGGTTGAACATTTTACATTTCATGGGGCTCTACAAGACACTATTGAAAGTCACTGGAACTCCTTTTATCTATGTTTGACTATTTGAAAATTAGAAGTCTGGCCTAAGATTTCTAAGACTATTAGGGTCCTGTTCTGGGCAATGGAGAAAGGCACTTTGAAAGAAGAGTTCAGCCTATATCTCTCAGAGCCTACCAAAACTGGTCTCTGAAAATAACCACAAATTGTCTAGACAGGAATCCAAAATTACTAATCTAGCCTTGATCTTTAGTTTTTAGATGCCTTAAATTTAGTGTAATAAATCCTATTCATATTGCCCAGATCTGCAGTGGCCAAAGGTTTCTACTGCCTTAAGGCTGGTTCGGTGGCTCTGAATTGGCAAGCGTTGCGGTGGATCATACCATGAAAGTCCTTCTTGACTGCTGGTCCCATCCGAGCTGTGTAGATGCTGAAATAGCTCTTTTTCTGTGAATAGGACAGTTTGGTCCAGAGATTAGAGATGCAAACCAGGTACACCAGCTGGTCAGTGGTCAGGGTTAGTTACTTGAAAATTGGGCAGATACGGACAGTGTCTGTACATTTCAGTGATGTCCACGTTTTAGAAAGATGATGGGATAGTTTTTGTCATCTACTCTAATTGCTGCCAGATCAGTCTACCAGCCCTGCAGAAGGGGAGGTGATCTAGTATGGTGGCTTTTGCTGGGGTTGTTTGCAGCTCAGATTCCACGAATGATCTGATAGCTCCTCCATAAGCACGGTCAAAATGTGCTTGTGGCAGAGCTGTGAACTGTGCATTGATCCCCCAAGTGTGAATTTTGAAGCCTAATCCATTACCATGATCTTTTGTACACCATTACATGGCCTGCCTTGGTGAGGTACCATGGTCAATATGTGAGACCTATGGGGGAGGGACAAGTACAGATATGTGCAAACAAAACAAGCAAAAATACATCCTGAAGATGTGGGAAAGTCTGTGTCCCAGGCACTTCAGCCCTTTAAGGAAGATATAACCTCAGTTTTGCTGTCACATGTCATAAGAAGCTAGTGGGGTCATCGTCCCTCCCACATGTCAGCCCTGGGACAGGGCCTGCACCCAGGCAACCCGCTCAGGTGACCTACAGCTGGCTGAGTCCCATAGAACAGGGGCAGGGGATGGGTCTACACTGCAGCCAAGGGAAGCATGACTTGCAGAGACCCAAGTTGTTGCAAACGCACTACTCAGCCACAGCCTTGCACCTCAGTCCCATCCCTACTGTGTGCTCAAACATTCCTGTCTGTGACAGGAATGTTTGTGCTGCGGACACAAATGCATGGGCTTGCACTATGTCACATCTTTCACTGTAGAAGAAGCTATTTCAGAAGCCTCATAGCTGGCATAGTCATTCTAGACACCAGAGCAGGGGACAGGCAATTGTTAATGGCAAGATACTCCCAGCTCTTCCCATATTACAAATTCCAGGTGGAATGTTCACCTTTGTGCAGTGTGGGCTTAAGAAGAACGCTTTCCTTGGCCAACAGGTCACTGGCAGCCAATGTGCACAGGCTCGGGCATCTGTGAGGCTGCTCTGTGTACATCTCTGCAGCTGCTCTTCTGTGACACGAAGCCCACACCCTCCTCAAATAAACAGCTTTTTAAAGAAAGCTGAAAAAAAGGTGCCAGAGAGAAGCATCAAGGGAAGCAGCAAGTAGCAACAGAGGCTGTAGAGACGAACCCGCTAACCACCACAAGTAGATAAAAGGAGATGCTTTCTTCATACTGTCAACTGAGTAAATAGCTCCATTGTCACTGGGCTATTATTTGTGTAATCCCTCGGACTGAATACTGTTTCAAATCTGCTTGTTTTCACATGCAACCACACTTCCTGCTGCTGCTCTCAGCACTGCAGCACACAGGCCTGCCAGCAGCCCTACTTCAAAAGTGGTTAAGTTCTTCCAAACTGTGTTTTTCCCTCCACAGGTTCTGGGTCAGCCAGGAAGGAGAAGGTTATCTATGAAGACCTGTCCAGCCTGACCACCCTCCTGCAGCATTATGCAGCCAAGGTGAGCCAGCAGAAGCCAGCTCCTTGGCTGTGCCTCTTGGGATTTGGTGCATGGGAGGCCCTTTTCCCCTGGCAGCACAAAGTCCATCCTGGAAGCTGTTACTTTGGCCTTACCACCATGTGCTGCTTAGAACTTGCCCTGGAACAGGCAAGAGGAAAAAAACCAGTGTTGCCAAGGGGTTCTGCTCCAGCTTGTGGTGTCCTTTGTTTCTCTTTCCAGCAATGCCTCCTCTTCCTGAATCTGATCCACAAAAAAAGGGGATCCCGTCCGTGAGGAATCTGATCCGTTCCTGTATCACACCTACTCCATACCATGGGACACAGCACTGGAGGGCACAGAAGGTCCTAAATGCTGAGCTGTGACTTCAGCAAAAGCCAAAGCCTTAGTTGCAGAGGCACAAATCTGGACAGAAGCCTCTGACTCCAACACCAGCATGCACCTTTTAAGTCAGTCAATTTGATGTCAATGAAAGAGACATATACAAGCAAATTTGCACAAATTTGATAAAGGATCTATTTAAATGCGTGTTCTCAAACTGGAGTAGTTACCTTGTGCAACCAAGACTTAGCTTATATTGACTTACCTGAACTTACCGAGGGTACAAAAACCTGAGTACCACTGCTTGATAGAAAGCAATTTTAGAAATTAAACAGTGTAACTAAACATTTAAAAAGAGAAAAGAAAATAAAAAACTAACAAGAAAACCATTGCACATTTTTGTGTAGAGTGAATAGGTACTAAGGTGACATATCAGTACTGGTCACATTAAAATTGCACAGGAATAATAGGATTTGTCCATGCATCTTCAGGTTGGGGCACAGCAGCAGATGTCACCTTCTGTGAGGACAGGTGAGATTTATGGGTTACATGAAAGGGAATTAAGGACATCATGGAAAGACTTGGGAGTATCCCAAGTTCCCTTCCAGCTCTCTCTAGCAGGACACAGCCCTGGCTTTATGTTGGTATGAGAGCGCTGGCAGCCCAAATCTGGGAAACCAGAGCAGGTTCTTCACCCTTGTGGGGAAGCAGCTGCACCCTGTGTACTCTGCTCAGGATATATACCTCCTCCAAGGCTTGGAAATGATCACAAGGCAATTGCCATGGTGAGTAGCTCACGTGGTACTCTTTAAGACAGAGGTTCTTCAGGTTCTCCTGGTCCTATCTTTGAGAAAGTGTGTATGCTCTGCAATTCCCCACATCACGGTGTGTGGAATAGTTGGCATTTTGCTCCCAAAGGAGTCATCTTTCCTGTCATATTGGAGTGACCTCAGAATAGGTTCCTAATTGGATCCATGCATGTGCTCCCCCAGCACACTCTGACACTCCTCAAACCCATTTGCTCACCTCGTGGATCACTGAAACCCTTTGCTACTGACAGTGCTACTCCCAAAAAGGTTTCTTTGATGTCTGTTTGGATAGAAGTCCTAAATTATTTTATAAATATACATCTGGATGGAATTAAAAATAAATCTTATAAAAATAAATCCTGTTTGCAGGCATAAAACTATTCTTGAACAAAATTTTAGTTTTCTCCCCCACAAAACCAGAGGTGGAAAAAAAACCCCTTCCGCAATCTCTGTTTTCCATTTAATGCTCAGCTACAAATTCAGAAGTGTCAAGTTGGTCCTCTGCGTGTGCATGTTGAGAAGGCTTACTGCTGTGTGCCACAGCTTGACAGCTCCCAGCAACAAATCCAAGCCTTTTTCCTCATCCGATCCATAGTAAGCAACCTGGGGTGCTTATGTGTGTTGGAGGTGGGGTCTTGAACCTTCCTCGCTTTTGCAGTGGCAGTGGTCAGCTCCAGGTCTGTCACGAACATCCACACATCCACCTCCTACCCTTCCATGACTGGATCCATGCAATCTCATGCCCTCAGTGTGAGACTCATGCTGTTGTCTCCTTCCCCACAGCTTCTCTCGGAGGGGCTGTTTCTCTTGTATTTGAAGTGCAGGGGCTGGAACCTCTCGGAGAATACAGGAAACTCTCTCTTGCTCAGCGGCTCCATCTGCTCCGCAGCTGGTTGGCAGATGACAAGCAGTGTCTCGTATGTGGGCTTTCAGAGCAGAAGACAGTGGTTAGTAGGGACAAACTACATCAAGGGTCATTAGGCCCAAAAGGAACCCTGAGAGGGGCCGTTCCTTGACCAAGTGCTGTGGCTCCATATGACCCAACAGGCTGAATATGTCCCTCAGGCCATGATAGGTCCTAGCACTACTTTCTGTACTGGAAGAGAATTTGCTTCAGACTTTTGTACAGTCTCTGTGGAGTTCTTCTGATAACGTGCCCAAGACAAAAATGCTTTCTGAAGGCATATGGTCTTCATAAGCACCTTGAGATTCACAGAGTTGCCTGGAAAAGGAAAGGGAAAGTGGAGACTGATGGGAACACAGATTTCTTCATGTCTGATGGTCTCTGCCTCGCCTCTGAATGTGTCACAGACTTGTGGGGAAAACAAGAAAGAATGCTCCCTTGCCTAAGGCTTTCTGCCTGCATCCTAGCTCCATACACCTCCTCTCCAACACCAGCTCCCTTGAGAGACCAACAACCAGAAATGTTGCTTCTCTTGCATGCTGGCAGTGTGCAGAGCTGCTGCAAAAACAGCTGTCCTTTTTACTTGTGCTCTGCGTCTTACATGTCCAGGCACATCTTCCTGACAGGTTTTGTTGTCCCTTCCCTGTTATTTTAATCTGAAAGAAGGAGATCAAGAGTTATCCATTTACCAGCTTTCCTACAGAGTGTAGAAAGCATTCCTTTGGTTTTCCCCAGGGACCCATTATCCCAGAACACTGTAGCTCTTTCAGCCTGTTTCCCCAAATCCTCTTGAAAGAGTGTCTGAGTTAACAGTGTTGCCAATATCAAGCTTTCAGGAATAATGAGGCAGGTCTCCAAAGTCATGAGATTAGCTTTAAAACAGAGAGTGATTTGAGTTTTTATAAAAACAAGCATTAAAATTTGGCATTAATTTTATTTACTTTTTGTTTCTCAATTTTTGGCATATGGTCAAGTCACGCTTTCAAGCTTTTCCCCCATAACTGTTAAAAACAGAAGCTGGCAGATTCAGGAGCTGATTCCCAAGACTCAGGGACTTATGAATCTGGAATTCAGGGATAATCGTGATAAAATTGCAAGTGCTGGGACCACTGAGTTAAGGATGGTAAAACTGACTGCTAGGAATATCATGACTGGCTTTCATTTGTGTTCAAACCTCTTTAAACTGTGGGTTCAAACCACCTCTGAATATTACCAAACCTATCTTAACAGGCCTAACCCTCTTTATTTAGTCATCTTCAGATCATATGCATTTTTACAAGCTTTATTTCCCTATCCAAAGTCCACAGGCAAGTAAGTATCTGTCTCCCTCTGCTCTGCGCCATGGTATCTTGCATAAATGTCAGATCCAGATTATTGGACTACTCAGTTTAGGTGAAGATAGTCAGATCCCTTCTAACTGCAAGTGCCTATGTGCAAGGTGGCACTAAGGTCCCATTGTAGTTGGTGGAGATGAGGGTTCAAGTCAGTGGCCCACACATAGACAACTGAAGTGCTCTGAGTAGTCATTCCATAGAATCACAGGATCATGGAATGGTTTGGATTGAAAAAGACAATAAAGTTCATATAGTTCCAATCCCCCTGCAGTGGGGGAACACCTCCCACTAGACTAGGTTGCTTATAGTCCCATCCAACCTGGCCTTGGACACTTGCAGAGATGGGACACGCAAAACTTCTCTGGACAATCTCTTCTAGGCCTCACCACCCTCACAGTAAAGAGTACTCCACTCAACCACTGCAAGCTATCCAGAAGACAACATTCTTTCATTAGGTCTCTACTTGCCCATGTGTTCTGTTGCTCTGTCATTCCTCAACTGTATTTGAGTATCTCAACAGGCACTTGCCACCAGCATGTGGTAGAGAGGTAACTGAACTGATGAGCTCAGTAGAGTCTGGAGAGCTGCTCAGCTGATGAGATGTGGGCATTTCGCTTACACGTCTTCAATCTGAATCAAACCTTGCTGTTACATGTGGTCAGTGCTTTAGCTGTATTCCCAAGGTGAGTAGAGCTGAACTAATAGAGCCATTTGTAGATGAACTGCTCTCATTGGTGGCTCTCTTAGTAGGGTCATGCAAATAGGACTGCTGTGCTGAGAACCCCTGTTTATACAACCCCATCATTACTTCTGTGAACAAGGGTCCCCAGCCTGCAGCGTTAACTCTTCCGGTTGTAAAATGACTGCTGTTTAATTTTCTTGCCCAGTTAGACCTGTATCAGTAATGCTTGTGATCCTTTCTTATGTCTACTTACACTTTCTTTGTCACAACTTTACAATGACATTTCTGGTGACCTGTATTTTGAGGAAGAACCACTCAACCAAATCTTTCCAACTATTTCGCAACGTTTTTTGGCAGTTACTAGGAATCAATTTTTGCAAGAAGCTTTGTTCAAGAAACCTTACAAATCACTCTGCTGCTCAGGATCGGAGATGACAGACACACACAGAGGAGCACTTTTACTGTGCTGACACATACATTCAGTAAAGCTTTTTCCCCATGTTCCCCATTCCTATAAGGCACAGCTGTGCTTTGCTGAAACAGAAGTGTTATTGCAGTGCAACTGTTGCATTGCCAACAAGTTCTGCAGTAGCAACATAGGTTTTCTGGCTCACCAAGTCTAACCCCTGCCTTCCCCCTGCTGTCGGGAGCAGCCATGTCATATATAACCCCTTCCAGAGGCTGGACTAACTCTACCCTGAAAGCAGTTGTGTTTTTGAACTCAGTCCTTCTCCTGGAAGACTGTTCCAAAACTTCATGCCTCTGAGGAGAAACCTCATTTCCAGCTTTGTGGTTAGTTTATTCCCATTTGTTCTTATGCCAGTGTTCTCCTTTAAATGCAGTAATCTTTCTACCCCCATCCCACGTTTACCTCAAATGAATCTACAGCAAGCTTTTGTTCTGCTAGTCAACCTGAAGGAGGTTGTATTTCTCATCTCATCTCATCTCATCTCATCTCATCTCATCTCATCTCATCTCATCTCATCTCATCTCATCTCATCTCATCTCATCATCTCATCATCTCATCATCTCATCATCTCATCAAAAAGGGTCTTCATTCCCTTATGCTTCCCAGAAGCCATCCTCTACACCTCCACATATTTGACTTTATTTTCTTGAACATGACCTGCCAAAAGTCTACACTGTAGACTTCTGTATGTAGTATCATTTCCCAGATGGTAACAATACCTCTCCCCTTATATTAAAAGTGCCCCAGCAGTAGCCCCCTAGCCTTATTTCTCTTGTTCAAAGCCTTATTATATTTAAGACCTATTGCAGTTGATTAGTACACCCATGGTTTTCTCTTCATGTAGGATTTTCAGTTGATTCAGAGAAAACTTGTAGAAGTTTGCAAAGATCCTTCCTTGCTCTGCGTGTAGGATGTCCAATTCTGTATAATCACATTTCTGCCTCTCTTGCTCCTATTCTCATGGTGATTTTAATCTTCCTGAATGATACTCATCTCTTCCTATTGATCAACACTGTTCTCTGGCATTCTGATGTCGGAATATTTCACCAACACTTTCCTTCACTTTTATTGAGATTATTAATGAAATATTCAGTAAGAACCATTCAAAGGCTCCTCTATAAGGAATCCTCCTAATGACCTTCCTCCCTGCAGATGTTGCATCTTACAGAACTACTCTTTGCCATCTCCTCTTTAGTCAGCTCTCTCCCCACTTTACTATTGTTTCACTAATCCCCATTTTTCCCAACTCAAATAATGAATTCTCTTCTGGAATCACATCAAATAGTAGAATTACTGCATATCCCTGTGTAGAAAGCAGTTGCACCAGAGAAAGATATCAAGTTCATCTGGCATGACTTTTACAAATCTTAATGCTTTTTAATCCATTTTCCATCTATGTCCCTTTTTAAAATTATTCTTTCCATGCAGTTTATTTTCCTGCCTGATATACTATTACTGCGAAGTGAACAGATTGCAGTTGCCTTTATTACTTTGCTTTTCCCTCTTGAGTGTAGGCACTGCATTTGCTCTTACTCACAGCTTAACGAATTTGCAAGTCTCCTTTGCTCTGCCCCTGCAGTTTCATGTGTTGGCTCTTCCACCCTTTAGATACAGAGAACACACCATAGATTTTGAATACCTACTAGGGTTTTAAAGTTTTTTTCTAGATTAGGTATGATAATTTCTATTGTCACATTCTTGTTACCCTTTTTTCTTCCTATATTTAACATTATCCTTTTTTAAACTTCAGAAAATTATTAATTTCATTATGTACTTTTAATGTTACTTGCACACAGGTCCATTTGTTTCAGTTGCCTTCTCATTTGAAAAACTTGCCTATTTTTTTAACAACCTCTACAAGGTCTATCTGAACTTTTTTTTCTTGTAATTTCCCCTTTATCCTTTCTACCTGTAACATGTTTTCTGTGCTCCAGTGAATTGTCTTGCACCTTTTATGTAAAGACATTTCAGGCTTCATTGATGTTCAAGTCCTTGAGTTAATTAATTTGTTCCCTTTGAAATTAATTTCTCATTTTGAAATTACAAATTTTCTGTCAGTATTGTTTTTTCTTCCACATGTAGCCACAAGGCCATTTGGTTTCACTCTGTCACAGGATGCATTTATGTACTATGATTTTTTGATCATTTGGAGAGAAGAAGGCTAAAATATCATTGCCTTTAGTTGATTCAATCATTATGTCATTAAAAAACCCCTGCTGCCTCCCACTGCCAGGAATACCCAGACACTACTATTACTGGTAGCATTTGTTCTTGCATCTATATGCAAAAAGTGAAAATTTCACATAATGCAAACTATCCTTGTAGTATTTATCTCTCTAGAAGTTTCCAAAAAATTTTGTCTGTAACATTACTGTTGTCAGACAACTGGAAACTGACTAATCTTACCAGTGAGAAATATTTTTTGTGTTCTGGTGAAAATGTGGGTAGATGCTTAGGCCAATTGATGGATTTCTCAGCCATTTGAAATAAATAATTGACAAAACACAATATGACTATTGCAGTCTGTATTGTCAAGATAGAGGCTGGAGGAGAGAAAGTCAAGAGGTCTGTGCTTGGTGATGAGTGGATGATATATTAAAAGGACTCTCTGTGGGTAGGTTAGACTCATAAGTACCCACAGATGATGTTTCATAGTGCTTTGATGAGGTGAAACCACTACTTCTTCTGCTTTTTAGCATAGGTGTGCTGGACTGCTCTGATGAGGTTTCTGAGATAGACCTACAGCACTGAATCATGCTGCACATAAAATGCTCCATCACGTAACTCATTTAAGATATGAAAGGTTTCAAGCAATTTGGGGCATATAGAACCAAAGTACAGACTTAGACCAACTCACCCTACTGAGTGTGAGCCTGCCTTCCCTTGGAGTACATGGACAGAGTTTTGCTGAAATCATGTAATAAAAAAGTACGTGATTAGGACATTAATCCCCCTAACTTAAAAACTCTCTCAATAAACTGCCATAGACCTCCCAGTACACAGTTTACTTCCAATGAGAGTTAGGCAGCCCCATCACCATCATGCCTTGGGAAATTTCCCCCCTAAGACTTTGATGGCTGAAACAACGGTGACCTGTGTGTTGTATCACCCTGTCAGCAGAGAAGTCCCAAGAGATGTTTTCCCAGTGTCTGTGCCTGGGCAGAAGCTGCTGGACCCAGTGCCATGCCTCCCACCCTGTCCTTGCATCACTGCCATCTGCCCCCAAGGTTCTGCTGCCTCCCTGCTCCTCACTTAGGCTGCCCAGGAGCTTCTGGTTGAAAACAGAGACAAGAAGCAAAGAAAACTGACAAGGACAGGGTAACCTGCCCATGGAGGGGAGGTCGCAACTAAATGATCTCTAAGGTTCTTTCCAACCCAAACCATACTATGGTTCTGTGAAAATAGGTCTCGTGTGTGATGGCACCTGCACCAGCAAGCACAGTGATCACCGGCACATGGGCTTGCACACGCCATGCCCCCTGTCTTACATAGGGCCTTACTTCAGCCTCTCTCATTGCCACTGTTCCTTCCCAGTGCCTGCTGAGGTCCTGCTGCTCGGTTTTCAAGTCTCTTGTACATCCTAGACCTGCTACTGCTATTTCATGGGTGTGATGGAGGCATTTGTTTTCCACTAAAATACACTTACTGCACAGCACAGGAGCTGGACAGCACAGAGCAGAGGTCCCAGCCACAAATAGTGTCAGATCGTTCACTGAAAAATGGGTTCTTTTGTGACACTGTAATATATACCTACATATAGAAAAAGGAATAAATGAATCCTAGCGTAATGAGAGTATGAAGCCCTAAATCAGCAAAAAGACAATACAGGCCTTTGATTTGCGTCAATAAGAAACACAGAAAATGTTGTATGCAGGAGGCAGATCATAACTCACGCTGGAGTAAATAACACAGATATTGTTCTGACCTTGTGTGTAGTTTTGCTGCTTCAGTAAAAAATCTTATAGCTGCTGACCATTTGTTTCAAAGGGGAATATGATGTGTAGAAGGACATTTTTAGAAGGAGTAGAGGATAAATTCACAAAGTAGTCTCCTGCATTCTTAGTGTTTGGGTGGCATTCTATTAAAAGACCTGAAATAAAATTATTGTTACTTTCACTCTGTAGCAGATGCAAGAGTTATTTTTTCTTGAGTATTTGGTCATGGACATGGATTCTTCTTGTGTTGTAGACTCTATGGAAAATGAGTGCGTGCCCATTCTCAGAAGGCCAGTGCGTGTGCTAAGACCCAGCGGAGAGCAGAGACATGCGAGGAAGCACGGAAAAATTGACAGTTCTGCTCATGTGAACGGCAGTGCCCAAGGCACCATCAAAATCTCCTACACCTTGGAGAAAACCATTTTGACATTCTCTCCCAAATTAATTTTATGCTTTTAGTCAGAGTGGTCTTGTGACAATCCTGAGCCTGATAAAGAGATTTGTGATAACAAAGATCATACAATACTTAACTCAGAGTACTCAGGTCCTGGGACTCTTTCATTGCTTTGCCATTAAAGATTAACAACCACCCAGCCTAGTGCCCACCCTGCTTTGGGAAACAGGGGTGTGACCATGGGCCACAACCCTAGCAAGTGATCATTCCCTTCACAAAGTAGGCCACTGTAAATGGAAAAAGATGCCATTTTTACGCAGGCACTTTCTGTGAAAGCTTCTGTTGAGTCAAAAACCTGAATTTTCTTTGGAAAAAACCATTTTCTTAAAAAAAAGGGTCACGTCTTTTCATAAACCCTTAGTCTGCAGCATGCTTTCTGAACAAACCAGTAATACTGACTTGGTCCATAAGTGAAAAATTCTGCCTTTTCTTCCTTAATTCAGAAAGGATAGTCATTAGCTGGTCATTTGGAATCAGCCTTTTCCCAGTTCGGTTATACTGGCTTCCTGTGGCAGAATACACTTTAGGATGGATCTGTGGTTTGAGCAGGTACTTGTAACAGCAAATGCCCATTCATAAAGAAAGAAGTCTTCCTCATAGCCCTGCTGAGGGGTTTATGAAGCATCCAGCATCATAAAGTGCCCAAGCACCATAAACTTGGTGATTGCCCCCATTTTCATCCCATTGCTTAGAGAAGTGCCTAAGAGAAGCTGCTGCATGGGGCTGCAGCAGGCAGGAGAAGATTATGTGAGATGGCAGGAGGTGACAGGAGGGGATCACACATGGCCCAAGACAGTTGTGTCATTATTCAAGAAGTTGAATCCCCCTGAAGCCATCAGCTACTGGGATCTAGGGATCTGTAGATGGGGTTTCTGCGCAGAATTGCTATTTTTAGCTCTTTTTGCAGCATGGAAAACAGTACCTCGTGAAATCTCAAGCAACAGAAGTGAAGGAACAGGGAAGGTCAAGGGAGCAGAATTCAGAGGGGTGCAGTGGGGTGTCAAAAAATCAGGGTGCAAGGGATCGAGAAATCAGGAAATAACAGCCATTGTGTGGAAAGTTTATGACCCCAACAAAATGACCCCACCAAAGCTCAGGAAGTGTCTGGACCCACACAGTACCTGCTTTTTAACCTAAAGTCTTGCTCCTGGTGTCGCATCGCACAGCAGTGTAAGCTCCTTAGGTGTAAGCTCTTTGGTGGAGCAAGGGCTGGCACCGTGGGGTCTGGTGCCTCCCCGGGGAGCCTGGTCCCAGGCACCACGGCAGGACAGGGTGCCAGCAGCATGGCTGCACCAGACCTGCGTGTAGCCACAGGCAGCGTTAGGGTTTGCTTTGAAAAAGTATAATTTTTTTGATGTTTGTGTGTTGTGTTCTGTGGGGACATGAGGGCAGATCCAGTAAAGGAGGTACAGCTCTCCCCAGACAATCATGTGCCTTGTGCTGGCAGAGACCCATGTTTGAAGCCCAGCACTGAGCCTCCATCACCCCTAGGCACTTCTACTCCATTTGCTCTTTCAAACAAGGAAAATCAAAGTCCTTCATGCAAATGTGAAGACTATACTTGGTGAATCCCATCAAGGGAAGCAGCGACACTGTGTTTCAAATAACAGCACAAAAACAAAAACCACATTACAATGTTTAATCTTTTTTTTTTTTCCATGGATATTTCCCCATCACCTCCAGTTGAACTTGCCCCCCGTTCCCAAGCTGGGAGATCTGGCTAATCAGCAATGTTTGCAAAGCTTTCTTAGCCCTCAACAAACGCCGTTTCTTTGCTGTGTTTGTCAGCGTGGCGGAGCAATTATTGCCGAGATCTGAGATGCGATTACGTGTTTGTGGAGGAGGAGGAGGGGGGTGGAAAGTTGAGGACATAATGTAATAATGAAATCCATTGTCACGAATAAATCTGTAGGAGGATTTAGATGTTTTTCCCTTTTTTCTGACCCACTTGGTCCTCACGTGTCTGGCTGTGCCAAGAGGGTTGTTAACTCTGCAGGAAGGTAACTTAAGGGCAGTGAACAGACCACTCTCTGGGTTTGGCATGTGGGACAAATCTTACCTATCTCCAGTAAAAGGAAATAAAAATAAAAATGTATTCTGTGTAATGCCAGTGTGCATGAAATGCTTTCAGTGGTAAACCCAAACCCTACCTGCCATCCTCTGTGGGGTGCTCTGCCCATTCCTGCACTGGCAGTAGGACAATTTTTATCGAGCATTTCCTAATTGCACAAATAAATTGTAGGGTGAGAGGAGGAAAGTATTAGGCTCTCCATCCTCATACAGAGCCCAAGGTGATCCAGGTGCCCTGGGCTTGCAGTGTCGGTGTGCAGTGTCTGTGATACCTACCCCAACTGCAGCAGCAGGTACCTTCCTAATGCACCACCAGATTTCCTTCTCCTTAAAGAAAATGGACTCATTTCTTTACTGAATCTCATCACTTCTGCCCTTATTATTTCCAAATTGCTTTAGTTTTAGATACTTCTCCTATTTTGTCATTACTTCCCCAGTGTGTCACATTTCTTCATGTTTACTCCACTTTGTAATTTTAGCCTGGTTTCCTAAGGAAATGATGCACAAACCATATTGCTGTTTGTGGCTCCTTCTACGTCCTATTTATCCCCCAACATTAAAAAAACAGTCCAAAATATTGGTCCACCCTAACTGCATCTGATTGTGGAGGAAATATTTCCAAGATATTTCAGCACGTGGGGTCCTCGAGATGCCAGAGTGTGGTACCCTTCACTGTCTCTCCCTGCTTCCCTGTCAAAGTGCTGCTCAGCAGCTGCTGCAGGAGGAGGAAGTAGGGAGAAGACCTTGCTCCTGAACCTGAATCTACCCCTTTCTCCAGCCAGCATCAACCACATTAAATCTATAGCAAGGACCAGCTCACAGTTGATCCCTAGCTGCTTGGGGAAAACTCAAGTTGACTGGGATAGTGGCACCTCAGCAACCCCATCCCACCAACCTTGGAGATGCAGTCAGAAACCAAAAGCTTTGTGTCCTTGTAGACAGTCTGGAGGGGAAAGAGAAGGCAAAGGAGGGGAAGGGAAGGGAAGGAAAGGGAGAGGAAAAGAAGGGAAAGGAAGAGAAGACAAGGCAAGGCAAGGCAAGGCAAAGGCAAAGGCAAGGAAAAGCAAGGAAAGGCAAGGAGTGCTTGCAGGGCTAGAGTGTGGCAGCCGCTGTTTTCCTGGGGGTGACCAGTGGGTGGAGGAACAAAAAGGAACAAACAAGACTTCCAGATGAGTTCATCCCCTCTCAAATCACACTCATTGAAACACATCTGTGTTTCCAGGGCTGTGTGCAGCAAAAACTGCCTAAGTCAGCTCTTGTTTTCAGTTTTGTGTGTTGGCCATTTGTATGGTTCTTTTTTTCCCCCTCTTCAAATCAGATCCTCTGGTGTATAAAGGCTCAGATCAGCCAAAGCTTTATCCAGAAAGCTGCTCCCAACATTTCCTAATCTCATAAACAAGAAAGAAATTACTTAATGCTCCAGAACAAAACTAGTTTTGTTTAAGTGCAGCAGTGGCACTCTCAATGAGATACCTTGCATGCATGGGTTTGCGGGGTCTGTAGAGAGGCTGCAGACTGCTGACAGCAGAATGGTGTTTTCTAAACCAGGTAAATTATATTTTATTTTGAAAAAGCGCACAGTAGTAATTGCTGTGTTTGTGTAGTACCACAGGACCCCCAGCTAGCATTTTGACAGGCAGATGATTAAATCACCAAGGTGTAATTGAAGGGTTTGACTGCCTTCCACCTCCAGTCATCAGCATCTGTAGCATTTGTGTTGTCAGCTGGTTTAAAGTCTGGCACATTCCTGTGGCCCAGCTGCCCAGGGTGATGCTGCCCACAGGACACTGCAGGCCTGGCTGTAGAAATCTGCATCTTGCCAGCCTGCAGATGCCTGAGTTGATGGACACCTCATTACCTACATGCCATAGATACAGGTTTCATGGCAAGACTCATCATAGCAGATTCTAATCATAAGGGTATGACTATAAGAGCCAAGTACATATATAAGGATCTCAGGTTTTGCTTACCAAACCCTGTGATTTCTGACTTGCCAAGGAAAGCTCCAGAACATCCTGCACTGTAAAATCTCAAAGTCCCAAAAACAAATACAGAAAAGACATTTTTCACATGAATTTCATGTATTTTATCTCCAGAGCTTTCAGCTGACCATACACATTTTTGAAATATCTCACTTGCAATAAGAATGCTGATGCTTTTCCAGGGATTGCCAATTGCTTCACAATTACCAGCACCTCCCAGTGCTGGCTTTGCTAAACTTAAACTATCAGTTTCACTCAGGCTTGTCCCCAAAGCTTCCTAGGTACCAAATTCCTACAGGAATCAATTATTCCTGTGCTTTCTCCGTGCCATCAGGAAAGTTTGATGCCCTTGGTGGTGGCTATCAGGGCAAGTTGGTCTCCTGGAGGTGCTGTTCATGGTAGCAACCAGGGAAAGGAGAACTCCTTCAGCAGAGCAGCAGCTGCATAGCACAAAGCAGGAGCACTGCCCTGCAGACGTTCATTAACATTCAAAAAACAAATATTGACTCAATGGTGTTTGTGAGCTTTTCTTTTTACCTTCTCCAAACATCCCAGCTGTACAGCAGAGCATGTGTGAATACTTGAGAAAAATTATCTCTAGCCACAACTAGACCCCTAGATAAGATGTGTGCTGGTGTTACTCAATGTTGGAAAGCTTGCATCGCCATCCAGCAAAGGAACTGAAGCAACGGAGTGCATGGGGCAGAAATAGCTAGTCAGAGTAAGCACAGGCATCTGGACTCCCCACTCTGCCACCAGACTGCCTGAGGACTATCCTTCCAGGTGAAAGTTGTCTGTGATGGGAAACAGCCCTGGTCCACACACACTAAACACCATGTTGGTTGCACCTGCAGGACAGAACATATGGTGAGCATTGAGCAATCTGCAGAACATCGCTTCAGCTACGTGGGGAAAAAAAAAAGGAAGAAATAATAGAAAATTTTCCAATATCACCTGTGTTTGAGAGTACCATGCTGTGTCCAGTTACTGGGAGTGAATTCAACAAATACAAAGCATTTATAAATTATTTATCCCAGTCACCAGTGTTTTTGCAGCACCAGGCAACTTTCTATTGTGCTACCAGTCTATTACCTAAATCTAGAAGTTCCAATTAGAGGTTTCAAATTTTAAAAATCCATACTCTGGGAGTCCATACTCAACTCATTTAAAAATGCATATAAAAATACACCACATCAACACACTGCTGGAGAGACCTGCCCCTAAAGGTAAAGTCTTTCAGCATTCACAGACATTCCAGCATGCCCTGAGAGCTCTCCAGTCAGGCTGTACAGTAAAATCATAAAAACCAGGGCTGGAATGGACCTTGAGAGTTTGGCTACTGCACTGCTTTGCCCATGGGCGGGATTATCTCCAAAGCCATCCCTGACAGGAGTTTGCCCAACCTGTTCACAAAACCTCTAATAATGGAAAATTCCAGGCGATCTATTACCGGGCTTATCTTCACCATCAGAAATGCCTAAACTGAAACTTGTGTGTAACTTCATCAGATCACTCTACGTCCTGTCTTCTGCGAATGTGGTAAAGTCTTTGGTACATCCCCCATTGCAGTGTGAGGCTGTGATCCCTCCACATTTCTCTTCTATAGACTAAATAAACTTAGCAGTAGCATTTTTGGGGTGATCCTGAGGGACACTCTCATGTAGAGACATAAGGGATAAGGAAGTTCATTTCCAACAAGCTCATTTAGAAGTGAAAATAAAAATTTTCTGTAGAGGAGGAAAAAAGTCCAGTTTTGGCCACTCAAAAGAAATGTTGCATCCAGGAGCTTTTAATAACGCTGATTGTTAACTGCTCATGTATATTCTGCACAGACAGGAACAAATACAATGGAAGCTTCAAAAGGAAAAAAAAAGGCAGTTCTTTGTCACCTTTTGACCTTTCATAGAGGAGCTGTGAAGTTAAATGAATCAAATCCAATGGGAATATTCTCCCAGGAGACTGAAAAATTCTTTGAGAATAATACAGAAATCATGTAACACAGAATCATAGAATCATTTGGTTTGGAAGGAAATTTTAAGGATTATCTAGTCCAACCCCCTGCAATGGGCAGAGAGACCTTCCACTAAACAGGGTTGCTCAAAGCCTCATCCAAACTGGCCTTGAACACTTTCAGAGATGGGGCATCCGCGAATGACATACTGACTATCATCAGCAATGGAGTGTTCTGACAGGCAACTTGGACATATAGTTGGTGTGGCAAGAACTAGAGGAAAAATAGGTAACATAATGTTGTTGAGGGAAAGTGGGAGGTCTCTGCAATGTGGACTTTAGTATTAGCAACAATAAGAGCTATCTGGTGGGCTGCTTTTGAGGTAGGATTGAGAAATTCAGGGAAGAAGAAAATAAGGAAAAAACAATTGAAAAAACCCAAAGCAGTTAATTTGTTTTCTCCTATAATACAAGGGATTATACAGCTCCCAGACACACAGTACATCAGCCTGGTTCTCAATAAGAGGAGATTCCCCTGAAAGAAATGGATAAAAACTTCATTGATCCTCTGTCTAAAAATTATACTAACACCACATAAAGACGAAAATAGAGATAACTTGACTATAGGTGCAAAGACATGGGTATCTCTTGCAATATTGATCTGGCACTAGCCCCATTCACTGAGTCACTGAACTTTCCTTGACTTCGGTGTGTGTTTTCAAGAACTAAGGGCAGCTGGCATCGACAGGAGCTGTTAAGATCCTGTGAGTTGGCCCTGCCAACCCTATCCCAAGTGCACCTCATGTCTCAGATGTTTCTGTTCCCATCACTGATGCCCTGATCCCAGGAAGGAAAGGATCCCATATACTGCATTTACTGCACTCCAGAGGCCCCCACCCAGTTATGCTCCTCTGGCAGCTCAGAGGCTCCAGGCTCAATTTGCCAAATGTACTGGCCTTGGGATGCCATGCTGGACTTGAGATGCCAAACTTGGGATGCCATGCAGGTCTACATATTTGGAGAAAGGTAGGAGTCCCCAGCAGGATGAGAGGGTGAGTTGGCCACTCTCCTTCATGCACTGTGAATGAAACAATGGCAGAGTCTGCCACAGTGCCTACATCAGCCTTTTTGGAGACACAGTTTTGGCCAAAAGTCTCTGGCACAGCCTGCAAACCCTGCCTGGAGCAGATGAAACCACGAGCAGACTGCTTGTGGATCAGTACCCTCCTTCCCACACAGACATATGCTGGAGGTAAAAAATAAGCTGCTTCTCTCCAAGTCCTTGTACAGGCTCCAGCTCTCTTGCGACTGAACTGTCATATGAAAGCCAAGATCTTAAGGGTGATCGTTGCTATCCCCTCACCAGAATGGCTTTATTTCAAGTGCAGCAGGCACGTATTTTGCAAAGGGGTGTTGGGTGAGTGCTACTGAACTGGGGAACAGGGTGAATGGAAAAAGCAAGAGGTGTGGAAGATGAGTTATACAGATGACAGGAGGTCCTAGGAGAGAAAACATGCAGAAAAGAGGAAAAATACCCAAAGAGAGCTCACAGAACCTGGTAGAGCCCTGCAGCAGGGACTCCTCTGCGTAGGGAAAGCAATGACATCTCTGTGAGTGATCATGACCTTACCCACTTCTTTAGGGATTCACAGTCCCATGCCTTGGCAGGACAAAAATACTTTCATTGATTGAAATTTTTTTTCTGTATTGTGTAACAGCTGGGTATGTTGGGTAACAGGATTTTCACTGCCCTGTAGTTCCTTCCAGTCAACACTTCTGTCTCCCAAAAAGAAATATCAGTTAGAAAATCTGTCTAACAAGTTGTCTTTAATCCTGACTTCATCCCTTCCACAATAGAACTGGAGTGGTGTGTGAACACAAGGCACGGGGAGCACTGGAAGGAGTGCAGAGGTAAAAAGAAATGGGCCCATTGTTGGCCCTTCTCCAGGTCTGTAGGCATCTTGCAACTGGAGACTTGCATTTGACAAACCTTTCTGACATGCAAGAAACCATAGTGCCCAGCACTATGTAAGGTACTGAATTTAGCTCAAAATTAAGCACTTTAATACAAAATTACCACTTTCCCCATCAAACTGTCTTTTGTCTCCTGGGTTTCTTGCAGAAGTGCTTTAAATCCTCTCCAAGTTCTTGCCCAGCCCAATGACTGAAGAAAACCCTGAAGAAATGGTAACTGAGCAGCTCCTCCAGCCAGCCTGACCTCAGTCCTTTTCCAGGCCAGCTCATCTGCTTCTGGAGAGGCTGCCAGCTGGTGAGCACCAAGCTCTCTCACACGAGCTGGCACTGCCCAGGGGTGATTCAGCCTGCTGAGGAGCTCACAGCAAGGATAAACAGCTCTGGGGCTGAAGAAAATTAAATAGTTGGATATTAATGGGAAAGGAATTGCAGGAGAAAAGTCTTGCAGCTCTAATGTACATCTGTGAAGCCTCAGATGTTCTGCAGGGACTGTTACAAACACTGGGTTATAATAATGTTACTGAGGGGATAAAGACCAGATAAAATGGAAGAGCATAGAGCAGAAAAAAGTCCTACTCCATTACTGGTTTGTGTCTGAGTGGCTCTCAGAGCAAGGTAGAATGGTATTATACCGCTGAAACGTACATGGGCAAAAAAAAGCCCTCTTGCAGGCAGGAGCGTGGGGCACATAGGTGGGGACAGAGTGGGGTCAATCCCCCATCACAGGGCTCTGACACCAGTAGCCTGTTTTTGCAATGCTTCCAACATCTCCTTGGTGGCTTTGCTTGGCATTTCTGAGATTGTAGACTTGGCAAATGTTAAGGTCTTTTCTAACTTGAGAAGCTTTGAGAAATCGACGGGAGCTTTCCCCCTCCTCTTAGGTACAGCAAGCTCAGTAGTTTGCTCTGTGTCATTACAAGTGAGTTGGGGGACAGGGGAGATCTGTTTTTAACAGGGAACATTGCACCACTGAATCATCTGTGCTGTTCACATGTGTAGGTGCCTCTGTTCTGGTGTCCATCCAGCCCAGGAGAAGTAGATGTAAGGGAGCGAAGGGGAGAAAGGGGGCTGAATTTACAATCTCAGAAATGGATTTGTCTGGGCCATGCAGTGGCATCCTAACATAGTGCGTTTCTACATCCTCCGCCTTGCTATAATTAGTTTTTAATCATTCAAGCAAGTTCCCACATATCCTGTAAATCTCTTTTCTCAAATTTTGCTTTTAATGAAACCCTTGCTTGCTTTCAAAAGAAAGCTGGTTTAGGGTGTGTCGGAGTTTGTTCATAATGCATTTTGTTCACAGTAAACAGCATTTCCTTTCATTCCCATCCAGGGATGGTATTCAGACATCTGCACTCCACAAAAAATAGTGACTCTGGATTTACTGCTGAGTTACAATGAAGTCACTGGCTAAGTTTGCTTTTATCCCAGTGGTGCAGGTTTTAGCCCTTGAAATGCATTAGCTCCTCATTCTGAGTTGTATCCTCCCTCCAGTCTCCTTCTTAGTCCAAGTAAGCTGAGAACTGCATCCAATAAATGATTTTATTTAAAGAGGCCTATCGCAAAAGCACTCTGCCATGTCAGCACCAGTACCTTTTCACCTCTTTCTGAATGGCATCTGCTAAGTTAACAAGGGCAATACTCACTCCCCTGTCCTCTGTCATGGCTGTGCCCTGCACCCTGGAGGCTCATCACCTGCCTCAAATCAGCCCATCCATCCCCATCTCAGCTTTGCGGCAGAAACCCACAAAAAATATTTTTCTTGTTGTTGCTTCTTGGCACAGGCTTTTGTATTTATTTCAGGCCAGGATAGTGGAGTGAAGCACTGCAAAATCTGAGTCTCAAATTCTTCTTTCCAAAAATTAACCACATCAAAACTCTGGAGGCAGTCTCTTAGCTGATCTTTTTTCTTGAACAACAGCAAAAGATTTAATTAATATTAAAGACAAACTTGAACTTTACTGCAATGCTAAACCAGAACTCCCTGGTTCCATATTTTGCTGGAGTCTGGTCTTGTTTTTATTTTAATTTAGAAAAAAATTAAATTTCCCAGCCATGATCACATTTCAAGGCTATAGATCATGTCTGTGAAATACTAACTTCTCCCTGTCCTTCTTTCTGTGCATGATTTGTATCCTCTTCCACTGGTATCTTGGACTTTGCTTAGAAAACCTTGCTGGAGGGCTTGAATCACCCAAATAAGGTTTTTTAGTGGCCCCTTCCCAGCCTAGTGAAACTGTAGCAGCCATGACTCTTCCCCGCATAAACAGTTAAACTGGTGCAAAGTTGACTCTCATCAACCTCTGCCTGACGGGGTTCAGCAGAGGGATGATGAGAATGATACCAATGTTAGTCATGTACCCAGTGCTCCTCTTTTGCAAATCTCAACGTGTTCAACAGAGGCAGATAAGTACAGTTATATCCAGCATGCTGAGAGGGGAAATTAAGGCAGAAAGGCCAAAGGTCCTATTTTTCCAAGGGCTTTGACCACCCAGGTTTTACCTCTGTTAAGGTGAACTCACCCAATGTAACACCCGCAGTGAACAAGTGGTGAAGTCCCTACAAGCTACCCCAACCTTTGAGAATGAGGGTGGAGGGTGTTTCACTGCAACAACAGAAATCTCTTCTGAAATAGAATGCAAAAATCCTGCTTCTCTGTTGTGATTTTTAGAATTTCATCCTGGAATTTCTTGCCATGGGCTTCCCGCCAGTGTAACCCATCCAGACAAGGTTTCAGGAAGGGAGAGGTTTTCTCAGAGGGGTAATGGCCATCTGGCTACAAACCAACAGTAAAGCAAAGAGTAAAACCCACCACCTCCCCCACTCCACTCCCACCACTCCAAACCACGCTATCCATAAGTCATGGGCCAAATTTCTTATCCTCACACTCAGAAATATGTGCCAATGAAACCTCACGACATCTGACTTGGATCACTGGTGAAGCCTGGAGTTGCAAGGGGCAGATGAAATACTGTCTCATCTGTCTGAAGCAAACAAGCAGGAGCACAAACACAGAACGATTAGATCAAACCACTTGATAGGCACAGGAGGTGCTTCTTCCCTCGCCTGGGCTACAGGACCAAGGGACATTGGTTACTGCATTTCTCATTGGTATTTCTCATATTCAAATTTATATAACCACCCAGCGCTCACAGAGGTTCATATAGATCTGAGCTTGCCCAAGAGCTGACTGGATTTCAGACTATTCCTTTCTCCATGTCCTTCTTCCCTTTCTTTGTTGTTCCTCATCTCCAGCATTAGTCTCTTCAGTCTCAGCCACTACCATCTATCCTTCTTTATCATCTCCTTCTGTCCCCTGCTCTCAGAGAACCAAGTGGAGCCCAAGGTGCTAGAAATAAAGCTTATTACCTCCCACCTACAGACAGCAGAAGGTATTTCTACATTTGGAATTGTGCAAACTGGTTCTGGGGTAGAAGAAGAGACACAAATATGTGAAAGACCAGCAGAGACTGTTCCTGCAAGTAGAAGTGTGGGTTGTTTGAATTTTTATGTACCATTACTCACATGCTAATCTTCTCCAGGAGTTTGTGACATCCCCTTTTGCTCCTGCAGTTCTCCTAGTTTCTCTTTAATATTCTGTTGCCATTAATCTTTTTGTTCTCTGCTCCATGTTCTGAGTAAGCTGGTGTGCATTTGATTACCCTCTTCTACCATATAACTTCCAGCATGGTCCTTCCCCCTGATAGCAGGGGCATGCAGAAGGGAGGAAAACATCAAGGAGCAGTGTGAGCTGCACACCAGGGTTTACAGGCAGAACCGAAACTATCTTGGCCTGTTGTCCCATCCCATAGAGCTGCTCTTGCTCTGCCCAGTATCTCATACCCTGTGCTCCAAAATGATATTTTCTGCCTCTTTCCCTAGAAGAGGGTCTGGAATAGGACCTGTATGGCCTCCCCACTGGAGGCACAACCTCAACTCTCACCTGCAAACGAGCTACTCAAATCCAAAGTGTCTGTCTCAGGGCTGTTATTCTGAGCATGATGAAATGAAGTAGAAATAAGTTATCTCACATGTGTATGTGAGCTGCAGATAGAAGGTAATCTGCTGAGTCTGCCCTGCCAGGACATCAGAGGTGCTGAGCTTCTTGCTCTAGGGGCAAGCTCTTTGACTCATCCTTTCTCTGCTTCCTCAATCCTGTTCTGGAAGTGGCCCAGCACTTGGGACTTCTATAATCTGTACACACTTTGCCATTTTTCCATCTCACATCCCAGACTCTGGGCTCAGAAACAGGACATAGCTGTTTCCTTGAGGCCTTCTCTATTCCAAGACCTCCCACATCCTTTTCCTCTAATACAGCCCATAGCAAGAATTGCAATATGGTCACAGCTCTGTGCTCCTCGCCAGAAATTTTTGCCAAAAATGACAAAAAACCCCAACCAAACCACAATATTTGATAAGTCTAATTTATTTAAAACCCTGAGAAGCTTGACTGAAATATTTCCACTATTTATTCCAACATACTTCTGGAGGCCTCTTCCAGCATACTTCTGGAAGCCTCTTCCTCTTCTCTCTCTCGGACTATGTTGCTTGCCATAAGCAAGGAAATAGAGATGCTACTGCTGTCCCATGGCAGGGGCAGTCCAGCACAACCATCCATGTGTATACTTCTGTCCTCCTCAAGCTGGGAGGACACAACAATCCCAAACTCCCATGTTGCTTCTACTGGGGCTTGCCTGGGAATTTTAAAGCTTCCAACTGATGACTTGAGGGCTCTGATCTCCATGAAGCTGGAAGGGAACTGGGAAGAGATTCCCAGAGGGGACTTTGGACACAGTTCAGCTCAAGCATGAATCACTACTGCTAGAGCACAGCCAAAGCTTTGCGTCTGAGATAGCAGCAGGTCGTATTTGCAACCAGTTTGCAAAAGTAGCTCTGTAGCTTTAGTCTGCCTTGTACTAGAGACAGTTCAGTTCCACTGGCAGCTCCTGTCAGCTGCTTTCAGAGCCCTGCTCTCTGTGTGTACTGTATAAGATCAATCTCTCAGCTGATTCTGCAGGTAAGAGGGTTTTATATTCCTGGGAGGGAATGAGGCTTAGCTGTTCCTCTCCTGCTTGGCCCCACATAGTCTGTGGGACCTGCTGTGCCACCAGCTGTACCACACTGATGCTGGTATTTGGGTCTTTAAAAAGTGATCAGCCATAAGGGAACTCTGGCTAAGCCTCTACAAAATATAAGGAGGTTTTTTGAGGCACCTGTAACTGGTCCACATGGCTGCATGCTAAATAATTGACTGAAACAGTCCAAGAGCACTGTCCCAGTGGTGGCACAGTGTGGGCAGAGCCTGCCAGGTAACTGTTTGGTTTGATTGCATTTATTGCCTTTTAAAAAGAACAGAGGATCCCACTGAACTGTCCCATCCAACCTCACCATCCAGTGCAACAACTCACCACTGTGGTAAAACCTCAGATACCCGGCTCTCTGGACACAGCTGCAAAGGCATGGGGACATTCCTCTAGACTCCTACAAGAGAGTGGCATCGAACCACCACTACAGGAGCAGGGGCTCTCTCCAGAGGTGCATGAGGGTCTGTGTCCAATTAGCAGAAGATCCCCCTGAAGTGTAGATCAGGAGGATTGGTTTTAGCAGACCTCTCTGTTAATGGGGATTTCAAAACCTTGTCCCCTGCACTTGGTGTGAATCAAATTTCCAACAGCTTTATAAATACGTCACCAATGGGAGGCCTTTAGAGTAAGCATATTGCAGTTTCCTGACATTTTCATTTCTCTATCTTGACATTTGTGAAGGGCATAAGAGGTCTAAAAAAAGAAACAGCTGCTCCCAGGGCACCATATGTTTTCAATTCCATCCTGCACTGGTGTAATAGATGGTCTTATTATAAATATGCAGCAGTTTTCCAGATGAGCCTCTCCCTCCCACTTAAAATGACCTGGTACAACTGTACAGAGTGGAGATCTGGAAAAGAGAAGGATAACAGGCAGGAAGAGTCCTGGGAGCTTTTAGGCATGCATTTAGAAGGTGCTGATGAACTACATTAATATTCAAGTTACCAGCCCAGGCCCTGATGCTGCAAATATTTAAAGAAAATCCACTTGACTGAGGTGAGTGGTTGCACAGCAATGATTGGCAGAAGTTTCCAGCCTCCGTACACCATTTCCCCTACTCCTCCATCCTTCCTGCTGCTTTTTCTGAGGTGTTCTCCTGAATTCTTAAAATCTTTCTGTAGATGATCATTTCTGTGCAAGGCAGCGTGTGGGCTGAGCAATTGCTCTCAGCAACTGTTATGTATCAGGTGATTTTCATATGGCTCTCTCTGCAAGGGACCAAGGCTCTTGGGAGACTTTGTTCTTCTTTTAAATAGCCAAACAATCCCTAACAGAATTAATATAATATAATAAAATGTAATGTAATATGGTAAAATGCCCTCATTGGTTAGAACAACTGAGGTCTATAAACCAATGTAGCTGTAGCAAGCTACAGAGTCATTCTGGCATTTAAGAGGTTACTGGGTTCCTGTCTATCATCAGGCTGTCTGGACATCACTATTATGATATTTACCTGACATATTCCTGTTTGCAGTTATTTATACAGTGGTCCAAGATTAACTGTTGGGATTTTATGTTCTGCATGTCTACTCTGGACTGATTCTACATGTGTAGGGTTAATTTCAGCCAGAATGGTTGAAAGTAGAAAAATACATTTGTAGTGGCTGTTTCTTAGAAAAAAAACAAATGTACTCATGTTTTGGAGTGGTGAATTTAGTTTGACAATGAGAATGATTGTCAAACCTCAGGATGTGCCGCTGGCCTCATGTGTGGAAATCCACCCTCACTGCATTGTCCAAATTGTGTCCCTCAAATTGCAGCTCGCACATGCGAAGGAGAGATGTGCTGGAGCACAGCCAAATTCCTACAGGATTTCTTTGCATTGTCCAAGCTGCTGCTGCAGTTACAGTAACCACTCAGGCCAGCTCCAGACCCCAGACCTGGAAGAGGGAGGACCAGTTTCACTCCAGTGTAGTCAGACGAAGCAAGGGAGGGGTTGAAGAAAGACACAAAAGGAATCTTTAAACTTGATGGGCCTTTGCCCTGAGTACATCTACAAAAATCACAGTGGGTTTTCTCTTTCCAGAAGAAGTTTTTTGGAGGGTAAGTGCTTGGTCAGTTATGTCACTGGGTAAACTTCCCTGAGTGTGGCAATTTGCTCCTGAGTGTGTATGGCCTGGAGCTGGACTCCTCATACATATTCAAAACCCTGCAGTGCAAATCTTGATATTTTCTCTTACATTATGACCAGCTCTGACTCATGCAGCAGAATTCACACTGTAAGCAAACTAGCGGAGAGACTAGTAGACAGAAAAAGTTATGGTGGAGAAGAGGGAAGAGCAAGGGCAAGGGCAAGGAAAATTTGCGCAAGTGAAATAGCTGATATGAAATCGCTTAGGGGGAGGAGGTGGAAGAGTGGGATGTAGATGAGCCAAATACACCTGTATGGTGATGAGTGAGTCTCTGGAACACAGATCCTCAACATGTAATGCTCATTACATTTTAAGATCAGAAGAGACTAGTTCTGTGGCTTCGGTTACCTGCTTAGTGCTTGCTTCTCAGCTAGCACCTGCTGCAGGTCTAGAATCCATGCTTAACCTAGAGGATACTCTGTTTTGAAATATTAGTATTGGCTTCAAAGAAGCTAGTAAGGTATGGATTTTCCATCAGAAGCCTCAGTAAGAAATTTCGGTGACTGATATCTCTCAAAATTGACATATCATTCATGATTTACTTCAAATACAGATTTCCCCAACTGCACCTTTCAGCACTGGATCTGGTTATGCCTATATCTATGTCTATGAGGGTACAAAACTTCTATGCTGTCAAATTATTCCTCCTTATGCAGACTCTTATAAACAGTGACAAAAGTCTCTCCTTGTACTCAAATAGATCAACATCTTTGAATCTCAGTGAAGGGCATGTGTTCCAGACCTTCAATCTTCTCTGTGATTTTTTGAGTTCTCTCCAACTTGATGAAAGAAGGAGCCCAGACTGGACATGATATTCCAGGAATAATCAGATGTCTTCAAAGACAGAAGAAAAAAACCTCCCAAGTGTTAGCTGAGACCACTTCATTTCTTCTGCCAAGTTCTAATGAGGGCTGACTGGCCATTTCATGGAAGTAGGATACAGCTGGTCAACCCTGCTGTGACTTAGCCTGGTTTTGCCCATGTCTTCGTTTTTCAGAAAGGCAACCACATACTCTAAGTATGACCAAACTGTTGACCACCTATAGGCACGACCTTCCCTTCAGCTGTCTTGAATGTACCACTTCTTTATGTCTACATGCATTTTGAGTCATTAAGGATCACCCAAGAGTGATGAGGGAGCTGGCAGAAGAGCTCGCCAAGCCGCTCTCCATCATTTACCAACAGTTCTGGCTCACTGAGGAGGTCCCAGATGATTGGAAGTTGGCAAATGTCATGCCTATCTACAAAAAAAGGGCCGGAAGGAGGACCCAGGAAACTGCAGGCCTGTCAGCCTGACCTCAGTGCCTGGCAAGGTTATGGAGCAGATCATCCTGGGTGCAATCACTCAGCACCTACAGGATGGACAAGGGATCAGACCCAGCCAGCATGGGTTTAGGAAGGGCAGGTCCTGCCTGACCAACCTGATCTCCTTTTATGATCAGGTGACCCACCTGGGGAGGTACTTCTCACTTGCCGCTGAACTGTAGGCTAACACAAGATGCACCTTGTGTTAGATGTAAACTCAAAAGAGCTTACACTTTGAACAGAGAAAAAGGTAGGAAAGGAAAAAAAACACCACATGTTCAGGTGAAACAAATTTCTTGAGGACACCCAGCAATTAAGGGATGGAGTTGGCAAAAAATGAATGTTGTGGATCCTCACTTGCAAGCTAAGAGGCTTTGAGGTCCTTTGAGGACCAGTCCCTCTTGACTGCAGGACAAGGCCTGTGGACCTAATCTACTGAATTTAAATGGTCCTGAATTGCATGTTAACTATTAAGCATGCAATTTCTGAAACTATTAAGTTTCAGAAACAATGGATACCTCTTGACTGGGAGGGAGTTCCCAAGCATGTTCCACATGTCAAGTGGCAAGAACTGTAACTGGAGTTATTTCTTACTTTCTTCAGTGGCAAAGAGCAGTCAGTTGTGCCAGTCACCACTAATAAATTATACTGTGCTTCCCTTGTCACCAGACATGCTCACACACACACACATTTCTAATATCGAAGTCTGGGTTGCATTTATTAGCAAGTGCTGATGTGTTAAGTACCACACCTCCTTCTTGGGTCTATGCGTAATTTTTTCCTTACCCTGTGAAGAACCAGGACATAACCAATCTTGACTCCCTTTTCTCTACTAATGCCTTCAGGCAGAACCTTTTATGCCTGCAAAACTAGAAGCATCAGCACAAAACTGCCTAGGATTAGTCCCTTTGCCTTTTATGGCAAAACAAACAGGTCTTCTTGAGGTCATATTCAAAATGACTGTGAAAAATGTGATGGGGGAAAGTTTTGGCCGCTTGCCAGTAGCTGTTCACATGTCTTTGTTCCTGTTGATGAAAACCATACTGATTGCAAGGCTGACATCCTCATGGACTCGCTGCATGTGCACACAGGAACCGTGCAGTTACAAGCCAAGCAGATTTTGCACAGAGCTTCTCACCAGCACTCTCCTGGGGGCGGGAAGGTGGCACTGGTGGTTCTGCCCCTTGCTCAGATCACTTTGCCACCACATCTGGAATACCTACTGAGTCCCTCTGTCACAGCTGCTCAGTTTTCCCTCACCCAGTTTACCACAGATCCCCAATATCTGAAAGTGTAGCTCAGATTCCTAATGCATTAACAAAACATGCTGATGCAATATTAGTTTGGTGGGATGTAATTAACAAATGTTAATTAGAAATTTATTATTGAGGTATTCTGCTGGTTCACAATTCATTCCTCTGGATTGAAAGAGCCTGTCTCTCTGCTTTGTGTAGCTCTTTTTGATCTCCTTTCTGTGACTCTGATAATGGTCCCTTCCCCCCCAGGAAGAAAAATCCTTTTATCCTCTTTTCTTCCTCTGGGTGTTTGGCTCTGTTCTCCAGCTTCACAAGGGTAGGGGGGATAAAGCTAAAAGATCCCTCCAAAAATAGTTCTGGTGATTAAGACTCTTCCTGCCCTTGGAGGGCTTGAGTGTATTATCTTCTACCGAGCTCTATCTTCACTCCTGCATTGTGTAAGGATGGACAAAGCTCAGGGAGCTTGGCAGTGAGGTTCAGGTTAGTTAGAGTGAAAGATGTCTCTTCCCTGTGCCAGAGATGGATGCTGCTGTGAAGTCAATGGGAAATTTTACCAGCAGCAAATAAAGAGCCACATTCAAATGTCCCTCTGACACGGGCAGTGTTGGAAAGCAGTCTGTTCCCAATCTTTGCTGCCAGATGTAGAGGGGTGGAGGATGCCTGTGGTGGGGTGGCAGTCTTTGCCCTCCCCTTAAGACCTTCTCTCTCTCCTCCAGCATTGCTCTCCTCACAGGGAGCAGAGACCAGAGGAGCTGCTTGCCTGTCTCCTTTCCTAAGTAAGGGAGCGGGGGTCGATGCAAAGATCATTCTTTGGAGTGGTGTCTGGCTCTCACCTGCTTAGAGCTAGCCTCCGTGTCCTTGCTTTTATCTCCTAAAGGCAATTTCCAAAACTGTGCCAAAGGAAGGCACAAAGTTCTCAGAACAACTTCAGCCCAGTAAAGACACAAGGCCAAGCCATGTCCTGCCATGGGGCTCCCCTGTGAAGGCAGAGGCAGGGTGAGGACAGCCCTTACCTTGAGCCTTTGGAGATTTCCATGAAGCTGGAAGACCAATGAGCAATCCAGATTGCTCAGCAGGGCCATCAAGGTTGGAAGGAAACCCCTCAAAAGAGAAGGAAACCCTCCAAAAGAGAAGGAACCCCCCAAAAGAGAAACCTGACATGTCCATGGGCATTACACAGAGCCAAATTATTCATCGGAAATGTGTAGGCAAAACTTAGGTGTTTTTATCAGCAGAAGCTCAGCAGCTGGGAGGTCCTGGAAAAGTGCTTTTTGCTGGGCAAGCACTTCTAAGCAAGCCTTCAGTGATGTTGGGGGAGAGGCTGAGAGCTGCCATGGTGTTTCAGGACCTGGGTCTGCAGGCAAAGAAATGAGCACTTGGGGATTTTTTTTTAATTTCAGCTTCTAGATCTGAAGTGTGGGGACCAGAGCTCACATCTGTGAATGTCAGGGGAAAAAAAGCTCTGTGCTGTGTAAGCAGCATGCTAGCTAGAGCAAAAAAAGTAGTGCACTGAGAGTTTGATGTGATCAAATAAAAACAGCCACTCAGACTGCGAATGAGGTAAAATAATTAAAAATTTGAACAAAGCTCTTTCCAACTCCCTCCTGTTCTTTTCCCTTAGGCATTTGATACATTGCTTCATCTCACCCCGGGAAACCATACTTAATTTGAACCTGGATTCAAATCACCTGAGCCCTGGTCGAAAAGTAAATGCAAAATCAAATCAATTTCATGTAAAGCTGAGTACAGCCAGCTACTGGGAATTGCAGCCACTGCCAGCAATTATCACAGTTGTGATGGTTATTTCCAGAGACACTTGATTTTTTGTTTTTGCAGGCTCCACTTCTTAACACACGAACTCAAAAATTACCTTTTACACTTCACCACTGAAATGTTATTAATTTGCTAAAAAAGATTAAAGAATCAATCAATATCTCAGAAGTTTAGAACTTGCCAAAGAGCCTTAATTTACATTCAAAATATTTCTATGTGAAAGGTGCCCCCAGTGTAATAGAAATTTTCAGAATTCTCTTGGAGGCTTCCTCTCACTGTCTCCAGATAACACAAGTCAGTTCTCTCTTTCACTTCTGTAGTCATGGCCTCTTTTGGCAGATGAGGTCTGAGTCAGAAACTCTTCCTGCACTGATGACATGGCTTTGCTGACTGGCTTGGTACTCACTCAGAAGGTTTTGCAAACCATCTCTGAAATCCATACCAGTCCACTCTCTTTTAACTTTCTGAGGCCCCTCTTCAGCAGAAATTTGCCCTTCAGAGAAGTCTTTATGCGCTGAAGAGACTCCTTAAAGAGTCCACAACACAGTGCTGGTAGAGGAAAGACAAACTGTGCATTTAGTGTGTTCACAGCCGCTCACTTGCCTGAGAAGGGATGTCTAGGAATTTGGGACCGGTGGCTTAGAAGGGCTCTGAGCAGCTCCGAGGAGAAGCCAGCTACCTCCCTTCCATCAAATTTCTGTTTGTGTATTAATGAAGATGCTTTGCACTGAAACCATAATATTGAATACAACATTTCAGACTTATGAAACATATGAGGCTGAGAATCAGGGAAGAGAAGCAACAACTTTGGAACTGGGTGACCTGGCCTATGTCAGGACAAGTAAACAGCCGAGCTGATGAGCCGGTGAACAACCTCGTGGCTGTCTGCTCACGCAAGGTTCAGAAAAAAACCCAAAAAACAAAAAACTATAACTAAAACAAACAACCAACTACACCTCCCCCTAATGCTAAATATGAGAATTTGAGCCTTTGCAGTGATCAAGATCAGGTTAAAGAATCTGTGGTCCAAGAGAAAGTATGATGCACCAGCTCACATATTTGTGCTGAATATTTCAACTATCTCTAACTGCAATTATACATTTGCCATTCTAAATATACTTTTTCTAGTGAATGGCAATGAAAAAATATTACCAGGTTGCTTGGGAGGGTGCTGTGCTGTGGTTTACAGTGGGGTTGTAGCTACAGACAACTGTTAACATCCAGCTACATTATTCAGGTACCTTTCTGAGTTAGGCATCTTCGTAATAAATGGTATCCTGAGCTTTCTTAACTGGGAATACTGTCTTGAAAATAAGAGCTTGTGATTTTATTCAAATTACTTACTGCAGCACCACAAAATTTGGCCCAAGATGTTTATGAATTGGGGCAGATCCAGGACTACAGAGGTCAGGAAGAGTTCAAGTTCATACATAATGTATGGCGTGTTTTAATAAGGCTCATTTCATACTTCAGTTTGTCTGCCTGCCTTTGCATGAAGCTGTAAAGCCACAGGCATCACTGTTTAAAATTAAAAAAGCACGGCTAAAACCCTCACCCTCTGCACTTTTAAAGTCAGGTCTGTTTTCCAGGTCACTCCATGAAGCCCCATCACAGCTGCACAAGGCGGTTGCCCTGTGCAGCGCAGGAACTTCTGCCCTCCCAGCTAATTATCCAGCTCTTTGTTTCAGCTCTTCTGTTTGCTCAGGGCATGTCAGCCATGGGAAATTCCTGCCTTTGCTGGGAAGTTGCTAATGGTTGAGCAAAAACTTTTTTACACAGATTAGACCTTTAAAGGTGGTTGCTTACACCCACTAATATGGATGGACACTTTCTGCTATACATTGCTTTGCTCTCTTTCCCAGCTATTAAGGAATGCAGCATCATGAGAGCCAGTTCTGCAAGATGCTGAACCTTTGGCTGTCATCCAGCAAAAACTTAAATATAGGGATAGTCCCATTGACTTCAGCTGGTTGGAATGAGCCCTTAGGCCCAGATCCTCAGAGGCATCTGGGCAACTGGCTCCCGAGGTCTGAACTCAGGGTCTATTTGCATGTGTGATATATTTGGTGCTTGAGACAGGGGCTATTTAATCAAATAACTCTTCCCTTTGGCTGTACTCTTTTTGCAAGATGAAGATTCACAGTTTTCATAGTCACAATTGGGGACTACAGAATTGGATGTGTTGATTTGAGTTTCTCACTCACAGGAATGTGTCCTAAAATCCTACTTACAAATACATCAAGCAGTATTCTGAGCATGAATCTGTGTTCTGGCAGAAGCTTCAGCTTTACTGCTCTTTTTCCATGTACAAGGTAGCTATCATAATGCTATTTTTTGAAGTGAGAGAATGAGTTCTGGAGCACCTAGATAGCTCACTAAAGATCACACAATGGGTCAGCAGTTATGCCAGAAAGGGAAAAATCAGATTTCCTAAGCCATTAGACAGCACAGCTCCTCCTGTGGGTGAGAAGAAGGGGATAAGACCTTGCCCATTTTCCAGCCTGGCAGCACCCATAGTTGGTGGATGAGAATATGTTTGGTCCCCTGGTTGCAGGCACAGTGCAGGTGCCAGTCTGAAACAGTTTGTGCAGGCACACTTTTCTGCAGTAATTTAAACTAAATTTGAAGACAGGAATGCTTTTAAATTCCTAGATCTAGGTCCCTGCTCTGATTTTATCATGAAATCATATCAAGAGGAGAATCCTCCTTCTCTCCCCATTTATTTTCACCGAAGGAAACCTGTTTTCAGGCTGCAGTGGAGAAATATGCTGTGGTCAGGCTCAGACCCTGCAGACCAGGACTTCAGCACATGTCATGGCTTACATCACAGAGCAGCTTAAGCATGGCCTTCCTCTGACATCTGTTCAGAAAGGAAATATTACAGCAGAGTGAGTGTCTGGCTGTGCTGTCGGATTCAGTTCTGGGTAAACACAGAGGCTGTGGTAGATGAGCACGTATTTGTTTTACTTCCTTAAGAAGCAACTGCATGACAAATATATGTAGCTACATCAATATACCAGAACTATGCCAAATTCAAACACTTTGAATTTCTTTTATACCAATTACACAATTTCTTTTACACTAGAGAATATTTCAGTCTTGCTTGGCAAAAGGCACTTCCAGCATGCAGCAGTGGGTGCCTGTACAAATATCAGAGAGAGGTTATGGATTAGTACCTAAACATGTTTATGACATTTTGTCAGGGGGGGGTTAGACTGGATTTTAGGAAAAGGTTCTTCACCCAGAGGGTGGTCAGGCTCTGGGATGGGATCCCTAGGGAAGAAGTTATGGCACCAAACCTGACAGAGTTCAAGAAGTGTTTCGACAATACTGTCAGGCATGTAGTGTGATTTTTGGGGGTGTCCTGAGAAAGGCCAGGAGTTGATCCTTGTGGGTACCTTCCAACTCAAGGTATTCTATGATTCTATGACATATAGGATGGCCCCACAGTTCTCTACTGTATGGCTGTTAATTTCCAATCTTGATATCAAGGCTCCCATTCTTATTGCTGAGGTCTAGGATTCCTTTGCTTCTAAACCCCTTTGCAGTGCCCTAGGGCATCCTCATCTCACCTTTAGCTACTGTTTCAAAAGGGCATGGGTGTCCCTTAATTACATCTGACAGCCTTGAGGGGTATCCCAGGCAGGTCTACTTACCCTTGTGTGGATGATCTTCTACCTCCCTTCAGGTTCATGTTGTGTTTGCTGTGCTTACAGATCCAGTAATTGTACATCCCTCACAAACCTCCTGTTTTCACTCCACACAGCTTTTTCAACGTCTGCTTGGCCAGCAAACGCACTTTGGGGCCAGTTTCAACATAACTGGGCCTCATGCTCAAAGATGAGAAGGGGATAGAAAATGGAAATCGTTCTTCCTCTGTCTTTGCAGTTGTGACAGCAAAGGAAGTAAAAATGTTAAGTCTTCAGAAGGGAGATCTTCAGGCAATTCATTGGGTACCAAGAGCCTTCCGGAAACACTTTTTCATCTGAGGTGTCTTACTGATCCCAAACTGCTGGTTCCTTAGAAGGTGACAGATGAAGAGCACAAAGCCAGAGACAAACTTCTCACCCTGGAAAGTGACCATAGGATGGCTCAAGGCATGCTGCAGCGGAAGGAGAGGAAGAACAGAGACACAGCCCCACTCCTGCCACACTTGCTGGAGCCAGCTAGTATGTTCTTTGGTCTCCTGATTCAGCTGCCTCCCAATGCCACCCTGTGGGATGACATGCTCAGAAGCAGCATCTCTTTGCCTTCCTACCCTCAGCAGGCAGCTGCCAGGCCTCAGTGAAGTCCAGGGTATCAGTGACTTGGCCACCAACTGCTCAGAGGGGAGTGAAGTGGGTACAAGTCTTCATTTTCCCCATGAACTTGGAAAACGGAGCTGTGCTGCCAGGTCCTCTGCGCAAGCGCACAGTAACATTTTCAGCCCAGCCTCAGGGAAATTAAACATAGCCCTTGCCAGGAGTTGCTTCTGCCATGGTTCCTGAGACATGAATAGTGCTGGAGATGTTTTATGCAGTAAATAAAGCCTGATGGATAGGATAACTGTCTACCAGGACAAAAACCCAAGGAGGAGAAAAACTGTTTAAGCTGGAGATAACATTAGCCCAACAACAAGTGGATATAAACTGGCAGTGAGTTTAATCTGTTCACCAGCTCAGGAGGAGTCTTTCAGCAGGAGCGGGACACTGCAGTTGCTTAAAAACAGATGCTCACGGGGGTATGGTACGCAGTACTTGATGTTTTGGCTGTAGAAAGGAACCAGGGTTGCTGACCAAGCAGTCCCTAGCAGTCTGTATTTCCGAAGCTTTCATGTCAAGGAGGCAGCTCAAGATACACAACATGCATCTTTAAAGTATTGGATTGCATTAGGTAGTGGCTTCCCATCCAACACAGGGTTGTATGACCAGAGTGAGACCTTACACTGCCAGAGACAATGAACACTAAACTCCCCAGAGACCAAAGTTTAGCCAACTCTCCTGTACCAGACCATATGATTTAATGACACTTTCCCATTTCTGCTTTCTAATGCTGAAAGATTAGTGCAACATTGACACTGCCTTGTTTAATGTATTGCGAAGAAGTTCCTAATGATGATTCAACAAATACTAACACCAAACATTCCTTGCTTAGAAGAGCTGAGCCCTTCCAGCTGGGCGTCATGTTTGTTAAAAGCTACGAATGTTTTAACTACCTCCCTAAGCAAAACCCAGTATCATTTAGGCTCCAATTAAAGAGAAAATAAAAAAGATTAAATGCTACACGACAGTGTTTTCATACCTTTATTTTATAAGTTGCTGCTTCCCAACCACCCATCCTATGTTTGCTTGCTCCTGACAGCCTCATAGAGAAGAGGGTGTGGGACTAGGATAGGGAGAGGCCAGAGGCAGATTAATGACGACTTTCTGAAATTTATGCTGGTTAGAGAGAAGTGAAATTACAACCAGAAATGGCTGTTAAGTGTCAGCATAACACTTCAGGCAACACTGGACTGATTCTTCATGGCTTTCATTTACTGAGCCAGCCTCAAACGAACACCATCAGCAGGCAGGAAGGACCAGAACAGCATAAGGAACATTTCCTCTTGTAGCTTCTGAATACTTAATTTGCTCAGAGTCTGAATCCTGTTCACTCACACTGTAAGCTTTAATACATTCCCTTTTATTTCCTTATATGTCTGCAAAATCTCCTCTGCAGGATGCTGGATGCATGGCCAGTTGTGCTAACAGCATATCCAAAATTTGCAGCAGGCACTTGATTTTGGCTCTTCCCCTTTTGATAGCCCTGAAGTGAAAACCTGACTGTGCCCTTTGTGTAAACTTCCTGGAGGAATGCAGCAGCAGCACAGATGAAGGAAGTACTGAAATTTTGAGGAAAGGATGTTATGAGCTTCCCTCTGTGCCAGTCCTTGAATAGCTCGGCAATCTCTGAAATCCCCTCTCACAAACTCATGCTTCTTGAAAGGGGTCAGTGCTCAATGCCAAAACCCAGCCTCTTTGTTCCTGCCACTCTGATGAAATTCTACGAGGCAATTCAAGCACAGAGGGTTTATCTGAGCAAGGCTGCACTTCCATGAAAACCCTAAGCATCAGCATGAGAAAACACTCAGTTTTGGTTTCAGTCATACACACTACTGTGTATTGGGGGCTATTTTGATGTTAAAGAATGAATACAGAGATGACTACCCCCATATGCAGATCCTTTATTCCAGGAGAAGTACCTTAACTGACTTACAAAAGAGCAAGGTTCTCCTCTCTGGAGCCAGAGTGTATCTCCATCTACCACAATGTCCATTAAACAGGCTAGGGAAGGGGTTGGGTATTCAGACTAGCTAATGGGTATAGTCTTTATCTATGTTACCAGAGTGGGCTATCAGTTTCCGAAGCAAGGCTTACTGGGAATGGTGAGAAGGCTGAAATGCTGAAATTGCCTGTGCATGGAGGGGCCATACATTAACACTGGGCTTGGGATGCAGGTTGGGACCACTCTGTATGAACAGTCTCATCCTTGCCTCCACAGCCCTTAGTGCAAGTGGAGAATGCAGGCTGTTTGCCTTGGTCCATCCCAGCAGGGTCCCAGCTTACTGGGCATGTGACACCCTCCCACGTGCTTGTCACCCAACGAAGAGGCAAAACAGGTGAACATGCTGTGCTTTCACTGCAGCCACATTTCACAGGCTGACCAGTGCTTGGGAAAGGGCTATTTATGTGGTGAAGGGAAGGGCGGAGGCTGTGGTGAAGAAGCCCCACTCCCACATCAGACCTGATGAGATGCCATCAATGATGTGACACAACTTTCCAGCAAGGTCCAATTGCAAAGTTGCATCACTTCCATACCATCTTTCCAGTGCAATACTCCTCATAAAACATTCACATGGATTGGATTTCTTCCAGGTCTTCAACGTTTTGAAAACACAAGGTGCTGTTTAGGCACAGCTGTCTTGGTGTGAGCCCTTGGACAGCCTGAGGACTTGTGTTATTCTTGAGTTATTCTTTTGCTTTTTCTATGGTCCTCTACAGATTTTTGGTGAACTTCAAGAAGGCTGCGACTGACCCTGCATGGGCAAGACCTGTTTGAACCATAATGGATAAGGCTCTAAATGGGAATGAGAAGAGCTGGGGAAGGCTAAACCAAACCCTTCATGTAACTTATGCACTTCTCTGCTGAAATCTCTTAGGACAGGATTCTCAAAAAACACTTGCATGACCCAAGGACACATGTCCCTCTGAAACAGGGGTAGCTCTGCTCTATAACTTTCAAGAGCATTTGCAAATCCCACTCTCCACATCCTTAAGTGTCTGCCTTGTATATTATAAACTATGGGGTAACTGTATGCATTTCTGTTCAATACCTACAAGAGGGTATTAGAGCTACTGGATATTGCTGCATTCTAAATACTGTCAAAAAAGTAAATCCCAGCCTTGTCTCTGCTATGCTGTTTTGTTGAATTTTCCTCTGATTCATCTAAAAAAAGTATGTTTCAGAGATGTTTCTATCCACAGTGTGTCATATTGATCAATTTCTGCAATTGGATAATTTGCCCAGTGATATTCCCCATTCTATCTTCCCACCACCCTTGTCTAGGTGGATGGGAGTCTCTCAAGAAACATCTAGTTGCTTCTGAAAGCTGTGAAGTCATACAGGAGGAAGTGATCCCCTTTCTGAGTCAAATTCAACTCATGTCCCAGCCTGGTACCAGCAAGCATTGAACATCCATTGAAGGTGCAGTCAAAGAGTTTGGGGTTTTATTGCCCCACACATTGGATGAGATTTCTCAAGGTCACTTTGTGACGGTTGAGCATCCATGTTGCTTCAAAGCTTGGTGTGAATTGGGAACCAGACTGCCATGGATATCTTCATGTACCCAATCTATAACTGACACGTAGGATAGGTGTAAGGCATAAGGAAGATTTCATATTGCTGTTTACTCCCCAAGAAAAGGCAAGCAGCACCTCCTCTCTCTAATCCCCTCCTGTCCCTGCTTTCCTCCTCTCATTCTAAAACTTGTACTCAGGCCTGAATTTTGGCTTCATTGAATCTTCCTTTTCCTGTGCTCCCAACATACATAACATATCCAGATGCTGCTTTCCTCCATCACACATCCAAAATTCTGCATTGCCTTCAGCCAGCATAGCCAAGACGTGGCCAGGCTCTCTCCCACTCACACTTTCATGACTGCTGTCTCTTCCTTGCTGGCTTGCCCAATGACCCTTTTGGTTTTTCTCAGATATCTTTCAAAATTCAGCTGTTGGCACCATTTTCCAACACCCACTCAGTCTGAGCAAAATAACTCCCACACCACATTGGTGAAAACATCTTTAATGCAAACAGAGAAATATGTTCAATCATTGATTTTTTTTTTCCTTCCCACATTGCTGAGCATTTGAGTGCTAAAACTTGAACAGCAGCATTGTAACATTATACCTGGAAATGTCACATCAGCAACTGAGGATTTTTGAGTGACGATGCCCTAAGCAAAGCTAGTCCAGTTCTGCAGAGCCCAAGTCATGAGCTGCTCAGCACTGGAGCAGAGGGAGCAGCAGCAAGATGCAACTGTCTTCTACTAAAAGGGGCAAAGAAAAGTATGTAATCACTGGGGGTACATAAAAAACCAGTGTGAACGTCCATCCTGCAGCCACCTGGCGCCACCTGAGGCTGCTCTCATTTCGCTCTTTGCTAAGGAACTTGGAGAAAATGCACAAAATGGCTCATGGAGGAGGAGAAAATGGAGAATGGAGAAACAGCCCCTGGAGATGGGTGCAAGCCTGATGCAATTAAGGACTGTCCTGTAACCCAGGTGAGGCCCTGGTCCTAAAGAAACACCACTGGTGTCCTCTTGCCATTTGGTCAGTCCCAAAACCTCCCAGATTCCAAAGGAGACTGGAGCATCCCCCAGCTCCCCCCATCTGTCAGTGGGCAGCCTGGGTACAATGGGGTGTGGGTGGAAATCTGCAGCCTCCAACCTGTGCTTGCCACCTATGGGGTCAATGTCTCAAATGTCAGTCCAGCAGCAGAAGGATGGGGTCCAACTCCAGGCCAACGAGAGAGGTGGGGTCCAGCCTCTTCACCCTTCTAGAAGGAAGGACCCAGGAGAGAAACTGCAAAGACCAAAGGAAAAGGAGGTGTGTGGCTGGAGCACATCTAGAGGTTCAGGTTTTGCAGATGACTCAGGCAAGGGAGTATCTAATGTGATGGTCTTAATGCAATTACAAATTCCTTGGTGCCCAACTGAGGCATATCCCACATATGAAAAAAAGTCCTGTGCAGGTACATAAATTAATTTATATTTTCTCTTTCATCCTAGAACACTTAAGGGTACATACTACACAGCAGATTGACCATTATCTTCTGGAGAAGAATTATAAATCCAGAAGAGGACTCAGAATCCGTTTAGACTCTATTTTTCCAAACACAAAGGTTAGCTGTAAGCTTTGGGTTCGATCTATCAATTGCTATCAATTGGCACAATTCTATTTACTTGATGTTACATCAGCAGAGGACGACAATCTTCACCTCACGAGGACAAGAACTCTAGACACAAGAGCATGGGATGATCTTCCTGCTCATTGCAAGGCCCACCTAAACCCACTACGAAGTGGTGACTCTCTCTGATACACTTGTAGAAATGAGGAAGAGGAAAACCAAAACATACCCTGCAAAGGCACAACACTATCAGTTCTAAGACACAATCCAGGTACCATTTTCCCTCATTGCAAAGGCTATCAGTGCTTAGTACCCAAAGACTTACACTGTCATGGGGGTGGGAGTTGAACGAGCTTCTTCTTCCCCTTCCTGATGCTGAGGTAGCTCTCCTAGATGTTTAGTGAACCTGCTTCCCTGATGAGAAGAGGGTTATTATAATGGAGGTATAGTGAGGCAATGGGCAGACACGTCTTCGCATCCTGGTCAGAGCACTCTGAAGTTTGATAAACAGTTTTAATTTCAAGTGTTTTGCTTTGCATTCTGCTTTTGGCTCAGCTATTGTGTTGGTAAAGTAATTAGTGGATTACCTCACTCTTGGCTCTCAGCCTTGTGTTATCATGCTGAGCAAGTCTTCGGGAACATCTTTAGTAGGATAACATTTTATAGCTTCACTAGAGTTGGAGCATTCTGTGGGAGATCGTTTTTCCACTCTGAGACCACCTCTTACTTCTATGCTTGTTGCTGTACAGCCAGGAAGCTCTTACGGAGAATTATTTAGAGGAAGAGGGAAAAAGGTGCATACTGGTTAGAAACCAAAGAGAGAAAAGCATGAGAAAGATGGATGCAAAAGACAAAGTAGTGCCCAGTTTCTTGTAGGAACACGGGAGACACGCAGTTATAGTCTGGCCAGAGGGAAGGTAGCATGTACATATAAAAAATCATTAAATCATTTTAATGATGTTTACTGCTTTTTAGAACACTCTGTACTGGTTTGCAAAACTTGGCTTTCCTGTCTCAGAACTCTCACTATCTCTTTGTTCAAAAACAACTCTACAACCTGCCTCCTTGTGCTCATTCAGGAAAGGCTGCCAGGCTGCTGCTGCTGTTTGCTTTGCACACTGCTGCCCAGAGGGACCTCAGTACTGGCTCCTGCCTCAGTATATTTTTGGAATTGCACCTCTGGTAGATGATAGCATCCCACAAGCCTGCCAGAGAGGATTTTATGATGGAGAATAACTCCTGGCTCTGGATCACTTCACATTCTACCATAGTTTTCCTGGTTACCGGTAGTATAGCATAACAGTCATCTTTCATTTAAACAGCAATGAGATCGTGCTGTCAAAAGCAGACAGGCATCTGTGATCAGTACAAAGTGCAGCACTCGCTCATAAATCAGAGTTGCATACTGACCACACATGAAAGCATGCTGCAGGATCTTGACTGGCTGCCTGGCTCATGAGAGGGTGGTATTTCAAGGTGTGGTTGTTAATCTATGAATCCCCAAATGCCTGGAGAGACGACATTTTCTCATGCCACACTGCTGGAACTTTGACAGACCAGGGTTTGTGAACAAGAGGTACCTTAATACACACATGTGTGAGTCCCTGGGAGGTATTTCCCAGGGAGAAGGCAGCACAAGCTAAATTTGGTACTGACTCTACTCTTTCTGTCAGCCCATATCTGGGATATATAGGGCACTTGGAAAAGATTTATTTTTCAAGATTTGCATGTGCTGCAGATTCCCTAACAATTGTGATGGCTATTTTGCTTCCTGCAGGTTTTGATTACAAATAGCTAAAAAATAAATTTAAAAAAATGGCAGAGATTTTATTGTATATTAGATAGCCAGAAAAAACAACTGAGTCATTTCAAATATGCTGGCATATCCAGAATAAATCCATGGCAATCAATACTTGGGTGGAATTTGGGCTTTTCCTTATCAGTTGTGCCTTTGTAACTTTATTATCAGTGATAATACTGATATCCTGCTACATAGCAGGATTTGTCTGACAGTGCTCTCAGGTTTTGTAACAATGAGGTATTACACTGTACTTAAAAAAAAGAACTTGGATCCTAATCTCAGAAGCACAGATGAACTTTTATCTGGGCTTTGCTTTGACATTACAGTGCAGGTCACAGTCTGGCCCCAGCATCGCTTCTGCCTATAGGCATTTCTTCATTGATCAGAGGGAAAAATGCAGGTTAGGAGGGACCCCTGCAGATATTCTGGTCCCACCTCCTGCCTAAGTCAGGGCTAGCTTCAGAGTCTGGACTGTGCTCTGCTCATGTGGCAACCACTGAGATGCTTGAGATGAGCTCCAAGGAAGAGACCAGCAGTGTTTGAGAAGAACTCAAGGGAATAGAAAATATTGTCCTGAGTTCCCTATCCAATGAGGAAACAGGCTGATGGGGAGGGAGCTGTTATTGGGGATAGTTCTCTGTTCATACCTCAAGTAAAAGTGATTCAAGGTAAATGCCTGTGGTAGCAATAAAGCTTTAAGCATCCAAGTGATGCTTAAAGCTATCTAGAGCTGACATAGGCACCCCAGTTATGAATGCATATTCATATACTCTTCCCTATACATGAAAGGGAGATGCTAAAGCTCAGCAGCTCCAGAGCTGACACACTGAGCAGGGATTCAGGCCATCACCACTGCTGAGGAGTGGGTTGTCTCTCAAATCTCACCTTTCCTTGGGTTCAGATTTGTTGATGAGGCTGAGACTTAATTTCATACATTCCCTGTGAGAGCATGGAGACAGGCATCTTTCACAGTATGGGTTACATACTGTGTATGTAACCAGGAAGCAGGTGATATAAACTCTAGACTGCCTGGGGACTTTGAACCCACAGCTCCCCCATCATATGGCACACTGACTGCTGGGGAGAGGCAACCCAGGGTGCTGGGGCCAGACTGGGATTAAACAAGAGGGAACCCAAGACAGCAGACCAGCAATGGACTGGAGAGAAGTGGGGTTTCTCATGAGAAGAGAGTCCAGGAGCTGCTTCTCAGTCAGGATTAAAGAGCCTGTGCATAAGCAGTGCCTGGAAGCTGGATGGAGGACAGTCATGGTGCTTGCCATGGTGGTGCTGCTTTTCCTGTTGCAACACTGCCTGTGGAGAGCTCTGCTGCTGGGGACAAGCTATGAGCTCCTCCTGGCACCTGCTTCACCTTGACCAGAGGTGGCTGGAGGATTCTGCCCCAGGCTGACCTTTGCTACATACACACAACCCTGCAGACTAACTCTGCTTGGTGTCTCTGGAACATGGGAGACCGTACATAGTGGGGGGATTTCCAGGACATTGCAGTAAATAAAGCCCAGTGAAACTTATTCTACCCACCAAAAGCAAGTACGTAAGCACAAAAGGTTTATGTGAGTGCTAATAGGACAACTGTTGAGCAAACATTGAAACATGTTGACAGATATAGAGAGTTTATCTGAAACATCTGTGATGAGAGCATCCCCATCCTAGGGCAAGCTGGGTCACCCTTCATGGTATGTTCACTTTTAATGAGCTGCTACTGGTGTTTTTTTACAAAGATTAGCAGTCCAATAGGTTACCTACAGCAGTGGCTTGCATCTATCTATAATATTATCTATAATATGTGTAACACATTTAACATATCCCTACATGTTTATAACAGACAATAATCATCAGATAAGCTTCTATAAATTACCTGTGCACAGAGCCCTAAAATGAAGCATGATGGCAAACTGTTCCTGCACAGCCTAACGTGGAGTGCCTATGATCAATTTAAGTCATGTTCACACTTGTCATCCATATTAGGGATCAGGTCTTCAGGGCTTCAGTCCTCACAAGGCAAAAGAAATGTCTAATTTTCTGAGGTTTTAAAGATTATATAAAGGGTCACCTTGGCTTCTTGCAGAGACTGCATCCCATTATTCCGTTATCTGTTTTGAATTAAGTTTCTTGTTCTGTAGGGAGGAAACTCACACAAAGAAAAAAGGTTTTATAAAATGTCTATGCAGGGAAATACAGGTGCATTTATTGATAATGCTGTTGTAGCCTTGATAGCTTAAGGACCTAGACAACATATGCTTTATAGGCAGAGGCAATACTTATTTATTGGGTCAACTTCCTTGTCTTTACATCTTTTTCTGCAGTTGGAAAAGTGAATCAGTTTGCAGACACAAAAACCTTTCTCCAGGTCCCTGTTTGCTTTGCTCCTCTGGGGCAGGACACATCAGGGACTGCTGCCAGGCACCTGGGTTCACACTGCAGTCATGTCTGCAGCACAGCATTGGTTTTCACCCACGCCTGCTCAGTGAGCTCACAAGGAATTATCCTTGTGTTTTAAAAAAGGATGTGGCAGAGTGTGCCCACCAGACTGCACCTTGACAGGTGAGGGCAGGTGAGCTGGGAGTCCAGGGTGATGGTGAGGGACAGGGCAGTGCTCTCCCCAACATGGCACTGTCCTACAGTGCCCAGCAAGAAGAGCAGAGCAGGGACAGGGATGGTGGCCAGTTGGGCACAGCCCAGCAATGTCTGTCCCCAGCTGCATGATGCTGGTGGAAATACAACCACAACTCCTGTTCCTGTTTGTCAATGGGTGACTTCCCACCATAGTCTGCTGTCAGCTCATGTAATGCTGAGTCTGATCATGCAGAGGTGCTTTGACAGGTCTGTACAATGTTATTTCTCAGCTCATTACTCAATGCTGCAGCTGAATCCATCAAACCAAAGGTGATTTTACTGCCTTTTGGATAAGCAAGTCAGTGTTTATTCAAAAGGCAGGCTCTTCAGTACGGCTGCTATCAGCATTTTCACTTAGACTCAAAAATGAAATGTTTCTTCTCAGCAAAGACAGTATTTCCCCCGAGGATCTAGAGCTCAGCTCCAGGAGTTTGCTTCATTATGGTACTGCAAACAGATTCCAAGGCACGCATGTCTGTGTGTGTGCGCCTGCCTGTATGCCCACACACACAGATCAAATTTTGCTTTTATCCTTCCAAAACACTTGATAAACAAAATGAGTATTTAGGGAACAATTCTTCCACACTTTTTGAAAATTTCAGCCTAGGTATACAAAGCAACCAGCAAGTCAAAATACCCACCTGTTCTCACCTCTTCATTACATTACTGTTCTCTTTGCCAGGCTGTCAGAAGCAGCACTAATAACAATCTCCTGCCTTGTGGCTGGGCTGGGGCAGGCTTTTGTTAGATTAGTTTGTAAGAAAATGCCTTGAATAGTTGATGATCTAAAAGACAAAATAGGAATGAAAGGTCCCCTATTTTCCAGATGTTCAGCTGTGGTTTAGATACACAGAAAGTAAAATTCTATCTGTGCCAAAATCAATGCTGAAGCCTCAGGATGACTGCAGGTTTTATCCCAGCTGCTGAAAAAAAAATTAAAAAATACTGAGGACCTGAACACTTATCTCCTTAAAAAGCTTGAAGGAAATCTGCACAGTGGCAGACACTGAACAGGTTTCTTGGGTCCCACATTTGTATCTTACACCCCTGAATATTTTTTGGTTACTAACTCCCAATGCTAAAAATATAAGAGGCAAAAAACCAGTGGCCATGACATTGGGTTGAGCAGCAAAATGAAAAAAGCCCAGTTGCTGGTTCGTTGATAAACTGTTCTAAGCAAGTAACAAATGCCTGGTCTTTACAGGGGAGAGCAGTACCTCTTGCTGTGCTGTGATGAAATGTTTGAAAGCCCTGTGCCATTCCAATGCTTTTCATATCCTTTTCTATGAATCCATTGCTTTCAGAGTGCTGTGGCTGGTACCTTCTCTCTCCTTTCTCTAGATGGCTGCAGGAGTCAGTTGTTTCAGCTTCTTTGAGAGCTGATGCAGAAGGATAGGCACTACTGAGGCACAGTACATCTCATCCAAAAGTTGGCAGTGCAAGTGAGAGGTTTGCATGACAGTGAGCTGGAAGAACATAAGGCTTAGAGTTTGAAATGAAGTAAAAGTAAAGGAGGCACAGGATGAAGACAAAGGGGAAGGACTTGACTTAGCCATGACAAGATTCACAAGGCACCAACTGGATCTCTTCCAGCTCCTGTTCTCTCCTCATGAAGAGAGCTGTATAAACTATCTCACACACACGTAATGAATGCTCCTTCATATAAGCCAGCTGCAAATGTCTTGCCCACATTTGGATTATTTTTTGAGGGCTGCTTTAAAGGAAGGCTGTATGTGAAAGAGGACGGTTGGAAATGGTTTGACCTTTCACCAGAGTCCAGCCCCAACATAGAATGGAAGGACTGCCATTTGATGACTGTCTAATTGTTTTCAGGAGATAAAATGAGACAAAACCTATCAGCAATAAAAAAAGAGAAAGGCAGAAGGGAAGGTGCTTGCCAGCTGGACTAGGGAGAGGCAGCTGTTGGTTGTAAAATGGCTGCTTTGGGTCTGGAAATGTTTCATCTTGCCAAACTTGAAGAAAAATTGAAGAGTGTGCAGGGAAAATAGTCTCATCCTTCAAATAATGAAGTAGAAAGTACTCTCAGGTTATGAGCTTCTTTAGAGTGTGTTTTCTGCAATTTTACAACTGAAAAATTCTGCAAATTTACAACTGAAGTATGCTGCCTAGAAGTGGAAAGGTAAAATTAAACCTTTCTCCAAAATTATTCATGGCTGCTGATTTTTTGGTTGCATTAGCTTCAACATTGATAACACAGATAAATCCATCACAGTACATCAAGAAGATCATTGTTTACCTCTGGCCTATCCTCAATCAATCTCTTCAGTTTATCAAACATGAGACTGGACTCCCAGTTTTAAGATCTATTACAGACTAATACCCTACCTCCTGCAAGTTTCTATTTTAATAAAGCTCCACATAAGTCCAGCAATAACAGCAATATTCTCAGTTCTAACTTTGAGATAAATCCAAAAGTCACCACTAAAAACACAAACTGCAATTTTATCCCCCCCAAAAATCTAAAAAATCCAGTTCAAGTCCTATTGTATAACATGTCAAAGCCCCAAAGAATATCCTGTTCCCCAAATTAAAGGAAAACAAAACAAACAAACAAACAAAACCTATCAAGCATGACAATTTAATTTTTTATATATGATGCTCACTGCTGGAGAAAATTTTATCGGGAATCTGTAGTATCCTAAATTCATTTTCACCACTCAAGTTCATAGTTTTTTATTGCATATGACATGCTGACTCAAGATATCTCACTGTTCAAATAAAGCTTGCTCTGTCTTATTAGCTACTCAGCCCATAGGGAAAGCATTCAGTGTGATGGGCACCATGTGGCACAGAAATGTCTCGAATGAACAGAAACATCAGGAGGTGCATTCTTCTGCTCAGAATGAGTCTTAACAACAGCTGTTCACAGTTTTATGACAAACTTCTTCCAGTTTTGGGCAATTATAGCACCCCTTCCCTCCCACATGCACTTTTGTGTTGTTATCTGTTGCTGTCTACTCAGAAGCTGTGAGTAGTGAACTTAACACAGTTTGCCTTTAAAATATATGTTTGATGGGAGTATGTATTAAATTAAAACCAATGTGAACTAGTTATTGATTTTGGGGGGGGGGGGGGGGAGAAAGCACTCAAGTACATCTTCTTATTTGCAGTTCTCAACCAGAGTCAACTAAATCAAAATTTGACACAAGTCAGAATGCCTGCACATCTGGGTTATAAAAGAAAACAATACCATAAATGCAGATAATTGATTTTGATTTTGGGTAGAAAAAAAGTTTAAAGTCTCTGTGCTATGAAATCTGAACTAAGGCTTTTGAATATCATGTATTCCAGTAGGAGAGAATTCATTACAGAAAAGTCTTAGTGAAAAACAACTCAACTTCCACCACCATCAGCTCTAAGACTCTCTATTAATGTGCATCTAACAAGGTCACAATGAGGAAGGTATTTTTGCTCTAGGGCATGTTACCTGTTACCTCTTCATAGACAAGTCAAAGTACATTTGATGACTCAGTGTAGACTTTAGTGAGAAAAGTGCTGTTTGTTTTTTGTGGCCCTCTACAATGTTATTAATTCTCTGTCCTTGCACTGGTTCCGAAATATACATATGAATTCGAGATTTGTGCACTGAATGTGAAAGCAACATTGTTTTCACATGGAGTACAGTTGTGGGGACATTTAAACAAGAACAGGCTGCTCTAAACAGAAAACATACTGAAAGAATCAGCTCTAAAACCAACATGAGACAGAAAAGTGCATCTTAATATAAAGGGACATTGTTTATAATTTGTATGGCTAAAAAGAGAATGGAGAGCAACATCTGTGTCCTCTTTGCTAATTTTGCTTTACAAATGCACTCCAGCAGCACACACCGCAAAAGGGTCTTATGGAATAAGAACTGCTGCAGATTAAAAAAAGAATAAACACTCTTCTATAATTGCAAGGTAGAAGGAAGGTAGTAAACATGTAAGTTCTTCCCTATAATTATCCCTAAGGTTTCTGTCATTTCAACAATGCTATTTATTGCTGATATACATGTTATTTACACACGAAGAAAAGGTAAAGTCATCAGATATATTTCACAAGAGTCAGTAAAGGCTGACTTGGATCCTACTAACACTGCTTCAGAGCAGCAGTACCGCCACTTAACTGTGTGGACCTGCATGGCAGGGGCCAGGAGCTGTCCCTAAGATGGTCAAGGATCAGGGTGATGTCATAGGGCCACCTTGCTTGGGAAAACTATGTGGCCTGATGGTAATGGCTCAAGCTGCTCAGTGCTAGTTGGCATCTTAATATACTAATAAAAACATATGAAGAGTCCTAGTGAAGTAGATGGGAGGCTTATCTAGCTAAGTTTCCTGTCCTTGAGATTGCTCAGGATCAAACAGAGAGGGATGAATTTAAAACACTGGGGGAGTAAAGGTGGGCACTGCCTCATCAGAACCTCCCCACTCCTGGTACTCAAACCAGGCAAGAAGGCCATGGCAAGAAGGGCTCAGGATTATCTTTCCCAGATGGGGGACTATCACAAAACAAGAAAAGTAAGAGCTTCAGGGGAGGATGCACTGCTGGAAACTAGGTGATTGCTCATGGCCTGTTTCTGGTGCTGAGTGGCACCCACAGAGACTGGCAGCCAGTTGCAGCCAGTGGCACAGCCAGTACTACAGCAGTGGACTTCAGTTCCCCATTGGGATTGTCCTGGCTGATCTCACTTCTTTGTGATTACGGCTTGGCACATCCACAAGGGATAGATAGAAAGAGAAAATTCAGATGAAATGGCTTGATGGTACAGTCAAGCTGCCCAGCCCCAGTACCCTAATCCTAATCAGACACATCTACTTCACAACTAAACAAAAGATGGCTTCCACATCTGAAACCAGCCTTCATCCAGTTCTGTGATGTTGTATGGTTCAACAACAAAACTAAATGTGAAGTCTCACACTCTCCCTGATCCTATACTTTTCTCTCTGTGTTAACTCCAGTCTTCATTACAGTCTTAATGGTCTTCCAAACCCGGAACAATTACTTAACAGCCTCTACCTTTTCCTTGTGTATCTTCTAGGACTAGGTAGCAAACATGCTCTTTTGCCCCTTTGTCCCAACCTTCATCCTAACCCAGTACAGAGGACCAGATCTCAACCACAGTGGCCAGAAGCTGTTTTTGTTTACCAACACAAGCTCCAACTTAGCCCTCTGATCCTTGAGGGACCTCATTATAAAGGTGGATCTCCTTTCTCTCCCAAACTGTAGCACTTCTCCCCACCTCAGTCATACCGCTATCACACTTCAGCAAGTCCCTCCAGCCATCATGGACTCAAATAAACCCATCTCTTTAGCTCTGCTGGTGCCATACCCACCCCTGCTGACATATTCCAGAAGCAAACTAAGTCTCCAGTCACCCTACTCTGGTAACTCACCTAACCTTCAACCTGGAGACCCAGCCCAGCGTGAAGCCTGAGCCAGCAAGCGCCACTGACTGCCCAGTGACCTCGGCTGAGCCGCTCTCCTGAGCTGAGCAATGGATGGGCATTGCAGTCTGCATAGGGAAGTCTGCTACGCTCTGCACCACAGGGAAGTTGTGTGCCATGTCTGTGTGTGTGTACAAGCTCTGTGAGCACAGAAGGGAGATCTGAACACCATTGATCCCCCTTACTGACTTCTCTTCATAGTTAAAACAAGTTAGCAATGTGCTTAACTGGAAGCCAAAGGACTTCTCCCTCCATCCTGCCCAATATCAACAAATAGCTCATGGCATCAAAGTTAAACAAAAGCTTTGCATTTACTTTCTCTGTTATTGCAGTAAATCATGCTGTCATGTTGCCATAGAAACAGCAGCTACCACAAACATCACTACATAGTGGCATCAGACCAGCTCCAACAGCCAGGTCTTCTATTTTCATTCTGATGCCAGTCCTCCTTTCCCTCATCCAGCCCTGTGTTTTCAACTCTTCTACAACATGCTGCAATTTTTTGATGAAAAAATAGAAACCAAAGTTCTATCCTTTTTAGTGGAAACTTTTATCAGAGAGGACTAATTGTAAAAAACCACACTTTTGTTAGCTCTGAAATACCCAGGCAGAGTTGAACAACTGACTATGGAGAGTTGAGACTTTGGTGATACAAACTCTTAAGTCTAGTCAGATTTGAAAAAGACAGTGAAGAGCAAACAAATCAATCATTTGAAATACTCTGTAAACAGCTTTAGCAGAAAAGATAGAGGGTTTTTTCCTCAAATATTTATGAACCTAAAGATACAGATGGGTAGTGGGTGAGATTTTTAAGAGCTGTGTTATGCTAATTTATATTCACCAAGGATTTTGGAATTTTCTGTAGCAGAATTGCAAAACATTAGAACCTTCCCCTCTGATCCTCAAGCTCCCCCTTGGACAAATATCCATTACTTCCACAGAAAACCTAGTATAACCTCAGTGTTACACACATAAAGGGCACAGGAGGAATCCTTTAACTAAAATGAGCAGGTTGCTCTGCTCTAGTGTAATGAAGAGTATCTGCTGGGATAGATTTGAAATCTCACCAGTTTTCACTTACAAGAAAGGTTTGCAGCCAATTCAATATGTGTTTCATGCACTGAGTAGAAAAGACAATTTTAACTTTTTTTTCTTTTCAGGGAGCAGTAACATGAGTTTTCAAAGACTGGGTCCTTTATTATTAAAATGCCTGTCTTTTATTTCATTTATTCTGCTTTTGCTAGCCACATGGTTAAAGTTAGGAAAACAAACAGCAGATACTTCCCAGTCAGGAATGTTTACATTAGGTCTAGCTTATCTGTGCAAAGAATAATCTATGAACTCGCTCTGGCCTTTCGGATAAGCAAACGTAAACCTCATTTCCCTTTATTGTCCACTCCACATAATAACTAGCCTTTCCAAAAGGCTTCACAGAGGTTATTCCATTCAGGGTGGCTCCTGGGGATTTCCTTTAATGGCTGAAGGGATCACTGTATGTGTTATTGAGTAGTAATATTGGAGTTGTGATGATCTAAGGATAAAGCAGGCAAGTTTGTAGGGAGAGGTATCACCTTGTCTCAAACTAATCAATAGAGCTGGAAAAAGAGAAGCCTTCAAGAAGGAGTCTTTTCTCATATCTCTGACAGTAAACTGATGTGCTCCACAGGTTCATGCAAGCAACCACACAGTCCTGTCTCTTTTTTGCGAGCATCTGTACAAATCCTCTGTGAGCTAAACCAGCTCAGTAAACTAGTAGAGGACTAATCCAGCAAAAAACAGTGGATTTTTGGGGGCAGTCAGCAGTCTGATTTGGCCCCTTGCAAGGTCACAGTTGGTGCCATAGATGCCAGGAGCAAGGGAGAAGAGGAAAAGAGGCAGGCTCCCCTTTCTGGTGACCATGAGATGTATTATTGTTGCAGTTATCTGGTGGTGGGTAGGCTCTGGTTTGGACCTTTAATTCTGCTCACTTGAAATGCTTCAAAAAACAGCAATCAGCCTAACCATCATAAGGGTAGACTTGAACTTTCAACAGCAGTCAAGTGGCGGACGATGCTGTTAACATCTTTCATCAGAGGCTTTGCAGCAATTCCCACAGCCCCTGCTCTTTTTGGCAGGTAGGCACTTAGACTGTGGCTTTCTCAAGGCACTCACGTAGCTGGTGCCAACATGAGGCTGAGTAAGACTCCTTGTTACTGATCATGCCTTTATCTCTATAAAGACACAAAAGATTAAATAGCTTGAGCATCATATGCTTGCTGAAAGGGCCTCTTCTTTAGCATGTCGGAGTTATTGAAAGTGCTCTCACTAATTTCAGTGAGATTTGGATTTGGTCACATACAGGCTGGCAATTCCAAGCACGCTGAGAAATCTTGTCCTGCTGTAGAGATTATAGGATCTAAAAGGCAATGTAAAGCTACCAAGTCTAAGCTGCAAGCTAAAACATGGTAAAGGGCTTTATTTATTATTTATTTATTATAGATTGTGGTATAAATCTTCATTGGCATAATTAGATAATTTGTTTCAAAGAGATGTGCAGTTCTGACACAAAAAAATGCAAAAAAGAATTGCCACACTTATTCACATTCAGTCAGTGACCTAAACTGCAAAAAATTATAAATATATTTTTTCTTAAATTTGTGCAAAATAGTAATGTATATTTTGAGAAAGCCAGTTTGTTACCATGTCCTTTAAAAAATAAATACCTTTGAAGGAAATAAAGTTATAAGAGACTTAGAGCCCATGTGTAGTTCTAAGGGCTCCTGTTTTATTCAGTCCATAAAACTCCACCATGTTTTATGGTCTCCTACATGAACACAACCTGTACATGAGCCGACAGAAGTTCTTGACCGTGTTATGAACACAAAATGCCTCACCCTTATCTCATTTTTTGGCTCCTTTCACCTGCTGCAAACTTCATGGTGGTTCCTTTAAAGCTGCTCTGTTCCAGTGACTCACTTGGAAATTATGGGTTTTCATGCCTAAATGTTCTGTTATGAAAGAGAGAAAAATAAAGATGCTTCACTGTTTTCTCATTTAAGTAGATTTACACAGCTACTATCAGCAGTTGAGATTGTTTTTCAGAAAAGGCATGACTCTGGGGCTTTACCTTCATCTTTCTCTGTCAGAAACCTTCCAGAAAAATCTCTTCCTTATGAAACCTCTTTTTGTTCACTCAGGTTTCCAGTGTGAGCTTTGTACTACAGCAAGACAGGTTGCTGTCTTCCTGGGCAAGAAGAAGCTATGGAGACGTTCAGGAAGAAGTAGCAGCAGCCCAAGTTTCTCAAGTAGCCCGTGAACGGATCAGCCACATGGCCCATTACAGAGCTCAGCTCTATGTGGTGGCTCTTACATTGGTGTAATCAGACCAGACCGATCCATCAATCACAGATGCTGCACGCCCCCACACTGTAGGACACTCCTACCAAATTTTAGTCCTAGTGGAAGATCAAAAGCTGCCGCTGTAATGGCCATAGTGAAGCAGCAGGAGAAATGAATGGCAGGATCAATATGCTGTGTCCAACCAAAGGCAGGGGTATGTTACATAAAAATCAGGCCAGCCCTACGAAGTGAACAATGCCTCACACTACAAAGGAAAGCAACTCTTCTCTACCCAGTCATTGCCAATCTGGGCTGAAAGAAAATTCCTGATCCCAAATCATAATATTGCACAAGTAGCAAACCCAGGCTTTTGACATACAGCAAAATACCTGCACTGAAACACAGCACCAAACCATCACCAATATCCGGGGAAGGAAACCCCTGCTCCCTACTCTTCCTGAGACATATTAAACACTAAGAAGAGAAAAGATGCTCTCTGGAGGACTTGCTCTACATGAGGGAAATCTTCACCATAACGGGCAGCAACTGGGAAGGAATTTTCAGATGCCTAGAGTCGAACTAAGTCAATCAGGGATGCAGATTGGCTAGCTTACCTTGGCCCCAATTCATTAGCATACTCAGTTTTTCAGACCTTTCAGAGTTTATTCTGATCCAATCTGGAAAGCCAAACCGTCATGTCTTGGGGAAGGTCTGTGTTGGGTCAATCTTTTGGAGGGACATCATAGCAGAAGTGTGCTCTGTGTCTCCTAAATAAAAGTATACACTTTTCCAGCTTCAGTGAATCACCACACCAATCTCTGGTACAGACCTTCCCAGCACTCCTAAATCTGAACACAATATGGGGAAGGTTGAATGTCACCTTAGAAGATCTCTTGGAATTAGCACTCTTGTATCAGAGAATTTAAAATATTACTTTTTCCTAGCTTTAATGCCTAATTCTGCACCTTTGCTGAATTACACAATTTAACCTCTTCTTGAACATCTTCTTCATTATTTCTGTGACTGAAAGCTGCTTAGTCACCTCTGTTGCCAGACCTTTTGTACATAATTTACCCACATTTTCTACAAGAATATAATTTAAAGAACTATAGGGAAAAGTGATGCTTCCTAGGTAATAAAATATAGAAATCCCATGATTTATTTCTTGTCCACAGATTCCCTTTAGGGTCTGCAGGCACTCATAACACCAAGAGAGTCCTTGCACTGCCTTCCATAAATACGCTACCAAGTACTGCCACCACTCCTATCACACCACCACATATTGCTCTAGGCAACCACCACCACAGAAAAGTATCTGCTGGGATTCGGAGTCTGTAATAATCGTAAAATTACTTCTTTTTTTCTCCTGCATTTGAGGTTTGCGCTTGCTTGCCTTAGTTTGCATGCCCAGGAGATTCCTGTTTCCATTTGTTATTTTGGGGACGATAATATTCTCAGTGACACTGCACTACTTTCCTTCTATTGATTTCTTTCCCATGCACCAGGGAACATAATCTTAGGATGAGCATTTTGCATATGCCATTCACTTAGAGCATTGGTTGTTGAAGCAAAGATCAATGATGGACAAAAATATCTGTGTTCCTCCGCAGAGCACTTAAATGTAGTCTGAGATAGAGGAATGGTCCCAAGAACAGCTGTGACATGAGGTTCTTCAAAGGGCCATAGCTAATTCTGATTTCTCCTGTGTCCCAGCACAGTGGCAAGTAGCAGCCAGTCCAGAGCAAAATAAATCAGATACCCATTCTCTATCACTGCTTTGTTCTGTGGGCTGATTCATGGCAAAAAGGAAGGAAGCATCATCAAGGCTGATCACGTGGAAGCAAATTTAGCAGGAGCAGGGCTCAAGTCAGGATCCAGTTGCTTGTCAAGAGCACAATACTCCCCCCAACTTAGCCCCCTGGTAACTCATGCAAAGATAAAAAGGGAAATCTCATCTCACTTTCTTCCCCTCTGTAAGTGAGCAGATAAATTTAATTTTTCTCTTTTCCTGAAGTCTCTTCTGATTGAAATACTCACATTCAAAAATCTTTGCTGGAACAAAATCTGCACATTAATTCATCTGGGACTGCAAACTTCTAAATAACGTAATTTGGATTCTCCTTGGTTACACTTCTTTGGCACTGGCTGTACTGGAGTGATGTCAATCAAAGAGGAAAAGTAATCTCACTTACTTTATTATTGCTCCATACTTGATTCCTTTTCTTTCCAGTTTATCCATTTGCAATAATAAAGAGATCTTTCACATGATTACTGGGTAGCATAACTAAGTTTCCACAGCTTTCGTCACTGAAATGTCCTTGCTATGAAATTCCATGCACAAAAGAGAAGGTATAGCAAAAGTTCATTTGGAAAAGAAAATACTCCATATTGGTACATTAATTACTGTCTAATAGTCAAATTCTTTGCATATTATTGTTCTAATTTTATCCAGCAAGACACAGAAATTGCTGGGCAAAGCAATCATCAAAGCACATAAGCATATGTCCTGAATAGATGCTTTAAGTTCATTTGGTCAAGTACTTTGCTGAACTGGGAGCTCTATGTTTTACAGGGACTGCTTCCAGAAGTCTGGCCCACTAAAAAGTACAGACTAACAGACAAGGAAGCATAAGGCTGACAAAAGGAAAAGCAAACTTGAAATTAAATGATGACTACTTCTGCTTCAGATAATACATGATCTTAGTGACATAATGAAGCATGAATTAAAATAAAAAATAAAATTATTTTAATAGTCAAGACCTATCCACATCCTTGTCCTCAGCCCATAATCGTGGAAGGACATCTATGAAAAACAGGTAGAGACCACATGGATAGAAAGAGTGTAGGGACAGGCAAAGGCGATTTTTAGGAGATGAGGACAAATGACATGTCAAAGCTGATGCCACTGGCAAAACATAAAGGACTGTTGCTGTAAAAAGATGAGAGGCATGGATGAAGCAGAGGTACAATACTGGAAGAAATAGAAGCTTTAAGTGATACAGAGTGAAACAGTAAAGACCTACATGCAAGACTTCTGATTTGACCCACTATAAGCATGGTTTGACATAAATATGCTGTCATCATAGCAGAGAATGAGAGAAATCTGTCTCCATCCTATTCCACAGTTCATCACCTTAACATAATCATCTCTGCATGGTTTGTGAACATCTGTGAATAGGCATTTTGCTTCATTTCCATACTCACATGTACTTTTTAATTCTGTTCTACTCATTGTTCAAAACTGATTCTTTAGCCTACCAGCCTAGCCTGAAATGCTATTATCACAACAGTTTTTTGAAGTGTTTTTCCAGATAAAAGATAGACACAGACTTCTAGAAACACTTTAAGGACTATAGTTCCATGAAACCTGAAGTCTTAAGATAACAAAGTGATAAGGCACTGATCAGAATATTCTTCTGCACTTTCTGATAGGGAGTGTCAGAAAGAACTTAGCTCTAAAATAGCTTTTAATGTCAATGTACTTTTCCAAGAAAAGAAACATTGTTTTCCACACAAAGTTCAGGGTGTGCAGGTTTGTAGTGGAAGTCAACTTTTTGTTAGCATGCAAACAAAGAACTCGGTAAATATCAGCATCTAATCATGCTATTTTACAGTAACAAAATTCCTGCTATTATGGCTCCCCTGACAGAGATGCATTATGAGAAAGAAATAAATTGGAGACAAATTATCATCTCCAAAAAACATAATAAAAAGAGACAGGACTGCTTTTGTTCAAATGAATTTTCTGTTTTGGGATGCATGAGTTATTAATCATCACTGCACAGGGAAGTGACTTCTTCCACTCCAAGAAATGAAGACTAAAGTTAAAACAAGGTGGGTCAAGATTTTTATCCTAAGCACAGGAATCAAACAGGAAGGTATCTCCTCTGCCTTAGCATAGTCTTTTTGTATTTAAGCAGGTATAAATGAGATCAGAATATGATAACCTTTCAGATACCTACAGGGAAAACACTCAAACAGCAAAACACCATTTCTAGACAGTTTCAGTAAATGCATTGCGCTGGCAATTTAATGACTAATTGCAAAATCTATTATCTTGGAGATGAAAAGATTTTTGAAGATTTAAGATCAGATTTCAAGTTCAAGAAAAGCAGGAAACAAAAAAGGAATGATAAACTAAATACTAGAAAACACATGCATGACTCAAAGTCCTACAATAGAAACTGCTGTAAATTCCATACACATTAATATGACTAAAAACAATTACACAATACGCTTTGTATCAAATGTGAATTAGAAAATTTCAGAGAACCATTGAAAACGAAAAGGACAAAGAAGCATGAATCTTGCTTTGCCAAAATTAATCAGCAAATGACTAGGAGGGCAGAACAGTAATGCTTACCAGGCAAGACACAACACCTGGACAAAGCTTAGGAGGTCACCATCTTCAAAAGCTAACCATTAAAACTGCCAGGTGTACGAAGCATCTGAGGCACTGAAATGTCTAAGGCAACTTATTCGGCAGCGTACAGCTAAACAAAGAGGGGCACAACAACCCAGAAAAATGTGGAGAGCAAAATCTTATGTTAGATATGAAGGAGCTTCTAAATATTGTTACAAGGACCTGGCTGTCTGAGCCTCACTATGGTTACATAGTGAGACAAGACAATAACTCTCACTGGATAAAATTAGCCTCTGTAGGAAAGGCCAGTTTTGAAGACTCAAGTGGGACATAAATAATGCAAAAACCTTATGATGACTCCTCTCAATGGATCCTTTCTAGAAGGAGAAATAGAATATTTGGGGCAAGAAAAATAGGGCTGAGTTAATTAAGAGTTGTTTTTCACATAAGCTTCTGGGCCAGAGTCTGGCGTTGGACACGATGATCCTTGTGGGTCCCTTCCAACTCAGGAGATTCTGCAATTCTAGATTTCATGCACATTTTGGTAAGTTTTGGATTATTTTCCCTGTCTTTTATCTCAGTCTCTGAAACGAAAACAATCTTCAGTTTTCGAAACTATACTTCAGAGCTTCAAGTGCACAGAAGGCATAGAAACATGCAAATCCTTGGCTAACCTGGGAAAAAGAGAGTACTGAGAGTAGTCAGTGAAATGCTGGAAACTGAGCCATTAGCTGGCGTAGACAGACATAATGTAAACTGACAGCACAAACTCAAAACATTAATTGCCAAGCAAAATGAACTCTGCATACTTGTACGTACAAGAAAATGCTATGGAAGTTGCATACCAGCTAATTCAAGAAGATCACAGGGATCTGGCACAAAGAAAGTACATCTGATTTTGAATCAGGACATGAAGCAGATTCCACAACCACTCTTACTTACATCACTACCAGTGGGAGACAAATTTCAGACAGGACCAACATTTACACATACACAGATAATAAAAACAGGAAAGATCTTCTGCACATGCAAATCTTACCTCTATATAATAGACTCCAGGGCATGACATCAGTCATCCTTGCAGTAAACTCTAATCATTCAGGGCTATAATTAGACAATAAGGCGAAGGTGGGCCAACTGTGCTTTTTAAGAAAATCAAACCCAATCTTTCAACCATTCAGGTCAACAGGAGCCAGGGTGGGAGGCAGTGGGAAGGGAAGAAATGAGACGGCAGGTTAGAGGTGCACTGAGAAATCCATGTGCAGAAAAAGAGAATGGGGGACCCTCAATACCCCTCACTCCTATGTAGTCACTGACACGTGCTGGAAAGCATTAGATTCTTTCTGCTTCTTATCTTCTTTCTACCCCAGCCCCTTTTTAACCATCTGATGCCTCCCCCAGCCATAATCCCACCTCCATAGGACTGTACACCTACTATCTTGCTCTCAGAGGCTTCTTGGAAACACCTCCTCCCACATGTACCATGAGCAAGGAGGGGACAGGCATCCTCCTCTTACTCTCCACAATAAACAGGAGAAAACCAGAAGGAAAAGAAGAACATAAAAAAAGTGCAAGCATCTTTAGTCTAAACAGACAAAGGGACCATGGGAAGAATCTGTAGAAGGGAAACTAAAAGGAGAGGCAAAGTCCAGAAGATGGTAGGCAGAAGAACCAGAAGAGCAATCCATCTCTCCTAAAACTGATGCAGTATCAAGCTCAAATCTTCCTTGCATTACTTTAGATTGAATACAGGGAAATTTAGTATGTGTCTAATAACCAGCATTCAGCAGATAGTTCAGCCATGTTTTAAAAGCCTTTATAATGTCCTATCTTTATCGGATTTCCTACCTCTAATGTCAGATATTTACTGAGACCTACTCCTTCTCCTTGCTGGAGACTCTCTCTGTCCATGTATCTATCATGTATAAGAACCTACATTTTACTAAAATATCTGTATTTACTGTATTTTTTCCCAATATCGTCTATTCTCTTTAACTTATCCTTGTCCTTCATTATGTGAAAGCAGAAACAAAATTAGTGTCCACAGACAAACTGAGGTGCAATTCATGGATACAAACTGAGAGAAGGATAAGCAGAAACCCCCTCTGCTGTCATGCATGACATTCATTCCTCTCTTAATTAATGCCTCTTATTCCCTTGGTATTGCTTTGTCCATTGATAATTTCTCAAAACAGCTCATTATTTTAGCTAACTGATTATATTCTTTCTTCATAAAAGGCATTTATTATTCGCCATTTTAAGAATTATTTCTACAGCCTCAGTTTAGAGACAAGATGTTTTGCTTTTGTTCTTTGTGAAAGGCTTGTATTTTAATCGTCACAGCATAATTACAGTATTTTACATAAATATCAACATAAAATCTGGATCTTAACTACAATATTCTCCATTTAGCTAGTTAAGTGCTTCTGTGTTTTCCATTACTTTTGTGTTTGACCATCTCATGTTGCTTAATATGTTTTCATAGGGCCCAGATATTTGCCGGGATAGAGAACTGAAGAAAGGATGGAAAGTTTGGGGCACGGCTTCATCAAAAGAATAAACAGATCCAGATCTGCACTACTGATGGGGAGGTTGGGTTTGTCTGCCCACATGCCCAGCCCAGCACGCTCTCAGGCTCCTTGTGCAGGCACCAGCTCTGACAGAGCAGTGCAGTCAGCCAGGCTCATCAGCCAGAATTACAGCTGCTTTTCTCTGGGCATCAGGGCTGTGTACTTCTGCCTAATAAAACCTTTGGTTGCATAAAACATAGATGGGGTTTTAAGCAAACTGACATACTGAAAGGTGTCCCTCCCTTCCCATGGTAGGTGACTGGAATTAGGTGATCTTTAGGGTCCTCTTCCAACCCAAGCCATTCTCTGACTCTGTGAAAACAGCTTCTAAAATGAGGTCTTGTGAAGTGGTTGTAATTTGACAAGGAGTAATTTTTTTCCCATAGAATTTAATTCAACCTGCAAGATATGGCATGCAATAACATTCCTCCTCTACAACTGTGCAGGGTGCTCTCCTGAGGAAGCCTGCCAACTCATTTTAGATATTGGCAACAATCTGGACCTTTCTCACAATGCCAGGACGCAGATCAAACAGGAAGCACAAGCAGCAATACACTTCCTCTTTGTCATGAACAGGTACTATAAATCCTTAATCAAGTTACTAAGCCTCTTTGCACTCTTTGACATAACTAGTTGTGGACTTCGCTATTTATTCTATTGCCAGAAGTGGGAAAGAGGTGCAGGATTACACAGTAGTGATTTCATGATGTTCTCTCAGGATACCGCAGGACAGCAGTTCTGATTATGCAGCTGGCATGTCAGCCTTCTGCAATCTCATCACTACAGGAACGGTAGTGGAAGAGTTTATGCAGCTGCATAGACTGTCAGGAATAGATCAACTATTACAAAATGGCATAAGTTGAAAGAATAGGGAAATTATAAAAAAGTAATTTAGAGTGAAAGAAAGTTCTTTTAAAAAGCTTCATGCTATCAAACTGTGAGGGAGAAAAGATCCTAAATACTTCTGATGGTCTCCAGCCTGATATTTTTCACTGCTCTGGGATTTCCAGATAGTTGTGATTAAGGAAAGACTGCCTTGGTTATCAGTACCTCGTTCCTCTTCTGAGATCCTGTCTTGGCTAGAAGTAAGACAATCTTCCAAGACGTGTTTTCCCTTCCCAAATACAATGAATTTTTGTTCTAAGACTAATATCATCCCCATTTCATCCCTATTTCAGGATAAAACTGCCCATTTCTAAGTGTTGTTTGGAATCCCGGGAAGCCATCTGTTCAGGAGACATAAGCTTCCCAAAGTACCCCAACCTGGCATTTAACTTCATCTCAGACTCATAGACAAGATCACAATAGACAACCAATTTTGGTTCCAACTGGTGATAGGAGGGGAGGTGTAAGTACACCTTTGAATACTCTGTGATTTTGATAAGTATTAACCTAGCAATAGCATGAAGGGTCATGAAGGGTTTTATTAAAAATACAGGGGAAGTAAAAGAGTTATCAAATTGTGTTGGTTTAGAGTATTCCTGTGATGTTATTTCAGCTCTAACAATAATAAATTTGTTATTTTTTTTCATACTAGTATGTTTTCATTTACTTGGCAAAACTGATGACAAAAAAATGTATCAAAATGTCACTGTATCATCTGAGAAAGTAAGTACTTAAAACAGTGGTTTGGTTAAATTATCTTCTCTGGCCTCCTTGGAGGTAAATTGGGATTACTGGGCTCTAATCTTGTGAAAAAGAGCCTTTGCAGAATACCATACGGGTAAAAACATAATGAGCTTTACTAAAGTTCAGCAGAAGGTGTATGTTTGTTTGCAGTGACTAAGCATATGCAAGTAGGAGGCAATTACAGATGGCTGGAAATATGCTACTACTGCAAAACACATATGATGTTTTGCATCCCAGAGCAGAGAGCAGAAATGCTCTAAAGTACCAAGCTTGGCTACTAGCTAATACAGTGATGCTGAATTTGTGTTATTTGGGGCCACAGCATCACACACAGCACCTGCAGATCAGCAACGAAAGGTTGCTCACTTCTGTCTCTTAAATTGAAAACAAGTTAATGCAATCACGAAGAATATGCAGAGATAAGAGGAATGTACCAAGTGGAAAACAATATCCAGATACATCCAGTAAAAGCTGCATTAAAAACAAAAGTATGAGTAAACTGTGACACAGTCATGCTTAGGGCATACAGGAACAAAATCTCTTAACTACATGAGCCAGAGAGGTTAGCCTGCCTTCTCTCCTCCATTAGGGGCTGTCTTATCTACTTCTTTGCTATACTACTGTTCTGAGATTGTTGTGGGCTGCTGCTGACTGTAAAATATTAATTTGAAGTGTATTAATTCTCTTAGATATACTTTACATGTGTATTTGTGACTTTACCTAAGCAGTCACTGGTACCCTGAGACACCAGCCTTCACAAGACTTACCAATTTGCATCTTAACTGGGCAGGTGTCCTGGAGAGGCTTATCAAGGAATGGCTTTGGAGGTGTTGAGTGGGAACTGTCATTAATGTGAGGTTTGTTGGAGAGGTCAGGGAAATCAACAAGTCACAGTCACTTCCCGCCTACGAGAAGGAACAGAGACCTGGCATTGGATGACAGGTTTGTATTTGGAAAAGAGATGTTTACAAAATAAACCCAAACCAACAACTTCAAAACCAAACCACAAACCACTCCCTATTCCACCCATTTAGATTTCAAACCAAAGAATGATCCTACTGATGTCTACCAACTGACCTGAGGTGGGCTGACTGGAAAGAGACACCCTGATTTTAAGAGAAAACAAGTCTATAAAAGGATAGAATGCATGACTAGGATCCACGCTACGGATCCCATCAGCTTTGCACTAGGTGAGAGAAAACACAGGTAACCAGGCATTTTATATAGATATAAAAATATATTTATATTATACATAATAATAATACTATACAATAAATCATATTGTATATTATAGTACATTATACATAATTATGTTTTATATAAATTATATATATAATTTATATAAATTGGAGCTACTCATTACTTTCTTCTTTCTTTATTTTTTTCCCTTCTAATGTCTGTTCAGCAACCTTATTGCAGGGTCAGCAGGGCATAGAATTCTGCCTTTAAGCCTTGAAATTGCATCAACGAGTGCAATTGCATTTTGAAAGACTGGAAAAAAGAAAAGAAGCAAGGATTTCCTGCTTGAATACAGGAGGTAATACACATTAGTACACCCTGGCCAGAATTTGCATGTGCAGCAAAGCTCTAAGAAATAAGTCAAACTGAGGCCTCTTTTGCTAAGAGCATTCATACTTCCTCTGTTAGGAAGTTAAGACCCATATACAATGATGCAAAATAGGCTCATCGAGAGGACAAAAATGAGTATTCATTTTTTTACTCTAAATTGTCCGCTTATGACTTGACAGGAAATCTTGACTGACTATCCTTGTAGGCAGTGTGAATGGCCCTAAGAATGTGCTAGAGATGTTTAGTCTATTCTGGTGGAACTGGTCACTGAAAACATCTCAACTTGATCTTAAACAAGGTAACAAAGGCGTAATTTGAACAAGTTCTACTCTCACCCTCAGGGGTCTACCACGTGCATTGCCTCTTCCTTCTCCAATGAGCCTCATGTATTTGCTTCCTCAAAGTTTCCATCTTCAGACTATCAGTAAAGGTTGCTGTTAGGTTGACAGTATGCCTTGTAACACCCTTTCAAAGGGACTGAGAGAGAAAATCCTCACCAGGATAAGTACCCAGCAATTCTAACTCCCTCTAAGAAAACAGAGCTCTTATTGAAGCAGTATTTCAAATTTTCTGGATTTTGCAGTACTGTCAATCATTAAGACCTATACTCCACTGTGAAGTAAAATGTGGTGGCTTGATGTGCACAACCCCTGCTGGCCTCTTGGAGAATGACTGTAGGTGGATGTGGGCTGGACCTCAGCCATTCCAGTGGGTGGAATGAATTGGAGAGTAGAGTCACTCCAGGAAGGGCCAGAAGAGCTTTTTCACTAGCTCCAGCACCCAAAACTGGGCATTTTTACTATTGGTAAAAAATAGCACTAGAACAACAGGTGGAAGTGTATTTACATTAAGAAGCTGATGGTCCCTTTTTTTCATTATTTTTCAGGTGCACGATGACTAACCAATTGATGCCTGTAAGAACAAATCTTACCACAAAGAGGAAAAGTCAATGCTAATTAGCAACAAAGTAGTTTAATTGAATAAAAATGCTAGGACAATCTCTGAATACGCTTATCCTTGAGGGCAGAGTCACAGCCTTTAAATTCTAAGCCAATGAGTGTATTAACAAAGAAAGAACCATGATGGAAGTTGCGATAAAATTGACTGATTTTTGCCAGAAAATACAACTAAGATTACAAAGTTAGTAAGATTTAAGAAACAGAAATTAGGCTACAGAAAGCTTCCAATGGGGTTAAAAAGAAAACTTATCTGTCAAGAGGTTGTTTTCCATAAACTAACAAAAAAAATTCTTTCATGTTCTATCAAGTAGCAGAGATATTTTTAGACTACATAAATTACTAGTTTTATAAGATCCAATGCTATTTTGGTAAATAATATATCAATATCTGTGTTCCTAATTATAGTCCAAGAATGAAAAGCACTTTTTTTGCTGTTTTGTAAAACATACTAATTTTTTGAAAAAGCATGTTTATCAGCCTGATAGCAATCTTGACAGTAGAACCAAGTTTATGAGTGCACTCTGAATCACTACAAAATTCCTACTTTCTGCTTTTCAAAAGTTTCTCAATTACTCATCTTTTTTTTTTTTTCCCCACTATCACCTAGTTTACTCAACCTAAAACATTAACTATGACAGCATTGTGAATGGATTAAGATGACATCTGACTCTGGTACGCCTCAGGAACAATGTTCTGTGAGTTGTTGCAAGGATACTTTTCAGACAAAGAAATGCATCTGTCCACATGACAGCAACAAAATATAGGGGAAATTATATTCCTTATTCAACAGCAGGACTCTATTGTCCTGACACAAGGAAAGATGTGAAAACCATGTTGTACTTTGAGTTTGGTTTTTTAACTGAATTCATAAACTAAAAATACATATTATATAAATAATGTACATAAATACTTAATAAATCCCAACAGTTTCAAAATACTGCTTTTCTGACTCTTGACTTAACAGTTTTGATACACATCCAAAACCTCTTTTAAGAAAACAGAAGTTGTTTTAAAAGTACAGCGCTTGGGCCTTTACTGAAAATGGGATACATACTGAATGTGATATAAAACTGTACTTCAACCATAGCCATTTAACAAAAGGGAAGACATATCTATGGATAAAGGGAAACACAACACTACAAATGTTCTTGATGTCCTACACACTTCAGACCAAACTCAGTTAGAATGCTGTCACTAAACATAAAACAAAATAATGCAAAAAGGCTTTAAAGATTTGGCCAGCAAGATAAGTACTCTTGGGAACTTTGCTATTTTCAAACAGACTTGTTTCTGACTGTGCATAGTATAAGAGTTATATCATGCTGGCAACAGATTAATAGGAAAGAAATAGATGGGAAGTTACTCCTGCTTACTCCCTGCTCTGCTTACTTCAAGTTTGTTACCAAAACCACCTTTTAGAAATGCTTCTTCATGCAAAATTATTTATTTTACAAGCTCACTAAACTATCTTGGTGCTTATGTAACAATCATTCACACAGTCTGAAGTGTTTCCCTAAAGCAGCACGTTGCCTAAGAGGCGAATTGCTATTATAAAAAATGTTGGGTTTTTTTTAGTTCCATTCAAATGAACCCCCTCACAGCAAGGGAAAAACTGAACACATCAAAACATTTCTTATCTAATTTTTCGTAACAAAATACTGCACTTTAATAGATGAAGGAAAAAAAAAATTGCCTTGTTTAGGTTTTAGAGTTACAGGACACCTGAGGTTAGAAGTGGCTTCTGTAGGTCATTTGGTGCAATCCCTATTGCTCATGCAGGGCCACCTGGAGCCAGTTGCCCAGAACTATGTCCTTTGAACTTTTGATTGTCTCCAAGGATGGAGTCTCTACTACCAACCTGGGCAACCTGTGCCAGTGCACAGTCATCCTTAGAGTAGAAAAAGTGTTTCCTGGTGATCAGAGGAAACCTCCTGTGTTTCAGTTTGTGCCTATCGCCCCGGTTCTGGCAGTGAACACCACTGAAAAGAGCCTAGATCTGTCCTCTATGCACCTCCTTTCATGTATTTATATTGGTGAGATCCCTCCAAGTGTTCTCTTCTCCCAGCTAAACACTCCCAGCTCTCTCAGACTTCCCACACAGGAGAGATGTTCTAGTCCCTTCATGATCCTTGTGCCACTCCATTGGACTCCATCCAGTATGTCCACGACTAAGGAGCTGACTGGCCTATAGTTCCCTGTGTCTATCTCTTTAAGATTTCTTATAGAATATATAAATAAAATACACAACATGACTATAGAGTATACAAATGAAAACACTTTTCCCTTTTACTGCAATTACATCTTTTTGAATCCAAGACTTGTTAAAAACAGCCTGGACTTTTTAAATGTTGATGAGAACTCTCTCTTTCACTATAAAGTCACAAGATTTCAAATACATCTACTAACAGAATTAGACAGGGAAAAATCTGTATTAGAAGTATACCAGACTCAAAGAAAGCAGAACACTAAGTCTTAAGCCTTATTGTTCCAAGTCAAAAGTATAATCTTCTCACCTTTGTATTGTTATCTATACTACAAAGAAATCGGTTACATTTAATAATTGTTTCTAAGGTATAGGTGAAAAGTCAGCCAACTAATGCTACAGATTCACTACACATCTATGGTGACCGAATAAAACTTTAACTTATTCATAGCAACTCTCTTCAAAGGGAAAAGATAGTCAGTCTCCACACTGTCTGGGGAGTCCCGGAGTCTGCTTTGAATTCTACCATTGCATTTTATGTGGCAGCATTTAACCTGCATTGTTTCATGGATCAGCCTCCTGACTTGTAAAATGGAGATTTTTCTTTCTTAAGCTAAAACAATCAGAGAAAACACAACATAGTTCCATTTTTTTCTATATTTAACTATATTAAATGTGCTTAATACCACTGAGGGGATTGGAAGTAGATGAGCTTTAAGTTCCCTTCCAACCCAGACCATCCTATGATTCTATGATCCTCTGTCAAATTTTCCAAAATAAATTTCCAATTTTTTAAAATATATTACAAAGTACTATATTTCAGCATTTAGGACACTGTCATTTTAGCATCAGTGTTGCATTTGAACAGGAACAGCTATCCACTGTGGGTGCTGGCTGGTGCACAGAAAGCACACACAACCATATACTGTGGGGTTTAAGCAGCATCTAGTGGCTAGCCTTATGTAGGCAGCCATCCTATTTAGCTCTATTTTCTCTTACTGTATTTAGCATTCAGGAAGGGAAAAGGTGCATTCCATCCGTTTCAGTAAACATGATCCAAAGGATCTTTACATGTCACTACCTTTAAGGGAAAATAAGAGGAAAAAAAGCACTGTAGACTACTAATCACACCCTAAAAACTGGACCATATTTATCATTGGAGAAAGACTGAACTATCTTCAACCAAAGAACACAGAAATTAGGTTTCAAATTCACCTTGCACAGCAATTTGTTTTTTATGCAAAATAGCAACATGCCATTCAAGTAATAGGAGGTACTGAGTGCTCACTCCACTCTTGTAGATGTCATAAGACAGTTGGAGGCTGTCTTGAGCACAGTGATCATGAAATTTACCTCAGTGATGGAGAAGGTCATAGAGCAGATCATTCTGTGTCCTATCAGATGGCACATGCTGGACAACCAGGGGACCAGGCCCAGCCAGCATGGGTTTATGAAAGGCAGGTTCTACTTGACCAATCTGATCTCCTTCTATGACAACATGACCCACTTAGTAGATGAGGGAAAAGCTGTGGGTGCTGTCTACCTGGACTTTAGTAAAGTCTTTGACACTGTTTTCCACAGCATTCACCTGGAAAAACTAGCTGTTCATGGTGTGGATAGGTGCCCTCTTTGCCGGGTCAGGTCCAGAGAGTGGTGGTGAATGGAGTCATATCCAGTTGGCAGCTGTTCACGAGGGCTGTTCCCCAGGGCTCAGTACTGGGGCCAATTCTGTTTAATATCTTTATCCATGACCTAGGAGAGGAGTGCACCTTCAGTCAATTTGCAGATGACACTAAGTTGGGTGGGAGTGTTTATCTGTTGGAGAGCAGGAAGGCTGGATTGATGGGCTGAGGCCAATTGTATGAGGTGCAACAAGGTGAAGTACCAGATCCTGCACTTGGGTCACAGTAGAAAAGGACCTGGGGGTGCTGGTCAACAGCAGCTGAACATGAGCCAGCAGCGTGCCCAGGTAGCTAAGAAGGCCGATGGCATTCTGGTCTGTATCAGCAATAGTGTGGCCAGCAGGACCAGGGCTGTGATTCTCCTTCTGTACTTGGCACTGGTGAGGCCCTGTCTCAAATCCTGTATCCAGTTTTGGACCCCTCACTTCAGGAAAGGCATTGAGACGCTGTAACGTGGAAGGGCAATGGAGCTGTTGGAGGGTTTGGAACATTATGAGGAGTGGCTGAGGGAGCCAGAGATGTTTAGCCTGGAGAAAAGGAGGATCGGGGAAGCAATATTACTTTCTACAACTACCTGAAAGAAGGTTGTAGCCAGGTGGAGGTCAGCCTTTTCTCCCAAATAACAAGCAATAGGATGAGAGGAAACGGCCTCAAATTGCACCAGGGGAGGTTTACATTGGATGTTAGGAAACATTTCTTCATGGAAAGGCTTGACAAGCATTGGAACAGGCTGCCCAGGGAAGCAGTGGAATTCCTCTCCCTGAAAGTGTTCAAAAAATATGTAGATAGGGCACTCAGGGACGTGGTTGAGTGGTGGACTTGGCAGTGCTGGGTTAACAGTTGGACTCAATGATCTTAAAGGTCTTTTCCAGCTTAGACCACTTCATGGTTGTATGAGAAAGGTTTTTTGCCTATGATAACTTTAATGAATGCTGCACCCTGAGTCAGGTAAGTGACCAGCAAGCAAATTCTTGTAGATCCTGAAGGAATGTTTGAAGTTACTGTTCCTGGTTGCATTTCATAACATGCTCTGCAACTATAGAAATGCAACAGGTTGTATGAGCACTACTAGACTGCTTCAGTGGAGTCAGCTTGATTATAATTGTTTGCCTTTCAGCAGTGATTTAAGTTATTCTAGCAAATACAGCTTTACAGCTCTTCTGCTTTTTGGAAGGTTGTAAAAAGTTTCCCAGGGAACATCTGAAAATAAAGCTGAAGACATGCATTGATGCACCTGATGAAGGATAAATTGTGAATGCCCTACACCTTTAATTGAAATAAAGCAAAACACACCTGTTGATTAAATAAAGGAAAACATCTTAAGGTTTTCAGTACTCAGCTCAAAATAAATTGCTCTAAGGTACTGAAAAAGGGGGAGGGGGTTACATCTGGAGGTAAAAATCAACTTGGCCTGCAAATTCTAATACCTGCTGAAGTCATATTTAATTAAACAGTTTATTCTGTTCGTTTCTCAAATTTGGACTCATGTAAAAAAAAAAACAAAGCAAAACAAAAGACTCCCTTAAGCAGTGTTGCATTTCACATACATGAAAAATATGTAACTTTAAAAAAAACCCCAACCGTGTGATTCAGTACATCACACAACAAGTAACATGGTATCTCAGAGGTCTCTGTTCCCCATTAGTCCTGTCATCTCCATTACGCTCCTTCTTTCCCAAGGAGCACCACAAACATCTCCTCCTTCCACCTCTAAAACCCCCTTGTCTGATAGCCCCTACTTCTTCTGTGGGATTCAACAGAAGTAATTTCATGTATCAGTACCTCTTCCATGAGGACAGCTAGAGCAATTGCACATAATATATGAGAAAATGTATCTTCTATTGCAGTATCAATGTTTTAGTAACTCATCTGAAGGAATAAAAACAAATGAACAGGTTTTACTCCATTTCAAAAAGTTAAAGATTATAGTTTGCCATCATAAACATCACTGTTTTCAAAAAAATCAGTGTTGGATTCAAAGCTTTTGAAGCTAGTGAAGACCATTAAGAACTGCCTGAATGCCCACACACAAGTTATATAAATTTAAATTTTCTTTAAAGGAATTTGCTTCAAATGATGCAAACCTCTTTCCAGGATTCAGTCAGTTGCATGGCCAGTTACACACATTTGCATGTGTCACATGAAAGCCATGCCTAAACTAGGTACCACACATGGTTTTGACTTGCACTCAGCTTTAGAAATAAGTGGCTTCAAAGTTGCTGTTGCAAGTTTGCATTAAAACGAGGCTAAGAACAACCCAATGTTAGACTAGCATATTGTTCGTTGCAATAACTAATATAAAATAATAACTGTTTCAAGATGCTTTGAAACAAAGATTCCCCCTTTCTAGACCAAATAGATACAGAATCTTACTCTCTTATTGGTATGGGGTAGGGGGATTTTTTTTTTAGATTATTTTTTATTTTGAACTTTAATTCCTGAATGAGAAGTATTCTTCTGTCTTGTGGAAAGATGAAGATTGATCGTTGAAGAAATTTAAAATGAGACCTACAAATTGCAGCACAATTTGTGCTGCACTAGAAGCCACTGTGACTGACAGCCAGCAGGGTGTTGCTGTGGGCACCTAACTCCTCCTGACACAAGAAAGGGAACACACAAAGAAATTATAAATGTCATTTCAAATCTCAGAATCATCCAATTCGTACAACGAATGTAAAGGAAGAACAATTTTATAGTTAACAGAATAAGACTGAAATTCAGGTACTTTTAAACACAAATGCTGATGCTAATCAGTATGTAAAAAGCTTGTTGAAGGCATTTCAGTCAAACCTTCACGTTTTTTTCTTCTTCTCTATAAGAAAATATTTCTATGTATTATAATTCTGTTGTAGAAAACAAAAATACTTTCATGAGACAAAGTAATCCGAAGCCTAATTTGTTACAAGTTGTAGACAACCCAAGGTGTCTAATCTTCACAGAAACCTAAATATTAAATTCTGCCCCTTTTTTGGCCACAGACTTTTAGTGAGTGATATAGCATGAAAGATTAACACAAAATATGGATTTATGAATAATTTTAAAGGGAGAGATCAATGTTTTGACAAGATTTTATTGTGAAACATTGGATTTAGAAAAGGTACAAAATGTCAACGGTCAGATGTGTGCCAGTACAGTATTTCAATAGTCTATACATGTGGACAGCTGAATAGCTTCACTTCAGAACAAGTATTTAGACACACTATCTAAAAGGGGGCTGCAATATTCACAGGCTTAAAATACATAAATAACCTGACCCAAAATGGCCATTACTGGTCAATGCTAATCAACATCTGGAAACAGGCTAAAAAGCACAATACAGTACAACAATCTCCTTGCAGATCCACGTTTCAAGAACATCTGTTTATTATGTCAGTAATCTACAGCTCCAGGACATGATTCTCAGGACCAGGATTCAGTTGGATAGTTAACAAATTTAAAAAATTAATGTTAAAAATTAGATTATGGAAGAATACCCACAGGTATTTAATAAGAACTAAACACTGTGAAGCTCCTAAAAATTTTTACGAGATTTATGAAGTCAATTACTTCTAATACAGAACTTCAGTTTGTTTATTTAAAATGTCCTGACTGCAGCTTGAACTGATATCATTAAGTAAGCTTAATTCAAACATTTCATTTTGCTATGCATTTTTGTATTTTAAAACCAATTCCATCAAACCTGGGTCACCATTCAACTGGAAAAAAATGACCCAAATACTAATTCTGAATTAATAAAAGTCATAAATTTGTATATTTAAAAAATTAATAACAACCCCAAAGAATAGTAGCATTCTCTACCCTAGTTCAGTAAGTTTAAAGAAGAGCATTTATAAACATACAAAGTTGATTTTAGGGTATAAAAATACACATATACCATATGAAACAAGGTAGCTTGAGTTTTTCATATTGTTCAGTAGTCTGTCACTGCTGGAACTCATTTGAGCTATTGAAAAGGTGTTCATAGTTCAGTACCTGGGTGAAAAGCCAAAGGACTATAGATTTTAGTTCTTTAATAAAAAATGTGTAGCTGCTTTTACACAATTAAGCTTACTGAAATATCAACAGCTACCCTGTTACCAGCCAGTACCCAGAGCTGACCTAAACCTTCACCCACGTAAGTCTACTTCCCTTTATGCTGATTCATAACTTACCTTCCTGAACAGAGACCTTGGGGTATACTAAATTATTGTTTAATAGAAATTTCTGAATGTGACTAATGTCCGTTGGGAGCAGAGCTAAGTTTAAATTGATATAATTTAGAATCAAAATTCACCCAAAACATTAAAACAACCCACCCTTTGACGCTACATCCATTGCCTTAATTAATTTAAAGGCCACTGGTTTTGGCTACTCTTTTCTCATTGTGTATCTTTACTGGCAGATGTGAGCCTTGCAATTTATTAAGGAGAATCACCGTAAGTTACAACTAAGTACATTAACTCAGACAAAAATGGGAAATAAACGTTTTTAAAACTTTGAGTGTATATCCCTACTTAAGGATGTAACATTGGGAGTACAATGCCTGTTGTGGAATTAAAATTGGTGCTGTGCCAAATGGGGAAAATTTATAAAAAAACCACAAAATTCCAGTGTGGAAAAAAAAAATTTTGTTTTTTTTGTTCAGGAAATGTTCGGTATGAGCAGCACTAACAAAATTCTACACCTCACAGACACAAGCTACGACAGTTATCTAAAGCCAAATTCACTGTCCATCAATTAGCTAGCTAGCTCTTAATGCTGCTTTGAGCACTGCACTAGCCACTTTGATCTTTGTTTCAGATTCCTCTGTACACACATTTATATTTACATAAAACATTTATTAAACATGATTTTAAAACATAAAAACCTTATGTACAAAATACCAACATTCCTATAAATAAACAGTTGGAGAAAGGCACTTGCAAGAAAAATCTACAGTAAATCTTACAAAAACCACACTGCCTCTGTTACTGTACAATAGATAATCTTTCTGTCAATCCCTATCACAAGAATGTAAAACACTAATTACTTGTTATAACTAAGAATATAACCATTACAGTCGTATTTACACATACATATATGCCTCTTTTGAGTTTGAGAGCACCATGATTTCCATTCTAAATTTATATTTTGATACAAAGTAAAAGAACAGTTGCCAGAAACCAGTGTTCAGTGTCACTGCAGATTCATAAACATTTGGCTGACATCAGCGTAATTTAAAAGACTCAGTTGCTACTTTGTAAAAAGTACACCTAGTTTGTTATTGCATGTTGTCCTTTTAGAGAAAGCACTGCAATGTTCTCTATGCAATTGTTTAATACTATTGCTGGCAGAAAGTTTCCAATATCAAAAAAATAAAAACATTCTTCAATCCAGTTGAAGTATTTCATCTGAACAGGAACTAAAAAAAGCTGCATATTAATTATAAAAACATGTAGGAAACATGCCAACTAATCTGGTGTGCAAAAATATTTTTTCCACTACACAGGATTTTAAGGGCTTCACAGAATTACTCAAATGTACATTGAGTAGCAAACCCCACGAATAACCAGTTCCTCAAGGAGATGTGAGGATACTTCCACTTTTATCAAACTTTTTACCCTTTGACAATGCTGCAACCTGTTTGAGCAGTTCTCTGTTTTTGGCCTGCAACACAGACAAAAAAAGTATGAATTACTGAAACATTTCCCATAGTAGTGTCATGTACCGATTTTCTATTGCATTTATGAACAAATTCTCAAAATGTACATGCTGAGAATATTCAAAAAAGGTAATGATCGCTCTCCAAAGATCTGTATATGTTTTTTGATATACATATTCCATCTTTAACAGGAAAAGTAACTACATTTTCTGTACTGCAAAATTTAGTATATCCAGTATTGCATCAAGTGTCTGTTCAGTCTGTGATTTATAAAGCAACTAATTCAGACTTTCTTCTTGGTAAAGTATGCTCTAACAACAGACATCTAACCGCCAATGTGTTAATGCTGAGCCCTTAAATTGGATCCATAGCCCAACGACAACTGATAAATTGTCAGAGAAAAAAATAACATAACCTTTGAGAAAGCCTTTACCTCTTGAAGTGAAAAAGAGATTCTTAGAGTGAGTTTAATTCATGTGGACATTGTCTGTTGACTGCAGAACTGCTGTACAATGCATCCAAAGTTAAACATGGCAACGATCACTCAAGAACTTGGAACTACTGTACTGTAGTGAAAAATGCCGAGTGAACAAGCTGACTGAACAGCTTGAATACATAACTCCACATGAAGTATTTCTCAAGTATTGATAAGCAATTACTCACCTGCAACTGTTCCACAGTTTCCTTGTGAGCTTTCTCCATACTGTTCATCTTTGTCCTCAAGTTAGACTCTTGGTACTGGAAGTCTGCCTTCAGTTCTGTCAACTGAAACCACATATGCTATGAAGATTCCTTGAACTGCTACAGTACACGGCTTCTAATCAGTCTGTGAAATATTTATGGAAGCCTCAGGAATCTCAGGAAACACTGTATTTATTTACTATTGCAGTATTAACAGCTCAACGTTTCAGAAGCACTTTGAAAAGTATCTGTATATATTTTAAATGAAGAAAACAACTGTACTTATGTAACCATGCTGTTTCCTCAAGATTCTGTATAAAGAAGGCTAAACCTCAGCAAAATCTTCAGTTACATCTCTCATTTATATGGTATGGTAACATACGAAAAATCTTCCATACAAAGACAGTATAAAAGATGCTTTTGTGTCATTTTATGCTACAATTTGTCCTAGACAGAAGTTTACATTTCCAAGTTTCACTGCTTCTCGATCCACAACAATGAATTAAACTGCATTACTGGAAACATGTAATTTCAACTTAACTTTTGTGTACGGTGTACTATGGCTGCCACTGGGTCTCTGCTGAGAGAGACACAGATTCAGGTGACATACACGGAGGCATGTGTTTCTAAAGTGTGATACATGCTTCTATCCAAGCGCTGAATGCTTCTTCTGGAAGCACGTGCAGCTGGGTGAACTACTAACAGTTTGCTGTATATGGACCTAGAAGTTTTAGGAATCACTTCTTTAAAAAGTTTAGTTCTTCAAAGCATCCCAACTCACAGGGCTCTTCTGAACCTCTCCGGTCAATCTGGATTTATCAGGAGATGAAGCCTCTTTGCTAGCAAAGGTGCATGCCATAACAAACCAGAGTATGCACTCCTGAACTAATGCACTGAGACTGCTATTACCAACCTCAGTACCTGTCAAACCACATTTAGTGAAACAAGGTATTCAAAAGAACTGTCAGTCAAATGGTCAAGTGCAGGTATGTTGATAGAATGGTATATTATACCTCCCTGTATCCAGACTGCTGCTCTAGGTATGCACTTTATGGCTGTTGTAAATTGCAGGGGATCCAATGCAAAGCCACACACCACACACTACATATCAAAAAAACCTAGTGGTAGTGTTGCACCACAGCAAAGTATGCAACCAGATGAGCAAACACACTACCTGCGAACATTCAGCAAACTGTAATCTCCTCCTAATAATCAAGTCTCAGGGCTCCATGGTAATGCTTTGTTGTCTCACTAACATTTTGTGCAGAAAGACAAACAAGGCTAGTACTGCAAACAATAAGCACCCATAATGACATGGCTGACATCCTGACTCATAACAAAAAATGATGAATGAGGATTGTCTGCAAAGTTTGTGTACGGAGTTGTTTTTGTTGCTATGTTATACATTTCAGAAGTTTTGCTTTTGGAGCATTCCAAACCGTTCAAATGCTGTCCCTACCCCAAATCTTGAGACACAACCTTAACAGGAATTTCCCACAGGTCTGGCTCAGGCTTTTACCCAGTACATGTCTCCAAATTTATTATTTCATTAAAAAAAAAAATTCTGCACTGCATTCATTTGTTGTAAATTTTTCAGCTACGCAAACATTGTACAATATGTTCAGCTTTTCTCCTCCTCATAGCAGCTGCAGAAAGTGACATTTTAAAAGTGAGGAACTCATGCCTGAAGGAGTCTTTAAGTTCAAAGAACTCTGAGGTCAAATAAACAGTTTTAGCAGTGGGGATATTAAAATTATTAGATGCTCTCCCTATGGGAACAGCACAAAACAAGTCACTGCACTGGTTATGCAGAAGCCGGTTACATTTTCTTACCTATTCTTTTTGTTAGCTTTGCCCCATAGATTAAAACTAAAAAGAGACAAGTGAATTTCCTACTGACTCGTGATCTTCTCCTGGCTTTATAAGAAATAGATCAGGGCCTAACGTCTGTCCTTTGAAGAAAATATGTAAAGAGAGTCCATGACAGACTGCTCAGCTCTTTCACATTAAACACTTAAAGACCTGAAATAGCAAGTACTTCCAACCCTAGGTATACTGCAAGTGATATAAATGAAAATAGGTTCAATATCCTTTACAAAACACATCTAAGCATAGAAATGAAGATACTGAACTATGGTTTAAAAGTGGAAGCACTTTTTCTTTCAGGAGGTTTTCCTAACCATCAATGTTTTGATAGGCCACCACGCCCTGAAAATCAAAATTTTACCTGAAAATAAAGTAAATTTATTTTTAATATAATTCCATAACCTACTCAATCCTGAACAGATATTCTAGAGCCACTGTTACAGTGTCTTAAAAGCATCTAGTTATTCAGATGGCAGAGAAATAAGCACTAAGAAATGCAAAGCAAAGTGCACATTTGTAGTTATTTCTCTTTTCTTGTTAGTCATTAGTTTGTTTGAAGGGTGAATCTTTTCTAAGAGTTTCACTGCAGCCATTTGGGCCTGACTATTTCACTTAACTTTTGTTGACTGACATCTATTTAATCCAAGCTTTTCTTTTAGTCTCCGACCACCACGGAGACTGGACATCCTACACTACACATGCTATCAATCTTATAAAACCAAAACATTTAATATTAATACACTATAATGTAAATTTGGACATTGACTTACTGTGGCTATAGTTGCTTTAGTTTAAAGCCAAATAAAAGCTATGCTAAACTCAGAATAGTTACTGCTAAAATATATTCATGGCACAGAAGTCTAAAATTTGTTCTTTAAATGGTAAGATCTGATTAGCTGCTATACAAAACAATTGCATCTGATTTTTGGTTTATGTCACTGTTTTGACATTGTTAGGAGTCTACAAAATAGAAAACAAAATTATGAAGTTCTTATTAAGCAGGTGCAACTTTTACCTTTTTATCTTTCTCTAAAATAGTCTGATCTCTTTGCTGCAGAAGACGTTTAAGTGACATTACTTCTTCTTTCAGCTGACTTATGAGGACAAAGTTGTCAGTCCCTCCACTGTCTGCAGACTGATTTATAGAGCTATCAAAAGTAAAAGACAATAGTTACTTACAACATCAATAGCAAAAAAACCCAGTTTATTTTTTTTTATTTCAAATTGGATAATTAATAATTCCACAAACATCCTTAAGGACTAATGCAAAAAAAGTATGTACCTGACAGAAATGGATGCAACTGGCAAATTACCTTACTAATGGCACACATTACATACACCTGCAGAAATATAATTCAGTATTAGCTTTGAGGGGGACAAACACTTTTTGACTGAAGTAGCCACTTTTATTCCAATTATTTGGTCAGAGACAGAATGAAGATTCAGTCTCCCACATTAAGGTGCAAAAGAATTCTCTAGATACTGGGTCAGCTTAAAGCAGCAGGTTCAACCCTGCCATCTAATTGATAAAACACTGATGTCAGGGAATACCATTGGGTTGATAACTGTTGCCTTGTACATAAACTTTGTTTAATTTTGCTCCAAACAGCTTAAAAGCAGGAAAACAGTGCTAGTTTTCTGCTAATAAAGTAATTTAATTGACTGACAGCACTCAGATGCCACCCAATAATCCATCTGGCTAGACAACAGTTTCACCTCCCTCATTCTTCAGACAAAAAAAAAAAGGCAACTGGCCACAAATCAGTGCTTTATTTGGTAGAAATGGCTCAGCTTTACAAAAATATAACTTTACCTATCTCCATTTGATGGCTTGGATTCCAGTTTGGGTTTTTTCTTTGGAGTTTCATTCTGAATAGCTGCAGAGGATTTATGGCTGAAATCAAACAAAATGTAAACCTAAAGCCTCATACTATGTAACTCTCTAATATCACCATTTGGTACATATAAAATAACTAACTCATGCTCCTAGCTGGAATGCTAGAGACTAGCCAGAAATGCAAGAAAAAAGAAATTCTTTAAATGAAAACTGCAAGATAAATGAAAAGAAAATTAATAAATAATATCATATTTACCTCTGTTTCCATAGTCCCTGATCTTGTTCTGGACTCAGATTGCTGATTCTGAAATACGTGAAATGTACTTGGTAACTGACCAAACATGCCATTATTTCTACGTTTATGTGAATGGTATCTGTACTTGAGAAAAATCCTCCCACCTTTTTTTTTTCCTAATAAAGAAGGAATAATATGAATTTTCAGCTAGACATTGATACTATCTGTCATATTCCTGATCACGCTTTACTACGTCAGGATGTTATAAGGTATTTCTTGGCTAAATATCTATACTATTGTAAGTCACAAGGGGTACACTTCAAGACTAAATCTTTTTGCTGATACCTCCTGATTCTTGTGAACTCTGTATTGCTAATCTCATACTCAGCAAGCCAGTCTAAAGCAGCACTCCTGGGATTTCCATACTGCCATATGAACATTGCACGAAGCAGCGCTCATGGGGTGGCATAAGAGCAAAGTTAAGTTTTGGATCCCTGAAAATAACTACTTCTCAGGTGTAACAATTTGCTTTCAATCATCTCAAAAGCAACTACTGAAGAGCATTGATATAGGAATGTAGAAGATTGAACTGAGTGAAACAGTTCATAGAATCTGTATTTCTACCTCACTGTCTCTATTGTCTGAAATTAGCAGTAACTGAAATGGACAGGGAAAAAGAGTCATATTGACTGGACCAGAAGCAATAGACCCATGGCAGCCTACAGAAAAAAAAAAAGGTGGGAAACCAGGAACATTGTGATCTGTATAGAGATATGCTTACTGTTACAACTCTTGAGTATATCAGAAGCTCTATTCTGTAGTGAAGAGCTAACTATTTTTTTATTTAATCCTTACTATACCTCTGCCACATGCATTAAACTAGATTTAACTTGCTGTAACTTAATTTTCAGCAGATTTGAAAGAACAGGAACAGTACAATAACTCTCTGCATGACAAGAATAATTTTCATCTTCAAATTCCTAAAAACCCAAATCATATTTTTCTCTTTTTTAAAATGAAAGTATATGCATTTCCCTTTTCCTCATTCCAAATATGATTCCAGTTTATTTTGCTTCTATCTTTAAGTCACACTTAGGCAAGTTTCAATCAAGATGAAAAACTATAAGCACTGGAAACATGGAGTTTAGAAGCAAAGTCTGTGTGTCTGAGATTAGGGTCATTACCATTGCAGCCACAGGATTTACTATCCAGCACAAAAAATAAGCAGTTCTAAAGTTATGCTGTCATAAGCCTACCAGCGAAAATAAGAATTGTGACTACTACTATGGCAGCATAAAACCAAAAATGAATTCTAGGGTTTTTGACTAAATAAATTGGTTATGTAGGGCAAGGTTGGTACGCTGTTGATGCCATGGCCACAGATGACATACTGAGAAAAGATGCAGAAGATGGGACAAAACTACATCAAATGTTATCAGTGACACTAACTGAAGTAACAGTCTTATGTCCCTGTGTCAGTATCACAGCCACCCACAAACTGCCTATTCCAGCAAGATTTGATTATAAAAATTAGCAAAGAGATACAAACTGGTCCCAGACTGAAGATAATCCCACAGTATTGCTTCTGCTTCTCCATTTACCTGCGAGTATTTGCGCACAAAGCAGTCGGGGTGAAGTAAGTCAGGGTGGGCATTCTGAATGAAGCAGCTGTACTGTGCTTACTGCAAATACACATCTTTTATCCCATGGTAAATACGTGTAAAATAGCAGTTATCACACAGCAGTCACTGCTTAGAAAACTAAATCCAGTCTACCACTAACTTGTTTCTGTAGCCATTCCGTGAGCTTTTTTCTAGACTTGCTACCAATTTTAACCTCAACTGCTTTTTGCTAAACTCCCTTCATTCAAACGGTAAGAATACAAGGATTTTGACAGGCCATGGAAGAGCAACATTCCGCTACTGCTTTTGACACCATGTTTCAAACAGCTTTTTATACTAACTTTGATTTTATCTCAGTACAAACAGTACACAGATGAAGAGCTACCAACAGCTACTTTAATTTTTGAAATACTTACTTATGATGACTGCTGCTGTGGCGATGATGATGGTGGTGATGGTGGTGGTGTTTTGAATGATGCTGGTCTTTCTCAGTAAGAGATGAGGATGAGGAGTTAGAATGTGAAGATCCTAGGCTCTTCCTCTGTTCTTTTGTCTTCTGCAGCACTCTCTTGTAGGACAGCGTGCAGAGCCAGCACAACAACTTTCCATCCACCTTTTGGGAAATAATTCATAGAGGGGTTTATTTCCAAGTACACTTGCACTAGAGAGACGTGCTCAGTATTTGCAAGAAAAAATTGTTTCATCTGTTATCTTTGGGAAAAACACAGACATCTTTCTGGTATGAAACATCACTACTGTACCTCCAATGTCTGCAAGTTATCTTTTAGTAAAGATTCTACTGAATCTTACCCCATTTCTTTTTGTCATTTAAAGTTATGCTACAAAGAGTCCTAGCAAATATTGGACTTGCTCTATGTCGCAGAAATGACAGTAACTTTTTAAAAGGACAAATCTTTTTTAGTTTAGACACCATGCACCTTTTCTCAACCCATCGTAGGCAGAAACAAGATGTCCAGCCAACGTTTTACAGGTACCAAGTAAACTCTTCTGTAAAAGCAGTATTATTCTTGAGTTCAGTCAAGAGGCTTTTGAGGTCATTTCCTCAGCACCTTCTGGAATGAGAAAGTGGCACTCACCAAAGCTATTTAACAAAACAGAACACAAAGGGCTACTCAGAGCAGTCTACGCCTCTGGTGCTGTACTTTAAGGCAAGGCAAGCAAATCAGAAGAGGTAAAGAGACAGATTCAAGTTATGGACATAGATAAGATCCAATGGCTGAGAAAATAAAAATAAAATAAATATCAAAGCATCAGGAACTGTTCATCCACTTAATTTCTGTTCCCCTGCTACAACTGTCTGCTTACTCTTAAGCCTACTTTTAGAAAGTGATTTAATTTAAAGTAAGTTAGCTCAGTACCTCACATAACAATTGCCAAGTTACGAAATTTAATTTAAATATTGTAAAGCACAGCTCAGCAACTTAAATCTAATATTAGAGAACTTAAATACATTCCTGTTAGTCTTTCTCTTACGAACCAGAAACACTGTCTATTGTCAGCCTAAGCCACTACAAATGTGGAACAAAGCCTACCTTCCTTCTTCCCTCCTCTTTCCGATCAAAAGCACACTGCTGTTTGCACTGCTCACATGTCTGAGGTGGGCCATACTTCTTCTCCGAGTTGGTGCAACGCTGACATTTTGTGCCAATAAATGCTGCAATAATGTTACAATACTGACAAGGCTTGGGCTGAAAAAAAGATAAGTTGAACTGAAATCAATATATTTGCATTTTCTGTAATGAAGACAGGTATTTCAAATCACAAAATGATGCTTTGAAACTACTAAGGCTTCATATAAGCTATCTTAAAGAACTTTTTTGCTACCATTTCTATCCCAGTACTAAACCTTTCCCCTAAAATGATGCTTCTTCAGTGGTTAAAACCAGTCTGGACTTTTCATGAAAATCCAGATGCATACTAAATAAAAGAAACACACAGAACTATCTGATTACTCACCTCTACACCTGCTGTTTTATTTTTTTAAATATGATGACATTTCCTCTCAGTTTTACTACATTCCTAGAGAAATTAGTTACAGAAACTTTAAAAGAAAAGTAGTCAAGTAATTTTTTTAGACTGGAAGTTTCTGAAGGCATCCCTCTCCCTTTTACACTCAGGGATTCAATAACACTACAGTTCCAAGATTAGTATCCTGATCCCTGCAATTCTGTAGGAAACTTAAAAAAACAAAACAAACAAAAAACCACCAACAACAATCAAAAACCAACTTCAGATACCACCAGGTCAGGTTATCAACTTTCATATCATATGCTCAACTAGACTAATATGCTGCTGGAAAATGAAATTGCTGTCAGTTTTCATAGGTTAGAAATGGCTGATTATCCTCAATGCAGTTCTGTTTTTTGACAAACTACTGATAAAATCATTGTTGGATCTGTCCTGCAATTCATTTTGCTACACTTTAAGCTTTTGAAAAGTATCTCTTTGTTCAGTTTACATATATATTCACAAAGCGCCTGACTACATACCAACAGCTGTTACGTTTCTCAAATAAGTTGAATTTCATCTATTATGGTTTATGTCAAGCCTGGAGAAATTACGCCCTTTTGTTCCACAACAAGATTATCTTGATACCTCCTACAAACTCGTATCTGCAGGGTGGCTCAGATACAATGTGTGTATTCACATAACAGAAAAATTCATTTTTCCAGCAGAACTGAAGTTGAAATTCAACATGAGAAACCACAAAGTAACATGAACGCAGATAATACTCAAATCTTTTCTACTTAATACCTTAACATGATTAACATGCCTTTTTTTAAGACTTACACAATATAAAGTATGCAGTATTACTCGATTTTCACATTTACATCCCATTAAGGACAGAGAGGGCAACGGTCTTCCTGTCATCAAGCATGTGCTTATGAGAATACACAGGGAATAACTTCACATGTGTGAGGTGAAATAACTTTGTTTTGTTACAAATAGCTACATTGAAATTATTCCTAATCTTTAAGCTACATATAACCCCAATGGATTTCAAGTTGAAAAAAGGAACTGTAACCCACAGACGAAATCAAGAGATAGAAATGACATTTCCATCACCTTTCTGAATGGTAATCTCTGGGTTTATTTTTTTTTCCCGGAAGAAAATAAGAAGATTAGTTGCATGAGAACTTTTTTTTTCAGTTTAAAGCACAACTGAATTAACTCCAGTACTTAGAACCGATAACCTACTTACCGTTCCAAACTGCTTCACATTTTGGGCACATTTCTTGCATATTGTGTTGGTTTTGCTAAAAAGATGAAACGGCACAAAGGTGAATTTGGCAACAAACACACACACCTTAGCATTCTTTCCCACGCAAATACCAGCAAACAGAATCACATAATGGTTTGGGTTGGAAGGGACAGAATAATAGAATAGTTCGGGTTGGAAGGGACCTCTGGAGATCATCCAGTCCAACCCCCCAGCCAAGGCAGGGTCACCTGGAGCAGGTGACACAGGAACGTGTCCTCGTGGGTTCTGAATGTCTCCAGAGAGGGATACTCCATGACCTCCCCGGGCAGCCTGTTCCAGTGCTGTGCCACCCTTAGCGTAAAGAAGTTCTACGTCGTGTTGAGATGAAACTTCTTGTGGTTTAGTTTATGGCCGCTGCTCCCCGTCCTGTCGCCGGACAGCACTGAAAAGTGCCTGGCACCACCCTCCTGACACCCGCCTCTCAGATATCGGTGTGCACTGACGAGATCCCCTCTCGGTCTTCTCTGCTCCCAACAGGCCCAGCTCCCGCAAACTCGCTCGCACACCGCCTGACCCCGCCGTACCTCTCCTGCTGGAACTCGGAGCGGCAGTAGGTGCACTTCACGATGGGGTGGGCGATGCGACACTCCTGCGGAGGAAAGCGCCGCGTTACTGCCCGGCCGGGCCGGCCCCGCACCGCCCCCGCCCGCCGCCCCGAACAGCCCCGGCCGGGCCGCTCCACCCCGAACCTTGCACAGCTGCTGGCCCTGCGAGAGCTCCTCGAACGGGTACCGCTGGTTGCACTTGGTGCACGCATAAAGCGCCGGGGCGGCCGCCGCGCCCGCCGCCGCCATCCGGCGGGGCGGACACGGGCGGGCCGAGGGAGGGGAATGGGGAGGTGCCGCCGGAGCGAGGGAAGGAGCGGCCGCAGGGGCCGCCGAGGAGGAGCCGCCGCCCCCGCCCCGCTCCCGGTGCCGGTGCCGCGCTGGGCCCCGCGCGCCGCCCGCGTCCCCCTTGTGTCGGCGGCGGCGTCACCCCGCGCGCGCCCCCCGCCCTTCCCTCCCTCCGCCCGCCCCGGGTCCGGGCTCGCGCTGCGCCCGCGCAGCCAATCGCCGCCCCGCGCCAAACCTGCCTTCGAACGCCGCCGCCCAATCACCGCCCCCGCCGGCCCCGCCGCCGCCAATCGCGCCGCGGGCGCCCCGCACTGCGCCGGGCGGGGGCGCGGCCCCGCGCTCTGATTGGTCGGGCCGCGGGGGCTCCCCTGACAAAGACCGGCCTCTTCCGCCCGCCCCCCTCCGCGCGGGCCCACGCGCCGCCCCCCTGCCCCAGCGACTGAGTGCCGGGGCAGCACCGCCCCCCTCGGCTTCTACCCTTCCATTGGCTGAACAGCGCCCTTGTTCTTTTCTTATTGGGCAACTGACGCATCACTCAATTCTGAGAGGGTGCTGGGGCGGGGCTTACCCCCTGCTTCTCCGTTCTCATTGGCAGACTGGGATGTCAATCAAGCGAGGCGCCGCGCGGGTGCCGTACCTTAAAGGGACTTGGGCTAGCGCGGGCTCCCTCACGGCCGACATGGCGGCGGCGGCGCATGGCCACCAGCGCACGGTGAGGCTCGGGGGGAAGCCCGCGGGCAGAACGGGCCGCTTGGGGGTTCTGGGGGGGAGCAGCCGGGCGGTGCGGGACTGGCGGCCTGCCCAACCGCGGCGTGCCGGGAGCCGTGAGGGCGGTGGAAGCTGGCTTGTCTGTTAAAGACTATATATGTATGTGTATATATATATATATATGTGTATGTATACGTATATATATGTGTATATTTATCTATATGTATGCATATGTGTGTGCATGGTATATGCGCGTATGTTTTCTAAAGAGACAAATACTGTGCTATTGAAACCAGCCCTCTTGCTGTCCCCGTACCAGTGTCTGGAGGTGCTGTCTGTGAGTGAATGGGAATAAAATTTTGAATTCGGTTTATTCTCAGTAATAACTTGGGGTCATGCCTTTGAAAACTCCTATTCCAAGGCCAGGCGGGGCTCAGTTAAACCCGTGGTGGTGCAGCGCTGGGTCAGCCGGGTGAGCACAGCGAGCCCAGGTTTCCCAGCAGAAAGCTGGGAGAGCTGGACTGAGCCTCTGGTGGTTTCTCTTTGTAAGTCGAAAACGTTACCTGAAGCTGAGGCTCAGCTCTGGTGTGTTCCTGTGCCCTTAGGCGCACGTGGGAGCACCTGGCAGCTTGGGAGGTAACGTGCAGGTGGCTGCACACAGGGGACCGGAATTTCCTCGTCCGTATCCCTCCGAAGATGCGGAGTGTAGAGGAGCAGTGGCAAAATTTGTGAAAAGCTGTGTCTTTACACGTGCTTTGGAGGAGCGGAGATGGTGAAAAGGGTGCAGCATGATGGCGTGTGAGATCTGTCTTACGAGGACTCACAGTTTGGGTCTCACTGCCTGCATGGTGAGCACCCGTCACGGGGTTCTCTGTTGTGTGTCTCCTCTCCTGCATTGTGAGCCTCCAGTTACACCTGTACCAAGAAGAGTAACTTGAGGGCTGCTGTGTTCCTTCCTGACTGGTATTTTTTTTCTAGGATGCCTAGAGGAGGATGTCAGAAGACTGGTTTTAGTATTCAGTAGGTAAATGTAGGCCGTTTAATTAATTTAGTTAGCAAAACAAAACTTTTGGGGAAAAAAAACTTGCACACTGCAGACTTCTTGTATGTGTTCAAAAAAAAAAGAAGCAGAAACAAATTTAACGTTTTCTAAACTTGGAAAATAGTTGCTTTTAATACATCTGGCACTCTACAGCAGACACTTTACAAAAAATGCTGTGTTGTGCCAACATTTCTCCCCCATTTGATGTAATTGCTTAACTAAGTGAACTTTTTTATGTCTGCATTTAACTAGAGATGTTATTAAAATGTAGAGTGCTCCTGACTCCGTTTGTATCAGGGAGGCACAGACAGCACTTCAGTTGGCCTGTGGGTGATAGGGCCTGTCCTTCCTTCTTCACTTTCCTAGTTATGCAGTACTAAGGGAAGATGGCAGGCGGTTAATTGAAATTTCCCCTCCAAAATGACTACTTTGAAAGTTCTAATAACAGGGTTCTTGGATATTTTATGCTTAGTAAACTCGGTACCTCGTTATTCTGGTTTTTTCTAAATCCCTACATAGTTTTCCTGGGTTTGCTTCTTTTTTTTTCTTTTTCTTTTTTTTTTTTTTTTTAGCCAAGTGTGTCATTTAAAGGATTACCAAGCATCAGTCTCTTTTTCTCTTAATTTTTTTTTTGGTTCTGAGCACCCACAGAAAAACTTGCAATTGCCACTCTAATTTAGTCCCTTTTTCCAGTGGCAGTGGTGCTGACTTTGTGCCTTCGTCCTTCCTTGCTGCAGTTATTACCTGAAAGATGTTGTGTCCTTCTCTCTTTAGTTCTACAGTTTGTTTATAAAGCATTGTTACTTTTACTGCCCATGGATCTAGTAAATTTGTGTAAGATAACAAGAAAACCAGGTGTTTTTTTCCTTACTGACAAGATTGATACACCACTGCCTTCTGCATAGTTTTTTGTGGTGTGTTACATCTCTTTATTGTGGCAGGGAAGTAACAACATTATGGTGGGTCGTTTTTACTATCTACACAAGTTGTTTGCTTTGAAAAGTGTCCCCCCAGTCCCAAATTGCTGATTCTTTTTGGAAAACTTTCCATATGAGGTTGTGTCTTTTTTTTTTTTCCCTGTTGTGTTCAGCCTTTGAGAGCTTGAGGAGGTTGCTGTGTGCTGGTGGGGTGTTCAGCTGTCGCTGCTCTGTGTTTTTAACGTTCCCTTCTGCATGCTTGAGTAGGCAGTTGATAGGCAGTCGTAGAAGCAATGAATTTTGGAAGGTTATGTCTGCAGGCCTGTGGAGATTAAATGTGCTCAGCTCACTACTGTTATGTAATACTGGTGCACTTGGCTCATTCTGGGACTGTTAAGCCTTTTCATTTACTATTCTGAGGCTTTAGCGAGGCATCAGGAAGGAAAGACTATAGGGAGTACCCTGAAAGAGGGAGAGGAGATGTAGTGAGCAAATGTGGCCTAGCTGAGATTCAGAGCAAATCATATAGAGTTTCCTGAATTATGGGGTTTTTTTAATGTTTCATGATCTTCCTGAGCATAGGAGCATGGTGCTCCCCATGAGATTTTCCAAGAGCAGGAACAGACTTGGAGGATTTTTAATGACTTGAGAGAAACCAGAGAGAAGAGCGGAGAATTGCTGTGATGTTGGAGTTTGAACTTTCTGATGGGGAAATTCCTTGATGCTGTTTCATAAACTTTCCCAAAGTATTCAGTCGACTTATTTAAAGTCCCTTTTTGTGAAACTGAATATAAGATAGTCTTTTGCTTAAATATATAAGGAAAATATACTTGGTACCAAGTGGTTATTTAGACTGAAATAAAGAATGATTGCCTGTACAATATATCATATTCCAGCAAAATTTTTTCAGTATTTATTTCAAGCAGATCTCTGTGCTGACTATTACACTATTCGAATTAGTGCCTGTTCCCTGCATCCAGGTGGATTTTGGAAGACCTACAACTAGTCAAAAGCCTCTATTTTCTTTGCTTTGTGTGACTTGGTGTTCAAGTGTTCTGAGTATGCCAGCTTTTTCTTTCAAATTGGTCTGCTGTTGGCTAGGAAAATGTTACTTGTGCTGATAAAAACAAACGAAGGAACTCCCGTAGTTTGGTGGTTTTATGTAATTGTATTTAATTCTCAGATAAGACTTTACCTATAAAGACATAAAAGACGGTAGAGACATCTAGGAAGATTGTGATGCTGTCAGCCCTACTTTGGTTTCAGATTCCCCTTTTTCTTTTGACTATTTCATGGGATACCTTTGATTTGAATCAATAGCAGACAGTATATTAATATTTGAATCAATTGTAACTGTTGTTTGGGTTGTTGAGGCTTATGTCACTGCTGTTCTTTTATTGCCTGCTGCAAGTACTGTGTTTTGCTTGGTTCATTTTTAATTCATCATTTGGTCTTAGTATTCTGTGTTCATCAGTGCAATATCCTGTAACAGTGATGGTGTTTTTGCAGGAGTGAGATTTAGGTCTTCATGTTAACACCTAACAAGCTTTCAGTCTTAAATTCACATGTTCTGATTGGACCAGTGAGGCTGCTGAGCATAAAACACTGTGTATTTGCATGCATACAACACTTCTTCAAAATATTTGTAATAAGATATTCTTAATTAGGGATTAGTGTTTTAATTGATTTTCTGTGGTAGCAAAACTTCTTGTGCAAATACGGTTATTTTGAGAAAAGTCATGTTGTGTAGGAAAATATTATGAACACAAACTACAAAGCATTCATAAAACTGTGCTTAGAAACACCAATTGATGCATTCAGAGTTCTTAAGATCCTAATTTCTTGTCCATGACAAATCACTTTCTTTATAAGTGGAAATTAACTGTGTATGGGTTTTAAGTAACTTATAAATTTTCTTATGTTTTTTCCCTGTATTATTTTTCCTCCTCATAGTGCATTTTGGGCCGTTCTCTAATTTGTTGTGAGATACTTAATACTTTCTGTATTTTAATTTAGATCATGATATACTCCCAATGATTGGTATTTGCAAAAGCTTAAAATCAGCCTCCCAAGATCAGCAGTTCCTCAGTTGACATACTACTAGTGGAGGGGGAAAGCTGTAGGAGCTTCACATCTGCCTGCAGCCCACTTCTCTCCTAGGTTGCCTTCAAATTCTGCCACTGAAATGTTTAGTGTTGGGCACAGTGGAGAGGAATTACTCTTGCACATTAAAAATAAGCATTCATCTTCCATTTAATTCATGTACACAGATCGGAAAGCTTAGGCCAGGTAGCCAGTTTGAGTCAAACCCATAAACATGGTAATCCAAGTGCTGTGTCCCATTTGCTTAGAAGAATCACGATAGAAAGCACATGGCTTAATGGTATTCCATCTGCATAGAGTCTTCACATCCAGGTGGTCCCCTCTGGTCATTGCAACATCCAAAACACAGCAGATGTTTGGAGAGTTGGTGTAGACTGCTTGGAAGACCGTGGTCTCTGTGGTCGTGTTTTTGAGAGCAGTCTCAAGCTGATCAAAGGGCGTATTGCTGCTTAGAGGCAGGAGTACCTTCCTGACCGTGATCTGCTCTGCTTTTCCTGTGTTGATTCCACTAACCAGGTGTCACGTAAAGTCACCTGAATGTGTCTTGAGAGGTTCAATATATTAATGGAAAGACAGGAAAGATGAATTGAAGCCAGTGGAAGAGAGGGGTTGGGACTCTGCAGTTGGGAGGATGAGATGAGAGTGTCCTGTGCCCCATCTGCAGTCAGTGAGCTGTTATGTTGGATGAGGGGATGTAGAACTGTGGTCCTGGGTGTGCCTTATCAGCTTTGGCCACCTTAGTGCAGTACCTCATGTGCAGTGAATACAAGCAGTAATTAACAAGGCAGTTGTTTTCCAGCTGACTGTGTATTGCCTTCTCCCAGTAAGTGACAGTATCAGTAAATGCAAAATAAAAGTGGAAATCGGAAACTCGTACGAGAGACATTTTTCTCTTAGATACTGTTTTTAATTGAGGGGGAGTTGGATGTAAAAATGACACGGCCTAAGAAAGGAAATACAGCTTTTGTGGTATAAGAGTCTCCTGCAGTAGTACTTCCACACATCATCTGATAGAATTCTGCTTTTCTTTATTTTTGTTATTGTGACAAGGAAAAATGTGAATAACATCTTTTTTTTATTTTCAGGATGATCTGCACAAAGCTCATAACTCTACATCAGTCACAGATGGACTCTCTGCAACTTCATTTATAGAATATCCAAATTACAAGCCATTTATTAATTCTGATTTGCAGCGCTCCCCATGGAAACCAGTAATTCCATATCCTGAAAGTCATAGCAGAGGTAATAGTCCATCAAAGTTGTTTTCTTCCTGTTTCCAAATCATGTGGTAAAATAAATACATGTGTGTCCTCCACGTCTACAAAGGTTGCAGTCTTTTTATCCTTTTATCACTTCCCAGTGATGTCCAGGTCACCTGTTTTGTAGGTCTTTTGCTCTTCTCTTTCTGAAGAACACCTGATGAGAAAGGTCATCTTACAGCTGGAGAAGGATGCTGCTCTTTGGTAATAGAGAATTGTAAAAGTGTCTGAGTGCTTTCTGAAGTTGTACTGACATGTTTTCTTTGCCCCTTCTTCAGTCCTCCTCTCTTTTAATCTTTCCTCTCCTGAGTTCACAGCTGAGTTAGAAATAAGGAGACTTAAGTCCTCAGAATGGTTTGGACCAAAGGAAGAGGTTTGGTCTGACAGAAATCATAAGGCTTGTCATGGTCAAAGGGTGTGTCAAGTATTTATCATGTCAGTGAAGACTTAGAGGATACAGAGAGGAGCACAGTGCTGAACTGAGAGCTCACCACACCAAAAAGGGAGGCAATTTTACTCCCATTTATTCTTTCTGGTTTCTAGGCTATTCTTTCTCCCTCCTTTCCCACTCTGGTCCTGGTGTTTATCTCCAGATAAACAGATACGTCTTGTCTGACAGGATAAAAACCATTCTTGTTTAGTTTTCTGTTATTTTAGTGGATTGGCTTGTCATGCAATGAGATGTATTCCAAAGCTGCCTTGTGGGGGGTAAGTACAGGAGGCAGCATAAAGAGTTGGGAGACTAGAGCAGGACTGATCCTTTGATAAGCTGTTTGGCTCGGGTTCATTGCAATAATGTTCCTTTGAGACTGGAGTGGCATGGAGGCTTAAAGTTATGAACAACTTTGTATTTTTTCCTTATAGGGGAAAAAAGTGATAAACACTTAGGATGAATCCTAATATTACTTAAATTAAGTAAAAAATCAGAATGATACCCTTAAGTCTCTGTTCCAATAACACAGTTCACGTCTGAATTACTAGAGACTTATGTGTTAGTTACCTAGTAGGTGAAATCTTAATTCTTGAAGTGCTATTTAAATTCCAGTATATACTCTCAATGCCATCAGTTCTGAGACTGCTGTTGGCACAAAACTGAAAGAATCTTGTAACAGATGAAAAATTGGATATGCAGAAAAGAGCTTCCTTATGAATTACTGATGTTGATGTATTTTTGTCGATTGTGTATGTTTCATTAGCAACAAACCTTTGACTCTTAAGTTTCCACTTGGCAACTTAGTTTCAAACAGGGAATCTGCCAACTGGAAAGTAAGTACAGATGATGGAAGACAATTGGATAAATTATATCCCTTTTTAAAAATTAACAAATATTTTTATTTTAAAAAAATGTGCATAGTTGGCTTTAATACTCTAGTAGAAATGGCTGAATGATACTTGGCATCTTCTTGGGTTTCACCTTTATCTATTCATTGCTAGAGTTGCTTTATTGCTGTATTTTGTTAATCATTGTTGTGAATATACAGGGGTTTCAATTTAGCTTTTAAGGATAATAGTAACAAGTATGTTTATAGTTTCAGCTATGCCCATTTCAACTGAATTCTAGGAACAGTATTATAAAGAGTGAACAGGGTGCAGTTGGTGACACTGATATAGCAAATAGGGCTAAATTATCAATAACTTCCCCTTAACTGTGACTGCTGTCACTACTTATGTACTTAACAGTTACCTTAAAGCAGGTAGTTCTTACTGATGTGATACTCTCATGCTATTCTGCATTTCAAGATTTGATAAATTTTTACTCTGGAAAACTTGTTCTGATAAATATTTTTTCCCCTTTTTTTTTTTTTTTTTATTTTTGGTAGTCTGATGCAATCCCAACTTCTGTAGTGCTCATGCATTCTGTAATAAAGGTATATTCTTTCTCTGGAGTGGATTTAAGCATAAAGGAGTGGGCTAATGCTGCCTTGCAGATTAGTCTGCTATATGAGCTGTATGTACAGATGTTCTTGTGTTTTACTTTAGCACACCTATATAGGGGAAGGGACTTAAGGTTATGGATCCCTTTACAGAATTAAACAATACAGCTAAGAGATGCAATACATTAGATTACCAGCAGATGGTCTAATTGCGAGGTGATGTGAATTCTATTACATCTGCTTTTCTTTTTGTGGTGATGAATATATAAAGGCTTTGTTTAGTAATTGCTAAAGCTTGGAATGCAACAGAAAGGGAAAATGGTTCAGCACAAAGGAGATGCATGTTTTTGGGGAGAGGAGGGAAACATGAGCAAAACCAGAAGAATTAAAAAAAGAATTCCACTTATAAATAAACACTTCTATAGCCCTTCTGATAGCTAACCTTTATTATACTCTATGGCTATGAGTAATTATACAGAGAATTGCCACTATTTTGACTATCTAGTTGTAACTTTTTTTTTCCTTTTGATAAAGAGTCAGGGCATGCACTGTTTGCACTTAGCCAACATAATGTTTACATGCCTTGTTCTGGGATATAGTTGTATATTTTCTAAATGTATCAGGTGAAAGGTGTGCACCAAGGGCATCTATTTGTTTGAGACTAGTTTTAGAATCAGTTATGATTTAAAGGGAAGCAGGTCTTAATTCCTGGAAGGAGTCTTGGTTGCTTGTAAGGAGCATTCTGGCTTTGTTACATAACATGCTTTTATAAAAACATTTCAAGTTCAATGTTGCCTTGAAGTGGCGATTTAATGATATCTAACAAAAAGTACTTGTTCATTACAGCCATATTTTCTGCTCTGAAGAATCTCCAGGAAAAAATTCATCGGCTGGAGTTGGAAAGATTTCAGGCGGAAGAGAATGTAAAACACCTCAGCAGGGAAACAGCAGACTATAAAAAAGTACTGAGTGAACAAATGGAACATAAAGAGCATGACAAGACTGAAGTGTCAAAGAAAAATCAAGGTTGTTTGCAAAACTTTGTATAGATACTACAGAACACTGATGTGGATGAAACCTTATTTCTATTGATACGTGAAGTAATTTCAATTTACTTTCAGCATCTCTTAATTTGCAATGACACATGGAGTTATAAAAAATAATTTAAAAACATACTTTGTTTTAAGGATTTACATGCATACGGAAGTTAATTAGGCATAATATGTGAGTTTGTTGAGATGGTCCTTTTTTTGTTTGTTTTGGAACTGTCTTGAAAACAGAAAAAAATCCCAGGACCAAACAGTACATGATTTCAGTTCTCTGCCTTCTGTTATCTTCAGAACTGGCTTCTCAGCTGGCAGCTGCAGAGTCTCGGTGCAGTCTTCTAGAGAAACAGCTGGACTACATGAGAAAAATGATCCAGCATGCAGAAAATGAGAAGTCTCATCTCTTGGAGAAACAGGTGTGTTCTCAAAATTATCTCAGAGTTAAATCATAATGATTAACTATGTCATGATTTTTCATAGTTTCTGTAATATTCATACTTTGAAGTGTGGATGTCTGTTTCAGCTGGCCTTTATATACTTAGTTGTGGATAGTTTCCCTACTTACATTTCCTAGTCTTCTCATGACCCTGGTATTTTCTTTGTGCACCTGTTTCTAAGGCAGTATCAGGCTCTGGTATTAATAAGAATTGTTTGCTTCTGTATGATTGGCTTACTGCAATAGCTCATACTTATCCCTCAGTGTTATACCCATGTACCACTGGAAAAAACCTCCCTTTTGTGTTCACACTCTTCAGATCTTTGGGGATATTCTTTGCTAGCACTGCTTTTGCTAAACTAGTGGTGAAATACTCATTATGTAGAAATAGCAGTAAAATTTGTTTCCCACCATGAGTGACTAGGATTTGGCCTATATCTAAAATGAACTTGAATTTTATAGGTATATGGATCACCTAGAATTTTCTGTTCATTGGTCTCTGTGGCTGTTCTACTTCTGTCTGTTAAATATTTGCTAAAGGAAAAAAAAATATAAGAAAGCTGTCTCTAGTAGCTGCATAATGAATTTGGTTTTGTTTTTTTACCAAACCTTGGTTTGGAGGAAGGAGAGACTGCAGAATCTTCTCTCATCAGACTGTGGTTGAGTATACAGTTCCCCAGCATTGGTGGAGCAGTAGTGGAGTTTTCTCCCTGATTGTAGCACCACCTAAAATTGCACAGAGGAAGTAGAAGTTCCTTTGCACTGTTTATGGGCCTCCTTTGTGCTCCAGACGCAAGGCTTACTATAGATGGTCTTATATTATTGTACTTATAAATTGTTTTCCTTTTCAATTCTCCCTTCAAGGGCTCATTGGAGAGAGATCGGCTTCTTAATCAGTCACATGTTCAGTCTAAATTGGAAAAGCTGGATATGCTGGAAAAAGAGTATAGGAGACTTACTACGATGCAGTCCGTAGCAGAGGTCTGTCATTTGTGTTGGATACTATATCAGATTTGTCTTGTTTGTTGTAATCAGCACTTGATAGCTGTATGTCAGTTAAAGAGCTGAGCAAAACTTTGTGCTGTAGAGAAAGACAGTGACTAAACTTCTTTTTAAAGCTGAAGTGTTGTAAAAATTTAAAGTTATTGCTGAAAGTCTGCATGGCTAGATGGGCTCTGGGTCACTGTATACTGCAAGAGTTGGTGTTTTGTTAAGCCTTAACAGTATCTGTTCGTGTTCCTCTTTTGTGCTTAGTTGGTGCCTAGACACATAACTTTGCAGGCATTCCTAAGATCTCAACTTCTGAGTTGCCTTGCTACTGAATAATTTGCAGTTACTTTCTGTTATGACCCAGGTTTAACTTGACTTGTGTGAATTTGGGGTGTGTGGGGTTTTTTTTCTCTTTTAGCCCTCTTTCTTAAGAAACACAATTATTGCTAGTTACTTTGCATGCAGATTTCTGGAGTGTGGCATTGCAGGGCCTCTAGCATGGGATGGCTGTCAGTGGGTTTGAACCAGGCTGCCATTTCGGGACTCCTTTTGAATCAGTAGCTTTTACGAGTTCAGCATGATTCTGTGTGGTCATATGCTGTTGTGGTGGGTTGACTCTTGAATTTTTATAATTTTTGTAATTTTGTAATGAGAAATAAAACCAAATCCCACCATGGGCTGCAAGAGAATCTCTGCTCTGGCACCTGGAGTACCTCCTCCGTCTCATTCATCGACTTTGGGGTCTGCAGGGATGTTGCTTTCACATATCCTCACTCCTCTCTTCTGGCTGCTGCTCCCCAGCAGGTTTTCTTCTGCTTCTTACGTCTTTTATTCTAGAGGTGCTGCCCCCCTGCTGTTGGGCTCAGCCTTTGGCCAGTGGTGGGTCTGTCTTGGTGCTGGCTGGCATTGGCTCTTTCAGACAGAGGGAAGGCTTCCAGCAGCTCCTCACAGAAGCCACCCCTGTAGCTCCTCACTACCAAAACTTTGCCACGCAAACTGTGGTTTTGGCTTTTGAGGTCCCGCGCACTTACCTCTTTCTGCTGCTGTAGAGACCACAAGTCTCCCAAGCCTGGAAACTACAGAGAACTTAAGCAGGGAGAGGCTTCCACCTGCAAGTTTCTTCCCTGCTCTCCCAAAAGGACCAGATAGTACATGATTAGATGGTGGTATTGAGGATGGCAGGTCTGGGTCCTGTCAAAATCACAGGCTTGCCACCCTGCATACCAGCATTTACCAGGTGCTGAAGTAGATGGTATATCTCCAGGAGTACATAAGGAGATGTTTGGTAGTAAATCTTTAGCTGCTTGGTTTGCTGCAGGACCTTTAGACATCACAACTATTCTTGGAAGTCCCTGAGCCAAAGCAGCTGTAACAAGCTGTTTAAGATCCTGACACCCCATTGTGGTGAGCTGCAGTTGTGGAGTACAAGTGTCTCCATTGTTGACTTTGGCCAAACACTTGTGAAGAGAAATAAGTGTCTTCTGGGTCTTGTTCAGTGAAAGAAGCAGTAGTTTCCTCCAGGGTCAAAGTTGTAATAACTGGTTCAGCAACTAGAATTCCCTCTGAAGGGCTTTTACCAAGTTTTTGTCTGGTAGCAACTGAAGTTTAGTAAGGCTGGGTTGTTTGCCTTTTTGTGTGTGGCTAATGAAAATTATTTCAGCCTTAAGATTCTTATTTTGTTTTTTTCTGGATCTAGCTAGATGTCTTTGCTTCTTTATCTTTATGAATTAGCAGCTGTTGCAGTTAAATCTGTTTTAGTGGAATTGGATGTTCACACACTTTTGAAGCAATTCTGGGAACTGAAAAAGATGGATCTAGCTATGACTAAAGGTCATTTTCCTTGTGATGATGAGCCATTTTCTGGTTCACAGGTCTGTCTGCATCTGTGGTTATGGGATATGTTCCTATGTGAGCATCTGTGTGCTAGTTGTTACCTTATAGTCCTGAAGGAGTGACTGTACTCCCTGATCAGAACAGTTGCATCTGTTTCATCTTTGATCTGTAGTTACGACCATGGGACCACAGGACTGTTTTCAAGTTGAATTCGAAGCAAGAAATAAAGACTGTTTCGTACATGGTGCGTTGAAATGGATGGAAAGTGGTGAGGTGGCTGCTCATGAGCAAGCACTAATTTAACAGCCTCTGATTTCAGGCACTGCCAGAGCACAAGTTGTGGGTGGGTCTTACTGAGAGCATTTTATCTCTGCAGAGCCACTATCTGGCCCTGTAAGTGTATTATCTTCAAGCAATTTGCTAAGGTTAATATTGCCTGTGGAAAAGGAAATGCTGAGATTCCTATTTCTGTGAAGTACCTGTAATAGGAGTACTTAACCTAGAAATGCTTTCAAGGCATGTTTATTGCAACTGTAGTCCTGCAGTGCAGTCTCTGGATAGCTGGATGAAAAGATCTGAACATATCTCTGTCTTAGAATGGAGTAAGGACAGGGTTGTTTCCTAAAAATGCAGTTTAGGCTTTGGTCTTGTATGTAGGCAGGTGACCAGAATTTGAATGTATGTGTGGATGATACTTTTTGAACAACTGTGGTTCACAGTAATTGATTTTAATGCTAACAATGAGACTTAATAAACCCCCACCATTTCTGTGAACAGAGGTGATGAAACTTCACATCCTGTTGTGGCTGTACACTACCCACACCTCTAGCTTTTCCTCTGCCCTCTCATTGCCAGGTGGTGAGAAGCAGCAGCTTCCTTGTTTCAGTTGGGTGACACTGACTGCTCAGCTGCCCAGCAGATGCTAATTTGCAAGGCAGCGAAGCACAGAGGTAAAAGCTGTCTTCAGTCTGGAGACATTTCCTCTCTGGTGGAACTAATTTGGATGCTTATCCCAGCAGCCAATTTTATGACATTTAGGTGCTCTTTATTTGTGAGGTCTCATAACTTTCTGTCTTTGGTTGAAGTTTTTTGAGGGATGGAATGCCATCCAGAGAGCCCTGGACAAGCTCAGGAAGCATGCCCACTGGAACCTCATGAGGGTCAATGAGGCCAAGTGCAAGGTGCTACTTGTGGGTCAGGGCAACTTCCCCCCAGGCTGGAGAATAAAAGGATTGAGAGCAGCCCTGACAAGAAGGACTTGTGGGCTCTTGTGCATAAAAAACTGGACATGAGCCAACAGTGTGCACTCACAGCCCAGAATGCCAGCCGTATCCTGGGCTGCATCAGGAGCAGTGTGGCCAGCAGGCCAAGGGAGGTGATTGTCCCTCTCTACTATGCCCTTGTGAGACTCTGCCTGGAGTGCTGCATCCAGCTATGGGGTCCCCAGCACAGGAAAAACATGGACCTCTTGGATCAGGTCCAGAGGAGGCCTCAAAAATGGTCAGAGGGCTGGAACATCTCTTCTATGAAGACAGGCTGAGAGCATTGGGGTTGTTTAGCCTGGAGAAAAGAAGGCTCCAGGGAGATCTTGTGGCCTTTCAGTACTTAAAGGGGCTTATGAGAAAAATGGGGACAGATGTTTTAGCAGGGCCTGTAGCAATAGGACAAGGGGCAATAGTTTTAAACTGGAAGAAGATAGACTTAGACTAAATACAAGGAAGAAATGTTTTACAGTGAGGGTGGCAAAATGCTGGAACAGGTTGTCCAGAGAGGTTGTAGATGCCCCTATTCCTGGAAATATTCAAAATCAGGTTGGACAGGGCTCTGAGAAACATGGTCTAGTGGAAGGTGCTCCTGGCCATGGCAGGGGGCTTGGGCTTAAGTGACCTTTAAGGATCCCTTTAAAACCAAACCATCCTATGATTCTGTGATTCTCTGAGTGAGGTGATTGGATGAGACTTAATGTCTATTTTTGCCCGTTTTCTAAGAGAAATTGAAATACTTTGTTTCTATGTTTTTCATTTAAATTCTTTGCAGTGGCTACTGGTGATCAAGCAGACTGTTTAGGCAGCCAGCTTGCTTTGCAGTGCTATCTTAGATGATGGGCAGTACTAGCAGGGAGGGTCTGTTTGCTTGCCCCTGTGGCCTCTATTTCTTGAAGATAGTTGAGTGACCTGTGCAATACTTTCTTCTATAAACAAGAAAACAAAATTAATTTAGGAATCTAACTTGAGTATATAATTTCTAATAGGGTCTATCACGGATGATACAGTAAGATCTACACTTGCTGTGCCGCTGGACAGCTAGCTGAGGGAATACTTATTCATTTCAGAATAAAAGCCTTGGCCCAGCTTCATGACAATCTTCACTTTAAACAGAATATTTTTCATACCGAAAATTCTGTCAAGACTTCGCAGGTTAATAAAAGATCCTTATAGACTGAACACAAGGAAATCAAGAGCTGTGCCAGTAAGTGGGCACAAGGTCAGAAAACAAGTTACCTGGAGTACATCTGTTTTGAATGGAAAAAACAATCAGGAGGGTTCTTGTATTCAACAGAAAAAGTTGATTCCTTTATATAGTTCCTTTATATTGTCCTGAACGTTTATGCAGGCTTTTGCCTTTTAACACCTTTGTATAACAGCTTGTTACATTATTCTTGCCATTAATGCTTAAGTAAAGCAGAACTGAAATTATTTTCTTGTTCAGTGTAGTGCATTATAAACAAACAGAAGTGTACAAATACAGCTGTTGCTCTGTATTGCATGCTTTTCTGCCTTAAGTATGTTTAGTGGCTTTGAGTTATCAGTCTTTGGAGGGAGAGAAGTTGTTTTGTGTACTGGAGCTCAGGATTATTTTTTCTCTCTACTGTATAAAGTCAGCTATTTGATAACTTTCACATTGAGAATTTCAGTGTATCCTGAAATTTAAACAAGGTTTTCATCTTGTTGGAGAGTTTACAAAGAAATGTGTGGTTTTGCCCTTAAACCTTTTCTTTGAAAAGGGGTTTCAGAAGAGTTCTTACATGCTTTTGCAATAAAAACATGAAATTACTTCAGTTTTGTTTAAAGGTATCTCAGAGGCATCATACAAACTTTCCTCCCTCTTCTTTATTAGGATGGTGGCTAGATGTTCAAAAATTCTTTTCTTGTAAGACTGTAAGTTACAGACTTTAGCAAAAATACCATTAGTGATCTAAGTAAAGCAAGTCTTCTCTCGCCTTAGGATACATGATATGTCTTTGTTAACTCTTTTGTAGTACAGAATCTTGGAGGATAATGTACACAAAGCAGCTTACTTTCTAGAGTGTTTTTACAGCTGGAGAGGGAGACGGCTTTGTGTATTGCTGTCAGCTGTGACTTAAATTCAGATATCAATTATGGAAGTAACAATAGAAAAATCAAGTTTTAAGCATAAGATTTTTGACTGCTGTATTTATGCCTATACAGACAAAGCATCAGCAGTTGTTCTAAAGCTAAATTACCTTTGTTTCACTTACCTCTAAGTCATAAGCTGAACTCATAGTTTTGCTCAAGCTCTTAGTATTGTAGGCTTCAAGATGAAAAAATGTTTTCATTAGTAATGCTATTATTTTTATTCAACTTTGACTAGAAAAAAATGAAAGAGCTGGAACAGAAGCTTTGGGAGGAAGAACATGCAAGGAAGCTTGTTCAGGAAAAAGCAGCTGAGGTAACCAACAGGAAATTTCTTTTGCACTGCTATGCACTGTAATTAGCTCTTCCTTTTTATCAGATTTTCAGCTAAGCTTACTGAAAGTGCTTCCCATATGCGTCAAAGAATAATGAAATCCTGGGTTTAGTCTTTTTTTTTCCTTATTTCTTTTTCCTCCTATTTGGGGTACCAAATGTTCTGAAGTTCTCTGAGCTTTTTCTAACAGCGCCTGTGCACTGAAGCTTTGATTTCTCCACTAAATAAGTTAGTTGGAAAAGAGGAGTAAAAATTCAGACTAATTAATAATTGAGTGTGCATGGGGATCTCTAAGTAGATCAAAGTCAACAAGTGTGCTCCCTGTTCATAATTGTAATTAAAATATTTTAGAAGAAGGCAAAAAAGAGACAATGTACTCTTGGTTATGAGCCCATAAGGATGCTTCTCCTGACCTGGATGTGCAGTGTTTGTTAAATGCTTATTGTTTGCTGAAGAGTTATGGAGGTAATGTGTTAGGCTCTAACCTTTGCCATGAGTTTGCTGTGATGCAGAAAGGGGTATCTCAAATTCATCATGAAAAATTGTGCTGTGAATGCTTCTAGATGAGATTGGTTATGACATGATTTGTAAAGCCATGCCACGTCTTGGCAACATGCTGTTATCAAGCCAACAGCAAAGCATAAAGGATTCACTGTCAACAGGGAGTTCTAAACTTAACTCTTTCAAAAGATGGTTTGGCGGTTGGGTGTTTATTGTGTTTGTTTGTTTGGAGCGGTTTTTTACTGTCAATAAAACAGAAGAAGTAGTTGCCTGTTAACTGTATGCCAGGGGATCAATTGAGCAGGGTTGGGTGGCTTGGATTTCCCTACTACTTTGTCAAGTGTAAAGCACAGCCAATGTTTTGGCAATTGCCTGTGTGGGGCTAATGCAGTAAGGCTAATTCTCTAATTTACTAGGATTACTGATGAGTAGTGCTACCAGAGGAAGTATTTAATGTTTAAATGGACCTTGGAAAGGAAAAGTATCCTAAAAATTTACAGCCCTTGCTTTCAGAGAGCCTGCATTTTAAAAACTCTTGGTTTGCAATTCTCTGCTTACTCTCTCTCTCTGATTATTTGTTAATATAATTTCAGTAACTCTCCTTATTCCCTCAATTAAAGCTTCAGACAGGCCTGGAAACCAACAGACTACTGATTCAAGCAGCATCACCATTGCTTTCTCCAAAAGCAAGACAACCCAGGAAAAAAGCTAAGCAGACAGAGAAGGTAAGATGGGGAGAAGAGAAAGGCAGTTACTGAGGACTTAAATAAGGATGTGTGCCTGTGATCAAGAAGCAGGTTTCTTCCTTTATTACATAGTAAAGGGAAAATGGGTTTGCTGTAGTCTAATCTTTGCTAAATATTTCTCTTCTTCTTTTCCAGAAATGCCCTGTTGGAAGCCGTTCCACTGTGCAGCCCCATTACAGACTGTGTCTGGGTGATGTACCCTTTGTGGCTGGGAAGGTGAGCTGATAAGCTTAATGCTCAGTAGCTGCAGCTCCTTAAGTGACTTTGACTTGGTGCACTCCTGACACCCAGTGGTCACATCATTTAATTTTCTTTGATGCTTTTGTTCAGTTAGTCTTCAAAATACTTGTTGGATAGTGATAACTTGCTGAGCTGGCATTTCCAAAAACAGGTCTGCATTATGCTACTTGACAAGCTATTCTTGTTAGTGCTTATTAATTCAAACAAAAAATACATTCTTGGCAGTAAAACAAAAGTGTTACTGTTTTTAAATATTCTTTGGTGTTATCAATTATCATTATCAATCTGTTTGAAAGAAGTCTCTTTCACTTTTCCTTCCAGTCTACCAGTCCCAGTCATTCAGTTGCTGCCAATGTGCAACACGTGCTACACCTGATGAAACAACATACGAAAGCTTTGTGTAACAGACATGTGGTAAATGATACTCCACTGGCAAAACCCATCAGCACTGCTCGTCCTGCCAGCAAAAGCAGAAGGCCATCCCTGCCAATGGAATCATCTTCATCTCAGGAAGAGCTCTCAGAAGTGTTGCTGACTTTACAAGATGAATTTGGACAGATGAGTTTGTGAGTTTGATATATTCTCCACTGCAGATTATGAATATGTTTTATATTTTGCTTGAGAAAGGTGTTAGTTTAGGAAATCTTTGTTCTGCTGGCTACAGAGGCTGTCATTTCTCCTTACAGTTAGAGAGAGACTCTGCTAAACAATCTGGACACCATGCCTGTATTTATATGCAGCAATATTGAATTCAGAAGAGGCAGTGAAGTGTGGCAACAGCCCTGATGTAGTGGATTATTGTGATTTAAACCCAGACAACAGCTAAGTACCACACAGCCACTCGCTATCCCCTCCTCCCCCCCCATCCCCTCCACCCTGTTGGGATGGGCACTATACACCCTTATACTGTATCATTTATGGCCTGCCCAAGCTCCACACTTTCCAATTTATCCCAGTTAACCACCATCACCTTCCCAGTCTTTTGATGTGTGTGCACACACATATCATTCCCATAGTCTATGGACCATTCCTGTACTAGTCTGTCGAGTTCATTTAGTCCATGACTTTGGACTCATCTGTCAGAAGTCTTTCGGGGCAGGAGAAGGTAGTGTATGGATAGCTGCATGCTGAAGTCACTTGGGGGTTGTGGTGGATGAGAGGGTGGATGTGAGCTGGCAGTGTGCATTTGCAGCCCAGAAAGCCAACCCTATCCTGGACTACATCAAAAGCAGCATGGCCAGCAGGCCGAGGGAGTGAGTTCTGCCCCTCTACCCTGCGCTGGTGAGACCTCACCTGGAGTGCTGTGTCCAGCTCTGGCACTCCTAAAATAAAAAAGATATGGACCTGTTTGAGTAGGTCCAGAGGAGACTACAAAGATGATCAGAGAGCTGGAGCACCTCTCCTGTGAAGACAGACTGAAAGAGCTGGGGTTGTTCAGCCTGTAGAAAAGAAGGCTCCAGAGAGACCTCATTGTGGCCTTTCAGTGCTCAAAGGAGGCTATAAGAGAGCTAGAGAGGGACTTATTACAATGATATGTAGTGATTGGATGAAGGGTAATGGCTTCAAACTGAAAGAGAGCAGGTTTAGGTTAGATATTAGGAAGAAATTCTTTACTGTGAGGATGATGAGGCACTAGAACAGGTTGTCCAGAGAAGATGTGGATGCCCCGTTCCTGGACATATTCAAGGTCAGGCTTGATGGGGCTCTGAGCAACTTAGTCTAGTGGAAAGTGTCCCTGCTTGTGGTAGGGGGTTTGGAACTAGGTGATCTTTTAAGGTCCCTTCCAACACAAGTCATTCTATTACCTGTTGTTCTTTGACCTTTAACTCCACAACAGAAGGGTACTCTTGAGAGACTGGGCAGGGTAGAGAGCTGCTTCATTTCCTTTGTCTCCAAGGCAGCTATACTGAAGGCCCACCAGTAGCCTTTTGGGTCCTTAAAATGCCCCCTTCTGAGTCAGTCTATTCCAAGGGTGCACAGAGCCTCTGGGCCAGTTGCCCTGGGGTGCTTTTGCCAATCACTCTGGCTGATTTCAGCCTCCAAGGCTGTCAGCTGTTGGGATCCCCCTGTCACTCCAGAAATACAAATGGGTTCTGCCCGTGTACAGCTTGATGGCATTAGGTGCACTATGGACCAGGGTCTACTAGAGCCTTGTACTCCTGTACAGCCCACAATGTGTGGGCTGATGTGCCAGGCCATCTGATCCACACAGTCCAGTAAAGCTGGTTGTCCCTCTCCTGCACTGGCTGGAGACAAGGCTCCTCTAATATTGGTCCTAGGATTCTCCATTTCTGTAAAAACAAATTAGAATTTCTTTTCATAGGATCAGGAATAAGATCAGCCCTTCCACTCTGTCTGGGGAACTGGCCACTGGAGACTGGAGACAATGGGGATTCTTCAGGAAAGTTGCTGTTTGTTTTTTCCCTGCCTCTATGATTGAGGTAGTTATTCCATGCCACTTCCTCATGTCCTCCTTATGGTCCCACAGCTAAAAGTCAGGGTTCCCTATGATGTGTATTCTCCATATACTGTCTTGTGCAAAAGGAAGCTTACTGATTGTGGGGTTTAAACAGCAACTCAGTCCCACTCAGCTCACTGCTCCCAGAGATACACCCTCCCCTGATCTGAACCACATTCAGCACCATGCTGCTTCCTAGCGCTAAGACTGTGCTGGTTTTAACATCTTAAGGATATTCAGAGTTCTCAAGTGCTGTTGTAATTATCCTGGAGAAGAAGCAGAAGGCGTGGGAGGATATTTCCTCTGCAGGTTGGCTCTCCAAGGAGCAAAGGTGAAAGGTGTAATTACAAAAATTCCCCAGTAGGAGGCTCCCCCAGTGCAGAGGGACGGCGGTGCTGAGGACTCACCACCCTGCCCCCCGCGAGGAATTTCACGGCAGGGATTCCATCCTACTATAAATCAGCATTGTGACCAGCCACTATCAAGCCAATACAATGAATGTCTATAAAAAAAAAAAAATCTGTTTTCCCACACTCTGGTCAGATCTGTCATTACCTCAACCCCTCGTGCCCCACACTGGGTGCCAAAAAGGAGTGTCGAAGTTTAATCCCAGCCAGTAGCTCAGTACCATGTAGCTGCTTGCTCATTCCACTGTGGTGGGATGGGGAGGAAAATTGGGAAAAGGTAAAACCCATTGGTATAAATAAGGGCAGTTTAATAATTGAAAGGAAGTAAAATGTAATGATAATAGTTACCAAAAGGGAAGAGAAGAATAAAACCCAAGGAGAAAAACTATGCAATGCATGGTACAATTGCCCACCACCTGTTCATTGATGCCCAGCCTGTCCCCAGCAGCAATGGGCCCCTCCCAGCCAGTTCCCCCCAGCTTATATATTGAGGATGACATTCTGTGGTATGGAATCCCTTTGGCCAGTATGGATTGGCTGTCCCAGCTATTCCCCCTCCCCAGCTTCTTGTCTACCTCCTCACTGGCAGAGCAGGAGATGCTGAAAAGCCCATGGAACTGCTCAGCAATAACGAAAACGTCAGTGTGTTACCAACATTATTTCCATATGAAATCCAAAACACAGCACTGTACCAGCTACTACAAAGAAAATTAACTCTGTCCTAGCCAAAACTAGGATGTGGACAGATAACTCCATTAAAGGACAGCTTTACTAGGCATTTTGCTTGTCCTGGTTAACAGACCATAAGTGTTACTGTACTGGACAACTGCAGTAGGTACAGATACACAAAACTGAATGAATGCTGAGATCATGCTCTCAAAGGGTTATTTGGTCATTTTGAATGTGTGATTTGAAGTTGGAAACAACTTAAGACTTAACATTGGAGCAGCCTGCCACCAGGATGTGCTACAAACCAGCAAAACTGTTCTTACTGGTTTGTTATGGTGTGTTGGTCATATCCGGCTGTTGATGCTCAGGTTTCCTAAAAATGTTATTTCTGAACATTTAGTGCAAACAGTAGAAGCCAAGGCAGCTTAATGTAAGCCTTGTTCTGTCTGAATTCTATGCTAGTGATCACCAGCAGCTGTCAAAGCTCATCCAGGAAGCCCCCACCACAGCAGTCAAGGAAGATCTGGAGAGAGAACTGGAGGCACTGGTGGGAAAGATGGAAGCAAAGGCAGACCAGATCAGCAAAGTTCAGAGGCATCGGTTGCAGGTAAGTTTCTTTTGACTGTGTTCATTCTCATGTAGAGTTGCTGACTTAAGTGGCTTTTTTAATGTTAAATACTAATCTAGCAGCAGTTGAATAAAGCAGAAATAACTACTTTGGAGTAGTATTGCATAGCTCTAACTTTGACATCTCAAAGTTAGTCTGCATACATCCATCCTTCTGTCCCAGTATTTTTGCAGAAAGATCCTTTCTGTCACCCTTGTGCCCACTTATCATCCTTTCCTGGGCAGAGCTTTCATGTATGTTCTCGCATCACATTTTACACCTCTTGTCTCTTGAACATTGTTTAACAGTTTACTTTGAGTAAATGACCTATTTATGTTTTGATTTGCATTTTAAAAGACCCCAAAATGCCTGTTTTGCTTATTTTATAACTTTCAAAATGTTTTGAATAGTGTAGCTTGTTCATTCAAAACTATAAAACATATTTTCTGTTTTCTTTCATCTTCATTAATTTTAGTGAATTCCTTTCAAAGAGCTTAACCCCATGTGTTTAATCTGGTTCAGTTCATATGAACAGAGACTTGCCCTTACCTGACATAACTGATACATAAAATATGTGCTGAGAGCTCTGCTGCTGACGTCCAGAATGGACATATGAAATGTTTGCATTACTCACTTAGTAGTAGGAACTACTGTAGTTCCCAGTAGTCATGATGCTGCATATGCTATTGGCAAAAGTTTAGGAGCCAGGATTTAGGAAAACTGCTGCAAGCTGTAAACTGGGACGAGGAAGCACCTCTGCCTGAAGAGAGGGGAGCTATAGAAGCCACCTGTGTTGCAGTTTGGGCATATGAATGTGTCTGTACCTCAGACTGCCCAGTTCCCCACTCAGCCTTGTGCCAGCTCAATCTTTGCTGTGGAGTACAGAGTCTTATTTACAGTGCTGTGTGTGGATACTGCCTCTTCACTCCAGCAGGGTGCTGGTGTTCTTTATAAAGCTACATCTCTGACAGTGAATAGCTATTAAAATCACTAGTCTGTATGTAGAACTTTTCTACCTTTTTTTTTTTTTGATCACTAGTTGGTAACAGTGACAAGTCAACTTTTTTCATCTATAACTTTTACATTCCTGACAGAGATATTTCCCTATAATGAACTTCTCAGTTTTTAAAGAGATAACCTAGTAGTTCAGACTATAAGCTAACTATAGGTGTAAATATAACAATGCTTTGTAAGGAAAGTATTTATTATTCAGGGTGACTTGGAAGCATCCATTTGCTTAGCTGGGTGAAATAAGTGGTGGGATATTTCAGCTGTTTGGAAGAATTGCTGAATATAAAATGAAACAAGGTCACTCCTTAATAGTTTTTTTGGCTTCTCTTTCAGCTAGAGAGACTTAAGAGAGAATGCAAGTCCAAAAAGACTTCTGCTAAACCAATGAAAGACAGCAGGTTCCCTGTTAGTGAGGTTAAAGTAACAACTACAGTAACCACGAAAGGAAAGAATGCTGGTCCCATCAAAGTGAAACCTGGAGAGAAGAGTCGCAAGAATCTTCAGTTGTTGAGAGACATGCAGACCATACAGACTTCACTACAGAAAGATGATATCAGCTGGGACTACTGACTCTTCTGCAGAGGTGTTCTTGAACTGTCCCAAACTGGCCAAACTTTCTCACATTCTGGATATAAAGCAACTGCCTTTCTTGCTGTGTGGAAGAGACTACCGTACGCTAAGCGCACTTTTGAAATACAGGCTCTTAGTTCTCCATCACTGCATTTGATTGTATATATTATGGTCTAGCTTAAAACACATTCCATTTTTAAGCACCCAGCCACCGAGTCGAATAGTAGGGTCCCTTATGTTATGATTCCAGCATTCCCTCCATTTTCCTTCAGCACACCAAGCACTGCACATTTATGCGGGTTGGGGTGTGTGTGATGTGCCAGTGTGATTTCACACTGCTGTTGAACTGGGAGGCTGCTCAGGATGAATCTTGTTTGAAATTGATGCTGCAGCCCTGAGTCTTAAGGGCTTTTTGTCAGTTCTGTGTGCAGCTGCAGTGACTCCATCGCTCGGAGAACATCTTTTAAAGGTGTTCTGCGGAGCTTTCTTCAAAATGCTTTCCTAGTTCCCCTTCTGCTACGTTGCATTAGTCAGCATGAATGGCAGAGGATGTTTGAGTACTCAAAAAAGGAGCAGAATAATTTATGAATTATGTTGCTTAATGATCAAATGATATTTTTCTACAGAAATCTTACTTTAGGAAAAAGGTATAGGATAGGGGATAACACCCTGTTTCTGGTTCACAGCTTTGTGTGGTAAAGGAGTGAGATAAACCACAGGTATTTTAAATTGCAAGTGCCTCAATCATGCCTTTCAGTCCTGGCATCTTGCTTTTAACTTGAAATATGTGCTTTGATGAGCTATCTACTTTGGTAGTGGTGCAATTAATTTTGTGCTCTGACTTGCACAGCTGAGTAAATTTTATTTATTATGTTAATAATTTAAAGAATTTCCTATTATTGGAATGTACAGAAGACCCAGATTACTTGTATATACAGTGGAAAAACAATAAAGCCAGCTTGCCTGTTGAGTGAATTGTGGGAAACCTGCACTTCCTCTACATTAGCTTGGTGTTTGCTGTAGCACTCTGCCTCATCCAGTGCCCTTTTTGTGGTGAGCTGACTTCTCTGTGGTCAGGGTAACACAGGTAAGGTGAGGCTCACAGTTGTCCACCCTTGCCTGGAGCTGAACAGGGAGGGAGCTCTACAGGGTCAACACGGGCACAAGGGATTTGAGTTTTAGTTTATGTGTAGGTGATCCACCCTGCTTGTCTCCTTGCATTGAAGGCACAGAAAGTGTTAGCTGTGATGGGAGAAGTCAGATGCTGTTAGCCAGGTATAGTGGGAGTAACCACTTGGAGAGCAGTTCATCCCAGAGGTCTTGAAAAATCAATACCTGAAACTTACACTTGGTCATTTTGCTTAGGAAGGACCTCTGGAGATCAGCTTGCTCAGCTGATCTCTGTGGTTAACTTCAGCACAACCTCAGGCTGTCCTCGTGCAGCTCTTACTGATGGAAGGATTAGGAGTATTTTAGGCTCCATATATGCTGCCTACAGTGTATGAGATGCCCAAGTTGGAAGCCTGCTAGGTGTGAGAGCATCAAGGAGCATCCAGAGTAGATCCCAAATCATCTCAGTGAATTTGAGTTTGCATAAGTTACACACAAAAATGTGAATGCTCCTTTTACACAGAAGTTACTCTGCCAATGCACTGTAAAGTGCAGAAATGGTGGAGGTTTTTTTAGTTGTGAAAGTATTTCAGAATACTTTGTGTGAAATACTTTCACAATTAAAAACTCAATTTCTGCACTTCACAGTGTATTAGGACAGTGCGTTCTGAGAGAGTTGGAGTTGTTCAGGCCGGGGAAGAGGAGGCTCTGGGGAGATCTTACAGCACCTTCCAGTACCTAAAAGCTGTAGAGGGCATGTAGTGATAGGACAACGGGAAGTGGCTTTCAAGTGAAAGAGGGCAGGTTTAGATTAGGTATTAGGAAGAAACCTGGTCTAGTGGAAAGTGTCTCTGCCCATGGCAGAGGGTTAGAAACTAGATGGTCTTTAAAGGTCCCTTCCAGCCCAAACCGTTCTGTGATTCTATTTTTATAATACTGAGCAGCTAAGCGCTGTATCTGTATTAATGCTGGTCTGTGTCGGATAAGAGAAACTTGTCCAAAGATTAATTTTGTTTTCCTGTCATTCTAGATTTTAGAGTTTGAAAATTAGCATCTTGCAAGACCACCTGCAGAAAAATGAGGGATATTTGGATTTCACATACTAAACTTGCAATGCTATTTTGTTGCATGTTCTGCAAGTCCATTGGAGGACCACACTGTTGAAAGTAAGAGCACAGGAATGTTACCCTTTTATCAGTTTTTATTAGTGTTAACGAAACCAAACAGCCTTCATCAAGAAACAAAATATACACACATATTCAGTTTGCTAATATGGAAGAATGCTATGAACCACCTTGTATAATGATTGTACGTTAAGAGCAGATCTGCCCTTTACCTTAAAAGCAAATCCAAGTCCTTCAGAAGTATTTTGTGTGGATTCTTTTGCACTACTGAACCATAATGACTCAGGCCACCCTATAACAAATGTGCTGATGCTGTACAGCTGTTTTCATCTTGTCAGAAGGTGGCTGTGGATTTCTCTGTAAAGCATGGAGATGGTGATTGCAGTAGTATAGCAGGCAAAAGTGGAGGCTGCAGGGGGAAATTACTGTTACTGCCTGGGAAGGAATGTGGCTTTTGAAAGGCAGTATCTTATGTGGAAATTGGTCCACTCTTGTACTCTCTTGGAAAGTCCATCTCCATAGTGGAAGAGCAGCTGAGTGAAGCAGCATGCTGACAGGTGACCACAGTATGGGATCCTGTCATAAAAGAGCAACACAAGAGCCCCCACCAAGCAGTGCCCTCCTCCTTAGCATGGAAGTGAGAAGCAGCCTTGCACATAGCTAAGTGCCTTCCCTGTAAGCCCAATCTTCTACAGCCCTGTGTTTACCTGTTTGGAAGAACAAGGGGGAAGTCATGGTTTTACCAAGTGTGTATTTTATCCCCATTTTGCAGTAAAATTTTATATTAAAACCAAATTTCAACTTGAGTTTAGTCAAGTGATGCTAATTCTTGAAGCAGACTATGCTGAAAAAGGCCTAAATGTAGAGCTCAGAAACTGGCTAAGATGTTAAGTCTGCCAGAATAACCTTAAGCAGCAGTTGCAATGCAGGCAAAAAGGCGTCTGTGGTTGATGTACAGTTGTTTTCATTAGTTAACAATACTGAAATACCGTAAGTACACCACTATGATCCTGCACAGAAGCATTAAAGTCACTAATTATGCTTACCCAAGCAAAATGTAATGGCTGATCCCAGCAGTTCACACATGCCCTGTGGAATTCCACTACCTTTCCCCTGGTGACTATGAGGCACAGGAGGCCAGAGGAGCTGCAGAAAGCCCAGGGGAGCCATGCTGTGCTCCTCCCTCAGAAATAAAGGTGCTTAAGTTGCATCCTGGCACACCCACTGTAAACTGTAAGTGAGATTCTAGAGTTGCAGGGATGGAAGTAAACATCCTACAAAATCAAGTCCTGTAGGTTTCTCCTCTACCATTGTGTTTATTGGGAGGAGCTGCCCTTTCTTTAAATAAGGCATCATTTGCATGGCTTCCTATGGTCTAGATCAAGGTGAAGGGAGTGATATGTTTCAGACACTATCACTGCTTGTCTCCAAGTGTACTGGCAAATGCCCTCATACACTGCTGTGCAGACATTAATAGCAGAGGGTTTGTGCTGTTACAGCTGCATTTCAGGCTCCAACACAAAGTCAGATTTAGTCTTTCCTTTTAGCAAAGGGGAGACCTTTCAAACTTCTGAGCTGATGTTTTTCCTCCTCAGTACTTCATTGTAGTGCAGTGTCTCCCTTTAAAGCCAAGTGATTTCCAGCACATCAGTGAGCAAAGAGCAAGCTCTAGTTTTTGTTTAGGTGGCAAGTGCAATTGGCTTGTATTATAAGCTAGCCACTGAGAAGATTAATTGCATAGGGGGCCTTGTCTGTTGTTTTTTGCTTAAGCCTTCTCTAGTGCTACAGTACTAATAAATTACCCTGGAGAGAAATAAATAAATAAGTTGGCATCCCCCAGGTACCATGCTGGAACTCCAGAGGGCTTCAGAAAAGTTGCCCCCATGGTCCTGGGAAGGTACTCAGCAAGAAGAAGTCCATATTATACAACTGTCTGTACAGGAGCAACACACTGTGCTGGAGAGCCGGCTCTCTCCGAGGATGAGGTGGAACGGTTGGTGATTTCTCTCTGCAGTTCCTCTACTTTCTTCTGCAGCTCAGCCCGCTTGGCCAGAAGCTCCTTGTAGCGATTATGGACAGGTTCCTGTAAGAAAACATGTAGCTGAGTGCTGGGAGGTAAGTGTGGAAGTGGAAGCCTGAACCACAAAACACTGTTGCTGACCTTACACACGGCTCTGAGAGAAGGGGGGTTGTACACGAGTATTATGAGTCACATGCCTGGGGTACAGCATAGTTGCTCTGGCTTTGAGATGCTCATTTTGATCTAATGTGCATAGTGCAATGGTGGCTAAACAAAACAGTGTATATTTTGAAAGATGACAATTGCCAAACTGATGTTTCTGGGGGATGCTGGCCATGGCATATTGGCCTGGACATTATTTCAGAGTTTTAGGGGAAAAAAAAATACAGATTCATCTAAATGTTTTTGCATGGTTCTGACTGCAAAGCGGTTGTTTGGTTCCTGTATCTAACGCTCCAGAATTGTAAAGCTGTCAACTGCAGTTGGGCACAGAGGCAATCTGGGAAATTTTGTCCCTTTCCTCCTAAAAAGTGATGTCAGCCTTCAGAGCCATGCTCAGTCTGCTTGTTTGAGGTGCCTGTCCTGGGGTGAGCCAGCGTCCCTGGTCAGGGGTATAACAGGGCTGCAGCCAGACCCCTGTGCCTCAGGCAGCCAAAGCAAAGCACCAGGTTCTTGTTGCTAGTAGTCTAAATAGAGTCCCAAAAATCCTATCTAGAATCCTACATCCAGTGAAGTCTTGGGATTCTTTCACTCTTTTGTGAAGAGAATTCAGAGGTTTTTCCCTTATTCTAAGTGAGGAAATTTTCCAAATTGCTGAGTATATCCAGCTCCTGCAGATTTCACAAGCTGAGCACCAGCACCAGCCAGCTGTAGGTGCTGCTCACTCTTGCTGGCATTTGAATTTAGGCTTTTGTTTTTAAATTTAAGCATAAGTTTGTACATCTTGTGCTTCAAATATCTTGAACTCCAAAATAACAATATCAGTACTGGCAGAGAGGGAAACATGTAGGATTCGTGGAAGACACACCTGAGGCTTCATCCTGGGGTTCCAGCGGATGTAGTAGCCGACCCACAGCTCGAGGTGGCGCATGCTGGCCACAGGATACAGGACATGGTTGGAGTAGCTCACATACAAGGGGTTAGTAAAGTCTTCCAGTTGGCTGTTGATGTAAGACCAAAGTGATACGGTCTTTTTTGGAAGGCTCTGTAAGGGAAGGGGGTGGAGGAGGCTTTATTTGCCATACAAATTCCAGTTATCTACAAACTGTAGCAGCATAAACATATGCGTGTCATTAATACGGAGCTGGTTGCTTTTTTGTAGCTTAAAAACCCCCAAAACTGTTCTTTTGATGTGGTTATTGTACTAAAAGCACATGGATGCAGCCAGGCACACACATGCCCTGGCACTGAACAACCCCTCTTACCCACCCAGCTGCCAACACAGACCAGGAATTGCCATTGGCACAGCAAGGGGACACTGGCATGTGAACCCTCAATGCTTTAGTTAAACTTCACTTCTTTAAAGTGCTCCTCAAGGACTTGCTGGAGTATTTAATTGCAAAGGAAATAAAGAAAACATTTGACTTAGGCCCTGATCTAGTGGAATAATTAGACCTGTGAATAGCCCCACTGAAACCACTGTCAAAGTACCTCCCAGATTAAGTACTTAGATTTTGTTTTCTGGAAATTACAATTATTCAATCACTGCTGATTCCAGAGAAACAGGGATCCTGATTTCACTACAGTAAAATGCTATCATTTTTATATTACAGTTAGGTTTTATTGTTTGGGTTTTTTTAACAGAAGTGCTATCAAATATGATCACATCAGGTCCACACAGCACTGCCCTCATGTACCTCTATGCTGTTAGGCTGCAGCACTTTGGTGACAGAATGCCTCATCTCTAGGTAGGTGAGACTGAATGAGTGTCACTGCTTTTCCTTCTGATTCCAGACTGGGTCTGAATGTACACATCTATATGCTCCTCCCTTGGCAAACAAACCTCAACCAGACTGCAGGGCAGAGCTGGCTTGTGGCAGGACATAGAGGCACGTCCTTACTAATACTAGGAGCATTGTCGTCTCCAGGAAAAATGCAAGCACAGCAAGGACAAGTATTGAGACCAGTTATGTGCAGGAATGTGTGCAGAATGACAGCACACTCTTAAAAGTTAAAAGCACCTGAAAGGAACCACTTCAAGGAAAAGAAGACAAAAAGGTACCAGTTTCCACAGAGAAGGTTACATTAAAGTAAAGTTCAAAGGAAAACTGTATTTCCACTACCTGGGAGACACGAGGAGCTCTTCAACCATAGTGAGCAACTGGAAGTGGAAGCACTGTGCAGAAGGGAGATGGTGTTGCTCTGAAATGTGAAGTTTCCAACAGACAGCAGTCTGTGCAAACAGGAAAACCCCAGGTCCCAGCTGTTGAGACAGGGCTTGGCATTTCCCAGACCCACATCTACCACTATCTTTGAGTGAGGAACCAACTTCCCTAGCAATATGTGGTGAGCTAAAGCCATCCCAGGAACAGGCTTACTCCTTGGAGAGAAGCTGTCTTACCTCTTTCACTCTCTGCTGCTCACTGCTGCACAGGAAGGTCCCAAACAAACAGCTGTACAGGTGATCCAGGATGGTGATTAGGAAGTACTCATTGAATTCAAATGCTGTAGGAAACTTCAGTCAGAAACAGAAAATTAGGCTGGGATTTTAAAACAGGAAAATAAACTTTTTCCCCACTCTGTAGTCTTGGTAAGGAGTTGGCCCCTTGATTTGTCCCTGTTCCCTGCCTGGCTGGATATTCAGGGTCATTTGCTCCTTCTAGAAGCAAGAGTTTCTCTCTTGGAAAGCTGCTTTGCAGTTGCAGAGAGGAATTCTGAGCAAAAGCCAGAGGTCTGAAGGGTTAGACCACTGTGTTTATACACACTCAGTGCTGCTTCAAATTGAAGCTTGCTCTGCTACGTCTGCCTCTCATGACAGACCATGCAACCAGACTGTGAAAGAAAGGCACGTGTCAAATAACGCATTAAAAAAGTGGAAATTTCCCAGGGCCAAAGGGAAATAACTCGTGTGTGTAACGCAGCACTTCCCAGAGGGAACAGCAGGAAGGCATCTTGCAATACAGGTCACCAGGAGAACAGGTGTATGAGCACAGGCCATGTTGCTGAAGTTCCATGCAGAAACAATCAGACCCGAGACAGGGAGAACTGAAGCTCCACAAAGGGTCAGTAAGAATACATGCACTGAACTGCAAACACATGCTGGGGCAACGAAGAGGAGAGAAGGAGGCCGCCTTCTCTCACAACCATCCTTCTCTTCCCAGGTTGCCCCAGTTGCAACATCCTGACCTCACCAGCTGCAGGTCAGGATGCCTGCTTTTAGGAGCAATGAAGGAGAGCATGATGAAAGTGACTTCAATGATGGTAAAGCCTCTTTTTCTCTCTGTGTGAGTATGGTATGCTTCATATATAGTGGCATCCTTCTTTCCTATTTCTCCTGGTTTAATCCATGATGAGCCTAATTTTTTTTCACTGAACTTCCTGACCACAGCTGACATTTGTGCCACAAAAGACACAAAAAACCTTCTGGGTCCCATATACCTGGAGAAAAACCTCCCAAACATAGGAGAACTCTCCTGGACTGTACCTTTGCCACACCTAGCCTGAAGTGAGGCACTCAACTCTGTACATCATGTATGAATTGGGAGCAGTACATCTGCCTTCAGAGGAAGCTAAAATAGAGCATGTCTTGCTGCAGGTTTGGTTATGGGATCAGCTTGAGCAGAGGCAACAGGGATCTGTCTGCACCCACCCTGCTTGGGACTTACATTAGCAAGCCAAGTCACTTATGCTTCTGAAGGCACAGTGGGCTACTGAGGATGGCTGGGATGTCTGTTCCTGCCTATGCTAAGTGTGAGGCAGCTGTCACCTTTTTCAGGATGATGCAAGCTTCTTCTCCCAAGCTCACATTTATTCTAGCAGCATGTGGGTAAGCAGCACCCACTGACAAGGTCATATGATGCAAGCCAACATTGTGGTCTTCCAGTGCACTTGTGCATTCAGGCCCTTTGCTAAACAGACTCCCAAAAAACTTGTTGCCAGAGTCAAAACAAGAGTACAAGCCCAGGAAGGAAAGCCTGTAATGGTCAGTTTGGAAATCATTCCTGTGTCCAGACACTGTGCCATGTCTTGGTACACTGGCTTTGTAGACACATGTGCCACCCAGCAATTTACCTGTCTTGTCATTTGCCAGACACAGTCGATGAACTGGAGGAAGACAGGAGAGCGATCAGCATCTGCATGATTCTTATCTCCGTGGCCAACCCTCTGAAACAGAGCAGGACAAAGAACAGGAGTTGCACAGGGCTTCACGGGAAAGCTGCTGGGATCTCCTGCCAGTCACCCAAACCTTTACCAACAGCTTTAAAAAGCTTCAAACGAGTCTTGATTCTGCTTTGTCCATATCAGTGAGTAAAGGAGGAAAGGACAACTACTCCCTTCATCTCTGAAGTGAAAATTCTTTATGGGGATATTTTTGTGCTAAATTAAAACAAGAGCTGTTTGAGTAGAGGCTCCAGATGCTGTGCTGGCACTGATTTCAGTTAAAAGCTAAAGTTCAGAAGGAAAAAAAATGAGAATGCTTTTTGCTTCAGTTGCAGCTGTTGTCCTGGCTACTTCAGTAGTACAGTGTGCTCGATCTAAACACTACCTACAGGCACGGCGTGTGGCGATAACTGTCACGCAACACCTCGCAGCTTCCAAGTGCTGTACAAACACTAGCCCAGCCCATCTCCAGCCACCTCAAGAGAGGCAGTGATGACACTATTCCCAGAAGTAGGCCTCCAACCCTGAACAAGCTGTGTGGCCAAGACGTGAGGCAGGATTCCTCATAACTACTATAGTACATTAATGGTTATGTATTACCAGGAGCCCCAAGTACCGTACAAAGAACAAGAACATGTATGTAACAGAGATCTCTACCTCTTCCTTAATGCTGTTCGCCCCTCACCAAAGGAAATCACTATCATTATCTTCCTTGTCTAGACAGGGAAGAAGCTAAAACAGTTGTTGTTCAAACACCAGATAACAAGTTTTGCTGCAGCAGAACCTCAGTTGCTTTAGTGCCTCAGTTTCCCCACCTTCCTCAGAGCATTTGACAGTGCAACTCATCACTGCAAGTGCTGTAAAAAGACCTTGCTCTAGCCCTTGCCAAAATTAAACAACCACTAGAAAACAGCTACAAGCAAAACTCAATAGGAACAAAGACTGAAAGAATACTACTGAAAGGCTCTCTCAGTTCCCATAAGTGCAAACCATAACAAATTGCTGTGTCACAAGCCCACAAAGCTGCCTCTCTGCCAGCTATAGGGACACAACCACAGGCTACTCTTGGTCCAGGCTCAAACTGCTGATCAAACCTAGGCAATTGGAAGCCTCCACAGAAATAAAGTGTGCCTGAAGAAAACGTGAGGTCAAGGTCATAACCAAATTCTCCAAACTCTTCAGTACCAAGGCATTTCTGATGACAGTGGCCTAGCAGTCTCAGAAAATGGAATGAACTGTAAAGGAAGAAAAAAATACCCCAGTGGTCTCAGCCAACTCCCAGCAGAAATGCCAACCCTGCACCCAAAGCACACTGTTAGTTCAAGCCTAATCATGGAAACATGACATGTCAGTCAAGACACCTGAGAGATTTAATACCTCCTGTGCCTCCTATCTAACCAATACAGTCCCCAAGGAAGTTAAAAGATTACTGGAATTATAGGCAGAAAACAGTAGCAGCAGCTTTCACCTGTCTTCAGCCAGGAAACTTCTCACAAGAACGGCTAAACTCCTTTGAAATCCTTCAAGGGGGACAGTAACTTTCCATATAGTGCCTTCCAAGGGCTAGTGACTCACCAGCTGAAATCTGTGGCCAAAGCTTAGCCACTCCTTCTCCACCAGGACTTCAAAGCCTCTGATAGTTCGGTAGTAGCCATCCAACATGAGCAGAGAGAGAGAGGTGAGCTGGGCTGTCCGGTCCCAACCATCACTGCAGTGTACAACCACAGATGTCTTCCCTGACTCTACTTTGTCAGCAATCCGGAGGGCTCCAGCAAGAATGAGCTAGGACAAGGAAAAAACCAAATTACAAAACCTCTTTGGAACAGAAATTGTGAATGAAAAATGCCTAGTGACAACACAGGACAAACCAAGGGCTCTGTTTGCCTCAAGCAGAATGGTAAATCAGTTCCAACTACTTTGTAACTAGGACAGCAAACTGTGAACACATGTTTTATTCCAACAAGATGACAACACATCTATACTGTAGTGTAAGCATAACTCTAGAAGAGCCTTTGCATTAAGCTCAGTCCTTGGACAGGTCAGGATTTAAACACAAGAGTATTTTGTGTGTGACACGAATACAAAATGGCCATCACCTTGCAGCTGCCCCAGGAGCAGATCTGCCCCTGTCTGCTTTAGCAGAGCAACAATGTAAACTGGACATTTTTAGAAGAGAAAGAACTTAATTTGAAAATCAACATCTGCAGAAGCTGAAACATTTTGCCTCCTCATTCTGACTCTGCTTGGATTCCTGAAAGGCTGACAGGGCACAAACTCTCAGCATTTGCTGGTCTGGACCAGGCAGTAACACTAGGATGACAAGGATCCCTGAGTCAAGACCTTGGAAACTCTGGGACTCCTGAGCTCTAACCAGAACTTTCACAGTTATGCATTACCCAGGAACACTTCATTTTGGAATACTTCATTTCCAAAACACCATCTTTCAGTATTTCAGGCCCCTCTCTTGTCCCTCTTCCATCTTCTCAAGATTCCTCACTCCAAGAAACTATGGTTTTAGTCGTTCCCAAATAGAAAACAAATTCTAAGTCTTTAAATTTACCAGGAATTGAAAATCCTGGAGTTAGCTCTGGATATCTTTCCAGTGAACAGACTGGTAAGGACTTGTGGTTGCTCAGCCACCTGCACTGGATGCAGACATGCATACCTTGATATGCTCTAGCCAGTGAGTTGACTCTAAATTAGACAGCCAGTGAGTCTCCTCGATATTGGGATACACAATTTCTTTCAGTTTTCTCAGCGACTCTCTCATAACATGAATATTGTGAATGTCCAGGAACACTAATTCTGCGTTCTGATAGGCATCCTCGCTCTCATAGCCCCCTCCTTTAGCCTGAAGAACAAAATCCACAGACAAATCATTAAGCAAAAACATATTTTATACTTTATCCCGTATAAAGTCATTTGTCCTGAGCAAATAGCAGCTGACAAAATACCACAGGCTACCTAAAGCAGGCAGAAAACACTGGCTTTATCTTACAACTGGGACCAAACATGTACATGCACACACTCTGTGTCTCTTTCCTGCAACAGCTAATGAATGCTATAATTTTTACCAAAGAATACCACATTACAAGCCTTCTTTTCCTCTGTAATTATCATTTATCTCCATTCAAGTTGCTAGCTCATTACATTCATTATTCTATCATTTAAAAATTTAACATACTATTATAGAGGAGTATAACCCACACACTAATTGCCTTTCCTAAGCAGTGGGAAAGGCAGATTTTAAAAAAAAAAAAAAAAAGAGAAAAATTGGGCTTTAGTGCAACAAAGCAGTTCTACCATTAATACAGAGCTTAAAGTAATGGCATGAAACACAATTTTTAAAAGAGTAGAAAGATGGACCCTGAAACTACTGACCTGTCAGCCTCACCTCTGTGCCTGGCAAGATCATGGAACTATGCTATAGTTCCATGGCAAGATCCTGGAAGCTATGCTATAACACACTTTGGACCAGGGGGTGATTTGAGACAGCCAGCACAGCTTCAGCAAGGGCAAGTCCTGCCTGGCCAGGTTGGGTGGATGAGGAATTGAATGGTCACAGCCAGAGGGTAGTCGTCAATGGCTCAATGTCCAGTGAGTGACAAGTGGTGTCCCTGAGGGGACACCACTGGTATTTGGACCAGTGTTATTTAATACTTTCATCAATGACATAGACAAAGGGATCAAGTGCACTCTGAGGAATTTTGCAGAGTGGTGATGTTGACATACCTGAAGGACAGGATGCCATCCAGAGGGACCTGGAGAGGCTCAAGAAGTGGGTCCATGGGAACCTCATGAGGTTTAACAAGTCCAGGTGCAAGGTGTCACCTGTGTCAGGGCAACCCCTGGTATCAACACAGGCTGGCGGATGAGCAAAATGAGAGCAGCCCTGCAGAGAAGGGCTGAGGAGTGCTGCTGGATGAGAGGCTGGGCATGAGCTGGCAATGTGTGCCTGCAGCCCAGGAAGCCAATTGTATCCTGGGCTGCATAAAAAGCCAAAGGGCCAGCAGGTGATTGTGCTCTGAGGGTGGTGATTCTGCCCCTCTACTGTGCCCTTGTAAGACCTCACCTGGTGTACTGCATTCAGCTCTGGAGTCCTCAGCATAGGAAAGACATGGAATTGTTGGAGTGAGTGCAGGGGAGGACCACAAAAATGACCAGAGAGCTTAAGCACCTCTCCTATGAGAAAGGTTGAGAAGTCTCTGGGGAGACCTTATGGTAGCCTTCCAGTGCTTAAAAGGGGCTTACAAGAAAGATGGGGACAGATGTTTTAGTAGGGCCTGGTGTGACAGGACAAGGGCTAATGGTTTAAAACTAAAAGAGCGTAGATTCAGACTAGATATAAAGAAGAAGTTTTTTACACTGAGGATGGTAAAACACTAGAAGAGGTTTCCCAGAACAGTGGCAGATGCCTCATTCCTGGAAGTATTCAAGGTCAGAAAGGACAAGGCTCTGAGCAACCTGGTCTAGTGGAAGATGCCCTTGCCCATGGCAGGGGAGGGTTGGACTAGATGACCTTTAAAGGTTTTTTCCAACTCAAGGAATTCTATGATTCTACAACAGCAGAAGGAACAGAGGAAGATTCCTAGACATTAGCTATCCCCAGCTATATTTTGAAATAAAAATCATGATGCCTGATTTTCAGAAGTACTGAGTATCCCCTGCTCCCATCACAGTTAACAGGGACAGAGTGCTGGTGCTTTTAAGAGGAAGCAGTCTTCCAACCATGTGAAGTGGAAAATGGTGATACACAAGATCCAGAGGGTTAGAGTTTGACCTCAGTATTACTTCATTTTTTGTCCCCCTTGCAATTTCATTTCCCATCCAAGATTAATGTAATGGCTCTTTGGTAGTCACATTGATATCTTACAAATACCAGTGCAGGTATAAAAGTCTGCCTAGAGAATCAGCTCATTGCATGCAGATTTGCTCGAGGGAAAACCCTCTTGTGATCCTTAAGAATAATATGAAGCTGAGGTGGGAAACGTGCTCTAAATTATTACATTCCCAGTTTTAGACAGAGGAAAAAGCACCCGACCTTATTGGCTACAGCATTCACACTAGGCCTTGCATCAAATATGAAGATTTTATGAGACTGAGCATTAGAATCCATGATGGCTTGAAGATACTTTTCATCTTCCTTGCTTCGCTTGCCGCTCACTCCCACCATTGGCTGGCTACAGCGAGTGATCGTTGCTTGACTTTCTGGATGAATCCATGACAAGACCTTTGAAAACAAATGGGAAATAAATGAAGGAAAAATGGGATTCATTAAACTAGTGAAGTGTTTCACCTGTAATGGCTTGGTCTGGGATCCCATCATGTATTAGCTGGTTCCAGAAGGCTGGATTCTACTAAATCACGACTGAATGAAAGAACGAACTCTTCTGTCCTTATTCATTCTTGTGGCATTCCCAAAGTTTGAACAAACAAAAGGTGACCAAAAGTTTGACTTTTAAATATGATGCAAACTGTTTTTCTGGCTGTTGTGTGAGTCACTACATGGGCTATGTCTTACTTTATGTTATACCATGCCAAAGTTAAGTACTTTAGGAACAGATAGAATTTTCTACAAACTTTAGAAGTAAACCAGTACATTTTCATTTACTGCTGAAATAATCATCATAATAATGTATTTTGTCTTAATTTCATTTAACAAGCATTCTCATCAAGAGTATCACTAAGTATTCCTCTATCCTGAAAGTCAGAGTAGGCCAGACATTTGTAAACAGCCCAATAGGGCTGCTTTGTGTTTCTCAGGAATTGAACGGAGATTTGGTCTGAGTTGAGCTAAATTATCTTATCTTCTCATTTTGGTTTAGTCTACATCTCTTTCACAACAGTAGTTCCAGCAGATACTGCTGCTTTTCTAAGTCCTCAAACGTGTTGCTGTGACTTTTATTATCCACTGACCATTTACTGGCTCCCTGCAATCTACTCAGCCCGATCTTGGTATTATTTATTGCCCAAAGGTATGTGTAACAAAACCATATCAAAGTGGCTTCCTTTGTCCCACTCACTGGTATGCGTCCTCTTGATCTGAAAGATGCTACTCTCTTTAATTCTTCATCAGGAATGTTTACAGGCACAGCTAGAATGGCAGGGTATGTATCACAAAGCTCATAGCGCTCATTAATCTTGGTCAGCCTCCAGCTTTCATTGGGAATTCCCTAAAGAGGAAACAACAGCACGTTAGCAAATGAGTTGCTCTGAGACCTCAGCACAGTCAAATCCCCAGACCTGAAATTCAAGGCAATTTTTGTTAATGAAGGACATTTAGGGCTGGCACCTGGGAATGCATTATCTCGGTAACTTGCATTTCATGCCTCTTCCCAGAGAGGTGGATTATTTTGCTCAGGTCACTGAAGAACAGGGAAACTAGAATACTCCAGGCTGGGTCACCTTGGCAAAGGAACCATGGAGGCTACAGATGTAGCAACACAGGTGATCCCCCTGAGCGCATCTTTAAGATACCTCCTGGTCTCATCATGGGCTCACAGGAGAGCCAGGAGCAGGACAGAATGTGTGACCAATTTACCTCTCTCTTGGCACTTAGCTCAAACTTGGTGGGTGGAAACTGGGGATGCAAAATGGAGATACCAGATAGGATGGAGGGGAGGGGAAGAAGGGAGAACAGGCAGTAAAACACCCCCAAAAAATCAGTCTGGTTTGGGCCTTGTTGAGTGTTTGTGGCACAACTGTGGAATCCTCTAAAAACACCAAAAACTTAATAATTTTATGTCTCTGGCTGCATGACTGTAGTGATGTGCAAGTCCCATGTTTCTGTCAGACTAAGATCTCCTTTTGTACTAGTATAGCTTGGGCTCGGAGAGCAGGGAAGCTACGTACGCACACATATCACTGAGCTCAGTGTGCCCTGATGGGGAAGCCACTCAACAGCTTCCCAGACAACAACCTTCAGGGAAAATCTGAAGCACAATGGGGAGGATCCTGACAACCTGCAGACTTGGTTTGGCTGATGCTGGAAATGAACAGATCGACATGGAGTGGCTGGTACAGCATGCCTGCAAGGAGAGATTTAAACAGACACTTGCTGCAGCAGGGGTGAGCACCCACACAAAGCATCTCTGTGGGGAAGACACATCTGCTCTCTGAACATGGCCAGACTGTTAAGCACAGAGTGTGTTTTAGGGAAACATCAACTCTTAAAACAATACATGCTTCTGTTCTAATAAACAGTACTTCATTTTAAGGCGGGTGGTGGGACAGTGATTACCACTGTTGTGGCTCGCACAGGAAATAAATGACAAATCTAACCCAAGTCAGACGAGCTGTGGTAATTATGGCTGACCCACACAGACTGCAGCCAGTTCACCATCACAGCAGTGAGTCATGCTGTCAAAAGAGGTCATGGTTAAAAATCTGAAGGGAGGACAGACCTTCTGTCTAATACCAGTCACAAACCCTGCTTGTGAACCACCCCTCTGCTGGGGCCCTCCCAGGGAAAGAAATGTTACTACAAGGAATCAGCAGAGCTGCCAGGATCAGGAATACCCCAAAACCCTAAAGGAAAGCTATTTTTGGCAGTCTGAAGCCAAAGAATTGGCAGAAACAGGCATCAAGCAATGTGTATACACAGTCCAAGCTTATTGACGGGTGGAACGTGCTCAGTCTACCTGCTGGGTCCACCAGCTCTGCTGTCAACCAGGGAATAGCAAGACTCTTGCTCTTAGCTGTGCATCAGCTGTAAACAAGCTGGTTACTACCTGGAAGTGGACTAATGGCAAATTAGTTCTCAGTCCTGTCCTAGTAAGTACATGCAATGGATCCATCAGCAAGACCTGGGGATTTCACCTCCCCCAAATGTGAACGAAAAGTACACTGTCAGCACAGTCTTGGCAAGGAAAATGGGAGCTGACAAGCAGCTACATGGAAAAAAGGCTCCATGGAAAAAAGGCTCCTTTTCATTCCCTGCAACTCTATCAGCGCTCACAGAGAAGATTAAGCAGTGGGCACTGCAAAGCACCCTCTGCACAGTGCTGGGCAGAACAGCTTCAGCACACACTGCTTGGGCCAGAACTGAGCTCTAAAGCTCTCCAAAGCTCTAATACTTTCAGCAGTCACACTGACAAATTTGCAGGAAATCTTTCTTCTGCAATAGCCCAGACCAGAAAAATCCATGACAAGCCCCCAAAGAAAGAAAAAGACGCCATGTGTCAGCATTCAGATTTCCTTTGAATCATGGGGAATGTCTGCTTTCCCCCAGCACAGGAGCCTTGAATCACAGCACCACCCAAAACGCTTTGGATTCGGATCGTGACTTTCTCTAAGGACTGGAAGCAAACAGAAATAAGCCAAGCGGGCTAGAAGAGAAGCTGAATTCGCATGTTCCCAGGACGTTTGCCATAATGCAGAGTAGCTTCTGCATTTATTCGTGCTCCTTCAGATTTGCCCTTTCTCCAGCTGGAATCAATAGAGACAGATAAACGTGATATAAAGCACACTAGTATTTCCTCATCTAAGATGCATTTCACTGCTTTCTGGTAAGTTTTAAGCACCCAAAGCCTACTATCAAACCACACTGTTACAGATATAACTCAAGAAGCCTCTGCAGGCTAAGGAATGGCTCTGGGAGCTGCCTGCCTGTGCACCTGCAGGAGGAACCCAGGTGTGCCTCGCTAACAGCAGGTTGTGATCATTCTGAAGCTGCTAGGGCACACGGCTGTTGGGTATCCACATTAGTGACCAAAGGCTGCTGCAAAAGGTCTGTCTTCCTCAGGTAAAATAATGCTGCTAGCAGACCCTGATTTTAGGGGAATTCACATGTTTGGTGGCTGCGAGAGGACACACTAAGGAAGGTAGCACAGCCACATCCACAGTCATAAATTAAACGTCCCATGAACATTCTCACTGAGACCAGCTGAAACAATGCACCTCACACCCGTGCTATTCAACTCATTTATTCTCCAAACAGGATATAGTTTGTCTAAACTGCCTCCTGGTGATCTTCGGTTTGTGTCAGCCTCTGACACATGGCTAGGTTTAAGAGCAGGCTTTGCAGCCCTCCCCCTTGGCTTGCCTGGCCAGGAAAGTCTCTACAGAAGCATTCTCTGAGGCAGTGAGTACTAATGTTCAGCCTAGTAGCTAGTTAAATCTCAGCTATCTTTTTTTCTGTGTTAGTAAGTAAATAACTGGTTTGTACTCTCAATTTGCATACATTTTGCTGGAAGAGTATCTTTGTGCATGGCTAAAGGTGCTCAAACACACCCAGTCAAAAGAGGGATGGTAACAGCCTGGACTGAAGCTATGCGTGGAACTTGCAATGAAGGTGCCCCAGTGCTTGGGAACACTCCTTAGAACTGTATCATCTAACCATAGAGACACAGCCCTTGTGTCATCTCCACACACAAACTAGACTTAGTTTCCCTCTGGATAGTCATTCATGCCTTACTTTAATGACCTGTGCTCAGTTATCACTTAATTTACACACATTGTAGAAGATGGAGTGTCTTCGTTTGCAGGGGAAAACTGCTGAAGCCACATCAGCATGGCACTGAAACCACCACCTTGCAAAGCACATGTTTAAGGTTAAGCACATGGGGATCTTCCACTGACAGGAAAAAAAATTATTTCCTTGCTGGAATTACACACAGTCACATCTCTCTATGGGATCCAGCAGATTGACTCTGAGTTTAGCTATGTAGGTGCACCTTGATCTGCAGCAGGCAAGGCAGGAAGGGTCCTGAGTTACACACCAGCAGTGTCTCTCTCAAACCAGGAAGCTGAGCACATTGGCTGAGGCGCGTCCCTACACCAACACAGGACATAGCTGCACAGCCAAGATGGTCCCTCTGCCCATGTTGTGTCCACTTAGCACAAGAGAGCTCTGATCTGTTCTGCAGTAGGGACATACCTAGCATAAGCAAGACCTTGGTTTAACCATGGGACATTTAACAGTTCAATTCTCACTTTACTCCACTACATTACACCCAGCAATCCTCTGTAGGATGCTGTTCTCATGCTCTACCTTTCCCACTCTGCTTGTATACTAATGCTGGGCATTTCTTTTACCCTCAAAATAGGTCAGTTCTTCTGAATTACTAGTTTCTACATGTTTTCTCTGAAAGCAGCAATCACAAGCCTATACTGTGGCTACCTGGTAGATATGACCAGAGCATAGGATTGGACCAGAATGACTTCTGTAGGGAAATGTTACATATTTCCTGCCTCACAATCCCTTGTAATATTTTCCAAATGCTCCCCACCTTGTTAAGGAAAATAAAGCTTTAAGTTACTCCAAAGGCATCTCAAGGCCTTTTGGTTTTGCGTCTTATTCACTTTGCAATTCTGTTTTAAACTCTGCCAGCCTGCATGTAATAAAAATCAGGGAGCAATTTCAGTTTTAAATTTCATTTGCCACATGTGATTCTATTTACCAACTAAATCTCAAACCTCTCTGAGTTCCTTTTGTTCTCTACAGGTTGTTTATTACTCCCCATAGTTTTACACGATCACGGATTTTTAATAAGTTACATATTTCCATCTTTCCCAAGAATGCTAACAGAGAAGTCAGGGGTTTACTGAGTATCTTTCCTAATTGCTACAGTTGCTATCATATCAACACACTTCTATTAATCTTAATGAAAATTATAATAAATAAATCATACCACACACAAGCTTGCCACGTGTACCAGTGTAGACCATGGATCCTAGTCCATATGTCTTTTCTGAATGCCTGGTAGTTGGAGTTTACTTTTGCTCCACTCCCCTCTCTCTGTGACCCTGCTTCCACAGGAAAAGACTGACCTGGCCTAAGATACACCAAGTTAACATCTGGCCATACTGCTGGGCTGCTTATGCCCTAGGCCAGCTCTTCTGTAACAGTTTTTAAACTAATTCCAAAAAGTCCTGCTGACCGTGCATATGTCCTGCTTTTCTATTTCTGATCACAATTCACAGAGTCAGTGACATTATCTGATTTGATGACGCCAGTTTTGTTTCACTGTTAATGAATGCCTGCTGCCATTTCAGGACATAATCCTGATTTACTGTAGTATTTGTTATTGCTTTAGCAGAATCTGGTTGGATTAAGAAAAAAGGCTAAGACATTCACACAGATAAATTGGACATCCATAGTTATAAATGCTAGAATTAAATAAACAGACTGAAATACCTAAAAGTTTTGGAGGGGACATAAAGCATCATGCTGCAGGACCCAAATCAATCTAACAAAAGGGATGAAATTCTCCTCCTGGCCACATCACAACATAAACAGCTACTGCAGTACAGTTTGTATCTTCTTCAGCAGCTGGTGTTAGTCACTTTTGAAGATAAGCTACTGGAACAGATGGATTGTGTGATCTGGAATGGTAGTGACTGCGGCCCATCATGGGTAAAACTCAGATAGGCTGTGGCTGCAAAATGTCCTGATTGGGTTCACTTTTGCAGTTACCAATGTAAGGAAATGACCAAAGGCTTCAGCACCAGGACATTAGTTTGGTTTCTTGACATAAAAGCAGTCAGGCAAAGTTTTTCCTTTCTACTCAAGAATGATACAAAAGCAGCATAGCACAACTACACATTGCAGCAATGTCTTGAGTTGTCATGTTTTACACACAACAGTGCTACCTTGTGTGACAAGAAACAAAGACGCCATGGCCCAGTCTCATTTTCTTTATAGAAAGACCACGAAGAGCTGCTAATTACATGCATGCAAATACACGTATCCTTTCACCACGTAACCAAACTCCTGCCAAATTTAAGGTACACCAGATCACAGTATAAAAACACTTAAATATGGACAGATAAGCTTCTATTATAAAAAAATGACATGGCAGGATTAAGAAAGTAGAATAATTTACTTGGAAATTCACAGGGGTCACCCTTCCTCCTTTCCAGGTATTGCAAGAATCTCTTTGGTACATCTGTTTTAACTGAAGCTTGGCTAAGCGAATACTGTGCTTTTCAGTGGAGATCTTTAGTTGTTACTCCAAAGTTCTCAGACCTATGAAGAAGCATCTTGCTCAAATAGCTTGGACTGCAGATCCTTCTCTATAAACAGATCTTTCCATAAAATAACCACCAAGAAAGAGGTAAATTCTAAATGAAGCAATAATCACTGCATTATCTGGTCTTGTAGCCAAAGTTGGCCTTAGATACAATATGATTACAAACGACTGGATTTTGTCTCTACTAGGATTTTGGATTGTGGCACCTTATTGCAAAACATACGCTTCTTGCAATGAAGGCAGCATACAGTAAGATACAGTAAGATACATCTCACTTTCAATTATCAGCCTAGAAGCCAGTGATCTATCTTAGGCAGCTATTTTAGGAGAGAACAAATCACCCCCTACAGTGAAGAGCTCTCTCCCCATCTGTTAATGACAGGCCTAGATAACCAATTTAGAAGGCATGCCCAGCTTTTAGAAGACTAGAGCTAGAAAAATGAATCCTTACATTTTGGATGCCAGAAATCAGATGAACAGCTAAGCTAGGACAGAGGTCTGCGTTTGTTTCATTGTAAGAGAAAGACACAAATCTTTAAATTACGTGGCTTAACATCTCTTAATTTAACAAAGGAAATTGCTTTTATTGGCACATCTAGATGAGACAGATGTTTACTGTGTCCAGGGCGAGTGTGTCACCAAATTGAGCCCTTTCCTCTACTTGAGAATTTTATGACAGGAGCAATTCCATTATAAAAACCAAAATTCTCTCATCTTGTCCCCCAGGGAGGACCACTGAAGCTCTTACCACAGTGTTCCTAATTGACAACCTGTCATTTCACGATCATAAATACATTTTGACCAGTCTACTCTGGACACACTACAACTGTGTGCTCTAAGCTATGGTAAATCGCAAAACTCTCTAGGTTGATTCCTATGCTGATTCCCTATGATAATAAAGGCATTCTACTCTTAGTTTCTTTCCTCCCAAGTTCATGTTTAAGACAGGAAAAACTGGAAAGAATTAAAACTGATACAAGCAAAGGCTGAGGTGTGAAACTCAGCATGAGGTGTGAAACTCAGCAATGTACCTACAATGTTCCTCATGGCCAGCAGCGGCTGATGACCAAGCCAGAGCTTTAGCTTTTTCTACTGAAGGCTGAAGTCAGCTCTCTGCAGCCTGAGCCAATCTCCATCAGTGGATGCTACTATCTCTAAAGCTGTACTGCTGTCATCCATCACTGCAGTGTGGAGAACAAAATCCAGCCTGCACAACATTTGTCAGCAGCATCATTATCCGCTCCATGTGACCTGTAACTGTATTACTGCACAGAGCCTCACTTCTGAAGAGTAGAGAGGATGTGGCACAATACCCACCTGTCTTCTGTACTCCCAAGTTGGGTCATACACTTTCCATCCATTTTCTGGGAAAACCTCTTTGTACTCAAATGCAAAAAGTGGCTGAAAGAAAGAAAATTTACCATTAAGAGCCCACTCAGAGCCCATTTAAGGATGTTTGATATCTCAAATACTAATTCATGACTGACCCTTCCTTTTTCCCCACTGCACTAACTTTTTTTAGGGCTTTGTGAAAAAGATTAACCGTCTTGCTGTATCAGATAACTCGTAAAACAATGTACTTTCCAATACACCCCTGATCTTGCTTGTCTATTGCCTAGTACTTTATGGATAAAAGGAGTTTATTATTAAAGAAAGAAAGAAAGAAAAAAACTACTTGGACAAGAATTCTCTTACATATTAACAAACAGTTCCTTTCAACCAGCATTTGAAACAACAATTGCAGCGTCATAACATTACAGAGCAGAGGAATTGCACTTCAGTTCTGGGGCAGTGCAGTCACCATTAGTTGTAAACCTCTGACGGATGTCACTGCGCTTTGACAACTTTCCCTCTGTCGCAAGGCTTCATCACTAAGTCATTCTCCACGCATGAAGGAATCCAGCCCATGGTAGTAGACTTTTCCTGTTTTGTATATGTTTTAAACTCCTACCAACTTCAGTTAAAAACAGACTTAAAACCCACTTCTCCTCCTTCAAGAAAATGCACCCCATGTGAATGCTGTACCAAGTAGAAGGACAGAACGAGACAGTTTACTGCCACTCTGTGTCTTTTGGTAAAAACTGAAGAGAAGACACTTACCAGGTTATTTGAAACCGGGAAAGCATATTTCATTAGGTTCTCAAATATGGACCGTCTAGTTCTCCCTTCAGGCTTATGAGCAAATCGCAAGTTTCGAATATCCTAGGATAAAAAAAAAGAGGGACATCAAGTTGCAAATTTCTGAACCACTTCAAAATGCAAAGAAAATCCAAAAGCCAGAATTCAAAATAGGGTCACATCGCAATGCTCCTTCTAGTACTGATTTAATACTGTACTTAGAACACTTGTAGTGCAACGCTGGGCTTGGCTCAGTGGTTGTCTGCAGACTCCAACAAAGCCTGCCCCAACTGCAGAGGAGCTGAGGAAGTGCACAGGTGTGCCTGACCGCAGCACCTTGCCTTCACATGAAGCTCTATACCTGCTGAAAGTCTAGGGGAGAGCCCTGCTCAGGGATCAGCAGGACTTTGTGAGACAGATCTCCTAGCTCTCACTGAGCTCTCATGCCAAGTTGTGCCAAAGGACCACTGGAAGGGTCTGCCTCACAAAGCTACTCACCTCTGTGAGTAGCTACTACCTCTGTGGAGGTCTACCTCCACAGAGCTACTGCATGTAGGTAGCCCAAGCCTAGCCAGCTGGGTGCAAAGCATTCAACATCATCTCCCTTTAAAGTTTTCGTCTCTCAGAGCACTCAAGAAGATGTCTTGAAACCGAGAACTCCTCCTTCACACAACAGTAGTTTCCTCAAAGAGTTGTAACCCAGGACCTCCTTTCCACACTCACCTACAAAATCAAATGCCAAAACTAAATAAAGCATCTCTAAGGTGCCAAGTTCTTCCAGCTGAGCCCACAACTCAAACACTTGTAGTAAGCAGTTTAAAAGCCACCAGCAGGAACTGAGCTATCAATTCAGGCATATGTAAATTGTAGAGCAAGTTAGAGAATGAGATAAACAGATGAAGACTTTGCATCCTCACAAACAGAGATTACGCGATAGGTCTCAGACAGAGAACATTTCAGGATGTATAAGCTATATTTGCACCTTTCTGTTACTGCATTGAACTGCTCTGCATACCCCAGGCCAAGCAGGTTGGCATATATATATACTACAAAGGGCCAAAACACTCATCATACAGTTTGTGCCCGAGTTTCCCACCCAGGCAAACAATGCAGTTCATTCAAACTTGACCATGTGTACAAATTTGCATATAAACAAAATGGCTGAGGACTAGGAATGCAGATCAAAACAGGGAACAAGCTAGCTTGCCAGCACAAGCACCCCATCCCTACGCTAGCCAGGGTGGATTACGACTGCAATAGGACAAGGGAGCAGCGGGATGATTTGGTACAGACTGCATCAGCTGGTCTTGACTCAGTACACCCACAGCCTGCTTAGCTTCCTGGTGCCTCCAAGTCACAGCAGTGACCAGAGTAGTTTGGGACTCCTCTTCATTCCGCTTTTAACCAGCAAGTGGCATTCCTCTTAGCCTTCAAGGGCTCTGACAAGAGCTTTAAGCAGCCCAAGACCTGCAAGGTTCTGAATTCAGCTTGTCCTGTGTGGCCAGTGAGGCAGGCAGAGGGGCCATGCCCTGGTAAACAGCAGTGGTATGGATTTAGGAGGGAAGATGGGGGCATTATCTGCTTCGTGGGTATACAGTAAGCAGACACAAGAGGCAAATTGTTAATTTTTACTGAAGTTTGTATTACCAGTTATTCCAAGGGCTCTTGAGAGGCACAAATGAAATATGTACTACCTTGAAAGAAATGAAAGAACGGCCTCAAGGAGGAATGAAGGCTACTTGCCAGTCCCTCACCACAAAGCACCGCAGCAGGTGGACATGAGCTAATGATTTAGGAGGAAACGTGCTCCTTTCTTGCTCTTGAAATGCAAATGAGAGAAAGGCATACGTACTGTATTCCACAATAACTGGAGTCTACCTGGAATAGTATGATGGGCAACCCTGAGAACTGCATTAGTAGGATGCAGGCCTAGGTTTCCCCTAGCACGAAAAGCCACTGCTCAGCACAAAACCTGAATAAAGGTTTGTATCTTGTCCTGAATGACTGGTACTGGAGATACTGAAAAGTACTTTTAAAATCAGATGGTTTTTGATGCCTGTGAAGTCATACTGACTGAAACATTTTGCAGAACGTCCTACAGTACTACAGAGAAAACCTGTTAAAATATATGTTCCCCTTCCCCTACTGTAAAACACAGGTAAGAGTTTACCTTGCATACAATCTCCAGCCCATAGGAATTCTCACCACGACTGGAAGCACCTCCAATTTTCTCCACTCTGTTGATTACACCTAAAGATGCATCTAGGACAAAAGGAGGGTCCTGTAGACAGTTGAAATTTGTGAGTTTAAAAAGGGGAGGGGGGAAAATCCCCAGCTCCTGCTCCCTTATGTCTATATTTTCAAACATACAGCTACATTTCACACAGAATTACTCTCAAAGAACACCTCAGTCTAAAGATTAAATAGCTAACAAAAGCAGATTATTTCAAAAGCTTACCCGTTCCATGCTTTTAAAATACAGTCTATAATTGGTAACAGTAAGGGTTCCTCTGATTGCTCCAGTGAAGGGGCAGATGTAAGTAACATCCTTAGCTTAAAAAAAAAAAAAAAGAAAAAAAGTTGTGGATTTCATGGTTTAAATTATGGGAGAAAAATTATGACAGCAACCATATTAGGGGGTTTTACTTTTCAGATCATGACATTAAAACAAGCTTCATCTGGGGTTCTAGCCTAGAGCCTGGAGCTAATATGCAAGTTTCGGTTTTGTGGAGAAGGTAAGAGTTTGAGTAGAAGTAGTATCATCACCCAGAATCCTACATTTGCACAGAACTGCTACCCTGTAAAAAAGCCAGTGCTTGGCTGCAAACTGTTAACTCTTACTGCCAGTAGCTGAGAACACCATGCATGAAAAGAGGAGATGACTTCTGTCTGGATGCATGCCTCTGAAGCTGACAACAGTCTGCATAAAAGCTAAGGATTGTCCCCAAGCTGGTTTGTGCCACCTAGGACAGAAGGTAGTTCTCCCACATGTGGTTTTTAGGGTGCTTGGGTCCTTCTGCACACTCTTGCATGCAGAGTCAGCCCTAGGATGAAGGCCCTCCTGCTGAAAGCCATCAGAGCTACAGTGATTTGCAGCAACCATGAATCTGTACAACACCCAACTGCTGGTGATTTTAGGTCTGAAGTCAGCGATCAAGTTACTCTGCAACAATTCAATTATTTTTGAAGCTGAGTGATGGTGACTCAAAACAGTCCCCTTCTTAAAAGGCCTCAAATGTTTCTCACTTGTTTCAGCAAAAGGCTGGTTTTCACAGCAAACACCCCTCCTGACTGCCTTTCTGTTTTACATCAATTAAAAATTGCCAAGATTTAAGTTGTTCCCTCCCCACCTCTGCCGCCTATCACGTCTTCTGCCACTAAAGCAGTTGGCTGGCTGTGTCGTGGCAATGGTTTACGCTGTCACCAAGAAGTAATGACACCCCTCAAAAACACAGAGGAGATCCACTGACCAGAGCTGCCAGATCCTTGAAAGAACTCCCTGGATCATCCTAATAACCTCAAGCCTCTGGACCCCATGGGACCCACTGTGCAAGGGCTGTGTCAGGAGGACAGCTCGCCTACCCTCCAGGTGACAGCCACCATGCACATGAGGTGTGAGGCTACTGGGGCATCAGGATGGGGACCTTAGTTTCTTCTACCTTTATCTCATGAGATTTAGCCTGGAGGGAGAGAAAGAGGGAGTCTGCCTTACTCCAGGGCTCTGGCAACTCATATAACTAAATCATCCTCACATCAGCTCTGCTTCAGCATAGTCTTCAACAACTCTTGAGATCTGGATGTGGAGAACGATCCTTAAAATATCAAAAGTGACTAAGAGCAAAATATGTAGCACAAAATATCTGGTTAAAAAGAAATAAATATATAGCATGCTAGTAATTCCATTATTTATTTATTTATATAAATTTACATGCATTTGTTCGAAGGACAGTTAAACACAAAATGATTCTAGCCAGTCCTAATTAAACCGTTTCATTAGTAGCTGATTATTAATCACTTCTTTTCAAGTACTAGTTTGACAGAGATTTGAAAGCAGACTTGTGACGCATAATAAGGGTAAGGGCAGCCTGCCTGGTTTTTCCACTAGAGTTCCCATTATTCAAAATGTAATTCAAAATGTTTAAAAAACCCCCAACAAAATCTACTAATAAGAAAAGCATGCATTTACATCTGAAAAAGAACAGGATTTCTGAGTAAATACAAAAGGTGCTAGAAAAATGTTTTGCAGGTAAGGAAGCCCAGGCATGATCTCAAACACTGGCCTTGCCAGATTGTAAGCCACATCACCTTTCACATTTGCATTTTATTAGCTTGGTTTCCTAAGGAAACAATTTTACTTAATTACACTGTGCATGTACCTACACACATGGCTTGTCTGACCTTAACCCCTTCACAGCTGTATGATTTCAGCAGTCTCTACCTGATAAATAGGGATCTCCAAGGCATTAAAATGCTTCACGGTTTGTGAGAATGGATGCCAGCTATAACAGAGAGGTTGTAGTAGTGCTAGCACCAAGGGAAAGTCTATTAAGCTCAGTCTTTGGTATATATAAGAGAATACCTATGGGAGAAAGAAACTGAAAACCAGATCTACTAATTCCCTTGCTTGTGGAATCCCTGTCTTTTACAGGTCAATCTTACACGACATTATTGGGTTAGCTGAAAATATTTTTTTCTTCCCTTCCCTGTAAAATACAAAAAGAATTACATTTGCCTTTCTTGACACTTTTAACAGGAAACAATCATTGCTGATGAATAACAAATATTTCCTTTTTGCTGCCTTTAACTTCTTGCTGGACCACGCAGCTGCTGTCTGGGCTACTCCAAAAGCCACCCAGTTTTACAGATTTATATGGCTCATCTCATCATTTGTCAACAGATAAAACACTGGAAACTCTGATCTCTTAAACTATTCCCTAGGAACCCCTCAAAATATAGTCCTGCTGTCAGAGCTAACTGTGTCTGTGGAGTGAGTTAGATATCAGTCTGCAGTGTTTGGTTGGAGTACGAGTTCAAAGTCCTTAGGAAAGAGGTAGAGAAAAAGAGTAAGCACTGAGGTGGATTTTTTTGGGTTTGGGTTTGTTTGGATGTTTTTTGCTTGTCTTTATTGTGGTGTTGGATGTGGGGTTTTTTGGTGAGGTATTTTCAGTGTTTTTGAATTTTTATGTTTAGGACTGAAGTTGCACTCTTCCATATCATTTTAAGAGGAAAGCAACATGGCAAAGAAGTGAATGAAAAATCTTTCCCAGAAAATTAATCAAGAGGCTTATCAAGCTTTCAGACTGGAGAGCATCAGCAAACCTGATGTATGTCAGAACATCTGGATAAAAAAAAAAAAAGGCAAAAGAAAAAAAACATCCCCATATCACAGAAAGTACCCCGCAAAAGCACGGTATCCTTTCCTGGAGTCCATGACAGAGATTTGACACAAATTGTGCTGTGTCAACCTAAGAAGTTACCCTGTGGCAAGGACAACTTGACACAGTAGATCCATGTCCTCTCAGGAGGCAGGAAATGCAAGGCTGTACAACCTACCTCATCACTCGTGCTAAGGTGCCTTGAATTGCTTTGTATTTGCTACGTGCTAAAAGGAGACACATAGTTACCTTGGTCCCCGTGATGTGCAATAGCTCGACTAATGAAACAACCTGATCATAGCTTTCAAAACATCAGCAATTTGCTCTTGTTGGTTAATGACTGCCAAGGTATTTTGCTCTATGGATATTCTATTTGGTCAGCAAACAACAAGGAATTTCCTCTTCACGTACCCATGTCTTTAATGGTTTCCCCTGGTAGCAAAGGTGGCTCTTCCATTTCAGCCAATTTATTAGCCTCTCTCAGGACCTAGGCAAAAGACAGAAGTACAAACAGAAGTCCATTATGTTTTCATAAACCAAGAAGTTTACACTTACCTGCAAGGGGTCAATGATATCAAGGACAAGAAATTATTCAAAGATCTTGAGGTACTGCCTAGTGTTTGACCCTCTTCAGAGGTCAACACCAGGCTCTGTGCTTTGGCAGCATACTTCCCAGGTGTCCTTTCATGCTTAACCTTCTCCTGCCCAGCCCACTATCAGAAGTTGAATTCTCTCACAGTTACATACAGAGCCAAAGGAACCAGTTCCTTTCCTAGCTGAAGTGATCAACTATTACCACGATGCTATCAACTGTTCAGCAGAACAATTTCTAGTTTACACTGAGGAAAGTTGAAAAGGACACCTTGTCGCACCACTCTTTTCAGTGAGGGTCTGAAAACTGTGAAAGTCCTGACTTGGATCAGTTTAGAAAGGTTCTGTTTTGATAGGCATGCATAGGAGGTACAGTTTTAATTTTTTGGGAGGTTTTTGGCTGCCAAATGACCCCTTCTCCACCTTCCTTTGGATTCAAGTTATTCCACAGGGCATGACTTCTCACACAACTGATTGCATTTACGCAAAGGTTTTCACAAGAACAGCTGCTATCATGAACAGATGGACATTTTAGGAAAGCACAGCTGTAACTATGAAAGCATAACCTGAGGTCTAAATCTACGGTGAGAACTAGGGGAGAAAAGCAAATATAAGTGACCAAGATTAAGGCTAAGTCTATGTGGCCCAAATGCAGACGGATTTAATCATATTCTCCATGCCTCAAACTGGCCAAATGACCACAAACACAGCAGCACACTGGTCAACCTCTTAACACAGACAGAGAGCAGGTAAGTTAGTTTAGACTTCTCCTTGTGCTATAGAAACCACAGAACTTGGAATTCAAAGCTGGCATGTGTCCCACCTCAAGAATACAGGCAGAAGGAGCTGATTGCTGCTTACAACTGAATGTGGAGGCTCATTCTCAATCTCTTTAACATTATGCAAGGAAACACAAAGCATTGTTTCAATTTGATATCAGGAAATCCCTGCAAAGAAAATTCAAAGACATAGCCCAAAGTGGCATTCTAGAACCTGACACGTCTGTGGTCAACTTTCATGTAGGATCAAGCCAGAGGGAGAGCCTCTGGAAATAAAAATTCTCTCAACTATGCAAAAAAAGTGGAAACAAAACCCTAGGAAAGCCCACCACAATAAGAGCACGTTCCAGCATTTTCACACAACAGATTGATGCATAGATGAAAAGATTAACAAGATCAAAGCCTTCTTGAGAACAAGATGTACATTTTAAAAAATGCATTCAAAAGACTCTTGGGAAAAATTAATAATAAAAGTGAGTGCAGTCCCAGCTTCCTAACAGGAGCCTCACAACTGTACCCACTTGGGCCAGCTTTACCAGGGAGGCTGCCAGAGCAGTCATACTGGTGTCCACAGGATGAGTAAGGAGAGGTCACCATTGTCAGAGCTCACTCTGGCAGCAATTTGCAGGAAAGCTTCTCCTCCCCCACATCAGCAATACTAGTAAAAACAAGGTTTTGATGGTATAACGAGCAGAAGTCAATGTTGAGGACTTCTTGTCAGCACAGCTGTGTTGGCCAAAGATCACACAACCCATCAAAGCCTTGACTGAGGGCCTTCCCAACAAAAGTCTGTGATGTAGATCTGCTCTCAACGCCTGTGTGTCTAATTTTCACTGAGTAACTGCCTTGAAATTAGCAGGATAACATCTGGATTAGGATAATGAAATGGAGGCTTCTGGCTAATTAGTCCATAAGTGGTGGTCATCTTTTGGCTTTTTATCTTGTAAGGACATTAGTGAAATACACTCTGCAATTCAGAACATGATCACAGCTTCTTCGTGAAGTCCATACCCCACACGGGCAGCAGCTGCTGCGAGGAACACTTCGGGTCAACAGCTGGACTCGCTGCTCTTCTGCAGCTGTCAGGGGAGCATGTACAGCAGTAAACATTGGGAGACTGAATTATATCTTAAGCCAAAACAAATATGAGGTAGCTACATAGAAAGCACTCAGTATGACAAACATCTGCCATGTTGGCTCAGGTGGGTTTTAAACACTGTAGCAGGTGGAAGATAGACGGAGGGAATAGGAAGTAGTAGGAAAGACAAGGACCCTCCATGTCAAATCACTTTAAACACAGGTTAAAGCCTTTTCAGTCTAAAAACTAGTTCTTCTAAAATCCATCTGTCATCTCACACTCTCTGAAATGTGGAGTCCCAAGGTGAGAGGAAAGGGTTAGTGATCCCACCTACGCTCACTTCAACACAGGGCAGCAGCAGACGGATAAGCTTCCGGAAGCACAGCACTTCAAGGTCAGCCTCCTGTCTCCCCATCCCTTTTATTTTTCTCTCTTTTATTTTGCTATAGACTTGAGGACTAAACTGATTTTCACCATCCCGTAACTGGCCTCAGCCACATGACCTATCTCAGGTAACAAAGCACTGCCTGTCTCCATGATGATTTCAGAGTTGGTGCAAGCATATCACACCTGGATAACAGTATCCTTCCCAAGAGATTGAGACAGACATGGTCAGAAAGTCAAGGACAAACGCTTCTCTGTCATGTTGGTCTTTGCACTATCTGCTCAGCTCTAGACCTTGAATGAGCCTCCAGTTGGAACACGAACACTTGAAAACCCATCCTGGCAGAAACCAAGAAATGAATGGTAGGCATTTTTTGCTGAAATCCACCTCCATCAATGGCTCCTTAAAATTGGTTCGGGGAAATATAATCTGTGTAGGGCTGAAAATGCAGGAAGCAGGTACAGCAGAAGATATCTGCGGCAGCACTGAAGGATGGAGGCTGGCAGGAGGGAAGAAAAGTGGGTGGCTAAGAAAAAAGGAGTTTTGGAAACAGATCAAGGGGAAAGAATGGTATGGGACAACGCACATGAAGCTCTGAGATGATGTCAATATCATAGATGGACCCCTTGCTCCTTATATGACTAAAGAGATGACATGAAAAGCCCTTCCATCTTACTGCCATCCTCCTCTCCCCCTCAAAATCCAAAAATGGTTCATTAAACTGTGAGCAAATCTTTTTTGTACATTAGCCTCTTTTCAAGACTCTAAAAATAACACTCCTGGGCCCAAATTTAGCCCTCTGCAAACCTTGCAAAATTAAATTAGGAGCGCCAGTAAGGCAAGGAAGCAGGGAAGGGAGCCAGGGACACGACTGTAGCAGCCTGGCTGCAGGAGAGTGATGGCTGGCTGCTGATACATTAACGCTATTGAGGCAGGCACCACATACATCTGCAACAGAAATGTGCCACCTCCGTGTTGCCTCGGGTTTTTAAATTGTTCGGTGGGAACAAAACCAGAGTTCTTAGAGATCTGTAATGAAGGTCACAGCCAGAGCTGGGCAGAACCAGCATTACTTAGGAATAGGACCACAATGACGTAGAGCCACACACTGGCTGTATCTGTCACAATCATCACTAGATGGTTTCTGTAAAAAACAAGATACAACCACCAAAAACTGGTAGACTACTCTGCCTTGCCTCTAAGCTGACCAAGGTCTTTGTTACCTTTTCCCCACAGAAATGTTATGCTTGGTAATTGAATTTCCAGGGGAACAAAGAGTCTAGTTACACACCAGAACAACCTTTATTTCTGTCTTCTTTTATCAAGTAACATCATTTATCCATCCCACCTGTCAGCAGCTCTCCCTCTAGATAAAACAGCCTTCTGGGATCCTGAGATTGGGAGTACCTTAGCACCTAAACATAAGTCCTGCCTTGGCTCAGAGGGTGTGAGGATTTCATGCTACCACCTACCTTTGTTCTCTGCTCGAGCAGCGACTTGGCAGAACAAACCCACACTGCTACACTTAACAACCACTTCTCTTACTCCAGGATCCCACCCCGTGTTAGCTCCAGCACACTCATCCATGGCTGAAGGTGCAGAACTCTCTCATGCCCTCCCAGCTACTGCACCCGACACAGGGAAATCCTGATGCTGTTTTGCTAATGCAACCTTCAGATTTGAACAACAAAATGATCATCTCCTTTACTTGCATGTATGGGGTCAGGGAAAGAGGTCTAGATCCTGCTAAAAAGGTAAGACTGCTGCAATTCAGGGTACTGCAATTCTGGCAAGCCTCTCCAACCACGTGTTCACACTGCCTCCTAACACAACAGCCAGCATGCTGCTCCAAAAATCCCTCTCCTGACTGATGTCCCTGCAAGACTCCTGCTCAGCTCATCCTGAGCAGCTGCAGCCAACTCAGGGTGGTACAGAGTTAAATTACAAGCAAACTCCACACGAAGAGTTTCAGAGGTCTGTGCATAGTTGAACACTGTTCCAGAAAGATCTGAGAAGGTACATGAGACTCTAAATTCAGGGTTTGCTTTTTGCCTTTGAACAAAACAACTGATGTGTTTTCCTCTTGTACTGCCTGGTGAGGCACTTGCCTACTAGCGTAGCTGCACAGCCAGGATGACAACCACATCCTGCGCTGGCTGAGGCCAAGCCAGGATTGCCTCCTCCTACCCACCCTGCCACTGCTGTAATTGCCCCTGGGTCTAGTGCAGTCAAGATGCCAGAGTTCTCTTAATGGCTTTTATAATGAAAGTTTTTCCATAACCTGGATCATTTTGCCAGGACTGGCTTAAGGTGTGACTACAGGAATGAAGGCATATAAAAGCCACAGCGAGGGAGAGAGAGCAGTTGGGACCGATAAGGGAGATTAGCTTTGTCCCTGGACACCACACATGCCTGCAGATAACAAAAATGCATGAGGAGAGCACCCAAGGTCCCTCCTAGCCATTTTTCAGTCTCTCTCTTCCACTTTCTCCTGAATATTTGAGTCCTGAAACCCACAGACAAAGGTCAGATTGTGTGGCTTCACACAACTCAAGGGGAGACTACAGGTTTGTGCTACCGAACTGCTGTATAACAGTTTTCCTAAGTCTGCAGGGATTCTTCTATCCTCAATCACAATCAAACGAGTAAAAAAATCTTTTTTGCTTAGACAAAATTAAAATGTACCCTTTTTGTGATTCTTTTTTTCCCTCTGAGTTCAGCTCTCCTTGGCAACCTCCTACATACTCCAAATCATTTTGCATGTTTTGAATAGATCTGTTACACGTAAAGCCTCAACACTGGTACAACATGTTTGACCCAACTGCATGACCACCTTGCTCCTGTATTAGTCCTATCCCCAAAACCACATCTGCCCCATTTACTGTGAAGATAAGCTCTCCAGACTGGGAGCTGCTTTTGTTCCAGCTACACACAGTCCTGTTTTATGTTTCCTACAGCAGGAAGGCAGTCTCTTAACTGGTCCCTTGACATAAACATATATACCTGTCTGTACAGCCAAACATTATACACACACACAGAGCCCCTGTACTCACAGATTTGGCACGCCTATGTCTACCTCGTGAGCACACACTGGTCAGCAGCAACATGCAAAATATATGCTGCAGGGACAAGAATGTGCATGTGCATTGTACACACGCAGTAATATACACACAGAATTAGTAGAATTTAAAATATGCATTTTTTCAAATTATGTGTGAAATATGGAATTGAAAGTCAACAGCCAAGTGAAAGGTTTTATCTCCTACAGGAAATATCTGTCTGATACTTCACATTTTAATGGACTACCTGGGAATATTCTGCTTGTACTTAACATATCTGAACTTTCCTTCTTCCCTTGCTTGTTTTTTTTTTTAAATTTCTTTCTCTCAAGAAGTGGGAAATTATTAAATACCCTCCTTAATCAGCATTTTTGCCACTTTGTAGGCAGGGTAGTCAGTAAGCTGCAGGAATATTCATTTCATCTAAAACTGGAGATCAACATCTCAGCAGGTCACCCTGTACTAGTCGGTGGAAAGCAGAATACCTAGGAGATGACCTTTAGGATGAGTGCCCTTCTCCCATGAAGACTAAGAAATAGGGCAAAGGAATATCAGTGTAGATCTGGTACAGCAAATCCCAACCCTGGTGCTTCCTTGTGGCCAGCATAGCAATGCCCAGTCTCCTGGACACCCATATACAACTGAGCAGTATACAAACTTCTATTTGCAGAGAAGTAAAACGTCCTCTGTGCGAACAGGCAGCAGGAAAGAGCCAAGCCAGATCCAAAACCTGAATGAATTTAATTTAAAGAGGCATGACTTCAAAGCTTGTAGGATAGGTCATCTTAGCTGTAGCATAAAAGATAGCTTTTGGGTCAGATCTGGCTCTTGTCTGCTGTTTTCAAAGAATACATGAGAGAAGTCAGCCTTCTGCAAAGACTTAGCCAGGATTACTTTACCTACTTCAACATTCATTCATTCATTATTTTGTTTGTAAATCCACAGCAAAACATATACACTTACATAACCAATGCTTCTCTCCTTTAAATGCCTTTTGGGGGGGGGGTCTCAAACCACGTTCACCTATTCCTTCCTCTGGACTGCCCTCCCACTCCAGCCCTTTCCTGATAGCTGTTTTCATCAATCAACAAAGGACAATGCCACTGTGACAGGTGTATCAAGATTTATCATTATCCCAATGACGCTGTAAAAATGTCTGAAACAAACAGATACAGAACCTCTTTGCATTCACGTCAGAAAAAAATCCCCACAGAGGTCCAATTCTGTCCAACTGACATTGACAGAAGCTGTAGAACTGACACAAATCTGTGCAGAAACAAGATTAGTATGCTTCTTTAGGTCAGTTTTTCACATGTGCATTGGTTCCTTCTATAAATGGAACATTTCTTAGAACAGGAAAAAGGGCACATTTTACTGCTTAGATGCATCTGTCTTCTCAATGCTCAATTAGCAGGACCACAGAACAGAAGCCATACTTACTTGACTGAAAATACTGTGCTACTTTGAGGAGATTTTCAGGTGCCATTTATGGCTCTTTCAAGTGTACTTTGAGAAGATTTATGTGCTAAGTATTCTACTGGAAATGCAATAAAACATAAATTGAGCAAGTAAATGGACTTTGTTGATTATTTTCAAATCATTAAGAATACCACAGCAGAAAGACTAGAGGAAAAAACAGTAGTATCTGCCTGGCTGAGGCACAGGGACTTTTCTGAGGATTATGACCAGATGAGTTGAAAAACTATGTTAGAGGCATTCAGAGCCTCAAGACATTAATTGCAGGGAAATGCTTCGTGTCTTATTCTTTTTGAATATTAGAAGTTCAAAGGGGAAAAGACAAAACACCATGGACAAATGGATCATTTCAGAATAGTACACAAAGAATCAAATCTACCGTCCAAAGACCACATCAAGCCCATTCAGCTCCTAAGAGAGCAACTGGCCAAAGGAGGCTTCTTAGCTTGGTTAAAAAACAACACAAGCGGTATTTAAGTTATCAAAAAATGTTCTGACATCAAATCACCTATTACACTACTCTAAAGACAATAATAACATACAATGTACGCTGCAACTGCCTTTTAACTATGCTTTCCTGAAACAACTAAAAAAACCAAATCACAAACTGTGATCTCTACCTATCATATATGGAGAAAGTATAAAAAAGCTTGAGAAATCATTTGCTTACTTACCACTGTCCTGAAAATCTTTAAAAAGAAGCTGAAGATTAGTGTATTTAAAAAAAAATACAGTCACCAGAGTAATATAAAGGGACTCCTCTGCAGGAGGAAGTAGCCACCATGTAGTGTTTCTCCAGGGTTTTCTGCTTTATTTTTTCCACAATATATTTCTCCACTCAGACCCGAATGTCCAGTGATGAAGAACAGCCTCTCTGGGCTGGCAAATCTCCTGGGCCCTCACTGCACAAGTACAAGGCAAGGCTTAGAAGCTCAAAGGAACACATTGTTGAGGGCCACTCATTCAACCATGGCTGGTTTGTCTCTTCAAGTTTGTATGGCTTGGTGGCTCAAGACAATTCTCTCATTAGGCTCTGACAGAAGGTTGTCATTGACTCAACACAGCAACACTCTCTGGCACAGTGTTGCAGACATCATCTATTCAGACAAGTCCAACATTTTTTAACACAGAATCTTCTTCAGTGCCAAGGGTTCTACACACATCTCAAACCGTAACGCCTCTGTTCTCCACAGGCTGCTCAAAAACTTTGGACACCACAGTAGCCTGACTCTACCCTTTATTTTTACTGAATTTTGCTTAGCAAACAATTTATACATGAAAAAAGACTAAAAGTTTCAAGGAAACCATTAAACTACTTCAGTGAAGTTAATATCATCACTCTTAAGTAACAGAAAAACGCTCTGACCAAAGACAGAGTTATAAATTCTACCAACTAAAATAAGTCACAGAATACTGTGTCCATTACCAGGAATTTCACTTTGGAGTTTTGTGATATGTATGATAAGGATTCAAGATACAGGTAATTATATATTTATAACGAACAAACAATCATACAGAGGGGAACAAGGATATTTCATTCCGTGCAAAAATATCTACAGAAAATCAAATCTTGGTGGATATTGCATGCAGCCACAAATCCTTCTGCTCTTTTTAAATACCATGCTTGTTCATTCCTGCCTGACTTGTCCTTCAATCTACAAAACTGTAACTAACAGAGGGGAGGGAAGCCACCTCTTACCTGGTTTTACTCAACAAAAGGAAAATTCTTGCACTTTGTAGCTAGGAGAAATATTGCAGTTGATTAGGAAGAGCTGAAAATATTTTTGAGGAACATATGAAGGCCATTTGCTTATTCTCTTAGTTTCACTGTTCCTAATAGATGGCAATCATAAATGCTTCCAGATTTCTTTCACTGTGCATTACTCCATATTCAAGCATTTAGGTACCTCTGCATAAGAAAAACTAGCAACGTTTGCCATCTCTGCTCTCTTCTAAATAGATGAGCACTTAAGGAGTATTATTCCCACATAAAGGAGACAGAAAACTGACTGCATTGGGCTTTTCTCCCCTATCTAACTTGTATGAAATCAATATTCTGCAACCCAGAGGTTGGCTACTCTGGGGGTTTGTTTCCTTGAAAGGGGGAGGTGAAGAAAGGACTTACTGGTGCAAGGATGGGACCAAGATTTTCCATCTCTTGGGACATTTTAAAATGAAAATTATTGCAATTCTTATGAAATACATAGCATTTACTATAAACTGGAGTCTTAGAAAAGCATCGCAATGGCAGGGGCTAAATTGCAGTCACTGACAGGGCTGCCCTGGTATGACCACACTTATGGACAAGAGCATCATTCATTTTCCAGAACCAGTCATTTGTGCCTTTGTTCATCAACAGCTTAATGCTCCAAACAAAGGAAGCCCACTTCCCACAGGCACACATGCACAACTCATACAGTCAAAGTCGGAATTTCAAGACAGTTAAAATATTTGTCCCTATAAGACTTTCTTACTTCTTTTCTGCTGCCCTTTAAATCCTTCAGCTTGATACCTTCAATAGTGTAAAGCAGTGTAAATAGGCACTATTGCCTGTTCTTGGATTTGTTCCTTGGATTTCATTTCTGTGTGCAAAGGGACCTGTGGAAATACTACAGGAGAACAGGCAAGGGCTTCTGCCTGCATAGGTTCTACTCCTGTACACCCACAAAAACGTGAAGTGCACCTCCACATGTGAATATAACTAAGTCCAAAGCAATGGTGCAGAGAAAGATACAGCCAAATCTTCACATAGTGACAGTAAAAAGATGAACTGTTTATTTAATTTCACTGCTGTATCACCAGTTCACATCTAGCCAAGTCTTTTGCGACCACAGGTCAATTATCTTCACCATCTGGTGGCTTGTGCAATATGGTCTGTAACTTAATAGCAGTCACAGTCCAGTGCATCGGGAAGGAAAGCTCACAATGCAGAAGACACCTTTGCATTTGCTATGAACTAGTCTGCTAACAGGCAGTCCCAGGCAAAGAGACAAGGGCCAGTCTGAAATCGGAATATTTATCCCCATGTATCATTAAGAAAGGGATGGAGCTGACTGGCAGGGCAGAAAATCTTCAACTACCATGGAGGTGCTTCAGCAGAGGCTTTGTCATGATCTAGTGCTTCCAAGCTAGCATCATTCACTAACTGAAAAGTCCCTTAAAAGCAAAACTAAAAAACATTGCTTAAACGAGTACTTAGAGTTTAAAACATTATGTCACTCTCTAAACCCAGCTCTTGTTGAACATGTGTTACACATAACCAAAGCCTGACACACTTCCTGCGTTGGCAGGGAGATAGTAATGGAAAAGCTCTCTGAGGCTACTTTTAGTGATTTACAGCAAAGGATGGAGGGGGGGGATCACATCTTTCTTCAATATGATTTTTTACTAACAATATACATGTTCTACACAAAACTAGTCTAAGCTACTTTGCACTAAAACTAGAACAAAGTAACACAAAGGTGTCAAGGTCAGTGACTGGCATTTCAGTTAATCCTGCCCAACATCACCTGAGGGACAGGATTTACCGCAATTTTAGAAGTCAGAGAATCTGAGAGACATTACCCTGAATTCTCTCCATAAACAGAAGAGAAACACAGTAGGTTTTCAAAACAGACAAAACTGCATCTTTACTGGAGCACAGCTAAAGCTGAGAAATCACTTGCTGTCCCTCTAATAATGTCCCCAACATCTGCACCAAGGACTTCTCTAGCTCAGCTCCATGACATTCTCACCTAGCATGGGCAATTCCTTAAAGTTGAAACAAATCAGATCATAAATGACCTACTTCCTTCCATTCAGTACAAAGGAATTGTGGTTGGTTAGCTTGAATGAATACTTGCCTAAAGAGATTTCATCCACAAAACCTAAGGAGATGACAATGGTATCCATTTACTATCTTGGAAGGAAAATACTCCTTCATATACCTTTTGTCACGCATCAATTATGTATCTTACAAAATAAACCATATGGGCATGTTGTGTGACCATACACACAACAGATAACAAATTAAGGTTACACCAGCCAGTCTGTTTCTTCCCATTTCTAACCTTCAAGTCTTGGGAATGCTACAATAATACTCCTGCATGTCTTATATAAACCCACTGCAAATCCACCAATTGTTCATATGTTAAAGAAGAAAATTACTATAGAGGGAGCAAACAGTCATGAAGGATGGGTCATGTGCTTGTAAGGCATTTTTTCTGAACTTCAGAGGAACATAAGGAATTGTGGATCTTAATGTTGCCCTCAAAGGGGAGAGAATGTTTTAGTGGTCCCAAACAGCACAGCTAAGAACAAATATTTGAATCACTTTTTCTGAAGGTTACAAACTAAGCAGGTGACATACAGGTCTGCTGTACTGATTTCCCCTGTCCAGAGAATGGACTAGATGCAAAAAGCAATATTAAAAAACCCCATACGAGTTTCTGTCCTCCGGTTTAAGCTTTTGCTGTATACAATCCAAAAGCAAACACAATGGGCCTTAACAAATTATCAGGTAAAGGTACTGTTCATAAGGGAAGTGGCAGCAGGCTCTGCTGGCCACATCCACTGCTTCTCAACTGCAAATGAGGAGGATCCAACCCTTTCATGAGGGCTACGCCAAAGACTTGAACGTAGTAAACTTCAGGCATTATCCTATAAAGCAACAACTAATTCAAAATGAAAATCCCTATGGACAGAAGTTAGAACACCAGCAAGAAGACTTAAGTACTATAAAATGCATGGACACGTATCCCCATATGCACAGGACAAAATACTACCTTATAGGACTTAGGAGCAAGAAACTCACTGTATTTTATTAACCATCAAGTTCCCAGATCTGTAATAGCTATTTATACACCTCAATCCTTTTAGCAATATTGGCTTTAAGGTGTTTTTAACATCTCAGCCCAAATCACAAAGTATCTATGAATTTCCAACTTCAATTCCGACTACTTCAGTTCTGTTCTTGCCTGATCTATAACTTATGTTAAAACATATGGCAGTGTATTTGCTAAAAATTCCCTCAAAAAGTATATTCCCTAAATCAATCCTAAAGAGCTTCAGATTTGAGATCAGGAAAGGGGTGGAGGGAGAACCTAATAATGCTTTGTTGTTTTTCTGCTGGGGGTTGGGGATTTTTTTTCCATTCTTTTTTTTCCTATGAAACTAACTGAAGGAGCCAAAAGTTACCTAGAGTTAGTTTATGAAGTGAAAATTCTATAAATTTTCTAGTGGAAAGGCAATTTAATCTTAGTTCCAGATACTGAAATGCTCAATATACATTAAAAAAACAAACAAACAAACAAACAAACAAACCACAAAAACCTTCATAAAGGTTATTATTAAATACTTTGGAGAAAAGTTTAGGAAAAATACTGCTCACGTATTCAGCAGGAATCCCCCGTGGTTGCCTCATTTACCTCATTACACACATGCATGCACACACACAGAGTGTTAATTGCACTCCAAAAGAAAACTGCAGGCAGAGACTGCAAGAAATTAGATGGGTCCTTCCCCTGGTTCTCTCCTCCCAATGGACGCCTACTATTCTTCTAAAAATTCCCCACAGAAAAAGAGAGGGCTAATTGTAGCCACGACAAAGTGTTTTTCCATTGTCACGGAAATTTAATTCCTAAATTTGAGCCAATGCACACGCAGAGGCAGAGACCAAATAGAGGTAGGAGTGATGATGGATCCATGTAGCAATTCATTCTAGTGGGAAAAAATTTAATATACATCGAGAGCATAACTGGCAGATCCACGTCAAAATCTTGAAAAGCTTATTTTCAGCCTCTTAAAGCTAACTGATGCAACACCTTCCTGTGAGAACAACATGTAGCCCAGGCACTTGCCTGCCATACCACAGAGTTACCACAAAATGCATTAGTTCCCTCTTCAGGGCTTATCCTCTTACATTCTTCCAGGAACAATGTGGGACTTTTTCTTGTCCCACAGTAATGAGGTGCTTAGCTCAAATCTCAGTACCTGTCAAGAGTTGGGAGTTCGTGCTGTCTTGTGACAATCAAATCTACACAAGACATTCAGGCATGTAAGGAGAGAGCTGTAATAGAGAACAAGCTCAAGCTACTGTATCAGTTATTGGTATGACCTCATCTGTAAAATCAAAGGTAAGGCCACATCTCATAAAGAACATAGAAAATAGTAAGAACAACCAGGACCTTGAAAAATCTCTCACAGAACTGACTTTAAAAACTTGCAGAACTGTCACACGACAGAGATGTTAATTCGCAGAAAGTCAGACAAAGAATGATAAGCCCAGGGAAAGGACATCCATCGTCCTCGACTCAAGACCTGAAAGAAATCAGTCAGCTGACCACCACTCATATGAACTGTTCCATATCAGAGGTGGCAATAGGCTCCAAGAGGAAGCCCAGGGGGCAAACAGTAACACATTAGCACCGACAGTGACTGATTTGAAGACAGACTGTGAGTCTGCAGTTGCACTGGCAATACCAACACAAGAGGCTGTCCACAGGTAGAGAATTGATCTCACCTCCCAGGCTTGTTCTCCAGCATGAGACACTCTCAGGAATGAAGAGTGCAATGGTGAAGGCATAAATTCCTCTACGAGAGGTAAGGTCAACATGTAGTAGTGGAAACTGCCCCTTTCTCCCTATACCCTAATACAAGCAGGAGCATGGGAATTCATCTTCTCTAGGTCTATCACTGACAAACAGCCACTCGAGTGTAAAGGTAAGAACCAGCTTTACACCTACACACAACTGCATCACAGCCACTCACATCACCTCTGCAAGAATAAGTTTTCAGGTGAAGCTTGTGTCGAATTCAGGGCACACAGAATTGATGCAGGTGAAGAACAACAAGCATTTTGCCAGCAGAAGCAGGTGCTCACACTTGGCCTGCAGTGCCTTTATTCTAAATAAGTAATTCTCTGCTTTACCATCTCTTCTGAAACACTATTCTAAACGAAAGAGGAGCAGCATTTGCAGAACTTCAGTTTGCTTAGAAATAAAAAAAAGGAGGGCAGGCTGTGAAGAAATCACTCTGCAAATCACGGGAACTGTGGCACAGTATGGAATTATGGGTTTCTAATGGCCTCCAGTAACCAACACACAGGCATCTTCTCCTTGAAGAATCTATCATGCAGCTAAGTGAACATTCCTCTGCGGACATTGTTTTTGATTTCTAATGGGTACAGAGGCCCTGTTGGATGGGGAATCAGACACGCTCAGGAGAGCTGGAATCCCTGCCCAGCCAGATTACGGTACACACAGATAAAGTGACAAAAGGGGGGAAAAGAGTCACAAGCGGCAATCATAGTTAGAAGGAAAACATGTTGAGCCATCTTAACTACCAGGAAGGAAAGACAACCTTGATTTTAAAAAGGAAATATTGCTTAGTTCTCTGCTTCTAAAGGTAGTCCTCAAGTGTCACAAAAACTGTGAAAAGGCAGATCAGTTGTGCATCGAAACTAGAAATTTGCAAATTTCAGTTAAAAATTAAGAAATTAAAATTAGTTTAATTTTTTTGTAATATTATATAATATATATAATACATTATACAATTAAGAGCTGTAGCAGTATTTTAATCTTATTCGTATCAATGAATCACTTAGCCTCAGTCTAAAAATTATGTTTTCTGTATGTTGGAGTAACTAACACCCCAACTTCACAGCGGGAAAAATTTTAGACATATAACAAACTTCCATACCCAGGCGTGCTCACAGATCACAGAGTAGTCTGAGTTGGAAGGGACCCACAAGTCCAACTCTTAAGTAAATGGCCCATACAGGGACCAAACCCACAACCTTGACATTTTAAGCGCAATGCTGTAACCAGCTGAGCTAATCTCAGGGTTTGAAAGATTACTTTTTGTATCCATAGGTAAAAGGCGTAAACTATCACAGACTGCACATAAACTACTGTTTAAAATTGGCTAAATTGGCCTTTAGAAAGAAACATTCATATTCTTGTAATTTATGAACTTTCTGTTATTAATTATGGATGACTGAGACAACACACACAGGAAAAAAATCATCATGGTTGTCAAAGGAATTAGCTTTGTATTCAGATATTTTTATGCAATTTTACTGCGTTTAAATTTTACAAAGATTCTCAACCACAGTCAAGAAATGCTCGGATTGTCACTAGAATGTGCCAGTATCAACAGTTTTATACTCAGGGATGTTTTTTCAAAGCAAAGTATATCATCAAACCCCCTGGTTTCATAAAAGGAACATACAGATAGCTTTCCAAACTCCTGTGACACAGAACTAGAACTTTGAATTTATAATTAACTACTCTAATAACAGACTTAAAAGAGCCCTGTTTGGACCTTTTTAATGTCAGAGCAATTCATTGTGACAGAAAACTATTTTTATCAACTTGGAGATAGCAATCTTTCTCTGAAAAGATCCAAGGACTCAGTGTTTACAAACAAGCAGGAGTTCTCAAGAGAGGACATCTCTTATATTACACACAAGAGGAAAAAAAACTATACAACTGACAGGTTGAGAATTTCACTTACTTAAAGTACCTAAAAGAAAATGGGAGTTCCTTTGAAAATTCATCTCCAAGTGAGGGTTGCAGAGTCAGCTCTTTGAAGATTAAATAACTTTATAAAGGAGATAATATGGTAGAGATTAAACTTCAATGTCACCTGTTTGACTTCAGGTCCTTTCATGATTTGGCTACATAAATCTTGGCATTACTGAAAGGTGACATTATTTTACCATATCCAACCCACAGAAGCAAGACATCCCCTGAAGGAGGTTACGACATTTTTTTTTTCCTTTTTTAAGACAAAACATACATACCCTTAAATCTGGAGAGAAGTTGTCTGCTGAGGTGGAGATCGAGTCGGATGATATAGCAGAAACAGATTTGGTGTGAGTGGAATGGTCCGAGTGCGAAGTGGAAGCGCTATAAAGAGAAACACCACAGTGTATCAAAACCTTGCTGAAGAAGGCTCAAAAGCTCACAAGTTCAGCCACTCACAGTCATATCAAGCATTTTTTGCTGTTTCCACCCTTTCCAATCTCAGATTTTCAGCCCTCAGCGGTGCTTTAAGAGAATGTGTTTTACTCGCTGTTACCAGGGGTTACCAAAGAGTAGACAATTCATTACCAAATCTCAGCTCAGACTGAGCCAATGTTAACCACAGGTTAGTGCTGAGGAATACATTCAGAGTAGGTAGCTGGGTGTGCAGCTGCAGTGCCAGCTTCAGGTTGAGCTCTGGGTGGAGGGAGCCCCAGGCAAGAGGCTGTGAACTGCCGACTGTGCCCAACGAAGGGTACAGGGACCTGTGGCCCAGCCAGGTGACCAGACACTCAGAGACAAGGTAGGAGCCCAGGACTCTAGACTTTTGTGCACTTAGACTGTTAGGGTATAAAAGCCCAGGGTTTCCTTTGTTTGGGTCCATCCTCAAAGGCACTCAGGTCGAGCTGCTATTTTATTATTGCATCATGATTATACTATTTTAAGGATTGAGATGACTGAGGCTCTGCTGTGGGAAACCCAGAAGCCTTGTCTGGCTGTGTGAGTGTGGGTGTGTAGGGAGTCAAGCGGGGCACCTATCGGTTCCCTGGACCCACCCACTGCAGAGGGGCTTCGGGCTCAGCTCAGGTAGCGCAAGTGCCAGAGTGGCTCCTGGATGGTCAGACAGAAAAGTTTCCTTAACACTTGATCAAATCCCAAATCACAGAAACTAAGGGCCTCCATTTCAGGCTTTCAGATGGGAGATATTAGTGTGCTGCAAGGGGATGAAAACAGACAGACTCCTGAACGCACGCCAGCACAGCTCCAACCACAGCTTTACAGCAGTGGAAGAAATTCAAAATAAAAACTCTTCATCACACACAACTTTTCTCCTTCAAGTATACATATAACCTTAGGAGAATTAAAGACTCTCCCAGCATACTTCTCTGGTGATACAAAGTGTGATTTGCTAAATAACAAAGCAAAGCAGCAATTTTCTTTTTTTATACAGTTTTCCTAATATAACTCTATGCAATTAAAGTAAGTCTATATTTTATAGCATTTTTATGCTGCAACCTCTCCTAGAACCTTAATTGCTTAAAATTAGGATTTGATACTAAGGCTTTTAAGACCCCAGATGACTGTAAAGGAAGATCCCCTGTAGTACAACGTCACTCCCTGAAGCCACTGTACAGCAATAAATGCTACCTGTGCCAATTAATTCCCACATCCTTACCAAACCCAAAAAGGTTTTACCTGGCTTTAAAGACACTCTTAAGGATCAGCTCTCAGACTTGCAAGCCTAGCCATGGCAAAAGCAGAATACCAATAGGAGTATTGCCGTTACTACTTGTATTAATTAGATGTGACAACCTAGAAATAGCTATAATCTGAATTTCCAAAGGGCCTGTAGATTTGTTAATTGTCTGAAAATTGTTTTGCTGCTGATTAACAGCCACCAAAAGGCCAGAATGTTCCACTTTTATTTCTATTCTCTGGAGTTTGGCAAAGTATTGCACAGTGTTAAAAACATGAAGGACTACAGTAAAACTGTGTTCTTGCTGGGAGTCAGTCTTCTCTCTCCAAGGATTAAAGAGTATTGGCAACCCTTTCATCCTATGAAGTAGAAACTTCAAAATGGAACCTCTAGGAAGAGTAAAAAATTATTTAAAATAAAGGACACTGGTTTGCCAATCAAATAGCACAATTCCACTGAATACATTTGTTGTACAAGGTTCAACAGCTATTCACCTAGCTTTTCAATGTGCTAAACTCCTGCAGTGTTACCGGGTAAACTCACATAATTTTGGGTGGCCAGTGGCACTCGTGCAAACAACACTGCTCACGCCACTGCAGCCCCACAGCTTCTGTTCCAGGCAGAAAATAATCTCACACTAAAAATCTATGAAACCTTCCATTCTTATGAATGAAAAGGCCTCATATATGCACTGAATTTGTGCTCAGTTTTGCATTACAATAAAGCTGATATAAAGTGTACGCTGCTGGTGAATGTTCCCCTCTCTTCTTCCTCCTCTCAACCCAGACTGCACACTGCTGCCATCTCCATTCTGCTGGACAGGCATCATGGGATGCACGGTTCAATCTGCTGATCTGATGGGGCAGTAAACTATTAATAAACATGGAGAGAGTTTTCTGGTGGGTAACAGGGATGACTGGATTCATTACATGGCTACATAAATCATCAGATGCAGCACACATGGAGGGAAGGAATCCGGATCTGGAGATGATGAGGAAGGCTGAGAGCACTTTGTGCACAGCAGCCTGCAGGCATGCTAAATTAGGCTTAGCTCTAAACCACATTTTACATTACTTAAATGAGCTCAGACCCCTGATGTGTTCCCTTGCAACTCCTTTCAGCCTGGCTTCTGCATGGCCAGTCTTCATCTTCCAAGTGTTCACCCTCACGTTTGTAACTGCTTAATTAATTTAATTTTTATAAGCATGTAAAAAAAAAAGAATCACACAATTTAATCATTCTACAGAGCAGCACCTGTTTACTGTACAGCAACCTATAAGGAGATGGTACTTATAAGGTACTTAGAGGTACTTAGTTACCCATGAAGAGCAAGCAGATACTGTAGAAGCCTTTATTGCTGAGTGACAACTTTGACTCCTGTCCCTGGGTCCCCACCGTGCCTTCTCCCACACTGGCTCCAGCCGGGGGAGCCAGAGTCTGAGAGTAAGCCTCCAGAAGCCATGCATTCTAGGTCCCTCCCCTTTCAGGTCCCAGAAAGGGACCTGTATTTTTGTGTATTTAAATGCATTGTAAATGTAAGAAACTCTGCTGAGTTTACAAATCCTTTAGCACAGGTGTTAAGTATCTAAACCAGGGCATACCAGCAGCTGACACGGCCCTGTGCACCATGCCAGACAGCTTACTCAACCAAGTATTTTTTGCATCAAAAAATTCGCATCCTTTATTGATAGAAAAGGGAGCTAGAAAGGTTGGAAAGGTTTAGTGGAGCATGCTAGTCTCTCTGCCCCCAAGGTAGGACAAGCTACACCCAAACAGCTCCCAAGAGCTGTCTGTCTACCCTGCTCTGAACAGCTCCCAGGGAGAGTGCTAACAAAAGGATCAAAATTTCACCAGTTTTTGTGCTGACACAACTTGTCTGCCCAGGTACATTCCCAGTGTCTACTTAATACACAAGCAGCAATTATCCAACCATTGAAGACCAAAGATTTTTATGAAATTGTTAATTAATTTCTTTATGGCAAACTAAGGGGCAAATCGCTTTATGCAAGGGAAACAAAAAGAAAAAAAAAGGGGAGGGAGAACCAAAATCCACAGTGTGTCTGAGCTGTGAAAGTGTTTTGTGTTTGAGTGTTAAAGAAGGAAAGAATTTGCATTTTAGAACTGGATTTTCAAAAGCTCCCTGCACCAATGTCCCTCTGCTTCCACAGAAACCACCAGTGAAGCCTCCCTTCAGTGTCAGCTGTGGGAGCTTTTGGGAAGTGCTGCCTGTACACACAGTGAACAATACCCCTGGATTATGCAGCTCGGCACAGTATATGCATAGGTTGCATATGTTTGGCTCACAACCTCTGCTCTTCTCATCTGTCATTTATAGGGAGTTGAGATGGAAAGAAGGAGTAGTCAACCAAAAGACCACTGGTTTCAGGCTCCCTCCTCTTGTCACTGTCAGACAGTTGGCACAGCTCCAGCTCTGCTGCTCAGCAAACTAATTAATCTAATGCCCCTCCATGTACACGAGAAGTTTATTAGTTTCAGTGGTTTAGTCAATCTTGAGCTCTTCTCTGCTGCCAATGCAAAAGCAAAGATCCTCAAACCATGCAAATTCATATGTCTTTGGGTGGGGGAGAGCAGGAGAACATCCTGGGGCCAATACACAAACTCAGAGGAGACTAGAGCTCCCTCCACGTTTTGCCACCAGCCCTTCTGCATCATCTCAGGCAAAACATTTACTTGTGCTTCTGTCACGGCTTCTGCACATTATCCCAGCCTTTGCCAATGTAAAGTTAAAGCTGTCTCTTACGATACTTTTGGCAACACGACAGGGTACATCTGGCACCAGTCTAACATGCTGAGGACCCCACTGAGGATGCTCCGTGCTCACAGCAACAAACCCCTAACAGCTGTGTGTCACCAGTAAGGCAACACACACTAAACCTGAGGGACAGCCAAGGCACAATGGTCACATGTAACTGCTGGGCTGGGGTGCACCTGACAAACATCTGAGAACACAGGTAGGTTTGGACAGATTTCAGCAAGGGTTCAAAATCACTACCAATATGCCAGTCACTGCTAGCTGAAGGTCTAGTTCAATACTACCTAAACATGCAAAAGTACAGTATTATCTCTGAATCTCATTAAGGTTCTAGGAAACAACATATAATCAGGTTCACAAAATACTCTGAGCTCTTCCTACAGGAAAATAAGCAAGTTCCTGTGAGGAACCAGGAAAGACCAAGGACCTTCTGGAGCATTTTTCTTTCTACGCTTCAGGCCCAGGCAGCTCTGCCTTGTCCTTGCTGATGGATGTCTGTGTTAAGTAAGAAAAGAGACCCCTTCAACAGGTCAAAAGCACCTTCAGAGAAAGCACCTTACTCCTGTGACTGCCATTCCCATTTACTCCTTTCCTCATTCCTCTCCCATGCAGAAGCAGGAAACAGGTCTAGGATGCAATTAACACTGATCTATGTCTTTCATCTTGGTAATTATTTTTATTATTTAAATGTGTTTCTTTATAGCCAGATTTTGAATGATAAATGAGTCCAAATGTGAGCTGTCGGCACAACGGTCTTATACAGTATCTGCACGCAGCATTAACCCCTTGGCTATATGGAATATATATATGCAACTAATAAGAGAATTATACTGGAAATCAAGCACAGTGACTCAACTCCTGATAAAGTGTTCATTGTTATTATTAGGACTATCCCAGAACATGCCAGATGGTTTTTAAACATAATTTAGACTCAGACAGATGCCCTCCAGTGATTCCTGTTTAGGCAATTGAAAGGTATTACAGTATCCGTAGCAGAACTGAAGGTATGCCAGTGTGCTGAGCTGAAGCTGTCAACAAAGGTGTAAAGAAGCTGCAAACAGAAATGTCTGAGACAGGCAAACTCTATCTGTTAAACTATGAATGTGCAGGGAAAATATTTTGGGTGAAACCAGTGATAAGGTCTTAAGCCACTTCAAAGAGCATCATTAAATGGCATTTGCCATAATGATACAAGGCAATCTCTACCCTCAGATCCCCGCAATGAAAAAAAAAAATGTGACATATAAGAAAGCCTAGGAAAACGACATAAAAACTTCTAGTTGCCATTTTTTTGACAACTGTTACAGTAAGAGTTGACTATGAAATTATTTCTTTTCTAGTGTAGGGAAGCAACAGTTTCCCCGGGAAGTAGAAAGCACAAGCTTCTGAAGAGGGCGATTTGACCTCACTGAGGACAGTGAACCCAGGACAGGTAAAAGATAACCACAAAGATGCAAAGAAAGTGCCAGAATCAAACTGTAAAGCCCTGACTTTAACCCGATGCAGACAAATGCACTATTTATGCAGGACTGAGCTCTCTACCTGTATCCTTACCCTTGTTGTAGGGGAATTTAATACAACATTCTTTGTACTTCAAACCCAGGACACTTCACTTTGCTGTTTCCACCCTCCAGAGGAAAAAAAAACCTCCTAGTAATCTCTATGAAGTAGATATCTATGAAGATATTCTATGAATATCAGGCCTAAGGATGATCATGCTATATAACGTCTTCTCTAAGTCGTGTTACTCAAGAAGAGAATCACAATGACTTCTGGCAAAATCTTAGACAAAAGTCATAAATTAATGAGGTGTTAGCTGGCTAAACCATTTCAGCCTGTAATTGCTGAGAATTATTTCTGAGCAAGCTCTTAGAAGTGTGCCTCTAAGTTCAGCAAAAACTAAAAAATACATATACCCTTCTACAACACTTCTGATCAGCAAGAAATAAATTATATACACCTTCACAAAGACAAGTAATCCTATGCAGAAAGGGACTGGGTATGATGAAGGGGGTGACACCAGCACAGGTGCCTCAGAGAAGCTGGATGCCTTCTAGAAGTGTTCGAGGCCACACTGGATTGTGCCCTGGGCAACCTGGTCTAGTGGAATGTGTCCCTGCCCATGGCAGGAGGACTGAAACTGGGTGATCTGTAAGGTCCCTTCCAACCAAAACCATTCTGTGGTTCTCTGACACTTGTTTAGACTTTGAAAAGTAAGAAAGAGACTTTTGTCCTGCTTCAAAACAGGATACTGTCTAAAACAACCAACCAAACAAAAATCTCAAACAAAATAAAACAAAACCAAACAGACCACAAGAAGGGAAAAAAAAAAAAAAAGATCAGGTTCTGATTCCTAAAGTTCCCCTCCTAAATCAATGAGCAGGAATGTGCATATGAATTTAACAACCATAATTCTATGAAAAATTGATGGAACAGAAGGGAAACACACTTCTGAAAAATATACCATTTTTATTTACAGTATATGTACAAGGCTTAAGGACACCTATTTTTGTACCAGTGTCTTAAAATACTAACCCGGCTCACTCCTATAAAACTCAACCAAAACACAGTCAGTGATGATAAAGTCACCTTTCCAGCACTTTCTTTATGAATATTCTTTCCCTGTCAGTAAAAGTAGCTGCTTCATTGCTTGCAAAGGTGTGCCTATTACTCAGATGCTAATTAGCATGAGCTGCTCACACCATTTCTTCTGTATCAAACAGAGTATTTTGTTTCAATAGTCACTGAACTGACATGGAAACAAGTGACAAAATGCACCACTGAGCGACACAGTTTCAGACACGGAGGTCATAAATGAAAAAAACACTGTAGAGGGTAATTTCCATTTCCTCTCTTCCTGTTTTTTTAAGAAGTTTCTCATTATGCATTCCTAAAACTTAATCAAGGTGAAAACTGCAAATTAACGATGACTAATGGCAAATACAATTTAATTTGGAAGCTTCAAATGCTAAGAGAGCACGGTCCAATTGGCTCGAATTTACAGCACAGCCATGAATAGAAGCACTTGCAGCACTTTGGCACTTCTCTTAGAAGTATAGTGCTGCAAAGATATTGAGCGCTGCCCGCTCACTTCCCAAACTCAAGCTGACCACACTCCCTCCTCAACACTTTCAACACACCTGTTTCTTTCAGAGAAGAAAAAAGTAATACTGAAAAACCTCTTGGGTCACATCAGAGCAGAAGGAGACAAACTGGTACTTGTTCCCCATGAATATGACTCTGTCCCAGCTAGTCCTGGCTGAACTGGCCTGGGACATCCAGCTGTTGCCCATATCAGACTCTCCCATTTACAGCAGCTCTCTGTGGATCTCTGCTAAGGCTAAGTGGTCCCCATAGTCCTTATCTGTATATACACAGAGACACCGAAGGGTCCTCAGAAGTCCCTCACATATGCCTCTTCAGGCAAGCACTTCAAAGCTCAGCCAGCATCTAATGGAACCAGGGCCTTGAAGCAGGAGCTGGGCACTCTGTGCTGGCTTCCGCTCTGCCAAGGAGCCAGAACAGGCTCTGCTGCTGTAAATTAAGTTTTAACATTTCGGTACCATCTCTGCCAGGACAGGACTCCCACAGTGATCAGTACCATGTGTGCCCATAATAACAGGCACACATCTCTCCCGAAGAGATTTCACAGACAGACAAAGGAGTATTATCTCCAGCGAGCAGTGATCCCCCTTAATTCTTCACAGCAAATTGCAAAATCAAAATAGACTAATTCTACCTAGACAGCAAGTGCCACAGGAAACTACCTATAGCATACATGAGATGCAGCATTACCCCTCTGAACACCCAGCACCCTCTTTTTATGCACATGCAGAGAGACAGTTGCTATTTCAGGTACGTGGAACTCATGATTTCTCAAAACATTTGAAGATCCCACTTTAACCTCTGCTTGACCTGCAACATCACAGGGGAAAAACTAAAAGCCATAAAACAAATATGCTTTTGAAGGAAAGAAAAGCACCAACTGCCAGGCTGCCTCTGGTATTCAGAGGAGGCAGACAGTTATATTATATAACAATGTACCCTTAGTATTCAAAAGGGCCAGCAATGTCAGAGTTCAATATCATCTTAAAAAGAAGCCATTTCAACAAACAATCAGGTGCATGTATGTGACAGATCTAAAATAGCCCCCCCCCATGCCACTTGCCTGAATGAAAAAGATTCACATCTGTTGCCAAGCAAAGCGGGTCTCAGTCTGACTTCACTGTTCCAAGGGAGGAAAATGACATTTTTAAAAGTTGATCCTTCCAAACAGCATCCAGAGCTGAATATACAGTACATGTTTTCCCATGAGCCATAAAGAGAATGTCCTATTTTTGACCGTGAACAAGCTTTTCTAGGAACGCAAATTCTGCTCTCAGTAGTTACACAATGGACTACAGTGTCACAAGCACCATTCGTGCTCCATTAGTCATTCTTTTATTATTTTTTAACTCGAATTCACAAAAGGCTACAGTGCATGCACTTGCTAACAATAGGCTGATTGTTCAAAATATCTGCAAGATTCCAAGAATAGAAGACCAACGCCCAAAGACAAACCAATATGCAGCATGTAATTAAAACAGCAAGCAGCCCACAGTATCATGCCTTTCATGAGTCGACAATCCAGAAGGTAAAAAACAAGAAGATCAGGAGCTATCAGAGGTCTCAAACAATATTGTCTGATCAGCACATGGAAGATAACTACAAAATTATCTATATTCACAAGAGAAACAAAAGGGAAGTTAGGTTTCTAGCAAGCTCCCAGCTGGTATGGATGATACTCAGGTACAAAAGAATATAAGAAAAAAAATTCAAGAAGTCCTCAGACCTCTGCAGGGAATTGACATTTGGTTTTCTGAAGACGAGTGGTCTTGCAGCAGAGTTAGTTTGTATTTGCTTTGTGCTTTCAACGGAACACAGCCTTTGCAGACATCTTTTGCAGCACAGGAAAATAAGCAAATACAAAAATTAGCAGAATAAATATATTTCTCTAACTTGACTAGGTATTCCGTGTTGGAAAAGAAACAACTTATTCTGTAAAGGAAGAACTGCTGTGCCTCCCTTCCCATTCCGTCTTTGTTTTAAATGCAAAACCTTGTTCTAAGTTACTATTTCCCCTCCTCTGTCACCATGGTTAAAATTGCCCACGTTACCAAAAACTATTAGCAGACCAAACTAGACACATACACACACACATACACACATATACATGAAGAAATGGGGCTTAGGAAACCAAACTACAAATCTCTGCTCCTCTTCTCTGTTGTGAACAGATTTAACCAACGTAAAAAAGAGGAAAGCTGTGAATTAAGAAAATAGTCCTTCCTTTTTTGGAGTGGAGAACAACCCAAATTCAATGCACTTTTGCCCTTACCACAGTGATAGGGAGGGAGTTCTGTGGTAGGTGGTCACACCTGAATTATTCACTGTAGGCTATATTTAGAGTCACTGTGGAGAAACTGAGATGACTCAATCTTCACCTAGTGTCTACAAAACCACCCAGAGACTACCAAGAACTCTGTATCAGTCCAATGAGGTGAGAAAAATCTCTGCAGGATGACTGCAGAAAGTGGAATCTAGAATCACAGTATGTTTTAGCAAAAAAAAGACAAACTATGTCTCTCCGTGGTGCTGATCAGCATAAGCTATACCCAGCAGGTGATAATAAGTGAAGGCTCAAGACCTACTCTGCTGGGACAAGTCCTGAGCACATCCACAAACAGTCCCAACACATCCTCTTCTCACACTCCAGTGTTTAATGACCACTCTGTTAGCATGTTGCTTCACCTTTGAGGAAAAAGACTTGAGAAGTACTCTCTTACAAGGTATGGGGTTCATTTTCAGTGTGGGAGTGGGATATCTATTCTTCAGACAGCCTGAATTTTCAAGAACAGTCTACTCCAAAGTCAACTTGGGTAAATGAGCAGAATATCTCATAATTTTCATTTCTTTTCAGAGAGGTTCTATTTACAAATGAGATTGCTGACCAGTTTTGATTTACTAAAGGTATCCCATCTACTGGTTTAACCAATCTCTACTGTGATGATTGATTTTGACAGTCATCCTTCAGCAGTTCATCTCTGGTACTACAGGCCTCACACTCTGAGATTAGTTCAGTTGGTTACAGCAAGGTGTTAATAATGTCAAGCTTGTTGGTTCAATCCCTGTATGGGCTATTCACTTAAGAGTTGGACTCAATGATCCATGTGGGTCTCTTCCAACTCAGAATATTCTGTGATCCTGTGATTCTATTCTCTCACATGCCATGCTTGTGGACAGAGCTTGGAGGCCCTCCTGCACAGTGGCTCCCATCTAGTGATCTGTTCTCTGTGACCTGTCCCTGCCTTCAGCATCTGCTCTCCACAGCAGCCAGACAGGCCCTTCAGTCTTTGAACTGTAACCAAGTTGTTGACAGCCTTCAGCTCTTTCATGGGCAGATTTAGCTGAACCCATTGATGAGGGTAATCCTACTACTGATCTGTGCAACCTTACTCTTCGAGAAGACCATTCATCAGTGGTATCAACTGAAATCACAATAGGATTTATTAACGCAGCAATAAAATAACACAAATGCTTTATTTTCACTAAAGGTAAAATGTAGGAATGAGGTTGTGGTTCAGCTCAGTGCATTTTGTACTGAGGTAAAAAACCTACCAAACACTTTGATCACAAAACACCAAGCAATGATCAGATGTATACTCACTCTATCAGTTACTCTTTGTACAGAAAAAAATAGTTAACTTTTAGCCCTGTCATTCAGTATTGCCATTGCTCTTCATAGGCCACAAACTTTGCAGTGAATTTTAAAGGCCTCAGGCCACTCTTGCTTTGCCTGAACTTTTCTTGGCCTGCCTGCAGCTTTGTTTTAACTGGTTTAGGTGTGACTGCAATTTCTGTAACTGGCCAGGTGCGTGTATCTACTTTGTTTTATTTTTGTTTGTGTGAGGTACAACCATAGTTTTGCACAGACAATGGTTGCAAGCAGCTATTCTACACAGATTAAAACACTCACCAGTAATGTAGTAACGTTGTATAGAGAAATACAACAGCCTGGTATCACAGCAGAGGTCTGGAGAAGTAGAGACACGGGATGTGGCATGGAGGAGTACAGGCACAAGAGGAGAAATTGGGCTAAAGCTTGGCACTGGAGACAATGGCTATAAACAACTCACCAACAGTCAGCCAAAGAAATGTAGACCTGGAGCTAGACAAAACTAGGTTAAGGGGTAACAAACAGAACAAAGAAATAGTATCTAATACCATAACAGCAACTATATATGGAAAAAAAAATTAGATGTAATGTGGAACTGCAGAGCAATGAAGAAGGAGACAGGTGTAGTTGTTTTACCAAACATACTAAAATGATCCCAGGTGAATCCTATAGTAAAGAAGAAAAAAATCATCAAGATGAACCTCATACTTCTTCTAGCAAAGGACTCCAGATGTTGACAACTTGCTGTAACACCCACCACTGCCAGAATAAAATCAGCAATCTTGGAGCTGAGAGGAGTAAGAGAGGGATGAACATCACACCAAGAAGAGAGGTAGAAACCAAGAACTGAATGTATGACATTTTAACAGCATCATAATTCTTTCTTTTCCTGTAATAATTGCACCTGGACTAATAATGGTTAAACTTGCAAAAATTCAGTTACACTAAGAATAAATTCTTTGCTATATAAAGACATGCTGCCTTTTTGCCCTTAAACAAGGTTTTGAGTGTAACACTTTGTATGGGCATGTAGTCCCTACATCACAGTAATAAATCCAGATAAACACGTTGTTTTATTCTAAACAGGTGTTGCCAGTCTTCCCAGAACAAAGGAAAAAAAATCCATAAGCTCGTGTTTTTCTAAATAGTTTGCAGAAATATGATCACACACCCACACCTGACCCAGACCAAATTTGAATCATTAACGATTCTGAAGCAATGGCCAGAAGACTACAAAGGACAGATCTGTAAAGTGGAAGCATTTGTACAGAGCTAACTAAATTACTAGAACATCACCTTGAAGGGATTATGTACTCAAAAACTGCTAACACTTTTCTCCTCATCAAATATATCAGGATTTAGAAAGCCATGGAAAAGAATCCATGGAATAGAGAATCAAGAGAGAAACAAAGAAAAGAGCTACCTTGAAATCACTGGAAAATTACTGAGTGAGAACATTCTCTGGCAAAAGTAACTACAGATGGTAGGAAAGGGAAAAGCAAATACTTGAAAAGTTCCACTGATTTTTTTTGTTGTTGTCTTTCACAGATTTTTTTTTCCTCAATTAGCTTCCAGTTACCAGGGCAATAAAAGAGCCAGATGTTTTTTCAGTTAAAAATGAAGATGGGGTAACTACTGTGACAGTGTCTCTCCTGTTCTCTCCCTTCCCTGGGTTATCCCAGACACCTCTACAAACTAAGCACTTCATTCCCTTCCTGTCATCCTCTTCCTCATGGTGGAATGGGCTTCCCATGGACAAATAAAAAGACTTTTTCATGTGCTGTATTACAAATACACTTGCATGTAACACCTATATATCAAAGTGACCTCTGTTTCTGATACATTTCTAACGAATGCTTGTTTTTTGTTTTCCTTGACTAAGCCTTCTGGTAAAATAGAAAATTCTGAGTTGGAAGGGACCCACAAGGATCACGGAGTCCAACTCCTGTGTCAGCATAAGCCCTCTGGTGTATGGATCAGGTCTCTTTTTACACTGGCTGATACCCTCAACATTGAAAAACCAGTAACAGTAAAGCAGGTCATCAGGAAAAGATTAATGAAAAAGAAGATGTGGACTATTGATTTGCTGAGCCATTCAAGAGGTATTATGACCTTTCCAAATGCAGTTACTGCCTTTGTACGTGAGGTATAAAAGAATTAGCAAAGGAAGGGAGACGATAAAACATCTGAAATAGGTGACAAAATATGTTTGAGACAGGTGTTAACCTATAACTGAAGTCACAGCAGAAGTACAATCTTGCACCAGATAGGAGCTGTGTAATCTGACATTGTCAGGTCATCCTCAATTTTAAAATTCAGGTTCTGTGACTGTGTCTCTCTTGTAAATAGCCTGTAGTTAAGGAACTGTGTGTACAACTCAGAACTGTCTAGCAAATAGACTGTTAGTCAACATAGCATTAGCATCTCTCTTCAGAAAAGGCAGTGCTTGCTGGGACCCAAGAGAGTCGTGTTCTGAGCCTAACTTTACTCCTCACCAGCTGCCAGATCTTGCCTCATGTCTCCACCGCAGTTTTTCATCTCATCCTTAGACTTTCTCGCTCTTCGTCCAGTCTCTCAGCAAGGAGTCTCAGCACTCGACTGCACATCCAAGAGCTTAGTAAAATTATTCACCAGGCATTATTAAAAATAGAGTAGTCCTGGCTCAGGCACATTTAAATAGTTGGTCCCTGTCTGTTCAGCACAGAAATCATCACCATCTGTACAGGAGCTAAAATCATGGCACAGCAAATTCCCATGCAGCCTTTAAACAGCAGTGTAACATTAATTACAACACTGAACAGGTGAGTGTCAGTTTTATTTTATATTCTCAAATGAAAAATATACTTAAAACCAAACATTTTTGTCATAAATAAAAAATGTTTTATGGAACAGTCAGGGCTGGGACAAAGAGACCTGCACGTGTCTAACAGAGGAAAATGTTTAAGACTGAAGGTCTTGTACCCTGAGACAAGTAGGAATAGTTTCTGCTGAATGAAGGAACAGAAACTTGCATGGCAAAGACTGCTACTTAAAACAGTTCCCCAATTCTTCAGAAGTAACGGTTTCTCTTCATAAGCACACTGTGTAAATTAAAAGCCCTAAACTCTTTCTTACTGAATGTTATTTTCATTATTTTCTGCCCCAAATCCTGAGACTCTAAAAAGATTCTTCTTGCTCTGTAAATCTATATGCAGGCAAAACTACTAGTTAGCTTCACAACATACAGTACACAAAAAAGCCCCAAAACCTATCTCAGAATGGGCTTCAGTTGCAACTGTTATAAATTAACACTTACATATTAAAATCAATGACAATGAGCCCATTTGAAGTCGCTAATTAGTTCTAGGCATAGTGTTAAGTTTCTTAGATACAAAAACCAGTTTATTATCAACGCTCAGCCAGCAACGTACTTGTCTTCAATGATAACAACTCTTGAGAAATCCTGCTTCACACATACAAGAAATCAAATGTAAGCAATGTTCTCAAAGCCCACGAGGAAAACGACAGCTACTCGCATTTCACCGAACACCAGAACTGGCAAAAATCTTCCCTTTCAAACTCTAACTTCAATGACTCATCACAAAACAACTCAATCAGCAATGCTCATACATCTGGTAGCAATGTGGTGCTACAGCAAAAGCCCTCCTTAGCCAACAGCTCACAGACTCAACTCCTTCCAGCATCACTGTGACCCGTGGGGAAAGAATTCCTTCAACATAGCCCTAAATCAGACCAGGTATTGACAGGGCCTTATTTGAGACAAGGGGGAGTTTATACCTCATGGAGTTATTGCTTCAACAGACCTTACTGCACTGATTTACACAGAGTTTATGTTTTCAGAGTTATTCTTGAAAACATAAAGACAAGGAGCATGATTGTTCTCATATGCTTCAGTAAAAGTGCAATGCATAGGATCCATGATGTCTGCAGATCTTTGTGGATGATAACCACCAGCACAGAAGTGGTAACAAGCAACCAAGACAGTGGTAACATCAAACCTTGCTACAGTCACGCTGATGGTAAACATCTGCCCACTGCCTTACCTCTTTTTCTCATTTTATACCAAGGTTGAAATATCACTGACATCTCCTATAACAGTTTCTTTACAGTACAATCACCTCCACACTTTTCCACAGGCAATATAAATTTACCTTCAGCAGATCTAACAGAAAGCATCTCAGGTATCTTACTGGACTGTGATATGCTTTTTCAGATAACATTTCTGAGGAATATAAAGAGAACTATGTTAAATCAGAAACTACAGCACATAAGCACACAGACTACATGGACAAAATGCCTAATCACTTTTAATGAAAAGTAAATATCTGAAGTTTGACATCACTTTTTTCCTACAGTCATATGTTCTGCTAAAGTCATACATGGCTCTATCTGACTTTCCTTTCACAAAAGATTATGATAGAATTCTGTTGGCTGTTCCTTTGAATTCCAAAGGTCAAAGGGTCCATATGCAACTTCAAATTTGAAAAAAAGAACAATACAAAAAATCCACCCACAAATTCATCTTAAGAGTGGTCTCGGAAGAAGTCTGAATAACTAGCACAGCTGAAATGCATTTATTACTAACTCACTCACTCACCCAAGATCCTCAGGCCATTTTAGAGATATAAAAGCAGCCCATAACATTGAGTAAAGCTTACTCTTCTGGACATAACTGTACTGTAGCTCACTGAACATTAGAGTCAGTGTTTTACCTCACTCCTTCTTCTGTCTCATGGGTTGTTCCTGGACTGACAACTGCAGATACACACAAACACTTCTTTCCAGCTGCTAGTTGAATACCACCACAGCTCTTTTTAAGTAGTCGGCTTGTGGTCATGTGTCTTCCATGAGAACAGGATGTAAGAGGAAAGTCCATCCTAAATACTGACCTTTGGAAACCACAGAGAGCTGCAGAACCCAGTGCTGTGCCACCCAAACCTAGCACTGGGTGAGACAGCTGAGACTTGAAAAGCAGAATGGCTGTTTCAGCACAACTATGAGGGCAGCTGAGTTAATTAGCTGTGATCTGCTCATCTGAAACTAACTTGTATTTTCACACAGAGCTGCGGATTTTTTACCCTGTGCTATACCGTAAGTTTTTCAAACATTTTCCAGTTGGGAGAGAAAGTAGATAACACTTGTTTAGTTATTCCCATATCTTCCTCAAGGCCCACAGGTATTGCACATTACTAGGGTCTATTAAAATATCAAAGCAACTTTCACGGTCGAATGCCATTACTGCCGTATCTTATGTGCATTATTAAAAGACAAATAAACCTATATATGTTCTTTAAGGCACTTATTCAAATGTCAGTAACCTTAAGTATAAGTAAACTCTATCAAGCATGTCTTCTCAAGGAGTCAGATCTTAAGTATCTCTAGAAATATAACACTTAACTTCCAAGCTGGAGCTGAGAGAATCTAAGGAATGCACTGCTGTATGTATTTCATACTAGCACCCTTCCAAGTCTTCTAAATCTTGCATAAAACAATTCAGTAACTACAACTCAGTAAGGTTTCACATGGTTGGGTAACTGTGATTCTGGGATGAGTGATCTTCTACTCATTTCTTGGGTTTTGTTCCTTTTAAATAAAATGGATTATAAAAACTGATGACAGCATCCTCATGATTCACTGTGTTCCTCACATCATCCTCAAGGCTAACTTCTTCTTTTTAAACAAAATCACTTGGTGAAAATACGTCCCAGTCATAGGTTACAATTTGAAGTTGGTCAAGCTATTAGATCACAAACACAGCCTGAAAATAACTATATTTCAGTGCATACAAATAGTCCCATTACCTTCAGAGGAATTGTTCTGATGCATAAAATCAGACTGCAGTACAGCTTTAATGAAAAAAAAGATGAAAATCGATCTACTGTCCAATTCAAATAAAATTATTTATTTGTGCATAAGTATCACTAGATTTGCACAGGAATCTGATAATAAACATTCTGAAGGTCACCAGGCATCTCTCATTATAATAACCTTATTTCACTTTTTTATAATTTTGCCCTAATCTTCAACAAAATTTGCCCTAATCTTTCAACTAAAAAGTTTCACAGCATACGCCAACTTGAGATGAGGTTTTTTTATTAATAATTACAGATGAAAAACATTCATCTATTTCAACCTGGCTAGAAAAAAATAGAATTTGTTTAGAATACATAAAAAAAATTGACCAGCTCTCTTCTATGGGTTCTAGATGTTCGAGCAGAGACTTGAAATTCTGAAAGCTTTTGAGTAAGCTTTTTTATATCCCAAGGAAATCTGTTACAGTTTGGGGCCTTTTCAGAGCTTGGAGGACACAGCCTCGTGCATGCTCAACAGAAACAGATTTATCATCTCAATTTCCCAACAGTTCCATCTGTGCAGGGCATGCTGCTGAGAGGCTGAACAGGAGCTTCCTTGTAGCCACTGGCTCTTCTGAGTTAAGCTCTCTCTAGTGTCCACAGGCCTCTTACAGTGACTGACCTCCACATGGCTCCAAGTTGCCTGAGCTGATGCAGAGGAAAAAACAATAATATACTGGGTCAGTTAGGTAAGGGAGAAAGAGGCCTGTAGGCATCTGGTAGGGCACTGGTAAACTGCAGAAAGAAACCAATACAGAGAGCAGGGAACAGAAGAACTTGATGAAGGGCGAAATAAGGATGGGGAGTCATGAAGGACTCAAGGACGAAGGAATCCAAGTGCAAGCTGAGCACTCCCTGCCTGAGGAGCAGCTGGGTAAAAGCCGAGCATGGAAGTACAGAGATGCTGGCAGCAAAGTGGCCACCAGCACTGTAGGAACAGAGGCAGAGCCAGGAGATCTGAGGAAGGATCTCACTACAGTGTTTCTGGAACACTGCATCCAGGTCTTAGCCCCCCAGCACAGGAAAGACACTGATGAGCTGGAAGGAGTTCAGAGAAGCAACAGTGTAATAGCGGGGCTAGAGCAACCTGCCTGTGAGAAGAGGTTGTGGGAGCCTGGAGCAGCCCCAGTGCCTATGTGGAAGGTATGCAGGAGCTGCCCAGAGAGGTTCTGTGTACTTCATCTTCGTAGGTTTTCAAGACCGGGCTGGGTAAAAGCCAAAACCAGCCTGATCTGGTCTTAGAGCTGTCCCTGCTATGAGCAGGAAACTGGACTGAAAGATGCTGAGACCCTTCAGCCTGAGTTATCATGTAATCCTACAACTTGGGCATGGCAAGAACAGCCAGAATGGGACAGAACAACCTTTAGCAGCCATCCCGGCATCCCTGCTCTACCACAACATCCAGGGCCTCTCATGCCACAATCCATGCCAATCTGTCAGTGTCCTCCCTACTGCACCCTCCTCCATCACATGGCCCAAGTGAGATGCGCTTTCAAGTCACAAAATTCAAATTTCACCGATAGCCTGCAGAGGATGGGAGGAACACGAAAGTTTCCTTTTGGCTTCTGTGGCTTAAAGACTTTGAAAATTACACACGTGGCATTAAAAGCCACTGAGACCACAAAATCAAGCTCTCAGAAAAAGCCATAAGGGCAAACCCACAAACGCTCAACAAACCACAGGAAATTTGTTCCTGTAGAAGCAGAGGACAAGGCCTGGCATGGGCAAGGTAGAGTGCGGGATGGCAGCTACCAACCGGGTACCGTACTTGCCCTTCCAGCAGCGCCCACCTATGCTGCCGATCTCCCAAATCCCTTCACCTCTGGTACCCAGGGCGGGAGCACCGCCTTGGCTATGCAGGGATTTACCAAGAACCTGGTGCGGGTGGCAACTCCTGCTCTGACTAAAGGCCTGGAAGAGAAACCGGCTGTGCCGCAGTCGAGCAGTGCCCAAGCCTGCCTTCCTGCACCGCCACCCCACCGCCACCTCCAGCGCAGGGACACTCCCGAGGCACCCCGCCGGGAGAGAACCGACCCCGGGGAAACGCCGGAGTCTCCGGCCCACGGAGGGAGAAAATGGCACCAGCCCCATCCCCTCGGTTTGCTTTCCCCCGCCGGCCCCTCCCTGTCCCCCCAGGCCCGGTGGTGGTCCCCGAGGGCCGAGCACCCGCGGCGCTGCGGCAGCGGCGGCGCGGCCCCGGCGCCCCGCGGGCGGGCGGCGACGGCTCTGCGGCGGCATTACCTGGACAGGGAGTCGCCGCTGGGCGGCCGCGCCGCCGCCGCCCGCCCGGCGCCGAGGCTCTCGCAGCTGGAGCTCTCCTCCATGCCGGGCGGAGCGGGGCGGCCCCGCAGCGGGCGCTGTGTGTCAGCGCAGCGGCCGGCGCCCCGCGGGCCGGCAGGCGGCCATGCTGGCCCGGCGTGCCGTGGGGGGGCGGGCGGGGCGGGGCGGCCGAGGGGCCGAGACACCGCCCCGCCGTGCGGGGAAGTGCCGGCACCGCGGGGGGATTCGCGGTTCGCTGTGCCACTAGGCACAGAATGGGCCAGGATCTCCCTTTTTGTCCTCGTGAGAGCCAAGGGAAGGTGGCAGGTCCCGGGGTTCCATCCCCGGAGCGCGGTGGTCGCTCCCAAGAGCAAGGAGACGATCTCTCTCAAGGATACCCCTTGGGAGTCATCTCACCTGTGTTAGGTTTGCTTACGGGATGCCCCGCTGGGACCTTCTCTTGTATTGGGTTGTGTACCCACAGTCGAAAGCAGCTGTGCTGCTGAAATTTTTAACTGCCCATATCTGCTCAAGAATCCTCTTTGAGTTTATCCCTCAGCTGGATGGTGTGGGAGCTGTGGAATGTGGCAGGTCAAAAAGACATGAGAATGCAGGGTGCTGGCACAGATCCTCCGTAAAGTTACCTGACTGCCAGCTCGAGTGCATACGTGATGATCTGTGCCCGGGAGGCTTTGCAGGCACAGCTCGGTATAAAACGTTCTGCAGGAAGAGCCATGGTACGTTCAGTTCCCTGGAGCAATCCAGGAGCAAGAGAAAAGCTCTTGGCATTGCTTACAAAGACTGACGAACTGCACCTTAAGCCTCCCATACCAAGCGTGCAGATGTCTTTCAAATGCTCAGCTGTTTTGTCAAGAATTCCACAAGGCAAAAAATCTGAAACACTGGGGACAGTGTTTCAGTCTCCTAATTCCTGTTAGGAGGCAGGTGGGTTTCCACTAAGGCCTGGTTGTCGGTAAAAACCATCCGATGTCAGGAGCATCAGTCCAAATGGATCTTCCTGTTTTAAATACCACCTCAAAACCATGTGTCTTCTAAACATCTGTACATTCTGTGGCTGTAAATGGTTACAGAAACATCATCCCATTTCATGCTTCAAGGAGTAAATTAGTTGATGTATTTCTCTCTGTTGTTTCCCATTTTGTTCCTGTCATCAGAGCGTGGCTCCAGAGCAGTTTAAGTCATGCAGAAGGTCGTGAACATGAGCAGGATGATGAAGTGGGTTTGCAGCAGCTCTGCCTGAGAGTGCATGATGCAGCTGTGATATTGCCTCTATTGCTCTTTCCTTTAGTCTCTATCAGCTGCTGTTGAACAAGGTTGATGTAGGATGGTTTTGAAGCTTGTTTAAACTTGAAAATACAAGTTGAAGCAGGGTTTATTTTTGTGTGTTTTATTTATTCGTCTGAATAAAAAGTAAATAAATTGACAAATTATTCAGGAGGCAGGGGAGGCTTCAGCCTAGAAAACCTCTGTTTTCAGGCAGGTTAAAAGTGAGATTCGTGTTTGAAAAGTAAGCTAATTGCTAGTGGTTTATTGCAGCATTACAATTCAAACAAAATGCCTGAACATCATTACAATTAAAAGATTGATAGACCTGTACTGATTTTGCACCAGCTGTAAAATTATTTTAAATGTTGATTTCCCCCACCCCTCTCTAGTTAGGGGCAATAAACGTTTTAGAAGTACCATTTATTAATCAAAAATAAGGTACTAATGAGATACTCTCTGCCTGCCTATTTTGTTTAGATTACCATCCACACCTGTGTCTGGTGAGCTGATGGTGTCCTCTGCAGGGACATGCAGGCAGCTGTGACAGCAATACTTTTAGGTCTTTGGTAAGCAGTCAGACAGTTAGTTCCTGGTAGCCTTTTCTCACTGATGTGCTCTTTTCCCAGCCTTTCCGAGGATGGAGTTCCTGGCGGTAGTAACCCCTGGGAGAGGTCAGCGCTGTAGAACTAGCACAAAGCAGTGCATGTCTCCCTTTCAAGTCTTATCAAATAGCCTGGTGGTGAGTTGGTAATACCTCTATTCCCTCTGCTAAGCTTAGTTTGATGGAGGTGCAGTTGTTTAAAAAAAGTCAAGTAGGAATAAAAACAATATATAAACCTATGTGAAAGTATTAAAGTACCTTCCTTTATTCCTAATTTACTACTGATGTGGCATCTCTAAGTAGTTTATTGATGAAGTGCTCTATTTGCTTTTCACTGCCTTGTTTTGTTCTTGGCCTTATCCCCAGGGCCTATGAAACCCTTTAGAAATTCCCACTGGTGCTTTGTAAATGAGAACAAAGCTAATCACCTCCTGGATCTCTCCTGCTGCTGAAAGAAACTAGCAGTCTGCTCAGTGAGTCTTTCTGCTCAACAATACTGCATTTTCAAGTCAGAATATTCTCTCTGTGAAGTGCGTTACCTCAGGGCTCTTAAAAGTGATGGAGAATTAAATAAAGGCCTGACATAACCAAAACCAATTAAGGAAAATTCACAAGACTGTTTTACAACTGACGCAAAATAAGTGTAGTTCAGTCTGTTAACCTACTTTAGCTTGCCACATCCCTTACCATTATTTTACAAGTATCATCATCTGGGTTTTTTTAATGAGGGAATGTTCTGTCGTTTTGTGATTTCAACACAGGAAGTGGAAAAATAAAATTAACATCACAGATAAATAATAAAATTATCTGTATTCATCTTTAATGCCATGTGGCTGACTACAGCTGAGGTGATATCCTGAAAGAGAGAATGACAAGGAACTTCCTTGAATAAAGGGAGTAAAAGATTAATTCCAAGTAAAGGACAAACAGAGATCCTTCAATACTTTCTGAAATTTTATGTGGTTGTAGCACATGCAAAATGTAAAATACATAGCCAGGCTTTCTTAGGTGTTTAGAGGCTGTCAAAGTTGTGGCGAATACAGCACAAAGAGGGTAATTTTATGTACCGTGTAAAACATGATTGAGGGAAGCAAGACTTTTGCTTCAGTCCTTCTGTGTGAAAGTGAGATAGTATTTGTGTCCATCATATTTAAACTATGTGTCTGTTAGCTTAGAGGCTTTCTAGCTCTGTATGCATGTGTAGTCCGTACATCTGGTATATGAATGTGTCAGATATTACAAATCCAGATGTTCTCATCTCAGGTCTAACTCCTCAGCTTTGCTGCTGCACAGCCAAACACAGGTCTGTCATGTCTCACACTGTGAGCACAGGGCTTGCCAAAGCTGGAGACAGTCACACGTGCCAGGCATCCTGGCATAACGTCTCACAGGGGGTCTTGTGGGGATGTTTGGTCATTGTCTGTGACTCCTTGACTAAATGTCCCTGGAGCAGAGAAGGAATCATGCTCTATAGTGGTCAAAGGCTAGACCGTGAAAGCAGGACCATGTGCTTGAATGATCCTCTCTAAGAAAGCTTGCTCACCTGCTGCAGTCTTTGTCGTAACCTGCCCTGACATGGTACAGCTCCCCTCTCTCCCCCTCTTCTCATCACACAACCCAACATGGGGTTTAAAGGCCTATAAATAACAAGGGAGTGAGAGCCTAATCCCTTCTGAAAATGATCGCTCTGTCCCCTTCGGTCCTGCCCCAACATTAAAATCTTTCCATCCTAAAACTAGCTCTCTTTGCTGGAGCTCTGTGACTCTCCCATATTTTCCCCACTATAGTCATACAGTCCTGTGCCCTCATAGCCAGCACATTAAATGGTTTATGGCAAAGGCAGTTACACACACTGTGCCTTCCTTAGTAGTCCACATCAGTGAGTCCAACAAATTTGCAGCATGACCCAGTCCCATAATTGTTCTGAAAACCGCACAACCAGAGACACCCTCATCTCTCCCTTTGATTCACTAAAATGGTTCTCAGATTTATTATATTTTCTTGTCTCCTTGATGTACAGCTTAAGGGCAGTGGGCAACCAATAAAAGACTCTCAGTGCCTTGGGAAGGGCGGATTGTTACTGGTGAGATCCCACTGTGATGTACGATCATCAAATCACACGGGAGGTGGCATGTGTTCCTTTGATCAAGTACCATCAGCTGATAAAATATGAGGTCAGAAACAGTGAGAGCTTTGGCACAGGCAGAGAGGTTGATGAAGAACAACTTGCTGTGGCTGTGATTTGGAGCTAGAGCTGCAAAGATGTTCTTGCAAGAACATCTGTTACAAGATGATCAAAGGGGGCATGCACAGATTTGGTCCTGCTGAGGCATGATGCTTGTGCTGTTGAAGTTGGAAACTTGTCAAAACAAAGAGAGGGACTTATAGTTACACTTAAATTGTCACTGTGTCTCCAAGGTTGCTGTACTTGAGGTTAACCTGTTCAGAGTGGTCACCTTAGCTCACCCATAATGTGATTTTTTACTGGCTATGATGGCACCCCAACAATGCTTTTGCCTTGCACCCCCTCCATGTCTGATAGAAGCAGAAGCTAATGATCGATAGTCCTCTAAGACTTGTTTTGGTCACTTAGTTGTTTTTTATTTTTTATGCAGTCATGCATATATTGGTGCAAGGTGCTACAGACATGGAGTTCTGGACTCAACCTGGACTTAAGCCTGCATGCTATAGCTTGCTACCTCTGAGCGCTTCTGATGGGCAGACTATTTATTCTCCTTGCTAGTCTGTGTAGTGCTTTCTTGCGCTCACTTCCGCCACCAGCTCATGGCTGCTCACACAGCAGTCAGGCATTGCATATCACACAGGTTGAGTATGTCAGGATCCATCCCGATGTGTGCTCAATGAGTACAGACCGCGGCCTGTAGTAAGGCAATTCACCCGGCTTTTCATTGCCTCATGCTCCTCATTCTCAATGGCCTCTGCAGATACTGATTTATTGCAATGCCCTGCAGCCTATGTTTGCTCACAGCCAAGTGAGGTACTAGTGCAATCCAAGGTATGGACTGTAGTGCTGAGCAGACTGTGAAGGTGCAGGCACTTGGAGGGCCACAGGCCTTGGGCTCTAGGGGCAGGACTTCTGTTACATGCTGCAAAACACAATAATCAATTTTTTGTGTCAATTCAAATTCTCCTGAAAGACTAAATACATCACAGCAGCTGTCTGGCTGTCTACAGGTTTGGACTGCAACACTCCAGCAGCTCCTTGCCATCTGTGTAATGGTCTCCAATCTGGCAAACATGAAGTAAGAAAGAATTATTCGTAGGAGTTAAATTTGAAATTTCTGGTGCTTGTTAAACCACTGCTGCTGGAAATAAATATATTTCCAGAAGTTGTAGGGTGATCAGGAAGGAAAGGCATGGGGGAAAGAATTGGTTTGATACTGTAAGTCATTAGGAGCATGTCTGAAGTTTCAGCACTTGCAGTCTCTGGGAGGAGGTTAGGTGTTCATACGCAGGATAAGTCTCTACCTCTTGGATCTCAGATCTGAATTTTACAATCCTGATTTATACACCAATTTTCAAGCAAACAGTCATTTTAAATACAGGTAATTTTATGTCTACATTGTCTTTGTACTGTCTATGTGCACACAGACTTCTCAAAGTGAGCTCTTAATATGCAGCTGGTGTATTTAATAGCTACAATTAGGGAAATGGTTAAGAATACCTGATTTTATCTCATTTATGCTTCCTTTTCTGTTAAGGAAGATGCACACTGTGGTAGTGTTTCAATAAAACACAATCAAATGTTAATGGTAAGATCTGGAGATAATATTAAAATGAGAAGGATGCTTCTAGAATATAAAACACGGTAGAAATTAATTCTCTTTTGGTTTCCCTTTTATTTACCTCAAAGGCTCAAGTTTCCACATGGAAGGCTCATACCATTGTCTGACTTTCTTTTAGAAGCAACAGGGTGTTAACCTCTAGTGATGAAAGGGCTGGAGAATTGCAAGCTTAACAGTAAGTGCAATAAAAATGAAGTATTTGAGAGTGTTTGATTATCTGCTCTGTGTAGGTTACCTGTCTGCAGTGCATAGCTGTGGAAAACGTTCAGGAAGCTTCTTAAGACACACTAAGCCCCTGAATGCAATAAGGGAAGAAGCTTACTGCAATTTTTAATGGAACTATAATTTGGAAAAGACAGATCACAAAGTTGTTAATAATGCCAAATAAGAGGGACAAGGAGCAAATTTAAGTGCTGGTGCCTTGATTAATTGTACTACTTAACTGTTCGCTTACCACCTGGGGCGGCAAGGCTGCTTCAATCTGCTACCTTCAAGACACTCACATTGCTTTTTCATATTTACCCCTGGGTGAACAATCTTTGAGATGGAGCAGGCCCCGGTAATGGCTCTCAGATGGTGGGATGGGATGGGGGTGCACCAAGTTGGGCTCCTGCACTCTATGCAGCCTCTAGCACAGTGTCAGCAAGCTGTGCCTTCTCAAACAGCCTAGTGCTCTTGTCCTTTCCTGCCATGCAAATATCTGCCTAGTGGGTCTCCCTTTGCCGCAGAGATGCTGATTTGAAATAGCCTCCAAAATAAAAATGACAACTTAATGCCATATTGGGACCAGAGGAGAATCAGGCTAAATATTGCAGGGATGTGGCAAGAGCGCTCCAGAAGGAACTGGGTCCAGTGTGAGCAGAAGCCAATTTGCTCCACTTGGTTCCATAGCCATCATCTCCCTGATGCCTTATTATTTAGCAATGTGAACCTACCCAGGGAGTTGTTTCTCATTGACTCCAGGGCCATTACATACCCAGTATGAGGATACTGGGCAATGCTTCTAGGAGCACTAGGCAGCTAAAAGGGAAGTGTGTGCTTCTACCAAGAAGGTGGTAGTGAGTGACTAGTCAAGGAAGTGCACAACTGCAGGATTGTGCAATGTCCTACAAGTGGTCTCAGATTCTAAAATTTTGCATGAGCTGGAAGGACCCATTACTGTTACCATTCTTCTAGACATGAACACCACTTCCCTCCTCTTGAAGTTGGTTTTAGATCATGAAAGAAGCAGCTGATTTGTGTCCATCTTGCCACTTGTTTGATTGTTGAATACAACAATCTATGTTGTATTCATCAAATTAATGCATGAAAGAAATATTTAGGATGGAATGCCATGTGTACAAAAAGTTAGGAATTGCTTGGTTCTTAAATTTCCTGATATAATCTAAAGGGATCCCACTCAAACATCCCATCTCAGTGCTGGATGCACTGAAGGTTCAGGACAAAAAGCATAAGGGGACTGTATAAGTAAAAATCAGTTTAATGCCTGCACACAAGTGTGGCTGAATTCAGGCTTCACAAGCAACACCAAATTTTGCCATTTCTGGTCATAGTTCAGCATTTAGATGTCAATTGCTTTTACCCTACATAGCAAGACACAGTGCTGATATGTAAACTCCTGCAGTTTGTGAGGGCCAAAATTAAGCATTAATTACCTTATATGAGTGTAATAAGTTACCTTACTGTCATCTACAGTGAGTCACTTCTGAGCCTTTGGTACTCTAGCTCAGATGCTTTGGTGGTCCTGATACCCTCAGTCCTCTGTGCATGTGTGTGTGGTTGGGGTCTGGGATGTTTGAAAAAGATTATTGTCTCATGTATTTGGCTCAAAAGATAAGGAGAAGGAGCACAGTATACCATATCCTCTTTCCTGCCCTGAAAGGCAAGGGCCTCACATCCCTGCAATTTGTTTGAGAGATTGAGAGGGACATACATTGCTGGTGGTGAATTTCTGAAGGAAGATGCTAGCCCTCATTTCTTAACTGGGGAATTCTTGACCCTTACAAGGAAGGAGAAGGATGAGAAGTGAGTTTCAGTGCTGGATATGTTGTCACTACTGTGGAGGGAGAACAAAGGAGCTTAAGGCACTGTTCTTTTTTCTTTTTTTTTTTGCCTGCCCAGGGATGACACTTCTCAGTCCATCATGGGGGTTCCAGAGTGGTGTGACAGGACAGTGATGTGAAGCACGGTCTTCCACCATGTCCCATCTGCAGCTGCTCTGGCAGCTCATCAGTGCCTCTGGGCAATATCTGCTGCTGCTCTGCCAACAGGTTCAGCCCATCCTTAGTGTGCTGATAGACAAGCTCAGGTGGTTTGTGAGCAGAGACAGTTTGGAGGCTGATGCTTTGGCTGGGAAACGTTTGCTTTGGCCAACTCTGCTACAGAAACAACTTCAGAGAGCAGAGGTGCTTTGCAGTATTGGCAGTGCCTGAAGTCAGCAGGAATTCAGAATGAGCCCTGGCTTGAACCAGCAGCATGAGCCTCACAGCTCCCTCAATGCTTCAGTCATGCTGGAGTATTGCCAACATGCTTTCCAGCCTAAGGAAACTGAGAACTGAAATAACAGAGGTTTAAGATTCAATGTCTCAACCAAAGCAGAGTGGAATTTCCAAGGCAAAGATACTTCTTTGTCCCAAGGGCATTCCCTCTGCAGAGTATGAATACCTGCTTCCAAAAAATGGAGGTCTGATCCTTCCCAGAGACGGATTACAAGAATCCATTGTAAAGGCAAGACTTACGTAACCCTAATGTAGGATGACCAGTGTCCCTAGTAAGAGATTCTTTTAGAAAGGAAAAGAAGGAAAGGAAAGAAATGTCCTTGTTCTACTACAACATTCTTCATGGACAAGATTTAAAGCCTTTGGCTTTATGAATATATTGCTCAATAACCTGAATATATGTTAGCTCAGTGCACATTGTAAAAATACTTGGATAATATTCTATAGAGCACATTCTCACTCTCATTAAACCTAAGACAAAACCGAATACATTTAAACTTCATACTATGGTGACAGTGAAGATGAATAAAGTTAGTTTCTTCACTGTAGGGCCTATGAAGTCACAAGTAATGTAGCTGTGTTAGGTGATGGGCAGCATAGGAAGTCAGGCTGTGTTTGCTCAGAATGACCCCTTTAGCCCTATTCCTGGAGTTGCAAGTTTCTCAGTTCAGTAAAAATCTAATTTAATATCATAACGTCTCTGAGAAAGACTCTCCCCATCCCTCTTGCCACCTAAGGCACTGAATTTACTTGAATCCATAACTAAAGCCTTCCCCCAGAAAGCACGTGCTGGCCTGAGAATCTCTCCAAGGGCAGCTCTCTCCCAGACTTGCTTTTTCCTAAAAGGTTACAGAGAAAGTTTCCTGGAACTTAAGAACTCTGATTCTAGGTACAAGGCAGATTTAACAGCAGCAGGTGAACTGGTAACCACCCTTGGATGCCCAAGAGAACTGCTCTGAGAAGAGGCTGTGGGAAGCATCACTCTGCTATTGGCCAGGTAACACATAGCCCAACACAGAAGGATGAATTGAAACCACCAGCCAGGATGCTTGCCTTCTGTTTCCTAGAGAGGAATCCTGAGCTGGAGTTTTTGTCCATGCTAGGGATTGTTCATTGGTATTTTAAATTGTTAACTATATGTCACCATTTTATACAGCAGAATAGCAGGCTCTTCACCCATCTAATAAGAATCATTCAGCATCATTATGTATAAATCTGTTAGGTCATGGCTGCATTTTCCAGCTATTGTTTTAGGAGTCTCCTTCCGGTATTTAAAAGAAGGGAAATATCTTCTTTAATATCTGTCGTCTTCCAGCTTTGAAACTGTGCTGAACAACAAAGACAGACAAACATTTAATTCTCCGCTAATCCTTTAAATATCTTTACAAGCACATAGCATTCACACACTGTTAAGCCCGTCTCCTGTAGCAGCTGTATGTCTTCTTTTAACTCTGCCTTGAAAGCCCACAGCTTCAGCCGGGGTGGAACAGGAGCCCACAGTACTTCATCCCGTGATGGCTTTCTGGGTGGTATAGAGAGGGATGGTTTTCCATAATAAAGCAATCATCTGGATTGAATTGCAGATATCTAATCCTTTCACAAGGTACTCCTATTTAGTTTTGTGAAGTGAACAAAGACATCAACTTAGACATGCTCCGGGCTGGATTCTGATATCTCTGGGACCTTCTGATCATTCCAGTGATTAGCTAGCGTGCTTTGGTTACTTCAACACAAAAGTGCAAGCAGAGGATCAAAATCTTCTTTTTCCGGAAAGGCGGCTCAAATAGATTTCCTTAACTTCACTCCCCAGGAAAACGTCTGAAGGGGCAGACATGGCAGTTGGGACAAACCCATCTCTCTTAAGCATCCTGTGTTTTTATGGTATGGGAGCAGAATGGAATTTGAGTAGCTGCATTACAGAATGGGGGATTGAGCTGTGAGATGTTGATGTTCGTATAATTTCATGAGTATTCATTGATTTAAGCCCCATAAAACTATTTTTTTCCTTTTCTTCCCCAACACGAAAACTTTTCATTTGTTTTCAACAGTTTTTCTCCTTTCTTTTTTTGTGAGGACCCACAAAGATATTTAGTCCATTCCAGTGACTGAAGACAGCTAACCACACCACTATAATTTCTGACAGCTGCCTAAGCAGGTCTTGAAGACCTTTAGACTCCAGACCCTCCTCATCTTTATATTATCCTTCCTGTTAAAAACTTCCACTTGGCACCTAACCTGAACCTGTGATTTCTTGGCCTGTACAGATCATTATGGAAAATACCTAATCTTTACCCCTGGAAGCAGTGATTTATCCATTCAAAGACTTTATCTTTGTCTAGGCTATCCTATCCCCACTCAAATCTCCTCTCCTTCAGGCTAAACAACCTTAGTTCTTTTCTATGTATTATCTAGACTTCTGTTCATTTGCATTGGTTATTTCTGCCTGGGCTGCATCATATTACTAGGGTGCTGCTATTCTGCAATCAGTGGTGGGGCTAAAATCTGTGGCCAGACATCATCATTTTGATCAGAGTGGGCATTGGAGCCAGGGTTTGGGCTCCTTTTTGAAAATCTTGCCTTTTATCAAAAGGTGTAAAAGCCTGGTGAAAGAATTCTCCGATGAAAGATAGTTTAATAAAAAGTAGCATTTCTGGAGCTAATCTGCCATCCAAGTGCATGGCTCTGCTGTGTCGCAGTGTTGGTGACCATTGGGAGATTTTTCTTTATTGCACACTCTCACTTGCGGAAAGCTAAAACCGATCTAATAGCAGGAGGCTTTGGAGGCACAGTGAAGTGTATAAAAAGGACTCAATTTCAAATTTTTTTAAAAAAGAAAACCCAAAGGGAAAGCCAAAATAGGCCACTACTGAGGGTTAAAAACACAGATGTAACAAAAGAATATTTCTGAGGTTTTGTGTGGTTTTGTGCGCTTGAGTCACTTACAAAAAGGCTATATTCAATGTTGAAAAACTAATGAAATGTTCTTCCATTTTTTTAATGATTTACTTTTTTAAATGGCACTATCTTGTCAGCTGTTGAAAGCTTCTCTTTGTAACCCTCTAAAGCGCTCCAGACATTTTCTATGAAAAGGTTTTAAACTCCCCAGTATAAACAGATGGTCTGTTGGTATTTGTATGTCAGAAGCTAGCAGTTTATATTGTAAAACACACTAGATTAAGCCTTTGGGGTGGGAGGGAAAGTTAATGAATGAGATTATCATGCGATGGCTTTACTCTAGTAAGATCCACAGAATTAATCAAGACCGGTGTGGCACATAATAACATAAAGATGCCATGTAACTATGGGGAAACTCTTTTGATTAGTGAATTTGTTACTTAAATGAAGGGAAAAGTTGGCTTTAAGGGAGTGTTATGCATGAAATCCTGATCTGAGCTGTACTAATGCAGTTAACTTGCTGCTCATGTGTGAATGGGGATGCCACGTAGCCCTGCAGCTTTGATCAGCCTTTGGGAACATTACATAGAGTTCCTGTCTCTGCTGTAGACATCCTGTCAGCCTGGTTATTTAACAGACCAAGGCTAACATGTTCACACTAAGGAAATTACGTGAGAGAGTACAACGGGTTTCTTTACACTGGTCTTGATTTGCTGTACAGTTAAGTTACTCACAAAGGTACTATGAATAACGTTATGCCAATTAGAAGTCTTACTGAAGGACAAGTAACATGGTAAAAAAGCACAATCCTTAAGAGAGGAAAGAACTCAAAAAATGAATAAACCATCATTGGCAAAGTTGTGCAGATTCACAAAGGGTTATTTTGCCCAACACATATATTTTAGACATTCTTCAATATTTACTTTAAAGACACTGTGAAGTTTGAAGAATCAAATAATATGGCCTATGTATCTGACACATTTCTCTTTTTAGAAACTGCAATTTCAGAAAGTTCACCAAATTCCTTCTAAAACAAATTTGAAGAGATGCAGTCAAATTGCAGAGTCCCCACATATGCTTTTACTTGAGAAAATTAGATGTCTTCCACTGATGGAAATTTCATTGATATGTGAATTATATATTAACCTGACTGTCATGTGTGCCCACTTGTTCATGAAATCAACTTATGGAACTAACCCTATAGGATACATCTACAAGAGGGACCTTTCCAAATCAGATCCTCAAACAATAGCACAATAATTTCTAATAAATATTTCTCAGTGGCTGGTACCCTGAAGTTCTTCAGGAACTAGCTTAATTAAAAAAAAAAATTAATTTTAGGCCTCTAGAGTCAAACTTCCCTGTTGTACTTAGAGACCAGGTCAGCACAAAAGGCAATTTGAATACATTCCCTGGTTTTATTTTTACCGTGTCCCTCCAACATGGTATCAAGGGCAAACTCTGCCCTTATGTCCTGTTTATTGACCTTCACAATGACCAGGAACCTTTCCTTTCATGTCAAATTGATATCGAGGGATAGGTTTTGCCTTCAGATCTGTTAACTTCAACATGAGCTGCATGGATGCACCTATACTCAGCATTTTACCCAAACACTTAAGGGCACCACAGGGTTTTCCTGATGTTCCCGGGCATGAAGGATAAAACAGAGCAACTGTATCCTCTCAAACAAAGCAGACCAGTCAGCCAGAGTGAAAACATGGCAGGCAGCCTTCCAAAAAATGTAGATAGAGCATCTTTGTTGTCTGAAGCTGTGCACAGGAATGCACGACATGTCTGGGGAGAGTGAGCTGCTCACCAGGCACATGCCAGTGCAGCCAAGCGGGGCTTTTTCTGTGCTGCTCCAGGAGGCACGGGTTGGCTCTGCCATTGCACATGCCAAGGGTGATGGAGCAGCTCATCCAGCCTTGGTACGCAGGCACACAGCACACCAGCAACACAAAGATCCACATGTCCACCTGAAAAGGCCATCACTTCCTGGGTAATCACTCTTCAGCACACAGGACGCTGAATTATGACAGGCAAAACAATAATTTAAGTCTGGCTCTTTTAAAGGAACTCCTTGTAATGAAAATGCCAGAATGGCAATTGCTACTTTGGTTGGGTTTCTTTTTTTTGTGTGTGTGTGTGTGTGTGTGTATGTGTGTGTATACGTGTGTGGTTTTGGGTTTTTTTTTGTTGTTGTTGTTTTGTTTGTTTGTTTTTTTAAAGCTTAGATTTCTAAGTCCTAATCAGGCTGCTTTTTTCAGTTTGCATGACCTGTTCTGGAGCATACCGATGAGGATTTTACACTGCAATTTCTTCATTATGACAGTAACTTCTGGTTGAGCTAGCTTGTAACAATTTTGTGAAGAAGAAATCAATGAAATTTTGTATTTTATTTAAAAGGATACTTGGGCTATGATTTGGAATCCTAGTAAAGAGGGTCTATCAAATTGGTCTGCATTTACCGAGAATGCCCAATTTAAAAATTAGGATAAAGTAAGGTTTTCCTGTGGTCTAAGTTTTTATTGTGGCAGGAGGAATCCTCTCCCTGGTTCTTGCAGCTGCCAGACCTCCATGCTGCCGAAGGAGGGAGCAGCACTCTTGGCTGGTCTGCCCTTCTGAGCCGGTAGTGGTTCCCACCAAGCGATTCAGATGCAGTGGGAAAGGTCAGCCCTCATCTGGATCTGGCGCAATTCCTGCTGTGCTGCTTCTGGCCAGGCAGGGAAAATACTCACTACCACCCCTGTCTCACACCCCCTCCACGTGGTCTCACTGGCTACATCTCCCTGGGCAGAGGATACAGGCCTGGGGACATTTTCTGGCATGAAAGCCATGTGGCGCAGGGTGATGTGTGTCCATATTATTATAATGTCCTATCTCTCCTGTCCTGCATCCACAGTGGGAATGCCTCTTAATAGTGAGACCTGTAGGAGGGCAGATATTGCACTCAAGCACTACCAGGGACCCTCACACCCTGGTATCACAGACAACCAAGCTTCAGGGACAGGGAGGGGTCCCCAGCTGTTTTTCAGCTCGCTGATACAGACGTGTGTTCTTCATGTGGGCAGCAGCCCTGCCTGAGGCTCCCACATCCTACCTGTCCTGTCTTCTGCCTTTACAGCTACGATAGACAAAGAGGCACTTTTAGGGCTTGAGTTTCTTGACCTGTTTCAGGTTTACCTTCAGATGAGTGGGACTGTACCTTATTTTCCTCTCTTGAGTGCGAGGAAAGCACTGTCTGCCACCTGTGTTGGAGATGCTGAAGAGAGAGCCATACACCTCCTGGGCACCTCCTCACTTCAGCGTGTCCATCCACGATTGGGAGTGTGGGTACAGTGGGTGCAGTGGGACACAGGGCACCTGCCAGCATCCTCCCCCATCCCTCCAGTGAAAGCACTGGATGCCAGGGAAGGACAGAGGAGCCATTTGTGGGTGGGAGTCAGACACAATGGAGGGACTGAGCAACACTAGCAAAAAACCCATGAGGACAGCAGTCAGCAGAGCTGGTGTTGTGAGGGGCAGCCAAGGGAGGTTGCCCCTGCTTACCCCGTGGAGGAAGGTGAGCAGAGGGGGACTAAAAGGACGGATGCACTGGATGGCAGTCCCTGAGCATCACAACCAGCAATGAAGCAGTTAAGATGTGGGGAGCCCTTTTTTTTTTTTTCCCTACATCTGAAAATAGCACAAGGCAGCCTTTGAGCACAGGCATTGATGCGCTGACATTTGTCCCTCTGAAATATCCCCTTCCACCACCCCTTCTGCTCAGTTTGTGGGGTAGGAAGAGCCACCCACTTGGAGATGGAGCCCAGAAAGACTCTCAAGGAACAGGACATCACTTCCTCAGCGCTGACCTGCTAAAAATAGCCTGGTAGGGATGAATATTTGTGTGAAACAATCTGGACCCGATGTGATCTGGTACACGCTGAAATCTCTTTAGGCTGGAATCTCTTTAGGCTAGAATGAGGTGTAATGCGATGCAGGCAAGGAGGAAAAGAGGAGAAGGGAGTTGCCTGATTTCTGGCATCTCATTAGGGATGTCTGCTAGTGAGGGGAGAGGGGCAGATATCTTCAGGGCATGATCCAGGGCAGGGCATGGGCTTGGGGACCTGACCAGCCCTCTTGGAGTGCCTAACTCTTGGGAGCTCACAGTTCTCGGCTTTAACTTCTGCAGGATCCCAGAGCAAATTGTTGGGCTGCAAGACTCTATCAACCCATTCACCAGGAGCTAAAATACTATTTTTTGTTAACCATTACTTGTTAACCCTTGCTGGTAATGAAACCATGTCTTCAGTCACTAGGAAAACATCACAGCTCTCTTGCGAAGAGGCAGGCTGAGCTCCTAGAAGCTGCCACATGAACATTTTTCTCATCCCCCCTCGTAAAATATCACCATAATTTTAATTTACTCAGATGAACCAGCAGGTGACTAAACTGACATTCAATATAAAATTCACATTAAGAAAAGAGACACTTAGGATAATTTTGATTGATTTATTGGCAGAGTTTTGATAGCTACTGAAAAACATACTATTCATGTTTAGGTGAAAAATAAATGGAGTCAAATAAGTGTCACTGCATAGTACTAGGAGGTATATACAGCCACATGTAAAAATGCATAAACACAAACATTTCTGTACAGCATCTTTTCAGTCTGTATAGAGAAACACTGGTTTATAATATGGGGAAAATATAAAGCAGACATACATGCAACAAGGACATGACAGTTACATAGGTCCCACCTGCATCCCAACAGCTGCAATAACAATAATAACAATAACAATAATAATAATAATAATAAAAGCCTTTTTCAGGGAAAAAATTTGAAACCTGGAATGTTTTCATATTGAGGTTTCCAGAGAGCTTCAGATGTCAAACATATCTGAAGGTTATTTAAAGGCTTGATTCAAAGCCCTGTGAAGGCAATGGAAAGACTCCATCGATTTCAGTGAGCTTGGGGTCAGACCCAGCTATTTAACCATGATCCCATTCTGCCCTCCCCCAAAACGCAAAGTTGAAGTCTGCAGATAAAAATAAACAATTGTATCATACAAAACTTTGTATATAGAATACAAAAGGTAACCGTTGACTTTTTGTATAAAATACAACTTTGTGATAGTATATTTATTTCACATATGTATAAATATAACCCAAATAATATGATTTTTATTATTCCTACCAAAATATTATTAATTTTTGCTGTTGTTTTTACAAAAGTTTACAAAACAAATAATTCTTTATATTTACAACCCAATACTGTGAAGAGTGCCCGGTCAATGATGAAAAATAGACTATAAGGGTAGTGCACTTAGCCATTGCAAAGAAAGAGAAAAAAGACACTAGCTCCATTCAGATACAAGTGTTCTGAAAAAATTATACTGGATTCAAGTTTTGGTTGCAAAAGTCTTTACAAGCTTGCATTTCAAATGCATCAGGCTTATATTTACAGGACTGGACGTGGCCTCTACCGTTTTTGAATTTACTTAAGACAGGATGAAATTTTGCTCCCAGGTATGGCACTCACAGCCCAGTGTCTTTTCCACTCTAGGCTGAGGCCAACAAGAAAACACTCAGCATTGAATCCACCACCACATGGTATCATAGAATCATAGACTATCCTGAGTTGGAAGAGACCCACAAGAATCACTGAGTCCAACTCTTGACTCTTTGGGATCAGCTCCTCAGCTGAACAATTTTTTTACATCATTTGAGGATCTGGAAAACAGTGTGGTCTTAATACAGGAACCAGTGGTGGCTTTTTCAATGGTGTGTGAGGGTAGTTGAAGTTACCAGACTTCAGTCACCATTGCTCATGGTGATACAAACTCAGCCTCGGCCTTAGTGGCATCCATTGCAGTTGTCTGTTCCTACCAGAGCGCTGGCAGTCACTGTTGACCCTTGTAGATGGGGTATGTGCCTGTGTGTGAGGCAGATGAGCCAATCTTCCTTCTGCTTCAAACTCATGTAGCTGCTATTTCAGTCTAGTTTTGCATGACTTATAGGGGACACATTTGTTCGATTGCATTTGTATCTTTCCAAACTTAGGTGGGACCCCAGTGACCTGAGCTGAAAAGCTCTTCAAAGACTTGGAAAAACTTGTACTGATATATCAAAGGGACCACATGCACCCCAACCAAAACTGGGGAGAGGAGGGAGCTTTCTGGGCAGCTGAGTGACCATGTTACACAATGCAGGGGTGTGCAAGGATCACTAGCTGGGGTGGCAGAAGGGATTCTGCAGCAGGCTTTCTTGTCCCTCTTATGACAAACATTTCTGGGAATGAACAACCTCAACTGGCATGTCTAACTAAATGCCCATGTTACACCTTTCCTGGAGGTGGTAGTGCTCATTTGTGTGATGGTGCTTCTTGAAATATCTTGAAAAATTGTGCCCATTTGAAATGACAGGGTGAGCTGACTGGAAAAGCCTTATTAAAACCTCTCTCAAGAAATAGGTCAGATAAGTGCAGAGGCTATTGTCAAATAGTCTCCTCATCCCACCGCTACTAACAAGGATGAATAGAGCACTTGCACAGGCAGAGCAATGCATCTTGGCACCAAGGCATGCAAACGTAGGCATTGTATTCCTTTGCCACATCTAGTTTTAGCTAATTCAGAGGAGGCTGTGAAACACGTCGCACCACATCATTTTAAAGAACAGCATTTTCATTTGAATTGCGAGATCTGTTCCCATCCATGAATCCTGTCTGAATCACTGTGGAGCTGCTTTATAGTGACATAGCATATCCATCTAATGTCCTTACTGACCAAGTCTATAGCAAAAAATTTAACACAGTTGAGACTGTTCCTTGGTAGGTATGGAATTGCCTGTATGCTTATTGCTCTGCTCTGTTAGCCTTCAAGGCAAGGTGGCTCCAAACTGCCTATGGAAATGGTCCTTGCCCCAGGATATCTTCCTAGTGATGCACAGAAATTGCTCAGGACAGTGTTAGCTGGGCCATCACCAAAAGCAGAACAGATGATTTAGTCCAGTGCCCAAAAATATTCTCCCGAACTGTTTCATCTACAAGCACAGATGTGGCTGAGCGGAGCCTCTTAATGTGAGCTGTAATTGATATGCATGCTAGTTTCAGGGGCAGAGTCTCTCATACTCCACCCAGTGGAGGCTGTGTGGACCTTGGCCATCACTGGAACTCTTTCATCAACTCCCCCTGTATAGCAAAGGAAAAACAGGATGGAGCCAAAATGCAATCAAAATGACAGCCTCTCCCCAGACAAAAATGATGGCATTTCTTCTGGGGTAAACCTGCTTGATAGAAGAGGACTGGGCTGAACTAACTGACACTCACTATGGGTTAAGATGAAAATGAGCACAGTGGCTTAGCTGAGCATTTGCCCTCCTCTAAGCTGGACTGGAAAAGTAGTCAGTGAGGGTCAAATCGTAAGCACCCTTCTCACTCAAGTTCTCCATTAAGTCACTGGAGTCCCTGGGGTAGGGCAAGGTAGCAAAGTGAGGATCCTGAGCTTTGGTAATACTTCATCTCATATTTCCCTCAATGCCCAAAATGACTGTGTTACTGGCAGGACAGTAGCGTCCTCTGATACTCACTGCAAGCACTGATGAAAGGGAGAATGCAAATGCTAGAGCACACTGAGTAACGTGTTGGATGATCTGTTTCCTTCTTCTCTTGGATAAGACCACTTACCCTGTTGTGTGCTACAAAAGATAGAGGGTTTATAATAAAATCATTGAGAAAGAAAATGTGAGTTTGTACGGAGCAGAAGTAAACAGTTTTTGTAATACCATGAGATTTACACAGGGCTTGATGCTGTCAGGGCTGCAGTCCCAAGGAAGTTAAGGGCTGTGAACATGATGACTGAAGAACTCTGGACCACTTAGGCCCTTACTTGCACTCAGAGAAATGTTGTTCCACAACCCATACCACTGTCTGGTGCTTCCATGTGTGGGAAGCTAAACATGTTTTTCCCCACAGTCCCTGTGAGAAGAACTGATGAGTTTGCAATGCACTGGGCACTGGTGTGGGGAACAGACCCTTCATGCATTCTCACTCCTTTGTGACAGGCAGAAATATCACTTACGCTATCACTTCATCTGGGGTGACTTCAATTTTGTTCCTAGAGCAACTCTTCAAAGAGGGCAGTTGCCCTATGCGGTATTTTAAAGAACAGCCCAGTTACTGGAGTGTAAATTAATAAAGCAGGTTGTTGGCATCTAAAGAGAAAGCTAATGTCCTTGCTGCCTCTTCATCTGATTCCCTCTCGGTACTGTCACTTATGAGTGGTTCCCTAGAATTTCGTCGAGGTTGATGTCTTTCATCCAGTCATCATTACCAGGTTCTGTTTTCAGTAAAGAATCTATGAAGTCCGAGTCACTGTTGAGCGCAGGTCCTATACTGTCACCTTGCTGGTTCAGAAAGTCAAATGCTAGGTCATTACTATGATCACCTCCTTGGTAACCCCTAGAGTTTTGGTTGGTAGACGTGAAACTGGTTGATGGCAGAGATGACGGCGGTGTCATACTTGTTCCTGGCTGATTCAAGGTAGGCATCGTCTGTCCTCTTAGCTGGTTAGGTCTTATGCTGAGCCCTCGTAGTGAGCCAGCAGATTGTCCATTTAGAGTCTGGTGCATTGGGTTTAGAGGGGGCCTCATTTGGACTCCCGCTGTTAACTGGTTAGGAGGTGCCAGTGCACGCTGAGGAAAATGCTGGTTGCCTACATTGCGTTGCAAAGACTGGTTAGGATATGGAGTGCCAGTGGGGAAACGGACCCCTGCAGGCTTCAGTGCATCCTGCTGCTTCACTGTAGCTTCTTGTGGGGCCCAGTTCTGGGCAGTGGCAGTAGCTGTGATCATCACATTGGCTGGCCGTTGAGCAGGGATACTTGTTGCTCCATGGTTCAAGCTTGGCCTTATTTGCTGAGTGTTGACCACTGACCCCGTCCCAAAAGCTGTCACATTGTTTCCCTGTGTCATGGTTTGCTGTCGGGACACCATGGGGTTATTCTGACTGGGCAGAACCTGATTTTGGTTTCTGTGTGGCTGCATTTGATTCATTCCTGAAGTCACGTTGTATGTGCTTGGTTGGTTGCAGGGAAGGTTCCCATAGCAGCCCATATTCCGAGCAGCAGGAACAGAAGGCATTCGGCTTCCAGCAGTGGTGGACATGAGACTGGAGCTCTGGGGCATGATGCTGTGCGTTGAAATTGGGTTGGATAAGGACATGTTGTTGGAGCTCATGCTCACAGCTGCCGAACCACCTGGAAAGGAGAAAATAAAAGTGTTACAACAAGCATGAGTGCATGAATGAGTGGTGTCATTCATATACCAACAGGTCAAAAATCCAGTTTTCTATTAGCAGAATTTCTTGAAGAAGATACTGTGCTCTTAAGAGGACTTACATGAACTTGCTCAAGGCCTTATAGATGCCTATCATCCAAAGGGTGGTTTGGCCTATATGAAGCCCTTGGTGGCTTTTCCATCCCTTCAGAGGACAGCAGATGAGCCAAAACTAGTACTCATTGTAAGAAAAATATTAGAGCTGGGAAGGACAGGCTGAACCACTGGGCAGGAGAGAAGACTTCTCTGCCTTTTTCTACAGAAGTGCTAGTCACCTTAGACAGGACAAAGCCTGTTTAAGTGATTGCAGATCAAGAACTTCCTTAAAGGGCATGGCTCATCATGGCTCCCTCTAGAGACAATGGGGAGCTAGAGGCACCATCATCAGGCTCCTTTTTCACCTACAGCAGCAGTATCCATCCTTTCCGGGAATTCCTGTCCCAGATGACAGTGGGAGCCGAGACTGCAGCTCACACATTTGCAGCCATATGCTGGGAGAGCAGTTCAGCCCAGTCTGTGACCTGCCTGTCCTCCCACGTGGCAGAGTAGGTACAAGAACATGGCTTAGCGTTCTATGTGGGGAGTCCCACCCAGATGCCCTTCTAAACTCCCTTTCCAGCTGGGCTATTTGCTCCTGTAGAAGCTGAGGGAATCACACAAGATATGCTGGCATTTGCAGCACATGAAATTCACCTTTTGTGCATTAGAAAACTATGAGTTATAAGTTGGCACAAATGTACCACTCATGGCTAATTCTGCCCACTGGAGGATTTTCCTGTACCTGACACCTGCCAACGAATCACAAGAAGAGAGGCCTTCAGCCTCCAAACCTGGACACAAGCTCACTTCTGTAGCACATTTGCAGCTACATAGTCTCTATTTCGAGGCCATGGTAAATCAATTATGCCACTGTAGGCTGATTGCTTATGCATTGCAAGACTGAATTAATCCCTGAGACGCTGGTTGAAGACAACCATTTTCCAAACACAGCTGCTGTAGGTGGCACTGTGGAGAACGCTCTCTGCACAATCAGCTGCTCCATAGCTTAATTGCCTTTGCTACTGTTGCTTCCAGTACAAGCCCTGCGAGAAGCACAGCTTGGAGAAGTCAAGTTCAAGGCTAAGGAAAGGAGATGTTTCTTCACACAATGTGTGGGTCAGCTGAGGAAATGTTTGCCGCATGGCACAGTACAAGCTAAATTCTCGTATCACCTTGGGTGGCTCCCAAAGCGTGAGAAAAGCTGTTGAATGGGCTGGCTACTAAGGTACCATTGCATTTCGGGAATTCCCTGACCCTCTGCCAGAGGAAGGAACATACGATTCTGTAGATTTTCTATTTCATAGATACCAACTACTAACAATTGTTGGACATGGGACACCGCCTTGGTTTGATCCTTCATACATACAACAAAAACAGACAATTCGACTAACTTTAACTTTGTCATCAAATCTTATATATTGGTCTGTGTGATGAATTTTATCAGGTGGTTCATCATCAGTTCCTTCGTACCACACAGGTGCTTCAAGAATATGTCATGCTTGCAGCATTCTCCGAATACTTTAATCTCAGTGAGTGGCATGTTTTCCAGTCCCTTGGTCCTTCGACATTTGATTTCAGAGCTGTGCATCACTGCTGGTCACAGTAATAGCTTTTGCACATCTCCAGTATGGATGTAAAGTAAGCTCTGTTTTCCTTGTTCGGCCTTGTCTTTGACAGTGTTTGTGCATTCGATTCCAATCACACAGCCTGTTCACAGTGATATCTGGAGATCTGTCAGCGATTACCTTTTGAGCTGTGTTAATTTTGTGTCACTTTGGTTTCTTAATAAAAATTGGCAGTAAGAAGTCAGATGCTTTATAGGACATTATCTGAACAAGAAATACCATGGAAATTTGAAAAGGTTCTTTCATATCATTCCACGTTGTTTGACAGTAATTATATCCCCTTCCTATATTCTTTATTATTCAGGCTGTATCTGCTCCCCAAGTAGTTTTGCTGAGTTCTTCATTAGGTCACTAGGGCTACAATAATCTACTTAGTCTTTTAATTTTTGTCATGGCATTAGCAGTCTGGAGTTTCAAGATTAAATAGAAAGTAACATTAAGAATTTGGAGAACCTCTCAGCCAGCTCTTTTAAAACTCTTGAAGACAAATCATGTGCATACATATTTTAAAAGTCTGTGTTTAGGAACAGCTGTTTAATATACTGTTCCTGTTGAAATGTCACCATAATGATGTTCAGCTCCCTCAGACTGGGACTGAAGAAAAAAAAAATTATTTTTATACATATGCTATTTCCATTTAGTAATGGATGCAAAGGATTCAATTTTTTTCCTTAAGGACTTAAAAATTAACTCTTCCCAAATCATTATTAACATTGAGAGTGACTCCACAACCAGAGTGTTTGTTCCAAATTAATATAAACATAGATACCTAAATTAAGAAGCTCTCCCCCGTCCTGGGAGGCAGCCTCCAGTTGAACTACAAGTTTGTGGAGCTGCTTTACTTGTCATTGGGATGAAGCCCCTCCTGGGGTGACCCTGCCAGCTGTTGAACAGATCTCAGTGCTCCCGCAAATGCCACACTGAAAAATACAAGTGTCTGGGACATGGGTTGTACTTGTACAAAAGACGAAGCTTCCTCTTTCTTTGTATTGCTATTTTTATGATTTTATTTTTAACACAAGTATTTTCTGTTCTGATTTCTTCCAGATGGGAAGAAATGCCTTACCCAGAAGCACAGCAGCTGGGCACCCCAGGCTACAGCAACTCAGAGAAACGTCTTCCCTACCTGATTCACCTGCTTCTTGCCATGACATGGCACTGTGAGGAAAAGCATAGAGGAATAAAATGCTTAATGAAGTTTCTTCAAGCCCCGGTGTTATTTTATTTAGCTTTTTGTCTCTTCTTCCCTGACCTGAGCAGAGCTATTCCCAGAAAAAGGGAACAGATTCCCTGCTGTTATTCCCTTATGCAAGAGTTTCCTAATCACTCCGTCTCGTAGCTTTGTCGGAAACTCCTAGAACAACCCTTTCTCCGAGGCTCGCCTAAAAAGCTGCTGTCCTCCCAGGGCTCACTCAGCAGGGACTTGAGATTTGAATGGACAAGTGCTGCCAATCCCACATGCTTCAAACCCAGCAGATGGGACTCCAAATACCACAAGACTGACAAAGAGTCCATCAGATTAACAACAGCAAGAGCCACCACATAACAATGGCGATCTACTCATTTTGGAGCCTTTACAGATGTGGCTGCAGTCACTTCCATTTTCTCTCTCAGGCTGGAAAAGGAATGTTTTTAAGTAAAAGCCAAGAGTCTCAGTTAATCATTTGATTCCAGGAATGAGCCTTTAAACAACACACCAAATCACAAGATTCCCCAGCAAACTGCCAGGGTTGCCAAAGCATTTGTTTTGGGAGCACAGGAGTTAGCCAGCAAGCAGGGCGCTGTCTGCCCTGTGGCATTGCCCTCATCATTGGCTACTACACTGGCATCAGGGATGCTTGTGGAAATTTACTGGAGATCATAAACACTCAGGTCCATTAGAAAGTGGCAGTTTCCAGCCTGCAGCAAGCTTATCACTGCTAGAACTTCGAAGCAAAGCAAAGGAGTGCTTGAATGTTGCCTGAGCAGCCCAGCCTGGCCCTTCCCCACAGAGCTGGGCTGGTGGTCCCATGGCCAGCAGGTTGGGCAGAGGGGTGGCATGTGAAACAGCTTCACTTCAGAGCTCATTAAAATCGTAATAGAAGATGAAAAAGTTTTGCTAGAAAGGACAGGTAGGAAGGAAAGACTCAGATCACTGGCTGAATCTGCAGAGCCAACAGTTATGGAAAAACAAAACACCAGACCATCTTTTTTTTCTTCAGTGTGTTGTATACAAAATGATACTAGAAGGCAAAGGATCCTTTTTAAACTTACATGCAAAGGCACTTTGCAGTATAAAGAACATCCTTTGATCCCATCTGCTGCATTTCTCCCACCTCCTCTCTCTCCTCATCATTTTTTCCTTTGTTCTCTTGAGTGGCCTCCAGCCAACCAGCAAGGTGAACAGCATGAAAAATCGAACAGGCAGGCCTATGCTTCTGAAACTAGACCAGCAGTAAGGCCATGACCATGGCATATTAAAGAGACCAAAAGTACCACCCATGATGGTGCCATGTGAAGTACTTAAAAATCAGTATGAGGGTCCTCACACCGTACAAGAACTGCCATTCAAAGGGAGGGATGGTTCTCGTCTCAATCTCTGAAGCAGAATGTGCCACATACATGAGAGAAGCATCTGGATGGAGTAAGGTTGCATAGTCAAGAGGACACCTCTGCATCAAGTATTTCAGTGCACCTCTGCCTCAGACAGTGCTAATGGGAGGGGTACCAACCCCTTCTTCCCCATGTCTGAGAGAGACAGTATCAGCTTGGATGAACCACCAGATCACACATCAGCACTTCTCAGTGGCGCAAGACAGTAAGTAGCACAGGAGAGCAACAGCCACCACCCACTGCCTCTGTGGTGATATAAGTGGATATCCAGAAAATCTGTATATGCATGGCTCTTCTGGATTGTCTTCCAGTTGGAAGAAAGGAAGGAAACAAACAGTTTCATTGAGCCCATGGGCACTTACCAGGATATTGGTTTGCTTGTTGCATGTTGACCACGTTCCTTCTTTGGTCTTTATAATCTGGCGGTGGACGTGTCAAGTGTCTGTTCAGCTGATCTTGTGGGGTTATTTTCTCCTAGAGGATTAGATTAGAAATGCATTAATTTGCTTTTCCTTATGCTTTCCTGTCTCTGTGTTTTGCCCATCTCTTTGTTGTCTCAGTATGTATAAATCTCAAGTGTTTCTTCCTTTCATCCTGTCTGGTCCACAGAGGCACCTGTGAAACTATGTCATCACCTACTAAAGTCTCTAAGAAACCTTTCTGCTGGTTGCAGAGTGTTTGAGACTGGTTCAACTTTCCTTAAAATCACTGAGAGCTTCTCAGCCTCTGAGAACACTGTCCACACCTGCAGTGCAGTACAAAGTATCTTCTGATGTACACCCTGTCTTGCTCACCATGCTGATCAGATAGAGGGGCCTGATGGTTCCTCATGGCTCCCTCCCTGTCTGTGCAGCTAGGTGTGCTTTCTCTGAAAGAACAGAGACAGAGCAAACACCCACGTCTAACCCAAAAAACCCACACAGCCAGGGTGCAGCTGGGGAGCAACAAAGGTTGACACCTGCTCCTTGGCTGTGTCAATGACTATCAGCCTGTTTCACCCACATAGTTCTCTCAGCATGCACAGCTGGCAAAGAGGACTTCAGCTCATCGTCCCCATCCACAGCTATGCCCAGTCCTCACTCACTCCTTCCTCCTAAACTGGAGGAGTGACCCTAAAAATCAGTTTTGTTCTCGTGCTTCATCTCCCCTCAGCAGGGATGACAGTAGGACACATGGTGTAGCAAGGATGGTGCTGTGATGGCTGTTTTTCGTGCCACTCACCAATGCCCTGTGCTTCCCCGTAAATATGTGTGGTGCTGTCTTTCCTGTTACACTGGGAGTACAAGTGTTGGGGCAAGGACAGAAGGGAAAGATTGCAGAAAAAAATATTAGTTGGGGAGAATTTTTTTTTATTTTGAGCCTTCAAGGACATGTCTGTGGTAAGAGGAAGATAGAAATCAAAGTCCTTGAACTGAAATCTGACTAGCTGCCCTGTGTTCATAAAGATCTGGAAAGAGCAGGCACCAAAGTCAATGCCAATCTCTCATCAGCATCAGTGTGACTTGATGCATTCAGTGTGCTACTGTTCGCCCATGAACAACAAAACCTTGGCACATGTGGCCTCATGGCAGGAAATTGTGAATTTGGTGCACACACCCCCTTACTGGACAGCTGCTGGGCAGGCTTCACACCTGGGCACAATGTGCCCAGGTTTCATGCTCAGCTGCCAGAATGGCAAGCTGGCTCATCAGTGTGAAAGAGTCGGGCCCTGGCTTGTAATGGAAGTCCACCAGAGTAATTTGAGGATCTTCTGCCTGAAAAGAGCAAGCAAATGGACTTTCTAATGAAAAATCTGTTTTTTCTTCTCCTGGGAGCACTTAAAAACACTGGGAAAAGAGCCTTTCTTGTGGTGTTTAGGCATTTCTATAATGCATGATGGGAGTGAAAGGTCTGATTAAGATTTTTAAGGCTTGTTTTTACATCCTGCTAAACCTGAACCCTTGTGAAGAAGAAAGACAAGTTATCTCCCAGGAAATCCCTGCAATGCATGCAGAAACTGTAGGCAAGCTTTTTGTATGTTTCTGTGTACACGATACAAAAGCAAAGTCAAGCTGATTAAAAAAACACATTCTGTAGAGTATTTTCAATTTCTATTTTATTTCTTTTTAAGAGAAGCTATTTGAGCAATTAACTTTTTGTTCTGCTAAAAATTCTGACAGAAAACTCCATCACACAGAGCTGACTTGAAAACTCCTTTTTCTTCTGCATAAACCAAAAGGCAAGAAATATTTCCTTGTAGAATCCCCCATGCTTCATAAAAGGACCAGTAACTCCCAATTGGTCTCTCAGATACCAAAGGAGAGGGAAGAATTGACTACAGGTATCTGGAAATGCAAAAAGACAAACAGAGAAAGGAGGACTCATGTATGATCCCAGCCAAGCACATAACTTGTGCTCAAAATCAATGTACCTGAGCCTTGTTTACACAAAGGCACTTTACACCATGCTGCCTGGTCAAAGAGTCTGGAAGTCAACTTTCCTCTGAGGTTGAAGTAGCTTAGCAGTGCACGTTGGCTTATCTTGCAAAGAAAACCATGGACAAACTCCATATGCCTCAAATCAAGTATACACTTGGACTGTTCTTGTAATGACACCACAGTAGCTTGGACATTTAAGTTGTTTCATATAGACTGAAGAAAGTTTCAAAGGGGCTTAGCAAAGTGCTGAAAAATATGAGGCACACTCTTGAAGTTCTAGGCATTGCCAAAACTACCTCAAAATTTAGGGGGCTTTCTTTCCCCATCTTAGCTTTCTTTTCTATTGTTTTTTTGACAACATTTTCCATGTAAAATAAGGGATTAGAAAACTTACAGCTTCTGCCAACATCTGCTGCTGTAGAAGGAGTTGTTTTTGCTCCATCATTTGCCGTTGCAGAGCCTGTTTCTTTTCCATCAGCTGCTGATTCAACAATGATTGCTGGGATGAGTTCATGTAACCACTTCCAGTGTTTGGATTTGAGCAAGAACTGGAGCTTGGAGTGGGGCCAGCTCCCTGGCCTACCACAGAGTGTTGATCCTGAAACAGAAAAAATGGCTCGTGAAGGATGAAAATAATAACAAGCATCAAGAAAAGGAAATAATCCTTTGTATGTAATTAGCTCAAGTTCAGGACACAGCCCACAGACTCTCAGGACAAGTGACCGATACAAAGGCTTTGACAAATTAAGAAGGGGTTTGAATAACTGTTGCTCAGGGGAGACTGAAAATGTACCAGGTGATTCCAGTGGAAAACCTCAATATTGTACCAGGAGCTTGGGAAACATGACCAGAAGTAACAGAGCCGTCCTGGGGATGTCTCAGGAAACATGCATTGGGCTGTACGGCAGTTTGTTTGACCACGAAGGAACAAACTCAGCATCTGCTGGTTCCTACCATCTGGTGAACAGCAGCAAGAAGTTACAGACTTATTACTAGAAGTGGCATTTATTCTTAGAAAATACAGAGGTGGTAAGTTGATACTTGGCAGTGGGGTGAATGGCACTGCTTTCATTCATCCCGTCATCTCCCTGACAAGAGCAATCTCTGAGAGATTGCTAATTGACTCCCACTAGCAACAGGATTAAATAGGCTTAGAGTGTATCAACTTCCTTGGTAAAACAAATGTGTAACTGGGAAGGACCTTGAAGAGTGCTTTAGGGTCTCTAGTCTTGGTGAGGAATCTGGATCTGCTTCCTCTTCCCAGTGTGCAGCTTCATGAGGAAGGGATGGCCAAAATTCATTGAAGAAAGCAATGAGAAAAGTACTTGAGGAGTCAAATCGTGCTCATACAAGATGAGACATGGAATGACAATATGCTGCTCCTTTTCTCTCAGCCATGATTTCCCTCAGCAGCAATATGTTTTCTGCCTACTTGCTCCACCAGTGTTTAGTACTTTGGACTTTACCAAATGTAGGAAATAGCTTTCTCAGTGTACACACAAAACCACTCAGCCTATGTTGGATCATAGCAAAAGTCTGCTCCATGGCCATTGTCCCCCATGGCATCTAGGGAAATATGGACTGACCAACAGTGGAGCAAGACCTGGTCACACATACCCAGGGATCAGTGCTGAGACCAGTTCTGTTTAATATCTTTATTGATGATTTAGATAAGGTTATTGAGTCCACCATCAGCAAATTTGCAGATGACACTAAGTTGGGGGGGAGTGTTGATCAGCTGGAAGGCAGGAGGGCTTTGCAGAGGGACCTGGAAAGCCTGGAGAGTTGGGCTGATTCCAGTGAGATGAGGTTCAACAAGGCCAAATGCCGAGTCCTCCACTTTGGCCACAACAACCCCCTGCAGCGCTACAGGCTGGGCACAGAGTGGCTGGAGAGTAGCCAGGAAGAAAGGGACCTGAGAATTTGGATTGTCAGGAAGCTGAACATGAGCCAGCTCTGTGCCCAGGTGGCCAAGAAGGCCAATAGCATCCTGGCCTGTATCAGGAACAGTGTGGCCAAACAGGTCCAGGGAAGTGATTCTTCCCCTGCACTCAGCATTGGTGAGGCCACACCTTGAGCACTGTGTCCAGTTCTGGGCCCCTCAGTTCAGGAAGGATATTGAGGTGCTGGAGCAGGTCCAGAGAAGAGCAACAAGGCTGGTGAAGGGACTGGAGCACAAGTCCTATGAGGAGAGGCTGAGGGAGCTGGGGCTGTTCAGCCTGGAGGAGGCTCAGGGGAGACCTCATCACTCTCTACAACTTCCTGAAAGGAGGTTGTAGCCAGGTGGGGGTTGGTCTCTTCTCCCAGGCAGCTATCAGTAAGACAATAAGGCAAGGTCTTAAGCTCTGCCAGAAGAGGTTTAGGTTAGATAGTAGGAAGAAATTCTTTACAGAGAGGGTAATCAGGCATTGGAATGGGCTGCCCAGGGAAGTGGTGGATTCTCCGTCTCTGGAGGTTTTTAAGATGAGACTGGATGTGGCACTTAGTGCCATGGTCTAGTAACCACGGCAGTAGTGAATCAAGGGTTGGACTTGATGATCTCAGAGGTCCCTTGCAACCCAGCTGATTCTATGATTCTACTCATGCCCTGAAGACCATGGAGCACTGATGCTTATTGCTTTTCAAACTCCAGGAAAGCCCATTTCTGTGCCTTAGCTTTTGCATCCTTCCACTCCCCAGTGACACTCACTACAGACTAATCCCACTTATCTTTCTGCCATCTGGCAAGGAAGAAATGTAATGATTGTTATGGGTGTTTCTATTTTAAAATAGTTCTGTGGCTTCTAGATGGCGACACATGAGTGTGTAGCTAGTTAGATAAAGTATTTAAAGACTGTTACTGAAATAAAACCCATGACTTTCTTCTGGAGCCACCTGCAGCCCCCAAGGCAGTCTTACAAACCCACCCTTCAAATTTATTGGGCTCTTACACAATAATATCCTGCACACTTTCTTTCAGTTCCAGAAGGAATCCAGGATTGCTCGGCACTGCCACATTTTTCAGCCCTTATGTTAGCTGCAAGATAGAAAATACCTCCTCTCAACAGACCTGCTTGCCAAGTTGTTGTGCAAACTTTTTTGTCTTTCTTAAAATATTTTGAAAAGAAAAATATGTTACAATAAATTGGCTTTGACTTCTGTATTCAAATGACAACTCTAGTTTGAACCCAGCCACATGTTCCATCCATTAATAGAATTCATCTGTTGCATTTTTGCACAGATAGTGCAGGCTCCCCGAATATGCTTTCATAGTCCTGCTTAAAAAAACCAACGAAGGCCAACTTTTTCATTCCCTCATCCCCTACCAGCCCATATAAGCAGTAGGAGGGATTTTGTTTTAAGATAAACTGTAGTGTCCATTCAGAGTACCTATCAAAGAAAGCTCTCCTGTAATAGCCATTGGCACAAAACACCAGCTGCTTGGCAAACAGACCCTGAGAAAACAGTGTAAATCATCAACTTGGAGCCAGGTTGGGGTTTTTTTTCGCATTTGGTCCTTTCCCTGCTGTTCATGAAATGTCAGTGCCAAACCTATGAATCTAAGATATGTTACTTCTCCTGCCTGCTGATCTTCCATCAGCCATGTTGGGATGGGAGAAGTTTCCTAATAAATTAGGGGATTAGCTGCACAGCAGTTTGATCCTTCATGAACCAGTGCTATTGAGCCTTGCTCTCACCCCACGCTTGCAGCACTGCAAATCAGACAGCAGAAGGGCTACACTGCTGTCAGGGATGTGGCGCTCTGCTCCTGCACTTGGACAAAGAGCACCTTCCAACATCCCTGATGAGGAAGGGCAGACTTGGGTTGGAGTCACCCTGCTTTCATTGAACTGTTTCATCCTGCTCTAAGCCTGGCTTTACTGCAGCAGCTTTACTACAACTCCACACATCTAAAGCTGCTGGTACCGCCTTGTGAACCTCATTCCCAGGTTCCCGTGCTGTGGTTCATGTGCTTTAACTTTAGAAACCCCTGACCAAAGAAAGCCTGGAGTGGGATGTGCATGTCCCCTTGCCCAGGGGCGCCTCTGCCCAGCAGGCTGCAGAGGCAGCCCGGCATCTCTCCACCTGCAAAACCCCAAGTGCTTGCCTGCACAGTGACACCATGCACAAGGAAGGTAACCTTTCCACTTTGCCTCCAGGGAGAACATCCATGCAGCCAGGTGTCAGGGACAGGCTGGAAGCTTCACACCTCCAACAAGTACAAATGTCCATCTGAGTCTGCCCCCAGTTCCTGCCCCACTTGTTGACATGCCACATCCCTACAAATGAGCTGCAGCCCTTTCAGAGCTGTGTCTGGTGCCAGCTGGGGCAGTGGCAGCAGCTGAGGGCTGAGTTAGTGTTCACCAAGCACCACAAAACCCCAGCTGGTCCAATGGTGCTGAAACTTCAGCATGACAGTGCTCTAGGTACAAAGCAGGTGTGTTGCACCACGTCCTCTGATGTTACAGTGAGATAGATATAAAACCTATGAGACGCAGAAAGAGGCAGTCAGTGAGAGCTCCTCAGAGGTGGTAGCACAACTAGGGGTTTGTTCATCAGCATCACAAAGAACATTATGTTGAAATGTTTAAATTAGCAGTAAATCAAAGCACATAAGACCAAGTTTGCTTTTCACTATCCTTGCTGCAGCTGACTTTTGTTCATACAAATGAAGGGATGTTTTGGCTTTTAACACACATGAACTTTATAAAATGCACTTTTTTTCCCCCCATTTTCCCTTCATCTCCCTTCCCCTCCCTACTTCTCCTTTCCCTTTCTCTTGCCTCCTTGCTTTGGACCTTTCCAACCAAACTGCACCTTTCTCCTTTCCTCTCCTCTTTCTTTCTCTCTAAAGCTTGTCAGGAGCCCTGAAAGCCTTTTGCAAGCTTATGTCTCTGCATTCTTAGTTCAGAAGTGGTTTAGGGACATTTGGCTGGAAAAGGATGGGCAAACCTTTCATCTCTTTCTCCTGAAATGCCTTAAACTGCCGAATAACTTTGGTGGGACAGAAGGGAAACAATGGTAATTTTTTTTACTAAACCACAATGCCCACAGAGGATGTTTGCTTCCCAGCCAGGAGCCCTGGCATCTGTGCCACGAGGCAAGCTTCTGCTTTTAGCAGATTTTCCCTCAAAAGGAGATGGGGAATTTTTCCACCTTTCTGTTCCTCTGTGGGGCAACTCATTCTGTGCCCAGCATCAAGTCGGGAGTGAACGCATCAAAGTGAGTCTCTTCTAAGTTTAGGTCTCTAACAAAAAATTTAGAGCAGATTCTGTCTAAACTGCCTACTGGAGCTCTCCCCTCACTGTACAGAGGGATGGGGTTGTATAATTAGGCTTCAGATGTTTAATTTAGATAATCAAGTTAGGAACCCAGATTAGATGATAGGAACATTCCCTTACACTCTTCATTTGGGATGCTTCTAGTCACACTTGAGTAAGATGCCTGGAAGAGTGAGTGTGAACTTTGATTTGTCAAGCACTAGTGATCTCTTTCTAAGGGTGTTGTATAGACTGACCAAAAAGCCTCCCAAATTAACCATGCAAAAGATAGGCTGAATTTCTCCTAATACTTGGCTAGAGAGTATTTTTAATGCATCCTGGGAAGATCGCTTTAATATGTATAAATAGCATTTGAAAAACCTGAATATTGCAAGATATTGAGACCTGTTTTTTCTGTGTCTAGTATCAGAGATACAGCTGGGTGAAGACTGCAAAATATTTCCTTTCAGTAATTTTGTGGAGTGTTTATAAGAAGTTGGCTCAGCCAACTTCTGTGTTTTTCTCCTGAGAACATCTGAGCTCTCAGGACAAAAATTTCAGGGCCAACCATGTTTCCAAGGCACATACATAAGGAATCACGGACACTAGCATTGCAATTTCACAAGCCCAGGCTGTCTGCCAGAAATACTTGTGCCTTCATCCAGCCAGGGAAAAGAAGCAAATGCTGTGTCACTCCTTCAACAAACTGGAGTGACGGAGCTCAAGGAGGAAATGTGGACTAATCCCTTTCCACTGAAGCTGGAAATGATCATGACAGTAGAGAGCACACCTGATTTCTGCATCCTCGTGGTGTGATTCACCCATTGGAGGGATAGGTTTGGACATCAAGTTATACAGCAGGTACTAAGCATGCAGAGGGGTAAGTATTTCAGCACACTCAACTGCTGCAGCTTTCACTGGAAGAGCCAAGGACACTCGGCTTTTTAAAAAGACATTTTTTTTTTGACACACTGACATTAAAGTGTACCCTATAACTATTTTCAGAAATAGGTAACACTGTGCACAATCTCACACATAAAAATGGGTGAGCAAATCCCTCAAAGAAGCCAATCCTCACTACTGGTGAGAAACCACGAACAAAAGACTTTGACAGATAGTTAGTTATTTGTGCAATTTTTAATAGAAACCTTTTATTGCACTTTGCCTTTTCAGCACCAAGAGTGCTGCTTACTCCTGAGATCCTTGGGAACTGATTTTCAGCCATTAGTGATTTATTTGTAGCCCTGCCAGAATCCCTTGCTATAAAGCTGCACAGTCCCATAGCCACTAGCAGGCAGTCTTATAACAATGTTCTCAATCCAAACTTCTTAAACTTGGGCAATGTGGGAGCTGCATCTTGCAGGGTCCAAGCTCAGATTCAGCACTTGCACAGACACACAGCAACAGATCCAGGAACAGTGCCTCATTACCAGCCTTGTCCGACAATCAAGTCTTTAACGAGAACAAAGGTTGACAGTGATTAATCATTAAGACATTTCTTGTTCCTTGCTGCACGTGTTGGAGGCAGCCTCCTGCAGAGGCAGTCTGGCAGATTTCCTGTCTGCTCTATACCAGGGCCCGGGTCCGGACACACAGGGATGTCTTTTCCCAAAGCCAAGCACACAGATGAAAGTCTTGTCTCCATTTCTGAGTATGGCAAATTCGGAATTCATGTGCATTCTGCAAAAATAATAAACCCTCAGCTGTAAATCTGATTGCTGTAAATTCAGGCAAAATGACCTAAAGGAGATTTGTTCATGTCAGAATTTTTCCCAGAGACTTCAAGGATGGATTATTAGTATTTTACCACATGCACCATGGTGAACTTTTAATGTCATCTTCTGGCATAATGTATATAAGAAGGTGTCCATTCTAGAAATATTTTGTTTATTTGTAATGAAAATAACATGCACGTGTTGAAAGTTCAACAGAGGAGGTTATTGTGAAATGTCTGCATTAGAAGAGGAATGTTGGCTCCATCGAAGTCAATGGCAAAACTCCAGCTGACTACAACAGGGCTAGAATTTCCTCCCATATCTCCATCCAGCCACAGGGGCACAGTGGCACTCTTGGCTTGGAGTGAGCTCATTTTACACTTTCTGGACAAGATACCTGGTTCAGAGAGACACCAGGAGGGCCTCCACTAATGTACTTGGGCAAAGACTATCCTGTGCACTGTATGGAGCTCTGTATTTAAATCATGAGCTTTAACTTATTTTAAAATAAGTTTCCCAATAAGCATGAATGATGAAGACTTTGGACAAGACCAGACACATAATGATTTGTTCTACTTCAGCATTATCATTTGCAATGGCTGTAATATGCAATACCCACATTGCAACAGGCCAAACCCTTTAGTTTTTCATCACACAATTGCAGGAAAACAAATTAGAGAGGTTTAAGAAAATGCCACTCCTCTAGCTAGAGCAAGAGCTGGTGTGAGTGGGGACCTGTTTTGCCTAGTACTACAGGACAAGGTACGTGCGCACACACAGGCTCTGTGCTTCCACTAAGGAGTGGTAATTTCCAGCTGAGGCAGTGCAAACTTCCTAAACTGACTGAATGAGACATTTGTGATTATCTGTCTGTACCTTTAGTGTGGGCATATATTATCTGTGCATATGTATACCTTATTCATCTAAATGTTCTTGTCTCATTGCCATATGTTTATTATCTTTCCCAAAAATTATCTAGCCTGAGGTTGATACAGGAGAACTACTAGCAATCAAAACTAGAGTCTTGTAAGAGGAAGAGTTGGATAATTCAGTAATAGGTGACACTCTCATACATACATGTTTACATTTAAATGTTCAATTTCCAAAGCAGTGCTAAAAAAGACACTGAAGTTTTACATATAACAGGCTTATGTATAACATGTATCTTTTTCGGCATCTCACCTTATCCTCATGTTTCCCACCGTGCAGTGACTCTGACAGTCCCACTAGTCAAAGGGTATGTAGGCACCATACAGGGAAGCATGGTCCTGAAGTCCCCGAGCTAGTGGAGACCTGGGCTGCTAGGATCACATGGAGTCAAGTGAACTAGGAACATGTGGAAATTTTATTCTCAAAAGCCCCTATTCATTCTCAAAGATAAACCATGCTGGAGAACAATGAGCTGAGGATCATTGAGCTGAGGAACATTGAGCTCAGCAGGATGCTATGTGAATACAACCATCTTCCAGACCTGAACCCACACAGGGCTGTCACTATAAGATCAGGTATAAAAGGGTGCAGCATTTGCAAAACTATTACATTCTAACAGACCTGATGGAAAGAGAATAAGTCTGTGCCTTTTCTTTTGATCATAAAGACTAATGCAAAATTCTATAGGAAATTACTGTAATTTTTTATCCTCCTCATTTACAGGCTATTGTCTAGTTTCCTCAGTTTTTTTCCACTAGCATTTATCTAGGTTTTCTTTGCACCTTCTATATCCCTCCTCATATAGGATTCTCCCTCCCTATAATTCTCTGTAGTTTAAAGATATCTGTGTCACTTCTAAATAACAAGCACAAAAAAAAAGGGAAAAAAATTGATGACATAATGTGAAAATTTTCCTCAAGCAATAAAAAAAGGCAAAACAAACACCATCAATGCCAGTTTTGCTGAAGGAGGGCATGAGGGAGCAGTCAACCTGAACAAAATATTCAGTGAAGAAAGAGAAAAATAATTAAACACAAAGAACAATAGCAACAACAGAAAAACCACATCACTGGAGCCAAACACTTGAATTCAAATGGGTACAACATGGGTGACATGACTGTCAGAGATACATATTAAGATCAAAACTCTCCTGCTGAGAATACACAGCAAGAACATGAACATCCTTAAACCAGAGCCTCCTGGGATTCACTTTCTAAACCAACAGCTCTGAACTCTGACAGAAAACAATGCCCAATACTGAAAAACAATGTGTGAAGAATGGCTCTGACCTGCATCTCCATGCACTGATTGAAGCTATAGGTGAGACATGCCTCAGGTGGGACTGGATCTCTTTGTTCCCAGTTACCCATCTCAGGACTGTGACTGGTGGTAACCAAGTCACTGGGCACAGAAGGGGTTTCCCACTGTGACAAAAAAATGTTTCACAATTGTTTCCCACCGTACAGCCCACAGCACTGGTGCAAGTGAACAACAGAGTTGTGCAAGTGTTCAACAGAGCAGCTATAACTGCCCATCTACTCAGTTTTAAATGAGTCCTTATCACACAACCCCAACTGTGGTCTTATCTCTCCTTGCTGAAGGGCCTTCTCCTTCCTTTATAACAGTCACTGTCTTTGTTATAAAACAACTTAATTTGATGGGTGTTAATTTGCAGGAATTGACATAAACCTTAGGCTCCTGCCATCCCCTTTCACTCTCTTAATGATCGTCATAAAATGGTGCCAGTGGCTGCAGCAGCCTGAGGGTTTGACAAATCTACCTATCCCTCATTTGTCTGTGCCAACAGCAGTTTCATCAGTGTGAAAACACCAGGTTTCCTAAAAAGCACTCCTGGGATTTGACTCACTTTTCATTATGATCTCAAGATGTAGGAAGCAATATGGTTTTCTCAGGTACCCTAGCAGCTCCAAATACTTCTCTGGGCCAGGCAAAGAGTAGAGCCAGGACCCTGAATTTTAGGAAAACAAAATTCCAGCCGTTCAAGGAGTAAGTTAGTAAGAGCCTCTGACAATCTGCCCTCAGGGAATAGGGAGCAGAGCAGAGCTGGGAGATCTTTAAGGACACTTTCCATAGAATGCAGGAGCTCTCAATCCCCAGGTGCAAGAATTCAGAAAAGGAAAGGAAGGGACCAGCATGGATTAGTTGGGACCTGCTGGTCAAATTAAAGGACAAGAAAGAAATGCGCAGGCAGTGGAAGGAGAGACAGGTATCCCAGCAAAAGTATAGGATTGCTTCGCAGTTGTGAAGGGATGAGGTCAGGAAGGCCAACGTGTGGCTTGAGCTGAACTTGGCAAGGGATGCAAAGAATAACAAGAAGAGCTTGTACAGGTATGTCAGCCAGAAAAGGAAGGACAAGGAAAGCACACCTCTCCAATGAACATGACCAGCAAACTGGTAAGAATGGATGAGGATATTCTTAACAACCTTTTTGCCTCAGTCTTGACGGGCAATCTCTATTCCCACATTTTAGTTTTAGTGAAAATTCAGACTAGATATATGGAAGAAATTTTTTTATGATGAGAGTGACAAAACACTGGAACAGGTTTCCTGGAGAAGTTGTGAATGTCCCAGCCCTGGAAATGCTCAAGGTCAGGCTGGACGAGGCTCTGAGCAACCTGGTCTAGTGAGAAAGTGTCCCCGCTCATTGCAGAGGAGTTGGACTAGATGATCTTTAAAAGTCCATTCTAACCCAAATGATTTTATGATACTATAAGATTATTCTTCTCTGAGAGGTAACAGAGTTAGACAGAGCTCACCCACTTATGCTTTCAGTCCTGCAGAGTTTAGCTCTTTGCCTGGCCAGGATCCCTATCACAGGAGTTGATCTGCTGCCTCACTGCTCCTCTGGGCGTGGCAGTGCTGCATGGTGGTGCATCTACTTCATGAAGAAAAAGGTTATCAAAGGTGACAGAGGTCTGCTACCACTGTACAATGGCACAGGCCCTTCAAGGAGCACCTGGCAACTCACTGAGCTCAAAGAAAGCTTAAATGGAGCCAGCTAGAGAGGTCAGAATAGCCTGATCCACCAGGGACCAGTCCTACCTCGGAGAGCATGCCTGGGAGTAATTATCTGAGGAAAGGTTTCTTAAATCAGATGAAGTAAAAAAGAATTATACTTCTGGCATTTATTTAGCTATTTACTGCCCAAATCTTGCAGCGTGGGAAAGAATAACAGACTGTCCAGAGCCTGCCGTATGCCAGCTATCAGATAATGTGTGACTGGAGAATAGGAAGGCTGATGCCAACAAAAACTTTCTTGGATGACTTCTGCTGTTTTGTATTATTCTTGTGCAAGAGCAGTGAAAACCTGTTTTACACCCCTGTTTTTAAACAGACCTACTCTCATATGAAAAGGAACAGGTGGACAGGGTATCTCTGTCCTGTTTGCCTTCTGAGCAAGGGAAAGCACAAATGCGATTTCCTATGTCAAATCATCCTTGTATTTTGCTGTAGTATTTCCCACATTTGGATATAGCAAAAGTCAGTAACCCACAGAGCAAGGAGTAAGGGGCCCTGGATAGTCTGCTATACTCATGCTATTTACCCTGCCAGACAAGCCATGGGCTTTGCTGTGGGGGACACAGCATTGCCTTCTGGCAATGCCTTTGAAGAGGCATTGGGGAGGTTCAAGTTCTGCCCCCATCTTCACATGGTTGGTCAAATCCAGACAATTTAATAAACACATAAACTAAGAAAATACTCAGTTTATTAGTACCAGACTTTTTAGGGGGCAGAGTGTACCCTTCTCACTGTCTGGTGGCAGAGTTGCAGTAAGGAGCCTTTCATTGGCATCTGCAACGCCCACTGAGATACACTGGACCAGACAGTTCAGATAAAATGGTGAAGTACAGATACCCAGCTGACCACTTAACTGTGCTTATGAGGAGAGAAAGCAAAAGGAGAAACCAGCTGAACTAAATGAACTACATGAGTTGTACTACATTCTGTAAGCACTTGGTTAGATACCACAGAGGTAAAAAAAAAAAGGAGTTGGCTTGGTTTGATTTGACTTCCCTGTAGAGGTCATCCCTTAGCAGTTCTGGCAGTTGGACAAAAATAGAGGACAAGAGAGAAGTGTTCATTTATTGTGAGCTTGGTTTATTTTGGATTTTAGATATTCTAAATCTGCATATTTGCTCTACTGCAAAATTATCTTGATCTGTGACATCCTTTTCCCTATCCTAAAAAGCAAAAGTTGGATTCATTCTTGAGCAATAGACAGCATATGCCTCCTTTAACTTAAAAATAAGGTTTAAATGGGATTTACTTGGCTCACTGGTTTGTACTATCTGGCGCAGAAAAAAAGTTTATCCAAAGGCTGTTTTGCAGGCTACTCCTGCAAGCGACCTTCTCTCTGGGCCACACAAATGTTTCTGGTAAGTTTTTAAATCTCATAGGCAGGAGAAGCCTATGAGGCTGGAGCCCGTGTGGATTCAAACAACAGGAGGAGACTCTGGCACAGAAGAATTCACAGATATTTGTTAATTAAGAGAAGGGTGAAAATCTTGTGATAGGTCAAACCATGGGTTCAGAATATCGAAAATATGATGATAAAGATTGATACTGGATAGCAAGAAGTTGTGATGTGACATTTTTGGGAGTTGACACCAAAACTTGAAAAATTGTACTACAGTTACTATTTGATAAAACATCTCTAAAATACTGTGTCCCTCTTGTTATGACAATTATAGAAGTGATGGAAAATACTGAGAGTTTTAATCAATGACATAAAGTACCTCGAATGGGTGTTGAAATATGTATGATTATGTAAATTAGATTGCTTGGGCTAGAAAGGGCAGGTTTACAGAGTAGTTGGTTGGCATGGTAAAGAGCTCTTTCCAAGTACATCTTGTTCTTCAGATCAAAAATGTGTCAAACTCAAGGAATAATCCTTTACTAGCAAGGTCTTTACTTACTCAACTAAAAATGCTTCCTTGATTTTAAATAATGTTAGTTGTACCTCTTGATTTCTGCCCTGCTTCTCTGTAATATTTTTTGTGTGACTAATCAGACTTGAATCTAACAAAAATAAAGTGTTAATTAAGCTTTATCTAATCTCAATCTAATCTGACAGCAGCAACCCCCATCTGCTGCTCTGCTGTGCACTCTTGTTTGGACCACCTACTATACATGGATAATTAGGTGTCGCAACTACTATGGCATCTCATGAGAGTGCTGAGTGATTCAGACAACCATCTTCACAGCCAGGCCCACCAGTCCTTGCTTTCCTAGACACGCAATGGACAGGAGTTACTATATTGTCCCATTTAGGAGCCAGAAATGGGCTCTTTTCATGCCATCAGAAAGTTAGGTATCTAATCCAGTCACCCAGGCTCTCCTGATTGTTCATGCAGTGAAGGTAACTCATTGTCTCCAGAGGGTTAGTGGCCAAGTCTGGCCTCTGAAATGGATGGGATGAATCTGGAGGTGCCTCTGTTCTTCTGCTGACTGGAAGAGCATGGGGGGCTAACTTGGACATGAGATTATACATTGAAATGAGACATCTCTCATCTGATGATAAGAAATCTGACTAAGAAATTACATGGGCACCAAATCTGTAGTAACAGATTTCAGAGCCAAATGCAAGTGCATTGCAAAGATCCCACTGGGCTTTGGACCAAGCTCTGTCATCAAGACAAGTTAATAGGTGTGAGACATGGAGAGCGATGTGCAGAGAACTACAAACGCAAACATCCTCACAGTGAGATGTGTTTGCTTCTGGCCTGCACCTCTCAAGCTCTTCTGGGGGAATTACTCCAACTAATGCCCATCTTGTACATACAGTCATTTTGCAAGGATAAGGAATAATTTAATGTATTCTCCTTCCTTGCTCAAATCAGTCTTATCTAGTCTTTGTCCACATACACTGCATGACCTGATTTTCCTCTCTGAGATAATTCTTCCTAAGCTGCTAAAAGCTTGTCTCAAAAGCCAGCTCAGAGGTCAAGTGAGCAGGATTTCATGATTTCACTGGATATCTTTAAGGAGAAAATGAAAGCTTTGGGTTACACTGTTAGTCTGCCAGCATTAGACATAAGCTGGGTCCAATGAAATCTTCCAGTGCTCACTCTACTGGCAGGAAGCACAACTTCTTGGTCTCCTGGCCAGAGCAGCTATCAGTTTAGATAAATAAAAACAAACAAAAGGGAAAAGAAACATTAAATGAATTGTAAGGGTCAGGCAGACACCTTACAATCTGGTGTAAGTAAAGATCTCTAGAGAGTCACACAAAGACTATGCCTTTACTTCGCTCCATAAGCTCTGACAGAAATTCTCTGCTGAAATTAGGGGCAAAACTCCCAGCAACTTAAGCGGGAACATGGGCTCCTCAAGAGTTTGCCAGCTCTACACTGAGAAGTATACCTGGCTTCTGCAAGGAGCAAACGTTTAAAGGCATGGCATACTGAAAATATGTGGGATAAAGGGAACAATGGATATACAGATAAGCAGACAGCAGATGATATATTCCTTCCTAACAAAGAAGGACAACCCTCTTTACAGCTGAGAGACCTATCAGCATCTTTGATATCATTGTTCTTGGGGGAACTGCTGAATAAAGGGTCTCTGTCTTTTTGAGCATAATTACAACTGATTTTTTTTTCCCGATAAAGAATGTAGTCATTGAGCCATAATAGCATTATTTGATGACTTAAATTCATCCTCTAATCCCTCCAAAATGGTATAAATTATTGAATAAGTCACTCAACCCTATAAAAGCACTTTGAAAACATTTTGTTCAGTACGATAATGATCAGAGAGAATGTAGAAAGAGTTACAGTAAATTAGACTCATGCTCCAAGCTGGCTGCCACTCAGTATACTCATAGCTACATTCTCACCTACTGAGTTAGACACTCTGTCATGGATAAATTAAGATATAGTCAGTTCCAAAGTGTGTTGGCAAGGACCTTTAGTTCCTTCCCATTTTTTATACAGCACATCCATGTGATTTCTGGAGGTACTATCAGAGAGCTGCACAATGTTATGCTTTGGAGAGATGCTGTGGTACCTCTGAGCAAACCCAGAAACAAGGAAAATTAGTTTGGGTAGAGCTAATGTTCCCAAAACACAATATCCAGCATGTAGATTAGCTTCTCAGGCACTCCCAGTTTCTCTGCTGCCAACTTCAAGCAGTGCCACAAGTTAACCCTTAACAAGGTGCCCAGAGGTGAACCTCCCTTCTTAGCAAAGCACTTCCACCGGTATCAGAGCTACTCCTGCAGTGTTCCTGTACTGTGAGGAAACAGACCTACCCCAAATTCAAAACCAACACCAGTGAAAGCCATGCTGTGAGCACCCTGTCTCATCCTACCACTTTCCATCTCTTACATGGCAATAGGGATGCCCCAGTAATGGAGGGCATGTTGTGACACTGGGGTAGCGAAGTGGGATCCTCATCTGAACTGAGGTCCCTTGTGATCATGTATCACTGGTGATCACAACAACTATAGGTGAAATACTCAGCTGAGAACATACTTTGACAGCCCTTGTAATCATACAAAATTTGGTAGTTTTTATTAATAGTATCAGTGTGACAAAACAGTTATTCATGATGCTCCTTAACAAAGGGCATGTTAACTGCTCGAGTCTTATCAGTGACGATGACAGATAGCATGTACCAATAATTACAACAACAGTCCTCTAAATTCTGCATTTCTCTGAATTGCTGATAGACAGCTGACAATTTTAGAAAACAGAGATGCCTTCACTAAGCATCAACATGTGATTCCCTGTACCCCTGTCTAGAAGAGGTGCTACAATCCTTAGATGTGTCACAGTCATGGACTAGCAGATACTTTTGAACTGTGTCCATTCTGAGGAATTTGATCCATCTTACAAAACACTGCATAGGTTTGTTCCTGTGCTGGAACGGAGAGCCAGTGTGCTTGGGACCTAAGCCAAAGCACTAATTCTGCCCAGCTGCCAATGTATTCTGGGAAATTTCTGCCCACAAGCTAAACTTCTGCTTGTTTCTCTTCACTGTAACTGATGCCTCAGCAGAAACGCTGGCCTGACCTTCTCTGCTGCCCTTAATACTGTGCAAAAATCAGTGATATGTTCATAATACAGAAAAATCTAACACAAGTTTCTTCATATGAGTTATTGTTTGTTGCACTTTCTCCTATCCCAGATTCTATTCTATTCTATTCTATTCTATTCTATTCTATTCTATTCTATTCTATTCTATTCTATTCTATTCTATTCTATTCTATTCTATTCTAAATGAAAGAGCATAAGAGCTAGCAAACAGCTCCAGTTACCTGAGTATCCTGTTTCCAACAGCAACTGGTAATAAATACCTGGACTACAGGAAACAGAGTGCAAATAGAGTGCTTCTCCCCCTCATATACCTTGTCCATGTCAATCATACCTGCATGCTTACATCAGGCCCTCCCAGATTTCTCTTGATCACCTTTGCTGCCTTTCTCTGATCCTCTTCTAGGGAGAATGGAACTGCAATGCAGTAGTCAAAATGTGAGTGAATTATGGGTTTAAACATTGGGATAATGATGTTTTGTAGTCTGCTTTCTATTCCCTTTGCAATACTTTGTACCTACTATTTGCCTTTCTGATAACTGTTGATGTCTGTTACTCTGTATTTATAGACATGCGCCATTTCATAGGCATTTATTTGTCAGGAACCTTTCCTCTCTCTTTTTTTTAATTTTTTCTTCTTTCAGCTGGCAGTTGGATTTACAGTGAATAATCTGTGTTATGAGCAAACTTTATCACTCTGTTACCACTTTTTCTAGATCTGTTTGTCTGTTGTACATCAAAGATCCTGGCCTTAATCCCAATGATACAACTTTATTAAGAACCTGACTATTTAATCCCACAGTTTCTTTCTTAACTTGATCTGGCTGTCTCTTAGCCCATTGATAATCTGAACTTTGTTAGATAAGTCTCCACATCTCCTTATTTATATAACAACTGAAAGGAAGTGGAAGTTCCTTTTAAGCAAGACAAGTAGTAGAAAACGGGTATATGCTAAAACAGACCCAATCCATCAACACTTAAATAATCCATCAACGCTCTTCAATAATATTCCTGGCTGTATGTTCTCTAACCAACCAGCAGACCACATCCAAAACACGGGAAAAAGACCCAAGAATCACAATATCCTATATTATGGCATTTAGAGATGCCAAAATAATTCTACTTGTGACCTAAAGCAGCTTGAAGTCTGTTCTAACTTATACCAGATAGAAAGGCCCTGCAGGGACCTACTAGTTCTGTCCAAGACCCTCCTTGAGTGACACTGTGCCTACACAGCAGTGGAAAGTATAAATCTGGTTATGCTGGCTTTCTGGCTACTTGGGGATGCCTGTACTTGAAAAATCTCAGTTGCCCTTTGAAAGGTTGCCAGCTTTCATAGCACTGGAGCAACACATTTAATAATCTCTATCCTCATCTTCCACCTTGGAAGCCAACATGTGAGATGCTGACACAATGGACACAATCTCAATGTTCATATCTTGGGGAGAAATAAAGCTGCCACACTTGGATTATTACCTTAGTGTTTAGATTATTACCTTAAGGTTCTTTATTATCACAGGCATGTTTTGAGAAGTGATATAATAAAAGGATCATCGAGACATTCCTCTCATCATGGCCTCTCCTGCAATCTTCTGGGGACCAAACCAAGCATACAGCTGGTATTTGTGCAGGGAAATATGGACTGGAGACTGAAGCAGGGTCACTTGCATAAGCTCTGAAAAGGTAAAGACTGATACGGGCTTCCACCACCCCTCCAGATATGTCAGGCTGGAGCATCATAACATTCAGAGGAAGAGGTGAAAAAAGAGATTACAGGTTTATAGGAGATATGGAAAGATTTGAAAGACAAGCTTCTGCCTGCTGGAGAAATAATCTTTCACAGAAAGCTTTCAGTGACAGTAACAGAAGTGAAAACCTCTTCATTTGCTTTCTAAGACCTCCACGAGCTTTTCCTCAAAAGACAGAGTTTCATATTTCAATGCCATCAGAAGACCAAACAGCAGCCAAAGTCAACCTGACAAATGCTTGCGCCAGAGATTCTCAGGATGGAAGTCTGCGGGACCACTTGGCCTTTCTAGTCACTGCCAGACAGCTCATTCAGATTGCTAATGGCTCGGTCAAACTCTGTAACCAGCAATGCGAGCCATCAAGACTATACTTTTCCTCTTCTGTGGCTTTTCCTGGAGTTGTGGTGTCCCTAGCCAATGTTTTGTCCTGGCAAGGAACAAGCTTTCTTTTCACCCCTTCTCTGATATTTTGAGATTCCCATTAGTCATGCTGGGAGAACAAAGATGGATCATATGAAGCTGGGATGGAAAACTGGCTGAGCATCCCCTGGAGAAGACAGAAGTCATCTGACCCACTGTGCTCACACCCCTGCTTTCCGTCACCCACCTGCCATCCCCTTCCTGATTCTCTCTTGCTCTACCCCTGTCGAGTTTTGAACATCCTTCACATTTAGATGGGAGAGGATTTGTTCAGTGGGATATTCCCCGAAAACTGGCCTTTGCTAAAGTCCTCTATGCAACAGCAGTACTCCCTCCCTTCTGTAATGACTCAGATGAGTAGGCCCAATGACTCAGTGGCTTGGAGAGCTTAAATATCAAGGGACTATTCACAATAGCCTTCCCTAGCTTGAGTAAGGATTACAAATCTTAGTGCCTTGGGATTGGAAGATTCCACCTCTTTAAGTTGTTTGTAACCTCCCTCCCTGGTATTGCAAAGGCATAATCAGGTAGTACACTGATAAAAACAGTGGAAAAAAAAAATCCTACTTTTCTGTGGCTGCTTAGGCATCACTCTGGGATCCTCAGGGAACCAAGGTAGCATGAAGAGATCAGCGTTATCCCACAGTTTCTTACTTCATGAGATCCAGAAGAGTTTTAGCTTTTTCTAAAACTGCACCTTCTCTGTCTGTTTTCTCCATGAAAAGAGAACATATGCACCTAAGATTGTTACCACATTTCTACTAAAATGCAAAGGACTGAATTGCCAGAAAACCCCTGGACTAACAGGCAGTGGACGTTTGGAAGCTGCAGATGAGAGCAACATGCCCTTGTCTCCATGCCAGGTCCTCCCTCCTGCCCACAACAAATGCACCTGGCAGCATTAGGCTATGCTAGCAGAGAGTTGGCAGCAGAAAAACAGACATTCCAGGGGCTGGATCAGTCTGAAAAGCACATAATGGGAGATGAGAGACTGACCAAAAAGAGAGAGGTTGCTAAACAGATGAAAACAAACTAAAAAATTGTAACGAATTATGATTTCCCAGACGTTCCTTTAAATATACACATGGGATGCATCCAGAACCACTGTGACCAAAATAAAGATGCTATCCAGATAAATACATGTTTATATGTTTGCTTTGATGTAGGTTAACAATAAGTAGTAGAGGGGATGAAAACATTCTCAAATAATCACACTCTTAAAAGATTACATTAAGCTCTGATACACCGTTGATACATCCAGGCAGGAAGAAAAGATTATTTAAACTGAACAGGATTTTTACATATGTAAGTAATTTTATTTGTGCACATTTTTGTTCTACTTTCTCAGGGAAGGAAAATGTGATGTACTTTGAGTGCCTAAAGACTTCAACTTGACATTTATCTCATTTGTTGAAAACAGATCCTTCTGAATTGATTTAATAAAAGCTTCAAGTGCCAAGTTTCCTGCTTGGAGCACTTGTTTTAAACAGTGAATGAAGGTATTTCAGTATCCTTCCCTTTTTTTTTCTTCCAACCCCACAAAGCCCTTTTTTTTTTTTTTTTTACTTTCAGATGTTCACTCTTCATTATTTCTTAAAAACTGTCAAGTTTGAAAATGAGATTGTGACTACTTTTGTTTTGTTTCAAATCCTGTCTATTCCTTCTGCCAAATTGATAAACAACCAAATGAAGATGGGAAAGAATTAGTATCAAACTTTGTTGGAACTTTTTGGCAGTACATGTGTTCGCAGTAAAAGTAAACAAAATATTATTTGTACGTATTTGCAAAAAGCTAACAAGTTTTTATGACAATAGTGAGGCAGCTGCCGAACTACTCCCCTGGCATTCCAGACAGGATTTCAGAGTGCTTGAACTGATTCACACGTCACTTGGTACATTTTGTAGAGGGTACCTTGTTTTTCAGTGGGAGGGTGAAGAAGCATTGTAGCACCAAAAACAGCAACGTTGCTCGTGGGCTCTGAGTACATGCAGAATTCTTCAAACAATACGATTTACAACCTCACTTCTTCCTCTGGCTACTATTATTATTGGAGTTATTATTAGCATTGCAATAGTTTAATGTAATTACAATGGGTATATTACTGCATTCTGAATCTCTCTGAAGGAGCGTGTCCATCCCCTCACCTCAAGCAGAAGAGCAGGTGAGACCATGTCCGAGGGGGGAGGTGCTTCATGGAGTCACCCCTCATGGACACCAGCATAACAGCCCCAACAAACTGCAGATCCTTCAGTGGCCAGTTTCAGGACCCAGGGGAGGGAGAATAGATTTGAACTTTCAAGCAAATGGTCATGGATGAAATGAACTTTCATCCGAAGGTCACTTTCTTAGCTGGCTGCCTGGTTAGCCACTTAGGCACCCATCTACCCAGCCGCCTATGTGACTGCCTATTATTTTTCATCACCCTTATACCTGAGCTCCTACAGATCTTTAAGAGATGATCTTTGAAGAGCTTAAACCTTACAAATCTCTAGTGATTCATGGTTTTGTGAGTCATTGCTAAGTCCCTTTCTGGCTTCCTTGTAGGCCCCCTTCAGCTACTGGAAGGAATCCCTATGAATATGTGCATTTCTCCTTTCCCATGACAAAATGACACAGGTATCTTTGTTGCTGTCAGCTCATCCAACTCCAGTTTACAGAGAACTTCTCTCATGACTGCAGCTCAATGACTCTTATTCAGATGGGCTCCCATGTGTGTTGTGCTTGTTCTCTTTTTCTTTTTTAATCATCTGGCGTAGCCCCAGATACTTCCTGATAAATCATATCTAATGTCTGTCTTGTGGTTTTCTGATGTGAACAGCAACAACAAAATAAAAAATCAAAGTGGTAAAAAGCAATATTAAAAACACATTTAGTGCAAGCACACACTGGGGGGAAATGAAGAAAGCACTAAGCTCTACCTACTTCTCTACAACCACCTTGAAAGTTTGAAAGTTACATTGAAAACGCAGTGGGTTGTAGAGTGAAGCAGTAATGAGAATCAGAGGATTAAATCAAAAAACAATTAACAGTTTTATTCTTGACATGCTGTTTCCTGCTTTTGGTTTAATTTTATCTTTATCATTCAGGTATTTGCATAACTGCTTGACTAAGATGTTAGTAGTATTACTCAGGGAAGTTCAACATTTTGCTGGATTAGAGACATACATTTTTCAGTCCCCACTGATAACAATTACTGTTATTGTGGTTCCTGCTATTAAAAGCTTTCCCTTTCAAGGCTTCTATGGGCTCATTTTTTCCCCCTCTTACTTAAATTTCTAGATTCTTAACCTTGTATTCTCTTTTATACCAATTCCTGCCAATAGTCCTAAATCTTCCTATTTGACCTCTATCTCTCTTGCCTTCCACATGCTCCTTCTGAGGCTCCTACAACTGCAAACAGCAGTGGTGGTCATGATTCAGCAGCTACTCGGCCAACAAGGGCTGGACAACCATGTCACCAGGAGGAAAGCAGCTGCCTCAGTGCTCCAAGCTGCAGAGAAAGTGGGAGGTGGGATTCATCCCTAACTAGTGGCTAGACATAAAGCATTAATTTAATCTTCCGTATCATTTGCTCACAGCTGCTTCCAACTCTGCTTCTCCTTCTGACAATGTCCGAACTTCCCAGCAGATGGCATCTCCTCCCAACTTCTACCTGAGCTCACCATGTGCCCGAAGACAGAGCCTGCACCCACTTTCTTTTGAAACGACCAATTTTATATTCTATCTGTGTAGGAAACGTGCCCAAGGAAAGTGCTAACAGGAATGAATCTACACCATTACACGTTCATATTGCAGCTCCAGCTACTATGTTTCTCTCAATATTCAGACAATTATGGGTTTTTTAGTGCTGGAGAAGACCCAGTGTTTATTTGCAAATCATCTCTAAAAAAGCAACCAAGGAGTGCAAATCATTTGCATCTATTACAACAGGAACTCTAACATGGAGTATAATCGATTATTTAGCAGAGCCAAATGGAAGCAATAATAACAAGGGCAATAAGGCTGATGTAGGAGACCTTCCCTTCTTAAGCAACAGCTGGAGAATTGGGATGGTTGCAACTCTCAACCCTCAGCCAGATACTGCATAAACACATGCAGTAGGAGAACACGTTCTTGTCCTTCTCTATCTAGCTGCATACTGTCTTTTCATTTCACCTCTGAGGACAATGTGAGCATGACTGAGTGACGCCAAGACCTTTGTCCCAATGGTTTCATAAGTTTAGATAGGTAGGATTTGGATAAAGCTTTGACTGGCACAGCCATAGCAGTAGTCAGCTCTTTACATCTATGGATCCACCTCCAACCGCTCCTCAGAGCCCAGTTCTCTTGTGGGTCATGAAAGAAACAGGCATGCGGACAGGAGACAGAAAGTTGAGGAGAGGAGGTTTGGAAGAGGTTGATGGGGGAAGCTTTTAGGAAAAATGTGAAGGATGTACTGATGGAATGCACTGCAGAAAAAATTTAGGACACTACCTCTTGTAACACCATGCTGGCTAAGTCCAGCCCTATTCTATCTATAGTTGGCATTGCTTCCCTGACCAGTGAAAACCAGTATACTGAAGGAATATAGATCTTTCCTTTTCAAACTTAGCTGTCATGGCTACCAAATGAACAAACAAAAATGATGCTACTGGGCTCATGTGACCACATGGAATTAACTATCACAACTCGGCCATGAAATGCTAACTGAGAATTCTTCATGAGTAGTCCAAAGTTTAAAAACATGCCTCCAGATAAAATAAAGCAATGCAATTATCTGATGCAGGAATTTGCATTGATGGTCTACAAACGGAAAATGAGAGTAAGTATGTAGAGTAAATGAGCCATTTTCTCAGACCTAACTTTTGACACGATGGTTTCCCTGAAGGAAATTTGTTGAGATTACCAGTGAGTCACATTCAGAATTGGATTTAAGAAGTACATAAAAAACTAGACACAGAAATTATAGAAAACAAGAGGAGCTGCATCAATGATACATTTTTTTCCTGCATTAAGGCTAAAAAAGCTTGCTCATATGAAATGTGATTAGCACTGGCACACTTCTTATATTTGTTACATTATTCTCATTATTAAACTGCACCACTTGTGTGCACACTGCTGCAAAGATGGTGATCTTAGAGTGCTTTCAGCTTCAAGTTGACCTAAGGCTTTTATAATCTGAAGTCTACTTCTTGGAAAGGCAGACAGAGCCAAGCCAGAAACTGAAGATGAAAACTATATATATCCTTTAGTTCAAAATACTGTGTAAACAAAAACTGGACCTCTGTAACATGCTTGTTGGTTTTCTGTTCAGTCACATTTCTAGGTAATGAGTGAGATTTAATAACAGAACCTGTTCCTGCTGCAATCACTGGTAATTTTTTTAGTTGAAGAGGGGCAGATAAACTGAATTTGTGTGTTTTTGAAACTACCACCCTGTCATTTAACTGGAGTGGTAATTTCCTTTAACATTTTGGACATGAGTTCCATTCCCAGAGAGCAGCCCATCGGCAAGGGCTGCTAACGCAACACGTGCCAGTTTCAAAGCATCCTTGGTGGCTCATTTAAAGCAGCAGTCTAAAATCCCCTGAATTTCTGGGGAAACTGTCCCAGTGGGGACTTTTTAAACATAACCTAAGTTATTATTTTAGTTAAAACGTGCCTTTTTCTCTTCCTTAAATGCCCTGTTTGAATTTTAACTGCTCTCAAATTTCAGATTTCAAGCACATAGTAAATGGGCAGGAGGACAATCATTTGCTGGGCAATTTTTCCCTCCACAGGCAGTTTCGTGCCTTAGGCAAAACACAGAGGGAAAGACTGGAGCACCATAGGACCTTTTTGATTCCCCAGCAGCACAGCAGGAGGTGGTGACCTGGCGCTTGGGTCCCTGAGGGGAAGGCAGGCTGCAGCAGGGACCACCAGGAGATATTTGGGAGGTTTAACACAGCTACGGTCCCCAAGACCCTGGGAAACAATCACAAGTTTTAAACAGCTCTTGGTTTGGGCTTTTCTGGGACACCGAGAAGAATCCTGCTCTAGACTGGCACAAAGCTGAGCTGCCCATGCAGGAGGCATGGTAGTAGGAGTCTCTAAATCCAAGGGATGCCAAACTCAAGTCAGAAGCTCGAGTGAGACAGCAGTTACTAAGCAAGGGATGCCAGCCATGGCTGAACTGAAGTCCTATCTGCTATTTATGCAAATATGTGGGGCCACATGATGGTCTCTTGTTCTGAGGGAACAACTGAGAGTAGGGTGATGCAGAGCTGTGTGGGTGCATGTGTGCTGCTACTGGCACATGCTCAGCATCCTCCCATCACCAGGACTGGCTTAGGAAGGTCTGGAGGGCTCAAGGAGGAAGGAACCCACCATAATTGCAGTCTCTTTTTTTCCCCAGGCACTGGCAAAAATCCAAAGACACAGGTTTGCCTTCACTCGCAGATGTAGTGGGGACCATGGGGGATTTCAGTCTTGGACAACTAAGATCCCCTTCTGCCTATTCACTGTGAGTACAGGCTGCTCTGAGAAATGCCTTTGTGCTGGGCTTGTAAGGGCCAGCCTTAATTATTCCCGCTCCTCTTAAATCGTCTCTTTGTGCTACAGGCTCAGTCGTGATGATTTTTCATTTGAAGGGATTGCATCACATCAGACATGGGGCCATAAATCCCCCAGAATGGGCAAACTAGTGACAGCACTGGCCTGTTTTACAGCAGGAAAGTGTAAAGTTTATTGTCATTTTTAGAAGTCAAATGATTTTAAAGTGACATAATCTTAAAGCAAAAAAACCTCCACACCACTCTAAGAGCAACACCGCAGAAAGTTAATGTTTTCCCCAAACAAAGTGACCAGGTTATGGGAAGGGGTGGGAGTGGGTGTGTTGGTGGAAGTGGCCAAAGATGAATGAAAACAGGAAAGGAGAGTAGCTCTGATGTGGCTGCGACTGCCTGAACACCTTAACTCTTTGTTGTCCCTTTCTGACACTTATGTGGCTTCGGGCTGCCTTACCTCACAAAATAGTTTGACCTGTGAGTGTGCTCCATCTGTGAAAGGGATAGATGGGCCCATGGAGCTGCATCTTGGGGCACATCCCTCCCAGGCTGTCCCTTTTCTGAGGACATCCAGCCATGGGCACATAAGAGGCCCTGGGATCAAGCTTTATTTTGACAAAACGTTTGGAAAGTACATACTGAGATTTGGTGGGAGGGATAGCAAAGCACAGCCCAAAGATCTGACTTGGCATTGTGCCCTGGTGCACTGTTTCAGATTTAGAGGGGGAGGATTTTTCCCACATGCTCTGCACTGGCTTTGCGCTGCTCCTCTGAAGCCAACTGCCCCCACCCCACACTGAGAGCTTCAAAAGTCCCAACTTGGGGTTTTGGTTCTCTTGTTGCCCGGCCATGCTGGATGGGAGCACCTCTTCTGTCCCATGGGATTTGCTGAGCTACCAAAGTTGGGAAAGAAGTGGCCCAAGAAAAGGCAAGGGCACAGAGAACTGACCCCTGCTCTTCATGCCCCAGTATCACCTTTAGTGGGGAAGTCATGTCCTTGCCTGGAAAAGGATTCAAAGGCTTCCTTCTGCTCTGATAAAAGTTGTGTCTAATACTAAAAGCCCCTTTGTGATCTTGACACCAGAGTAAAGCAGGACTGAATACATCCAAGGAACATGATGCCATCCTGAAAACGCAGACGGCAGCCCTGGAGGACAGCACATGGGTCAGTCTGAATAAACAATCTGGAGGGCTCAAGGAGGAAGGAACCCACCATAATTGCAGTCTCTTTTTTTTCCCCAGGCGCTGGCTAAAATCCAAAGACACAGGTTTGCCTTCATTCGCAGATGTAGTGGAGACCTGCATGAGATCTGTCTGTAGTGGAGATCTGCATGAGGCTGTGAGATCTGCAGGGAGCCCTGCAGCTCCAAGTCTCCCAAGCAGTATTTGAAGCTAATGGTTATCACAAAGGAGTCTGTACTCTGCATGTCTGGAGAGATGGAGCTCCAGCACAGAAACATTTCCAAAGCCTGCTCTTGGGGACAGCCTATGCCAGCTGACCATATAACTCCACTGTGGTCCTGCAAATCCAGCTCCTTGCTTGGTGCCCATTGCATCTGTTAGCAACATGTCCCAAAAGCCAGCTTTCCTTATACACCCTGCCTCCAGTCCACAAGCGTTGGGTTGCATTGTCCATTCAAAAGGGCTTATGAACACAGGTCCCTTCTCCGCAGTGCATCAGCCCCAGTGTCTGCAAAGGCTATGGCATCTTGCAAATCTAGCAAAAGGCAGTGTATGTCTTCCCCAAAAGGCCTGACTTCCACATTCAGAGCAAGTGTTTCAGTAAGTTACAAGGGACGTTTCTGTTCAGACAAACGCTTTTCTGCAGCCAGCTGCAAATCCATCTCCCAGTAATGTTTCTATTTCAGCAGGCAAGTCTATTATGTCAGAAACCGTCTAGCCACAATCATTCAGAACACAAAAGCAATCACATAATCCCCTTACTCTGTGCGAGATAAGCAAAGCTCCAATAAATGGAGCACTTCTTCTCTTGTGGATTTAATCCCCCATTTGAGGTTTTTTTACTGTTATTATTATCCTTTCTAATCACCCAGGAGTAAGCAAGGATTTCAGATGAAAACTACCCCTAAAGGTTTCCGTCTTTATATACATGCACATATATATAACAAATATATATAACAAATACGGCATGTATATATACACACATATATATAATTTTGACTGTATATATCACTACATTCACTGGTAAGATTCACAAGAACTTCTTTTATTCTGATTCCACAAGCAGGATCCCTTCCCAGCAGAAATATGAAGTGCTGCAGCTTCGTGCCAGTGGTTTCGAGTTGCAGACTTTAAGCTTTCTCTGACCTTTGTACAGAATTTTAATTCTTTCTTTTCTTCCTTGCATTTCTAGCTCGAGGGTGATAAAGGAGACCTACTGACTCAAGGAGGTCCCATCACCCCAAAAAGCAACTGAAAAGAATAAAGTTTATGAACTTCAGAGGAATTTTCACCCAGCCAGCAAGGTAAGTAATAAAACAAACTTCATGGAAAATAATTCACCAGATTTCTTTTCTGTTTTGACAGTAAAAGGGGATACCAGCTCTTCTTCTTAAGTAACAGACATTTGCAACTGGGGAAAGACTTCATCTCCCCAGATCTGAACCAGGTCATGGGCTTGAACAGCATCTGTCCCTGGTGGGACTCTGTGTCTGACACTCAGTAGCGAGTTTCTGGACTCTCTTGTCCTGGATGTAGGCCTGGGAGAAGGAAAAAGCAGTTTCATACCATTTCCTTTGGCCTGGAAAGAACTGTTTTCAGGATAAGTAGCAGATTGCTACTTCAAATGAGGAGCAAGACATAAGAATAAAAAGTCTGGACATGAGAGACTGAATCCAGTTTACAAGAAACCTTTTGGTCATGAATGATTAAGTGAAAAGTCATTCCTCCCTGCCTGTACTAATGCCTCACAATTAATGAAGCATTTTAAAGGATACTTAAGAGATGATATATACGAAACAGATCTTACTGGGAATGCTTTGTGTTGGGCTCAGCCTTCAAAGCCCCAAATAGTTTTGCTTAGGGATACATGGCTGGCAGAGAGACCCTGCTCCCTTGTCACAGCCAAAGTATGAAAGAACAAAAGTAAAAAAATGCAAAACACTGAGAGCTGCACAGTGCCTGGGACCACTTCTGCTACTAAAAGCAGGAGTGCAAAATGAGGGTAAGCAAAACCAAATCATTCAAGCTGTTTCTCATAGCTTGGGACACACACAGATGCCAGAAAGGGCATGGCAATAGCAGAGAATTGCCCTAAGAAGAGCATCAGGCCATAGGCAGATGGTAGCAAGGGAATAACTTGGTGCTATTTAAGGAATTATTGTCCCCTTAACTTGATGCCACTTCAATGTTGGTTTTAATGAAGTGATTTTATTTGGCATTGCAGACTCCCAGCAGAGATCCTGGACTCCTGTTGTTACTAAATACTGGCTGAGAGGTCAGGCTGAAGATGTGCAAGTGCTATTTCAAAAATGAAAAGATATTAACCTCGAAATTTGGCTGAAGACCAACTAATTTAAAGCTGATGAAGAGCAATCTTTGAAACTGTTCTGACTTATCTTGTAGCTTTCTACAGTTAAAAAGTGATAGCAAATTTTTGGGGGATAGATAACAAAAATGTTTTTGCAGCACTTTCCACTAAAGCAATATATGCATGAGTATTTCTGGTTATTATATACACACGAAAAATCAAGGGCATGTCACAGTTTAAAAATGAGTCAAAGAACATGTAAAATTTTTAGTGTTGTTGAGTGCACTGAGGACAACACATCTGTGATTTGGCTTGCCTTTATCCGCTTTTACAATGGTAATGTGAAATAACCTGAAATAATTACTTCAAGTTATACAGTGAACCAAAAAGTTCTGATGGTAGTTGAATTATTCTTAGGAGTAAAATATAGGTAAGTGTATAAATATTAGCCTGAAGATATTAATCACAAGCTTCCAGCCTATGTGCACTGATCCATGATTCAGTGTTGTCAGTGGGAGAGATGAGTGTCTTGCCAGATTTTGGGCTGCTACGAAAATAAAAGTGCTACTGGTGTACGAATGAGGATGAAAATTTTGAAAGGGTCAAGCATGTAGTTTTCAAATTATCAATGTTTTGTTGAGACATTGATATTTCAAAATGGGTTTTTTGTTGAGGGTTTTTCTTTAGTAGATTTGGCGGGACTAAATTAAATGCTTAATATTGAAATGCAGAAAAAGTGCAGAAATAAATTTTAAATTCTAGTCCTAATAGAAATATATATTCAAGTTGCATCCATACTTCATAAACATTAGGAGAGCTCAGATATCATGGATGTTTCATTTGGTTTGATGATAGAATGAAGTCCTTCATTGAAACATGACTTTTAGAAAGTAGAATTATCATTAAATTCAGAAAGCAAGAGATTTTTTTTTCTGTGCCAGAAATCTTTAATACAACTAAATGAATTAAATAAATATAATTAGAAAAATTATTTTATGGGACCAAAGTCATGGAAGTCACTGTAAGAGTTCCCATTGACTTCAACGAGCCTGTCGATTTAAGTGCTTTTAATTGTATGAATTAAAACCTTTCTGTTAAACTAAATTAAATAATTCACAAGGCAAATCCTACCCTTCAAAGGGACATACCTAATGAGCAGAATTGCCTGAGCTTCACTTCTAACTGATTCTTCAAGGAACTACTGGAAGCCTCTTCCTTCAAACTCTTAATTCAATGGATGCACAGCATGAGTTCTGCCATCCCTCCCCGCTCCACTGCCAGAGGTCTAGCATTAGCTGAGGAGGAACCATGAGACAATAACAGTGACAGGAAATGATAAGTGCTTTTTGTCTCCATCCCTCTTTTTGCCTCAAGGGCAAAACTTTTTATTGCAGCTGGGCGGTTTCACCTCTGCTATGTGCTGGCAACATACTCAGAGCAACTCCACTGAGACGGCTTCCTAGTGCATGTAAGTAAGTGTACATAGCATGTACATGGCAAACTCTGCAGAAATGGGAGGGAAAAAAGACTGCTGGCACCCACACCCATTCACATGTAATAAAGTTATGGAAAGCCAAAATGATAAGAGTAAGAAAATGAGTAAAGGAATAAGGTTCATGCAAAATTGGCACCTACTAGACCAGCTTAATTCTTTGGTTAAATGAAATATGTTTTGGTTAGCAACAAATACAAGAGACAGATTAAATTGTGTGAAATACATTGCCATAGTCCCAGTTTAGCAAACCTGTTGGTTTAAATCTTGTTTTCTTACACTGGAAACAGACTGGAGTATTTGGCCCTTAGGCTTTTAATGCACACTCATGGGACATGGAGGAGACTGAACAGGACTTTCTTGGCATGAACCTCCTCAGATGACAAATCAACCAACTGGTTGCTTTATCATTAACAAAATAATTTACACGGCCCAAATCCAGCTATGGAGATTTTCTTGGGGAGGGAGCATAGAGCATGTTCCCACAGCACACCCCAGATAGTGATGCCTGCTGTGGTGAAAGGACACCTGGCCTCGGGTCAGTAAAACTCTGACTCCTCCTTTGCCCCACTGCTTTCTCTTTCAGCTTTGTTTCTGTCCCTCAAGACCATATCTCTGTTCTCAAAAAGGGCATAGGCTGGTTTAGGATTTACTAAGGGTTGGACTTGTCCCACAGTTTACTTTTTTTGAACAGTCTGTTGTTCTATCTGTGGGGTTTTTTAGAGCCATGCTTTTGTATAGCATCTGCTGTCAATGTGAACACTCAGAGGGCTGGGCTCACATTTTCTTTCCATTGCAAAATCTCTCATTTGTGTTTTCCAGCTGCCAGGAATGTGAACACTACCTGTGGCCTGAAAGTCAGGCTGTGTTCTTCTAGCCTCTGCATCATTGCAGCAATAAAAATGTAGTTAGCTCTGCTGTTAGTGACCTGAGAGCCAGAGCGTGATCCAGTCAGTCCTCCCTGAGCTGTCAGTACTATGTATTGCTAACAGGAAGAGGAAAAAAGAGTAAAACTTGTTTCTCTTAGTGAAATAAGAAGCTAGGACTCATAATGCACACCAGGGACCGACTAGTTGGTAAGAAGGTATCTTTTTCACTCCCTTCCTTTCTCTCCATAACCAGTGACACTTTGGCCTCAAAATGAGTATCACAATAGTGCTGTGTAGAGTCAAAGGCTTATTTTTTATGTTTTTCTCCAAAAACCTTACAAGCTGGAAGGCAAACAGAAATTTAGACAAGACAGATGTTAATTTTATTTTCCTGCTCCATTATTTTTACCTGCTTTTTTATTCTTATGCTTCTGACACATCTGAGTCTAACTAGAATGGATACAGTTGTTCCTCTTTCCAGAGGTGACTGTATCATGTTTTGATAGAGACGTGCTGCCAAGAGCTGAAACTGAATTATGTTTCAACTTCAAGATTCCTGTCAACTTGGATTACAGACCTTTTCTAGCTGAAGGAATCGATCAGTAGTCCAAAACCCTCTCTGAAGGGACTTCAGTGAAGTCTAAACCAATCATTTATCCACCCTTTCAGACTGTAGCTACTCAACATCAAAACTGGGCTGACAGTCACCAGTAGCTCTGGATAAGCTTTTCAAAATCCCTCATTTTTGACTTTTGGCACTGCTGTCTTTGGAAAAGATGGAGATGGCAGGTGCACTGCTAAAATCAAGTTATTTGCATCTGACAGACAGCTGTCAAGTGAAGAGCTCTAGAAAACCTGACCTCCAGTTTACGTAGCTTCAACAAAAAATGTATCATCTGAGTTCTCATTTTCACAACCTTTTAACTTGTAACATCTCTCATTTCTTGCCCCTTCCATCATTCGCAGCTCTGTAGAGCTGAATCATGCAGCACTCATTTGGTGTATTGGTCATGCGCCTGAGTCACATGGAGGGAGATGGCTCATAGCAGGACCCAGGTCGCAGAGATGGCTCATAGCACCAACTCAGGCCATGGTGTGGCCTCTGAGAAGGCTGCTGGAGCAGGCAAGCACTGGTGAATCTCCCACAGCAGAGCTTCTCTGTGGCTTGGTTTCTGTCCCAGACCCTCTGGTCTGCTGTGCATACAGCTCTTCAGGGATCACAAATCCATCCAAGAAGCTTTGACAGGTGTGGGCTCTTCTGAGATGTGGCAGAGGCCACCACAGTCCCTGAAATGGAGGTCTGCCTCCAGGGAGGCATGACACAGAAATTCATGAGACTCATGAGGGCTAAATTTGGACATCTCTATGATAGTGTTGAGATGCTGTAAGTGCTGTGACCCATCTGCCTGCATCGCTCCAGTGAGGATCCTGTAGTTTTGAGCAGGATTAGGTCCTAGGCAGGCATTTGGCATTCCATCACACAGCTTCAGAAGCTGATAAGCACTTCTGGAGATCTGCCTACAACCATGGATGCTGAGGGCTTGGGAAGACTAGCCACTTTTGCTGACTTGGATACATGTTAAGATACCTTCAAATCCCTCTATTGTGTATAAGAGGGGGTGGTACAACCAGGTAATGCTCCAAAGCTCCTTCAGAATGGCAGAAGGAGACCCAGGCTTGTCCACAGCAGGATGCTTCTCTCACAGCAGACACTCTGGCATAGCCCCCAGTGGAGACTCACTGTATGCTGACAGGAGTCCTTCTGATGGCAGCATTACTGCTGATGAGTGACAGAAATTAAGCTGACAATAACACTTGTCTTACAGCATCGATGTATCCACCCCAGTGCTTCAGCCAGCTCTGTGACCAGTGAGAAGGAATGATGGTAAATACATACTCTTGGGACTGCTGTGTTGGCCCCCATGGGACTCTGGGTCAGGCCACTGTGTATTTGAATTTCATGGGTCTGGGCTTTATTTACCCTGTGGCACACTGATATCACTCTGGGAGCATCAAGAGCTTTAAGACAAGAAGTGACTCTGATTTCTACAACTAACTGAATGCCCTTGTACACAGTTACTGTGGCAGCATTGGTGAAGATCCAGCTAGGCACATATCTGAGTCATGGCTTTATGTCATGACATAACAAGTTCAGATCACCTGTGTAAAGTTCTTGGGTTACAGCCAGTAAGGAGATGGACAAATTTTCATCCTCTCTCTCTGCTTATGATAAGGAAAATATGCCTTTTCTCTAGTAAAAAGTGAAATTTCCCATTAGGAGAGAAGTTTTTTTGTGTGTGAGTATTTACTACCTGTCAACTGTACAAGCTAATCAAATGCACTTTCATAACAAAATTATTTTTTAATTGCATGAAAATTATAAATTTGCATGATGAATGAGGAATCACATTGCAAAAGAGACAGAACCTTCAAAACATCATTTTAGATCTCATCCTGCTCCAACTTCTTTTTTCTTGCATCTTCCATGAACTTAAGCTCTTCCATTTCCCCCCAAACACATGGTCATTGGGCCACAAGTGGCACCTGGTGCAGCTCCAGCTGGCTTTCTGCCATCTACATCTATGGGAGCAGAAACAGCCCTGTTCGTGACCATGTTTGAACACAAGAGATACAGTATAGGATAATTAGAAAAGATTAACACATCACTCAATACTACAGAGTCATATAATCATTTAGGACATGGGAACAGTGTCAGTTCCTGATGTAAGGGCCTCAGTTACAGATATGACAAGCTAGCTGTAAAGTAGCAGAAAAAAAACCCACAGTGCAATCTATCTTCCTTTCTGAACCAAAACTGCCAGTAGGTACTCAACAAAATGTCCACCAGATCACACTAGAGTCCAGTGCTTTGACTGCACAGCTGTATAAGAATACAGCCCAAAGGCCACACCAACTGCTGCTGCAGCAGTACTGAACTAAAGGCAAAAAAGGATTTTTCCCATATCCTGCAAGCAAGGTAAGGACAATGTAGTCAGAGGAATGTTTAGGAGGGCTGTACTTTTCTCACAGATGCACCCTTCGTCCTTCATATCTGCTAAATCTAGTTTTCAGCATAAGATCAGATGCCCAGGAGTCACAGATTACTTCTGAGGGTAAAAAGGTAACAAAGGAAAACAAGGTTTCTATTTGCTCTACTGGGTCTGTAGATTTCCTTGAAATAATGGGGATTCACCAGCTGGAAGAGGTTGAAGAGCAGTGTGCTGAGCAGCCTTCTGGAAAGCTAGAAGGTGGAGGAAAGTAATGGAAAAGAATTTCAGTTTTTAAAATTTTATCCCCCCTGAGCAATATCTGCCTCACCAGGCTAAACGTTTGCAAATGTATCTCTTCAGGATGTTCTTCTGCAATGAAATAGGAGAACAGACATTTCCCTCATTCCTTACATCCATAGAAACTGCTGGTGAATCATAAGCAAAGTGGGTGGTAAAGGAAAGAAGACAGAAAGAGAAGAGAAGGAAATGTAACAGTCTGCTCTGGATCTGTTATCTGTGAGTAATAAGGGCAGTTATGGAGAAAAAACTGTTTATCCCTTTTTATTACTAAGTGTACCTTTCATCTTGATCACAAAACTTTGGTAATGAGATTATGCAATTTGGCTGTGAAAAACATCATTTTTGCTCTACAGTATCCTCTCCTCAAGGATTTATGCAAACATTGCCTCTAACATCAAACATGCATATTTTAATAAACTGTATTAGTCTGCCTTCTATTAAACTACAGTTCAAAACACCAGTGTTAATGAGTTCCACCCATTTATGACAAAAAAAAATAGCTAGGAAAAAAATTACTTTTTGATGACAGGGGGGTTGAAACTATTTGTGTTTAACAAATCAAACAAAGCTAGTTTTATTTTTACATTCATTTCTACTGTACACCTTGGGGGATAAAGCTCAGTGCTGCCATCAGTGAAGCCTTCCTGATTTTCCCCTGTAGGCACCACGCAGTTTGCCATGCTGGGCTGTGTGTGCAGGTTGAACTCTGCCCTGTCCTAGCACCCTGCAAAGTGTAAGTCAGTTTCAGTGCAATGACTTCGGATTTGCACCCAGGCATAAGCGGGAGCAACACCCAAGTGCTGGAAGAAGCAAGCAGCAGTCTGGGGAATAGTTGCTGGCATGTAAGGGCAGGGACACCCGGTGGATCTGTTGGCCTCACCTTGTGCCAGGCTTGCTGCATCAGCTGCCAAGGGTGGAGCTGCTCCTCCATCGTTACAAACAAGCTGCCACAAATGCACCATCCTTCCTGCTATATGCTCTGACTGCTCACAGCAGCTTCCTCCATTCCTTCCAAACTAGGATGCAGTCCCACAGGGGAGCTGAGGCATCTCATTTTTGGCAAAAAACCTCATTCCCATGAAAGTAAGTGCAGCTTTTACACCACGATTTAATAACATGGCAACAATCTCAATCTCTTCATTTTCTTGCTGCCTTGATTTGAAAAATAAATACTGCCACAAAGCAAGCTTTCAAAAAGCAGAGTGGTTTGTCAAACGTGCCTTCTCCTCTGCGATGATGGTTTAAAAAATACTCAAACATACTTTTGCCTGCACTGTTTAGTATCATTGCAGACTATGCACCTTTCTGCAGTATACATCACACGATGTCACCCAGGAAAGATTTCTGAAAAGCAGCTTCAGTGTATGTGAGCAGGGCTGAGGCTGCACACATGCAAGCTTAGTCTTGGCTGCTACAGAATTGGGTGTGAAAACGTGAATAGAGCTGTACAACAGTGTAGCAGTAGGACAGAAGACGGGATGTGTGTGTGTGAAGTTTTGTCCTGGTCAAAGTGCACAGCCAAAAGTGGACAGAGCTCACACAGATAAAGATGAACCAAACTGCAATAGTCTAACTTGGGCTTAAAAGACTGCACCCACTGACCACGGCTTGAAAGCAGCCTGAGAAATACTAGGCTGACATGGTAATGTAGCCTATGCTGGCTAGCCAGGTGTAAATTTCTTCTCTACCTTTGCCAGAGACCAAACTCTCGCTGCTGGTTGCTTAAAGGCCAGACTCTGCTCACAGGCTGGTCCCACAGCTGAGTTCATGCCTGCCTGTTCACCACCCTGATGGGGCATCCACCTCATCTGCCCTTGGCTCTCTAGAGTGGGGTGAGCCATGGCATCATTTCCCCACTGCTTCTCCCACCACCACACATGCCACCACTGCTCTTGGCACCTCCTGGGGGACAGAGTCACTCATTCTCTGGAGTTCCTTTCTCTCCTTTTACTAACGGGGATTATAAGCGTGAGAAGCACCATATTTAGATAAGTATCGTTCAGCGACGCAGCTTGGAACCTAAGTGATTAGTAGGTAAAATTCTTCCTCCAGGCCTTTATTCCCTGAAATGCCAAAAAAGACCTTCACTTGTGGAGATGAAAAAGCACTGTGTTGAGGTTCCTACAGCGCCAAACCTTTCTGTCACCATCAGAGTGTACTGACAATTTTTAGTGATTTTTATATGGACGGCATATAAAATTAACAAACATAATTTATTGCCCTCTCACACTGTAGTTGAATGTTTTACACAGAGGACCTATTCATCACTCTCTAAGTAGTGCAAACAAATAGGGTTCCACAGTGTTGATTGATGGATATATTGGGTTTCTTTACTGCTGCTGCTGCTCATACTGATCTTGAATTAATAACTAGGAGTTTACTTTGTACATTGTTATGTTATTTTTAAAGAGCATTTGGAACACCTAAAGCCTGATTCTTATTAACACTAAGTCCTTGATACATGAAAGTGGTCTGAAGATATAATTAAATTTTTCTTCGATTAAAAGCTCTTTTCTATGGTCATAATGACACAAAGGCGATCTCTGCCTCAATCAGAATCAGAGACAAAATTTTTTCTTAAGAAATTGCAATAGCAGGGAGGGGTAAACAGTTTTGTTGTCACTAGTTTCCCCAGATCACCCTAGTAATCAGCAGAAGTCCTTTGAACATAATGTAAAAAGCAGACATTAGTATTATGGGGGCTTTACATACTTGGCTTGAAAAGGATCCTGCAATAATTAGTTTATAAATCTAATTTCCTTCATTTTTTTGCAAGAAACATTTGAAAGTGAACAAGGCTAGTACCTTTTCACTATTGCTTTTGGCTTCTCCATGAAATGCCATTCCAGTTTGGATCAGTTATAAATGGCTGAAAATCACCATTTCCCTTCTGTTGCTTGTGTTCCTTGGGACATTTGTGCTACCCTGTGAAAGCAGTCATTAAACTTGCCCTGAAGGCAGCAGCAGGAGGAGCACATATGGCAGTAGAAACTTTCTGGGGGGTGCTAAACTCTCACAGAGCTCCTATCTTTGAAAAAACACCTTCCAAGAGTCATGGCTCCCAGTCACATCCCTGTGCCTGCTCTCAGAGCTGAAAAGAAAATAGCAGATCCACTGTCACAAGCCCTGGGGCTGTTGGGCCAAAATGAGCCAGGTCAGCTTGAAACCAGTCAAGGGAAAAAATACTGCTACAATGAGGGGCTGTAGGTTAGGTGATCCTAAACTTCTTTGGGGAAGACATGGCTGAGATTAATTCCCTTAAACAGGACACCATTTCTGGCATTCTTTGTATTAGTAGTAATCTTTTCTGCTGTGATGAAGCACCCTTATTTCTGTGGCTCCAAACAGAATTGTGTGTTACAGTGGTCACCTTTAGAGTGATCAAGAGATGTTCAAAGACGGACTGTAGGAACAGAGCCTCTATATGCTGGGATTGTGTCCAGTATATCTTCCAAATTTAGGCATTTTGAGTGCAGCTTTGCCCCTACATCATACTGTCTGACTGCCTTTCAGAAATCTTTCTTCTGAATTTGCCCAACTCCAAGTTTGATCCCGTGCTTACTTTTGGTATCCACAATGTTGTGTAGCAAAGATGCCTGGAGAAAGTGCTCCCTGGTGTTAGGGATAAGATGCCTTCTTCTTGCTTGTTTTGCTGCCTGATGATATCAGTAGGTGCCTACAACTTTCAGGCTAGGAGACAGTGATTAATTCTTCTCCATTTGTCTTCCCCATGTCACTCATGATCTCTGTCTGTATCTCCTCTCTCATATCCTCTCATGGTCTGAAAAGTCTCAGACTAATTGCAAGGAAGATGTTTCTTCCTTTCCATATATTGCCTGAGATGGACACAGAGGTTGCTTGAGGTGTAAACAACTAGCAGTACAGCATCATTATCCCATATGTATATATATGTGTGTGTGTGTGTGTGTGTGTGCTTGCTCCCCACTTCCACCACAGTGACTCCTGCTGTTCACGTTGCTGTTTTGAGCAAAACCGGTGAGGCTATTTCAGGTGAGTATGGTCTTTGTTTCTTTCTCATTCACTACAGAACTTGCCCTGTGTTTCTCACAGAAACTCAGTAACGCTCTGAACCAATGAACAAAAAAGTAGACCTGAGTCTGTACAAAACAGGAGAAAAAAACCTGCTTTTCCCAATATTTCAGAGCATTGGTCTGAAAATTAAAATATTTAAATGTACCTTTTGTTTTTAAGTATTGTTTATGGAATATAGCAATTATGAACAATATTTCGATTAACATTTCAGTTGCCCTCTGCATCATCACACATGAAAATATATTCGCCTTTGTGTAAATAGACATATATAGACATATATAAAGTAGTTGAGACACAAATTCAGAAGCTTTGGTGTGAAATCAATTCCTCTCATGATCTACATTTGAAGTGTAGCTCTTACCTTGCATCTATTTGCCATTTTGTGAAGTGCTAAGATGCTCCTGTAGTGTATATGAGCTTATTTCCATCACACATGGGTATTGATACGTACAGCCTCCTGCAGCATGGAATGTAAACCCATGAATTTTTAAAATGGTTTAAGCTATATATATTTAAATATTAATGAAATTAAATTCTGATCACTTTGGCTGGTGAAACCTCTAAATCTTTAAAAGGAAGTTTCCTGAAAATACTCTGACATTTGTAGGAATCTTTGCCTGTCTGAACTTTTAACAGGGGAGTACTTGGTCAAAACATTTTTATTTCAAAAATTTATAAAAATTGGAAAGTTTCTGGTAATTCTGAATCCAACCCTATTTTGGAGACTAAAATTAAAGATACTTATGCATCTAAATAGATGGCCAGTTTTCACAAGTACTGATCTACTTCATCTCTCCTCAACTCAGTCACCTTGTACCAAGACACCTATTTAGAAGCACCACATATATTTCAAATGCTTTCACTTCACCAGCTGTGTTAGAAGAAAGTATTTATCTCACCATCTCAATTTTTAACCTTTACAGAACAGTTAATAGTTACTCACTTCACAGAACCTTTATGGATGAATTAGTGTGTAGAAAACAATTAGCATATATTACATAATTTCATTACTTCTGCTATCACTGCTATCTCTGTTCCTGCTGATATTTGTGCATGAACTCAATTTGGTTTAGTTTTTGCTTGTAGCATTTGCATGGCTAAAATAACACAAAATCTGGGCATTCTATGTCTTTTTTGTTCAGTAACATTTATAGCATAATTCCAGCTTCTGCGTTGTTTTGTTGCCACAAAAAGACCAGAAATGTAAGAAAAATTTGGGAAAAGCACAATAATGACTATCCCAAATGTTTACTCGGGAGACAGAGAGACCAAAGGGCACCTTGGAAACGTCATTTGAGAGGACATGGGGCAGCAACCGTTCGCTTGCTTCTTGCCCTGAGAGTAGCACACTGTGTTGTCCAGATCCATAGGCTCAAATGCAAACATCAAGACAAAGTTATCTAATTAGCAGCCTCAAAATTGCCTCTGGCTTTTATATGTTGTTTTTGTCAGGCTTGGTTTTGCATAGGAGTCTGCTCTGTTTGAAAGACTATAATGAAGGTGATTAAAATGATTCATTAACATTGTGCCTGTTTGAGCAAACAATCCAAACATTTCTATATTCCCCGGTATCTAGCGCAGTGATCTTCACACAAATGTCCAAAGGTCTTTTAGCTTTTTTATTTTTTCCACAGCTTGACTTTAATTAATGTTTCATGTGCAAATTTATATACAATTACTGTGCCAACTGACTAGCTTTCAATTTGATTTGGATTCTTTGGGAGGAGGAGAGGGAAAATATCCTCAGAGCTCATAACAGACCATACATTTAAATGAATACTACAATACTACAATAGCCTGTAAGTCTATCTGGTGTCTCTAGCCATACCATCTACTCCACTTTGCTTAGAGGTGGCCTCTACAGGTCCCCGCTTGGTTCCTTCTAAAGAGAAAGGGACACATGAGGTGACAGTCAGAGGATTAGTTTGTATTTTGCTATGAAAGCAGAGTAAAAAAGGATTCCATTTTTGATCTGAGTGCCTTGCTATCATAAATCTAACATTTATTTTAAATTTCATCTTAAAAGCAGTTAGGTTTTTGGATACCAACACTCTCCTCAGGAAAGCCAAACGATTTCTAAAATTGGTGGGACTGTGCAGTTAATTTCCAGCCTAAATTTACTTATGGCCAATGTCAAAGGTGGTTACTAGACGCAGGGGTTGGAAGATTTGTTAGAAGAAAAACAGAGGTGGATATGTTAAAGCTATATGGTTTTTGGATGAACATTCTCTAGATCTGCATAAATAATTTGGCTATGGACACGTAAGTCCTACCCCGCAGCTTTAAAAAGCGCAGCCACAATAGGGAGATAATGCTTGTATCTCCACAACCCTATTTTCCTTAGTATTTTCAAATCATGAGTACAACACTCCAGATAGCATTTCAGGAGGATTAAAAATCTGATTTTTTTTTTTTTTTTAATGCAGTACTTATATATGTCTATGGAAAACCCTTCTGAAGAATGGCTCCAATGCTTCCTGGGGCCCTGGAGCTTTGCCCACCAAGAAGTGCTGCTTCTGAAAAGGAAGGGCAGCCTTGATAGCACTTTAAATATGAAACAAGATTTTGACAACACAGCTGTACTTAGCCCATGAACTAGCTTTCATATTTACCACAGAGCCCTGTAATTTGTGGACTGAGAGCTATTTACTTCTTTTAAAAATAAAACTCAGCAGTGAAAACCCTATGTGAAGAAGAGAAGATGCCAAAATCAAGGACTGTGGCATGCCTGGGTCTTCTGCATCGATGTGATGGGTGCTGCTACTTTCTTGCTGTGCTTAGCAGCCCACATGGATGTTTCTCAATGGTGTTTCAGCTACCCAGACTTGGATGCTGAAGAGGAACGAGGGCTGAGAAAGGACAGTCAGTGTGCTGGAAGCACGAGAGCAGAGCTGCGGGGTTAAAAGTAATGATAGGGCTGAGAGGAAGACAGCACAAGAGGACTTTGCATACTCCTTGTGACCTAAGACTGGTATTGCACAACAGGCCAAGGAAGCCCTAGGCAAGACAAAAAAAGCCAGTTTGTATGCGGTTGCTAGGAATATGGTAGTGAAACAAGTGAGTTGGTCATGCAAACAACTTGTTCTACAGAAAGCAAACAAAAGAGAAAGTCTGGTAGAGTACAACAACTGTGACTGGAAATGAGACACCTGGATTCTTTTGGATTTGCTCTGGTTCAGTCAATGCAGCAGATAAACAGTTAATGCCATTACAGAATAAATGGCAATCAAAAACCAACAGGAAAAGGCCATCACTTGCCATAATGTGAGCAAAACTACTGCAGTGAACGTCCTCCCTGCTGGGAAGTGGCAACACCAGATAAAAGTAATTGAAAAAAAAGAAGTATTTTGGAAAAAACCTCTTCCTGCCCCAAATACATTTCTTCCTGCTGGAAATTTTTGAAGTCCAGTTATTACTGTTTAGCCAGGTTTGTTCACAGGAAAAACAGAGGATGATGGAGCTGAAGAAATTCTCAGCCTGTACAATGCTCATAAGTCCCACTTTAGAGTTTGTGGATCCCTTGTGTAGTGAAGCCCATGGAGTCCACCATAGGGAGAAAACAGTAGAGGGAGACACTTAGCAGGCTGCAGAAAGGGTTAAAAGTGGTCAGTTCATCACTCTTCTGTGTGGTGCCTTGGAAGTTTTCACAACACCAGATGTGCGAAAAAAAAAGAAGAAAGCAAGCACACTGAACACCAGTAGACATCCTGGTGCCCTGGAAGCAGTTAAATTAACACCCAGCAGGGACAAATTTGCAGCTTTGGGAACAAGCTTAAAGTTAGTCTGTTTTCATTCCTGGAGTGAATTTGCAAGTGTATGACAGTGAAGTACAGCCTGGGAAGGAGAAGGCAGCTTTGGATTAAGGATGGATAGCCAGAATTTGCTCCCACCCTCCCTCTTCTCACTCTGTTTTGCACTGAGGCTGTGAAGCTCCCAATACTTCTGCTAATCCCTCTGTTTTCCCATGTCTTTTACCAGTTCCAGTAGGAAAAAAAAGTAATTCTTTTTTTTTCCCCCATTCTAGCTGAAACCAGACAAGACTGGAGTCACCCCAGCAAAACTTGCTTTTGCTAGGATTGCAGTTAACAATCCTTCGGAGAAATCTAGTTCTGCAATGGATAAAGTTGGATGCTTTTCTAACCAGAACCAAAGCACTAAATCCTTTAGTCATTCATCACGCAGTTGGAGCCGGGCTATGGCCCGGCTTGCAACCACTGCAAATTATAGAAAAGACTGGAAAAAGAAAAGTCTCTGAGAGTACATCTAACCCATCTTCAGAGAATTACAGAAAGCCCTCAAAGTCCCTGTCCCTCTTACAAGTTACACAACCAATTGCCTCCACAAAAATACCATCCTTCCTCATTTTCACACCTTAGTCTTTGCAAGTATTTTGGCATCAGTCAATCACAGGGGACTTTTCAACCAAGGTGGACTACACAGCTTCTTACGAAGACCTGAAAGGACCATTCAATTTCCATCATTCTTCCTCATGTATATCTTTGGCAAGGCAGGAAGAAGTGTCAAATCTTGAAACAGGCTTCCCAGGTAGGTGGTGGATGCCCCAAGCCTGTCGTGTTTAGGAGGTATTCGAACCTGCTTTAACTTTTGGTCAGCCCTGAACTGGTCAGGCAGCTGGACTACATGACCATTGTAGCTCCCTGCCAACTAAACTATTCTATTTATTCTATTCCGTTCTGTTTTGTTCTATTCTATTCTACTCATGTTGGTTATTCAATGGCTACACTTGCAGCTGTAGATGGTAGAGAAATTGTAGGGTTTCCTGAAGTTGAAGAAAATCAGAGAACTTCTTGTATTAGTTGTTTTCCAGTGGGGCAAATATGCTGCTTATTCTGTCTCCCTGACTGATGGAGACTGGCAGCCTGAAATATGTAGTGCATCCTTTCAACCAGCAATTTGAAGGGCTCAGGGCTGCATTTCTTGCCCTGTCCTGAAGACTTCCTGCAGACGCTTTGGGAACTAACTACTGGAGACAAAGCCCTTAGGCCCCTTCACTTATTCCTGGTATAGGATACAGAAATAATTAGTTTTTAAGTGTTATCAGTCTTCTACTCTCCCCTTTGAGAAGATTGCAGGTGCTTGTCCCCTGTGCATCAGTAGCTCCTATTCTGCCCCATTTTCTCCCACACTATTTCCCAACCTTAGATCCCCTCTCCTCCTCTGTCTGCACCCAGACTTACTCTCAGATTTCTCCTCTGAAGCTCCCAATCCTTCTCCTTTGTTTCGTCTCATCCAAACTCAATTTGAACTCTGTACTACTGCCTTCTAGGCTTCTTCCTACCCTCAGACCCTCACTCTTCCTGCACTTTACTCCTTCACAACCTTCTTTCGCAGTCTTCATCCACCCCATCACAATTGCCCTTCTCTGGATCCAGTCTCACCTGGCTGTTTCTTTCTCTTGCACTAAACTTTCTGCTCCCTGACTCTCCCTGTCCTGTCCTTCCACACACAGACTCCCTCTTGCATCCAGTTGTTCACCTTCCACTCCTTCTCCAGCCACCCTGGTAGCTGAGGTTCCCCAGCATCTGTCACGTGAGTTAACAACTTGCTGTCGCTGGCAGAAGCAATCCCATCTCTGCTTCTGGCCTTCAGCTATGTGCTCCCACCACTTCCCTTGTGCCAGTGTTGGCTTTGCTGACCCCACAAGGTGAAGAAAGTCACTAGAAGAGGAGAAAACCTACACAGAGAGAAAAAGGATAGTTTTCTGCTAGTTTTGTGAGAGCTCAGAAAAGTGCCAGAGCTGGTGCCAGAGGGAGTGGAGACAGGGCTGGGTTGGGGGAGGACTTCTTGTCCCTTTCTGAAGCTTCCAGCCTCTACATCAGCTCTCCCATCCCATGAAACCTCACCTAAGAGCATCCAGAGCCCTTGCCCTCCTCTTCTTTCACCATATTGCCATGCAATTCAATGCTTTATAGTTTCAATCTGCACATGTATTTCAGGCAGAGCAGCACAGCTCATGGGCGCTAAGAGTCTCCTTCAGAGAGGTTATCCCTCACATTTGTGTCTCGCTCAGGTACTCTGAGCTGCACCTTCCTCACTGGTTACACAGAAAGCTTAGGGGGTTAACATTAAATACAGATATCTGGTATGACAGAGAGGGATAAATATCCCTTCTTTTACTCAATTCCTTTTTACCAATTCACTGGGTCTGTTTCAAATCCAGACTCTGTCAGAGGATTTCTCTGCAATGATAAACCCTTATCCAACAACTCCAATGATTGTAATGGCTTTGAATGACATCTTCCTCCTCTCTTTCCCCAAATACACAAGAATATATAAAATATACAGTAACATTTCCTTCGTCTCAAGGTTTGGCTGGCTTCCTTATTTAGATTATAAATTCTTCAGGGCAAAAACTGTCTTTTACACTGTGTGTACATTACCAGAAACAGGCATGCAGCAAATGAAGCAGGCAGATGGTTCTGGAATAGTTCTGTTGGAGCATCTGGCTGATTTTCTGGATCAGCATCACATTCAAATGGTAAATTCACCCGTGAAAACTCACATTAAGGGAACATTACTAGGTCTGTTCCGTCTTAACAACAGTCATCTGTGGCCTGGGGCAGGTCTCTACCATAAAAACACCAGCAGTAAAGGTGGCTGAGTGGAGGAATAAATATTTGCCATTAAAATATTCCTTCATTTTGAACCCCTAGAGAGACAAATTACTCTGACTGAGCACTCTTGAGCACTTTTGGGAATTAATAGGAAAACTCTAGGGAGAGAAATAGTAGCTGGGGCTTGTAAAAATTTTTTTGTTCCTTGACTTCTTGAGGTATTCATAAATTGCCTACAAACAAGTAAAAACTTACAGGAAAGGGTTTTTCACCATGCCAGCTCCAAATGGCTGTGGAATTATATTGGTTTTTCCAGGCCGCCTTTCCAAAATCCCTGCAGGAAGTTGTGTCAGGGCTTGACTCTGGCCTCAAATGCTCAAGCAGCAATAGCAGGAATCCTCATTTCAACCAGGTAAGAAACCCTTGCAGATACCATAGCTTTATAGACAAGTTCACAGGTCAAGATAGACTAACTTGCCTATTAGCAGAGAACCAGACCTGAAACATCCCTGGCCCCTTTCTTTCTGGTCAGCATGAAATCTTCACAGTTCCTTATCCCATTCTTGCCCTGCTAGACTTTCTTTCCTGTTAATCTAATAAGCACAAAGTCGTGTCCTGCATTTGGTTATGATTCCTTAATTTACCCTACTACCTCAAGCCTGTAAACTGTACTCTTAGCCACCAGCACTGTGGAACTATTCACTTGCCATTTTCTCCTTGGAGCCATCATCATCATCATCTCCTGTGTACACACCTTGTCCCTCTGCTTTCCTTCCCCAGCCTCTGTCTTCCAGATGGCCGTGGAGTAAAACCAGAGGAGTGAAGCAGGTAACAGCCTTACTGTACCTCCTGTCTCCAACAGCATGTTTTTCCCTCACAGACAAGACAGCTGACTTGGTCATGAAGGGCCTCTTGGATCACTGCTGTCCTCAAATCAACATTTCTAGACCTGCAGGTAGATAGAAGTTCATATCTATCAAATTCCTTCCATAAAACCCATTTTATCTTTGTTCTTAAAAAAACCAGCTCAACGCTGTTCCTTTGAAACAGGTGACATTTTTAATCTGAGTTTATGCAGTTCTTCATAGGATGATATTTTGCCCTATCAGTGGATCTCCCAGGCACTTTCACAATGCTAATAAATAATAAATAAGACTTCAAGTGTGCTGACATTAGCAAATAACTCATACGGGCAAGCGCAATGATGGTTTTCTTTGGTACCTTAATGAAAGCACCTTCAAAAAGCAGTTCAAAAGAGACTTCAGGAACTTTATCATCTACTGTCCAAATCCCCTAACCCAGAAGCATTTGACCATGACTAACAATCTACTATTCTTCCAGTGTAAATGCTTTATGCGAAGAGTTCAACAAACCTTACGGAACTGGGAATGTCCCTGAAATTCTGAGTTACAATGTCCTCAGGGACTGACTGTCCACAGTGTGACTGTCTAGGTATTTTGTTCAGCAAACTGAGCATGAATGATGTAAAGCACTACCAAGATAACTGTCTGTCAGGACAACACAGGAACTTATGACATTTTCTCTCTGGTTTCATGTTCATAAATCAGCTGTGACCCTGCAACAGATGGTGGTACTGGGACATACTGAAGTTTTTATACAGATTATTTAATTCAGAAGTCCTTGCACAAGGGAATGTGACCAAAATGGAGCTATCAATAAAAGCTGTCATCCAAATATTATTTTTATAGAGAGCATTGAAAGAAGGTCACATTGTTATTTTCTTACACCATGGAAGAGTTTCTATTATTACAGATTCCAACAGCCTGGAATTGTTGTTATTTACAATCTCAGTTAAATTCAAGTCCTGGTTTGTACCAATTACCATACGCCATTCTAAGTTTTCTCTCTTCCTTTCACAAATATTTGCAAAATAATTCCTTCACACTTGAAAACAGAGAGATTGCTTCACCAAAATGTGTTCTTCTTTTCTTCTGTAATGGTAAATACAAAGGTCTAGGAAAATACTGTTTTGATGTGAATCATTTAAAGAAGCCACATTTTCTTTGAGAAATTTCAGGGGCTAAATTAAAGATGTAAATTACTGACCAGGAGTGAATGGTAACAAGAGTTTCTATATATCTGCACTTTCAGAAAAGACACTAGATCTTTTGCTCCGGTGCTTCTTCCTCACATAGCACTCTAACTATCTGACAGTTCAACATATACTTTTTATTGAATCCATATACTGCCCATGCTTTAAAACAAAAAGGTAAAAGGTCATATCCTGCTGCTTACTCTGCTACTGTAAGTCCAATTACACTGTTCTGAAATGAAATTTCTCTGGCTTTACATTGGAGAAAATGAGAGGAGAATCTGTTTCAGCACCTCTACAGAGCTGCCAGGCTAGTTGAAATACCATCTCTATCACCTGGAGATATTTAAGAGTGATGAATACATATCAATTAAGCTCTGGGCATTGGAAAGGTTGTTGTAAAGGAATGGTCTGCAAGGGGGGTCAGCACTTGGAGCTCCTCTGTGGTGGCATATCCTGTGGTGCAGTGCTGCTCTGTGGCTTTTCTCCAGCCAGATGCAGCCATGCTGTGTCCCTGGGGCATGGACCACTTGGATGGCCATTGGCAAAATAGAAAGCCTTCCTGGAGAGAGCATGAGGCAAGAGGCATGTACAGGGAATACATGCTTGGAGCTGGTACCAGAGAAGAGACTGCTTAGTATTCAGTAGGAAGGAAGACTGGTTGGATTTAAAAAGGAGCCTGTTGAGACCTTGTGAAGAAAATTATCTAAGGCATGCTCCAATTAGGGTAAGTAATGGAAAACACCACCCACCCACACCACCCCCCAAACTGCAACTAATCACAATTCCCGGGTTATTGAAAATGAAAATAGAGGAGTGAAAAAGAAGAAGATGACTACATGCTCAAAGCATTCTATAGGAACAGGGACTAACAAGGACCTCAGCTTTGCACAAGCAAACACTGTTGTCGTTTGTAACTACATAGATGCTTCCAAAGCCTTAAAAATAGGGACTACTGGTTGTTCATGTAAAGTGGGGGGTGAAGCTCTCACGACCCCTTGTGCTAGCCCTGTCTCCAAAGCCAAGACTAAATAGGACACGCCCACACGTAGCAGATGGAGTGGCCTTGTTCAGTTAGGGTTTCTGTTCTCATGAGCTCAGCCTTCTATTCTCCCTTCCCTTGAGCAAATGAAGTTGAATAAAAACAATTGGAGAAAAATTCAGCTCTTTTTCTTTTTTTTTCTTTTTTTAATTCTTCGCAAAAAACTAATAGATCTTATTGAACAAGTCTTATGTCTTATCAAAAGCTTTCAAAAATGTGTGCGGAATTTCTTAGACTAGTTAAAAACATTGAATTTTTCATTCAAAAACCTTAAGTCTTACTTCGAAGCATCCTTCACTGACTGCACTAAATTTCCTCACAAGGGGAAAGCTAGACTTCAAACTTTTACCCAAGCCCAGTTACAGATTTTCAGCTCAGGTTCTGTATAAGTATTGCAAACCTGATTATACCTGTGCAGAATTTGGAGCTTCTAATTATTCCCTAAACAAAGAGAGTGTTGAATTTCTATGAGATTTTTCATGACTATGTGTATATTGCATTCTAATAGACAATGCAAAGGAATCTTTCCCATAACAAAGGAGAATAAAAGAGAGAGGCAAAAAACCCCTTCATTCAGATCAATCTTCCAGGAAACTAAGATGGTTTCCATCATTTTTATGACTTTTCCCTAGAGGCAAAAGACATCTAATTAGCAAATCCCACTGTAAGTTTCTTTCAATTTGACACAAAGGGAATATGACAAGTAGAGAGATTATAAGCCTTACATTTCCAGTTAGCCAGCTTGGACTGATAAAGCCAAGTTCAAATGGGTTTTGAGGATCTTAAAGCTTGGGGAGTAAAAACCCAGAGGATGAGCTGGTTCTCTAAAAATGTGAACTTACAGAGTTTTAGTCAGTGATACCTGATGGCAATGTCACAGCAACCCTTTATGAACATACACTCACATTACCAGCTACAAAGCATTCCAGCAAGTTCTGAGATGGTCCTTACTGCGCACAACTACAATGATCTGAGGAGGAGCTGAATTATACCAAGAAGAATCAAACCTTGATTCCTCATGAAGAAATAGACCATCAGTAAAATAAATATTAATCATGAAGTTAATTAGTAAATGCTGGTAATTAATCATGCATTACTGTTAATGATGTGTAGGAATCCTCAGAAGTGGGAAATGATCCTTCAGGAAAGCAGACCATGCAGCCTAAATGAGCTGATGTCCCCATTGCTAAAATCAGCAGCAGTCAACCCACAAGGTTGCTTTGACCTTTGTTATCTTTATTGGAAGATAATACTGGAGGTGCCTCCTCTGCCTCTGATTTAATATTCAGACTTATGGGAGAAGCGGGCCCTGACCAAGGGGTTGGTGGGCTCTTGCAGATGTGCAGGCAGGCACTAAAGGAGTCCACAGAACTCATAAATACTGCAGGTAAACAGTTATGGTCAAACTTTTCAAAAACTCTGTAATTTACAGACCAATTGTATTTCTAAGTTTTGTTCCAGCAGCTACAAAATACTGTGCTGCGAGAGACCTAATTGATTTTCTGAACTTCATCGGCACTTTGGAAAAACTGCTAAAGATCTCTAAAAAAAAATCCAGTTATCTCTCTAGAGCATAGAAAAAACAGTGTTCTTGCTGCAAAGGCCCTGTAATGTGGGTCTACAAAGCTTTCAAGCTTCTCAGATGTGCTGTGGGTCAGGTAGCCACATCCTGCAGACACAACTGTGTAAAGTGGTCAGATGACAAGAAACTTCAGAAAATTAGTTTGCAGAAGTCTGTGATGACAGGCAAAACTCCTTCCTTGATGTAATATCTAAAATTTGGCACTCAGCAAAGTTCACTTAGGACAAGTTTCCTAAGCCAAAAGATCTCATGGCTGCACAGGTGAGAGGCCCTGCTACACTCATGGTAAATCTTGCAAGTACTACTAGGGCCGAGGTGCCAAGTCCCATCTAGTTGGCCTCCCTGAGCAGCAGCCCAAGAGGACACAGAGCAAGGAGCTAACATTGCCTTCAAGCAGAGTTGCTCTCAATGTTTTTATTTCTTTCCAGAATGTGACCTTGCAATTTTTTTCAGAAAACAGTAGTGTTTGCAGAAGTCCTGCCTGTCTCCCCTGTGCTGACAGATTGCTGGAAGGTTTATCATGGCTGAATGAAGGAACAGTTAAAATTCATCTGCCCGCCAGCCCATTAAGAGAATGGGGAAATGCACCTAAGAAGGGAGCACACAGTAGCCCAAGAACAGCCAGCTCCCACAAACCAGCAAAACTGTGCTTGCATCCTGCCAACACTCATTCTCCAGCATCTTTCAACAAAGCAACTTCTCAAACCTAGCCGTAGGTTTCACCTGGTACCTCTTGCTAAGGGATTTTCTGTTGGAGAAAATCATGGTTATTTGGTCAGGAAATTTAAAAGAATTAAAAGTAGAAAGGTGTGCAGGCATACAACTATATTTACTCTTTTTAAAACAGGCTGTTCACCCAAACAGTTTGGTGAAGTAACTCCAGTTCTGAATGATTAATTCACAGCGTTACTTCTCTCGGACTCCATGGAAAATGTAGGCTTTCATTTTTCAGTAGTTTCTCATAGCTGTTTTTACATCCACAGATGATCTCCACACCTATATTCTGATTTCATATCTTCAAATGTGTTGAGCCGAAGTCCCACTGAAACTACTCAGAGTTGCTTAAATGTCCAAAGGTCAAATATGTTTTACTTGTTTTGCATCTGGTTTCTAGATTCTAGAGTACAGTGAGATTGCACATTCTAACTTTGATTGGCAGGTCTGAAGCTTGGGATCTGAGACTTGGGTGTACAGGGACTTGGCATAGCATAACTAAGCTATAAAAGCAGATTTTGTCAGATCACTGTCTTATGATAACACAGTGGGAGCTGGCCATGTGGTATATAATTGTAGACATTTCTGTGGCAACCTTCTCCTTCATATCTAAGCATGTATTTTATCCACAGAATATTCCCAGAACTGTGATGGGCATTTATAAAGCTCACAGATAAGTCTGATTTTCTTTGCCAAACAGATAGCAAATGTGCAAACAATATTTTTTGTCATATCAGTCAAAATATATCTAAAAAGAGAATTTCCTGACCCTGCCTCCCTGAGAAAAATGATGGTAAAAAATTAACATTGTAAAATACATTATCTAAGATAACATAGGAATTCATTAAAATTTTGACTTTCAAAAGAGCCTAAATTTTTGTAAGCTAGAAAACTTAGATAGGAGTCCAAAATAAGCTTGCATCTGCCCTACTATCTCACCTTTCTGACAGGTATCTACATAATATATAGCACTGACACATTCATTCCATTGCATTAAGCACGTGTTTCTTGAAGTTTTTCTAAACATGCATTCATGATACACCTGAATAGGTGCTAAACGCGCCATCACCAGCTGGGCAGAAGTGTGTGCTGAGAGGGTCATTAACATCTCTTGGAGGAATGAGGCCAGGCAGGAAAAGCCTTTTACTAGTTGGACCAGAATGATTCTGTAACAGATATGGAGGAATTTGCCGTTTGCCTTACCTGTCGATGCTGCTGAGAGACTGGATACTGCAAACCTGAGATTTGCTGGCTTTGTTGCATTTTCTGAAGCATCATTTTTTGCTGCATTGCTAGGGTTACATTAGGCGGCCTCTGAAGAGACTGGTTTGGGAGAGGTTGAGCAGGTTGTGACTGTGGCTGTTGTTGCTGCTGCTGCTGCTGTGGCTGTTGCATGGAAGTTGAACCCTGTGCCTGCTGGGTGTAGTGCAGAAGGGCAGGCTTGTTTTGGGAACCCAAAACTGAAGGCATCTGCTGGTTTGTTTGCTCTGAGTTAAAGTGAAACAAAGGCTTTGTGTTGCCATGATGCTGCTCTAGAGGCGGCTGAGAGCTGTTAATAAAGTTCCTGTTGAGGTCCTGAGGCTTTTGTTGCATGATTATATCCATTGGATTGCTCTGGGGAGTGGTTGGTTTATAAACATAGCTGTTCATCCCTTTTGACTGGTTTCCATTCACTGGTACCCCAAGCATTGCTGAGCTTTGTGGGCTGAACTGCTGCTGGCGAAAAGAAGGACTGGGGATTTTCTCTTGCACAAAGGGTCCAGGGGAAGGTCCTGATGGAGACAGCGTGGACCAGTTGGCTGTCTGGTTCTGCTGCTGCTGTTGCTGCTGAATCAAGGCATGCTGCTGCCGGTTGGCTGCGATCTGTTTGAGCTGCTGTGCATGAGACACCTCTTGCCAGTTGGGCAATGGCCGACTGGACGCAGAAGAAACCTGTGATACCTGTGTTTGATTCTGAGGCACCGAGGGGATGGGTGAAGAGGTGGACATGGCAGTGGTGGCCATAGTGAAGGCTGAACCTGTAGAAGAAGGCCTCATCTGTGGGGAGCCCACAGGAGCCTGATTCATGCCTGGTGCATATTCACTTTTTATCACCATCTTATCCATCTGCAGAGATCTCACAGGGCCCCTCTGGCTCTGCTGCCCAAGGTCAATGTTGAATGGTTCGTCTTGTTTTATCGTGGCATTTATCATATTCTCTAGCTCAAGATCACTCATTGGTGGCACTGATATGTTAGTCAATTCATTAAACAGTTCCTGAAGCTCAAGATCCATCATTTGGTCCCACGAGTCTTCCCCATATCTATTAGGGAACATGTTCTCATGGGATGTCTGGCCGTCTAAGTGTTTGCTGCAGGACATTGTTTCTCCTGGTTCTTTCTTTACCTCTTTCAAAGTCATATTAAACATGCCATTCCCACTAGCATGTGTATTGTTTGCTAGGCTGCTGGCTTTCCTTTGTGATCCTTGCCCCACAGTCATAGTTCCTGACATTGACTGGCTTTGGCAATTGTTAACATGTTGTCCACCTTGTCCCACTGCGATATTGTCACCCACTCTTATCCTCTTAATGTCAAGGAAAGAGCTCTCTGAAACACCATTGGGCCTCTTGTTGTTGACAGGTGACAGATTTACCACCAACTTTCTCTTCAAGGAGCCTTGGAGCTGAAAGAAGCAGAGACAAAAAGAATAATCATTAGATAACACTGAAGAAACAATCCATAGTCCAGTTGCTTGAAAGGCAACAGGCAAGTAAGTATTGCTTAGCTCATAAAGCTTCTCCTGGCTTTTTCAGTCAATGAAACTGCAGAACTGCAGAAAAATATGCTCTAAGTGATGAATCTCCCTGCCATCACCAGCCCTGCCACCAGCATCTTTCAAGCACTGCTGCCTCTTGTTGATCACAGATCCTCTTCCCCTCCCCATGATGGATTATTTCCCAGAGATGTATATTAATATATTAAGCCCTAATTATTTATGTTCTGAAACATCTGCCATAAAACACACATAACACTGCTCTGACACCTGTAACTCTATTTCCTTTTTCTTGGATATTTACAGCAATACTTTAATTTGCTCACTAGCCCTGTGGGCCTACTGAAGGAAAAGAGGTTCATGGCTCTATCTACCTGATTTACTCTCATCTGCTGTGGTTGTATACACAAATTCCCACTCCACACACAGAAAACAGAGATGTCAATCCCATGAGCTGAAAAGTTTGGACTTAGTGCATATGTCCTAATAAGATGCTGATGCCCTCAAGAAGAGTTGCTTCGAACATTATTCATAAAAGAACAGATCACTTGAAAAAGGGCAGCTGTCCTATATTTAGCTCTCCACTTTTGATTGTAGAGGTCTTTTCTAACCTTAATGGTTCTATGATTCTATGACCAAAGGGGTCACACGTGTGAGCAGCAGACACACACACACACACTCACACACACACAGATGCGCGCATGCAGCCCTCGCTCAGTGCACGGTGTCACTGTTCCAGCTGTGAGCAGTGCCAGAAAACTAAGCAGTGAAACATGGCTCATCTTCTGCCTTTCTGCACCTGGGTAGAAGTGCAGTGGCCCAGGAGACATCAGACAATGCCATCTGACAAATACCTGTGTGTGCCAGTAAGAAAATGGTGCCTGTACAAACTGTGATACCTTGGGAGGCTTTGATGGGCAGAGACAGCTCAGAACTCTAATTTTCCAGTTAAGTCAGGGAGGATGATTTATGAGATCTCCTAGTCACATTATTTGCATCATACTGTTTCATGTACAGAAGTCCATGGGCACATAATACTCTGTTGTGGCCCCCATGCCCCTCAGCTCCAGGCTTATCTATAGGTAAAAGCTCTTCCCAGATAACTCCAGATGTGAACAGTTTTATTCTGATGCAAATACCAATGAGTTGCTTGAAAAGAGATCAACTGAGAAATACATATTTCCTCCATACCCACCTATCCTTCCATTGCATCAGAAAGTCACTGAATTTAGCCCTTAAAATAAAGTTTGTAATTTCTCTCTCTGACATTGAAAATTTCATCTCATATCTCAAGTTAAGTTTCCAGCATAGCTTTTGAATCACAGATTCACATTTTCATTTTGTAAGGACAGACATGTTGGTGCCTATTTGTACAGACTGTGTGCCTTCAAGAGTAACTAATTGTCACTAGGTGTCCCTCAGGGGGGAGAGGTTTGTGTGGTCATTGCAAAAGGCACAGGTTGTCTTTGGGTAGCATGTCTTTCTGACACATGAGTCACTGTACTTTCCTTTGGAAAAAAAAAAAAGGTAAGCTGCACTTCCTTTTACCATCATCTTTGCTGTCGGTGTGTTTATTAGAAATCATTCTTGTGTCCCCAAATTCATCTTCCTGGGAAATGGGGAAGTTCCCAGATCATCAGAATACATGACTTGGCAGCACATTTTGCTTTCAGATTTGTTGCTGACAGAAAGACTGAACAGATAATGAAAAATATATTCTCTGCATATGTATACGCTTTAATGTGGTTAATATGACTTTCTGAGATAATATCAGTTTGCTTGACATTTTGAAGCAGAGGGAGCTGTTTAAAAAGTCTCTGCATCTTCAGGGCACCTGCACCAGGCTTTCTCATACATGTAAAAATGCAGATGTTACACTGGGCTTTGAATAGCAGCTACTTTTCTCCTGCATTTGAAGTATCTTCTAGCAGATAGCAGGGTGAGCTGGGGGAGCAGATAGGGCTGAGCTGGGAAGTGGTTTGCTACACACAAGTCAGCAGCAGAGCCAGGCAGAGCTCCATGGTCCCCAGACACATCCCTTAACCAAACACTCCCTCCCTCGACATGGGCTGGAGGACTCCTGGTTTCATGACATCTGCTCTGCTGAAGTGCCTCCCAAAAGGGGCACTGCGTATTTCTAAAGAAGAAATCACAAGTGCTAACTTATCACATCTCCTCAAAACCTTGAACATAGCCCTTGGAATGTTGACAACACTGTGATCAACAGATGTTCCCACATTAAAGCAAAAATAAGAGTGAGCGAGGCTGCAAGGTGCAAGGGAGTCTCAGGGGACTTCATTGATGCTGCTAAAAAGGTCCTGATTTCACATCCCCCATGAGTTCAAGATATGGAGAGCAAGGGCATGGGAAGGATGTGAGCAGCCCACAGGGATGAAGCCTTCTCTGCCTCCTTGCAGTGAGCCGTTGCCAATTATATATCGAGGGGTTTGCAGGGGAAGGGTCTGTGTTTGTTCAGTGAGACAAGCAGTGTCCATCACAAGCCTCTCTGTCTCACTACTTCATTTGAACTCTGCCTTCGAAGGGACACTGCTGCCCCAGCATTACATGTGTTTTGTTTTTTTTTTCCAGAAGGGAGTGGACCATGGTTCCATCACTCAAATCTTTGCAGTTTTCTAACAATCACATTTTTTAACTACTGATTGGAAATCACTACTCAAGCCCTTTTTCCCCAAGCAAAGCACAGACTCTTCAGGTGGACAAAAAAAAGAGAACTTGCCGGATTTCAGGCTCCACCTCTTCCAATTTGCAAGTCAGGATTGATTTGGGTCAGTAAATGTAAAGCAAAAGTTCCTATAACACACATAGAGACACATTCCTCTGATCAAACAGGCTTGCGATTACACATCTCTTAACTGCTTGAACTGCATAATACTGAAAGGCTCTGTGATGGGAAACAAGTGACATGACAGTAAGTGGGAGAGGACAAAGCCCTCCATACCCAGCTCCATCCCACAGGTCGTTGTGTAGCACTGAATGAACCATCACAGAGTACAGGCACTTCCTGGCAGCCTGTGTTATTGTGAGACCTTTTGCTGAGCAGGCTCTGGTGAGTCAGTGTGTGTTCACACACTTACAGCGAGGCAGTGCTGGATGATTGATCTTCTGAAGTTAAAACTGCACAGGCTGAGCCTCTGGAGATCACGTCTGTGAGACAGCCCAGCACTGTTAGTGGCCAAACTGCTTGGGGACGTTAACAGGGGAGGGCAAAACGCTAGAGATGACTTGGTCTAAATGAGCCAGTATGACACTATGTCCTGTGCAGAGGGATATATATAATATTTATAAGTTTTATATTTATAACTTATTCTGAGTCTTAAAGGGATTTAAGAGAGGCAGCTTCTTCTCTAATGCTCCTTGACACCAGGCCAAATCAGCAGGAGATCTACTGAGCTAATACCTAGGGTGCATCAAATCCTGGTAACAAATAATTTCTCTTTTGGGAAAAAAAAATTGCTTCACCTTTCTTTTGGTTGAAGTTTTTTACTAAATGTAAAACTAGAGGATTTTGCTGAAAATTGATTATTTTTTTCTGTCTTAAATTTTTTTCAAAAAATGGAAACAAATGATTTTTTGATTTAAAAGCACGAATTGTCAATGAGAAATTTTAGAGATTGTTTTGTACAAAATATACATTAACAATATTTTTATGACATATTTGATACAATTCTGACATTACTCATGTGAATTCACCTTGCATTCCTTTCCGCAGGGTCTGTTCGATATGGCCAAGAAAAGAATTGTCTGTGTCAGCAGGAAATTGCACAGTCTATCTGGTTTCACTTTCAATGAAAGTCTTATTTTTTTGTGCACTCTATACAGCTTCTGCAATTGGACTTCCTTTAGAATTTTCTTTTTATCTTATTTAACACTGTGTAGAACCACAGTGCTTGACAGAAGTCCTAGGTTAACCATCCAGCACCTAGAGTTTCACAGCTCTCAGGACAAGTGAAAAACAAGCTTGTCCCTCTGACTTGCCCAAGTACCTCCATAGTGCCTGCAGATCTCAAAAAAAAAAATAAATAAAAAAATCCCAGTGCAAATGTTAGTAACACATCTGACTGTCACCTCAAAATATTTATAGCTGGACACTTAAGACTGGACCAAAACACCAAAATGTCCCAAGTAACATATAGAGAAAATACCAGAGCGTTATAGTTTTAAGTCCCCAGTAATCCTTACTAGCTGAATACATAAAAAGAAGATTCCTACCACCTTTGTTCTCCAACTCTCACAATTTCCGACTAAGGTTTGCAGCTTTCTTAGCTTGTGTGGTGGAACAATTGGGACAAAACTCATAAGATGCTACTAACTGGAACCCCATGCGATTGCCACGTTTATGAACCAGGCAGTGTGGCAGCATTAGCGATTCGTGGGCAGTGATACTTCTGATGTTAAAAAGAAACAGCTTTAGATTTTATGCTTTTAACATAGAAGGAGCAGAAAAATCTACTTTAAAAGGTTCCTTTTGAGCTACCTAGACTTTCTCACAATATGTGCTGACTGTATCTATGGCTGCACTGTAAACAAAATCCTTCACGTATCTGGGGAGGCAAAAGGGAAAAGGAATTACAGGAAAAATAAGAAAAATATTCAAACAAGGAAAAGAGGCCAAAAAAAATTCATTCCAAAGGAGGAAAACATGCTGAATGCTACTTCTTATTTATGCTGTGAAAGCACCTTTGCATTGCAGGGTTTGACCCAGCAAGCCATCCCTGGGGCTTAGAGCCTGATCCTGAATGACAGTAACTCTCATTTTCAAAGTAGTGGTTTGCAATGTTTGCTGCCAGTCTTCTGCAGTGTCACCTCCTGCAGTGTCTGTGGCTGTGCCACGCTGGCGAGTGCTTCTGCAGGCAGGGACTGGGGCTCACCAGAGCAGAGCCTCCCTTTTGCAGGCATCCCAGTGTGCAGGAGGACCAGGTGCCTCTCCTTGTTGTCTTACCCCTTCAGCCAGACACAATAGAACAACAGGATGGTTGTGGTGACTCACACTGTGGCCAGCTGCAAAGCCACAGAGGCACCCTGGGGCTGACAGAAGGACAATGAGAGGCCATTGTCCTGAGATGCCACCTCTGGGCCCATCACATGTCCTAATGCCACAATCACACACGCATCCTCAAGGCCCGTTTCTGACTACAGACTCACGAGGGCTCCCATTGCCTCTATTTCTACGTATCTCTCAAAATCTGGTGGCTCTGGCTGTTCCCCCTCAGGGCATCAGGTTCACCCTGACATCTCTTCTGAAGATCTCAATGGCATGGTTCTCTTCTGAGAACCTCTCTCTATCCCTTCTGCTCTGCACTTTCTCTGCACAGCATGAGTATATTTTTAATCTTTTGTCTTCATTTGCAGCATCTACCTGACATGGCTGAGGATGCAGGCATGACAGTTGTCTTCAGAGAGATTTTAGCACTCCAGGTTCAGAAAGTCCAATCTGCTGGATGATGCTGGATCTGGAAAGCAACTTTAATTTTTCATGTCAGACCGAGTGACAAAAGGAGGCTTTGGGCACAGCGCAGAATGGGGGGTAGTCCTGAAAGCTGGTGTGTCCTCACAGCACCACACAGCACCATGGCCAGGTCAAGGTGGTCCCTCCATGGGTGCAAAGACCTGTGCAAGAGTAGCAGATGCTGTTTCTCTCTCCAATCTGGTTTGCACAGGCTCAGCTCTAGGTGCCTCCTGCTGCCCGCTCTGTGTTCACAGGAAGGGGACCCACTGTTCTCTCTGAGCAATGAGGATGAGGAGGCACAGGTGCCTTCAGTCCCACACTGTAGGTGAGTGCAGGGCACTTGAGACAGCACATCTCCACCCTGCCTCACTCCTCTCCTATTTAGCTAATCAGTTCCTGAGACCACTTGGATGACCAGAAGCAAGGTTTACTGCTGTGAGAATTTTGCTCTACACATCCCAAACCTTCCCACGGCCCATCTCTGTCCTTCTTATCATAAGCAGTTTGGGAAGAGATTTGGTGCCTATACAGGTCTCTTGAAGTGGTGTCCTGACTCAGGTCGATCCTTGGGTGTAAGCACCACCAGTAATAATAATGCTGACTGAGAGGCAACACAAGTTTTCCTGCCTGCTTACTGCAATAAGTGCCACTAAAACTGAATTTGTAGCAATAAATAAGGATGTTCCTTGGCTGACAAGTATCCACTTAATTCTCATTATCTGGAAAAAGGCTAGAATAGTAATCAGCATGTTAGAAATCCCACAATTTACCTTCACTTATGGAAAAATTATGTATCTTGCCAACTGAACATACCAACCTGAAAATGCATCCATATTATTCACTGTGTACTGCCTATAAACATAACATCAGGGCTCTGGTCCAAGCTGCTGAAGCACAATAATTATATTTTTTATGCAGATTTTACATCTGATGGATTAAAAAATATCATGTCTAGTCACAGCCTTTCAGAAGAATAGGAACACAGAAAAACAATAGCACTTTAACTAGGTCAAGATTGCTAATCAGAATGTAGCAGTCATTACCATGTGCAAAACAAATAGGCATGAAAGATCTGCATTTCTTATCTTGCAAGCTGTGTATTTGTCTTCTGGAGAAGTCTTTTCTGTTGTGTGCTTTTTTGTTTGGGTTTTTTAATGATCCTTTTCAACCACGAATAAATTAACAATCACTTTGTGTGAAATCTATATATATTTATGTCAACGTTTATTACCATGAAATGTGAAACAAAGCCTAATGCAATCTGAGGTCTGGGAAATATGACTGCTTAACTGATCCTATTCTGATGAGAAGGAAATATCAAATGCATTATAAATGCTGACAGGATGATTAGGGATGTAAAAGAGGTCATCCAACACCGCCCTCCACATTGTTTACTGGTTTCATAAGTCAGCTTAAAGTATTAAAAACACATACTGTCTTGCACAGGAAGCTCCTAATCCTTAAAAATGTGACTGCTGTTATTTGATTTGCCTTTTAGAGATCAATAGCACAGCAGACTTCACCTAAGGAAAGACTGCTGAGAGCAGCCTGGTCCTGGTATTCTGCTCATTGTTGCTCCCGAACCTGTCTGTGTGAAGGCTTTGTAGGCTCATTAGGGCAGATATCCATGCCCACATGTGGGCTTTTATTACCTGTCTAAGCACCTATCTCCTCTGCAACACTCTGTATCAAAAGTTCAATCAAGGGAGGAAGACAGTAGCCATCTATCTAGCCTTGGAAAATAAGGAAATACTTAGACTGTTTCTCTCTTCCTGCAAATCACACAGGATGCTCAAGCCAACTATTTGGCCTTGAGGTCTTCTGCAGGGCAAGTTACAGTTCATAGGAGATACAGTCATCACTTGTCAATTGGAAAAGAAAGATCCCTTCAGCATATTACCCAGTCATGTTTCCAGCATCAGGCTCTATCAGCCAGGACAAGGAGAGCCCACGCCAATGAGAGCTGCCCTTCCATCATGCATCTGCTAATGCTATTAATGGGCAACTGGCAAAGTGGCTTCTTGTTAGAAGGAAGGAGTCCTGATCCTCTGCCAAAACCTTCAGTGAAAAAGTGATATTTAGGATCAAATTCAGACCTGTGGTAAGAGAATGTCTCTAACAAGGTTGTTGCACTTGCCTGATGGCTGAGTTTGACCTGTATTAGCATCTTCACCCTGCCTCTCCCCATCATGCGCGATCATCCCATTAAGGACATAAAGTAAGAGCAGTACTTAAGAGCCATTTTCAAAACCTTCAGCTTAAACATGCAGTGTCAGGACAGGCCAAATGCAACCCACCAAGAGTTTGACTGATATGAGCAGAACAGGCAAAGATTTAGAGGGCTCTGGAGGATTTTGAAACAACAATTTAAAAGCTTTGAAGATACCCCTATGAAGAGAATGGACAATAGAAGGGACAAATAAAAGAGAAAATGATGAAAGTTTATATAATGAGACTCTAAGTGATTAACTGCAGATTGAGAGATTATTTAACAAACTTGATCTGCAGTAAATTCAATCCCAGTGAAATGATACACTTTTTCATCCAAAGTGGATAGAGTCTGAGGAACTGCATGAGAGATTTAGAGCTCAGCAAGATCTAAAGAGGGACTTAATGTTTGTTTGGAAATGAGAAGATGCTGACTTATGAAAGGTGATGATAGCATATGTAGAAGGGGATGAAAAATATTAAACATCATGGTTCAAACTGGTCTTTGGCTCATGGGAACTGGTGGCACTTGTCAGTGGGCAGGGGAAAAAGAGGCAAGGGGAGGAGTAGTGGTTTTCGCAGGTTGTGTATCTTCCCCTGATATAGTTGTCATTGCTATTGATGAGATGCCACAGGGTTTAGAAAGACACAAGTCTGGAAGAAAACTGTAAAAATGGGATTCATTTGATCAGTATCTAGAAGATGATGAAATATGAAATATGGAAGATCAATTTGGAATTATAATCATTATGGAAGATCATTAGCAGGTTACAGGAACCCTAAATGCTTTGTTATCTTGGAATAGTAAATATTCAGATGATTTTTCATTATTTGATCTTTCTTTTGTACCATCTTCATGAGAAGGTTGAGAGTATCCAAATCCAAGAAAATGGTCAGAGAGGCTGAGTAGAAACAAGCACTCACCCAGGAAGGAATGCTCCAGGAGGTGGAAAAGGTCAATGGGAATAGAGGGGACCAGGAGCAGTCCAGGGTAAGAAAAAGGCACCTATGAGACGAAAAAAAACCCCCAGTTCAGGTACTAAAAAGCTTACAAGATCATACTTAAAAGAAATGTGAGAAATGTCAACAAGAGTGGAGAGGATGAATTTGCACAAAAGGATGAGAGGATGTTCGCACAAGTACACAAGTCAAATGCACGGAGACATCTTTGAATAAAGTGAAAATAAGTTTTCTGTTGTTCTTCTTCTCTCTGGTTAGCAAAGAGAATATTGCATATAGCAAAAGCCTGGCTTTTGTAAAAAGATTTGCTTTGGCAAAAGAGGTTCAAGGAGACCACACCTAGGCAGGACTTGCAAACCTTCCCAGGGATGAGGTGATGTCATTTGTACACTGCAGCCCTTCAGTTCCTTTATCCTATCCCTCCAAGGCACAGCCCTACTGCTGAGCACACATCGTGGTTTGTGGCTTGGAGCAGCAATGCCAGTGACTAAGACTGTCAGTGCAATCCCCTGCTGCAGATGCTCATGCCCCTGCAGCCATCCAGTCTCCTGGGAGCCTTTGTACTGGATGCCTTTGTCCTGCCTACAGCTTTCTTCAAGGGGATCCTAGACCCATTGCTGAATCTTATGAGGCACAGCGGGGTGCTAAACAGCTGATGAAGATGCTCCTGGTAGTCCTGGTCAGCAGCCCATCCCCACCAGCTATGGTAGTAAATGACAAAGGGTCACCACAAAACTTTCAGGTATTTTTGGCCCCTATGATAGTTTTCAGTGAAAGGGACACAAGTGGATTCATTACAACCAATGCATCCTATATGCCTTATTTTCCTATGGATCACTTGTTGAGTTGACTTATGTGAATAGAAACGACACTGAAAAAGTAGTAGTTCTAGGCCCCTCAAATATAAAAGCCTTTCTCAAAGTCATATTTTCCTCCACAGTAACATTGAGTTTGTTTCTAGAGTCAACTGTGATCGCTGGCTTTGAAAATTCAAAATGAGAAAATTCTTTATTTGGCAATAACTGAGTGGAATAGTGTCTCCTTCCTGACATAACACATTGTGACAAGGGGACACATTCCTACAAGGATGGACACAGGTACCACAACCATGCCAAGAAACAGAATTCCTTGGCACAGCCAAGGACTCTAAGGATCTCTCAACTACAACCGATATTTGTTGCATCAGTGCTACATCACTTTTGTAGCCTACACATCAATGATGCCTCAGGTGTGGCCAGCAGCAGAACTGTTCAGCTGCTCTGCTGACTTGGGTAAGGGAGTCCAGGCACCTAGAGTCAGTTCCCCCTAAGAGTCATGCAGTGGAAACCCTCTGCAGTTGTATAGCTCTATAGCCACATTTTTTAAACTCCATCTCTGCAGACCACTAACACATAGAGTTCACTTGTTACTTGTCCATTTACTATGTTACTTACAGAAAGAAAGTAAAAGTATTGTGGCAAAGGCCTTAGTGGAGAGTTCCTTAGAAGACCTTTAGGATAAAATGACAGAGATGTGAAGGGACCTCTGGACATAGAATCATTGAATCAGGGAATGGCTACAGCTGGAAGGGACCTTAGAGATCACCTAGTTCCAACTCCCCTGCCATGGGCAGGGACACCTTCCACTAGACCAGGTTGGTCAGAGCTCCATCCAGCCTGGCTATGAACACTTCCAGGGATGAGGCATCCACAGCTTCTTTCAGCAACCTGTTCCGGTGCCTCACCACCCTCACAGTAAATATCTAATCTAAACCCACTCTTTTTCAACTTGAAGCCATTCCTCCTTGTCCTGTCACTACATGCACTGCTGAAAGCAGAGCTACCAACAAAGTTACATCAGATTGTTCAGGACATTGTCCAGGCAAGTATTGAACACATCCAAGGATGAAGACTCCACAACCTCTCTGGGCCCTGTTCCAGCTCCCCTGTTTTTCTTTACATCTAGTCAGCAGTTTGTGTTCCTTGCCTCTCATCCTTTTGTTGTTCACTTCTAAGACAGACTTGGTAAGTAACTGGAAAATTTTGAATGTAGAACAAATGGAGGGAATGCATAAATTTGACTTATCTCCAAGTCAATGATCTATATGATGAGGGAGGAGGAGGAGATGAAAGCAATAAATGACAATGTACTTGAGAAATGTCAGTCTCCATTTCTATGCAGATTCCTTCAGGGAAGGCATCAGATCAGTAGTTTTGAAATGACATAAATCAAAGGGTTGACCCATCAAATTGATGATGCATCAGATGAATCTGAGTTGCTACATTATGCTTTTCCTTAAGCCCGATCTTAAGTTCACTGAGATACACGAGTCTTTAAATGGACTTTCCTAGCCTTTGTTTCTCTCTTCTTGATTATAAGGTTCCATGACAAGGACTTTATCTCTATGTATTTTTCTGAAAAATACTCTTCATGCATTTAGACACTGTCAAACACATTAATAACGAGCCCCATTTTCCAGCTAGATTCCAAAAGACACCAATGCGCATTCAGCGCCTCTGAAAAGCAGACATCTATTTAGGTGTCAAAATATGGATCCCAACATACTTTTGAAAATACTAGCCTGGATAAATATAATTTTCCATTTTATAACTAATGTGAAATCTTTCACCTTTACAGAACTAATAAATGGTGTCCAGAAATCATTACAGTTGAAGAGCTGGACAGCAAAGTGCTATATTTGAAACACCAGAGGTAGCAGACTGGACAAATGACCACATCATTCTTGGTGCTAATTAGTTCCTTTTGCCCTTCATATGCTTCCCTTTCTTTCACAAGCTTTACCTAGGAAGCTCTGGGTCAAATGTGCTCAGAGGGCACTCACCAAATTTCCACTCTCAGAAAAACCAACCAAAAACTCAGGGTTATGAAAGCACATTAGTGAAACTTTGTTTCCTTATTTTACTTAGACCAGGCAGGCTTTGGTAGATACGTATTTATTCTCATTTATGGAGTGGAAATAAGCATTTTATACCCGATTAAATATCTGAAAAAAAAAATCAAAGATATTTCTGTCCAGAAAAAAAGTCTTTGTTCTCATGCAGACTTTTGTCTATAGTGGTCTGCACTTGGGAGAAGCCTTTGGAAAGGCTAGCCATGAAGTCTTGCTTGGGACTTGGACCAAATCAGAGCAGTCTCCAGGGCAGCTGTTGCTCTGGCAGGCATGGATGAGTTCAGTCTTTAGGTCATCAGTCAGGCACATTTCATACACGCTTGAAAATACAGAGGTGGGAAAGCGTTTTGCCACATTCCCCAAGTGAAACTTAAATTCCAGGGACCCCTTATATGCCAGTATTTGTCTGAATACATGGCCTTCTTTGTGATTCTGTACTGAATCCCAATTCAACAGTGAGCAGAATTTTCTGTTGCTGTAAACAGATGCAGCTACACTGACCTGTATCAGTGTTTTATTAAGAACCAGCCCCAAAGCCTGAAATCTGGATTATGAACCAGCATTTACTGGAAGTGCAGATTGCAGCAGGAACTTTTGTTGGACGCCTATTGCAACAGACTCTTCACTTCTTTTTAAAGTGCCTCTAGTGTTGCAGGCTTTTACTGAGGGAACACAATGGAGCTGGCAGGAAAGCCACAGCTCTTCACCATCTCAGAAAAGTGAAAATAAAAAAAATATCAGCAGTCCTTAAGGATACAGCACTGCTAGGTAACTGGGACAATGAATTAACAAGGACTGACTTTTCCCTCCCTCTGTTTTCAAGGATAGTAAGTAACAAAATCTGGCAGGCTGAAAAGCCCCTGCTCCGAGAAGAGAGACAAAGAGGCAGGGCTGAAATTCATCGTGTCAGTTTAAAAAGGCAGAGTTTTGCATTTACACAATATGCCCATTCTTGTTCTCCTTGACTCATGGAAAAATATTGAACATCGGACAAGAATGTAGGAATGTGTCTGGTGTCTGATCTCCACAAAAATCTAAATGCTGTTTGCATTCACATAAGAAATAAAGACTAGCTGTCCAGGCTCTCTTGATGTTTAAAAAAAATAACAGTAGTGATAGCAATATCATTATAATAACAGCAGTAATATAATTTTTTAAACTGGCTGTGTAACTAATACAAATAAAGCACAGATCCAGGCACTCCCGGCCCTTAATTTCAAACACAACTCAGCAGAGCTTTCTCTACCATTTGCCTGTCACAGGCATCACAAAAGCTCCTCTCCACCGACAGCATCTGAAACCAGTGTTTGTTTTCCTAGGTAGCGGAGGTTAAAGCTTTTTATTGCTTTTTTGCCTTTAGAAGCCGTAATAGTTGCAGTGCCTATATTACCATCTATGGCAGACAGGCTGCATGTCTGCCAGCTGTCAGGCAGCCTATTCATCTCCAGTTGCCTTTTGCCTACTTTCTGCAGCAGAATTTCTCTCCAGTTGATTTCATGTGCTGGAGTCCTGTGGCTGCTGACGTTTCTGGTGCTTGTTTTTAAACACAGGCTGACGACAAGCCTGGGGAGCATGGGAGCCCACAGCCCTGAAGAACTTGGGGCTCCTGTGTCACATGCAGCTTGCCAGCCAGTCAACTATGGCCCTGGGTCTGGGCAACATCATATGTTGGGGGCAGGATATGAATGGGGGTCATATCTGGGCAGGATATGAATGGGGGTTTCTGGCCAAACCCAGTCATTGACTGGAGGAAGAGGCAACCAATGGGGTCACCATGGCCTGCACTGATGGGTTGCTCTAAGATGCCCCAAAACACCCTCCTTCTGCTTGTTCCATGGCAGAGATGTGGAATCTGGCTACTTATCCTCTGCCCAGAAACCTCTCTTATTTCCCGGTTCTTCTGATCCATCTATGACACATGGTCTCTGGTAAGGATATTGGTACACATAATGTCTGGTCACTCCTGACCCAGCTGTTCCTGGAAATCCACTCAGGCACCTGCCAGCATGATTAGGCAGCAGTATATCTCTAAAACATCCAATACCGTGGTATTTTACAATTTTACCAAAGCCTGATTATCAGATAGGACTATGCAGGAAGATAGGATGGCCAGGTCCCCAGGCCATAAAGACCAGATCCTACAATCATAGTCCTGTGCTATATCATTCTTTGTCTAAGCAAATCATGCTCCCATTTATGAGAGTCCCTGAAATCATGAGAGGCAATGCTGATATCTAGTGGCTGCCTCTTTTTTTCTCCCCAGTAGGTTAGTGATCTGAAAATCTGCAGACCTGCCTATTTCTTGACCCACGGCATGAGCTAGTGACTCATAGGAAGTGGAGAGAGGATGAACATCTCTGCCAGACCTTGTGACAGGGGTAAAATAGATCACTCAGTTGCATGAGGTTTGTCAAACTGGTGTGTTTATTTTACATTTTCCTAGGTGTGACCCAACTCATTGCCTGCTTACCCAGGCTGTGAGAAGCCTCTTGAAATTTCACTTAAAATCCTAACCAAAAAGGATCAGCTCCCAATTACCAAGCCCTGAGTCATGAGTTGCTCTTCCTGCCATTACTGCTATATGAAACTGCCTACAGAAAAGAAACAACACTTCAAAAAACCACCCTCACACAGGCCAGCCAGGAAGCCCACAGTCAGATGCATTTGCCCACCTCCCTGCTCCCCAAGGAGCCTAGGTCTTGAGCTCCTGAAGTCAACAGAAAGACTGTTGTAGACATCAGTGTGTCTTGGATCAAGTTCCAGCTACTCAAGAAAAGAGATGGGCTTTGCAGCCCATCCAGATGGTTAACAGCTTTACATACAACCGCTGCCTTATTAAATCTACAGTAAATTAAGTGAACACTTAAGACACTCAACTGAAAGTGCTATTGACTGCAGTAATTAAATTGAAATACCCAATTAACCACACCAGAATAGGAAATGAATATATCATGGGGCACCAGTCTATAGTGTCTGAGACAATCAGATGCTGTCTATACCTTTAATTTGGGATGAAATAATTTTTAAAGGGAGTTTATGATTATTTAAAGATGTGTTTATATAGCACACACATATATATGTCTATATATGTGTATATGTATATACATACATATAGACACATATTATACTATTATATTTAAGTCTTCTGTCTGAGCTCTAGCCTTACGTTGGCAGAGACGTACTTTCAATTCCAGGTCAGTCACATATTCCAAGATAAACTCCCACATTATTAAAACATTTAAATCAGAAGGATTACAAATGTCACGCAGCGGACTTTTTTTCCCCTATATTAAGAACATTTACATGAAGGTGTCTGCAGTTTCAAAGCCATTTCAGACTGAAGCCAAAATGAATGGTTGGGGGGGGAAGAAGAAAGAAAGAGTCTTTTTTTCTCTCTGTTTAGCCTGTGCTGTCAGGTCTCTGCCTGCTGCTCTAACCACAGCCACCCCAAAGCAAAAGTTTACCTTTAATTAAGACATCTAAGTGTTAGGATTCTTAGGCTCTGAGCCTCTCTCCCTTTCCTCTACCTCCTTTTTCCATCAGGAGTAGAAACTTTATCTCAACTACAAAGGCACACTTTGCCCAAATGTTGATAGACTGCAGTGAAAAATCTTCAGATGAGTCTCCTGGTGGAAGGTTCTCAGCCATTCCCAGTGACAGGGCCCCCTTAGAAACATGGTGGGTTTGGGGCTGCCTCAGCTTTGAGAGAACTCAGGCATGGCCACCCCATCCAGAGATGTGTATGAGGCCCTGGCCCTGGTTTGGCTTTTGTTTGGAGGGGAATTTACTCTCCACAAATCATGAAACTGCAGCCTCATAATAGCAGCACTCAGAATGACAAAAGGTCAAATTGGGTTACAGCCATTCAACCCTACCGAGTTATTTGGGTAGTGGCAAGAGGAGTTATTTTTAATGACTTCACATCCCAGCCTCATAGACAATAACCAGTGTCTATGAGCCTGCAAGCCTTAATCTTCAGCTCACGAACCAGCAGATCCCAAGAAAGCAGAGATATGACAGGGTGGAAGCCATCTTCCAAATTTGGGGGTTTCAGTAGAGAACACACTTCCTTCCATTTCCTCAGTCATCTCACTCATCCTGGCATTGTCCACAGCATTGCCTCTGCCTTGCCCTGTGGTGGTGACTAGGTCCTGTTTCTGCTCGATGCTCCTAAAGGCTTCAGTATCTCAGTGTCCAATGGACAGAGCTGAGGCAGATGCCTGTCCTTCATGATGCTGGACCCTGCATCCCTGTGGGACCATGTTCAAAGGGTCTGACTGCTGCCCTCCACCCAGGCTGTGGAGCCAGGGAAGGCAGAGGTGGTACTATCATGGTTCTGCAGTATTTGGAGGGGTCATACAAGCATCATTTCTGTAGGTGTTTGCTTTGCTTTGGTCATGCCTCCATTTTGGCCACTTCCATATGTTTTCTGGACCAAACTGATCTCTTATGGTTGCTCTCCTCATAAGTGGAATTGCAGCCCCTGTGGCCCTCGGCCACTGTTTATGCTGGCAGAGATCAGTGGATATTGGCAGGTAAACTTGGATGGGATTCAACAGTGAGAGGGCAGGGAGGGAAGAAAGGGCACACTGTGGCCCTCAGTGCCTTTGTCTGCCTTTCAGAGAGCATGTCCATGGACAGAGGGAACGGAAATCACAAGTGCGGTGAAAGCTGTCCTTGCTGGTCAGGAGACTGGGCTGAGGCAGGTTTTAAAATGCTTAGATCTGAAAGGTACCTTGGATCCTGTTAGGTATCTGTAAGATCCTCTCTGTGGAAGATGCTCGGCTGGCCCCAGAACCTTTCTTCTATTTATCTGACAACACTTCTGAATATATCATGCTGACCACTCTGTCTCATGAAGGAGAAGCAATACAGTCAAGCACAAAATGTGTGATGGAACAGAGAGCAGCAGGGTGAACTCTGCTGTTTTGGCCATCCCTCCTTCACTCTACTGCAGCAAGAGGTAGGAGAAGTGAGTCTGCCGTTGACTCACCTTTATGCCTCTGAGATGCCCAAGTAACCCAACCCTGACTGAAGTCAACAGAAAACTCATAATGGGCCCCAAGGCCCATCCTCAATGCATCAGAGCCTAAAAGAAGAACCTGGCCTGGACTGCCTGGCTACTATTCAAAACAGCTCTTAGTTATAAAGAACAAATTGTAAGTTCTCATGTAATGTCCCTGGCAGAATTTGAACTTGTAAAAGAAAAGCCTGTAAACATCATTCCCACTCAGGAATTGTGCAGTGTTATTTTCTGACCCCGGTGCACTTTGACATATCGCAGCATTACACAGGTTGAATGTGTCCCCCCCCCCCCCCCCCCGACGGTCTTGAATGAAAAATTTCAAAAGGTTTCTCTCCTTTTCTTTGCCTCATTGCCTAATACAAAGAAACATCTCATTTTGCTCATGTAGATCTAAAATGATGACATACAGCTTTGAAATGACTTCAAGTACAATAGACAGATTACAAGCAAAAGCAGTTCATGAGCTCTAATTCTGCATTTACCTGCTGCGAGGAGCAGGTCGCAGAGCCTGTACCTCTCCACTGAGCCCCGTGAGTGCGTGAAGGATTTGTTTACATGTTGGAGGAACAAAGTCATGTAATGGAAATTCTGAAAATGGTTTTGCTGAATTTTACTTTTCTATTTTCCAGCTTAGTTGAAAGGAAGCACAGATTCTCTGAACCTCAATCCTCCTCCACTGGCAGATTATTTATTAAACAGCAAGAGTAAGCTGGAGCTGTTTTCACTTAAGGACAATTCTTTCAAAGCCTAACAGAGAAGCAGAGTTGCCATAGTTACCTGAGCAAGCCCTCAGCAGAGCACAATTCCTTCCTACAACCCAAGAGTTCAGGGCAACTTGCAAGTTTGTCAGAGAAAGCTTAATGATTTGCCATTTCATGCAAGTGCATTGCATTTATCCAATGAGAAGGTGATGTGAATCACAGATAGGATTGCCCCCCACCCTTTTTTTTGGTGTTTATCCAGAAGCCCATGGGGTTCACACCAGCTGGAAATTCTGCAGGGTATCTTGACAGCTGGGGAGGAGTTTGGAGTAAAAACACATTTAGATCTTGGCACTGATTTTGGCCATCCAATCCAGCCCATCATTAACAGCTTCTGTACAGCACTGGTCTTCCTCCAGGGGCTGTAAAAATGAACAAAACCTTTGTTCAACCTAAACTTCCTTTCCTTGTCTGCTGTTCCTGCAGACTTTCCATTCTAGTGGTCCTATTGTTTCATTTGGAAATGTCAGAGAGCTGCACAGCATGCCCATTTTATAAGGAATATGTTCCATTTTCGGAGGCCAAAATGGTACACTCTGTTGTTCCACAAGTAATTTACTTGAAACTTGCTTGGGCTTACTATGGTTTGTCTGAAATGGTCTTCTTTCTCTTTGTTTCTTTATTTTTTTTCTTTTTTCTTTTTTTTAGGTGCCAGTATCTGTATTTAGATTGGTAGCTACTGCAGACATTTGCTTTGCACCTGAACAAATAGGACTACTGAGGACAAGATTAGCTCCTTTGTGCCAGCTAATCTGGACACGGGGCATCCCAATGAATGGGCATTTTGCTTTTGAACATCCTTTACTGGAAGTGGCAAAAAAAGAGTAAATACCCTGATTGTATCATCTGTTAAGTGGGTCATTCCTACAAAGGGGACTGGAAAATCTGCCTTCCTACTCACAGTTTCCTTCAGTTCTTCTTGTTGTGGTGTTGGAGAGAGCAAAAGGGAGAAGAATGTGCATAGAGACTTAATTCTCCTGAGAACCTGGTGAAATCAGGCAATCCACAAACTGACAGTCTTACATCCCCACAGAGCCTAGGTTTCCATATTGCTCTGAGCTTTTCCCCTCTTGGCTTTTTCCCCCAGCAGCCTTATATCATGGTTTCAGGCATAAGTACATCCTTGCCAATCAGCACAACTGCAGTTTAATTAGGAAGCAGGAGAGATGACGCGAGCACAGCGAAAAGTGGCCACATACATTGGCCACTTCTGTCATTAATAGCATAAGTTTTGTGAGGGTCTTGATAAGGGGCTGTGATGTGGAATGGATAATGTTGCTGACCTGGGACCAGAGGCTTAGAGGGATTTAGACCCCTAAATCCTACTCAAAATTAATGGCAATTAAGTGTCAAAGCTGAGCAGCTGTTTAAACTCCCCTGGAAAACCTGAGGCTGAGTGCCCACTCAAGCAGTCCTGCCGGACTCCACTCCCCTTTCTGACCAACACGCATTTTAGAAGACATCAGTATATGCAGCCATGGTGCAATTTCAAGTAGAAGATAGCAAAGAGGAACAGGGGAAAGAGAATAAAAGAGTAAATTATGAAGCAAGGAGATAAGGATGAGACAATGTATGATTTAATCTGAGGAGCAGTGGACAGAACTCAGTGAAAGAAGAGATCTCCAGCAAGATCCTCCAGAAGATCCTGGAGAACTAAAGAAGAAAGAAAGAGGAAATGAAGCAAAGGATGGTCGTTTCTCTCTTGTGGAGACAAGTCTTTGCTGCCCCTCAAGGTTTAAGGGGCCACTCATATGTGAAGCAGATTGTCACTAGTGAACTTTTGCAGGATGTACTCATGTTATGACCCACTTTTAAGTAGATAGCTATTTTAAAGATGCTATTTTAATAAATATCATGTTTCTGGCTGGATGATTGACATGGGACATTTCGTTTTCAGAGATAATAAGCATGGAAGAGTACCATGCTATTGGAATTTTGGTTGCTGAGGGTCTTTGCTTTTCCCTCCTTTCCCTGCTAACACTGAGACCATTCCATTTGGATTTGACAGACCTATGGAGTTTCAGAGAAGTAAAGCTCTTACAGGTTGCATGAAAATTAATGGCTAGAATTACTATCCAGATAAGGGAGATGCTGGTTGAACCCAGACATATGTGTTCAGCAGAGGCTGGCACAGGTACAAATTGATCCAGCTGGCATCTAATGTCTTTTACCTGGTGAGGATGTTATAGAACACAGGAGAAGGAACTGAGTATGTTGTGATTGGTAAGAAAAAGGAATGTAAAGGGACAATGACTCAAATCCGTAAGAAGCCCAGCTTCTTTTTCTGTTTCTTTAACATCTCAATTTTCAGAGGTAAATTATCCCAGATGATTTAGGCCACAAAAGCTTTTGAGTCATCTTCAATATTTAGCTGTGAAAGACGAGACAGTTCAGTTCAAATCACTCATCTGAAGACATGTTAAATAATTAACAGTGTATGGTTTGCAATGCTATTTACCATCCCACGGGGTTGCTAGTCCTCTGACCTTGTAACAGCCTTATTTCACAAACAGTGCTCTGCAGGACTGCACATTGACAAAACTTCTTAAAATAAGGAACTGTAATTCAATATCAGCCCAATATGTGTGGTGGAGCAGATAGTTTGTGCTGGTTCTTTTGGGCCTCAAGTAAATAGAGTGAGTTAAACAATAGGGAAAACTGCAGAGGAAAGAAAGGGAATGTGGTATATGCCAGTGCCAAAGCTTGAATACATTCGATGTAGTAAACTAAGGTCACTGCCTTTGTTAAGAAAATCTTGGCAAATGGCATCTGTTGTAGAGGTCAGGCAATTATATTCTCAAGGAAACACAAACTTGCATGCTATTTAATGTTTCCAGCCTCTGTAGCACAGTCCTACATCAGTTTAAATATACAACATCCACGATGAGTAACAGATACTGCTTGACACACTGCTTTACTCCAAGCTCAGTTCTAACAGCAGCAGAAACATTTATGGCAAATTTGGGTTTTCACTGAGAAGAACAACCTCTTTGAAATGGAAAAATATTGAGAATGACTCATAATAAAATTGACTGCTTTATTTTGCCTCTTTCCAAGTTTTCTATTTTATGTGAGTTTTATTTAGCTTTGTTTCCAGTTTACTGTTAGTTTTTTGTGCTTGTCATTTCATTTCATTTCAGGTTTTCCAGTGCTTGCAGCACAGGTCAGCTTCTCTACTCTCTGACTGGCTGAGTGTCCTTTATCACAATATTTGTCAAATAGTCAAAAGATAAAATAGCAGATAATCACTGAAAGTTATGGGTTGACACTAGCAGCAAACTAAAATGCCAAGTAATTCAGAAACTTGCAAAACTAAGCTCTTTTCCAGGAAGCAAACCAAACCAAAACCCAAACATAAACAAAACCATCAAAACAAACAACAAACAAACAAACCAACCAAAAATCGGTGTTTTTTCTACTTCCATCTTGATTCACATGAACTGCTAACTACAGTGTGCAGCTGTTGGCTAAAAATTATCTTGGCATCAGAACACTGGCAAGTAGCAAACATGGCACCGATTTTTAAAAAGGCTCTAAGAAAAATACTTAAACCAGGCAAAATGTATATATAAAAAATTTCTAAATAATATCTTTAGGTGACACTGGGATAAATAGGATATACTAGAGAAGTCCAGCTCAGCTTTTGCAAAGGAAAATTGTACTTCATAACTCTAGTAAGGATTTTTGAAGAAGATAACAAGCATGTGAACAGGAAGAACTCACTGGCATAGCTTATCTGGAAAGCTTGTGCCCAAAGGCACTCAACAAGATCACTTGCTAGAGATGCTTAAAGAAATTAAGCTGCTGTGAGTAAGAGGGAAGCTCTTCACATTGGTTAAAACGCAGAACAGAAGGGTAAGAGAAAGTTATGAGTGAAAACTCACAAGAAAGGGAGATTGCATGCATCTAGGTGATAGAAGAGCAGGTGGAATTCAATATAAATGGATATAAAATCCAGCACATACGAAACAGTCCTTTCTCTGCCTACAGAGATGGGACCTAAACTTTGTCTTACTCCTTGGGAATGAGATCCCTAGGTCAGAATAAACTGTGCTATAACACCGTCTCAATGCTCAGAAATGCAAATGTTCAGACAGCAAGCTGAATGATAGCACAGGAACAGAGAGCAAGGCAGACACATCATGCTGGCAGTGTCTAAATCCACCCCCATCACAAAAAGAACATACTAGACAGACAAATACATAGAGAAGGACAAAAAGGACAGTCAAAGGGAAAAAAACAGCTTCCATAGAGGAACAAGTTAAAATGACTAAGGTTTTTTCAGGCCAGGAAAGGAAAATTTGAGGGAGAAATATGAAAAGAGATCAATGAATCTTCAAGTGCAAGAGCTGGACAACATCATGTCAAATGTGCACATGGCAAAGTAAAAGCAGACAAGGAGGTCCTGATGTGAGAAACCGCTACAAAGCTACTTTTAGCAGGAGGTCATGCTGTAAATTTAAATAGAATCAGAAATCAACTAGATAAATGAACTGAAGTTGTGTCAGGGGAGGTTTAGGTTAGATATTAGAAAAGGGTTCTTCACTCAGAGGGTGGTTGGGCACTGGAACAGTCTCCCCAGGGAAGTGGTCACAGCACTAAGCCTGACAGAGTTCGAGAAGTGTTTGGATGATACTCTTAGGTACCTAGTGTGATTCTTGGAGATGGTCCTGTGCAGGGCCGGGAGCTGGACTTGATGATCCTTGTGGGTCCCTTCCAACTTGGCATATTCTATCATTCTGTGAATGCAAATACTCCATTTATCGATGCTTAGCCAAAGATGGCTGGAGGCTGGAAGAGCATTGTGGGGAAGGCTATGTTTGCTTATCTGGTTATTACACTTTTATAAAAATGACCATTAAGAGTGATCACATACAGAATCAGACAAACCTTTGGTCTCAGCCAGTCCAGATTTCATATCTGTGCTTGCTCTGAGATTTAAATCACAACATTTCTAGTTGTGTATGAAATGAAATGAAAAATTGCTTTTTTGTGCTCACTCCGTTCATCTTGAACTGCTCTTGGTTTTGGGGGTGAGCATATAGGAAATTCATTGGGAAGAAATACAAGAAGTTTTTTAAGGTATCATCTCTTCTGCTCTGCAAATGTAATTTATTATATTTATGTTCACATAACAGTCATGAAAATGGAGCTTTCATGTGGTAGAGATCATTGTCTGCTGGTGTAATATAACAAAACACTAATGAATGCTAATGGTGGGATTTGTTTCTGCACACATGGGTATTTCTGTCCCATACTGTTTAAAATGAAGCTTCCAAACTCCTCTATCATCACTAAGTCCAAATTCATCCACAAAGCATTAAAGCAAACCACTAGAAAATGTAAGCATTTATCTGTCAGAAGCATCTCCCTACACAGCTCTGGTGTTGCAGTCTTTACCTTCTAGAGATGAACTCAGTCAAGACTCTCAGAATAAGTTGGAATGTTATTTCCCTTGAGTAAAATTCATTGAAACTGATGAATATGTTGTTACTGGAAATCCCCGTGGGGCTGAGATTTTACTTCCAGTACTAAAGTCTTGAGAACACCAAATGGTTTAGTTGTAGTTGTTTAATCCTGAACTGGAGGCAGGGAATGAATAATCTAAGAACAGGTTTGTCATCTTCAGCCACTAAATACTGACATGGAAAATGTTCTGCACTAAAAATGAGCAGGTAGATTGACCCGAAGGGGGACAGGTTGTCCAGACTTACCCAGTCCTTGGTCTCTCTGCTTGCCTCATGTTTTCATCATTTTCTCTCCCTGTTTCTTCTGATAAAGCTAACAATGTCTTGGTTGTTTTGCTCCCTACCACTGCTGAGGGCTCTATTTTTAATCACAATTAATATGGAGGCCAAAACAAAGCAAAACTTATCTCTCCCTCTCATTGTTTGTAAAGGGGATGTTTAGTCTGAGGTCATGGGGCATGCCTCTGGCCAGGCATACCCCAAAGTCAAGCCATGCTCAGGGACTGTGTGAGTCCTGCCAATCAAAACTGCCCTGTAGATTTGCTTTACACACTATGTTTTTTTTATCGTTTGAGGTCTTCTAAATACTCCCTGCAGCTCTCTGTGTAGGTGTGTGGCGTGACGTGGCATGGAGAGATGCTGGGGAAATAGCACTGTTTCTTGGACTGTCTGTCACTGCCATGACCATCCCTGACCTTTAGGGCAAGAGTACATTTTTAAGTAAAGACACCTTACATAGAGATCAGCAGCTCCTCTCCTGACCGTGGGTTACTTTGGCAGGAAGGAGGCCACCTTGACCACCGTGGACTTAATGTACCTGACCAAGAGGGATGCAGATGGGTAAGCTAAAGTAAAAACTCACTCGTGTCTGAAAACAACGGCTGATGCTCCTGAGAGCCCATTTCCTTGGGTACCAAAGCCTTATGAATATGCACCAAAGAATCCTAGTGTATAGGCAGAAGCAGAGATCTCAGCACTGTTATGGTTTCAGAGGGACTTCAATTTTCTGTAATTCACTACAGAGCTCCTTTCAGTTCACATGTTCCAGCCTTCCTCATCTACCTGAGCAGTCATGAATGCAACACAAGACATGGTTTACCTATGGCAAACAGCCTTTATAGTCCTTCATAGTTCACCATGCAGGCAGGCAGCTTTGGTACTGCACCACCTGAGTGGGCAGCTGCTGGATGTCCTATAGCGACCTCAGAAGAATAATATTATTTTCTTTTAATCTTTTTTTTAGGATTAATTCCTAAACTGCTTGTTTATCTAATTTACAGGAACTGGTTACACTCCAATTTTGCACACAAACAAATAATAAAACCATCTTAATTTTAAAAGACCTTGCTTATCAAATGCATTTTTCATAGACAAGATATTTGTTGAGCATTAGTGTATCAAGGCAGTTTTCTGTGCCTGTGCCAACAGCCACTTTTCCCTGAAGAACTGAATGTGTTTGAAATATTTTGAACCCCCACTTTCTGCTTCACTTGCTAAATAATTTCACATTTCTTCCAAAAACTGATCTTCTTTCATCAGATAGCAATCCATATTATCGCAACTTCCTGGAACAGAGGAATGCTACTGACAGAATGAATATTTAGGTACAGAAGTAATTTTATTTTTTCCTAATTTAACACAGGAAAATGCTAAATTTGCACATTTCTAACTAGCATATGTGTAGATGCACTTCTTGCTTAAGCTGTCCAAACCAGGTTATGTTCTATGAGCATGCTTAACTAGTCCTCAGGGTTATATTTTCCTACTTGCTTTTAGCATATCAACAGACAAAAATACAACTGAAGGTCAGCTTTAGCAGACTTCCATGCATTTGACTTTACATGCATTCAGGCAACCTTATGTCCATCACTAACAGATTCGAAAGGCATGCAAACATGCACAAGGGAAATGTTATTAAAGAATGCCTATACTATTAACTGCTTACAGCTGCCCTATTAAGAAACAACATTATCAGCCTCAAAAGTCCTGAAGCTGCTTACTGAAATGGTTATGGACTAAGCCGTCTATTTAGTTTGAATATATATTTTATTTGAGCAAATGAAGTGAATAAGCATGTGTGCAAATGATCAGACATGCTGATTTGTGTGTGATTACTCAAGTCAAATGTTTAATTTGCATAACTGAATGCAAATTAGGTACAGAACTGCAAGCTAATATGAAGCATGCCATTTGGCGCCTGACAGTTTTAAAAATCAGACTCAAAACCTCCATGCTTAATGTAACTAAATCAGAACAGTGGAATTCAGCACAGCAGATATCTATCATTTGATTCTGCTTATAATTATTTACCAATAAAGGAGGATGACATGCAAACAAGCAGTAGAACCACAAATCTTCTTCATTTTTTAGCTCTTCAAAAGAAACCACTATTCTGAGCTTCTAGCATATTCTTTCTGGTCTTATTTCTTAAATAAAAATCTCTGACAAAGAAAAACCTACAACTGTCCAAAGATATGCAAGGGCTCCCCTCTGAAAGGAGATGTTTGGTAGTTTTTTTGGAAGTGGAAGGTTTCCATTGTACATGGTCCTCAAATTATTTTTAGCTTTGCTTGTTTACAGTCTGGAATGACATATTCACTGTGATTTGATGTTTCCTAGTATTCTTGATCCACTCTTTTCCAAGGGAAGCAGTGGAAAGTCTAAGATGTAGCAAACTGAATGCAATACCTCGTATGAGGAAAATATTTATAGGGAACAATCTGACAGGGATTGGGAGCTGAACTGGATGATCTAATGGGCATTACATTCCTGGAGTCTAATGATTCATAGTTGCAAAATGGCAAAACCGCAATTCTAATGCTATTTAAGAGCACAGTGAGTAGGGTTTTTTTGGTGTATTTGAAATTCTGGCTTACTATAATATACAAGAGACCCCATTGACTCTGCTCAGGATGTCTTTCTATAATGTCCATAGCTTGGTTATAAACCCAAACACTTGGGAGCTGAAAGATAGACAGGAGATCAAACAGTGGCTGAGGAAATCCCATACTCCAGCCTACATATATATGCTGATTTGTTGCCCCACATTTGAAGATGCAGCCCATCTGAGACTGCTGCTGAACATGGAACTGCTGCCTCTTTAAACTGGGAACTACAAAAGAAGGTTTGAAAGAAAGGCACACAAAGCTCCTGCAACCTAGAAGGCAAAAGACAGAGAGTCAAAACACACAACAGCCCTAAAAAAGCCCCAAGTGACATGATTTTGCATGCCCAATAAACAATTTATGAGTGACGGAGGTTGGCAATACTGAGGAACTGACTCATGAATACTCTGCTTTCTCCATCAAGGAAAAAAGAAGCAGAGGGAAATGTCAGAGTTGCCCTTTGGCTGTCTCCCTCACAGAGGGTAGAGCCCCCTGCAGCCCCACTGTGTGATGCGTAGGGGACCAGGAGTGGAGCAGCCCCGTGGAGCACACCGGTGCCGCAGCACACACTTGGCCTTGAAAAACTGACAGTTCATCGTCTACGTGGAAACTGAAGGTCTGCGAATGTGCCTTGTCCAGATGACGGCTCTGGCTGTGCAACCACTGGAGGAGCAAACATGAAGGAACTCTGGACAAATGAATTCTCTGGACAAGTCTCAAGTGTTGTCAACAAACCTTCTGAGACAAAATCCAAACCCTAAAGATAGAAATAAGCTCTGTTTATTCAAACATACTAAAAATGTCTTTTGCTACACCTCTGCAAAATGTAAAAACCTAGAAAAGAGGCAAGTATTGATCATGTGTGATGCCCTGGTAGAAGTTTTTTCAGTGAGCTGTTTGAACCTTAAACACCTTTATTCACTGTGGGTATGAATTTCTGGGAACACACTGTATATTAGCCTGCAAATCCCACTGCTTCACTATAGGTGAAATGGAGCTAACATCAAGGACAAGTGTTGTTTTTCAAAGGCAATAACTAGAGTAAACAAGTCTGCTCCTGAAGGCCCAACATGCAAAAGCTGAGAGAGAGATATGGCAGGGAGCAGCTGAAATTAATGGAATTGCACTTCATTATAATTCAACTAAGAATTTGATCCTCTGTCAATACAAGTGCACTGGTAGATTCCTAAAGATCAATATATATGTACATATACATCACACAACACACAACCTGGAGATTGATTTGTCTCAATACAGCTTCCAGCTATTAAAGACTATTCTAATTCTGTCTGTGTGGCTGCAGGGCTTTCTACCCATCTATGGTACCTCATGCAGCAACATGCAAGACTAACGAAGTCAGCCCTCACCCTTCTTTTTCATAAAAAAACAGAATGAGAAACCGAAATTCAATTCAGGAGCAGTTACTTCAACTTCATTAGACCCAGTATGGACATGCTGGTTCTCCTCCAGTAGAATATATCCATATGAGTTCAGACTTATAACTGAGCTTCTGCAGCACGACAAGTTGGCATGTGTCAGCTCAGTCATGGCAACTCTGCACTTGTGTGTTCATAGTCCCCAGCAAATGGGATATAATTCAAGTAACTGTGAAGTAAGTTACATTTCAATGACAGTGAATTATGCTAAGTCACATTTCCACGTATCTGTCAGGAACTAGAAGTGTGTACATGGACTGTTACCACTGGTAATCAGAAGAGCACAATTACTGAAGTTGTGCTAACCTACCCAAGAGTCTGAACTCTCTGTATGCAGAGACCATGGAAGAGGTGTTTGATGATATAGGTCAGATTTCCCTGTCTTGAGGACTACTTTATTCCTTTTTCAGTGATATTACATAGGACTTCAGCAGTTGCCAAATTTCAAGCACTGATTGTAACCTCACTTACAGAAAAAAAATCAAAAATTCTTTTGGCCAGGAACTGCTAACTGAAATAGCTCAATGATTTCAGTGTACTTCATTAGGATTTACAATCTCCAGGGTAAAACACAATCAGCATTTGCAACACAATGTAAGTATACAAAAAAGCAAGTAGAAATAGGAATATTCCCCCAGCCAAGAATTCTTACAGGCTGGATCTGCTGATGTGCTGGCGCCTGCAGAGGCTTTCAGGCGAGGGGCTTGCAGAGGAGCTTGTAGGATGTCAGAGCTGTGGGAACCGACAGCCTGGGAGGCTTAGAAGAGGCAGAGTACCCATCCTGGCATTTTCAAGTCTTAGGTTGTGGCTCTGTAGGGAAACTATTTTGATTTAAACAATAGCCACCACTGAAAATGGTCCTGCTTCTCTCCTCCCAGTCTTCCTTGTGCACTGGCATTTTTCTGGCCTCAGACAAGCTGGGTTGGAGACCTGAGCCAGCTGCCGGCTCTCTGCTCATTTCTGTAAGGCTAGTTTTCTGCTGATCTAGCTTTCTGAACACGTTTTCTGGTGGGGGCAGAAAACTGTCAGTGCCAGCAGAAGGGGAGTGGCAGGGGGACAGCAAGGGGAAGGGAAAGAAGCAGAGCCCTACTTGGCTGCAGCAACTGAGCATTAAGTCCATTTAGTGGCATCAAAGTATGACACCATTAGTATTCCTGTCCCATAAAGGAAGAATAATCAATTCAACTTCAATTCTTAGGGCTTCAAATCTGATTTCTCTAGCAAATAGTTTGCTTGATGATAAGCTGCTTCCCACTGCTTACTGCAAGTAGATGCTGCAGCCAGACAGCATTTTGAACCTTTCTTTTCCCCTGATCCTCCCAAATGCAAACTGTCCCTGGTCACATTTGTGTAAGCTCTCTGGGAACAGTACCTGCAGCCAGTATCACATATGAATGCATTTGGATGTCTTGGTTCTGGGTAGGTGGGCCCAGGGCTTTGTTGTCCCTCTGAGACAGTCTGAGCACAGCCCAAATCACAAGTGAAAAGGACAGGGAGAGGAAGGAGGACACAGGGAAGGGGAGGGCTGAGGTCACAGGACTGTGATGGGAACTCAGGCATCCTGGTTGCTAGCAAAGCAGTCTGGCTAAGGTGTCCAATGGCTTCAGTGCAGACTGTGCATTCCCTCAAGTGCTGTTGACCTGTCATCTCATGGCAACAGCGACTCCAGAAAGCTGTTTGTAAGGAGTCTGGCCCCCTCCAAACACTGGTTTACACAGGTCCAAATGGCATAGAAAGTGGGCCAAAACTAACCAAACCCAATCAGGCAGTAGCCATCATTCATGCCTTCCTCAGGTTAACCCAGTGGAAAGGTTTTCTAATTGAATTTACATGTCTAATACAAAAATAAATACAAAAGTCCAGCTTCAGAAACGTAAAGGCTGTAAGTGACACAAAGCAGGTGGAGCTCAGGTTTAATGCTGCTCTCTTCCCCATACAGCCATGCTGCCCTGATCTCACCCCAACATGCACACGGTCACTTTGGGGCTGCTAAGACTAATCCATTAGCGCTGCATGGTGCAGTGGTTTCAACAGGGTGAACTAAGAGAACACAAATCATCACAGAAGCTAATTAGGCCAGAGAGAGCCAAACAACCACAGTGACAAACCACACGAACAACTTCGTCTTATTTTGACACTCCACACTTGTGCGGTCTCCTCAGCTTCTGTTGAGCCTTCTTAGCTCAACAGACTTTACATGGAGCAAATGGCCCACCAGCCCCTGCATATCCAACAAATATAAAAACAGAGAATTAAAAGCTCCCAAATCTCCAGTCTGCACCTTTATTCTCCCTCTCTCAGACTTTAATACTATTTTTTGTTATCATGTGGTAATTTGCTGACCTCTCAATTCTTCCCAACAGCTGCAGCTGACAGATTTTTTCTAACGTTATTCCAACGAAAGTTTAATGAGAACTTTGCTTTAAAAAACCTAATGAAATAAGGGTACCAATTAATCCCTTTGGGCCAAAGTCAGTTCCTCTTTATTTTTGTTCTCTAAAAGAGACTGTAAAAGTCCCTCCTGCAGACGGTGGTTCTGTGGAACTTCATGGAGATTAACCCATGAGTTTCAACTGCAACTCTGTGATGGGGAATTGGAAATTTTTCAGTCAGGAAGGATTTTCCATTGTAGAAATGCTGATTTGTCAAAAGCAATATATTTTGTGGAAGGTGTTTTGAAAGAAAAAAGCATTACAGAATTTCAGTGCTACAAGAAACCAAAAAAGTCTTCAAAAGTAAAACAAAGCCAAACATTAAAATATCAAAATTCACCATGACATGGAAATTCTGAGTTTCAGCTGGTTTAGCAGAAAGTTTCAACTATGCAAATAGCTTGATGTCCCCCAGTATTTCTAGACAGGTTCTCAACAGTATCCACTTTATGCAGCCACGCAGAACTCCTAAAAGCAGAAAGGGACCTTAATGTAAAATCTGTCTACACCTTATGTGTAAAGCGAGACACAGCATGCCACTCACTAATTTCAACATTCCTTGATAAGATGTTGCAATATGAGCTACATTTGCTCTTAACAAGGCCCGGGTGGATGGGACTTCGAGCAACCTGGTCTAGTGGCTGGGCTGCAGTAGCACAGACCTCCGGGCAAGCTCTTTTATTCTCCTGAGTGATATCAATCTGGGATCTCCCTACTGCTGCTATTGCATGGCTTTTGCTCTCTGAATTAGCTCATTTAATGTTCATGTATCTCAACACTGTACTGTAATCTGCAGTGTAGACAGAACATTATTTCTCATCTAAATTTATCCAGCTTCAGTTTTCAGCCACTGGATCCTGTTATGTCTCTGTCTATCCATTCTAAAAGCTTTCTATTATTAGAAATATGGTACAGAGTTGAACAGATCAGATCCATCATCGCTTTATGATCCTCCCACTGTTTTCCTCACTTTTAAACCACAGTCTCCTGTCTCTGCATATGGGTCTCTGTTTCTCAGTCTCTGCTTTACAGTGGGGAAGCAAGTGCAAGGCTGAGAGTGTGGCACTGGTTGGCGATGCAGCTTTCACTGGAAGAGGGCAATCAGAGAGCAGAAAGTACTGGTAAGTGCATCTGCTGTGTCGCTGGGTCCAGCATCACTGCGGGCACACTTGCATTATGTCAGTGTTTCACAAGGTTGGTGGTGCCTGAAAGATTGTTCTGGCTTTGGCTTGATCTCTCACCTGATAGGTATTTAGCTTTTGTCATGCCCTGCTTTGTTCTCACAGTTATACGCCAATAAAATTACCTTCTCTTCTCCCCCAAACTGTCCTACAAACCTTTAAGTAAAGCACACTACATAAAACAGGCTCTGTCATTCCCCGGGCTGTCAAATCATGACTGTTTTTGGAGAAAGCTCAGATACGGATCTCATCGTGTGAGATCAGGTTCACCCACAGAGATGAGGAGAATCCTTTGTCTGCAAAAGACGGTTTGCAAAGTTCAGTGCAAGTTCCCTGCTTAGTCCTGACGTTTGTGCTCTGCCCACACAACCGAACTGAACAATGAACTGTGGGAAACATTCCTCTGCTGCTCTCACCAAGCTGCCAGAGCAGGATGCAGAGCTAGGATTTATAGAGTTAAGAATTACACAAGGTTATATGGCTATATAAAATGCAATTAAGATGCAAAGAATATTTTATAGCCTGACTGCATCAGTGTCATAGAATTTCATAGCTGACTGTGTGTTTTTCCATTTCCTAGAGCACTCTTTAAAAGCTGAAGGAAATGCATTCAAAGCCAACAAGATTAAATTATACATAGTTCCTATTACTTTGCTCTTATAAAAGGACCTCACATGGACACCTCAGCCTAAAACACAGGAATGATGAGGTTATTTTTGCCATAAGCCAAACATATGTCCTTTAGATTATGTAAGAAATATTTGTGGTCCCTGCTGGTGTTGTCAGAATGTACATCATATATTAGATTTCCGAATACACAGAAATACCCAACTATTAAAGCAAAACAAAAGGGATTTAACAGGTTAGACTAATGAATTTCAGGAACTGATTATCCGTGGCAGTATGATACTGCCTGACGCATTAAGAACAGTGAAATAATGTAGGACCTTGCCTAAATAAGATTTATACACAGTGCCAGCTAGCTGGTAAAAAATAGCAATAACCTTTTAAAACATTAATTTAGGTTTTTATTAGAATACAAAGAACCTCCAGTTTTTGAAAGCAGGCATTGTCTCCCCTTTTAATTTCAACAGCACCATGGCTTGAATACAACACAGCAGGGTGTGTGTTTTCTAAAGTTGGGTTATTATCAGAGAGCTCAGTGCAGTTTGCCAATAAGCCTTTATTTGGCAAAGCTTAAAACTGCTGACAAATGAGATTCTTCCTACAGCAGTAAAACAAGGCACAGTTCAATATGCCTAATTACAAAAACACACCGAGAACCACTGTGAAGTATGTACATCGCTGAAAAAGAAATGATCTCTGCATCACAACTGAGGGACTGGCATCCCAATGCCATCTAACCTCATGGAGCCAAAATACACAAGCACAAAAGATCTAGGGACAAGATCCTGGGTTTATGCCTGGTGCAATCCCATAACACTCAACAGACTGCGTCTAGCCCTTCTTCAGACTGCAGTGACCCACTGCCACAGGACATCCTGCTTCTGCTCCTGCAGTCATACTGGCTTTAGGAGCTACCTAACCATGGCAAGATGAGCACCCTGTAAGATCAGAAGCAAGTTTAAGTACACAGAAGAAGTCTGAAAACAAAATTCTCATCCTGAACAATAAGTTCAATTAACTGATTTTTTGCCTACAAAAGAATGGCAGCGCTTTTTCTTCAGGACCTCTGGGACTTTGTCTCCAAGGGTATGAACTGATGAGGAGTTGAGAGTGCAATTAAAACCTTGAAACTAAATGAAAAGATAAATCTGTTTAAAGTTAAGCAGCTCTTCGTATCTTTCTCCAACATAAGACAAGACAACTAACAGACTTGTTTCTTTAATAGTGTGGGACAGTGTGCACTTTGAGTTCAGATGTGAACCTCATTCCATGACAATTATATGTTGCACTGATGAACTCTATTCTAACTCCAGTGGAATTAGTAGCATTTCATGGGAAATTAATTTGCCCACTTGGGCTAAAGGTTGTTTCTAATGTACCCTTTTGTTAATGTACCTTTCATCCATGAGCATTTGAGTATCTATTTGTGAGCAACATTCTCTGGCAAGAGGATATAAGCAATGAAGAACCACAGTGAGTATCACTGAGAAAGAGAAAATTATTAAGAATTGCATTTTGACTGAGGAACAGAGTCTTTTAGGTTGACATAGGATAAAACTTTTGAGCAGAAAACTCTCTTGACATTAACTTCAGGACATTTAATAGTATTCCCAGGCAAAACTCAAGATAAACAGGAGTAAATCAGTACAGCTTCATGTCTATGGTGCATTTTTTTCATACTTTTAATATTTAAAATATGTGCACATTTTAAATGTTTCATATTTACTATAAATATTTATAAAAATATTAAGAACCACAAAGAGAAGTAACCGATTGCAGTGAAGGCAAGTACCCAGTAAAAATGCCAAATCCTCAAATAAAATGTCCTGTAATGTAATGGAGTATCTTATTTGTTGTCATGTCCCATCACTTCCTTCAGCTACACTGAGCGTCCCTGAATGAGGATTTATAGCAACCACCACAGTGTGTCTCAGTTACTCAGTCTGTGACTGTATTTAAGTCAGGACTGAATGGTTTCATGTTTATTCCCATTGCTTTCAGGATAAAATTGCAAATTCTGAGCATTAAACTCAAATTTTAGTTTGAAAATTACACTTGGTACTTTCACAGTGCTGTGCTAGCTGAAGTCTGATACATTTGCACCTAAATAACATTAGCAATATTGTAAGAAATGCCTGGAATGCCAAAGGGACCTGAAATACCCTTTTCAAAGGCATTTAAATCATAAGAGAGCACCAATTTAATAGATAATTAATTCACTTAGGCTCCTGAGTGCACCAAGTCACTTTTGAAAATAAGCCCCAGCCTCTAGGGTCATGTAAGCTCTTTTGAAAACTTTACACGCCAGCTCAAATTCACCTTAATTGTATTGATAATAAAGCTCAGGGTGAAACAGGATTCCTGGGAATCATGTATAACCAAAAAAAGATCCTGGTTTCATTGAGAGATGCCAGGTTAGGCTTGCAGAGCTGGCAGGGCAAAGAGAGGAGCTTTTCATTGATCGTATGTGATCTGTAGGGAACTGAGACACAGCAACAGAGCTCTAGATGCGTATCTTTCTGAAAAGCATAGTTGCTAAAAGGATAAGGGGAAACCTTAGGAGAACAATACGCAATATATTAGTCTGTAAATTAACAGCTGCCCTTAGTGGAATCAGTATTAGGTGTATGGAAAGTGCACTGTTTGGGTCACCCAAAGCTCTGCTCATACCCAAAACTAAACTCCTGTTTATGATGTGCTCAGAAAGGGCTGTGATGTGAGCACATGGAGTAGAGTGCTGCAGTCCACAGAGCTGGAGGAGCGGGGAAAGTGCAGGGAATTCAGAAGACAGCAGCAAAAGAGATGAGGCAGATGGAAAGACCAAAGTATGAGAAAGGATTAAGAGTTAACTACATATAGCCTGCTTCAGCACTGAATTAAAGCTCCCAGCTAATAAAAATGCCTTGGGAGCAGAGTTATTATTTACTGGGGTGTTTTAATCAGAGAATCACAGAATATGCTGAGTTGGAAGGGACCCATCAGGATCATTGAGTCCAACTCCTGGCTCTGCACAGGACCATCTCCAAGAGTCACACTATGTGCCTGACAGTATTGTCCAAATGCTTCTTGAACTCTGTCAGGCTTGGTGCTGTGACCACTTCCCTGGGGAGCCTGTTACAGTGTCCAACCACGCTCTGGGTGAAAAAACTTTTCCTAAACTTTCCCTGACTCAACTCCATGTCATTTCCTCAAGTCCTGTCACTGGTCACGAGAGTTAAGAGATTGGTACTTGCACCTCCACTTCCCCTTGTGAGGATGTTGAAGACTGCAACGAGGTCTCCCCTCAGTCTCCTCTTCTCCAGGCTGAACAGACCAGGTGACCTCAGCCGCTTCTCATACGGCTTCCCCACAAGGCCTTTCACCATCTTCGTTGCCCTCCTTTGGACACTCTCTAATGTCTTAATATCCTTCTTACATTGTGGTGCCCAAAACTGCACACAATATTCAAGGTGAGGCCATCCCAGTGCAGAGCAGAGTGGGACAATCACCTCCCTTGACTGGCTGTTGATGTTGTGCCTGATGCCCCCTGGGATGGGGTTGGCCCTCCTGGGCACTGCTGACTCACAGTCAACTTGCTGTTGACCACGAGACTCCCAGGTCCCTTCCCATGGCACTGCTCTCCAGCTCATTTCCTAGTCTATACACACAACCAGAGTTGTCCCATCCCAGGAGCAGAATCTGGCTCTTGCCCTTGATGAACTTCATATGGCTGGTGATTTCCCAACCCTCCAATTTGTCGAGGTCTCCCTGCAGGGCCTCTCTGCCCTTGAAGAAGTCAGCAGCTCCTCCCCATTTAGTGTTGTTGGCAAACTTCCTTAGTATTTCTCCAAGTCCTGCATCCAAGTCATTAATGAAGATGTTTAACAGAACTGGGCTGACCAGTCAAGCCAGGGAACATCAGGGATGGATTTAAAAGCTTGGACACATGTAAGACATACATCACCTGGCAAGTTAGCGTGTTTCAGCAGAGCCATGGTAACTCTTTACCTGTGCATTTTTATCCCAAAAGTTCACTTGCCCTAGACTGCCCTGACACAGGTTAGAGCTAAGCTGAATATTTTTGTGTGCTACAAGCAAGCATGCAGCTACCACCAGAGATGAGCTCATCTGGGGTAACTTGTTCATGAGGCCAAGTGCTAAGGAAAAAAATTCTTAATTCTGAGATTTACTGGCTTTATTGTTGTGTCCCTGTGAAGAAGTGGAAGGCTTATTGCTTGGATTGTTTAAAAGTAGACTGACAAAATAAAAGACAGTGTACTACAAGGAATAACTCTGAACCCAGCAAGGAGATTAGTTAGATGTCTCAAAGGTCTGGGCAGCTTTCTTCATTTCTTATTTCTGCAACTTCCAGATGACTTTCTGTGGAGTACTCAGTGAAGGTGTCTAAACAGAACCAAAGCCCCTCCACTTCTCTTTTGTTCCAGGACTCAGTTTCCTAGACCACTGTTTTTAACTTCTCTGATGTTAGAATAAATGTTTTCCCACTTGCTATCAGAAATTGGGATTGACAAAATAACCCAAGAAAAAACATTCCTATAGCATTTCCAGCTGGGACAAGACACAAAGGTTGCCAAAAATCTCATGAGAAAGTTTATTACCAAGAGATTTCCAACCGTGTCTTTCAAAGTTCTGCTCAGTGCTACACTGTTGCCAAAACTGATTCTAAGGTCTGCTTCTCCTGAAAGCTGTCCATCACTCACCACTGCAATTTTAGATGTAACTACCACATCTGCAAGAGGTGAGGCTGATGGGCAGTGTCAGTGTTGGTAGGGGATGTGGGAGCTCTTCCCTAGAAGGCACCGGGGGTTTAGTGTGGGGAGCTGGCAGATCAGAAGACCCCTCAGTCTTACTCTGCCTTCCCAGCACGGAAGCCCATGGTTTAGCCCATGCAGCTGCACAAGATTTCACAGAATGACAGAATGGGTAAGGTTGGAAGGGACCCCAGCTGGTCATCTGGTCCAACCTCCCTGCTCAAGCCGGGTCATCCTCAAGCACATTGCACAGGATTGTGCAATTGCAAGAAATGCAAGGACTTGGTCCAAAGCAAAACACCTAACATAACACATACAGATGTAGACCAAGGGTCCTTGGCATCCACAGAACCTTTCTGTCCCACCACATCACTTGCTAATAGCCTGATCACTCGCGATGAGGTTCAACAAGGCCAAGTGCCGGGTCCTGCACTTTGGCCACAACAACCCCCTGCAGCGCTACAGGCTGGGCACAGAGTGGCTGGAGAGCAACCAGGCAGAGAGGGACCTGGGAGTTTGGATTGACAAGAAGCTGAACATGAGCCAGCAGTGTGCCCAGGTGGCCAAGAAGGCCAATGGCATCCTGCCTGTATCAGGAACAGTGTGGCTAGCAGGTCCAAGGAAGTGATTCTTCCCCTGTACTCAGCACTGGTGAGGCCACACCTGGAGTACTGTGTCCAGTTCTGGGCCTCTCAGTTCAGGAAGGATATTGAGGTGCTGGAGCAGGTCCAGAGAAGAGCAACTAGGCTGGCGAAGGGACTCAAGCACAAGTCTTATGAGGAAAGGCTGAGGGAGCTGGGGCTGTTCAGCCTGGAGAAGAGGAGGCTCAGGGGAGACCTCCTCACTCTCTACAACTCCCTGAAAGGAGGTTGTAGCCAGGTGGGGGTTGGTCTCTTTTCCCAGGTAACTATCAGCAAGACAAGAGGGCATGGTCTCAAGTTGTGCCAGGGGAGGTTTAGGTTAGATATTAGAAAGAATTTCTTTACAGAGAGGGTAATCAGACACTGGATTGGGCTGCCCAGGGAAGTGGTGGATGCTCCGTCTCTGCAGATTTTTAAGACTAGACTGGATGTGGTACTCAGTGCCATGGTCTAGCAACCGCAGCGGTAGTGGATCAAGGGTTGGACTTGATGATCTCAGAGGTCCCTTCCAACCCAGTTGATTCTATGATTCTATGATTTCTACTCGAGCAAGCACCTTGGTGATGCTTCTCTGTCTCACTTCATGGACTTTAGTGATTCCCCACTAGATACAGTCTTAAAGACCACCTTCCTGGAAAGTGCCTTTAGTTCTTCAAATAAAAGACATCCTGAAAAATATCACAAAAAGACTGCAATTAGTACTGAAGTTCTGGTCAATGGCAAGTTGAATATGAGTCAGCAGTGCCCTGGTAGCCAGGAGGGCCATCTGTGTCCTGAGGGACATCAGGCACAGTATGGCCAGCTGATCGAGGGAGAGGATTGTTGCGCTCTGCTCTGCTCTGGTGCAGCCTCAGGCACATGGTGTGATTCTTGGGGTGTCCTGCACAGGGACAGGAGTTGGACTCGATGACCCTTGGTGGTCCCTTCTAACTCAGTATATTCTATGTGTGACTCTGTGACTCTCTGTGAGATATATATATATATATATATATATACACACACACATATATAGATAGATAGATAGATATAAATTCCAAAAGGAAATTATGATCTCCCAAATGTTCTCATGTTCAGTAGAATAACAAAGTTCTTTTTTTGTTCAAAATGAAGTGGAAAGACTTTTGGTCTTCATAGTTTTTTTTCTCACTTCCCTTTCATAGAGATAATGGGGAAGGGAGGGGAGAACAAAGAGGAAAAAGAAAAAAAGAAAGGGAAAAAATAGAGGATGAAGAAATTTCATTTATCAGCTTCAGATTTTTCACTTTTTATCTTTTCATCCCAATCAGAAAATGTAAGCATCAACTTTCTGATAAGATTCTTACTTCTGCAAAAGAATTTTTTCCTTAAAAGTTAGTTTATGCATTAAAAAAAATCAGCTATGAACAACATACAACCAAAGCCTTGGCCTTGGGGCTTGCACAGGTTTTAGTTTACAAGCATGAGAAGTTTAAATAGAAGACTGTAAATGTTCTTTGATACAGGACTGATTGGAAAAATTCCAAAAGCCTTGAAGTAGAGAGGAAAGATGTATATTGAGGAAAATAGCAATTAAATAAAGCAAACAATGATTGAAATATTGCAATATAAAGACTAGGATGTTGAAAAATTCCAGTGACTAAAGCATATATGAAAAGAGTGCTTTTTTTGGCTCAGACCACAATGCCCATGATATTATTAAACTTAGAGAGAACAATGTGGAAGAAAACTGTTTTACACCCATGTTACTCTAACTTTATGATAGTGCAGTGATTCTAGTGTAAATGTACTGGTTTAAAGCTAGGGGAGTGGGAAATCAGGTTTTATTTTAGGTTTTATTTCCTGGTAAGAAAGCACCTGACTTTTAGAAATGTGATGGGCTTGATCTGCTTCTTGTCTCTATGGGTTTATCCTGATGTAGACCACCTGCAAATCCTGCCTCAAATACTTTGTATCACTTGATTTTAATTAAAGGCTGAAAAAGTAATGATCCGTGTGACTGTACACGAACAGAAAAGTTATCGATAGAAAAATCTGAAAAAAACCAAAACCCCAGAATCCTATTTGAACTCACAAGTTTGACAACAAAAAATAGACACTCTCAGCTTGGGGCCATGCAGCCTTTGATTGCCAGCTCGGGGAATGCGCAGGTGTTGGATCACCCACAGCAGGGCTGCCCCACAGCCCCCCTCGAGCAAAACCCCTGCTCTTTGATCCCTCCCCTTATCTCGATGGGAGTTTCCCCCTCTCTGGGTCCAGGTGGACCATGGGAGCAGGAAATGTTCCCTCTGAAGATGAAATCCAGTTTGCCGATCCCATACCTCAGCCCCTCCTCTCCACACGAGTGAACCGGAGAGCACCCATTCACCACCCATTTTTCCAGAGGCGAAGCACGGCATCTGTTCAAACGCTTGGAGAATGATGTGCCATGGACAAGCAGTGGGAAGAAGATGTCTAGATCGCCTGCGTGGTAAGACCAAGACAGATGGTGACATTAACTGGCATGTTCCCACTGTGGCCTTCATTGTAGGCCAAACATATCTTTTATCACTGCTCTTTCCTGACAATACCTGCATGTCAAAGGTTTGGACGTAAACTTTGATTTGATGTACTCTCCTAATGTGTTTGTACATGTTGCCATGCTCACTGAACAGCAGCCTTTGTCAGGAAAGTATCTTGCAATGTTGTATGACAACTTCCCTGTAGTTTTTGAAAGAGCCCGGATCCATTTCCCCAGCAGGCTTGTGCAGGTCACTAAGGAGATTAGGCTCACACTTTCTGCAGTACCTGTCTACACTGCACTGGCAGTCAAATTCAGACTGCCTTCACACTATATGTATTTGAAGAAATTTAGAGGAGTGAGTGCATTTGTTACAGCAGTAAGTTATCAGAGATGCCAAAGATGTGGGCACAGCACATCCAAATGGGAGTAGGAAGGAAGGCAGGAAGGAAGAAAGGAAGGACAAGTTTCAAGGTTTTACAGAGATCAGTAAGTCAACACTACAGGCTCAGCAGGTGTCCATGGTAAAGGTAAGACCTGTCTGTGCCAGATGTAGGACATGGTGTGGGACTGACCATGCCTATGGAGTGACCTCTCTGGAACAACTTTGAAGTCTTACGCTTTGCTGTGTTACTCTTTCACACAATAAAGGTGCAGCATGAGCTGTGAACATGTACCTCAGATAAATGCAAAACAGCTGGCATAACTAATTGCTCAAAGAGGAAGACAGTCATCCCTGCCATGGGCAATTGCCATTGCTTAAGGTGCTCAGAGTTCTACAAAGACAGGAAAATCTGAGATGAAGAAAAGGAAACAGTAAAGAAGAGAGGTAAGGAAACCCAAAACCTAGTTATTTTTACATGCTTTGGAGATTTTAATATTATGCCCATTTTTGTGCTGATAATTCGTAGACAAATGCAGTGATACAATTGCAGCCCACAAGAGGGAAAAGAAGTCAGGAATATCAGCACCAGTTTTTATTTGTGGTCTTCAAACAAGTTTGACGCTTGTCACTTAGGACCAATGATACCTAAAAGAAAATTCAGGGAGAAAAAACTCCGAGACAATTTAGTTTTGAAGGTGAGATAAAGAAAGGGTTTTAATTTGTGTCTAGGCATAAGATTACAAGATGCGCACCAGTCTCTCTATACAGATGTTACAATTTATAATACTGCTTGTCCAATCCAAGGTTTTCCACTCTGTGGCTTTTGCCCTGAACCACTCCCGGCCCGCCCCTAGGGAATTAAGGCGGGGGTCTTTTCGGGACCCTCTCTTCATCAATCTTCATCTTCTTCGAGGTACAGGGGACACGTAGTTACCCAGAGTTTGACTGTACTCTGTGGTTTAGGCCAAGGTACAAGCATTCTCCAAATAGAACAAGCCCATCTTAAAGTGAGACTAAACACATTCTAATGGAATCCAGGGGTAGAATTGATATGGGGAGCATAGAATGGGGTAATGGGGTTGGAGAGTTTCTGTGCTAAGGGTAAGGGAATGAAATGCTGCTGCTTCTAAATCTACTTCTGCTATATAACTACTTATAAAACTTATAAAAATTAGAAAAATCAAAAAACTAAAAGGACCTTAAGGCATCACCAACAATGACTGCTGACCTGAATTCCCTCTCAACCACCTTTTATTTCTTATCCTTTAATTCTCACTCACTATTCTAAAATAAAACAGAATCAGAGTCTTGTACCTCTGAATGTGGCATCTTCTGTAGCAATTGATTCAGTGGTTTAATTCTGCTGTTACACTACAATGTGAATAAATGTGGGTATGTGTTAAAGCATTCAGCACAAGGACCTTTCAGCAGGCTCACTCATAACTGTCTACCCTGAAGGCTATACAGTTTATTTGTTTGCACCTTTTCCTGTAATACCTCCAATAGTCACTGTCATGGAGAGCATGTATCAGTAAACGTATGTTCCCCTGAATTAGCAAGTACATTTCTAGGCACTAGGAAATGTTCTGATGAGCTTTCAGTCATCACCACAGCACTAATAAATCACAGTAGCAAAAAAAAAAGCCAGATAAACTGCACAGCCGAAGACCCAGGAGTATTTTAGAAGTGAATTGAGAACCTACAGGGCCAGATCCTCCTCTTTTCTTTACATTTACGCAGCAAACCACATCCTGTCGTTGAGAACCTGGTGAAAGTGAAAGTTCGCCCAGCAGAAGAGCCCCTGTGCAACCATTAACAGCTCTGAGCAGGGAACCGATCCAGCTCCTGCCTGAGAGGGAGCAGGGATAAATACAGTCCTCTCAGGAGCACGAAACAAGTTACAAGTTGCTACCTTGAGAGCAAAGCTGCCCTCAGTTAGGATAGCTTGAATGTGGGAGATGACAAGAAATGCTTTTTTTGTGATACTTAGCACAACAGAAATACTTTTTTCATACTTGGAACCCATCCCCAGCAGGGAGTAATGTGAAAACAGCAGTGTAAACCACTGGCAAAGGCATTCATCTGCAAGTGGTATAAACCCCTAGGGTTGAGAGAACCCAGCTAACTGATGCTTTGTGGGTACCTGGGGCTTTTGTTTCATTTTACTGAAAAATTAATAACTAATTATCATATAGCTTAGTGAGGATATTTTTCTACCTTCCTCTTACAGCAAATCTGTCCTGGACTACATACAAAGGGTTTGTATACACCAGAAACAAAGCTAAATTACAGATGTGAATTTCAAGTAGATTAGTTAAAGGACATTTAATACTTACATGGAAGGTTTCATTCTGAAATAAAGTACCTGTAACTTGTTTTAGGAATGAATCAAGCAAACTAAAGGCTCCTTTATGTCTAGATAAAAGTATTCACTCATGGGTTTAATAGGTATTACTCAAACACTTTAAATTCACATTTTAGTTAATTCACTCTACCTTCCATGCAGACAAGCCCAAGCAATACCACTTTGACTGAGGTTGTCTCTCAGGTGCCAGTTTAACCTCTGCAGCCACTCTCAAACTGAAATATGGGTATCTATACAAGGCTTTGCACTAGCTTTCCTAAATTGGTTTACAAAATAAACCTAATTCAGCTTCTGTGTAGAGATAAGGCCTATATAGTTGAAAGAATGGGATTTATAGATAAATGAGGAGGGATGCCGTAAAAGCTCCATTGATTTCTGGCTGTGCTTCTGTTCAAAATTCCATTCTCTCCTAGTCTGCTGCCTCTGTTGAAGACTGTTGGATCCCTCTTTTTTTTCTTTAAAACTTCAGCTGAGTTTCAACTTGCTTCATTAGACTGACAATGAAGACTTAATCCCTCTTGGAATCTGCAAGATGTAAAAGACTGTGAGTTAGCCAGGTTTGATAGGACTCTGATTGGGAAAACTGCAAGTGCTTTTTGCTGGTACAGGTTGTTCCTATTCATCAGAGCCATCCCCGTCTTCAGCCACGACTCTGCAGAGCCAAGGCCACTAAAACCAGAGTGGTAGTGGATGAGGCAATAAAATCCTTCACTTTGCACAGAATCCAATCTCATTTCATCATCAGGTTAGATGCAGACTTCTATATGGCCACATTTGACTCCATGGTTTGCACGCTCTGTGGTGTTCAGAAAAATACTCCAGCTTGACGCCACAGGCTTTTGGTTTCTTGGATGGGACTTTGAGCAATCTGTTCTAGAGGAAGGTGTCCCTGCCTATGGCAGTGGCATTGGAACTAGATGATCTTTAAGGATCCTTCAACCCAAACTGTTCTATGATTATATGGTAATCAATAGAATAAAAACACAAGGAAAGACTAATCTGATCCCATTCGGACACTTTGGTCATGTTTGGTAGAGATGGATTCCTCATTGTGAATGACCCCACAGCTGTTAAAGCATTTAGAAAAGCTAATGACTAACGACAGTGACAAACACGTTCTAGGAGGACATAATTTGCAATCAACTAAGGCAAATATTTACAGATGCCATTATCACTTCCTGGTGGGATTACTGTAATCCATTATTTGCAGGTCGTCATGCTACCGTACTTCCTTTAGGGATTTGAATTTTTGCAGAACTGTAGCTCCAAAATGCTCATCCCAGCCAAGATTCATTAATCACGTTACAGGGAAAGCTCAACTGACTTCCTCTGCAGCACAGAACTGACTTTAAAGACTTTTTGCTTATATGCAGAACCAAATGGTGAATAATCCATCATGCCTATAGCGCAAAACTGGTTTGGATCTGAATTCCAGAGGTATGCCATAAATTTCTGCCATTTTGCATAGGGTTTACTCACAATCTAAGCATGTTAAGGACCAAAATAAATGTTGTTAACACCAAAATTACTTCACTAGCTATGGCTGTAGAAAGTGTCCAGAGCCTTTTAAAGGGATTTGATTAACTGAGGAGTAATTACATTTTGAAGACTGGGAAGTAATTTCACATTTGTAGCACTCAGAGATCGGCCTCCATTCCCTTTTGCTTTAGTGCAAATAAATGCTAATCCCATAAGTTTCCATGGATGTCAAGGGTTGCTGCTCAGCACTCTGAGATCACACTGCTCCCTGAGATATAGTTGAGTGCAATTCCAGAGCCAAGAGGCTTTGAGTCACAGCCACTCAGCACATGGTAGCAGGAGTTTCAAGACATTGCCACCAGCTTTTCTTATTCCTCAGCCACAACCTACTGCCCCAAAGCTGCAGACTGAATCACAGGAGGGGTGTTCAGCCTGAAGGACAGAGCAAAGCTGGTCTTAAGCAGACACTGAACACTGAAATGCAGATGCTGAGCGAGAGGCTCCAGAGCTCACTCCTGTCAGTGTTGAGCTTAGGCTGGTAATCCCGAGATAGGAGTCAGCAGAGAGCTGCAAGTGGGAGATGCTTTAATTTTTGCAGTGAACTTCATCAGGGTTTTGTCTGTCAGCACCTTGATTTTTGCAAACCTCAGTCTACAGAAATAGCTGATGTTGGGCAAGACAGCCGTGATCTTTCATCCTCCTCGGCAGAGGCCCATCAAGCACCACTGTACCACCTCACCACCTCCCAGAAGAAGCTTTGACAAGGCACATTAAAAGCTAAACAGGGAGGGGTTAATTTCCAGGCAACCTCCAGAGACAAATATGAGGCTGTCATCAGCTCGGTGCTAAGCAGATGACTCTGAACACCTTAAAAAGAAGACTTCTGCAAGAGTGGCAGGGGGAAAACACCATAAAGAGATCACCTTTAAAAGTAAAACAGATGACAAACAGTTTTTGGAACATCCTCACTGACATCAGCTAAAATGGGATGAAAATAATATCACTCATTATAATGAATTTTGACTGACAGTCCCAAACCCCATCACTCCTGAAGAAAACATAGTTTTGAGGCTGAGTAATCATTAGAGCACAACAATGTGATAAACAAAGCTCTTCAGTGCAGTTGCTGCTTCCAGCTCTGCACTGCAGAGCAGTTTTACATGGAGTGGGGGTCTTAGGGTAAAAGTGAGTCCTTCTGACAACTTCATTCCTCTGCAAGGTGTGGCTCTTTACACAAGCACATCTGAGCAGACTCCAGATCCAGCCCAAAGGGTGGTACAAACCCTCCCAAGAGTCATCAAATATCAGAGACCTCACCACTGTCTGCTCTACAGGCATGATGCCGTTCTTCAGCCTAATCTTGGAAATATGTTTAATGTATGTGTTGGTATGTTCATTTAACAAACATTTAATTAAACTCCCTTCCAAGTTCTCAGCCACTGATACTTTCCTTCTCCTGGAAGAGGCTGGCAGAACAAATGGTGTGTGTCCAAGGGATAGTCCCCATTGCACAACACACTACTCAAAGGCAGTCGAATGGGACAGCAATGGGCACGCAACTGGTAAGAAATGACCAAAGATAGAGCCTAACTAATTTGCAAGCAGTAGTATGTTCTGAAGTTTTTCAAAGTCTAGCTCAGGTCTGTGTCTTTCTTCAAAAAAAAAAAAAAAAAAAAAAAGAAAGGCAGACCAAAACACCCAAGGGCTAATGTTACTTAGGAAGAAAGACAGAGCTGTAATCAAGCTGACTTTAGCAGCATGGAGAGCTGCACTGCTGCCTTTGTTTTCTACATAGACAGAAAAGGTCAGATTTCTAGCTACTAATCAGTAGCTAGAAAGCAGCCTCAGGATTTGGTCTTGGCATAATTTCTGGAAAAGGTTAAGAAGTCAAAGTTTATTATTGTGACATTCTCAAATAATTAACTTATGAATGAGACAAGATTTTTTATCAAGTGTAAACTTAAAAGGCATCTTCTTGTACACTCAGCAATCTGGAGTCATAGAAAAGTCTGGGAAATAGTTTCCACTGCTTTGGTATATCAATCTGAGACCACAAGAAAACAAGGAAAGGGAAAGAGGCAAGATCTCTCCTGATACCTGAAGAAATAACAGAGCAGTGGAAGCTGTGAAAGATGAATCTCTCTCCAGAAGGTGGAGACAGTTTGCAGATGTCCTTTTCCTTGAAAAAGGCAATGGGACAGGCACTGGGGAGAAATAATTGCTCTTCAAATGCCAAAATTGCTCCATAACTCTTCAAATCTCTCACCCCAAGGGAGGGGAACTTTGGTTCATATTTAGATGAGCTAAGTAAGTAGCCTGAGATGGAGAAAGGACATTGGACATGGTGGTAGGTCTTACCTCAGACAGCAGCAAAGAAAACAGTGGCTGTAAGAGGGATTTGATATAACAAGAGATAGGCTGCATTGCTTGTATATTGCTGCTTTGAGTCCTTTTTGAAACCCTAAAAGCTCCCTATGCATTTCTAGGAGCAATTTGAAGATGTAACTCTGACCATACTGATATCTAGTGTTTCACCAAAGCTAAGATTTCCTCTTTGTTTCAATAGCATAGCTTGAGATTTGGGCTATTTTAGCAACTTCTGCATGCAGTCCTGCTGTGTACTGCACTCATCAAAGGCAGAATTCAGCTGCTGGGCTTGGGGTAAATAAGATTTGAATGTGTCTTCATAAGCCTCTTCACCCACAACTATCTGGCACAGTGATGACAAGGAGGTCCTTAATCATTAGTTCTGGTTGCTGTCATTGCTGTAGTCAGTGACTCAAATTTTCTCCTAGGTGAAACCTGACAGCACAGCAAGTTGGAGAATGATTTTTGTGTGGAAAACAGTAGGGGGGCATAGAGTAAGGTTGTGTATCACATAACATTAAATCATCTCCTGGTGGCAGACAGTGACTCTGTCTCATGTAATAACAGTCCATTTGGTCTTAAATCTCAATGAAGCAGTCAGCTGTGCTGACAGAAAAAACAAAAATCCAAGAGGGCAGGTGGGGCAAAGCAAAAGTTCCTCTGACGGCCTGAAAATTAAGCCCATGTTTCATGAAGGCAACACTAACAGTTAACACACAACCATCGTTTCCTTCTCCCTGTTGCTCTTGACCTAGTAGCCAAAAAACACAGCGCACATGTGGCGAATTTGATCTCTAGATAACTGCACTCAGTAGAATTGTAACAGTGCATAAGCATGAAAAATAACATACTGCACAGCTGCGTGAAAGTGGATCTGGTGCTTGTCACATATATTTTAATAGAAGATGCCTAGAAGGTGATCTCAGAACAAACATGTCACAAAGCAAAAGACAGAAAGGAGAAAAAATACCCTCAAATCTCTGTATGTTCTTAAAGGGTTTTTGACATACAAAGTGTAGGTTTACAAGAGTTGAAATAAAATTGTTTCAAGCTAGAAATTTCTGTAATCTTTTTTATACAGGCACCAAGGGCTTTGGCAGATGGGCTCCAGTGAATCTTGCTGGGATGATGCAAGAGAAGCGTCCTGCTGGCACCCAATCCCTTCCCTTTACCAGCTGATGGAGGTAAATGTGGGTCAGTGCCTTGGCCACCTACCTCACAGTCTGGTATTGTGGGCTGAGCTCACCTTTGTCAGGGCACTGGGGGTAGGAGGTGGGAAAAGACACTCCCTTCTGCAGACTTGGCTCCCAGGCAAGACAACCTTCCTAGGGCAGTGGGGTGGATGGCTGAGGTGGCAACAACTTACCATCCCAGCAAGGTTCACCAAAGATTATTAATACCCTTAGAGAAACAAACCCACTGGACTACCTTGGTTTAGACCAGATTTAGGTAGCAACTCTAAATATGCAGCATCTTCTGTGAGTCTCTAATCACAGCCAACTATGTATGAGCTTTTATTTAAAACTCTTACAGAGTGATGCCTCCCTTGTAAAAGACAGGGATGACAGTCACATGTAAATAATAAATATTGCTATGGCTTCTTATAATTGTAAGGTTCCAAGCCTAACCTCCTCCAAGGTCTCCCCAGTGGATATTTTAGAATTCTATCTTCCCCGCAAAACCTTGCATTCCCGAACTGCTTACTGTCCATGCGCTGATAACCTTGACAGCCCATTTTTACAAGGTCTCAGCTAAAACTTTAAGGGAGGTTGGCAATCTGTGTGAGCTTTCCAAAACTGTTGTCTTCTGTAGTCACCCATTTTCCAGCATAACAAATCACTGACTTTTTAAAAATCCCTTGTCATTAGCATTTTGGCATGTTTCACTTCAAGAAGAAGACAAGCCAAGAAAACTCAGTGATGATGTTATTAAGCTAGACAGGGAGCACCTTAGGATTTCAGCTCCTTTGTAGTATTAGGAGGGGTTTTCTTTTATTGAATGCCCTTAGTATATTAGGGTGAATACCTCTGTATCCTAGAAAGCTCCCTTATCTACCAGACTATTGGGTAAAACAAAGGCTCTGGCAACTTTAACTCAAGCCACAGTAAATATTTTTCGTGGGTAGAAAACTAAGCGTAAATGACAGATTTAGCTCAGGGGAGTTATGGTCAGGCCTGAACTGCACTGACAGAGCTCTGCTGGGAAGCCTGAATGCTGCCTGCATATAGCCAATATAATCAGCCCTGTGACCTTCTCAGTTTCTAGCATTTGACAAGGAGAAGAAAGTACTGCATGAAAAGCAAATCTCTAAAAGCAAAACCCAGTACTCTTCCTCAGGTGCATGTGACTAGATACTTCTATTTGGTGGGATAACAGCCACCCCAGATGGTTTCTCTCAGGGATACGCACTCAGACACTGGGGTGATGCATGATCTCTTTAAAAGGAAAAAAAAAAAGAGTAATAGCCCCAAGATCGAGGTCATTTAGCCCACTTTACTGCTGCGTGAGAGACCTTGATCATCCCCCCTTGCTCAGGGAGATGGAGGGGCAAGGAACTTCTTCCAAGGAACATCTCCCAAGGGTCAAGGCTCCCTTGCAGAGGACAGGAGGGGCAGATGCCAAACTTTTCTTATTTCCAAGAGGGAGAGGCTGCAGCTGCCATTATTCCCGCAAGAAGAGCAAAAAGACCTCTGGAGCAGTGTTTGCAAGGGTGGTTGAGAAAACAGCAAGAGAAGATGTGGGGGAAGGAAGGAGGCACCATCTCTTGACTGTACCCACAGTTTTCCCCCTTTGAGGAGGTCTAGCCCCCCGTCAGACTGTCAACATGATTAGGGCTGTCGTGATGGCTGCCGTGAGAGCCAGCAGCACTGAGCAGTGTGTGAGTCCTGCCAAACCTTTGCCCCTTCAGGGCACAAAGCCTCTGAAAGCTGGGCTGAGCCCACACATCACAGTGGAAAGGCCCCACCCTGCATAGTGTGGAGAGGAACTGGGCAGCCCTGAGGAGGATTTCACTCTTTGGATTTTCATAAGGGGTTTAGAATGAAAGCCTACGCTTTTCAAAACGCTCTAGGAGCTGAAGCTGGGCTGTGGGGCTGGCTGGCATTCAGGGCCTCGGATAGCCTAGGCTAGGAGAGCTGGTTCTGTCAGTGCTGCTGGAGAAGTGGGAGAATGAAAGGTGAGAAGGCAGTGAGTCCATCACATTCCAGCAGAAGCATGTCAAAATCGAAGCTTCTCTGCAAGGCTGCTCAGATTCACTGAGTCAGCAAATTCCAACAGAAAAGCACCATTTCCTGTGTTTTCTTCTGACCCTGCCAGTGCTGAGCTCCCTCACCCAAGATGAAAGTCTCACATGGACACTGGAATCAGGAATATAGCACAGAAAAGGCAACCAATAGACAGTGAGGGAAGAAGAGGGCATGTGCAAAGAGTTGTCAAAGAGAACAGATGAGTGGTACTGCTGGAAAATCAGAGTAGTGCAGGCCTTGTTCCTGGTTCACATGCTCATCCTTTCCTTACACATGGTACACAGGGTGGTGCCAGCAACCATCCAAAAGTTTCCCAAGTGAGCAAAATTCATGATAAAGTGAACAGCAAACTTTTATTCCATGCATGGCCATGAGTGTGGCTGTGCAGAGAGACTCTGCACTACGCTGAACAACTGAAGCATGGGAGCCTCTCTCAGAGCAGGAGGACTAATTCCCCTTGCCCCCGAGGAAACTCACAGCTATACAACACCAGAGCACAAATCTGTGGGGCAGATCCCCCTGGCGATTTGGACTCTTACTGCAATTATAAACAAGACCTTTTAGCCTCCAGAAATGAACCTCAACTACTTCAAAGCAACAGTTATTTTATAATCTAAAGCCTTTGTATCATTGCCTTGTCCCCCTTTCATTTAAATGTATTTGTTTACAGAAGGCAGCAGGGAATCCTCGCTAGATGAGTGTGTGATAGTCAGCATGCTGGGACTGAGCTCATTTAGAAGTCAGGAGTGATTTCAAAATCAGGCTTCACAATAAGCAATAGCATTGATGAAGGACAAGGTATGGGAGAAGGGGACGGATCTGTGTTTGCTGAACATGTCCAGCAAGAGCAGGTCTAGCTTTCTGCACAAAGTGGGACAAGTCCCTGTGTTGTACATGCACTTTTGGGAATGTGCCATCCCACCAAACAAACACCCGAAGCCCAACTCTACAGACCTTACTCAGGCATGGAATTCCTCACAGCTCAGCATCATGCAGACTCATGGGCAAAATATTGCAGCAGCAGCTCATGCAGGATTAAGTGGCATCTACAGTTATGCAGCTATCATGTAGCTGAGTAACAAATTGTTTAATTTCAGAATGGATGCAGAAACTATTTTCTTCTGGAAAACCCAGACTCATATCCAGGTGTAGGACAGCACATCGACTTCAAGAGAAGCATCATGCCCTTCTGACCATTTATCCCCATCACAAACTGTACAAGCAGGCAGGCCTGGCCCAAAGGAGATGCTGGGTTTTGGAGTTCTTCCTCTTATCAGTGACGGTAGCCCATTTCTACACGCAGGGGCCACCTGCCCAGTTGTAGGCAGCACACACAGCATCAGCCTTCGCTGCAGTGTTACTGCATCCAGAGCAGAGCTTACCAAAGTAATTTCACAAAATCTCATTAAGCTCAGCTCAGTTTATTTTACAAAAGAGGAACTGACTGCAGAGACCTTCAGATCCCTCAGATAGCATAAATCAACCCCTGACTCAAACTAGCTGGAGGTCTGGCTCCCAGATTTTTATGAGGTTAAATACAAAAGGCAGTGGAGATGGAGCAGGTATTGGGTGAAGGATACCCTGGTACCATTGCCTTGTAAAAGCTGAGACTCAAGCTGCTGCTGACTACCAGGCTGCTCACCAGTGTGACCATGCAGATTGACACATCTGCTGGGACCAACGGCAGGTCTGCTGAGCCCAAGGAATTGACATGGACATTGCTCTTCAGTGGCTTGACCATCCCACAGGTTATCATACAGCTCCCCCAGCCCCTGGCATGGTCCCTGCTTGTGTAGTGCTCAGATAACATTTTCCTGCCACAGTTAAAAACAGTTTAATTTAAATTAAATGTAATTGCAAAAATTTCTATTACAAAATAGACAATAAGCACAAGACAACACCCAACTCCATAGTTAATTGTCACTCCAGCTGCTTCTCACTCATGGTAGTTTAAATTGGGGCTGCATTTTAAAGCTATTCTGTAATTAGTTATAAATTCGACAGTGACCCAGAAAAATGGAGAAGTTAATCTCTTCTCTTAGAATGTGGGAGGGGGGTATCAAGTTCTGGGATTTTCACGTTTTCTTTTTTTTTTTTGTCACCTTAATTCATTCAAAAGTGATAGCTTTAAAACACAGTGATGAAAAAGTTATGCTGTTCTGGTGTCTTCTAAAATAAATTTCACATGAAATACAGTATGTGTTAAAGGCATTTGGATTCCTAGGGAATGTGGGTATACATTTCACTTGTCCTGTTACAACTTCCTATGAATTTATTCAGCTGGCTTCAATTAAAAAAAAAAAAATCTGTGGGAATCTTTCTGTGTGTACATTACAAAGCTACTAGGCCTTTACACTGATAATTTAAAACCAGCTAAGCACACGTGCACAAATGGGAAAATATGAGTAATTTGGTTTCATGTGCTTTTCAGCTTCTTGCTGTATAGACGGATGCTGGGCTGACAGACCCTTCCAGGGACTTAGCATGGCTCTTGCAGAAGATAAAGCCAGGCTACGGGACACTCTTATGGCAAGGAACCCCTAGGTCGAAAGCTGTTACTGATGTTTGTTCCCTTGAAAGGGTCCAGCCAAGTGCCTGGTGGAGGCACATAACAGTGATTTCCCTGGCAGTGCCTGCCAGCAGCATTTTGCTCTTGCTTTCAGATGAGTTTTCCAGTGAGGGAGCTGTTGGTGCTCACTGTGACAGGAGCGTCCCTGCACGCTGTGCTCCAGGAGGAAGCCAGCACGTGTGCAAGGGGAGCAAGGCCCCTTTTGTGAGACCCAGCCAAGCAGCCTGATTTTAACATTACAAAAGCCACAGAGTGCTGTAGGAGCTGAGGTCCCATTTGCAAAAGGAGCTTTCAGCTTTGACTCATAAACTCTGATAATTTGTGCAGGGGTAATTTAGCACAGCCAGCTGTCTGCACAGCCCCTGAGTCAACAGCTGTGGCTCTGGAGCAGCACTGGTGTGCCTGCCATACAACCAGCCCCTGCTCCCTGCTCAGTGCAGGGTGTTTAGCTACCCTGGACTTCACTTAACGCTAACAGATGGACAGGAAGCTGGTGGTGCTGGTGCGCTCTGGGTTGTGTTTAACCTATATGGCTGAAGGAGTGATACTGCCCAGCTTTACTAGTTAGTACTGTTCTCTAACCACTTCTATTAAGTCAGATAGGTGCCATGAATTATATCCCTCAGGCACATAGGGTCAGGTTTCAAAAAGATGTGGGAATCTGCAATGTAAACAGGCGTCTGCACACTAAGAGTTGCTTTACTCTTCTAGTCTGGTGTGCATTGGCTGCAATAGACTTGGTCTTTAAAAAAGCTCTGTGCCAGCTGGCACCTAGAAACCCCTGGCATCAACAGGATTTGACTAAAGACCTCTTAATCCTAGTAGCTCTCTACACCTTTAGGAAATTAAACATCATTGCAGATGTAGACAGGAGGAGGTTAAATCTCATAGAAGGGGAGTCCAATTGCCTGTGGAATTGATGTGGCTAGGACACACCGAATTCTCTGGTTGGTGGCAGGCGGGATGCGGTGGTTAGCATCACGTTGGCTGGCAGCTGGCTCTTCACTCCTAATAAGGAGGTGCAGCTGGGTTAATTGGATTCAGCTTTCAGCACCAAACAATGCTTGAACGTGCTCCATGGTAGCTGCTGCAAGACAGCACAACTGCTCTGCCCCACACCATACTCTGTGTGGGTGAGAGGGACATTAACGTTAGGAAAACTGGTCAGCCTATTACATGACTGGATGACAGGCCTTTCTGTGTCAGCTGCCACCTTGCCAGCACACTGAGGACCACAGACCTTCAGAGATGAACCTGGGAGGTAGTTATGCTGCAAGCCAACAGACTGAGTGTCTTCTTGTGTTGGCAGCAGACTTTCATGGAAACCTACAACACACAGCACCTTGGCAGTATGCTGACAACATTCTTCAATGACCTCTGGTAATGTGTTTGCAAAGGGTGAAAGCACATCTGTAAAATGTTCTGCCTCTGGTTCTGTGCCGTGGTCCAAAACAAGCTATTGAGCAGCTGAAGCTCTTGAAGGATCACATAACAAGGTACTAAGCTCTCCTTTAATAATTCTCCAGGCCTTAAAAAGCTATTTATAGATCTCTCATTTAACAAATGTGTGATTTCACTACATAACGTGGCTTCCATTTGGTTGCATTACCATTCTCAGCCTGACATCTACAGCTGTTTCACAGTCCTAAACCCTCTTGGAGAAACTCGGCTAAGCTTGATGAGCTTGGGGAAGGTCATTCCACTTCCTCTGATATTGTTGCAACATTCATGAATTCTCTATTCTCTGTGGCACTTGCCCTCCATTTTGGGAGTGTAGGAGCCTGAGATCCTCTAAACTGTGCTTTTGGAGACAGCACCATTGCTTCTTGAAAAAATAAAAATAAGCTTGTGAGCCTCAATTACATATTTCTAACAACTCAGTGAATTACTTGCAAGGCTTTTGCTGGCTTTTTAAATTAAGTAACATGTACATTAGGAAGAAGACCTCATATACCACTGAACAAATGACTTCCAAATTTTTAAATCTACTCATTCCTACAAGGAAATGTCTTCTCTCTTTTTAAACATGGAACCACTCAACAGAATAGCAACAGTTTTTTTCTCAAAAAAAAAAAAAAATAAAGAAATGACAAAGAATATTTAATGTCTATAAAGCACCTTTCTGGAAAAAAAAAGGATACATTTTTCAGCCCTGTTTAACATCTTACAGAAATAATAGGAATTGGTCTTTCATTCATCTTTGTCTTTTTGAGGTCCTTACAGTGTTTTAGCTGTTATTTGCTGAATTGAAAACATAGGCTTTGACCAGAGGCTGGGTGGTGTCACTTGTCTGCCCGCAAATGTCACAGCAAGGGCCAGATTTTCACTGCACTACCACGAGACAGTTCAAACTGCATTTAATTAGTGGGTACCAAATACTGCTGCCCGCCTTCTCTTAAAAGCCCAGGACATAGCCACGGGTAAACGTTTCACCAAACAGAACATGATGAATTTGAGTTTTCACCAGCTACCTCAGCTGGTCTCTCTCAGCCTCCTGCACCAACATCTGGGTCAGCTGCACACCCTTCCTTGGTGCTGGGGTAAAAGCTGAGGTAGCCAGGCTGAAAGAGATGGGCCTGAGCATACCAGGTCACTCCACAATTTTGTCTTTCTTAGCTCTGAGTGGCAGCTCGTCCTCCGCCATAGTGTCAGACAGTGAAGAAGTTATGGCAATAATCTCCATGTGTTTGATGTTCCTTTCCACAGACACCACGTGCTGCCTTGCAACCTCCGCGTATCTCCAGCCTCCCATAGGAACCTGTTCATGTTAAATCGGGAGTCCTTCTGTGGCCTGCAAAATGATAGCAATGATTATGGTGACCTGAAGCTTGCCAGAGCAGTGAACAGTGCTAAGCCCTTATGCTGCCCATGTTAATGAGTTAAGTCCCTCCCTCGAGTGTAAGGAGTGGTTATGTGTGAAACCCTCAGCTGAACAGCCAACATAGGGTCATGGATTACTTTTGAAAGGTGACATCTCTCCAACCTGTGAAGCCATGCCCTCACCTCAAACATGGGGGAAACATGGAGAGGACAAGTGATATGCAGATATACAGAAAGGGCAATGAAGTGGATGAAAAGATGGAAAGAAAGGAAACTGATGTTCTGCAGCTTGGGAAGAGAGGACTGGGGGATGCATCTGCGAACATCAGCAAATAGAGTGGGGGAAGGCAGGACAGGTATCATTTCTAGTCTGTTGGGGTTTGATAACATAGTGCTAGAGTTCAAAGGCTGTTAATATTTAAGATATATTTTCATTTAAGTAAAAAACTAAAAGCAGCAGAAAAAAGTTCTTTCTGAGGCTTAACAACTGGTAACCATCTAACTACTGGCTAGAACTTCTGGAGCTGTTTATGCAGGCCCCTGTGAGTGCCTCCTTTTGCAGCTTCCCCGGCACCCTCCTCATTGCCAGCTCCAGCCACGTCCTCCACATCTCTTTCACATCTCTGCTGGTTCTTACAAAAGTCCTGTTCCCAAAAGACAAGCTTTCCCCTCGAGAGACTTATTCCCAGTGCCAGGCTTCCATTTTGGATCAACAAAAGCTTTGCCTGTTCTAATAAGAGCAGGAGTCTATGAAACAATCATCATCAGCCACAGAGCTGATGTAACCCAAAAGTGATTTTCATGGGATCCTGTGGAAGTACAGCCACAACTGACGATCTGTCCTCAGTTTCCTGAGCGTATAGCTGGTGGTTTCCTGAAAAGGAGGCCATTCAATCCCAAGCTTACTGACATAGCAGGTCTGGGGGTGAGTCCGAGAGCCATAAGAAAAAGAACTGCAGAAGCTGTCAGAGGACACTGAAGGGTTTTTTGGGTAAATCTGAAATTTCATCACAATCACAAGAGGACTAAATCCTCCTCTGAACACCTTCTTCTCAAAATACAAAGATATTTCAAATACCTCCATGAAGAGGGGAAATTAGAACCTGCTTTCATATATCAGAACCTGCTTTCATGATACTGCTAAGCAAAAAAAGGTGTGAGATTTCCAAATGACAGTCATGACGGTAACTTAACTGTATGTACAGGCCCACAACAACGTGCGTAGCACTACAGCAAACAGCTACCTACTCATTATAATATCAAAATATCTCATAAAAATCAGTAATCTGAGAATCTGCCTCCCTGGGGCTGTTGCAAGCCTTAATTTAACCCTTGAAAAACCTCAGAGGAAAAAGGCTTCAGAGTGTTTTCAAGCTCTAGACATAAAAGTGGGGGGAAAAACCCCCAAACCACCAACTGTTCAAATCAACCAAATAATAGTCAAGCTGTCACCTAAGATTTTTATTTGGAGGTGAAACCATTTGCATTTTTATCTGTCATGTACGTGCAAGACAATAACAGTATGCATTTATGCTGTCCCTTCAGGGAATTAATAAATCTCAAAACACCTTAAAATGCGCATGATCAGCCCTGTGGAAATGGTATTACAAATTGTCACAGTGAAGAGATGTATTGGCCATCTTCGTGAGAAACAAAACCAAGTAACAGTGCACAATGTGGGTTTGGTTATTCAGTTAATTTGTCTGCAATTGACCAATTTTCTACCACTGAATAAGAAACATATAACTATTTTTAGGTCAAACGCTAACAATTGGGGCTACCTTATATTATGGGTGGGAAGACAACAGATTAGTTTTTAAGCAGAGAAAATAAGAAACTCATGTTTCAGTCACACTGTGACTCAAAGCCAAGAGAAGTCAAAAAATTCAAAGATGTTGGCTAACTCCCACAGAATGCTTGAAAAGCCAACTTTTAGCCCCAAGTGAATTTCTTCACCAAGTTACAAGTCCCTAAACTTGCCTTTTAAATGTTACTTGCTGACACAACTTTAATCATAATGCTGTAAAAGCTGGATATACATGACAATAATAATTTTAAACTAAATGTTTCCAGTGTACAGAACTTTTCAGAACTCCTGCAGATAGCTGAATAAAATATTTAGGGAAGAGCAATTTAACTTGGCTATGGTGAGTAAAGGTAGTATATGCATCACTGCTTCTGTCTGAATACTGAACAAAAAACCCCAAAGGTGAAAATACACAGAGTAAAAATTGAAATCTGATGAGATGAGAATAAATATTTGTCCATTTGCAATGCTGTTAGTTAAATGTTAGTGCTCAGAGCAAGGACCGTGTACCATGATTCGAGGTCTTTATCTCAGTCTCACACCGGTCTGTTCCCAGTGCTGGAAATTATTATAAAATGCTCTGAAACCCATGCTTGAAGGGTCCTATGTGCAAAGCATTACTGGGGTGGACTAACATTTTAAAAAAGCTTAAGAGATTTGTCCCAAACAAGGGGATTGCCAAGCCAGGATTTTCTTCTTATCTGGATATGACTGAAAAACCTATGCTTTGTTACCTTTATACTCTCCCACTCTGGGATTTTCATGGTCATACAGCCAGTGAGAGACTTTGCACCCCAGAGCTGTTAGATTTCTGAGCAGTCTCAAAGCCCTGGGACTTCACTGGAGTCTTGATTCCCAAATATTTCTGAAAATGAGGCTTCTCTTTAATTGTGCTACAGCATTTCTCATGCCAGAAACATCTGGGAAAGGCGAGAGCTGACAAAAAAGCACCAACTTTTTATTTTTTTTCACTCTCTTGCACATTGTTTGAAAAAGGTTTAAGGCTAAAATAAACTTCTCTGAAGCAACGTGCAGTTCACAGACAATGGCAGCAGCTGCAGATAGTAGGAGTTCATTCCTGTTTATTATATTCATTAAAACTGAAGAGAGAACTGTGGCAGCACCAACTTAATGGTCATCTGAACATAATTATTAAGAAAGCATTGTTCTTTGGAAAGATGCAAAGTGTCAGACGGAACTTCACACCCTTGTCATAAAACCCCCACTTATTTCCTACCATTAATTGGATTAAATGGGCATTGTAGGATTGGAGGTGGAGGGAAATGGGTTAATGAGCATATGTAGGAGGCAAATGACACTGGAAACTTAGTGTGTCTAGAGAGAGTGGGCAGAGGAAACAAAATCAGATGTGAGCAAATTTCTGGAAGGGAATCGGGCTGACAAAACTCATGAGACAGCACTTGGTGTTCTGATCATCCTTGAAAAGTACGAAAAGCAAAACTCTGGCCAGTTTACACATGTGTTTCAAACAACAAGTTCAGAGAGAAAAAAAAACCCAACCATGAATCAAGAGACTGCATTGACAGCCACAAAGCAAACTCCTTTTGGAATCCAGCCACATCCTTGCATCCTACAGCCTGTGCCATGCAGGCGTTCCCATTGTGCCTTTTGGTGCCATGAAATTCCCTCTACTTGCTAAAAGCGGGGCAATTCTTCTTTGTAAGTCCTAGTGAGCCCCCTAACTGTCAGTCTGTCTTTTCTTTAGTTGCCTTTCCCTTTCCAAATTGATGTTCACTGCCTTGCACTGGTTGTCTGATGTTAAAGGTGGATGCAGTTCTCACTGCTCCCTGTAAGCAGGCTCGATTCCAAGAGCAGCACATGGGTTGGACTCCACCCCCTCCTCACGCAAGCAGGGGGTAGATTTGCTGTTCAGGCTCTTTTGGGTTGGTGTGCAAGCTCCAGTGGCTGCACCTGAAATCTGAGTGTCCCTCCATGGGCAGGTGTGGATGGTAAATAATTTTTGTATCTATAGGCCACCTCTCAGCTTTTCCATCAGCCAATGCTCTGCAATGGACAGATCTATGGGGCAGCAGTGTGGGAACAGCATTACTCTGTACAGACCACCACACCCCATGGTTCAGATCTGTATGTGAACCATGAAATCCATCCCATGACCTCTCCTGCCCAACCACAGATATGCAGCATGATACGTGACAGAGCGTTGTATGGGGCTACAAGCTCAACCAGGAATTCCATTCCCTTCTCAGCCAGGACCCCCACTGATTCCTGTGAATGTTTTATGCTTTAGAGAAGGAACTATTGAGTTGTTCCTGGGCTGTAAAACTTATTTTCCTTAGCTGCTAAAAAAAAAATGACCTTCAGACTTGAGCTGGCCAACAACAACCCCCATTCCACAGCTATTCCCAATGTTCGCTGGTATATGACTGCAAAAGCAAATTATTGGACCCCTTGGAAAAATACATTCTACCTTTCAGCAGAAAGAACAGTGATTCTTTAACAAAATGTACTCTCTTTTGTTGAGGTTGATCTTCCTTTGTGCAAAGTTGTCTTTTCCTGTAAGTACCAGGGATTTTTTTGTGCAAGGATAATTGGTCTCACCTTTCACTCTTATATTAGCTGGTAATTTATTTATTTTTTTAATTTAAATTTACTCCTGCTAGTCCTCACACACACCACTTTGTGCATCTAAGTCAAGGACATCCAAAAACCACTTCTTCAGTCTGGTCTCCCAGTGGAATGATGTTTATATGACTGTGCTGTCCATCTGCTTGTCCAATTGCCTTGTCATCCCTTCCAGGAGCTTTAGAGAACTTGGATAATTTCACCTTAATAGGAGGCTGGAGTCTCAGTGGTCACAGCTGAAGCTCTAGGAGGGCTTCCAAGCCCCTCTGAATGACCATCATGGCCCCTTCCTGACAATGCATCTAGAGAAAACCTAGGCATGCGTCACTCCCCACTCTGCTGCTGATCACCTGGCACCATTGCAAGGGCCACAGGCTGTTCCCAAACAGGTCCCCCATCAGATGGCTGGAGAGGCAGGACTTCAGGTTGGCTCCTCAGGTGCTTTAGAAAATCTGATCAAATATAACTTTTGCATCTGCGTTTTCTTTGGGTTTTTCTTGTTTGTCAGTTCAGACAAAATTCTGCTTGCCCCAGCAATACGAGGGAAGAGAATGCATTCCTCCCCTCAGCCGGATTTGCAGGGAACCTAGCCGTCATCACTACTTTTGGCCTTCTCACTGGATCTCAGGAAGTCGTTATATGTTATACAAGTAATTAACTGTGCTACAAATGCCGGGTGATCTCTAATTCCTTGCTGCCTTTGCTTACTGAGTTGGGTGTTGACAGTACTTGGAGCAAGAGACCCACACATAGAATGTAAAACTAAACGAAAAGCTCTGGTTAGGGTTCAGATTTTAGGAAATTATAGACTGCAGTCCAAAACTTTCTGCTTTGAGCTGCTCTGTAGTCTGTGTGTTTCACAGCACTGGGGAATAAGAGTTCTTTTGCCATAATTCTTTCATACATGCAGAAGTGGGAAATTCACCTTTCAGTCCTTCTGAAAGCACCCTCTGTGCTCCACACACCAATTAGTGCTTCTGAAGACCGCTATAATGCTGGAAAATTGCCAGTCAGACTCAGAGAAGGGCATCACCTGTATAACAATCTCAAAGTGACCAAAGCTTGCTGAAGTAGATATGTACCTGTCTTCCCAGTCAAATGCCCTTCTCAGTTTGTGTGTTATGGTCTCCATCAAAACTAATACAAGTTTTCCGTGGTATCCAAAAATTTTTCAATGACACTGTGAAAAGCAAAAATTTATCATGTTTATTTTACACCATTTAAACCATCTCTCTCACAAGCTAAGTAAATTGTGCGCAGAGCTGAATGGGAGTCAAAAGAACTGAGTTCAAAAAGCAAAGGGACAAGTTCAGAGGTGCCTTGGTGGTGCCCACAGCTGGTTTCACTATGTTGGTGACTCCTGCAAACTGGCAATGTTCACCAAAGTAATGATCATCTAATCTTCTGCTCTCTGGTCTAGGTATTCTTTCCTGGTCATTATTAGGCATAGGGACCAGGTTAGGTAGACCTTTTGCTTGCTGCCTCCAGGGGTATCCCTGTGTGCAGTAAAGTAAATCCTGCTGGAGACTGTCATAGTCAAAAGAGTTCATGACTTCTTAAAAGAAAAAACATCAAAGAAAAATCTGAAATTAGGGCTCACTTTCCACAAAGGTAGTGAGGGGAAATGTTCTTCAAACTATCATCTGAATTCCCTCCGGTAAAAATGGAAGTATTTTAATTTTTTTTAATTTATTTTATATTTTTTTTTTTATTATTTTACCTGCAAGTCATAGCCAAGAGGCCTCTGGTACTTAAAAAAAAAATTAAAATTTTAATAACGTATTAATAAACTGAGTAGAGGAGATACAAATTTCTTCAGTAACTCACACATTCCTTCTGTTGACTTAAGTAAAAAGGGACTACATTTTAGAGAATACTTTCAAGAAAAATGTTATTTCATTCTCTTTTCCAAAAGGGAATATGTGGGTTATTGGGCATTTTTGTTCCTTTATCATTCATTTTATTCAGATAGTGTTGCTAGTTTAATACAATATAAATACAGTGTATTTTTGTTTAAAAATAAACCTGTTTATGTGACATTTAAAATCTTGACATCTTTTATGTGACAATTAAGCCATCTATTTCTGTAATTTAAATTAACCACAAATAAATAGCTTTCAGGCAGTGCATGCTGTTACTGAAGTTTTAAGAAAGCAAAACAACAGCCTTCGGGGAAGTCACTTGCTGAGCACCTGGAACAAGAATTTGCTGAAGTGATAAACCAGTGCTTGACAGCTGCAACTTATTCTGCAGGTGCAGAAAGCACTTCTTCCTCTCAGTTCCTTCAGCTTAGTTCAGTTCAGTAGTTACTTCACTCAATGCTAAGAAACCACTTGAGAAATAAAAAAAAAGTAAACCAATTTTCTCTCTCTAGTCAAGGAATAAAAACTACATACAAGATATTTTTACCCATGAGTTCGAGTTTGAAACTGAAAGACAAGATGATCTGAAATAATCTGTCCAATCCATCCCTAAAGATACACTTTCTATCATTCAATACATTAGGTAGGTTTTAAAAAATGGATTATTTTTACATACTTATTCTTGAATTATCTATCATATTCTCTTAATAACAGGCAACGTATTATGGCATTCTAAATGAATTTTTGTATTCTGACTCTGTGTATGTGCCATTTGATAAAATAATCAGAAAAATGTCCATAATAAAAATGACTTTATTTCACAGTGTTATCTTTTACAGATAACATTAAAATTTGAATATATATGTGGTAAAGTATGCTATGGCTTTAATGTATATGTATTAAATACCCTCTAAATTGTTAATCCGCACCCAATTTTAGTGTAAAATACATTATTAGCTGCATATCAATGTATTTTAATTGTTATGAAACAATGACTTAAACTTTCCATTTGGAAAATGTGTAAATTATACAAAGTAAATCAAGACCTGAAAAAGATTATCTAAACTGAAGGGGTTTACTTGCTGATTTAAATCACAATTGAAACCAGTACTTTAACTCATTCTGTCTTACATGCATACATTAATATTGGCAAATCTTCAGCTTATAGAAGACATCAAATTTCCAACAAATAAAAAAGACAAAATTTATAAAAAACCTTACCAAGATGAGCTCAAATTTGTTGTGTCTTTCGTTCTACCACTGGCTATGAAAGAAATCCTTGAAGGAATGAATTTATGGTAATAGTGGAAAATACATAAAGAATAATAATTATGCAGTTGATTCTATATTAAAGATTTAAAAAAGAAAATGCAGAAAAGAGAAAAATAATATTTTCAAATGTACTTGGGGAATGTGGAGATGCTGGCCTAAGGGATAAAAAGCTCTACATGGACTTTGCTTCTGCTGCATGATATTGAGAGTCAGATCACAGAGGAAGAAGAAAAGGTGAGGATTTAAAAAACTATTTCCCCACCGCAAAACTTTATTATCTAGAAATGTGTGCATGAGAATTTAAAGCTGCTACATCTTTTCCTTTCACTGTTTCATAAATCACTTGCTTCTGATCTCACAAATACTTCTTGCTTCCTTACAACTTGCAGCATTTTTTTTTTTAACGGCAGCTGCAAAAGCTGTAACTCCAAAGTCATTGAGGCACTGCCCTTTGAGGGGCGAGGGGGAGAAGGGAGGGGGATCCATTTGCTTTGAAGCCCTGTGCTCCAGAGGATGTCATCCTGGTTTCTTGTTGGCCTATCTCTTAAGCCTGTTAAAGGGTACTAAAAGAACTGTCAAAACTTCCAGCGCAGTGCAGCAGCACTTACTCCAAATCCCATGAATGTAGCTGGTTTGGTGTGATAAAAGAAGCTAGAAACAAAAATGCTCTTAGTTAAATTGAGCTGAGGTTGATGATGCTTCACATCGGCCCCTTTCCAGGACATAACCATACCAGCCTTTCCTGCAAGTACTGGTGATTATAAAGATGACTCTTGAATCACCTAGTTTGATCTTCCTGTTTATCATTGCCCAGATCCTCCTACACTGACCCCAAAGATTTCAGTTCATTTGTGTCCTCAGGAGAGATCAGCAGGTGCCCCAGGTGGAGGAGAGAAGAAAGTCAGATGCTGTTGCTGCTGAGTCCCGAAATGACACCTTCCCTCACCTCAGGCTTGAGCATCAAGTGTTGCAAGTATTACACAGCATTACTTTCATCCATCTCCTCATCTCTGCTATGATGTCACATACACTTTACGGTCACCAGTTTGCAAGGTAGTCCCTGTAGCACTCATGAATGCACCCATCAAGCAGACAGGTAAAACTCAGGGCTAGAAATGAAACGTCATCAGGAACAAGCAGTGCCTAGCAATATGATAGGGAAATCCATCACAAGGGAAAAGATATCCACTGCAGAGGTAAAAAGTGGGAAAATATTCTCTTTTCCAAACACAGTCCTCAGAATGGCCCACCAGGAATGTGGGAGAGAAAACACAAGGGCAACTACAAGTATCCATAAGGTAAAGAATGATGTCCCCAAAGTCAGAAAGATATAGAGAAAACCAAAGACCAAAGGTAGCTGCAGCACAACCAATTTGGGATGTTTTTACTGGCCCCCTGGGATTTATTTGCACAAAGATCAACTTTCAGTCATATTTTGCCTTCTTTTTCTGCTCAAAACATATAGCTACAATGTCATGCAGAAATCAAATGCTTTGTGGCATACTTTTAAATGCAACATTCAACTCTGGTTTACAGAGTCAGGATTTAGTAGGTTTCCTTTGCTCCTCACACCTACCTATGGCACTTCCAAATGAGATAACAGCAGACTATGCTAACAAGAGCCTGATTTAAAGGTAAGGAGAAGATGCAGCACTGCCTGTGTTACAGCAACCAGTGCAGCACAATGAGGAGTTCAGTGCATTTTTGGAATTTAAAGCCTCAGTTTCTCATGGAATCGGCCTGAGGACTGGAGCAAAATGTTATGGGCTTTTGGATTAAACCCCAACTGCTGAAAAAACCAGCATCCAGCCTCACTTAGGAGCGTTCAGCAGAGCAGCATGCAGGTCCTCTGGAAGGCATGGGATCTCCACTGCTCTCGTCTAGTATCATGTAGACTGGTTTCAGCCCCCATTAAAAACTAAATGCTATTATAGGCTCTCCATAGCATAGTGCCATGTTGTTCCTCCTCCTGTTAAATGACATTTTAGGCAATAAACATGTGGTGCTCACTAGGCTAAAGCCAATCAGCAAACTTCCACCTAGATCAGCAGGCAGCGAGGTGTGCTTAGGGATGTGGCAGGCCACACCTCAGCACAGTGAGTTTGGGTCATAAAGTGAAATCAAATTAGCTAATTAAGGAGGTGGTTGGTTTCATTTCATGGAAATTTAGTAGGCAGCTCAGCTTCCTGTAAAGCTGGAAATACGTTCACAAAAGTGACAGTGCTGATACTCCTACATTAGGTAGTGTACTGGCCATAAAACAAAGGAATCCATGCATCCTCCACCCTTTTTTAGGGGAAGCAGAAATATTTTAAAAGTGTAAGTTAGAGTTGTGGGGAGGGAAGAAGGGTGGTTTTACCACTGATGTCACTGACAGTGTAAGCCTTTTATGGTCATGACTTAATAGTTGTCTCTCTGCTTCAAAATCAACAAAGAACAGAGAAAAAAGGCTCGCTTCCTCCTTGGGAAATGGTGTATGTTCAGGGAGGAAGCTGCCTTCCTGTTTTCTCCATAATTGCAGCTTTGCATGGTTTTAGCAAGTTCCACAATTTTAAGCCTCTTCCATATGGAACACGTTCCTCTAAACATCTGGCTCCTTTTTTATTGCACTGATAAAACAGATTTATTTTCTACAAACCATATAAAATATTACTTTCTCAGTATACAATCTACTGTACCTTTACAAGTAAAAAATATACAAAGAGATCAATAGTCTGAAATTTTTTACTTTTACTAGTAACAAAATCCTTTTCTAAAGAAGACTTAAGGAGTAATTCTGAATCTGGAAAGGAAGAAAGTCTGGACACCTACATTTATTATCTCTATGTTTCTTGGTGCAGACCAATGATATAAACCCAAATCAGAAAAGAACTACAAATCCAGACAAAGTACATTTCTTAGATCCAGGACAGATTTGAATGTGTATCTCTCACACTGGTTCTTAGCCTATATGCATCATCTTGTAACTATCACTGGGAGAGAAGGAAATGCTTTGATTAGTTTAGAAGTCATCTTTCTAATTTACCTGAATGATATTAGAAAAGAATGGCTTATGCCAAGAAATTCAGAGGGATGTACAGTAATGAAGAGAACAGCATTCTTTGATTATCTAATGGCAGTTAGGCTTCAATGTTAAATTTCAGTGGGCAAGGCACTCAAGCAATAAACCAGGAAAAAAGCCATTATAAATCAACAGATCATCTCAGCTTCCCCTTCCATTAGCTGTTATTTTTAGCTGTACTGCATGCATGGCTAAGCAATAATGCTGCAGAGTGCTCCTCCAGAAGTTTTAATTTTTTTCTCTCTTCACTATTTCACCTGAAACAACACAAGCGTTCACTGCATGCAACAAGCCTAAAAATGAGTTATAAACAATATTGTGAAAGATCTGGCCAGCACTTGCTACAGGGATGTAGTCCAACAGTGATTTCTTCAGAGAATTGGAAAAAAAAAAAAAAAAAGAAAAAAGAGTAATTTTCTAGATGCTTTGACAAATCCTGAATTAAGCAAAGTCTGGCTTCATGCATAAAAAATGGTGATGCTTTATACCTCAGCTTGCAGCTTGATACCATTTCCAGACTTACACTGCCCATGAAGCCCATCTGCCCCTCTGGGAAGTGACCAACAAGGGGAAAAGGGACTAGGGTTGGGTCATTTATTTGGGAGAAGAACAGGGATAAAAAATAGTGATGAAAAGGAGGGTCAAGAAATGGGAAAAGGCTTCATAAGGCATGCAAGCTTTGTGAGCAATGCTGTCTGGAGTGGGCTGTGGTGCATCCCTGTGCTGACCACCATATGCTACATCAGGACAGTAAACCCAACCAGCTGTCCTCACTATACTACACATGCCAGACCTGCTCCTCCAGTCAGGAGAACCAGGACTGGGGTAGCCCTCACCAGCAGGACAATACCGGGATGAGATAGCATCCCAGTACTATCCTGTCAGTGCCCTTTCCAGGTCCTTCTGCACTGGCATCCACCATCTCCTAACAGAAAGTTTGCTTCAAAATGTAAGAACAGAGAATACAGCTCTTCATTTAAATGAACGCTGCATCCTTGAACATGCAAGAGTTAAATCTGAATCTCATGAGTCTACAGTCAAAACCAAATCTGGGCCACCCAGGCTAGAGACTGACTGGAAGCTGAAGTGAAATCAATTGCTCTGTGTCCTTGCTCAGCCTGAGAGAGGAGTAGATGTAACCCTAAACCAGCGCAGGAAGGGCTACATCTCATGAAAGAGGCAGGGGTCCCATCCCTGTGATGGCACCAAGGGTCTGCCTTCCCATCAGGTGAGAGACTGTGTATTTTTAGGGCCTGACAGTGGCACAGCCAAAGATCATCTGTGCTCCTCAGGTCTCACTGCCCTACTGAAGGGAGAAGACAGGGCAGAGACTTGGCTTTGCTCCTCCACCATCACATGACAGAGAGGATCCCTGATGACAGATACAGACTTGCAGATGCTTATGTCCTGCCTAGAGGGGTCACAGTCTCCCTCCTGTATTGCCAACCAATAATTAACTCCCAATAACTCAATGTAAGGAGGTTTTCTTGCAAATACCTACTATTTTTTTTGTGCCTAACAGTGTCTGTGTAATGCTGCAGGATAATGTGAAAATGATTCATTTGAAGTAAATAACATCCTTTTCTCCTTAAATGGCCTTTGCTACCTTCTCTACATAACTAGTTTCATTGCAAAATTATTACACATATTGCATGAAAGACTTATTAAAAACTATTAGATGCTCTCTTACTAAACACACCCATTTTTAAAACTACCTCAAATTTACTTATTTTCAGAGTATGGACCAGGAAGCTCCTAGTCGAAAATTACCAGACATGGAGAGACCTCCTTACAAAGTTTACACCTATATTTGTCATAATCACTTTAGATATCAATGCTACTTTTTCTAATGTCCACCACACCTTCTGATAAAGGTAAATGCATATACCCATAAAAAAACACTCTTACATCTTAATGGTTTGGAATCAACAATAGTTACAGCCTTGCTTCCAAGTGATATAAGTAAATGAGTACCACCACTCAAAAAACTGCTCTCTGAAATGTAATATCCAATAATTTCTTTTAATCTGGTCCCAAGCCACCAAAGAAAACTGAAACACAGTAAGTACCATAGGACACGTTGCCTTCACAGTATTATGAATCTTGTTGTTGGAGATTCGCAGGAACAGGCTATACAAGTATTTGATTCAGAAGCTGATGACTGTGCCTTGAGGTAAGATGTCAGAGGTTGGAGCCAGGCCTCCTCTTGAGGTCCTTTTTAAACCCATTTTTTATTATTCTAGGTGAACACCTCTATTAGGTTGATAAAACCCACATGCCACGACTAAAACTAAGTATACGCTTAAGTGTTTTGCCAGAGTGATGCACAAGTGCAAAGCAGATCCAGTATCTCTCATGGCTTTAAGATATACACTCTGTTTTTGTAACTCTCATTCAAACTCTCCCTCAGCAGTAAGAGAGCACAAGCTCAAACAAACATGGCTGTTGGGAGAGCAGTCTCCTTGTGCCTGCTATCCCCCACTGGAGAGGCAATGGGCAGAGGGAGATTTACATCTGTTGTACAGGACACACAGCTTTCTCTCAAACTGCATTGGAAACCTTCACTGTGATCAGAAAGAAATCACCCAGGTTAATGAGGTTTGGGTTTAAGCCGTACAGTTTTAACCATCAGCTGCACTGGAGAGGTTGCATCCAAGTTCCTGACCCTCTCTCAAAGGCAGATGTGCACGCTTCACTTAAATAACAAGAAATACAGATTTAACTCCTGAACTTCCCCTTCTCAATCTAGGGCATTTCCTGAAGTCATACAAATTGTTTCCTACCTGACACGAAGCTTATATCCCAAGGGAAGGCCCAAGTCCTTTCCTTCCTCTCTTTTATTCTCAAAGCCCAGCACTGCCTTGAGTCCCATGGTGGTTTATGCATTTCAGGAGCAAAACTACATGTGTCATCCTGAGAAGAAACCTAAGAAGAAATGACTCAGCCTGGTGTTCCAGTATGCCAACTCCTTGCTAGCTACACATGACCTGGTGGATGAAAAGTGATCCTCATAAACACTTAGTAGCATTGCCATAAAAACAAATAAAACCACAAAAAACCCCAAACAAATTGAGAGCTGTATTTACTTTATAGTTACTTTAGGTGAGGCAGTTTCTAACAACCAGGGACAAGATAGGTGGCATTTCCAGTTCAATCCAGTTTGCACAGGAAGAATGTGGGTCAGTCTTTCAGGTTCTCCCTGCCTCATTTTACATTTGGGCAAACTGCTCAGAGAGTGTCATGCTGATTAACTCATTAACATTAGAAGAGATCTTTGTATTCCTTGGATAAAATGATTGGGGAAGTGGGAGCATGGCATTATAATGTCTAGATAATGAAGTAAACAGTCCTCAACTGGTGTCAATGGCAGGAATTAGCTGGTGTATGTAGAGCAACTGTTAGGTAAACTGGATCTCAGAACCCTGTAGTCAGATGCTATAGAGCACTGTATTTGAGATGTCTATTTTAATTCATGTTCAATGAAATGCAGTTAAGACACTTAGTTTAACAGGCTGGATCCTGAGTCTTTGCTGCAAATGTAAAAGGAAAGCCAAGTGTCTGTAAAATGAAGCCCTCCATTTTGCTAGAGCTTCGTGTTTCCATAGTACCAGCAACAGTGAGCTGGGTTTTAAAGCCAAGTAAAGCAGCTGCTCAAGACTCATATTTCTGAACACACAGGAGAGTTTGGATGGACAATATGAGCAGAAACACAGCTGGTGAGACAACATCTATTTGGCCAAGTAACCAAAAGATTACTGCATGGAAGAGGTCATTGAGACCTGTCACAGCTTCTCCCTGTCCTAGGACCAGCGTTGCCCATTCTGCAAAGCAGATCATGGAGGAAGAGAAAGGCCAGTGTACCCTCAGCAGAGATGGACAATATGGGCCCCACTGTGACACAGGGAGGAGCAACTTTCAGCTCGGAGGAGACATGCTCCAAAGAACCCTTGAAAAGTCTACAGAAAGAGTAGTAATGGTGAGGCTTGTGTTAAGCTTTGTCATCTTGGCACCCTGCCTTTGCTGCTTCCCAGTTCCCTTTCCATAACTAAACAGCCATGCAGATTGTGCTAACATCTAGCACAGTACTGAACCTCCATCCTTGTCCTGGGACTACAGTCCTTCAGTCAGTGGGGAAAGAAGCACCTCCCAATGTGGCAATTCAACCCATGTGAAGGCCAGGCCAGGCACTTTCTAAATGTGCTTTAAACTGTCTGTTACACTGACTGCAGAGATAGTCTAGGCAAGCAACTGAGACAAATGGCCCAAGCTTCTAATCACAAATAAGTAAACACCTCTTTCCAGGAAAGCTGAAGGGAAATCTAGTTTCACTGAAGTTCAGGGGATTGGAGTGGACAGGGATTGCTTTCATCCCTATCTGGTGCTCCACACTTTGTTACTGTTCAAGTGCAGTGAGTTTGACTTTAATCAAGCAAGATATATTCTGTACTGTTGCAGGAAAAAATGACTGTGGTTTTACCCATTTCTTTCCCTAGCAGACCATGGATTTTTATTCAAAGTGCTAAATCCCTCCTCAAATTAGTGGCTTTGGTGGTGGGAAAAAAAAAAAAAAAAAGCTTTTTTTTTAGACACTCCAGGATTTTATGAACATAGGCAAATTAAAGCACCTTAAAAATAAAGGCTAAGGAGTCTAAGGAAAGTCTGGAGGGCAGTTGAAGTGCAACATGCTGAAAAGTTGTGTTGTTTTTTTTTTCCCCTCAATCATTTTACTAGTTAATCTTCCTGGGAACAGACTGATATTTACTCATCCCATGAGAGAGTGGAGTTGTCAAGAATCCAAATGATACTAAGGGATAAGATTTAAGGAGCTCTCCTATTAGTCATCAAATGTGAGGAAGCAGCACAGTTCTTTGGTTATGGACTCTACATATTAGCTGAATTTCTCTAAACTAAGAGGGAAATATTATGAATTGTCTGTAGGGAAAGAAATTGCAAGCTTGGAGAATGATCCCCCATGGGAAAAGTCTGTGGCTATCATGGTTGTATGACAGCAAACAACATGACAATGTTCAATTAGAAAATAATGTATGGAAAGGTTCAACCATCACATTTTCCATATTAGCTTCCATGAAGACTTTCATGAATCCCAGATGGCTCCCAGCATTACTCCATATTGTGCCCTGCAGACTCAACAGCACAGATCACCACCAGTCTGGACACCACCATGCTGCGATCTTGTCCAAGAGGAGAAAGTGCTGTAGCTTTTTCCATCTCCCTACAAGCCATGCTTTGCTTTCTTCTCATCTGGTTGCCGTGTACGCTAAACTGCTCTTAAAGGAACGGTTTTGAAGACACAAGATCTGAGTTAATTTTCTTGCTCTGTGCTAACTCACTATGCAAGTTGATGGACAACCAATATACTTGTGTCTCCACTAGGAAATGAAATACCACTGGAGTTGTCCTCTGTTGCTCACCATCACTAACACACCACAAACCACATTCAAATCATTACACTCTTTTAATTTCCAAAGTAGGGTCTGAATATGCACTCAAACTGGAGGATACCTGCTCAGATACTGGGGATGGTGAGCTGTGCCAGTTAAAAGTTTGAGCTGGTTTGAGACAGAAATCAGCCATGGGCCATTCAAACAGGCAATCAAACATTTGTACAGGCAATCATGGCCCACTAGCTTGGGTCATGATTATGTCATCACTTTTTGTGGTGCTTGGTCTCTGGCTCTCTGCACTCCATCTATCAATGAAGGATCATAGCAGTTCTTTCCCTATGACATGGAGTTAAGATGTGATAATATGTCATCTCTCTGTAATACAAATAATCACAAGTAGGAAAGATCAATATAAGTATAATCTTATAAAATGCTGCATTTTTCCAATATGCCTCTGATTTATTCTATCTGATGAGTCAACAAAGGCTGCTATGCATCTTGCAGTTTCGACCCCAGGGGTGCAAAGCACAGAGAGTATGCAGCCCTTTGAAAACAGATCAGATATGAATGTGCCTTGACACAGTACTTCTCATCTCACTATCTCAGTGTATTTGATGCCTTTATCCAGGATGTATAGAGCCTTGTTCCACAAATGGTTCCAATGGCAGTCACTGACTGACATCTGGCAGTCACAAACTGACATCTCAGAGATTGGGCAGCCTCTAATGTACACAACATCCTAAAATGGATGAACACAGACCTATTCATATATAGGAAAAGGCAGTGCTGGGTCAGTTGAAATGCTCTCAGGACTCTACTGATTGCAGTGCCTCAGTCTCCATTGAGTAAAGAAGGAGTTTAGATACTACAACAATGTGTTTACAATCTACTGCATGGGCCAGTTGAGCCATGGTAATTCACCTTGCACGTGCTGGAAGACTGCAGCAAGGTAATTTGTCCTAGTTCAGCCGGTAATTACCTGGGGTTGAAATTAGTCTTTTACACTGGCTCCAGGCTAAGAAGTTTGTATGCAAATGGAGAACTCCACAGCTCAGCTAAAGTGTTATGGCTTCGATCATGGTAATTTGGGCCTAAATCTGACCACAGCATCTTTTGAACTAGATTCAAGTAGAAGCTGCTAGGGATAAAGTTTTTGCCTAAGTGCTGTGAAATATAAAAGGGACTTGCAATTTCATGTTTCTTACTCACCAAGATTTATCCTGCTTATTACCACTTCATTGCCTTCCACAGAGTAATTAATTCACCATAGCATATGTCAGAGAAAAATCAGGAGCACTGTCTTACCCTGATAGTTAGCAATTACTAAATCATTGGTATTAAACTCAGAAAGATAAGAGGCAGAGAAAATAACCCCTCTATGAAGAGTAATCTACTTGAGGATACCTGTATTTCATAATCCTATTGTATTTGTAAGTGAATCTCCAGTAAATCAAGAAAAAGCATCCATTTAAGTTGTGAATGCAGTTCCGCCTAAGAGACAGAGGTCTGTACAAAGCCTGTGACAACTCAGCCAACTCAGTCAGTCTTATTGCTACTCTTTTTGCATGTATATATGTTGTCTTCCATATGTCTTTGCTGAAGTTGAGGAATATCTTTGGACATGTGTATATGGCTGTGTGAAGTAAGGCCAGTCCAACGGAGTGGATGAGAGCCAGCTCTAGTCCAGAATTATGCTTCAGCTAATGCGTCCTGCTGATCTGCTGACAGCAAGGAGGAAATAAACAAGAGGTGAAAAAGAGAAAAAACACAGAGCAGAGGCACTGGAGAAGGATTTCAACCTCTGAGACTGGCTACACACGTACAGAGCCCCGAGTCTCTTCTCAAGCCACACAAAACACCTGGACAGAGCTTGTCGGTTCCTACCTACGTTTGTTCAGTGCTTTCTAAAAGGCTGATAACAGATGGGAGTGAAGTAGCCACATGTCAAGTGTATGTGCAGGAAAAGCAGCATGCTGCTTTTCCATAGCACAGCTGTGGAGATCAGCTATCAGAGGCATGGAGCTTACCGCCAGCCCTCCAGTCTGGTACCACCCAAAGGCAACCAGGATGTGCTCTGTCTCTGCAAATGTGTGATTGCTTTTCAAGAAGCCCTGTGCTCACCATCACTTCTGAGAGGTCACTTCAGCAGCTCCCAGCAAAGAGGGGTGACCTGAAGACAGAAGTTGCACTGCTTCAGCTAGGAGGGAACACAGATAACCGCTCCAAACGTGAATTACATCAAGGGTTATACCACTGCAAGTCGCTTAAGCCAGAATGTATGTGCAAGCTGACACATGAGATGAATAAGTAGTTGAACACTGGAAAAAGCCCACTCAGAGTTTAATGGACCCTGGGAAATGTCTCACCATCGCTGAAACCAGGAACTCTGCACACAAAATCAGGCCAAGCTTCCCTTGGGAGACAGGGGGGAGAAACTCTCAGCACGCTTGCAAGCACAAGGTCCACAACGCAAGCAACAGCTGCTTTCCCCTGTTCATACACACACCAATACTCAGACCCTCGGGCAGGGGGATGTACAGGAAGCCCACACCAAGGAATGCTGGACCTTGGGGACTCCAACATAGCGGCACAGTTAGGTTGTAACCTTGTTAAGCTCACACAGGAAAGTAAAATAACTAAGTGTGGCTGCCAGAACTATACAGTTGCACCCTTAGCTCATGAAACCACACCATCTTCCTCTTGGCACTCTCGACATCACTGTAGATCGTGAGAATCAAATCCACCCTCTGCACTCCACAGCTCTATTCAGAAAGAAGCTCAGGGATTCATTTCACACCATCATGGCACGGCAGACAATACACAGCTACTAATACTAAGCACATTGCAGTGATGCTTGGCCCTGTCTTTCCCAAACTCCTTATCTGCTTTTCATCTACTTAAGGCAACCAGCTCAACCTCATGGTGATGACAATATCACATGGATGCATGGAGTTACCATTACAGTCTTCTGTCATGGTCACTGCTTGTCCCATGATACAAAGTGGAGTCTGCATGAACATCAACAAGTGCTTAGAACAGGTTTTCTCTGCACAGCTTGGCTTTCACACAGCTGTGGAGAATGAATTTCTGTAGTCCCTTGTAAGGAAGCAGTGTTCTTCCAAAACAAACAAAAACCTCAAACCAAATGAAACCAAAAAGATGGTTTTTTCCTCCTAAGTAAACCCAAACCTGGAAACTTGCATTGTCATAAAATAAGTGCTGACTGCTTCCCAAGCAGGTAACACAAATGTTTACCCTCCAGTAAAGCAGATCATTTTGATCATACAGCAACACAGCACAGCATGAACTTGTTCTCAATGTCAGATCCTTCCCTCCAGCATATTTCTGCTCAGGGCAGGCATAGCATTGCCTTAGACTCCTCCAAACTTTCCTGACAGGCCCCTAATAATTCAGAGTTATCTGAAAGGCAAACAATTCCCCACATTGGTGTCTGGCTGGTGAGTGGCATGGTAAACAAAGCCATCACTGAGCTGAGAGGCACAGTCCTATGGAGGACAGCCCCGTTGTAGCACAGCCCCGTTAGAGCACAGCCATCCCCTGCCAGCTCCCCAAGCCAGGTACACTTGAGCTCTCCTGGCCACACAGGAAGACCAAATTCAGCTTCCCAGCTTGCAGATGGCATGTCTTGGAGCAGGCTCTTGGGGACTTTTGGGCTCTCAGTCCCATGTCCCATTGACCCCAAGTATGATCCCAACACTGCTCAGCATGAGCGCGGGCGCTGCTGCAGTCGGTCACTGCGAGTCGGAGGCAGCATGCATTGTAAGGGCTGTCAGCACTGCAACCAGTTCCAGTGACTCTCTTTTTGATTTACATTTTCTACATCCTTTCTGAGAAACCTCAATTGTCTATTTAATCCCTTAGCACTGGAGCAAAAGCATTCAGCTGTGCAACCCAGTACAGCAGGCGCAAATTTGATACCCATTGAAGCTGAGAAGTTACCAGGCATGAAAACCCATATGGGGACAATATAATCCCTAGTGTAATTCCATTCATTTTCATGTACCAGTGATGAATCTGACCCAGCAATCAGTATTTCCATCTCACACCAGCTTCCTACATCTCTCTAGTGTGTTCAGTAGAAGCAATTCCAGCTTGCATTTATATAGGTGTGAGTAGAATTAGGTTTACTCTGCTGTTGTTCTCTGATGTTCCCCTGCATGCTCTGGTCACGAGCAGGGACCACAGCTTTGCTTTCTCTGTACAGAGTTTTCCATACTGAATGGAAATACCCTTTTCAATGACGTAATTTTCAACTCCTCTTACTTACAGAGTGTGATGGGAGCTGGGTTGGGGGCTGCCACACAGGGCAATGACACGAAATACTATGCAGCGGCAAGATTCAATTAGGGCAGCCTTGGTGTGCGAGTCAAGCACCGCTCTCTGCAAAGGGCAGAGATGTGTTTCAAAGGATTGTCTCACACACAAGGTCCAAAGGTGACAACATGGGCCTGAAGGTTTGTAAGATCCTTACCAGTGAGTGCAGTTGAGCATGTGTGTCTCTTGTGAAGTTTTATTATCCAGATAACAAATTACGTATCAGGATGTATGAAAGTCACAAGCATTATACCCTGACTTTATAGGTCTGGCATTAATATATGCATTTGGACTTAAAACACTTTCTTGCAAGTTAAAACCCAGCTCTGCTAAGAATTGGGGTAATTCAATACTTCCTTTGAAAAACCTCACATAGGAAGATTAGAACAATCTTAGTGATTACAGTCTATCTGGGGTCCACAGATGCCACTAATCTATGGAAATTGTGAACTCAAAGGATTTATGTCTAAATGTGATTTAAAATCCACTACCAAATCTCCATCGTGGTGGGGTTTTTTTAATGATTTCTTTCTTTCTGCTCTCTCTCTCTCTTCTCTTTTTCCCCCCTCAGACTGGATTTCTGTAAGCAATGCCTGCCTGGAGGACAAACAGACACAAGCTGAACAAGCGCCTGCCTCCTCTGGGGCCTGCAGTGTGTGTGCACCCTCCTCTCCACAGTAGTAGCAGCAATTGCCCCAGACGAAGGCTGGGCCCTGGAGCCTGTCTGCAGCCCTCACCCTGATGAGAGGCAGCTGTGGACGGGTTTTGGTTTATTCTGCTTAAAGATCTATCATAGACTCCCACGTGAATAGGAATGTAAAGAGAAGTCACAAATCAAACCTGAACCATGCAGGCCACTTAGGTGAACGATATTTGGGCCATATGTTTTGCAGGTTCATTTCATCAGAATAGTAAATTGGTCTGAAATTAGAGCCAGATTTTAAAAGGCAGCACCAAAGACGTGTCCCTTCAGCATGCATGCACATGAACTCAGACAAAGGGACAACATCACTCCCAGCCTACAAAGAGGCAGGGTAAATGGACACACACATGCAGGACATAGGGATGGGCATATACTGTGGACTTTTGTTTGGCATGCTCATGTACAGCCCTTCCAGGTGACTCTTCAGGGCCTGTCCTCTGAATTCTGACCTTGGCACCATGTCTTCCCTGTGTGGACACACTTTTTACTTTCCAGCATTGGGTATTCCACACGCAGATCCTCACATACTTCAGTGGGCATACATCCACAAATTATCAGCACAAGCTTTTAAATTACAGGGCTTTCAAACAACAACAATAACATTGTCTTCCCAGCCTGTTCAAATAAACTGTTGCAGATTAAGGGCCTGAGTTTTTGTCAAGTTTAAACAAATATGTAGAGCACAAGAACTCTGCAGTATTGCATTACCATGACAGCCAGCTCCCAGCAGCTCTTCAAGGCAAAGCAATGCACTGATGGGATTCCTTGCCCACCAGCTCCCCTCTCACCAGCTCAGAAGGTGCAGATCCAGAGGGTCCTTAATCCAAACCAGGGTTTTGGCTTTACAGCTCTGTAATAAGGAGGTTTTGCTTACTCCAAACCTGGCTTCAATTTTATCTCATTTCCATAAATAGCACTAGGAACCTTTGGCAATGTTTTGCCACATTTTCCAGTAGAGGACAGGCAAAGACTCAAGGCCAGTGCTATATAAGGGTATCTGAACAGTGTTTCTTCTGCCTCTTTGCACCTAAGAGCATCTCAAGCCTCCTGCCGACGTGTTTTATCCTCTTCTGCTTTTCAGTCCATATTTTTGAACTGTCATTCCCTTGTGCTTCACCTCATTTCCTCCCAGTTTCCACCTCCATTTTGTCACTTAATCACGTGGGCCTCTATAGCCTCTCATTTGCTTGTGGTAAATCTGGCATCTTTAGTAAATCCAGACTGTTTCACTTAGGGGGCATATTTTCAGGTAAATCTCCTTACAGACAGCTACCTCTAACTTGATAGTACATTTAATCCTGCAGCTGTCAAACAAAAGGTGATAAATCATCTACCTCTGATCAAATAAATCCTGCCTCTTCTCATTCAACTGTGGAACTTCTCCCACATTACTGGGGATGGAGCGTTGGTTTGAGTTCTGATAGCTACAGACTGAACTTTTCAACACTTAAAAGTCAGCTCCCTTGTCAGCAACATCTAAACTCCTGTTTGCTTAATTTGTGCTGAATCGGGGCCTGAAGAAAGTAAGTTTTTCTCTTTTTGGTTTCTTTGGGTTTTTTGAAGGGTGTTTTGTGGGGTTTTTTGAGCGTGGTTTTTTTGTTGTTTCCTGATGTTGGAAGAAGGAAAACAAACCTAAAAGGCAAGCTTGGATCAAAACCCTACTGTAGAGCTAGGAAAGGGTTAAAGGCAGCCTGCCTATAACCCAGGGAGGGACTCAGGAGGCTGCTCTGCCCGGCAGCCCCTGCCTCTACACAAAGCCCCTTTGAGCTGGGGCAGGATGGGGCAGGAGGGGTGTGCAGAGCAGTTGTAACTCCACAAGCCCGTTCTTTTCACTGCAAAGACCCAGCAAGGCCCGTTGGCAGCTCCTGCCGAGTTCGCAGGCTCTGCCAGCCAACTGCTCCCTGTTTGTTCCTTTTTCTTAAAACAACAAGGCACACAAGGAAAATAAATACAAAAAGCCCTCAGTATGTGCGCAGGATTAAGCTGCAAGAGCTGCTGCTCCAGGCCAAGGGTTTAAAAAACCTATGGTTTCTTCTACTGCACTAATTTGGCCGTGTTGCACCTGCAAAGTATTTTTTATTCCAGCATCTTTCTAAAACACAGATGTACATGCTGAGCCAGGAGCCTTCTGAAGTGCTCTGTGTTGACTTAACTCTTTCGCTCTGGCCTCCAGCGACTTCAATAAGATCACCCATGCCAAGGCTGAACGCTTTGAAAACCCCACTCTCAGGTGCAGGGCCCATGTGCTCCAATCTGTGTGCCTAAATTTCAGCTATCTATATGTACCCCTTGACTTCCAAACATAGGTTGATCTGTACAGCTCATAAGTCCTGATTGCAATAAGGCTGTTCAGTAACTATAAAAAATCAGGCCACTTGTTTTGAAGTACTCAGACAGAGATTTAGGCCCCAGATCCCAGATGCTCAAAAACTACAGCTTAAATTTAGACATCTGCATCTGTACCACTAGCAAAGTGGTACAGATTTATTTTTGGAAGCAGTGAGCCCCACCAGCTTCCATTAATTTCAGTAAGAAATGCTGGGAGCAGAAAGTCTTGGAAACCTCTTCTAGGGAAGCTGTGCTAACATTAGACTCTTGTTTTCAAAAGCATTGGCTTGAAAAGAAATGACACACAATCAGGAGGAAGGAAAATGTTTGTTTAGCCTTCCTATTTAATAAAGTCATTCCATGAGCAATGGATCTGGTAAACTCCAGTTTCTTGAGGGATGGTGCCCAGTGTCCTCAAAATCCCACCACCAAAAAGCAGTTTGCTCAATACCCTCTAACACTGCCAGCTCATTTGGTGGGACAAACTGCTGCGGCCAGATCCTGATTACTGGCTGGGCAGTTGGCTGCTGCTACTGAAAACTGAGTGACAGCTGCCTTTCCTCCAGTGCTGGCTTAATTTCTTCCTCTTTCTTCTAACCAGACTAATTTTCATGGAAACTGCAAGAACTTATGTGTTGCAGACCTTTCACCTTCTATCAGATTTGGTTGAAAAATTGCCCAGAACTTATTACGGACAAGAAACACAACTGGATGAGATTTGTTTCCTTAGGAACCTAGGCTAAAAGGAAAAATTAATCAGGTACTTGTGGATATCTGAAAAATTCAGGTTAGAGACCCGAGTTATAGCCAATTAAAAAAAAAAAATCTACAAAAGACAAAGCCAAAAAAGTTCATAAGGCTGCGAGACCTGATGGCAAGTAGAAGTCTAAATGCAGGCACAAGCCTGAAAAATGCATACAATAGAAAATATGTGGCATTTTCTTCCATTTTAACCTGTCCCTGTGTGAGACAGGCAAGAGTGGTGGTGTTCACGGTTTCATTAGATGAAAAGCATGTGACTCACATGAAGTGTAGGATTCGAGGAAGTGTCACATTCAGATAAGTCCCTGAGTAATGCACAGAGGTGTCTACAGCTACAAAAGCAAGAATTCACACCAAGTTGAGGATTCCTGTCTTGTGTGCCGCAGTAGTTGCGAAGAGCATGGTGCCTGGGGAAGAAACAGCCTAACAGGAATTTTTGTAGATGACATTTGCTATGCTTTTAAAACAGTTATAAATACAACCCCAAAAGCCATAAATTCCATCTGTGTTCACAGCTGAAAGAGACACCAGTAACTCAGTCTATCTTCCATAAGATGGGAGAAGATGTTAGGGGAGAACACTGATTTTCTAGAAAGAAAAATAAAATGAGGAAGAGAAATCTATGGCAAAAGCAGTTCAAGTATTTTTAAAAGAGGATTCTTGGGAAATGAACACTATCAGGGCAGTGGAACTGTATTGAAAAATGTAGGAAATGGCCCATCTCCGGAAGGGAAGAAAAGCTGCCAGGCTGTATCCATGGCCTTGTACTGCACTTTGAACCATGATTGCTCTGGGTGTGGTTTGCAGGACCTGCTTTTGGAACAGGCACCCCCAAGTTGCAAGACGGCAGAAATTTTATTCTCCTTGCCCTTTTATCTTTCACAGAAGAAGAAAACTGTTCATATAAAATTTTGCTACTACATCTTTTGAACAAGATACAAACAGAAGTTGTGTATTCCAGACCTAAGGGCTCAGCTGCCCTTGCTGGCAGGAAATATCACTAACCGCTTTGGCTGCAGATAGCAATGCAGTAGGCAGCTAACGTAGCTTAGGGGGTGGCAGTGCCGACATGTTCAGGAGAGAAACACAAGGCAAGCCCTGGGCTAGGACAGCATGTACGGGTTTCACCAACTCCATACATGACCATTCCAACATCTTTCCACCAAGGATTGGGAGGAAATTCCCCAAAGACCACATTTTTACCAAGCGGCAGTCTGGCAGCATTTCCTTTTGAAAGCTGTCAAATGCAGTGCTTCCAAAGCAAACTGCGTGGCTGCTGAGGACGGATGACCTGGGCACTGGGTATCCCAGGTGCCCTGCCTGCTCTTACAGGGTAGCAGAGAGGCTGCTGGAGCTTCCCTCATTTCTGCCCACAAGTCACTGCATTGGAGGAAGAAGATGAAAAAGCCTATAAAAAAGCCATGTTTCTGATCACGGCATCTAGTGCTAAAACTGGAAATAAACCCACAGTAGACCTCTATGCTCTAGTTTCAGTAGCTGGCCATATTTTAATTCCTCTCTAAGTTTTAGGTTAGCAAATTTCACTTGAAATCTGACAAGAACACATTTTTTCCCCATCTTCTCTCAGGGCAGTGAGGTGTTAGGGAATATGACTCTGAGGGAGCCCTGCCCCACTGAGTGTTCCTATCTACTTGTGTTTAGCCAGTTTGATGGCAATATGGAACAAGCTTTGGCCAGTCTCATGGCACTAACTAGATTGCTGAAAGCTGCTCAAAGAAGGCAACTGGAAGAACTGACAAAAGGAAAATTTTCAAACTATGGTCCTGAAGTACCACAAAGTGGAAAAAGGGCTATACAGCAATAATATATGACACTAAATTCAGTGTGAACCCAAGATTTGTCTCATTCAAGTTTTGTAGACTGTCCTCAGAAATGCATAACATAGGGTTAATGAAGAGCACTGTAGTACAGACCAATCCTTTCTTTCAGTGAGGCCCTGCACCCTGCCATCCTGATTTATTTCTTATTCATAGGGTGAAAAACACCCATTGGTTTCAGAAGATATTTCAGATCAAGCATTGAAGCATTTGTGCCTAGATTTTCAGTCCATGTATTTTACACACTTCTAAATACTAACAACAATGCTGTGACTCTGTAGGGATACGTGCATTTAAGCCACCATCAAAACTCCTTTATGGCTAGGATTTAAAATGTTGAATGCATTAGAGAAGAGAAACATTTGCACTGTGTTTCTTATTGTTGGTTGCCTTTCTGTAACTGCTTTCAACACCACCAAATTAGTCCAGAAGTGGTTAAAAGCAGCTAAAGGGAGCTTTGGAGGACTCAGTGTCAGCTGGCATTCTAATGAGAATTAGACAATCGGAAATAGACAGCTCCGAGGCCAAACAATTAGCCAGACAATTAAAAGGCTCTACTGTACAGGGTTTTATGTGGGATAGGATAATGCAGCCGCAATATTTGTGCTAATAAGCTAGATGGATAAGAATGAAGTTAATTCCCCTTCTCAGCAGCTAAATGAACAGATTGCTCCATTTTAGTCTAGCCCAAAAGGACGTGATTTTTCCCTGGTCAGAAAAAAAAGGTAAGAGAAAGTAATAAAAATGTTAGTCTCTGGCTGGATATTCAACTGGTGTGGAGCTTGCTGAGGTCCAGCAGCAATGCCACCCTGCTCTGTTCTGTCTTCTGCCTTTTGCAAATGGCACTTTCACCCGTCACGGCTAAAGGTTTCCCCATTCTTAATCTGGATTCTTCCATATGTACAGGATTAAGACTTTTACACATCTATTTTGATATTTTTCATAATATGTTGGTCATTACAGATCAGAGATATGACAATTTCCTGCAAAAAATGAAAACACGGATGAGTATAAACACAAACTGCCACTACCCCAAAATATGCATGTAAGTTTCTTGTATTTGGAGAAATTGCAGGGTGTGGCACTCCAAGGGATACAGAGGATGAGCCTCCCTCTGGGAAACCTCCCTTCATGGTGGTGCTTTCCTGTGAATGCTGTACACTGAACTATAGAAGTGATGCAGGCTGGAGGCCAGTGATGCCAGAAACACGCTCAACTTCAGAAGGCTTATCATGCCCCTATATTCTGAAATTCTATGCCTCTCTAAACCCCCAGCATAGCAATGACATGCCACGAGATTGCCAAAGATCTAACTCTCATTAACCATCCAGTTTTGTATGGGGTAGGCTTAGTTACTGCAGCAGCACCTTACACTGGTATTTCTCTCAGGGCAAAACCCTCTGAACTTTAACATCCACCTGGCCTATGCAGAACTGTACCCAAACCCCAAGGCACAAAGCAGATGCTATCAGCTTGATGCAATGAACACAGTCCATTCCCCTGGACATGGTCCTGGGCAGCCAGCTCCAAGTGGCCCTGCTTGAGCAGGAGGGTTGGACCAGGTGACCTCCAGAGATCCTTGCCAATCTCAGACATGTGTGGCTCTGTGATGTGCCATGCACAGATGGTGGAAAACACCACTGAAGCTTCCAACACTTTCTCCTGCACTGGAAGTGTCACGTGTGAGAAGGAGGGCTGGGAGTTTGCGGAGGTATGTCTAGAAGCTCCATTTAAAGAACACACAGAGGCAGAAACCTTGGAGGTTTCTGGTTCCCCTCTCCTTCAGGCAGTGCCGGCTGCTGCCAGAGCCTGACGTCCCACTTTGCATTAGATTACTGGCTTCAGTGGTGGACCAGCAGTCATGTGTTGCTACTTAGCAGAAAGCACCACCAAAACAGTGAAAATGAGCTATTTTGGTTTGGTGCCTCCTTGCAGTTACAAAAGACCAGAAGCAAGTTGTCATACACGGGATAATTGATTCCGCCAGAAAACAAACCACTTGGAACACAAGACATTTTACAGCGGGTCACGCCATTGTTTTTTCTACTGTGATGGCAGTGGTTTTGTACCTTCGAGCCTTACCGCACATGCACAGGATAGGTCAGATGTGGGCAGCTTTCCTCACTGCCCCTCTCTCTCCTCCCTCTTCCCCAGAAAACCCATCTGAACGGACATGTGACAATATCACACACTCAGAGGCAAATGTATTTACAATGCATTGACATGGCTCAGTTCAGTCTTAATTACCACATTATGGCTTCAGCCAAGCCATTTTTCCAATAACGCCCAGATGTACCAATTACTTCTCCTCTACAATGAAAGCAGATGAGAAACAGGTGACAAACCCTCTTTGTAGCAGAGGGAGGGAGGGAAAGAAAGTTTTGACTAATGAAAAAATTACCCTAGTAAGAATCTTGTACCAACAGCATGGTGAAACTACCTTAAAGTCTCCACTCTCTGCAGGTCTGATGTGGAAGATCACAGAGCTAACTATCACTTTAATGCGTTTAATACAGGCATCTGCACTCATAACCAAAATCTCTTTTTGGCCACTGGAAACTGGAAGCATGTGTTTGAGGCTGTGTTACCATCTCGCCAGCCCTGGCACCATGAACTCTGGCCAAGTTCTGCTACTCCAAGTGTCTCACTTTCCAGAACGACCCTGAGCAGGAGGCCCCTTTGGAGAATCAGGTGTACACTGACGTCCTTACCCCTTCCCTACCATGGTTTTAAAAAGACCTTTTTGTATGACTGCTGTCTGGTTTTTGCTCTTTTTCCGAGCAGCCACACATGGAGTTGAGGATCTCCATGTTGCAAAGATCACCGTCCAGTGGAAACCACAGGGCCTCAGTTGCCTCTTCCCTAGGCAACCTGACACAGAGACCAGGGCAGAGAAGTGAGATGCAAATAGCATCCCTCTGGATAACTGTAAATGCCATTTTTGACCAAAAAGTCTTTCCCAATAAACACTGCATCAAAACCTGCTAGGTAAGCAATTTTGTCCAAAAATTCCTAAACATATCAAAACCCCTGGAAAACAGGCAGTGTCTTCCTCCATTTAAAATCATTCTCCATTCATAAGCTGCAATAAGGGAAATTTTACCAAGCAGACATACAGAATGCTCATATTGATACTAGTACTTCTGCCTACAAACCACAGCACTCGAAAAACAGTAGTTACACACAGCTTTATCAAAGAACTTTGAGGATGCATTTGCTCTGTCTGGAATATACAGTGAAAAGCTACTTAATTTTGATTTTGTGCTTCATGTAGATACATCCTCACTAATGACAATGAGATACAGTGATGGAAAGGTAAACAGACTTACACTAGTCTCTAAAAGAATACATTGTTTAAAACCGTACACAAAAGCCGCTGTCTCCCAGAAAAGTGTGAGGGCTTTTTCTGCTATGACATAATTAAGATTATGAATGATAATGAAGCACTTTTACTAGTATGTGGTCAAGTGTCATTCATATATGACTAATAGACAGTTGTTAATAATTTACATGATTAACATGTTAGTACTTCCCCCCACACTGATTCAGTCATGTTTGTCAACTTGCTTTTGTTTATTTTATTTTAATCAGCTCTAGCAATAAGATGTGTGAAGCCTTGCAGTGGGTTAGCAGCACAGTTATCTGAAGGGCTGAATCACAAATCCTCCACGAGCATCGCTGAAGGATTTCACTGGAGACGTGAATGCAGAGTTCAGGCAATCAGCAGTGGTTTCTGGATCGGTTTTGACACACTGCCTGTAACCAGCTGAGACCCAAGTCCTTCTGAAAACAATGGAAAGTCCTGCATGGCCACAGTTTCACCCAGTGAGATCCAGGAATGTCTGTTACTCCAGAATATTTACTATAAGGAGGGCCAAGCTGCCCAGCTTTTATTTTCTCTTGAATTTAGCTAACATTTTCTAGGTTTCCCCATTGTGTGGCTTTGGCTTCTGAGCCCATCTGCTACACTTCAGGGTATGTTTTCATTGTGGTGCGTGGGCTCTTGGCTCATTAACATGGTGTTAATGGAGTATGGCAGCTAGAGCCTTTCTCCACTCACTGATAAGACACTCCTTCCGGAAGGAGGTTTGCCCACAGCAGATTCAGCAGCTGAAGCATTTATCTGCTATGGAGTGTTAATAACTCTCAAGTTATAATTATCAAATCTCAATATTTACAGAAAACCAGAATCTCTATTGTGCAGCTAATAGCACAATCTTGAATGTACAAAATGCCAATTTGCTATGAATGAGGAGCTGCTTGCTAAGATTCAAAAGCAATTAAACCGTAAGCAGTAGCTGACATTTCACAACTGTACTGTTTGCCAAGGAGTCACCACTTACTGGGTGCAATTCTGGCAGTGAAGATGCTTTATGGGACAGAAGGACCTGGTGATCCTTCTCCCCAGCTACACCATAGAGAGGATTAGTGCCTCGGCTAGAAGACTGGAAAACTCAAATTGTTTTCAAACCTCTAGACATAAGGAAAAATTTTTTTTACAATGAAGGTACTGAAACACTGGCACAAGTTGCCTAGAGACATGGTAGGTGCCCCATCCCTAGTAACACTCAAGGCCAGGTTGTATGGGTCTCTGAGCAATCTGGTCAAGTGTCCCTGCTCATTGCAAACAGTTTGGATTTTGGAGCTATATGACCTTTAAAGGTCCCTTCCAACCAAAATCATTCTATGATTCTATAACTTGCGTTGCTTCAAACAGCTGGCTGGCAGAAGATCCCACCGGACCTTCTTTAGATCCTCTGATGTGGGATCAGGTTGTGCACTGAAAGATGAGGCAGTTCCTCTGTTTTCTGCTGCTGAAGAGAGGGAAGGTAAATTTTGTTCTTCTGTCTTTAGCTATTCTTCCCCATTCTTTATTCTTTGGTCTAGTGTGTAAGTTGTTAAATGTGTGATGTGTCTTCTCTGCATGAGCGAGAGATCTGGCCCTCCAAATCTCATCTGCTTTATCATATCTGTAATTATACTGCATACCAAAATAAATAGAATAGGCATATATTTTTAATATTATTAGCCCTTGGAAGATTTTTGTGTCTGGTTTTTTTTTTCCTTGTTTTGATGGCTCAAAGCCCCTTTCTTTTTTCTCCCTCAAGAAACAAAGTCATCTATTCAATGGGGGTGAACATTCAACTTAAATTGAAATTTTGGAATTGAATTTATTTTTCCTGAAAGGATTTTTCTTTTTTACTGTTCTTTACTACTGCAAAGCTCAGACAAATTTCAAAACAAAACTTTGTTTCCCAGTGAAAAAAGAAAGCAGTTATTTAAAAAATGTCAAGACATGTCTGTTCTCTCATCACTAAAACCACTGGCTAAATTTCACAAGTATTGTTAAAAAGTTTTGGTTTATCCAAACCTGTATTATTTTTTCAGCAAGGAAAGTCTGTCCCCTATAATTTCATCCCAGTCTCCAGAAAGCAGCCTTTATCTGCCTTATTCCAGAGCACCCTGGGAATAATGACTGCAAGGCTTCCCCCAGTACATTGATATAATAAGAGGGTCACCTGTAGAAACTTTACAATGGACTAAATACAGTAGAGAAAGTCTGCCTGGTAATTACAGCAGATCTATGGGTACTGTGCTTAAGCCAAGGACCAAGGCCTGCACAGGGAACACTCGGTGCAGGATGAGGCTATGACACACCCAGCAACCAAGTCATGCTGACTGCAACCCTGCAGAGGAGGAAACCTGGCAGAGGCTGCTTTAGTGTCCTTATCCCTCCTCCAAAAGCTTGGACAAGGGGGATGGAGGGCAGCTGGTATTTGTGCATGAGGTACATCCTGGTTACTATTTCTCAGCTTTAGCCAGGTCCTGCGTTTTCCCTGGGAAATGCAAACCCAGGATTGTGACCCTGAGCTTAAGGCAGCTTTTAAAACCCCTCTTTCCCATTTTCCCTGCTCCCCTACAGCCTATAGACCAGTGCTGTATCCAGGGAGTACAGCCCTTTCTGACAAGTAGTGGTGTAAGGATAAGATGTTCAAAACAGTTCCTGTGCCTACTCTGTGTTTTTGGATAGGAAAAAAATACACTTTTGCTAATACTCATTACAGCTAGGGATAAAGTTCTCTATCTCTCAGCACATTTGGTAACTATTTACTTAACTAAATGGTGAAAAAGAGAAGCCTCAATTCTCCAGAGTTGCCTCCCTCAGCTTGTTTATCACTGTGTTGCAATGGCTCTGTGGTTGTGAAATCTCAGGCTGAAAACTCCAAAGGAAATTTCTAGTGACAAGCTTTCCTTGAGGCTGTAAACAAATAGAATTCATTAGGAGGAAGGAAGAGAAGCAGAAAACATCAAAATTAACACATGCGCACGCGCATATGCATACACACACACACTCTCTCTCTCTGCCTTTTCATAACTGTGATGAGGAAAAAAAATCCTTATGCCAGGCTTATTTTTTCCAAGGATAACCGGCTTGACCTAATACTCCCTGCAGTCCGTAGGAAACTGAGCCTTCGCAGACTGCCACAGAAGTAGGATTGTACTTTCAGGCAGCCTATTTCATCTGCCATGCCTTGAAAGTGCTTCACCCTTTCTACACCTGCTTGTGCAAACTACAAAACATGGCTCTCTAGGAGTTCTCAGGAGTTTGCTGATAGACAATGTATTTGCTTAAAAGAAAAAGAATGAATAATGCATTAAAAAGAAGCTTCTGAGCCAACTGTACTATTGGCTTTTTACCTGTAGCACCAAGAGCTTGTATATTCTGGCTTCGTGTTAAAAAGTGCGCTGATTAAACCATAATATTATGTTTTGATCTAACCTACAGCTGAACGAATTACTGGCAGGAAACACAGCTCATGAATTCAATCAAAAATCCTTTCATTTGTCACAGCCGCTTCCTGTCCGTCTTTTAAACATCTGCTTCTCTTGTTCACGACAGAAAAAGTCTTTGTTAAAATAATAAGCATTCACCGATCCTTCCCTCAAATAAAGTGTGCAGTTTCTTGATGAGACACGCTTTCCTCCCCGCTTCAAGTTTATTTTATATATGTTTAATAGCTTCCTCACACCCCTCTCTTTCTTTCTGCTTTGAAATTCTGGAAAATCTCAAGCTGACAAAAGACCACACTTCCAAAGCATGAGCTTGAGCTGCCCCTGGCGTTTCTGTCAACGGGACCCAGCATCTGGGATGCTCTGATGCAATCTCTGACAAGAATCTCTCTCCAACTCCTTAAAAGGACACCACTTCCTCCCTGAGAAGGCCAAGTAGACATCTAGTGTCCTGGGGAGAGGTGTTTTTCCAAGGTGCTCACTCTGCCACGCATGTAAAGCTGCAGCTGGGATAAGCATGCACTTCTGGGAAGGGTCACCAGTGCTTTCTCATGAGCACTGAAGCACCACAGCTACTCCTGGCCAGAGGGTCAGGCTAGAAGAGAAATACAGAGCAACTCCTTTCTTAACTTTCCACTCTGGTCATTACAGTGCAGTGAGGTATCTCGGATTATGGCTACTTAGTCAGCTATTTGTGAAAGTGACGGATATCAGTTGTGCAGCACCATCCTGTTGTCCTCAAATGTCTCACAAATCCACAATCAACATACTGCTGTTTATGTGCATGTTTGGCACTATCAGCAGCTCCAAATTTCTTTACAAGCATCTACAGGGAAGAACACCAGTCGTCCGGTGAAATTTTAAATCCTTACTTTAAAGCAAACCACTTTCTTTGCTAATTACTTCTTAATAATTAATTATCCACTTCCTGTACCTCTTCTGAAAGCACTATGGGTCTTCACTTCTAAACCTGACGGTCCATTGCTCGGCACCAAAACGCAGCTAACTCTGGGGTGCAGCCTAAGAGCTGTATAACAAACCTTAGTAGTGCTCAGAAAACCCACCATTGCAGGCATTAAGCTGGAAAGCTTAGTGTTGGAGAAGAAGCATCTGTATTAGAAAGAACCTAACCCCTACAAAGGGTCAGCCTGCAAGTTTGCTCATCCTGTGTGCCAACCCTGTGCCTCTTCCTAAAGCTGTCCAAGGAGGGATGCCCTCAGTGACTGCAGTGATCAGGATAGGGACAGATGACTATTTTGTGAGAAGTGGAATTGAAATATTCTTCCCCATTTTCAGGAGCTGGAAAAAATGACCCAGTCCAATTAGCACATTTTCATTGTTTTTTGCATCATGTGAACTTTCATAATGTGAGACATGGCTTGCAAATGACTGAAAGCTAAGACTGCATGTGAAATAGGCTGATGACAGACAGAAGCAGAAAATGGTCAGGGAGATTTGCATGATGCTTTTCCAATGCTCAAATGACTACTTTTTTAATTTCCAATTTTTCATTGGGTGCTTATAAAAAAATATTTTAATGTAATAATTTTTGAAGCATAGGTTACTTTCCTTGCAGGAGAATCTTACTTTTACTCTGATTCTTTACTACAATACAGCTTCATCTCATAATTCCAGTACTATATCTGAATAAAAGTGATATAAATTAGGGTTATCCCAAACTTAAGAATTTCTGCCATGGGTCAGCCCAAAGGTTAGTCTGTCCCAGTGTCCCATCTCCATCTTGGACTAACAGCAGGTACACAGGGAAGAGGATGGGAATGGGGTAAACACATAGCAATAAATCCTTTGTACTTTCCACCAACTGCCAGATATTTGTAGCCTAGAGAACTCCTGAGACAGAGACGGGATGTTTGCATTTCATGGCTCTCAATTTTTTTTTTGTTCCTGAGGTATGTTTAATTGCTTTTTACCTTGTCAACTGTTAGCAACACAGAATCATGCAGTGGTGAGTTCTGCACTTTATCTGTGACTGTTCTTTCTGTCTGTCTAAGGTCTCATCATATTGGATGTCCCATAGGTCTTGTATTGAAAGAAACAGCCCAACTAATTTCCAGCAAACTTACTGGAGGGCATTCATGGTTGTCAGTACCTCTGTACTATTCTCTCACTCCCTTTTTGGACAACAGAGTCCCCAACATCTATAAACTGTCCTATACTTTGGGTTATCCTTGTAACTTTGGTGCCTTTTTATTTCTAATACACTCTTTCTGAGAAGAAAAGGCAGAACTAGTAAATTTGTACAGCTCTGGTTTTCCTGTTTTTTCCTAATTACTTCCGATGTTTGATTTGTTTTGCACTGCTATCAAGGAACAAATGGCTGTTTTCACAGAGCTATTACAACTCTGGGATCTAATTCCTGAACATGCACAGCTAACTCACAGTCTATCAACTGGCATCTACAGTTGGGAGTTTTTCCCATGCACACCGCTCTATGTTTATCTAAATTAATCTCGTTTGCTCTTTCATTGCCTCACTACAGTGAGCACCTTCTGCAAGTCTTTGCAATCATCTTTCATTTTTACTACTCTTAATAACTTACTATCTATCAATAGCCACCTATTTGGCCATCAATAGCCAAACATTGCCACCTTACTATCCATCCTCTTTTCCAGATTGTGGGAGATAAGAGCTTCAATCCTGCCCTGAGCCATTTCTCCCCTTATCCCAGTTACAGTGACAAACCCACACTTCTACTAGTAGAACTTGTTTTGCCCGTGGAAAGAGGTTTTCCACTGCCAGTACAGCTTTGCCAGAGGTGTCCATGCTAGGAACACATTGCTGGATTAACGTGGTGGTATTTTTGTACCAATATAAAAAAACCCCAAACCTTTCTTATGGTTTAAAAATCATCCCTTGGACACAGTATGAAACCTGGGGGTGAAGTGCAACCTTCCCAAATGAGGAGGGCAGTTTAAGTAGGGAGACATCAAGGTACTGCATAACTTGTGATATTTAACCTTGGCTTTGGGTTTAAATCAGGCTTCTGAGGGGCTATAAATTAAGAAAGAAAAAAATGGGAGCTGATGTAGAATGTAGGAGCATAAATTATTTTCTGTAAGTAAATAAGCAGACAGTTGCTGTCAGAGCTTCTTCTGCACATCCCCACATGGCCACATTAAGATATCTGTGATGGTACTTGGAGGGCATCTGATAAACAGCTACTTCAGATATCTGCAACATCTTTCTGTTTGAGTTGACCCAAGCTGGGGCACTTCTTGAGCATCCCACTTTTCTGCTCTCTGCTCGGGTGTAGGATAGACGACTGAGTGCAAATGCTTGCATATGAAAAAATCCCAGACAATATCAACTTGACCTTAAGCTAGAAACAATAGAAGACATGATGGAGTAAGATGGGAGCCAGAGTTGCTGCCCATTCACCTGCTGAACTGCAACAAGCAGACCCACACAGGGGCTTTGACTGCTCAGTGCTGCTGGTGAGAAGGTCGCAGTTCAGCAGACAGTGTCAGGGCAGGAGGCTGAGCCACGCAGTGATTACACGAAGTGAAGCATGAGCTGGTTGCATACACCTCGTACCCAGGCACCTGCTACTTGGTTAGTTTGGAGCCTCCCATCCCTCCTTTTTTTTTTTAATTGTTTTTCTTTTCAAAAAAGGACATTAAATGCAATTAGGAAGCATCGGGTTTTCAGCAAACCAAAGTAAGCATATTTCTGTCCAGTGCAAATTAAACAGTGGAGATCATTGCCATCAGCTGTTGCTGAGGCCAGAAGTTAAAAGAGAAATTATACACAATTATAGACAGAAAGAAAGTCCACTGGAATTATCAAACCCAAAGATACTGTCTCCAACTGAGGAACTTCCAGCCCTATGACTGCATTGGGAAAAGGACTGTGGCATATTTGGCTGTTTTCATATGTTTTTTCTCCAGCATCCACTCCTGGATAGAACTAGGATTGGATTCTGGACTTGACATACCCCTTGCAGACCCAGTATAGTTGTTCCTCAGCCATGTGTAAAAGTCCTGCAGCTCATTTTACAATTGCGTGTGCTCCAAGAAATGCCTCTTGCTTTTGGTTTTCAAGGCTCAACTGACAGACCCAGGAAAAGTAAGCCCCAGAAAATCTGATTTGTCTAATGCACAAGGTCTTAGATATATCAGTGCTGCCAGTATTTCTCCTTCCATATTATCCCTCTGCTATGTATCACCTGACTGAGAAAGGCAATGCAGTCCACTGGACTGAGTGCTGTGCAATGCCAGCACCAACATGGGAGATTTAGAGCATGCAAGAGTCTGGCTTTTTGTACCAGATGTGAGTATGTAGGCCTGGGGTCCAGAGGTGACTACTCAGACTAAAGAATCATATTCTTCTGGTCTCTCTATTGAGCATCTATTTTGCCTCACTAATTGTTAAATGCCAGAAACTAATTTAGCTTTAAATGATCTTTAATATGCATTTTTAAAAAGTCTACAAAGCTCCTACGCTTCAGAACTGCAACCTGACACCCAATTCCCATCTGTTTCCTATTAACAAAAACAACCTAGATAATCTCCAGTTGCATGTGGGAAGAGATATGAAAAACTGATGAAGATGATACAGTGTAGACCAACAAGCAGTCAGCACTATCTTAACAGTACCCATCTGATCCAGTGGCTAGTTTAAGGAATGACTGAATGAAGAGAAGATAAAATTAACAGATAAGGCCAACTATATACACTGACAAAGTGAAACTACATTTAGCAAGGTGTAGAGGGTGATTTGTTTGATTTCAAGGCCACTCCAAAAGTCCATATCACTATATAAGGCATCAATTACATGGGCAATCCCAGCTCCAGATGCTCATCCTAAGTACCTGAATGAAAAGAGACATGCCAGGAATACGTATGAGACAGGACACATGAACATGATGAAATGCAGACTGGACTATCATCAGCACTGCTGCCTCACAAGCGTGCACTCCAGCAGGGATTTCAGGTGAGCTTTATCACTGGAGGGAGTGTGAGCAGCTTCAGGGATTTCCTACAGAGTTTGTGTGGACTGGGGATAGCAGATGTGGGTAGACTGAAGCCCAGTGGCCGGATCCCTGCAGGAGTAACCTGCAGGGTGGGCACTTTGGGCTTGGACAACAGCCAGGGATGTAGCAGAAAAGCATTGGAGTCAAGAGGCTCAGTGACTTTCAACACAGCCCATACTGCTCAAACACCCAGGTGGTCTGGTGCTGATGAATTAACTTCAGGTTACCAGAGAAATTTTCTGCATCCCTAGGAGAGCTCCCACTCTTGTGGGTTGCATGGTTGTGTCCACACAACCTTGCCTACAGTCCACTGAGCTTCGCAGTGTCCTGTCTCCCCCCCGATGAGGGGGAGAAAAAGACTGTTCAGTGGATGAAGAAAAGGCTGGATTTCTGATCTGCAGCTCCTAGAAGAGATGGGACAGGTTCAGAGTGGGAAACCATGAACAAAATCTGCTGCTGAAGCACAGCACCTTGCAATATTTTCCATCAGGAACTACAGAATCACAGAATCAACCAGGTTGGAAAAGACCTCTGAGATCATAAAGTCCAACCCATGACCCAACACCACCCCGTCAACTAGACCATGGCACTAAGTGGCACATCCAATTTCTTCTTAAATACTTCCAGGGATGGTGACTCCACCACCTCCCTGGGCAGCCCATTCCAATATCTGATCACTCTCTCTGTAAAGAATTTCTTTCTAATGTCTAACCTAAACTTCCCCTGGCACAGCTTAAGACTGTGACCTCTTGTCCTACTGCTGGTTGCTTGGGAGCAGAGACCGACCACCACCTTGCTACAACCTCCTTTCAGGGAGTTGTAGAGAGTGATGAGGTCTCCCCTGAGCCTCCTCTTCTCCAGGCTGAACAACCCCAGCTCCCTCAGCTGCTCCTCATAGGACCTGTGCTCCAGTCCCTTCACCAGCCTTGTTGCCCTTCTTTGGACACTCTCCAGCACCTCAATATCCTTCCTGAACTGAGGGGCCCAGAACTGGACACAGTGCTCAAGGTGTGGCCTCACCAGTGCCGAGTACAGGGGCAGAATCACTGCCCTGGTCCTGCTGGCCACACTGTTCCTGATGCAGGCCAGGATGCCATTGGCCTCCTTGGCCACCTGGGCACACTGCTGGGTCATGTTCAGCTTCCTGTTGATTAGAACCCCCAGGTCCCTTTCTGCCTGGTTGCTCTCCAGCCACTCTGTGCCCAGCCTGTAGCACTGCAGGGGGTTGTTGTAGCCAAAGTGCAGGACCTGGCACTTGGTCTTGTTAAACATCATACCATGGGATTCAGCCCATTTATCCAGCCTGTCCAAGTCCCTCTGTAGAGCCCTCCTAACCTCCAGCAGATTGATACTCCTCCCAACTTGGTGTCATCTGCAAATGTGCTAATGGTACACTCAATCCCCTTGTTCAGATCATCAATAAAGATATTAAACAGAACTGGGCCCAACACTGATCCCTGGGGCCACCACTAGTGACTGGCCCCAACTGGATGCAGCACTGTTCACCACCACTCTCTGGGCTCGGCCCTCCAGCCGGTTCCTGACCCAGCAGAGTGCCCCTGTCCAAGCTGTGGGCTGCCAGCTTTTCCAGGAATATGTTGTGGGAGACAGTGTCAAAGGCTTTGCTGGAGTCCAGGTAGACACATCCACAGCCTTCCCCTCATCCACCAGGCGGGTCACCTGATCACAAAAGGAGATCAGGTTGGTCAGACAGGACCTGCCCTTCCTAAACCCATGCTGGCTGGGTCTGATCCCTTGTCCATCCTGAAGGTGCTGTGCGATTGCACTTAGGATGATCTGCTCCATAACCTTGCCAGGCACTGAGGTCAGGCTGACAGGCCTGTAGTTTCCTGGGTCTTCCTTCTGGCCCTTCTTGTGAACGGGCATCACATTCTCCAGCTTCCAATCATCTGGGACCTCCCCAGTAAGCCAGGACTGGTGATAAATGACAGAGAGTGGCTTAGTGAGCTCTTCTGCCAGTTCCCTCATCACCCTTGGGTGGATCCCATCTGGTCCCATAGACTTGTGAGGATCCAAGTGGCTCAGCAGGTCACTAACTTCTTCCTCCTGGATAACAGGGGGGCTATTTGGCTACCCATCTCTGTCTACCAGCCCAGGAAGCAAGTTGTCCTGAGGACAATCTGTGTTCCTGCTGAAAACTGAGGCAAAGAAGGTGTTAAGTACCTCCGTCTTATCCTCGTCTTTGGTAACTATGTTCCCCTCCATGTCCAACAAACAATGTTGGTTTTCCTTGCCTCTCCTTTTGCTATTGCTGTATTTATAAAAATACTTTTTGTTGTCCTTAACAGAAGTGGCCAGATTAAGTTCAAATTGTGCTTTTGCCTCTTAATTTTCTTTCTACATGACCTAACTACATTCCTAAACACTTCATGACTTACCTGCTCTTTTTTCCAAAGGTGATAGACTCTCTTTTTTTCTCTAATTTCCTGCAAAATTTCCCTGTTCAGCCTGGCCAGTTGTCTTCTCTGTCAGCTTGCCTTTTGGCACACAGAGACAGCCTGCTCCTGCACCTTCAAGAGTTCTTTCTTGGAGTATGTCCATCCTTTCTGGACCCCTTTGTTTTTAAGGGCTATTTCCCAAGGTACTCTCTGAACCAGCCTCCTCAACAGGCCAAAGTCTGCCCTCCAGAAGTCCAGGGTAGAGGTTCTGTGGATGCCCCTCCTTACTTCACCAAGTATTGAAAACTCTATCATTTCGTGGTCATGGTGCACCAGATGGCCTCTGACCACCACATCTCCCACCAGCCCTTCTCTGTTTGTAAACAGCAGGTCTAATGGAGCTCCAGCCCTGGTAGGTTCATTTATCAGCTGCAACAGGAAATTATCCTCCATACACTCTAGGAATCTCCTAGACTGCCTCTTCTCCACTGCGTGGAGTTCCCAGCAGACATCCGGCAGGTTAAAGTCATCCACGAGAACAAGGGCTGGTGAGTTTGAAACCTCTGCCAGCTGCTTGTAGAATAATTGATCACCCTCATCATCCTGGTTGGGTGGTCTATAGCAGACTCCCACCAAGACGTTGGCCTTGTTGGCCTTCCCCCTGATTCTGATCCACAGACACTCAACCTTATCGTTGCTGACCTCAAGTTCTACAGACTCAAGACACTCTCTGACATACAGAGCCACCCCTCCACCTCTCCTACCTCACCTGTCTCTTCTGAAGAGCTTGTAGCCATCCATGGCAGCACTCCAGGTGACTTATCCCATCACGCTTCCATCATAGCTTTCCTGCAGCACAATGGCTTCCAGCTCCTCTTGCTTGTTTCCCAAACTGGGTGCATTGGTGTACATGCGCTTCAGCTGGGTTGCTGATATCACTCCTAACCCTGGCTTTCCACCCTTAGGCTCTTCTGTGCATAACCTGGTTTCAACCCCTTCCCCCTTCAAACAAAGTCTGTTGCTAGGGCCCAGGTGCCTATTGCTGCTGTTGTTTCTATAAATAAAGTTTCCATTCCAGGATAAACTAAGTAAGCAGTGGTCAGTTTTTAGGCAATTCCCTTCATCCCCTGAACACATGGAGAAACAAAAGATCTCCACATCCTCCTGCCACTCAGCCAGCCCAGAAGCAGTGAGTGGGCTTGCACAGTGGAAGGCAGCCGAGGAAGAGAGCTGTGGCGACCGGCTGAGGCTGCTTGTCTGCCGAGCAAATGGGAGCTTTCCGCAGACACACAGCCAGTTCTTCACGCTGGGAGGATCACACGCGATTTTTGTGTTCGGAGAATTCCACTGCATATAATTATTCCTTTGATCCTGTTAAAAGAGCCGTCACTAAGTGCTTGAATTGTGGCCTTGCTGGGAATTACCAGTTTGGAAAGGGAAAGGAGCAGCCCTCTCTTATGAGTTCCTCTTTTATTCTTTTTTGGTTTTGTTTTGTTTGTTTGTTTGTTTGTTTTAATTTTAATTTGTACATATTTCAACCAAACTGTGCTGCTGTCAGGAGAAGCAAATCATTCCAGGAACTACTTTCATTATCATTAGCAAAGTGGAAGTCCTGTGCAGTTTTTGCTTTTGGCTCAGGCAACTGCCCAAAGACTGCACTTCAAAGGTCTCTCAGCTCACATCAGAGCACCACCTCAGTTTCCTAGACACAGCCTCCATCAGCTCAGGAACTGCTTCTCCTTGCATTTCTCCACTTGCTTTAGGCTCACCAAACATCAGTGACCTCAGTCGCGTGCAAGTATCTTGCAACAGAAAATGAAGTGTCTAAGGCAGCTGACTTCCATTACCTCACTGAGTTGCTAATCCAGGAAGACAGCTTGTAGCTAGCAAGTGGCAAGAGCTGGGCTTTATAGTAAAAAAAACCCCAGGATTTTCCTGGAGGATAAGGATAGCTCCCTTCTGGGGCTTTCACCAAAGTCCAAAGGACTCAGAGCCAATGGAAGGTTAAATGCTACCAAATCTCTGCCAACCAAACCAAGAGTCCCTGAGTACCATTTGCCACCTACCATCATGATCTGTCTCAAGTAAACACTGAGACAGAAAAAGCTGAGCCTGGCTTTGGTGTGCAATGCTTAATCCCACACCAACCCAGACTATCCAGCTATGGGAAGGAAAAATCAGTGGCTCTGGCTCTCGGGGCTTGCCCACTGGCAAGGCTTGCCCCTCACATGCCGACACTCACTGCCACACAGCCACTGGAGAACAGTAAATGAGACAGGCGAGCATTATAGCTCAAGTAAGCCCAAATGCTGAGACAAGCTGGGTTTCACAAAGTAGCACTGGCTCCACTAAGCTCTTAAGGGGGGTCAGAGGCTGCCTTCCCTTTTTGCTGCCTACCAACACCGCCACCGTGGGGCATCGGTCTGTTTTGTGCCTGTTTGAGCAGCTTTGCATGCGAAATGCCAGCGTGTCCCCTTGGGCTGATGGGCGCATGAGCTCTAAAGCCACTATGGCCTCTGCTACAGTCAGATCTCTACAGACACTGCTCTGCTACTGTGCCAGCTCCCAGCTTATATTGACTCCAATAATTAATTGCTTTTTCTATTTTTAAATATGAAAGGGTCTCTGTTTGGCTGTCAAGTGCAGTTCTCACAGGCATGAAAGAGCCAGTTTTCAGCTGAAATTTATCCAGAGGTTGTTTGGAATTTGTAGAGTAGATCTAGGAGCTGCATTTCTCTCCCAAGTGCAGTTCTTCCAGGGCTTCATGAAGATTTGCCAAGTCTCACGCAATTTCACCCTCCCTTTCCCTGAAGCATTAGGGCCAGGATGGAGCGCTTCAGCCCTAGGTGCTAACTTGGCTGGGCAAGCTGGAGCTCTGTCCCACAGCACTTGCCCACCTTGAAAGGTGGATCCTTCCTGCTCATAAATCACATTTTCTGGAAGAGGAAAAGTAGGTTCATTTCATCTCTTTGTGCCAGACTCCACTTGAGGGTCATGAAGGCATCACCCTCCTAACCTAGGAAATGTTACAGTGGTGGGGAAGTAGCATGGGTGTCTGCTGGTGTCACAGCAACACCGGCTTGTCTTTACTGACATAAAGCTGAGCTGCCTCTAGGGAAAAAGTTTTAAACTGTTTTTTTTCTAATGGATTCAAACAAGTATAAGCCAGCAACTTCAAAGTAATAGTAGCAGTGAGACAGGCTGCCAGGGTGACCTAGGTTGACTGGAGGCTGAGACAGTGATGGCCAGGGCAGCGCAGGAGCAAGGTAAAGCCTTCACAGCATCTCCCTCCCTGTTTACTGAAAGTGCTACTTGGGCAAGTAGTTAAGGGTATTTCTGCTGTATAAGTAAAAAAATTAGTCAGCTTTACTAATTTTTTTTCTTTATCTTGACTTGCAAAGTCAGTTGACCACAGACTAGCAGGCTGTTTTTCCAGGCTACATTGACAATGCTGTTTCTCTATCTGGATGAACATTGACCTCACTGCACTGCTGCACACTGGCTACAGCCATGGCGTACCACATCCTCCCACTGAGGAGTGGGGCTGGCATAAGCCATGGCACTTGTTCGGTAAGAAACCATCAGCTGATGGCTTGGGGATCTGTTTGGGTCACAGAAAAGCTGGCCAGGACTTTTCATAGGGCTGTTATGGTGTGTTCCACTGCAGTGACAAAACTAGCTTCTGCTGGCAAGGTTTTGTAGTGCCAGCCAGGTCTTGCCATGGACACCTATCTGACACCACCTTTCAGCTGATAGTATCCTCACTCAGCCACTCAACTACAATGCCTTTCTGGAAGGAGCTGCAAGTGCCTACCCCAAGAAGAAGGCTGAGGTTAAATAAGGTTTGCTATCTCATGTTAGCCAAACCTGATGGAAGATGGACTGACTTTTGATAAACAGATGTGTTTGACTGTCAGAGTCACAGCCCTTATCCGAACCGGTGGATAAAAGAAGTAAACATGCCTTTGGCATCCCAGTTCACTATCTGGCATCTTAGTGTGAAGCAGCCTCCACGTGTCTGTCTCAGCCCTGGGCTGCTGGAATGCCTGTGGCTCAGGCATGTTTTGCTTTCTGGGAGGCTGGGGAGAAATAATCTGGCAGAAAAGGTGAGATGGATGGCACTGTAGCAAAAATTCCTGGAGCTAGACTTTCAGAGTGATGGTGGTACTTGAGGGGAAAGTCCAGTCACTCAGATCTGACATTTCTCCCTCCATTCAGACTACTGTTAGGGGAGAAGACAGACAATAAAGTCATGTCACAGGGACATCCCCAGTTTGCACAGGTACCCCATTTGTGTGTGTGGCATTATGATTCCCCAGAGCATACATGACGGCTCACACACACCAGAGGAGGCTCCAAGGCTCTTGCAAGGCTTTGGCAATATAATGGCAGAAAGTACCTCCTTCCTCTTGGAGAAACTTGGCAGCAGGGATAGGAAGCCAGACATGCCACAAAAGTAGCAATCAAATAGTTTTCTTAATCAGGGCTCATTTTGTAAGAGATCCAGCAAGCTCCTGAATTTTGCTGACTGTTTTGGAGGGCTGGTATTGTTGTTTCTCTGAAAATGGAAAAAACACCCAGCAAGTAAGATGGGTATGCGTATTTCTTGAGTTACGTGCAGTACAAAGGATGTCTGCAGTGACAGTGGGTGGTACCTCACTCTGTCTGCACAAACCAGGAGGGATTCCCACACCAGGAAGTGAAGACTCATGGCCTCTCATTTTCTCTTAGCTTCACCCTGACTATTGAGATGAAGCAAGCATTGAAATAGCAATCCTTACAGTTTTTCACTGAACTGAATACTTCCTTTCCAAGACATTTATGCACTGACTCCCTCAGAAGCCAAAGCCAACAGTGTAATAATACCTGTGCAGCACTGCTGAGCAAAAGGTCAAAATCAGGCTCACTGTCGCATTCATGTTCCCTGTCTAAGGAACTGAAGGTAGTCTCATAGAATATGTTAGGGCTTTTGGAGATTTATGATATAATTTCAGGCTGTCCATGGGCTTTTCCCCCACCTTGTCTAGTTGCCTACAAATTATAATAAATTTGAAACACTGAATGCCTGAATATCCAATACTCAGGGTCCCTGACACAGTGATGACTGATATTTGGGGTTTTACTTCTGAAAGTGAGTAATGTCAACATGTGTGACCACGGTCAATTTATCACTGTGACAAAGACCCAGCTATAGTGAGTGGGGACAAGAATATATCAAACTCCAAAGGTTTAATCCTGAATGCATATCCCCACTCTTATTTCATGATGTTACACTATTGTCAAATGGGAGAGCTGGCTCTAGGGGCTGGAGACTGTAATTCCATTATTGGTGTGCTCCTCCTTGTCTCCTCATTGGATTTTTTATGGGGACTAACACAAGAGTTTTGTGGGTTTTATGAGCTTTTGTGAGTTTTATGCAGTTGCTGAACCAGTTTATGCACCATGCTTTTCTCTCACCTGCACCATGGTAATTCTGGAGTAATTAAATTTTTTATTCATTAACAGGGCACAGAAATCACTGCAAACTCCCTAATATTGTTCTGCCTTTACAGTTGCAGCATAGTGGTTTTCACAAGTAAATAAGAAGGTTGCAGGAAAATACATATGTTGACTCAGGTGGGAAAATTTAATCTACTAAACAAATCCTCAGAAACTGATCAACCTTGTAAGGGACCAGAGAGAGAAAAAAATTTGCTTTTACACAAGCAAGGTGATATTTTCAAACATGATAGCTGTATCTGAACTGGAAAAAAAAAGAAAAAAAAAAGAAACCAATAACCTCAGGAGCAGCACAAAACATCCTTTGTTGCCGGACGTGAGAAAAACACTACAGTTCTAAAAAAAGCCATAGGAAGGAAGTGGAAGAACCTCAGAGGCGAGTGGGAGTGCGAAAGGAATGTGGCTGCATTTTTTCCCCCCTCCCTGCATGTAAGCTTGGTGTTTGCAGGCAAGGGAAGAGCTGTTGTGAGAGTTTTGCTACTTGGGAACTTTGCTGTTCAGAAGTGCATATTAAAGCAATTGACTCTTCTGTTTTCTCTTTCTGGACTTTGCAGTTAAAAAAATCCAACACCCCAAATGACTACCGGGTTTAGCATCCAAGTTCTGCTCTTGGTTCTACTTCTGTAAGTTCCAAAGAATCTGTAAGCTCAACATGATCTTCTGATTACTACATTCTTGCATTGAGTTTTACCACCCTGACGCCCCCACTCTTTTCAACTTCCTTGCTACACTCACAACCAGTAAAACATGGGAGGAAGCAAGCACTGACCACTTCGGCACTGAAACATTTGGAAAAGCTCTGAATTATATTCCTTGTAGCTCCCAAGCCACTGAGATTGCCAAAAAACAAGCAGAAGAAAACAGAAGAGTAATTTGAAAACAATGTCATGAAAAGGAAATCAATTTCATATGCATTTCTGAGATTAATGACCAGCATAAAAGAGAAAGAACATGTAGACCACAGTCTTAGGAGGACTTTATGTTGCACTATGGCAGAGACTTACGGGCAGAATAACAGGTACTCTCTGCTTAAAACTACCTGCATCTTTTAAACATCTATCTGGACCACTGGGCCAGAGTAGTCCGATGGCTCTGAATAATGAATGCCTTGCTAATCCACAGTCCCTGCTGGCAGTATGTCCCCAAGAGTCATGCATTTGCTGAGCAGTGCTATATGTACCATATTTGCTTAATCTGAGAAAAGGCCTCATCATTTCAGCACGAAAAAAAGATAGTAAAAATCTTGATATAAAACCAATTTATTTGTTTATTTGTAAGTGATGTTTGTCATCCCACTGCTTGGCTAAATCTTGCAGCAACTCTGAAATAACTTGAATTTGTTTTATGGGGGAATGATGTAAACTCTGAAAGGCTTCACCTTTCACATTCCCTCTTTGCAGCGGTGCAGTGTCTTCTCTCTTTCCAACAAGAAATACCATTTATTTTTACCATTTGTCTTCACTTGCTCTGCATTATTAAAGAGGTTTACATGAAAACATATTTTCTGTTTTGTTCTAGAGCGTTTTTGCTCCTCCACTGCCCACAGCCACACTGTGTCTCTGTACGCTGCCGCAGAGAACAAAGGCAGCCAAAGGGCACAGGGAGGACAATGAGTAGTAGCAACAACACTCCTGACAAGTCAGGCTAACTAGGGATCTGTCTCCCCTTTCCCAGGAAGGTGAGAGGGAAAGCAATTTTGCTTCTTCATAAAAAATGTTACAGAGCCCCACATACCCCATGGCTACTGTGGCTGCCATGCTTCACATTCCTAGTTGCTAGAGATTTGCTGTAATCTCAGTGTTAACTCGAATAAGCTTATCTCTGTGTCCAGCACTTCCTGTGGAAAAACATGGACCCGACTGATGCCTTGTGTTTAGCAGAACTCCTTATGCTGGTGCAAAACAGGTGGGAAAACGTGCCCCACTAAGACTTCTCAGCCACCTCTGTGCAGCGATGGGAACAGAAACCTCATGGGTTTTTCTGATTGTGGGCTCCTCCCAAGTACTGAGACCAAGTAGGGGTCTCAAAGGTGGTTTGCTTTAAGCTGAAGTTTTTAAAGTTACTTGCATGAACAACTATGAGAGACCTTGAAAATTAGAACAGACTATCTTTTACAGCTCTCTGGTGAGACAGAGTAAGGCAACACCTTCTATTTTACACAGGCAGCCAGATAAAGTTGAAGGATGTGCCTAAAGCACATGTGGGAAGTCTGGTAGAGCAAAAGAAGCTGTAACTTCCAAACCAGCAGGATAAGCCCCTTCTGACACAAGCCCTTCTTCCTATCCTTCCTAACAAAGGCCTGACTCAGGCTCATGGCTTTGGGTACTCTGCACCAACACATTCTTCACCCAGACTTTTCTCTAGGGATGGTCAGAGCTCTTAAGTTCTGGTGTAAACTTTTCAGTGCTGGTAGTTGACAGCAGCTCAGGGCATACCAGATGGCAGGGTGATGAGATACTTCCAAACATACCGACTGACAGTTCCGGTGGTTCCTCTTTTTTTGTTTACAAATGCAAACCCAGCTCTGACTCTTCTTCAGCATCTTCTGTACTGACATATAGAACCCTGATGGCCAGGGAGAACCACAGGAAGATGGTTCTGGTGGAACATGGGGTTACAACACTGAGCTGTGATCGAGGAGCTTCATGCCCAGTTCTGTCTTCATCTTCCTGAGTGATCCTGAATAAAACTCAACGGACTTGATCCACAGCTCCTCTGTTTTCTCTGGTTGCCTTCACAGCCTAACAGGTCTGAACTCAGGTTTTCTCTAAGGCTGCCACTGATCATGACCATTACATCCTATATACAAGCTCAGGAAGAGGTCTGGACTGTCTGCAGATAGACCACTGGTTCCTACACCACTAATGGAAAGGGACAGGCTTGACAACTCATGAACATTTCCAGTGGGCAACATGAATGCTGCCTTCAGTGCCCAGCTCACTTGCTCTACAGGGCAGCTTTCTCCCATCTCAGTTCTGCAGCTTTTCCAGGTAGGACTTCTCACCTACAGCCTATGGTACCACAGAGACTACTCCGGGGTGGGGGCACACCATTCGTGCTGTAATACAGAGACTTGTAACAGGATACCGGCTCCATGGTGGGAGGCAACACCCACACATGCAGGGAACGATGCTGGGAAAATTCCTCAGTGCTCCTCCCATGGCCCATGTATCCCAGCTCTGTCAGCAAATACCTGCAGGGGGGCCCTGGGTCGCCTGTGCACCGCCTTCCCTGTAGCCCCTCCGCTCCCACCCCTCCCTCCATCCCACAGTAAGACCAGTACAATGCACTCATGAGGATGCACCCTTGGTTGCATAAGGCTGCTCTGCATCACCAGCTCTTGTAGGATCAACAGCAACCAGCCAGGACACGACTGTTCCCAGAAATCATTCTGCTCTCACATTAATGAGATCACTTTTTATGAAACAGTGTGAAAAGTTAGATCAGATGTGGTTTTTTCTCTGTGGGAAATGCACTGCTATTTTTCATTCATAGGATAACAGCACAAAGAGCTGCATGCACTCTTCCCCTTCACTTACCATCTCCACACTTGGGTAAATGGGTTGTTTTCCCTGTGCCTTCCACCATCACCAGAGTTTTATTTTAACTTACTGACTGTCACTGTGCCTATTTGGTGACTTGAAGTACTAACAAGAGCTCAAAATTGGCTGTTGCAAAGCTGATACTCAAGTTAGTACCAACCAATTCATCTTTTGGTTCCTGCTTAGCAGTGCTGAGCGAGGTGAAAGTGCTGTAACCCATTACCCAACCCCTCAGTTAGCCCAGGCCTTTTTTTTTTGTTTGTTTTCTTTACAGCAATCTCTTGAGTGGTTGCAGAAATGCAAACAGAAAGCACTTCTGACAGATTGAAAACAATTAGGAAAGTCTCAGAGTCACTGGAGCAGAGATTTTGTTATGATAATAAAGAATGTTCTTTGCTGGTGTATTATTTTAAAAGGAGAAAATTAAAAAGAAATATATCATGAAGGAGCTGACAGTGCTCAAAACCCACATCCTGTTGTTATCCATGGGCCTGGTACTATATACCGCTGGCAGCTGTGAGATGAACTTTCCCATTAGGCCCCTTCCAAGCCCTTAACCCTGACCCAAAGGGACCTTCTTTCCCTCTTTTAAAGGGAGAGAGAGAAATCAATCTCCCTGCTGATTCAGCTGTGGGCCTCTTATGTCCAACGAATATTAGCACTGCAAAAAGAAGAAGGAAAGAAAAGTGCAGATTGAGTTTTTTTAATGATGTGGATCAGTGATATTTATGGACTAAGGTTCCTATCCCTGGGACCCATTTGATGCAATCAAATTACTTTCATAAACCATCAAAGACTCAGATTCTAAACTGAAACCCCTTGTTTGTTCTTAATTCCTTCCAGCATGTTTAGAACTAATAATTTCCAAGACCAGATTAAAGTAATGGATACTACTAGTCCTAGTTCTTGTAAACTTCCTCCTGCAGGACTGCCTTGCTTGAGAATCATAGACACTTTTTTCAGGCTTTTTAACAGCTACACACAAGTCTTTTTAATTTCCTAAGACAAGGCTAGTTCCTTTCAAGATGTTCCTCTAGCTCACTGCTATTACTGTCAAACTTGCTTGCACTCCCTATTTTGCCTGGGTTTTTTCTATTTATGGGCTTCTAGGAATATATTAAGCTTCATTTTTTGAAATAGCAGTGTTTCCTTCTTCTTAGCTGCCTTGTTTTACACACAAAAAAAATAAAAAGGAGAAAAATGAGAAAAGCCTCAGAAAGAAAAAATAAATAAAAAATAGAAAGAAAGAAAGAAAAAGAAAGGGAAGGAGGAAGGAAAGAAGGAAGGAACGAAAGAAGGAAGGAAGGAAGGAAGGAAGGAAGGAAGGAAGGAAGGCAGGAAGGAAGGAAGGAAGGAAGGAAGGAAGGAAGGAAGGAAGGAAGGAAGGAAGGAAGGAAGGAAGGAAGAAAGAAAGAAAGAAAGAAAGAAAGAAAGAAAGAAAGAAAGAAAGAAAGAAAGAAAGAAAGAAAGAAAGAAAGAAAGAAAGAAAGAAAGAAAGAAGGAAAGAAAGTCCCACCGCACTTAACCCTATCTAAAGCTCAAATCTTTTCAATCTTTGTAAAAAGCTAACAGTGCCTCATTTAGAGACAGAAGTAAAAAGTTCACCAGAAATGCCCCCATCTGGAAGCATTTACTGGCTTAAGGTATCTCTGTCTTTTGCCATGTTTCTGTGAAGTCACATTCACAAGCTAAGCCAGCCTTTCTGTTCAGATGGTGAGGATACAGAAGCAAAATAAACCTTAAGTATACTCATAGTATACTTAAGTATACTCATAGTGCCTTGTAATATGCCACTGTGACAAAAGTCTCATTAGTGCAGCACTGCCTGCAAGACACGCTCTAGAAGAAAAGAACAGCCATTTTGGGAAGTCTTGTACCAAGCTGAAGGTTTGTGTTTGGTCGTGTATACCCAAATTCTGCCAGGACAAGCTGAGGCAGGTCCAGGCAAGGATTCTGGAGGTAGATAAACAGGGGCAGCTCTAGGGAGAACTCCAGCCCAGGTGAGCAGCCTTGACAGTTCAGTGAAGATCAGAAGGCTAGCACTCCCCAGTCTTGCCTCACCAGCCTGAGGAGCACCCCAGGCTCCTTGGAGTCTCACTGACAGCTCATACCCCAGAATGGTCCCAAGGTAACTCACTTAACTTTGACTGGTTTCACATGGATTCCCCCTGACCTAACTGTGTCCAAGCTCTTATTTTGTTTTGCAGATTCATAGCAACTCTCATATCCTCATATCTGTGCAGATGGTGTCTGTGGACAGGGCCAGCTTCTTCAGTGCAAGAGCTCTGAGAAGTAGGAGTGAAACCTGATCGGAGATGTCTCTGAAGCTGAAAGGGCTGAAGGCTCCAACGTCTCTAATAGTTTTACCATGGTCCTGGACACAGAAAACCAGAGGGAGGGAAGAGAGGGAAGAAGGGAGGATGCTACCACTTTGTACAGTGAGAAGCTCTCCCTTCAGCAGAAAAGTTGCCTCCTCTTCAGGCTTTCATAGATAATTCTGGTGGAGGCAGAGGAGGTATCTGGTGTTACCAGATTCAAATAAATCAAAATAAATCCAGGTAATTCTTTGCTACTGTGACAGTAGAAGGATGGATAAATGCACTTTAAACCCACTACATTTTTATGTTATTTCTAGCTTTGGTATCTAACATGAAGTATCCAGGTTGGAAAAATCTAACCTAAAGGCTTTCTCCATTTCATCTGTGAATGAACTCAGCAAAGGTTTTCCTGGCCTGACTAGGAAGTGGTGAAATTTAACTCATTCATATGTCAAAACCACTTTAAGATCCTTGGTGATGAAGCATTATGGAAGAGCTGAGTGCTCAGAAATTGTGACTCAGCCTTTCCTCTCTCCTGTCCCACTCCAAAAAACTACAATCAGGAATTGGCTCAAAAAGTGCTATTTTTTTTTTTTTAACAAGTAGTAATGGAGGAGGGAAGTATTTTATTGGACTCCTAGGTTTGAAGTGACTGTTCATCTTTCCCTGTTCTCCTCTGCTCCTGAAAGGGACAACTCTGGTTTTTTTTTCCTCTTAGTGAAGATCTAGATGTGAGTTACAGGATGTGACCTAGGAGGGGTACAGTACTACCAGTGACTGGGGAAGGGCTGTGAAGTATGTGTGTCACCTAAAGTATTCCCTCTCACAGCAGTGCAACTTCACAACTTCTTTTCTTGTCCGTGATCCCTGAGTGTGCCATGGAACAGGGATGAGCTGAGACTGATGTAAGGCTCTGAGAGAGGGAGGGAGGTCACAGGGCTCCAGCTGTGGGGTTGGAATGGGCCATGGTGGGAGACCTACACCTTTAGAGTAATCACAGCATTCAAGGACCTGGAGATTGAAGTGAGACAAAACTCCAAGATGAGACCGCTGCTGCAGTCAGGCGAGCTGGTAAGCTGCCAAGGATAAGGTGTTATCATTATTCTAATTAGCTGCTGAATTACCATTCCTGATTTCATCATTTTGTGGGGTACACAAAGAAGACTCCAGGCGGAAAGAGCCTTAGCACAATGCACACTTTCAACATAAAAACTGGGCTGCCAGGATCACATCATCTTTTGGCTCGTGGATTTACACTGTGGAGGATAGGAATGTGCTGAAAAAGGAAAGCCCTCTCTATGTCTGAGTAGCCCCTAAGGTTAGGCTGAGAGAATTTTTGAGGGCAAAGAAAATAAAAAAAATTAAAAAAAAAAATAAGAAAAAAGAATATAACCATGTATAATCATCTAATTGTGTGAACACTTTTCTGTTGCCATCAGAGATAGAAGTTGCAAAGAGGACACTACTGTACATCACAAGCCTGATAAAAAATGTTATAGGAAATAGGAAGAGCGGGTTTCTGTGTGCTTTGCATTTGGAGGGAGGAGACCTAGAGAAGAGAATGAGGAACTAGCAATAGAAAGAACAGTCTGGGAGTTGAAAGTTATAACTATGCGACGTTGTGACCTTTCAGGCCTTAGACTTCAAATGAACCCTGGCAAAACAAGACTCTGTCCAGAGGCCCAGGCATGATGGCAACAGGGTCATGTCACATGAAATGTGAGAAAACTCTGTATTGGAAAAATAAGAGTCAGTGAACTCTGCAGCTGGCTTTATCAGCACAGCTTTCCACCCGAGGGTGAGCTCTGGCATCTGCCACCACCTCCTCAGACCTGTGCTCCTGTTTGTTGGTCCCCACAGCTCTGGCAAGGACTCAGAGATCTTTGCTCTCCTTTTTGGTACCTTCTTGCCTTGTCCTAACTATAACCTGTGGTTAGAAAAGAAAAGGTTAAGTAATTAGTCTTCCCTAGTGCCTGTCTCTGAAAGAAAATTAGTTTTCCTCAAGTATGCAGATATGACATCTTATCTGTCATTATGTAAATGGTGGAGCCTTTTAAGCTTATGTATCTTCCCTGCAGAAATCCCAGTGAAGGTGGGGCCCTAGTGGTTCCACAAAGACACAGACACATAGAGCACCTACACCAGGGTCCTCTGCTGCTCTATCTCGCAGTAACCAGAGACTGAGGAAAGGATCTTACAAGAAGCTGTTGCTACCACTTATACTCAGCTACTGTAACCACCAGGTTACAACCAAGTGTTCAACACCAAAGGTACAAGAACCTCTAATAAAGTGCTTACATTACCTTGGGGATAACAACCATTCCTGCTATTATCAGTAGGGAAACTGAGGCATGGAGAAGCAGAGAATTGCTCATGGCCACACAGACAGTGAGTGGCCACACTCCAAGTTCTTCCACTGACACTCAGCTATGATCACCCCTTCAGGCCATGCTGCCTGTCACCAGGAAAAAACAAGAAGCATGCTGCAACTCGGCAGCTTATAAGACTATAAATATAGTTCAAGGTTGCACTGATACAACAATAATCCATGGGAGTGAAACCTGAGCCATTTATGTGTGTGTGTATAAACAGGGCTGGGAGATGTGTTTATAATGCTGCTCAGAGATTTCCTCTCCATTATACTCCGAGCAGATGCATACTCTGCTGAAAACAAAATAGTCCCTTCATGTGGCTGTGCTTTCTTGAACCTTTCTCACCTTCCAGATGCAGTTTTCTTCTCTATCCCTCCCTTCCACTTGTTCTCCTTCTTGCCACCAAAATCCTTCCTGCTCATCTGGATGGAACAACAGGAGCAGTGAACCACCAGATCTGCCCAGTTGGGAATAGTGCAGTCAGTCTTTCTCTCTTGCAGAATCAGTAGCAGGATACAGAGGAATAGGAGGCAAGTGTAAGAGAAGGGAAAAATAAAGACAGTAAAAGAATAGTTTGCCTTCCAGAACACCACCTGTACGGTTGGTGTATAACTCTACGCCAAACTGTGATCTAGAATATGGAGTAGTGATAGCTATCCCTGCCTTCCCACCAAAACAGTTTGGGAGTCAGTTGAGAAGAAAGGTCACTGCCTCCTTTCCCTCATGCACATCCCTCTGGAGACGTCCTTGCAGCTTTCTTTTCCTCTTTCCCTGGCTGCCTTGCTTTACTCAAATCACAAGGTGCAGCTGGAATCAGAGACAGGCTGCTGGGACAGCGTGCATCCACCTTTTTTGGTTGATTTTTATCTCACTTTCTTGTGTTTCAACATACTCATCAATTCTCCTCCATACACAAGTCAAGGCTTCACTTCTATCCATTCACAGTTTTTGCTTGGTGAGCTTCTCCTGTGAATTCACCCCATGTATTATATAATGCTGGATCATGTTTAATTTATGCCATTCAGTCTTTCCTTCAGACCAGCCTCCCTGTGCAGCAGCCCCAGATTTTTCATACTGCTGTCCCAGGACAAGGGCTTGGAAACTAGACCCTTCCCTCTGGAGCTTTCCTGGCTTTTCCACTCTTGTTGGCTCAACTCCTTTCCCTCCCAACCTACCAGCTGTCCAGGGAATAGCAGCTACTTCCAGAGCACCAAAGGCAATGACCCAAACTGCTTTGTGCCCTTAGGATAGTCAAAGTATGGCCTAGTTTGGGGTGCTTTCGTGAACCAAATCTCTGTGTGGCCTGACTTCTCAGAGTGCTAGGCAACTCATGTCAAAGTCCGTCGGTAACAAAGAGGCTCAACATCCCAGGCATGCAGGAAACAGTAGCACCCCAACTGAGGGGACAGATTAGACCATAGAGCCTCATTCAATTCCCAGGGGAATCAGTTGAAATCTTTAGGTGAAGGTCATAACTAGTTCCAGTCATGTCAAATAAGTAACTCCCACAAGCACAGTTTGCACTAACTGGTTCAAATGCATCACATTCCTACTCTAATCACTGATTAAAGAGGAGGAAACTGCACATAAATTCTGTTATTGCACGGGCTGGATTTAAACTCCTATCAGTTCGTATCTTGTTGCAACCATAAATCTTCTTCAGTGACAGCAAGTTTTTATCAAGAAGTAACCATATATTCCTAATATCTGGCAGCTGGCCTAAGACCCATAGTTTATAAAACTTGTTTTAAAATAAGCCATAAAATTCATTGCATAAATTACTATAAACTCCCAGGGTTTAAAATGCAAGACTTGGACCACAAAATCATGAGACTGGCTTAAAAAAAACCCCAAACACAACAATCCAGAGGATTTAAGAAAGAAAATAATGAAAAGAATCCAACATTCATTCACTACCAGGTTTCTGAAGCTGTAATACACATGGCTAGATGTTCATAATATTTTTTCCCTACAGCCATGATAGAGTCAAATATTTTTGAACAAACTTGACATTTCTACTTTCTCACTTTCTTTAAGGGCTGCTGGTTTACCAGAGAAATAGTATTATTAGAACTTGCCATCATCTGTGTACGAATTCACTGCACAAACCAAATGAAATTGGTCATTGTGGAGTAAATCTTTTTGCTAATAATGACACTGACTATGATGGAGCCATGCCAGAAGTCTGATGCCGTTCTGGTTAAGAACATCATATGGTCCCAGGGATACTAGCAGACATTTGAATTAGCTGTCATAATTGGCAGTGAAGTCAGACCTGCCCAATCCAATACATTCTTTAGCTTACAAAATGCACCAAAATGATACAATGGGACCTTCATGGGCATTAGAAGGAGTTGGAAAGGGTGAGGTGATTTGGCAGATGTAGAAGTGAGATTGGGAAAAACAAGATAAATATTTTCCCTGTGAATAATTGTCCACAAAATCTGCAAGTGAGACAATAAAACCCGGCTTACTGGAATAACTTCATTCTGTGAAAGAAAAGTCTTTGGTGAAGACGATTCAGAATGATAAACGAGAGCAAAGGAGCATCCCACACAGATGCAGCTGTGAGGCAGCACTGTGTGAAGACAGAATGGCTCTGGGAACACCACTGTCTGGTGAGGACTGTGCAGCCCAAATCCTGTTCAGTTCTGGAAGTGAAATAGCACTGTCAAGTGCTTCCAGTGGTTCCTCTGAGAAAGGCAAGCTGCTTCTGGTGTTTTTATATGGTGTTCCCATTACAAAGGCTACTAATTTTTTATAAATATTTTAGACTATAGTCAGACTATTGACTAAGTATCTAATGCGTTACCCTTTGCACTTTGGTACCTAAGGTCAAAAAAGGGGCTCATGTTGTTTGCTACTCACATTTCCTGGCTCTTGGCAAAATCAGTAAGTAATCTGTTCCCATGGTACCTTGTGGCATCATGTCTGACCTAGGAAACCTACCTGCAGAATGGTAAGAATTTGGCCAGGTGGTGTTTGGATGGCTCAAGGATTTGAGTGGAGAAAGCTTAAAGCTGCCCACAGGTAATTGAAACATTAAAATAAGGCACAAGGCACAACTAGCCTTCTGCTATTCTAGTCTTTCTCTCTGCAGACTGTATAAGGAGATGGAGTAAGTCAACCCTACCTTGTCATGACCTGGAAGCAGGCATGATGTTTGTTACAAATTTCCATCAGGCTGAACAAAAACACTAGTTCACATGTTGGGGAGCTGTTATCCTCCATATACCAGAAGGTGCTCTGAAAACGCCTGTTGCAGAAAGCCTGAAGATGACCATTTTATTATCTACTTGTTATTGATTCTGATTATTTTCATGTCAAAATCGATCTCCAAGCCCCCATAGATCTCTGGTACAACTGACATTCAAAGATGGATAAAGAGGGAAAGATTTATATTCACAGAGAGAAATACTGACTTGCATACTTGCAGTTATGTCTATATAACCTTCTGAGCAGCATTTGGCCCTAAATGGCTGGCTGGGACTCAAAACATTTCTCAAACAATACATCAAAATAATCTTTTTTTTCTAGGCCATGAGATGATGGTTGTGTAGCTCCCTTGAGGGACCTGTAGCCCTGAACCAATGAAGGCTTTGTAAGTCTTTCTGGAAAGGCTGAAGCCCAAGCAGAAGGCAAGTCTGGCCAAGGTCTCTGTGGAGTAGACCTGTGTGCTCAGTCCTGACCAAGCAGGAGGTCAGGTCTCTCAGAAGGGAGCACTATCCTGCTATCCTCTGCAGAGTACTATATATCTTCCCCCTCCACTATATAAAACAGAATACAAAGTCATACAAGCAGAGGGAAGGATTTTTCCTCTACAGGAAACCTTGAAACCTGTATTGAAAATATTTCCTGACAATGACACTTTTACAAACAAGTAGAAAACATATAAAGGGAGTATCACTGCCTAGTCAACTACAAAGGATCTAGGACTCCCTTGATTTCATAAGGTATAGAAACATTTACTTTATCCATTGCATGGTGCCAGAGGTTTTGGATATTCTGTCATACTTAAGCTGCTTTACTTTTGGTAAATAATTGATAGGACAGAGGAGAAAAAATGCTTACAAATAGCTCTGGTAGACACCAGTGGTCCCTCCCGCGCACTCAGACAACACAGAGGTTGTGACACAAACTGACAAAAGAAAGAAAATTTATAGATGCTGCTGCACCATTAAGCTAACCCAAACATGTCCTTTGTGACATGCAGCTGAAGGAGGTCACTTGCATATTTTGATTCCCAAAACAACAGAACAACCCAAACTCCCTGCCCTGAGACATCCAGTGCCTGCTGACGAGCAAACCGTGAAATGCCTGCCTGTACACAGATGGGGCAGGTTTTCCATCCACGTGTGTGGTCCAGCTATGCCTCATGGTGGGAAGAACAGCCTGGCCATCTTCTACTGTTCAGGGTTTGAGAGTGGGATGGGTAAGTGTTGCATAGGCTCTCATTATACCATGGAACCTGTGAGACTCTCCTCGGCTTCAGGCCAAGATTTTCACAGGGAGCAGAGGGAGTAGAGGGCATCACTTTAGTCACTAAAGCCGTTCTGAACATCATCCCAACTGACAGCTAAAATTTTGTCCTAAGCTACATCATGTTAGATATCGGTAAGGGCTCCTGGATGACCAGGACTTGAGTCAGATGTTAATTATTACGGTTTATCCCTTTTCCATCTCACAGGGAGGCTGTTAAATAGAAATTGTAGAGGTGGAGGGTGGTAATGCAGTCTTTCCTCATCCTCCCTTACTCCCTTATCTTCCAGAGCTTCATTTTGGGGGATGTGCCTTGTTCACAGAACTGTCTGCATTTCCTCTCTGGCCTTAAAAGAAAAAAAAGGGGGAAGTGAGGGGAGGGGAGGGAGAGGAGTGTAACTGGAAGAATTGGACTATGTGGCATTTAACAGGCACTCTCTCAGACATGCAGATATAACCTGTATGTGGTGATTGTGCCAACCTACAATGCTCCTTGTCTCTGGGGATTTTGCTTCATGTATTCAAACACATCAGTATTTCTGTTTAGGTAATAGAATACTAGGTCTTATGCCCTTTACTTACTAGGGCTTATGCATTTGCTGCAAACCTTCATTCTGAAATTAGCTGTGAGTTTATTCTTCTGCATATGCTTTTAATAATTGAAAACCAGCTATGATCTCCTCAGCTGAGTGGCATTTTGCAGCACATTTGTCCATATTGAGAACTATGGCTGCTTAATATTTGCAAACCAAGATAAACAGAAACAAAAGAAAGGAAAAACAATTTGCAGCTTTCCAATGCACACATATCCAGCAACATTTTTCTTTACCAGCAAATACATCTCAAACACACTAGACCAAGTGCAGCAGATGTAAGGAGTGCCAGTTCTTTGAAACAGTTTATTTTACAACCAATTAGACCAATCATCCGCAACCTAAAAATTCTCTAAGTTGGCAGTCACACCAGGGAAGCAGAGACCTTAAATATACTCACATAAATTTCTATACCACATAGCAAGCTGATCACTGTATTTGTATATGCAATGAAACATTTGGGGAAGAAACTACCACCTCTATGGTATGCTTGGCCTCTGCAGTTTTTCATGTTCTTCCTGTGTTGCTCAGTGACATGGGAACAGAGCTGATTGTCTCAGAGACATTTCTAGGAAATGCTCACTGGAGCCCAACTTTCTGCGGAGCATTTTGGTAAGACCCCAGAACTCAGAGCTCTTATTCACCTGGCAAGTATCTCCAACCCTCATGAACTCTTGCATTTCTTTATGTATTTTTTATCATTTTTTATGTTATGCTATCATATAAGAAAGCTGATGACAAGGCAGCAGCCTCCCAGAAATTGTTCCTCTGTTGAAGGTGGACTGGTGGCAAAGGACAGCAGAGGAGAGCACCAGACAAGGAGACCACCATGGCCAGAAAAGTGGAAAGCTACCTTGGCTCCTTCATGGTTGTTGAAATGTGTTTAAGGATATGTCCATTACAGTTTCACAGAGAGTTTGAAGAAAAAGAGAGAAAATTTACTAGATGTTTGGCACATTTGAAAAAATCCTCCTCAAAACTACAGAAAGACTTTCTTGAAAATTCAATTAGTAGCCAAGGGGTCAAGTACAAAAATCAAATAGTGGCAGCAGAAGCAGAGCACATAGGGACTGACCAGAGACTCCACAAAGCAAAGACAAGTATCTTATGTCTGGTGCAAGTGAGAAGGGAAAGTCCATAATGAGGCAAAAAGATAATGGTCTTTTGACAAAAGTCAAAGCAATGCTTTTGAATAAATTCATTTACCTTTCAGTTCTCACCGCCTTTACATTTGTAGGCTTTCTAGAGATGAGTTTTCAGAGTGCACTCTCAGCACTCTCAAATTACAGTAATTATGAATTACTCCTTTCAGAGAGAACTGGGGGTTTACATGAAATTTTTAACTCACATCTTTGCCAAGTTCTCTAATGTCCACTCTTCAGGCCTGGATATGAAGGCTGGGTCACAGAAGTTGTCCCAGTTTTGATTTCTTACATCAAGAAACGCTCACCAGCAGGACTTGGGCTACATAATGAAGGTCAGAACTGTGAAGAAGCATTAAAAAATGAAAGTATTCCCTAAGTGCTCAAGGTGAGACTTGCACCAATTTTACTATAAGTTCTGACTTGCTCCCAAGGCCAAAAACATTCCCAGGAATACACTCTAAAGTACATTAGTCACTATTGGACTAAACAGCAAAACACACTGTGTATTTAATGAGTTATCCTCCATTTAAGGCCTATAAAGAGCCTACTTTTCCAATAGACCTTTTTTAATTTAGCCCCATTAGCTGAAGATTGCCCATTTAATGCAACACATCATTATAGTTTTATTGTTAGCTTTTTATGAACTGTACCAGATTAGCTGCAGAGAATTTACACTAGATGCCCTAATTAGACCTTTATAGGTAGCCATAATTTTCTTTTCATGTGCCCATAAAGACTGATAAATTAATCTGCAGGAACATGAACTCCGTCATCTTTTCTCCCTCTTCATCACTCACTCCTTGTTCTGATAAAGCCCTAATGAACCCACTTGCACAATTCTCTTCTGTTTTGTTTTCCTTTAAAGGCTAATTTCAACTAGACAATTCAACCAACTGCAATATTTTTCCATATATGATGCCAGAGGATAAGCGTCAAGCATGATCCTTTTTTCTGTGGTTTAATCATTTCCATTCTGAGTGGAAAACGATCCATCAACTATGGCAAACAAAGACGTGTGATCTGTAAACCTTAACTTTGGGTCATTTATTTAGCAAAGGGGAAAAGCAGGAAAAATAATAAACAGTAAACTCTAGGGCTGCTAATTGTCAGTTAATTAGCAAAAAATGTCAGAGTAGGAATAGAATGTCTCCAAAAAACAGTAGCAACAGAAATAGTTTTCTCATTTACAGTTTTAAATATACCCCTCACACAAAAGACAGCCTCTGATTCAGCAAAAACCATTCTTAAGCAGCAAAATCTTAAATATATGCTTACAACTCTGCTAACTAGAAGGGATGTTCTGCTTTAGACAGGATGTCCATCTACTCTACCTACCTGACTGTTGCAGAATCTTCATTCAATAATTTTTGTCTTTCTCAAGAAAGGAATCAGTGAAGAGAAAACTGTCTCTTCATTAGTGCTGGAACCCACTTACAAACTGAAGACCATAACTTTTGCTGCACTAAGTCCTTTACAATGGCTTTTCTTCTTAAATATTGGCTTGGATTTAAGCAATTGAAGAAGGGACTGTTGATTGCATTCATGCCTACAAAATCACAGAATATATGGCTAACTATACTCCTAAACACATGTACAATTTTGTTCTTGGGTACTGAAATGAAAGAAGCTATACTACCAATATCAGCCATCAGCAATAATGTGGAAGCAGCATGCCTTCTAAAGAACTATTCAAGATACATGAGGTAAAAATGTGGCTTCGGTTATTACAATAATGAAGATCGTGGTTTCCATTGATGGAATGTGGTGGTGAAGAGGTCTTGGGCATAATTTAAAAACAATACTATACCGAAGTGTCTGCTGTACTTCATTCTACCAAATACTAAGGAAGAAAAATACAATTTAAAAAAGTCCAGGGGTGGCAAAGATTCCCCACAGGTAGTACCCACAGTGAGTGGTAGAGGAGCTGAGTCACTGCTGATCATCTGTGGGATTACAGTGTGTGGAGAAAATCAGGATGAGGCCCTTATGCACCTGGGAACCAGAAAGACCCAACACAAAGCTCTCCTTAACACAGGGCATTGTAGTTTCCCTCGGCCTCCTCTTTTGCTAGGGTGGTTTTTTTTTGTTTGTTTGGGGGTTTGTTGTTGTTGTTGTTGTTGTTGTTTTAAATTGGTTTTCCAAAGATAAGAAGCACATGTGGTCCTACTCTACGTGTACTTATATGAGAATCATAGAATCACAAAATCATAGAATTGTTCAGACTGGAAAAAACCTCTAAGATCCTTCAGTCTAGCATTAGCCCAGGACTGCCAAATCCACCACAAATCATGTCCTTAAGTGCCACATCTATACATCTTTTAAATATCTCCAGGGATAGTGACTCCACCACTTACCTGGGCAGCCTGTTCCAGTACTTGATCATCCTTTTGGTGAAGAAATTTTTCCTAATGTACAATCTAAACCTCCCCTGGCACAACTTCTGTTGCTTCCTCTTGTCCTATCCCTTGTTATTTGGGAGAAGAGATTGATTCCCACCTCCCTAAAACATCCTTTCAGGTAGCTGTGGAAAGCGATAAGGTTCCCCCTTGAGCCTCCTTTTCTACACGTTAAGCACTCCCAGCTCCCTCAGCCACTCCTCATAAGACTTGTGCTCCAGACCCTTCAGCTCCACTGCCCTTCTCTGGACACTCCAGCACCTCAATGTCTTTTTTCTAGTGAGGGACTGAAAACTGAACACAGGATTTGAGGTGTGGCCTCACCAGTGCCGAGTACAGGGGCAGAATCACTGCCCTGGTCCTGTTGCCCACACTATTGCTGATACAGGCCAGGATGCCATTGGCCTCCTTGGCCACCTGGGCACACTGCTGGCTCATGTTCAGCTGCTGTCAACCAGCATCCCCAGGTCCTTTTTTGCCAGGCAGCTTTCCAGCCATTTTGCTTCAAGCCTGTAGCACTGCCTGGGGTTGTTGTGACCCAAGTGCAGGACCTGTAACTTGGTCTTGCTGAACCTCATACAATTGGGCTCTGTCCATTGATCCTGCCTGTCCAGATCTCTCTGCAGAGCCTTTCTGCTCTCCAGCAGATCAACATTCCTGCCCAACTTGGTATTGTCTGTAAACTGACTGAGGGTGCACTTGATCCCCTCATCAAGATCTTTGATAAAGATATTAAACAAGCCTGTCCCAAATACTGAGCCCTGGGGAATGCCACCTTGTGACCAGTCATCAGCTGGAGTTCACTCCAGTTCACTACTCCATTCAGCATGACTCTCTGAGCTCAGTCATCCAGCCAGTTTTTCACCCAGTGAACACTGCACCCATCCAAGTCATAAGCACCCAGTTTCTCCAGGAGAATGTTGTGGGAAATAGTGTCAAAAGCTTTACTAAAGTCCAGATAGATGATATCTACAGGTTTTCCTTCATCTATTAAGGGGATCACCTTGTCATAGAAGGAGATGAGGTTAGTCAAGAATACTTGCATATGCCTAGCCTTTACCCCTAATTCTTATGTTTGCTGGCCAATTTTAACCAAACAATTAGATATAAAAGATTTTGGAAACATTTTAGATGACTGTACAACTATTGACAATAGACAGATAGAAAAAACAGAAGTGTATTCATGATCCCACTAAGGCAAAGGTGCTTTAGATGATTTATTCCTTAGTAGACATCACTGAATCCACTCAAGGCAGCCAGGACTCACTTGTTCACAGTCCACAGAACAACTAGATGTGTTTCCAGGAGATGCTTTCCCCACACCAATTGCGTCAGTATAAATGTGGCCCTGGAAGGTAACATCAGGACTCAAGTCCATTCGATGATCAGATGCCTGAATGGGAGATACTCAGCTGGTCTCTAGATCCGTGAGCCTCCTACACCAACTGAGAGCAGGGGATGCCTTTCTAGCCTTAGCCACTCTCACACCTCTCTTCTGATCCACATGTGGAGGAGGAAAAGGTGCCTCAAACTGCACTGGGACCCTCATCAATCTCATACTGTCTTCAGGCACTCAATTCCTGCAGATCTCAGCAGATCTGCTTTTGCCGTGTACTAAGCAACCAGCAACACAGCAAAATTTAAATATCCCAAACCTCACAATTGTGAATTAAGCACTCTTGCTCCTTATTTGTACCTCTTTTAACTTCTGATAATGTTTATCCAAAACAACAAAGATAAAAAGGAGTAACAAAAAAGTACATAAAGAAGGGAGTGAGACTGGTAAACACAGTTCAAACTCCCACGAGATATAATCGTTCCAAGAGGGCAATGAATGTTATGACAAGCACCAGTCTCGGCAGACTCATTTAATTACAGGACCATACACATAACCCCATCAAATTAAGTAATCAGGGACACAGTTTTGCTTGTGGACTCAGGCAATGTCTTTCTATTACACTGGGGGAAAAAATACTAGGCCTTTGGAACAGCTATAGCCCATGTGTGACTTTTCACATTATTACTGGCAAGGACTGAGGATGTGTTTTTGCAAATGTATAGTTCCCAAAAAAATCTGAAAGGCCTGTGGATCCCTCAGCAAGAAAAATGCTCCTTAGCCCCATCTTACAGGTAATTTTGCAGGGGGTTTGCTGAAGTGAAAATACACTCTCAATAAATAAAGGACAGAAGATGTTTTAGTAGTGCTTGCATGCATGGCAGCAATGCCAGACCTACCATGTGCTCTGGACAAACAATGGCACCACAGTGAATGGCATGATCTACTAGATGCTAACAGTGTGTTACAAGGCTCCCAGAAGGAGCAGGTTCATTAGCCATGTCCTCTATTTCCATCATCTGTCTTTGTTTAAATCCAGAAACTGAAAAATAGCTCCCTAACAAAGAATAGTTACTGTTGCCTTCAAAGGTTGGTATTGCTTTCTAACACCTGACCCACCATAACATGCTCAACCCTGTCCAGGTCCTACATGACCTGTATGTCCACAGAGTCTCCTTTGGGCTGGCCACAGACTTTTAGAGGCAGGGGTCCAACGGGAAATGCTTGGCACACAGCCTTAGTTAGGACTAAGCTATGGACATGTGAGTCGGCGCATGCCATCCTGGCAATTCACACTATACCTGTTTCCCCAGGCAGCACTGCTGCCTGCCCGTAACAGTGAATTATGCTGCCCCAAAGGAGGATTTACATAGTCTTTATGAAGTGCTCTAGCTCTGAAAGGTGCAGAAGGGGCTTCTTAGGAAATACAAAAGGCCCAGGAGCTCAGTATTTCTAAAGGAATTTAATATATCTGGGATTGGACCTTTTGGTCAAGTCTGTGTTGTGGTCAACTCATGTACTCTCTGTGCATACCAAAAAGCATTACAATTCATCTTTAGGGATTTGCATGGGATCTACTCAATGCTTCTGCTGCTCAGCAAAACCAAAGTAAAAGCACGATCCATATATTTTTAAAGCAGGATCTGTCCTATACATCTTACCAATTAAAAACATTGCTTTAAGGAGCTAGAGCATTTGGTGTCAGAAATCATTCAACAGATTTGGAAACATCAATGGTATCCCCAATGTAATAGCACCACACCCCAAGCATTCAAAAATCATGAGTCAGATATTTTCCTCCAAAAGAAAAATCACACAATTGGGTTCAAAACATGCACATAAAACAATGTAATCAATTCCAAATATGGTTTTGGATTTCTTAGTATATAATTGGGGTCATGTTTCAATCATTTTTCTGACACCAAAAGAACTAGAAATATTCTTTGGTTTTCAAATAAGAGCTGAATGATCCTCACATAATCCATTGTTTCTAGGAGCTGGGGTTTTAAGCAAAATAGAAAACACTACCTCATGATAAAATCATAGATTTGGCAACACCACTAGTGTGATACTTTTCTCCTACCATTAAAAGCCTGGCAAGGCAGGAAAAAACACTGAGATGTTCAAAAGGCTCTAAACAAACTCTGATTTTGCATTAAAAAAAAAAAAAAAAAGCACCTTTGCTTCAATTTCTGCTCCGTATGTTAAATTTGAGAGGGATCAAATTCTTTTTATTACATCATCACTGCTGACCAGCATAGTCATCTACAGCAAGAGCTGCACTGGAGACCTCTTTTTGTGAAACTGTCAATGCCCTTATAGAGTTGTCACTGAGTTGTGAGGGCATTCAAGTCCCAAGACCAAGACACTGGGATAAATCCTGAGTAGAAGACACATCATGTGGCCAAAGAAAAAGGTGGCTATTTATCCTTGCACCAGGCAAATCAGTTCCTGCAGTGCCCTCCTCCCCCCATGGCTAACAGCTGCCCAGACCAATAGCTCGAGGCTGTGATTCCATGCGGTCTCCAGTGTAGTGCAAAGAGCTCCATGCCGTGCCCTACCACCACCTCCTGACCCTTCGGCTGGCACAGAGCTTGTCTGGCCATCCATGATGCCATGTGCTGAGCCAAGGGCCAGGCTTAGGCAGGGGAGATCTCAGAAGCTTTAATAATATGCCTCATACACAAGCCCTCAAGGGCTGCCTCCAGGGCAGTTTGACTTATATTACAGAAGTACTCTGAAAGCTTTCACCTCTATCTTAAATGGTCATATTTATCTTTCTCCTCTGGTAAACACTAAGGAGTAGGGCATATTTCACCTATTTATAGAGCTGCAAGAAGGAGCAATTCACTCTAACTGGTTTTGATTTTATTCAATCAAAAAAGACTACGCACTTTTAAGGTATAAATTTCCAGACCTATTTTGGATGTTCACAGATCAAATACAGTATTCTTATTTCCCTCCACAGACTACAACAGGTTGGAGGAAGATCAGCTCTGCTATGTCTAAGATACGTTTTGGAGGAGGGCACTGGAGGACACAATAGGTGCATGTACTGTAAGATCTCTCTATTTAAGCCAAAGCTCTTTCAAGGTTTTATGATACGACTGGCACCTGCCTGATTAAGAAACAAGGAGGTATATGACCATTTCCCGAATCATCATTCAAACCCCATAGTAACTCCCTAAACATAGGGAAAGCCAAGCCTATAACTACCACCAAAGCATGTTTTGTATCCAGCTCAGATGCAGACCATTTCTGTGCTCAAGAAAACAGCACTATACCTAAAATGTCATTTATAGAATCATATTGGACTCTTTCGACAACATGAAAACCACTGCCACCAGTCAGTTTGTAGCAAGTTTTGACTAAAGCCAGTGAGAATTTGGCTTTGTGAATTATGGGCCCATAGTTTTTTTTTAATGAAATCACAAAAACATTTTTGATCATAGCCTCTGCTTCTTGCTGTCCTGGGTATTTTGTGAAGGTTTATAGGAGTTCTCTACATAATTAAACAACCTGTGTCACACCTGGGAGGACATTTCTCACCACACTTCACAAAAGTCATTGCTGTCCAGTATGGTCACACGTAACAGCACTAAGCTCAGTGAAAGGTTCTTGATACTCACTAGGAAGAGTATTTTCGAAGATACACTTGGAACTTAGTGAACCCATTTCACTCAAGAATATAACCTTGCCTTCCTCTGCACGTCAGTCCCCTTCAGATCTAGGAACAAATATAGTGGTTTAACTCAGATGTGAAGAGTAAGTAATTATTCTGATGGGGACAAAACTGGAATCCATATCACCAGGAAGATCAAAATACAGATACTCCTGTTCTCCTGAGAAAGGGAGCCAACACAGTACTCATAGAGAACGTTAAGCCACAAATATTAAACCTTTGAACGAAAGGCAGTTGTTCCCTAACACTGGGCTCAACCACAGTGCTGACTGCCCTGCTCAGCAGTTTCATAAAGCATTCAGGGAATTTGGTAATAGACTGACTAAACTGCTTGAGTTTTTTTCTTCTTTTTTAAGTCAATTTAAAATAGGAAGGAAGTGAAAGACCAAAGAAAAGCAAGCATACTACTGCTTTTTGATCCTGGAGTGATTGTAGTAATTGTAATCTTTTATATCTAGCCGCTCTTCACAGTAAAATAATGAAAACTATGTCAAGACATAATAATTTGCTAAACATCTAGAGGGAAAAGGAAACCCAAATAATAGGCAGCGTAGATTTAAAATGAGTGTTTCCTTTTATTTTAAAACACACACTGTTACCAATGGATAAAATCTTAAAGGAGAAATAATTCAGTATGCCAGAATAGGGCCGCCTGTGATGTGGTTTGAAAACTGGCTGAAGGTTCATAACCAAAGGCTAATGCTCATGTAAATGTAATGAGTTCTGCCCTGTGAGGCAGTGCATGAATCAGTGTATTAAAGTGGAATTTTTTTAGTACTTACAAATAATCTAAAAGAAGAAATAAACAGTTCAGGAATGAAATTGCCAACTGCTAACAGAATTGGAGAAACATCAAGAAACAATGAAAACAGTAGAATATTGCAAATAGAAAGAAACCTGCAGTTAAAAAGTGTAAGCAGCTGATGTTTAATTCAGGCACAAAAATGGCAACTTGTTGCCTGTGGCAAATACTTACTTGGCTTACATATGTTCAGCAAGTTGGAGTCCAAGTGCAGATTCTGAGAAGATGAGAGTACAGAGGAAGAGCAGATCAGTGCCATAACCATGCACAACCAGAGTCTCAGAGGTATCCAAGCTCCCAGCTCACACTCCTTTTTACAGGAAGTAGGTTCCTCTGTCCTCCTGAGAAATCAGTCCTATAACACAGTATCACCAACCAGAGGGCATGAGTCCACAGGTGTGTAAGCCCAACACACCAACAACTGGCTTCCAGTTCTTGGCATTGCTGTGCTGGGAGAAGACAGGCATAAGGGGACTGAGCACAGACATACAAAATGGTTTCAAGTGGTTGAATATCCCTGATGTTGGGTGACTGAGAGGGCATTCTCAGCTGACAGCAAGGCAACAGGGCTGCCCTGCCTGGAGCTGGCACACAGCAGGTTATCTAGGACTCAGCATGTGCAGCTCCAGCCCTTAAGGCTTTGGGTGGCCCACAGGGTGATGCCATATTGGAGAGAAGACAGCATGAGAGAGATGGGGACTGTTCATGCCATGACAAGTACAGGATGAAGAGAGGAGATCGTGCCCAGGAGGTAAGATGGCATGATTTTTGAGGAAAACTGATGCACTGTATGGAGAATCTGTCAAGAAATAAGTGGGAGAAACAAACATGGATGATAATAGCCTGCAAATGCTTAAAGGATGTAAAAACCTGAAATGCAAAGAATTTATGGCCCATTTTCCAAAACAAGTCCAGTCTTCTTTTGCTGTTTACATCTGTCTATGACTAGTACTCACAAAGAAACGAGAGCTGAGGCCTTCTGAAAACCAGTTACATAAACATAATGAGAAATTGAAACAGGAATTAAATCAATGCCGAATCCCAAAAAGACACCTTAATGCTGTGAATCTGTGGAATGGTATCCTGAGGGATGTTTCTTCACTTGGGCCATTCCAAACTGGACTGAAGAAAGCATTAACACTAGTCCTGCAAAGAATCTCTGTTTCTGCAGGGAAAGAGGCAAGCTGTTTGCACCAGCAGGTGTTTTCCTCGTCAGTGTCAAATTTTAATTACGCAGCACAGGTTCACTTTTGAGCATGTTACAGGAAAAGAACATTTTGAGCCCAAACCCATAGTTTCCCAGCCTGCCAGAGCTCTCACCCATTTGCAAACAATTGCGAAGGTGGAAGAATTCAGTGAACAGATGTAGCCTGCCCCCCAGTCCCATCTGTTCACATCAGAAAACCACCACGCAATCTGGCACGGAGAGCTCTCTCTGCTCAAGATAAACACTGGCCTGGGCTGGAAGGGGAGAGGGAATGAGGGGGGTAGGGAGGGGTGGTGGTCGTGGGTCAGATTGGAGAGGCACTGCCAGCACTGCGTGGGAAGCTTGCACAGCATCTGCCAGTACCATGTCTGGCTCAAGTCAAGGCAAAATCCTTCAGCAAAGTGTGTCAAAACACAAAGAACTTGCCCGAAGCTTTTTGCATCCCCCTGAGCGCACATCTTCCCATGAACACCACTGCAGCAAGGAAATGTCTCTCACTTCCCAACAGCCAGAGAAGGTTTGTGAATTTGGGGATGTAGGCATGAGAAGATGTGCCAAATACACAGTGTTGAAGGAAAGGCTGAAGTAAATGGGTGTTCAAAGGTGCAGGCATGAAAGGCAGGGAAATATCGCCTGCAAAGCATTTGGATATTTGCTTCCTTGCACTGCAAATCATTAGCAGCAGCGCTGGACACCCTTGATAAAAACTGCTGTGATTTGGGAGCATCAATGTTACAGGCTTAGATCTTGTGTATCCAGAAGTTCCTGCTTCTTCCCTTGAAGCCTGACACCAGGCATGGACTGCTCACCCTTCCCTTCTTCATCATCAGCTTGTCCTGAAGCCTTTCTGCTCATCTGGAGCTGCTCCAGGCCGCCTGGGAGAACACAAGGCAGCAGTGAGGTGATGGAGCTGCAGTGCGACAGCCACTGGCGCCGGGCAGAGAGCAGAAATGGCTGCCAGTTCACACTCGTCCCAAGCCTCCTCCTTCTCTGTCTGTGGAAATAGGCTGACAGCACTTTGCTCCTTCTCAAGGGTGTTGCAAAGATCTAGATCCGCGAAGCGTTCAGCTAGTGCACCTTCAGGCAAGTATCTAGGCTGTAAAGTAGCCACAGCACTGCCCTAACTAAGCCATCTTCTGTTTCTCCCTGTGACAAAAGTAGCATAAAACCAGCACACAGCCAAAGTACAGCATTAAAATGATGAGAAAAGTATACAGTAAATAGGAGGATATAACATCAATGAAAAACAGCAAAGTCGTTCCTCCCCCACTGCTGGCATAATTCAGCACTTCACATGGGAGATCATAAAATATTAATGGTAAAAGGCAAAGACATAATGCTCTTCTGCTGATGGCTGAGGTGCAAAGTATTTTTAATCCTTTTTCTTTTTTTTTTTAATAGATATTCTTGTGGGGGTGTTTGGGGGTGCTTAATATCCTCTGGGAAAGATAAACATCAGTGATTATTTTAGGCCTGTATGACCTTGCTGAGGAGTAACATGACTCCTTGCAGGGCTAAGAGCAGACTTGGCAGAGTCTAGTTGTAAGGAAGTCTTCTATTGTGCAGACTTGCTTTGCCTGTGAAGCAATATGTTTTTTTGTCTTGCAGAGTGGAGCTCAGAGAAAAGGCACAGCCGGCACCAAACTCTAGCAGAAAATGACTGACTCATTTTCAGAAAATTAAACAGGATCACAGGAGGAAGTAATAACTGGCCTTTGGAGCTGAATGCTTTAAAACCTTGATCTTGATTCACTCTCACAATGGCAAAGAAGATAGCAAATGAAGGTGGAAAGCAAGGCAATTTCTGTTCAGTTTCAATGAGTCTTTGATTTATGACAGATTTCACAGAACATTAAAAAAAAAAGCTCACTTTAAAATATCTGGCAATGTATTCTTTTAAACTAATAAAACAGCGTTTCAAACTCCTGACCATGTCTTGGTTGGCCAACAGCAAAGCCTCTTTGCTGAACAAAATGATTTGTTGTAGCAGAGTGGAGTAAGCCACAACAGCTGTAAATCTGTGTTTGCTTCCCTGCACAGCCCTGTTGCACCTGCAGATGAACTTTCAGTTCTGAATTTGAAACAAACACCCCTTGCAATAAATGAATTTATTAGCTGTCACATGTCCAGAATACTGCAGGGCACTTGAGTCACGGATGGAGTTATGAACAAGGGACACGTTATAACCTAAGCAGCATAATGCAATTATTTTTAATTCTGCTTCCACCTAGTCTATCACTCCTTTTAAGTCCCGTACAGTTTTGCCAAGGAAGCCCAGGGCACTGTAGTGGTCTGATTTTTTTCTCCTTCCCCTCTCCCCTCCCACTCACATGCAGCTGCGTGTGCCATGTACACCTCCACTATGTGGCATGTGGCTGCAGTCCTATGCAGCATCTGTTGCCCCTTCCTCCCCAACCAGCTGCTGGACCCAGCTCTTTAACAAAAAGTCACCCATTTGGGATAAATGAGTGTGGTTGTGAGCTATCATAACTAAGCTGAGCTTTCAGCACATCTCTAAATCATTTCGAGATCAAATTTAAGATTATGCTTTTGGGCTGAGGGCCTATATTAAGATGGCATAAAGAAATGCAGAACTGGTGTATTACTCTGTAAATTCAGCAGAGTCTCTGCAATACCCTGACTGATGAACGTGGCAGGATCTAAAGAGCTTCGGTTTACATGTCAGTCAACCTCTAAGAAATAGCACTTCCAAATAGCACAAAGAAGTTGTCAGGCGCCCAGGAAATTCAGACTATCCACTTCAGGAGCTTGTCTTTGCTATCTCCTCTCCATTAGAGGGATTCAGGCAATATCAAGGAGGCAGAAAATCTGCCTTGGTCAGCTTGATGAGACAGTCAGAAGACAGAAGGTGCCCTCCTGCAGCTGTGTTGATGTGTAGCATCAGCTATTCTGCCTCCACAGAGCTTCTATCTGACTGAGACAGGGGTAAAGGAACACCATAGGAATTCACAGCCCTTGGAGAAGTTTGTAGTAGCCTTTTGGAGCAGCAAGGCTCTGTTAGCAGGAGGCTGGGGGAACATGGGTATCTCCTCATCCCTCATTTCCACAGGTTGTTTGCAGTATTGCCAGCACCCCTAGTTAGTCCCCCTAATTAGTCTCTGCCTAACCATGGCCTTTCCTTCTCACTTGGCTGGCCTGAAATGCTGCTAGCTGGTAAAAGTTAGGACTTCAGCGAGAAGACACCACTAAACCAAATGAGACTGTGTACAGGGAAGCTTTGTACACCACTGCCCAATGTAATAAAGCATCAGGATGAGGATACAGTTAGGTTTGAAGCGAGTTTACAGCTTCACTCCAACTTCCTCTCTGCCCACTGCCCTGAAGCTCAGACAAGCCCAACACAAACAGAGTGAATCCCCTGGGGCCAGAGGAGGGAGTGTGCAGAGGTTTCCTTCCCTTTTCTCCCCACCTCACCCCAGTTCTGCCAGTTTTCCTTCCCTGATACTTGTAGAAGAACGTAAGCACCACTGACACCCATGTCTGGGGGCCTGAAAATGGTACAAGCTAACATAGCTAGCTATAGGATATATCCTTAGCTGGGTTTGGCTCAATAACTACTAAAACCATTTTTCCCTTAGGGGAGGAAAATAAAGCAGGAGCTCCAGAAGCCAGCTTCCCAAATTTCTCTGACAGCACAGCATGTATGACCCCAGAAAATTGCTGCTGCAGTTTATACCAACCAGTTCCTCTCTGGCTAGTGGAGGAAAAGCTGAGAAACATAAGTTCCTTAGAGAAGGAAACTTCGATAGTTCCTCAGATGGAGCAGCATACAAAATAACATGCATTTTCAAGACATGGTTCAGTTTAAGGATGACTCCTTAAATGATAAACAACTTCGTGGATTCTTTCACTGTGCACTCAAGTAGCAGCTTTTCCTTTGGAAAAACAGTGGTAGAACTGGATCAAAGTGTCATTAAGAAGCCCAACCCTTATGCTTACAAACTACTGAAAACAATCCCTTCATTTCATAAGATGTTGCTGCTTTTGGATTCACCTACATCTGTTGTCCTCTTGGTTTTGTTGCTAAAAAGACTTGGAACAAATTATCTCCTGGAGTAAACCGGTGTGTTCTCAGCTGATGTCAGTAGTGCTGCACCAGTTTGCACTAGTGGCAAATCTGGCCCCAGCCACACAAGAATCAGGAAATTGAGGTTACAGAAAGGTTTTTTTGTACTACAGGAATGAATGACAGTGCAGTTTCAGTTTCCTGTGTGACTACATTTCTCACATCCCTCACTTTTGGTCTTTCTCACACACTGGATCCCAAGCACAGCGTGCTGCAAGGAAAGATTAAAGATGTTGCAGATCTCATTAATCTGCAGTGTTCCTGAACATGTAACTACTACAACTCTGTGGGGAGGACAAAAATGTCTGTACTGAACCAGTAATGTCACAAAAACAAGTAACAGCAAAGAGGAAGAAAAAAAAGGCAGGATAAAAGCAACTCTTTCGAGTAGAGGCTTAGCTTTAAAGCAACAACTGTTCATCTCCCTGGGTAACTCCTCTGTGGTGTAAGCTGTCACAGATCCATGAAGCCAAATTATTTACGCTAGATGATTTGTCCTGCTGTGTTTGGAACACCAGGTTTAGTCCACTTTGTGTTGCAACTTGTTGAGTCATCACAGCCACCAAGTAACTGGAAAATCATCTCCCAAGACAAACCCTGTTAAATGCAATGAGATACAGCAAAGAGCCAGTGGTTTCACTGACAAACCATGGCTGGATCCTGTGGTGGTACCTAATCTTTAGATTCTCCCTAGATCACAGTGAAATCAAAAGGAGTTTCTGTCACCTTTCATGTTGTCAAGATCTGCCCCCAGCTTCTCAGCTGGAGCTCCCAGCTCAACCACAGAATACTGCAAGCCAGCTTAACATCAGAGATTGTGACGGTACCCAGGCAGTTTTTTACCTTTGGAAGTAAACAGCTGTTGGCTGCAGTTCATGGGAGTCTCACATTGTCAAAGGTTTTACAGGATGCACCTCCTGACTATGATCACAGGAGAACTGCCAGCACCAGAAGAAGTTTGTTACTGACTGATGCAGAACCAAGATTCTCCTGTGTGTTCTCTGGCCAAATCCTATAGAAAGTAATTTTGCTTCCTCCTATTCATATAGAAATCAGAGCTTTGCTAGACGATGATTTATGATGAACATTTAGAACACCTTTCGCTAAGAAATGTATGTTAAAATAGGACTCCTAGATTCATCTAGAATAACACTGAGCAGTCAGGTAGGAAATTATTATTCAAAACAAAAAGTAAGAAAATTATCCCTACAACAGTTCTTTTCAATAGAAAATGGATTTTTTTAAATATTCAGAAGCCCTAAAAGCAAAAAGAGTCCAAAACAAAATCCTGTCATTTCCCACCTGCTCAAATACATTTTGAAAAGAGGCATGTGCCTGTACCTCAATTAAATACAACATGAGAACATGACATGGCAGCCAGGGTTGTAGGGAAAAGTCACAGTTACAACAAATTATAGTATGCAGTGGTATTTTAATGCTTCAGAATAACCCTGACAGCCTACACCTAGTTTCTGTAGTCTAAGAGGGAGTGTGGTAAGAAGGCAGTGGCTAACTAAGGATTCAGGCAGGGTCTAGTCTCCTGGATGAGCCCTGTGGTCACAGTTACTCCTCCTCTAATGTGGGACTAATGGAACTGGCTGCCTTTGTAAATTGCTTTGAGATCTGCCCATAGAAAGTGATTTGTAGGAAGCATGCATTGCTATTAATTCCACCTCCAGGGAATAATGGCACTACTCAGAATACTGGAAGCTCAGTATGAAGATAGCTTTTTGCTGGACTTGGGCCTTGATTAATTTTTTTCCCTGTTTATACTATGTATTTACTTCTTGCACTTCATTCAGAATAGATAATGAAAACAGTATAGTCTGCTTCCATTTTTGCTTCTGGAATAGACTAAAGACTTTAATGGACTCAGACTCAGCATAACTCTAAATGCTCCTTTCTGTACAGATACAGAAAAAAAAAAGTGGAAAACAGCAAAGGATTTTTTTTTTTGCATCTCCTGTATTTAACGCAATCAGCCTTAGCAAAGTGCACTGCACTCCTCCTTGTTAAAGCAGTCCTGTCCTTTTCTTTTTCTCCTTGCCTTGGATTTGCTACAGAGGGGTAAAGTTCTGCATGGCTCACTCACACAGTTGTAATAAGTCAGAGCAGGCTGGCTCCCTGCCCAACAAAACACAAACTCCCCTAAGTCTCCAGCTTTTCCATGGCAACACCACAGTCATCAACACAGCAAACAATTGCTCCAACCCCTTCTACTTCTCCCCTCTTAGCTCAGGGAAGGATTGCATTGCAACCAGCCCATGGACCTGTGCTAATTATCAGGCATGAAAGGAGATAGTGATGGAGATCACGTTACCCTCTGCACAGAGCTTTAAGTGAGATCAAAGGAAAGAAAAGGCACTGAAACACTCAACACTTCTCAGCGTACTCTGCTTAAACGGGAAAAGATTGTTGCTGCATGTACACCAAAAAGTGTAAGCACACTGAGACTGAACCAGGGCTGCAAACAGCACAACAAAGCAGGAGTCCAACCCTGAGTAGAGTCCCTTAACCCAAGAGAACCACCTGTCACTCCAAGGTGTCTAACAGCCTGATCCTCGCCATGGTTATCAATGTGCACTTGTGCCGAGCCAGTGCCTGGCTTTCAAGAGATAGCACCAGACTGATGGTTCAGCAAACAGGGTTGTTCCCCAGCTCTGCTGGAAGTGGCACTGCTCATGATCTTCATGGAGGGGAGCAGTTACATCGCTGGGTCCTGATCTGTCACTGCTTTGCATTGGCATCCTTCACACCTGTCCAAATAAAAGCCAACACCAGGACTGAACACCACCATCCTCACCTAGTAGCATTTTACTCACACTTCATGTATATAGGACCTCACAAGCTGCAAGGCAATAGAAGATTAGGCCCCCAAAGCTCCAAAATATCTTATTTTAACTAAGAGCTAGTGGTTTTCAAGCTGTGGTCTGCAGGGTCTGAGGACTACTTCTGAAGGGTCTGTGAACTACTTCTGAAGGGTCTGTGAAAGCCAAGTAAGAAAAGCAAATCAATTGCCAAAAGGCTTAAATTAGTTGTAAATGAACCTTCATATGCACTGGAGAACTTTTATAGGATCTATAGTTTGTAAAAGATTGACAGGTGTGTCCACAGGCTTTATACTTCCCTGCAGACATGGCAAGAACCTGTTCTGTGCAAGAAAAGCTACCCTGTTTTTGGATAATTTGAGGGTATATGTGACAGCATGGATAAGAGTATGGGCAGTTCTCTGCCACTAAGCCTCAGTAGTTTAAACTCAAGAATGGATATAGTTTTCCTGGCATAAGCCATATTATAATTTCTTTGGACTAAGATTTTGCTTGTTTAGTTTTAAGGCTCTTGTTAATGTAAAAAAAGCTTTGTAGGCTGGAAATGCCATAGGCCAACTACCTCCTTGTGGACAAAGTAATTTTTAAGGTAAATTGGCCCCAAAACAGCCATTTCCAATACAAAACCTGATGCAAAAGAATGTCCTTCAGGCTTTACAAAATTATTTAGCTATTTTTATAACATTTGAAAAAATTATTTCTCTGGAAAAAGTTCAAAATGTAAATAATACTTCAAGTATTCAAGCTTAAATGTAGGCTGAGGTAGCCGTGTGCTTTCAGTGTGCCTGGCCTTGAAGTAAACCCGTGTGAAGGTGTGAACCTCTGCTACTGGACCAGTGACCGGAGGGTGTCAGTCCACATTGCAAAATCCTACCACCATTTGTCTTTCTTCACTGACACACATGTGACTGAGGCGCTGTGGGGCCACGGTCCCTTGTACAAAGGCTCTGCAGTTTGCCTTGTTCCAGTATAACCTGTGGGAGAATTTATCCATCCTTTGGGGTGAATGGTGCAAACAAGAACTACAGAAAGGATTCTGGTGCACTAAGAGCACTTCAGTTACGTGGGTTTCAGCCCAAGTTAATGTGGAACTGCTCTAAACCATGTCCTCAACCAGATTAATTTGTTCAAACGTATGTTAGAGACATTTTGGGGTGGATAACTTAAGCGAGAGGGTGAGTTTTCTACATGATAGACATACACATGGCTCAGGCAGGATTTGCTGCAACTGATACAAAGCTGGATACCCTAATTAACACTGAGTTTAACTCTCAGTGGCAAGAGAAGTACTTTACAGGATGCACACGGTGTGATGAGGTCTTACTGATGGTATGTTCGATGCCATTTTAAGATTGCTTCACCCTGGCCACTGGGTTACATCTGCCCAGTATAGGTGCCAAAATATACCCCACTGGTCAGTGTGTTATGCATCCGCTTCTGTGGCTCATCCACAGAGGAAATGAGTCTTTCAGCTATTACTCTAAAAGTGCTGGTTCTTCAGCCCACACTATGATAGCTCGTAAATTTAATTCTAGAGGTCCCTGACCTCTAGAATTTGGTAGTGGTGAAAACAGTGGTTAGCTTGCAAGCCTCTGTGTGTTAACATGAACAAGGACACAAAAAAAGAGGTTACCCTATGATTATGTACTGATGACCTGAACAAAGCCAGTCAATCCAAACTGAGTTCTTCTGTGAAAATTATTTTATATTAAGAACATAACATTTCACTTCAGGGTCGGGCCCAGTCCTTTTTTCTTCAGTGGCAACAAGACCACTGTCTTCTCTGTGAACAGGGTCACTAGCATAACCCCAGTGGCTCCTACTGATATACAACAACACCATTTCCTCCTGGGACTCTGTGATGCATTGCCACAGCAATCTCAAAACCTACAAGACCTACAGACCCAGAAAAGCAATCTAGAGCTTTGCATTAGTCTGCCTCAGCTGTGATAAGATTCCTTTCAATAGGCTGGGACCCTACGGATGAATGTGACATTCCTGCTATCACTCCCTCATGTGCCACTGGTGATGGCTGCAGAAGCGCGTCAGGATATGGGCCCCAAGGGGCATCCTCAGATGAAGGAGGTCAGATTGGATTCCAGAGAGACCACAAAAGCAAAGATCAAATGGCTTATTAACCAGAGGTGAAATTTCAGCCTTGTTGCTATCCGTACAGATTATCTTCTTTCTCTCACTGGTGTTAATCAGAAGGAAGTAATGAGATTGGGTATAAAACTGTAGGGTTCTGCCCTAGCCAAGGGTCTACATGTTTATTTTCTGCTCTGTACCCAGATGCTCAATCTGCCTTTCTGCATGCAAAGCCATTCCCTGTCAGCAGATCATACCTTTTCACTCTGCAACACCAGGTACTCATTCCCTTCACAGATGGATGGGATGAAAGGTCTCAACCATCTGCTTAGAGTTCCTGTGCAATCGAAGGAATCACTTAGCCCACACTGGGAAAACAAATGTGAAACCCTTCATACCATCATCCTACATTATGGTTCAGCCCTGCCCAATTCTTATCAAAGGTGTCCCTTGCCATTAGCCACAACAGCCCCAGGTACCAGTTGCTCTGGTTTGCATGTCTGCACCCCCCCACCACATCAGCTGTTTAGTGCTGCTTTAGACACAACAGTGGGCACCATCATCAGTGCAAGATAAAACTGTTCCAATAGGAAATGAACACTCCAGCTTAATTTCGTGTTCTCCTTCTCAGGAGGGTTTTCATTAATAAGGAGGCCTTCTTCTGCCTGTGAGTGGGGAAGGGACTGACTATCTCTCCTGCTAAGCAGCCCATCCTGGCTGCTGCAGAAAGACTTGGCACTAGCACATCCCTAACCAGGCTAAGAGGCAGGAAGCTTTGCACACTGGTTCATGTAAGGCCACACTCTATTTCTCATGCTGTGTCCTAGGAGTACAGTCCCCTGTTTGAAAGAGCCTGAGGGCCTTAATGGGCCCTCATAAGCACCTCTGGGTGGTGCCCTGCCCTTCTTGGTTTGGGAATCACTTGTGTGAAGGATGCTTTTTTCTTATCACTTGAGTTCCTCACTGGAACAGATTGCCCAGAGAGGCTGTGGAGTTTCCATTGCCAGAGACATTCCAGAACCATCTGGATGAAATCCTATGCAATGTACTTTAGGATGGCCCTGCTTAAGGAGGGAGTTGGACCATATGACCCACTGCAGTCCCTTCCAACCTGACCCATTCTGTGATTCTGAGTTTCTGCTGGGGCATAACTAGACAGCTCTTTGCCTCAGTAACTGCTATGTCAGAGGAATTGCTAGAAGTGAGATGCAAGAGCAGGCAAATAAGTGAAAGGGGGAGGCAGTGAGGAGAAGAGTTGATTAACTAGACCATCCTAACCAGGGGCTACTGGGGAGCGCCACAAGTAAAACTAATTGAAACTAAACACTGACAGTAGCTGTAGCTTGTTCCCATCAAGGAAACCAAATGAAATCTGAGGGTGCAGAAACTGCAGGACCTGTTCAGAAAAGTGCTCTCATTAATAATGTTTCTGAGTGATAATCAGATGTATTATTGACATTTATTGCCTTGCATTTGAGTTTTGCTGCGGAAACCCTCTAAGTCACAGGAAGCCTTTGAACAATCCATTTCTGGTCTATAGCATCTCAGTCACTCACACCAAACCTCTGCAACCAGGTCCTCACCACTGCAAAGTCAGTTGGATGGGGGAAGGACAAGAAGATCTGCTGTCTGCAATGCTCAGTGCCTAGTAAAAGAGCTCGTACAGCTCTTTTAACCTCTGCTCAACAGAATATCTCATGCCTCACTGCCTCATGTTTTTACCAAGGCCCCAATCTCCTTCCTGTCATTCCTTGATAACAAGGTAATAAATGCAGTAAAGATACTGATGTGTTAGATTAGATTGGATTAGATTAGATAAAAGAGGGTTACAAGAGACTCCAGTCAGCACAGTTGTTCATGCAGGACTTAAACATCTCTTGCTATAGGCAGCTTTGTTTTGCTTTCAAGTCCTTTACTCCTGCAATCTTGTACCCTTACAGATCATTTCAGAAGCCACCAACTCCTAAGAGGTAGCTCCTTGCTCCCATGAGAGGCAATGGCTCTGGACTCCCCTACAAAACACTCACATTAAGTTGGTGCCCACACAACCTTTGAAGTGCACACATGGAAAGGTTTGTAAAGCAGAAAAGGTGACGGCTAAAGAAGGGTTAAGTGCTGAGGGAGAAATCCTGACCTGAGGAAACAAAGCATATCAAGACACAGAAAGGTACAAGTTTTAGATATATGAATGGTTTGTAATAGGGCTCATAAAACAGGAGATCTGGCCACTTGGCTCCTGTTGCACTGCTGCAGTGGAGTTGGTCAAATTGGATCGCTAGGGTTTTTCCTTGAAAAATGACAAAAATAATTTTTCTACTCCTTGAAAGGATGACTATCCTGCTCTGTACCAATTTGCTTTCCTAGTCCCAGGGTAATTTTTTCAAGCTTCCTTTGCTTACATGTCATAGGATTGTACAGAGAAAGACACTCAGGCACTGACAGCAAAATTTCACTCTTCTCCTTTGCCCTTCAGCTCTGACTCTGCCCTCAGCTCCTAGCACTGGCCTCTAACACAACATTAAGATCGATGCTTGCTTACTTACATGCTACATGTGCTGGGAAGTCCAGACATTCCAGCACCCTGCAAAGACCAGGCACCTGTGAGCCTGAGAGACAGTTCCAGCATTAATACTGGATTTCCCAGCAGGGACCTTCCTGTGTGTGGTATGCCTAGAGTCCTTCACAGGTAAACCCCTTTTTAATAAATTATTGCCTTCAGTTTTTTTGATATATTTTCAGTAATATATCTAAAGAAAGAAAAGCCAAAACAAAGGGAAAGCAGAAACAGTGGCAGATCACAAGGCAATGATAATAATTCATCGTTCTCTGAAGGAGTACAGTTAAATCACTGGCAAGAAAAGAGACTGGACTGTCTCTTACTAGCACAGTTCGGGATTTTTCCTAGATCACACATACTTGGAAGGAAGGAAATGGGCCTTTTAGATTTATTCTCTAGTATTTCTAACTGTTCAAGAATCAACAAGACCTGTCTTTATACAAGACATTTAAAAATAGTGTTTTCACTGTACAGCAAACCCAAATGTCATGTTAGCACTACAAGCATAATTTCAGAAGTAAATAGGTAACTACTTCTTAGGCAAATACAAGGAATACTTTGACCTCTGGCACTGATGGATGACTCATTGACTGATGCACTGATGTCACATGTCAGTGGTTTTTTGTGAGCAATGGCTCCAGTCTGTATTCTTGACTCAAGTAAAATCTCAGAGGGATACATTTTCCAAAGGTCTCTAGAGATTTTAGGCTGAGATTCAAAAACACAATTATATGTCCAGTTCCCCTTGGTTTCAGTAAAGCAAAGAGAAGATTAGATGCCCAGATGTTATAAGTAAAAAAGATTTGGACTCCTAGCTGTTCCAAGATTGATCATTGGGATGCAGGAGAGGAATCCAGGAGTTCAAGGATCAAACCCACTATCAATCACAGTTATAGAAATAATTTTAACTCAGTAAGAAAATTTCTAAGACATAATTGCTCTTCATTTAATTGTAATTGCTTTAAATAATCCTCACATGGGCATGCAACACACTTACATTATAGAACATTACAGAGGCATACAAGCAGCAGCACTACCAAAATTTATTTAGAGTTCAGAGACATTCAAGATTCTGTAGCGTGAGTCAAAATGTAAAGGATGACCAGGAGAGCCTCCACATTTTCTGCCTTTCCCACACCACTCTGCCCTACTTACGTGTCATTAAAAATACAAGACAGTGGATGTCCTACTATTCTCAAAACTTTGGTATACTTTTAAGTATTTCCTGAATCAGACCAATAAAGATGCCTTCTCCAAGATGGGGTCCACTTAAGGAAGCAGCACTCAACCCAGAAAGTATTTATAATCATATGTTTAACATCACACGTATTTTTTAAGTATTTTTCTGAACTGGAGCCTGAGCATTCAGAACTGCATGCCCAGTCTGTGAGCACTCATGGCCTGTGGTGAGAGACTGAAGAACCTACAAGAGCCTTGTCAACTCACAGAAGTTTTTGCTCTAACTTTCTTATGACAATGATGCAGGACCTTTAAGCTCATCCTTTATAAAACTAATGAGAGGAGGAGAGAATACACTTGTGGTCATTAGATTTCCAGTTGAAGTAAAACAAGAAAGACAGCTAGAGAAGCAGAACGAGGGAACACAAGGAGAACATGTGGAAAACATGTGTTCAGCATCCCTCTTTTAGCCTGGCCCTCTGGCCTTTCCAAGCTAGAAAAACAACATTATGAAGCAGTGTCAGGAGCATGAAAGGAGAGAAGGGAGGGCAATAGCCCAGGTGAGAGACGGGTGAATGTGGAGGAGGAAGAATGGCTAATAGCTTTGGGAAGTGGAGGAGGGGGACAACAGAGAAGGACTTCACCAGGGTAAGGGGATGAGTGTGACTTTTGTGACCAAAAGTCACAATGCGAGGCTGTGGTGAAGAGTCCTTCTGACCTGTGTCAATGAGCCTGTGCTTTGATGACAGCCACAGCCTGGGAGACCCAAGCACAGACAGGATGTCCTGGGAGAGGGCTGCAAGAACCATGATAGTCCATTGCAGTAAATAGCCCTTATGGCACAGTGGTCATCGAAAGGCAGTTATCCTTCATGGGCACGACAGAATGAACACACATCCAGTACATTAGCAAGGGGGTTACTGATCTCACTAGCGGTCCTGACTATAGCAGGGTCCCTCAGATATATTGTGTGTGGTACAAATGTATGTCAAAGGCCTTACATATGGTTGGTTTACACTGAAAGTTTTAGAAGTACATACTGTTTACTCAAGGAACTGGATTAACTTCTGCAGAGCTATTCTGGTCCACCTGTAAATACACAGACTAAAGGGCTTTATGAAATGTAGTTACTGTGTATTAGCAAGTGGCAATTTTTAAAACCTGAATATCTCGTGTTATGAATGCTGGAGGTTTGTTTTGGTTTCTAAACACCAAAAATGACAGGATCAGGCTATACAACTATTGGATACCAATATTTTTTCCCCCAGTTCAAAGCTGTTTTTTATCCCCCAGTCCCCTAGGGCTAAAAAAGTTGTGTGTTAAACTTGCAGTATAAACTGCTGCTGGGAATTACCCTCGTCCTGATGCCCTTGCTTAGATGAATAGCAAGGTCTGTATGGTGATTGACCAAGACGGTGAGAGGGGAGAGGACTGTGGTGCTCCCAGCCCTGCTCACACAGGAGCCTCAAAGACTCCAGCCCAAGCACATCTACAGCTTCCTTATTTGCTGAGAGTGACACTTATGGCATCCTAAGAACTCCTACATGGAGCATGGTCACACCTAGTCTGAGGATGGCCTTCATGCTGAACCTGGGGCCGTGCTCTTCGATTCACCATCCACACAGACAGTAAATTGTACCTTTAGGTTGCCTCAGGCACCCCTAGAAGGACAGTCTAGACTTACCCAAAAGGTTGGCTCAGAATAACTGAATCAGCCATTATCTCTGTTCTCTAAACTGATGACTTTGACAGAAAGCATGAGGATTTTGTGGTAAAAGGGAAAAAAAAACCAGGGAGGTGGGGGGATGGGGCCAGAATGTGTTTGCAGCTGCTGGCCATCAAATTTCAATTCAATCATGACTGAGTTACAGCTCCTGGGAAAGAGAGCTTTTGACAACATATTGACATAGCCTAAACTACAGTGGTCCAAGTGGCAGTGCTATAATTATAAGGATTATATTTAATACAGAACTTTGAAATGAAGGTCTGAAACACTGTGACACTCTCTCTCTCCCTAAAAGCTGGCCAAAATATGTCCTAGGAACCATTATGGTAATACATAAAGTTGGTAGGAAAAAAGAAACATCAGAACTCAAATCATCATGAAAGGGAATCATGTGGCTGGCAGCTCAGGTCTGCTGGGAGATGAGTAAGGAGGAAAAATGAGTGTGAAAGGAAGGGCAATTGGATTTTCAGGATATATGGAAAGTAGTTTTTAAAAGTACAGAATTAACTGGTTTAAGGAAATAAGTCAACTGATAATTAATAAACTACTTACTTCTGAATTTGGATTCTTTTTGTAGCATGTTGTGGACTTCAGCCAGGCTGAGGCCTGTTTGTTGAACAAAGACCAAACCCTGCAAATATTTCTAGACTTGCTTAATTCGACACATCTTGATTTCAGTGTGATTACCCATGTGTGCACAATTAAGCACATGCATAACTGTTTCCGGGAACTGGGCCATGGAGGTAAGCAGCTGCATGTTGAAGACCAAGTGTATGTAGCTTGGAAGGATGTTGAACCAAAAGCTTTCAGAGAAGCAGAGAGAATGCATTTCTCTGGAAAACAAAATAACGGACTATAAACTAGCATAATGACCAAAAATAAAAAGCTTGATCCTGCATTAGGCGGATGTTCCACAGTGCCACGTCCACAGAATTTCCCATAGGCGTTTTCCGGAGAGGCAAATCAGATCAGAATTGAGACTAAAAAACTCAGGTGTTGAGATGCCATAGCAGTGAGGGAAAGGGGGAAAAAAAGGAAAAAAGAGGAGGGGAGACAAAAAGGAGGAAGGGGAGAGGAAAAGGAGGAAGGGGAGAGGAAAAGGAGGAAGGGGAGAGGAAAAGGAGGAAGGGGAAGGGGAAGGGGAAGGGGAAGGGGAAGGGGAAGGGGAAGGGGAAGGGGAAGGGGAAGGGGAAGGGGAAGGGGAAGGGGAAGGGGAAGGGGAAGGGGAAGGGGAAGGGGAAGGGGAAGGGAAGGGAAGGGGAAGGGAAGGGGAAGGGAAGGGAAGGGAAGGGAAGGGAAGGGAAGGGAAGGGAAGGGAAGGGAAGGGAAGGGAAGGGAAGGGAAGGGAAGGGAAGGGAAGGGAAGGGAAGGGAAGGGAAGAAGTTGGAGTGTCAGGAGATGGTTTCTAAAGCAACAGAACCCTAAATAAATGGTCTGATTTTCCAAAGTGAAAAACGTAAACTGAACAGCCCAAGCAGCATTTTTGCCAACTGTCACTGGGGTGGCATTTCTAAAATCTGGTGGAATGACTCATCCCAGAACAACAACTGTTGCCAACAAGGTCTTTCCTCCAGGTCTAGTTATTTAAATGAGAGAGATGTAAAAACAAAATAAACAGAAAAATCAGAGACAGGTTCTTCTCTTAGGGTTCAACTCTGAATCTTCCTGTGAAGTCACCCACTCTCCAAGATGCCTCCCCAACCCACTGAATAGGAATTCAGGTGATCCTCTGGGCCAAGGAAGGGAACAGCCCTTCTGGAGTAAGCTCCCTGTTCGTTAAACCAAATTCTTCCTTCTGCACCTAGTTACCACCTCTCACACCATAGATATGTGCAGGATGCATCCTCCTGAGCCATTCTGCCCTCCATGGCAGCAAACATTACTAGGGGAAGCATGACCCTGCCGACAGGTAGCACAGTCCTCGAATGGTTTGAGACAGAAACCCTTATATTCAGTGGGAGCACACCTAGTCCAAAGACTACACTGTTGTGCAGTAATTAAACACAGCCCCATTAGCACAAATAACAATCCTTCTTTGGCTAGTACAAAATGCAACAATTTCAAAGACGCTTTCTAAAGCAGTGTTGTTTTGCTGAATAATTTATGTCCTCGAGTCCTCCAAAAATGAGCAGCATACACTTCAGTCTTGCAATAGCTACTCAGTGGAGACAGTGCACATTATGTTCAGTAAGCTCATTGCTTAAACACTGTTGCCATGACTATAAGAAAATGATTTTACTATTGTTTACGAGAGACTCTCGATAAGTCATTACTACAGTAGCCAGAGTTTCGCCTCAAGTCAAAATTTTTGGGAAGAAAAAAAAAGTCTCACAGGTATAATTAACTTTGTGATAAAGATAATCCACTGAAAGACTTCAAAACTGAATACATTGTACAGTGAGGAATGAAAATAAATAAGAATCACCACTGTCTCAGGACTATTAACTATCTGTTTTTCTGACTGTTTCATTGGCAAATTCCATGGAGAAGAAAAGCCGTGAACTAAATACCTGTTGTAACTCATTTTCAAGGAAGAAATAATTTATAGGGCAAGCACCAATATAGGAGTTCAACTGTGATAAGTAATGCTGTAAAAACAAACCGCTTTGTACACAATGTAAGGGGAAAAAAGACTTTAAAAATCTGACTTAGAAGAAACATTTGGGATTATGAAATATGGCTTTTCAGTGTCATGCAATGAAATCGATACCTAGAGCACTTAGTTCTGAATTCTCGAGTGCATGTACATGCACAAGAGTCCAGTACATAACTTCTTGATCTCAATAATGTGCTGATGATCAATAGTTTCCAAAACTAAAAAGTAACTCTGAAGCTGTTGGAAAGTCATCCTCACATTTCCTATGGACAGTAACAGGCCACAGAACACAAAGCAAAGAGATGATTAATGGAGTGCTGGACTAGGAGTCAGGAAATCTGGACTCCATTCCCAGCTCTGCCACTGACCTGCTGTTTGACCTTGGGCATGACACTTGACCTTTCTGTGCTTCTGTTCCTCCTTCCATTCTTTGTCTATCTTGTCTCTTGAGGCCCTAAGCTATACAGGGAAGGGCACAATTCTCACTGGATGTTTGTATAAAATCTACTCTAGGGAGGTGGTTGCAGAGCTCTGTAATAAAGCCAGGGTACCACAGGGGTGGCTCTTGCACAATAGCATGTTTTGTTTCAAAACAGAATAGCTATGATGAACCTTCTTGGTCTTTCATCTGCTAGTCCAGGATCTTACCGGGTCTTTCAGCCAGCTTCAGGCTCAGGCAGCAGGTAAGTGTGTTTGCAAGATCTGCATCCTCACTTGTCAGAAGCACATTCATATCAATTCCAAATTGGTACTAATTTCTCTGCACCTTGATTCAACTGTGTTTGCAAAAGCATCAGAATTATAACTGAGTGACACAGATAAAAATAGCTACAGGAGCCACTTCTGAACAAAAGGAATTTCTTCAGGGAAATGCCAAAACCTGTATGTGAAACCACAGGCATGAGGTGTTTTCAAGTTAAAACTAAAATAAATTATATTTTTTCAGTAAGCATGTTGGAATTTCGTGTAAATTATTCAATTAAGAAATATTTTGTTTCTCCCACCGTGATCTGTAAATGTGAACTATCCTTCATTACTACCAGATGGGAGGCAACACATGCAGAACAAGGTAGCTCCCACCTGCTAGCACTGGGGTGCACGTGCAGCCTCACAGAGAGCTGATCAATAGTGTATATGATCTCAGTTCCAGTCCCACTTTGTTCCAGCATCAAGTACATGAAACTCGGACACAGACAACTTAATTGGGAGACTAATTTGAGTACAAACTGATGCAGGATCAGAAGCAAGTAAAGCAAGAAAGACTCATTCAGGTTTGTATTTCCAGTACTTATATCTGTGGGTCAAAGGCTGAAAACGTGATTTGAATGCACCTCAAAGGCTTTGCCAAAGCAAACATTCAAAACTCCTGTCTTAGACTCCATCAATAATGAATTTGGCTTCTGAGCAGCCATAAAACTTACCCTCAGATCTCAATGCACTTTACAAAGATGATAAATAGTATCTTTCATAAAGGAAACCAAGGTTTATGGAAGTGAAATAATAATAGGAGTAATCTGTTGAATAGATCCTAGAGTCAGAGTAGAAACACTGACTTTTTAGTTTACAGCATACTCACCTAAAAACTGTTGTTTGAGGGTTGCAGGTATTTTGTTTTAGGTATTGGTGTTGGCACTTCAGTACAATTATGGGCTGATTAACTGCATCTAATAATACTTTGTAAGAACCTGACAAGGTATAACAAATTCACAAGTTGGCTCTCAAGTGTCTATGGGAAGCTTTCCAATGGAAATCTGGGACATAAATAGTTTATGCTTTTATTTAAAAGAAAAAAAGAAAAAGAAAAAAAACCAGAAAAAAATATCTCTCTTAATACTGTTAAGTTGAAAATGTGATCCAAATCTCATTCAGCACCAACTCCTCTTCTGCAGCCAAAACCACTGCTTTTTTTCACTGCTCAAAGCTGTTCCAAACTGGAGCAGCATGATATGGGTAAGACCCTTATCAGGTTTACAGACACTAATTAAGATTCACGGCAAACACAGACCTGTCATGAATCCCATCAGCCTCATCCTACTGCTGCTGAGAGTACCACCACTGGGAAGACATCCAAGGGAACACTGACATGTGGACACTGGAGAGAGGTCAAAGACCAAAGACCTTGTTCCTCTTCTCTTCAGAGCAGCCAGGTGCCTAAAGCTCTTCTAGGCACCATGAGCTGATTGTGTGCCCTCTTAAGTGTTGTATAGTGGTTGCTTTAATCACCTCCCTGAACTCCATAGATGTGATGGTATCAGATCATTATCATGTAGAATTGAGCCTTCTACAGAAACCAAGGTCCCATGTGCTAGTGAGACAGTGCCACCTGAAGAGCTTAAGCATAGAAGGAAAATAGTGGCACAGCAGGGGACATGTGCAAGGTCACAGAGACACTTTCTGGCAGAGCTGACACCTCTATGTCAATGCTTTGTTATCTGAAGCAGTTTGCCAGCATAGGAAGGGCAATATGAACGGAGCAGTGGAGATACTACCCTTCCCAAAGTCGTCAAACACTTCTTTTCCACTAATGAGACATGGTTAAGTTTCAGTTTCATAAGCCAACGGACTTAATAAGAAAGGCAGACTACAAGCCTGTGAAGACAGTATCTTGGTAGAAGAAGGGATTGTTGACAGCAGTTAGGAAGCAGAATGGAGGTATGCTATGGCCTTTCTTAACTTGCTGACTAACCTAGCTGTGGGGGTTTTTTTGGTCGCTGCAACTTAACTGAACCTCACATACACCTTCTGCAAGCAGTGTTCTTTGAAAGGGGAGAAGTACTAATAGTGATGCAAGTCAAAGTTTCTGCAAAACAGCTTCTCTCAGACATGCCTTTCTGAGGTTCAGATTTTCCCACAGAGCAGCTAACATTTTTGCTGGAGTCATACTTCTCAGCACAGAACAAACAGAAGCAGTATATCACTTCCCTTTGTTGTGGTGCTACAGACGAGGGACTCAATTTGAGTACTGCAGGGGATGCAAGAACTCTATCAGAGAACATGCAGTAATAGCCAGGAAAGTAAAGTGCACAAGTTGGCCTTGGAGAGCATGTCAAGTCCAGGCAGAGACACTGTTCCTATGCTCACTACCTACAGCAAGTTTGGTGGTGGAAACAGTCTGTGAAACAGTTTCAGAATGGAGGAGATTTTCATTAGATGTATTCAAAGTTTAAGAAGCTTTAAATGGGGCAAGTGATTTGGTGGGAGTGCTAAGCCTGAAGAGGCTCCCACACTAGTGTAAATTTAACAAACTCACTTTCTGAACTTTTCATTAAATATAGCTTTTATGCAGTTTCCAGGGAGTCTTCTTGATTCTGGTTTGGAAAACATTCTCGTGGCTGAGGGGAACAAAGATTTTAAACAGTGCTCATGTCCATCCTAACCAAATTGCTCCCAGCAGGCCAGAGGGCCCATTACAGGAGATCAAAGTTTTCTACCCACAATGTGACATTCATTTTGCCTGACTTGGCTACATAAATTGGCTTTATCAGAACACAGCTTCACTGCTGCAAAAGCCCAAGTAGCAGACAGTGGCCCTTCACCTCACAAACAGAACATTTCATTGCTTTGGCACTAAACTTTGTCAGGCACAAGATCCCACTCTAGCTTTGCAGGATGGTTTGTGCTTTAATCCACCTGTACTCACCATACTGTAACGTCACTTCACCCCACAACTGGTCACTTTATACTGCTTGCTTCAGACTACTTCCAAAAGTTACATACATCCACAACCAGAAAATGAAACTATTTCTGCAGGGTACCCTGGAAGCCAACTAGCAAACAAAGCAAAGATCTTGGGAGAGGGCTTAAGTGTAAACTTGGGCAAAGATACTAGAGCACAATCGTTCCTTTTAAAATACTCAGGGATCTTTAATGCTAGCACATGAGGCCAAGCCTCAGCAAGCACAGTGTGGATCATAAAAAAAAAAAGTCCTAAGGAAATTAATTCAGGATCTCTGCATAAAATAACTGCCTAAATTGAGGTTTTACAAGTCAACCTTGGCTCTTGGTACCAGTCAGGCAGTCCTGTTTTCCACTGAGGTCCTCAGGGAACTGGAACAAACCCCTTGACTCTTCTAGATTTGTACAGCTGTTGATAGGAATTTAGGGGAGCAGGAGCAATTAACACATTCCCCTCTTCCTTGGATACAACCCCCTTATAAGATTGTTTTCCCTTTTCTTTTTTTCACCTGCTTGCAGACTACATCTGAGGAGCAGACCACTTTCACCGTCACTTTTCCAAGTAGAGAAAATATTAATATATTTCATTATTATTTAAAATTAATTGTTATAATGATAAATTCAGCACAACTTTGAGATGGGTGAAAGTAGAACAAGTCACCTGTGACTGATGACAAACATCCCTTACCACACTCACGGCCATCGGTGTGATGGCTGCGATGAAATAACCTGACCTGAATAACACAGCAATGCCCATGAGACAGAGTTCCCGGCTTGCGCAGAGCAAAATGAGCAGGGCTCAGCCTAAGTCAGAAGAACGATGGAATGAATTGGCTGACGGAGACTTGAAACTGCAGTGCAAGAACTTTCGTATTACCAGTTCAGTGCTTAAGGCACCGAGGAATGCCCTCCAGAGCTAACTGTTTATATGTAACATAAATAGTATAAACAGCTAAGTGCTGGAGGCCATATACATATATATAGATGTATGTATAAAAGAAAGAGAGAATATTTTATCTGTTCCACTCTACACCATGAAAAGTAACACCACCATGTAAATAAACAAATGTCAGCTCTTGGAAAATGCAGGGAGGCAGAAAGTACAAAAGCTTCCCTAGCCATGTCCTGAACAATAAATTTTTCCTTCACACACACTCACATCCACTGGTCCAGCTAAAAAATCAGATCCCCGTTCTCCAATTAGAAAATGCTGCTGCCAAAGATACTTTCTCAAAAATCAAAGTAACACTGTCAAATTAAGCCCAAACCAAGCCCTGCTAAAAACTCTCTTCTGCCAGTTTTAAACTCTCCATTGGGAAAAGATAATTATCAAATAATAGTATCAACAATGTCAGATAATCACTTTAAGCTCTTTGATATGTTCAAGTGTACGTTGCTTCAAATGTTACTGAGTGTCAAGTATTTACTCTTGAATCCAACTGTATAAATGACCCATCCAATGCCCCTAAAAATGGCAGGCACACATATAACAAGACCAGTGGAACCTGCAAAGCAAAAGAAACAACCCTGGGTTTTGCAAAGATTGTCCTGATAGCCAGAAGTCCCCAACGAAAGTTATAACTGCCTTTGCACTTATCTGTGTGGAGGTGTGGGACTTACAGCAAGGCAGGTGGAACTTTACATTCACCTTGGAGTCAGAAAGGTATCCGGTCTCACATGCTCAGTGTGAGAACTCACACCAATGCTCCTGTCTACGCTTCCTCGTGCCAGAGCTATACCTACTACAACTGAAGCTCAGAACTGCCCCTTGTTCCGGGACCCTGTGCACCTCAGATGCGCTCTAAGGAAAAAATCTGGAATTAGAGGAATAATGCATATAAACTTCCACTGGATTTCCTCTCGGGAAACACCCCACAGAGGATGAATTCTGCTTAGAGATTGTTCTCTTGCCATCCATTTATAATGCACAGGACAGCAGGCTTAGTCTGGCTTGTCCTTCCTCTTCAAGTACCATTGGAATAACTCGCAGAGCAAATTCATTTTCCAGCTGTGGCTGGAGGAAAGGCAAGACCCTGTTATTTCTTGGTCCATCCCTTCCCTCTGAGCTTTCGAGAAGAGGAGCACAATGCTGTACTACCTGATATATGACCTTCAGCCACTTGAATTCATTCCACTTAGACACGTGCACTTTGCTTTTCCTTTTTAACATTTGCAACAATGTTCTAAGAAGCTCTTGGTAAGGGGAATGTGTATCTCCGTGACACAAAGACGTGACTTTGAACTGATGCCTTTCTCGGTTTCTTAATTAGGCAGTCCTACCAGAGCAGCAAATGAGGAATGCCTGTGTCAAGTATAGAGTGGGAGGATCAGCGATGTGCTGTGATACCATTACAACAATGCTGCTTCATGAGCCAGCATTTCTTCAGTGTCGGAACACGGTTCAGGGCCCCAAACGTCATGTTCACTGAAGTCACATATCTCGTCAGCAGGATTACTGACCGCTAGCATGCAAAAACGATGGGGTCTTGGTCAGACCTTTCGCTTGTCCAGGACACGTATGTGCAGAGTTTTCTGGGACGTAATGCAACATGCAAGGTGGAGCGAGGGCTGTGCACAGCATCTCCAGCAAGGGGCAGGTTAACATTCATTAGTGGTATTTCAGAAACAAGGACAACCTCTCTGCACTTAGGACATGAAAATCTTTCAATATTTTCTTTGGAGTCATTTCATTTAGCATTTTCAAACAGCTGTCTCCAGCTATTTCATAATAATAGTAACAACTAGTAAAAAAAATCTGAAAACCAAACAACAAAAAAAAACCCACATAGGCCTGTCCCCTGATTTCAGAAAGTTAATTTTTCTGGGACATACATTATTAGGTTAAAGTTGTGGGTTTTTTTCCCATAAGGCAAGTGCAAAGCATTACATTAATACACACTGGAAAAATAAGATAATGGCTTTCTTGATTGTGAGGAGGAATGTGGGAGATTTAATCTGAACACTGAGTCAGGTCGAAGCGCCTAAACTCCCCTTGGACACAATGTTATCGCATTTAACGCTTACATCATCACCCTCACCAATGATGCTGAGTAACGCAGCCCCAAAGGTCGATCCACGCACCGCAGCGAACTCCCGGGTAAGAAGGGAGAAACGACCACAAAGGTACCGTCTTAGCATACGTCAGGCACTAAGAAAGATAAGTTTGATGTCTGGAGCAGAGGGAGCGATCTATTTTCAGCTGTTCGAATAGGAGCCACGGGCCTATGAGGACGCAGTCACTCCTCTCAATGTTTCGCATGTGTGCCGAGAATTAGAGTTGGGAGGCAGCGCAGCGCAGCGCAGCATACGCCTTCGAGAGCGTGGGGCACTGACTGCTCCTAAGTAATAGGAGACACGGCTTCGCCTCCTTGACATGTTCGGAGCAATTTCCAGTTGAAAAAGGTCAACGTATCATTTACAAAGCGGCAGTGCCTGGAAAACTCTCGTAACTCTGCTCCGCGAAACACACTGGGTGACAATAACAACACGAGCATCGCTGGTGAGGTCGGCATTCGGAGCTGACCCGCAGGGCTCTCGGCACTGACCACTGCCCCGGGCGGAGCCACTGTCCGAGTTCGAGGGGCACGGCCGCAAACTGAGTGAAAATAGGTGCCTGAACCTCTGACGAACGGGATGAGGGGGGGCAGGGGGGGCAACTCTGAACACGGGCGATACTTCAGCGCTACTTTTCACCCCTGCTCGGGGACACGCTGACAGCGCCGGCCGCCGGTGCTCTCCTCAGGGACGCAGCTGTCACCGCCTTGGCAGGGCGATGGCAGAGGCTCGCGACGCGTGATTTTAGGACCACAACAAGATTTAAAAAACAAACAAAAAACAACCAAACAGAAAACACCCCAAGCAGTCTCAAAATCCCTTCGAGGCGCACACTCGCCCCCCGCTCGGCGCCGGGCAGACCTGCCCACCGCTCCTCGCACCCTCGATGCCGTGGCGGGGGTCCAGCGCCTGGCAGGGACCACCCCAGGGTGCCCGAGGCGCGGCGGGCCGAGCTGGGCTGCCCACGGACACGGTGCCGATGCGCGGCGCTGGCCCCGCACCGCGGGACGGTGCGGGCAGGGCAGGCGCCCCGAGGGAGCGAGCGAGCGAGCGAGCGGGGGTCCCCGGCGCGGCGCCTCCCCGCCGGCAGCGGGCGCTGTGACTCACCGCCAGGAGCGCCGAGGCGCGCTGCTCCCCCGCCGGCTGCTCCCCGTTGATGCCGCCGTTGCCGAGGAGGTGCTGGTGGTAGTCCGGGGGCGCCGCGCCGGCGGCGGCGGCGGGGGCGGCGGCGGCGGCCGCCTTGGGGTGCTTGCCGGCCTTGCGGGCGCCCTGCCCCTGCTGCACGAGGTGCAGGAGCTGCAAGGTGCTCTCCCGCTCGCGGTCGGAGCTCTCGGCGCGGCCCCGCTCGTAGCGCCCCTCGCAGCTGAGGTGGTGCTGGCGGCAGACGGCGATGCGGGCCCGCAGCCGCTCCACGATGGCGCTGTGCACCCGGGGCGCCGCCGGGCCCCCCCCCAGCAGCCCGGCCCCCAGCCCCGCGGCCTGGGGGGGAGCCGTGTCGCCCATCGCTGGCTGCCGGTCCTGGCCCTCCGGATGGGTCGGTCCTCACTGCCGCATGGAGGAGGGCGGGGGGGGTGGGGGGGAGAGGCGGGGGCAGCGGCGGGAGCCCGAGCCCGGGGGCTGGCGGCGGGGCGGAGGGCGGTCAGCCCCGCGCCCCCAGCCCACCCCCGCCCGGCCCCCGGGCGGTGACGGCCCCGCGGGGGGTTGACAGATCGGGGGGCGGGGGGGGGGTCGCTAGGGCTGCGCCAGCATCGGTCGGCGGGAGGGGCGGGGGTCGGGGCCGGGCAGCCCCCGCTGAGGGGCGCCCGGGGAGGGGGTACGGAGGGGGCTCCGCCGGGGGAGAAGGGCGGAAAAAAAAAATCAAATAAAGCGAGCCGCTGCCTCCAAAATGAATCCCTGGACGGAGGAGCTCTCCCTCGGGAATGAGTGAGACTTGGCAGGTTTATTGGGTTTATTTTATTTCGGGGGCGCGGGGGGGGTTATTCCTTGAAGTGGAAATTTAAGGCATTGCCGTGCTCGGCGGTGCGGAGAAACCCCCGGCGGACCGAAAATCTCGTAGGTTTGGTGGAGTGGGTTTGTTGGGGGGGGGGTCTTTCTTTTTTTTTTTTTTTTTTTTTTTTTTTTAAGTGTTTAGTAAATGTGCAAATAAAGAGCCGGGGAAGGAGGAGGAGGAGGAGGCGGCGGCTCGGGTTAGTTTAGTCTTTGTGCTTTCTCGTTTCTCTCGCCCGCTCGTTCCTGGCCACTCTCCGGCGTGTGACTGTGTCCGGCTGGCTGCCGCTAAACTGTAGTTCCTCTGAAAATCAGAGAGACGGATTCCCCGGTCCGGAACAATGTCAGTCAGTGGACTTCCAGACCACGCTTCGCCTTTGCTTAATCCAGCCACTGGGTAAATCCGTATTGCTTTCAGTGTTCATTTTCCCCCTTAGTATTAAGCAGAAAGCTACGGACCCAGGCAAAGAGCTCCTCTCGCGTACTTTCCCTTATACTCCCAGATATTGAATAGTTTCAAGTACAGTTTCAAGAAAAGCACGGAGGAGGGAGGGGGGGGAGGAAAGGGGAAGAGGGGGGAAAAAAACCACCCAGCCCCTCTTCAGACAGTAATTACAAACGGAGAGTTGCACTTACAAACTTCCAGCATTTTGCCCCCAGAACAGTCCAGCGGCCACTTTTCCTTTGTGTTTTTGTATATTCCATGCCCGGCCCGGCGGGTGGGTGGTTGCCGGTGGGCTGTCGGCGCTGCCGGTGCTGGCGCTGCCCGCGGCCCCTCGGTGCGGCGCGGAGCGGAGCGGAGCGGAGCGGGGCGCTGCGGGGGCGGGAGGCGGGTGTCACCGGCGGAGGGAGAGCGCGGCCGGGGACGCGGCGCCCGGGAGGCCGGGGCGAGGCACGGAGCCTCCCAGCGGCCGCCGAGGGGAGTCGGGCTGCCGCCGCTGCTCCCCGGGAGGTATGTGCATGGGAGGAAGCCGAGGAAATCCCCGCTCCCCTCTTCACTCTATACCTGAGTGCCGAGCCGGGCGCGGAGCGGAGCGGCCGCCGAGAAGCGCAGCCTCCCGCGCTCCCCTTCTTCCCCCGGCGGCGAGACCTTCAGGCGAGTACGAGGGAGTTCTCAAATCAATCACGGCGCTGCGCTCCTCTACCAGCTGGATTTCTCTGGAATAGACGGTAGAAAAACAAGCAGTGCCTTCTAGGGCGCTCGCATGCACGGGACGAGCGCACGACACGAGGTCAGGCTCGGGATGTGGGAGCTCCGCGCGCTGACAGGAGCTTCTTGGGTGTCCAGAGCAAGTCACGTAGCGCCGGCACTGTGGTTCCTCCCCGGGAAAGCCGCAGCCTTGGTTCTTCTCTCGCCCGGCTCCTCTATTTAGAGCAGGGCAATTTTAGACTGAGAGATCTGGCCCATGGAACTGGCCTTGCTGCAACTGGCAGCCGTCAGGTTCTGCGTGTTGCTGTAGGTGAGCTGTGAAGGAGGATGCAGAAATAGCTGGGAGCTGGCCGCCTTTATTAAAGCAATATGCTGTTGTACTACCGTGGCTGCATTAGCCAAATTCCCAAATACCTCTGGGAATAAAAATGGCCCCCCAAGCACGCAGACACACATCCCTGATGGAAATCTTCTAAGGTCGTTTCATACTAAGGTACAGCCCTTAGTAGATGGATGCATCTTCTCATGCAGTTCTGCAATGGGTCCAATCAGAAAAACACACAATTTCATCACAGCATACCAAGAGCATTAAGCTAAGGATGAGGAGTTGATGATAACCCTCTCAGGTGGTTTTATTGCCTTCCAAGGTCATGCAAATAAATACTTTGAAAGCTAATGATGAAATGACACATTCCTGGAAAATCCCCCCAACTATAAAAGATACACAGCATTGGACATATGGGAAATATGAAAGCCCCTGCCTTCATGACCCCCATCTCCTTCATGTTGCAACAAACATGAAGGTTTGTTGCAACATGTGGGTTTCCAGGATCTGGCTCAGTGAGCACCAGCCAGAGAACCCAGTACATTCAGACCCATGTTCGTCTCAGGAAAGGCTTTGAGTCTTTGCCAAGGGATGACGTCTGGGGGAGCAGGCTTGGGGATGTGCTACCTTCAGCGGAAGGCATTATTGCTAACAGGAAAAAGACATTTTTTTGTTTGTTTGTTTAACCTTGAACAACTGAGGAAGAGTGGGTTATTATTTGATACATAACAGTTACTTGCATCTGTTGGAAACAATGGGTTGGCACAGCTGGAAAATAAAATGAAATTTTAATGTTTGTAAAATAGTATACAATGTTACCTTTGCTTCAGGCCTCACTTAGGCTTTTATTTGTTCTTACAGCTCAATGTTATTGCTCTGCTTAGGAGGGTCAGTCACAGAACACATGTGCAACAGTAACACACCAATCTCATGGAGAATAAACAGGGGTATTTTACATGACAGTTTGGCTGGGATTTTCAAAGTGGCTGTGGGAATATGAAATCTGTGGTGCTGCTCCGGAAGCTATCAAGGCAGCTGGATGAGTTCTCTCTCTTACAAGATTTTGTAGAACTCAGTGACTGATCTTTCAAAACAAAGTTGTTTGTTTGTTTTGTTTTGTTTTGTTTTTCATTTTAACTTGAGAAGTTTAAGATTCACTTTTTGCCAAACAGCATCTCGTTTGGTCTGTGGTTTGATCTCCCTTTTGGGGTGAGAGGCAGCTGGCTGCGGGGCTGCACTGCGAGTCCCGCTCGCTCAATCCGCAGCAAATGCTGCCCCTGGTGTTTCACAGCAGGAAATACCCCAAAACCGTCCCTCGCCTTACCATGTTTTGTCCAGAAGACCTTGGCGAATGCCACCACCCCTAGACACCACCATCAGTTTTGGATAGGTTGGTTGTCAATTTTCTTAAAAGCAAACTGTTCTTAACATGATCATAACATCCCTTGCGCTTTGTGTTACTAAACATACACAGGATAAAACATTTAATGTAACAGGACCTGAACAATTAATTACTTATTTTCCCCTTCTGTTGACACTGATTTGTGACCTTTTTACATGATACTATGTATCATACTATACATGATACATGATACTTTTACATGATACTATAATCTCACATGAGCTTGAGCATTTTTTTCTGTGTAAATTCCCTACTGTTATTGAAGATCTGAGTTTCCCAAGCTGGCAGCCCCTTCCAGATCAGCAAAGCACTTGTTTGTGCTGGGTTCACAGCCAGACATCCCATTGTGGTAATACCTTTACAAAAATGGAACAAAAAGACTGAGCTGAACCTATGTCACCTAAAATCTCAAGTGCATATCTTGTTCATCTGTGTTTAGAAATCATGTATCAAATTGCCTCAAAGTTGTATTAAATCCACAGGAACAGCTTAATATCAATCCTGAGGATGTTACAACTTTGGAGCTTTGAATTTTCAGCCATTTCTATTATTTCCTTTTCAGCGAGGATTCTCGGCCGTTTTGAAGGCCTACTGTTATACATACATGTATTTCCGAGGGTATTCCAAGCTAGGCAGGCTCCTATCATGCTGCTTACCTTGCAAATTGTTTAACTTTGAAGCAGAGTCTGACTGCACTCGAGTCAGTTTTCTTGGGCACAAGGTGCATGCAACTGCTACTCTGTTTAAACTGTAAGGTAAGCCATTTTGAACACACCGTTTTTGGTTTTTTTTTATTTTTTTTTTTTTAATAAGAATATACTCCCCAGAGCAATCTAAAGAAACTAGGTTTACAGGTTATTTAATAAACAACAGGGAAAAAAACCCCAAACAACCCCATGCCATCACTTACTACCTAGACAAATAACAAAACTCACATAAACTATTCAGGGAAGTGGAATCACTGAAGTGGTTACTATCAGGTTTTTTCAATATAATTTTGGTAGATCATATTTCTTACATTCTTTTGTCTAATCTCTAAATGCAGATTAGAACTTGGCATTTCTTTCTTCTCAAAGCAGAATCAGAAAGTCAACTTTTTAAAGTCTCTTTTGTGTATGGTGGATATTTCTCTTGGAGTAGTATTGTATTTACATGTGTTTGTGTATCACATGTGTACACTAGCACACCCACTCTGTTTATCCAGACAGACTTACAGAAGGATAAAACCAGAAGTCTTTATTTATCCAAATAAAAGTAAACTAGAGGAGCTAAGCATGGGAATTGCCTGCAATTGCCTGAGGAACTGCTAAAAATAGCTGCTTTTTGGAAACAGGAGAAGCCTTCACTGTCGAAAAAGTAACAGTAACAGCTATCTACTATTAGCAAACTACTTTCTTTCCAAAACCTGAAGGACACAGGGACAAAAATCACTTCTTGTCATACTTCACTGCAAGAACTGGACAGAATGTAGACTAAAAGGGGCCTTCAGTCCCAGAAGTACATCATGTTGGTAAGTCTGATCCTGTGCATAAATACCTTGTGTGAACTTCATCATTATCACCGTCTCCAGTTACAGAACTTAAACTAGAGCAGATTATCAAAACATTACAGGAACTAAAGTAATTTCCAAGTACGATCATTAATCACCCGTGCCAAGTCTAATCACATTCTGAGCTCTCTTCATTGTTCCATTAAGACAGGTACTTTATCTTAATTAGAGCTACTGCTTCAAAAATTAACACTAAAGACAATTTAAAATGTCCTATTGGAACAAACATTTTATTCTCTCACCTCCTAACTCCATTCAATTTCTCTGATGTGGAAAAAAAACCATGAAAGACTGGTCAGATTTCTGACTTCTCCCATCATTAGATATTTGCACAATTTTTTTCTGCTACAAATACTCTTACTGAGTAATTCTATATATAGAAAGTCCCAGGGGGTAGAGTCCTCTTTGTGCTTCATGCTGTACAATCACTAGCATTTACAGACTGACCTGGAAAATTTGATCTAAATTTTACATATTTACTCTTCTAAACAATATTTTCATTTCCTGTGGTGAAGACAAATGTAAACATGATGTAATGATACTTCACTTTTGCTGTCTTGCAGAAACACTTCAGATAAAACAACAGCCACAGAAACATTATCACTTCCTCCAATCTCAGTGAGGGGACTATCAGGGTTTAACAGAGGCTATACACACAAACATCGTATATACACACAAATATCGTTTAACAGAGACTATACACACAAACCCTGCAAAATCAAATCAAATATCTGTTTCTTGCTGAAATAGAAATCAGTGATGGCAATTTGAGGCATTTTCTTAGTCCCACTGGTGATAGCACACAAAAGATTAGTAAACCTCCAGAAGCACCTTCTACCAAGAAACTTCAGAGGATTCTTTTGGATCCCCGTTAGCAACAGAAAAACATTTTTCTGGGGAAAAAAAGTGCCTGCATGAACAAGTAGTAGATAGCTTACACTTTTTAGGTGAATGGAGAGGAGGTGGGAAACAAGGTCTGGGATATTAAAAAATGAGTAAAACTCACTGAACAATTTGGCCATTTTAATTTTCAATCAAAATGTATGTGTTCTTGAAATACTACCTTTAATCAGCAAGCCAGAATTTCCCAAACTTATTTCTTAATTTGGTAGCAAACAGTTTAAATGTAGCAAAATGAAGGAAAAGGAATAGAAAAGAATTCCTTCAGCTTTGGTAACCAGGGAGACAGATATGAGACATACCAAATCTCAGAATTTTATATATCTAACTGACGGCTTTGGAGGAAGGTATGGAAAGAATATCTTCAACATAAGTTGAACAAATCTCAATCTGTATACTCAGAATTTTCATTTCGGTTTTGTAAATCTTGTATCTGTATGTGGAAAAAAGGAGAACTGATGCTATTAGCTCTCCCTAATAGCATATAAACCATTGCCTAGTTTCAACTCCTTAAAAAAGTAAAACCAGTTCATTTCTTACAATGAATGCTGGAAAAAGGGTAGTGAATGACAATTCTAAGGTGCAGTCTCTGAATAAAAAACTCATCAGATGTTCACTGTTAAGCTATACACCTGTTAGCAGTTGCCTTTCCAATCAAGCTATTTGTTTCCAGTAGAGTGGTAAATGTTACGGACAAATCTATGAGAAATCAGGTTTCATTAGTTTTGCTTCTGAGGGAGTAACCTGTTAAAACAATTCAGAGTGTAAACAGTATCTTGCCTTTCACTAGGTTGCCATATTAGCCACAAAAGACTAATAATGTGCATAGAGCAAGATGTAGGAACAGTTCCTAACTGGATTCAAAACGCTGTGCCCCACGTTATCTTAGGCTACATCTGATTGATTTCATATGCAGCACAAAATACAGGGACATAAACATTGAATGATTTGGGTTGGAAGATCATAATGGCCTGGGACATCTTCCATTAGACCAGGTTGCTCTGACCAGTCCTGACCCAACCTTACACGCTTCCAGGAATGGGGCATGCACAGCTTTTCTGGGCAACCTGTGCTAGTGCCTCACCACCTTCACCCCAAAGATTTTCTTCCCGACATCCATATATCCCTACCCTCCTTAAACTTAAAACTTATTAGTTGTCCTGTCACTACAGGCCTTGGTAGAAAGGTCCCTCCCCATCTTTCTTGTATGCCCACTTTAAGTACTGAAAGGCTGCAATAAAGTCTCCTCTGTGCCTTCTCTTCTCCAGACTGAACAGCCCCAACTCTCTCAGCCTGTCTTCATGAGAGAGGTGCTCCAGCCCTCTGATCAATTTAGTGGCCCTCCTCTAAATTGGACCTGCTCCAGCAGGTCCATGTCTTTCCTGTGCTGAGGACCCCAGAGCTGGATGTGGCACTCCAAGTGGGGTCTCGCCAGAGTGGAGTAGAGAGGCGAAATCCCCTCCTTTGACCTGCAGGCCAAGCTGGTTTTGATGCAGCCAGGACATGGTTGGCTTTCTGGGCTGCAAACGCACATTGCCGGCACATGTCCAGTTTTTCAGGATGGACGGTATCTTATTCAACACTTCCTAACTCCTCAAAAATCTACTCTGATTTGGGTTTCATGTAATTCTGGTAAGCTATGCATCCTGCTTCTGAGTAACTCCTACATTCTGTGAAGTTACACTGTAAGAATTCCCGCTTATCTTGCATGGGCACATTAATCCATTCTCTTAGGCTTGCAGTTACTGCAAGTTGCTGCCATTATGTTTGCACAATGTAATTTGATGTTTAAAATCTGAGTAAATTGCCCCAGCTGCTTCTCAGAGACAGCAATGAGGGCCCATGTATTCATTTAGATGGCTAAGCCAGACTCAGTCTGTATGACGCCTATAATATGACTCATCACCTACTCTCTCAAGAGAGGAATGACTACTGTGCTGCAAATGTAGTCAGGACCACAGAATATTTCCTCTGTTGCCTTGCAACTGTCTATACTGATTCCTCAGAGCAGAAATAGATCTTTGCATTTGGGTTCTGTTTATTGTAACTATCATTCTAACTGGCTGGACCTACTTGCATATAGTGAGCAATAAGGAAGGTAAGATGCAGTCATAAGTTCTTGTATAACATAGCCTTACCTTTCCAAACACGCTCATTTCAAAAGATCTCAGCATCTCCTACCTTTCCTACAATACAGCTCAATATACATAGGTGGAAGTTTTATTTCACAAGTAAATAGATATTGAGCTGTTATTTCTAAGAACAGAAGGAAACTTAAAATGATTTATGCAGTAAGACTGGAGGACTGATTTGGTAAACCTTTGGGTTATTATTGACACAGATGAGAAAAAAAGATACAACACATTATCAAACAGCAGTTTAAAGGCATATATGAATTTTGGTGTAGCCTAAATAGAATCTTGAAGTCCAAGAAGAGATAAAGTGCATGCAGATAAAGCAGGCCATTCAAATTTTTATAAGATGTCTTTCAAAGAGCTATATGATCACTTAATCAATTTTCTCTTCTTGAAAACTGTCTGCATCATCCATGCAATCTTCAAGATCATCGTATCTCTGCAAATGAAATAAAACCTGTATTATTTTATCAATGTTTAATAACTAGGTTATGTAAAGACTGCTTTTTCTTGTTCAACACATTACCAAACATGTCAATAACAATTTAGAAAGAATGATATCTGAAAGCTTGCTAAATGCAATTGTACTTCAAGTTGTCTTAAAATAGTTCATAAAGTGTTCCTAAATAATTCAAAGTGCTTCAGTGTAAATAAACAGAATTCTAAAATATTCTGTGCCTTATGTACGTGTTTCCAATCTTTCTAAGTTAAAGCTCGAGTTTGTTGTGTTGTTGCTTTCAAATGAAAGAGGAGTTTGCCCTCCACAGCCCAGAGATCATGCAGCTGTCAAAAAGCTTCATGTCAAAAGCTGATACAAACTCTTTGTGAGCACAGCAACGTAGCCGTGTTTGAAAGACTGGGTCAGCAGAAATGGATAAACAGTTAAGCTGAGTTGTATTATACAAGGCCAATAATTCAGAACTGATCAATTAAATCAGACATTTTATCTCAATGTACTTTTATCTCTTTCAAAAAGGATAGAGGAAATAATTTGGGCATACCTTCTGAATCCACCCACTCTCTTCCAAGTGGCTGAAAAGCCGTTCTACAGTGTCTTTGACTGGTTCATCCTCAACACCATCCAATTCGGCAACAGAGCTGCAATCCACATACAACTTGTACTTGAAGTGCTTCAAATTGTGATAAATTCTTGTACGATTTGCGCACACCAAGCCAACCTTCAAAACCTAGGCCAGAGCAAACAAATCACTCTCTCTGATAGAACTGATTAGTTTGACAATATATAGAATTGGTAAGTTAGTCTAGTATGACTCTAGTCAGTCCAGGAAATTTTTCTGAATAATGAAATAAACAGAATGATGCTACATGCATAAAATCAGTACAAAACCATGTAGTTTTCACAGCCACAGCACAACGATTTATGAGCAAGCAGGCAGCCAGCAAGTCTATGCAATGGCAGCTTATCAGTACGGTCTTCTTGCAAACACAACCATGTTTATAATTGGTGGTATCTTTCATATCTCCTGGTGGAACTTTGTTACAAAATCACTAACACTTTAGACAACCATCATATTGTGAAAGCAGAGGAAATCATTTGTTTACTTTCGCTTAATATGTAAGTACTTCCTAGGACATGAAATACCAGTTTTAACATTTTGTAGACTGATTAACTTTCAATAACAAATACGTAAGTATACAAATAGACGTATGCCTCAAAATATTTATTTAATAAATATAAGGGGGTGTGTTGAATTTCATAAAAATAAAATATGAAAAGTGAGGTTTGGTAGAATGCAGACATTAATCTGTGAGAGGTACAGCTAGGCCACAATGCTGTAGAAATCAAAGCCTCTACATCTCCCAGTTATTACCAGTCTTATTTCTAAGATTTCCATGCAGAATAGACAGAACTGTCTTATTTCACAGTCTTCTTTACAGCAGTATTTATAGGTAAACAAGTGGTAACTATGCTCGTTACTACATGGATCACAGTAAATTTGTTATAATCTATCAGCACTAAGATGAAAATACAGAGTGATACATTGGTTACAAAAATCTTTTCGCCATCCTAAATCTTCACTAAGAGTATATGAAATTGGAGATGTGGGGAGGGAAAAAGGAGTCAATTTTCACCTGCATTTAAGGACATCCTGTGTTTCACAAGAGTATGTTTTGTCCCACTTCTACAAGAACAGTAGTTCCAGTAGATACAATGGCAAATCAGAAGAGGATTCTATCCTCTCTAAGTGACCCACAGGTGCACCGATCACTACTCTAACCCAAGGAGACAAAGCCTATTAGGTAAGAAATCCATGTCTGGCTGGTTTTCGGGGGTCAGGTTTTCTACACTCAAAGCAACATAATTAATACAAACATAAAGAAATTCAGCTCCTGATACATACACGAGAAATAGATTTAATTTTTCTGAAAAAAAAAAAAACAACAAAACCAAACCTCATCAGCTTATCCTTCAAGAACAGCACTGTTTTGGACTGATGTCTTGTCACACTTTTGCAAGTAACAATCACATAAATGGCTAAAGGTCAGAGTTCTTTGCATCAGTAATGCAAGCTGCAATTGTATAATTTAACATTACACACACACATATATATATAAAAGAACCAACTGTGTTATAAATTGAAAAATGATTTTTTCTGAGCCACAACACTGATACCTTTTATTGTTGCCACTGGTAGTAATCTGAATTATCTCAAATTACAATAAGGTTAAGTTTTAATTGATGTTTACAACCTGCATTTTCAGCGAGCTTTTCCGAATGCATGACCAAATGTTTGCATCTGTGAGCAGTTCCCCAAAACACCTGACCTTAAATATCTGAATATACTTAATTTCTGAAATATATTTTTATATAAAACCAGCAGCTCAATTGATATCAGCAGACATAATATCACTAAGTCAAAATGGTTATTAACTGCACTGTTAAACATCTTGAGATAAAAAATGCCTATTACTATATTGCAATTCTCTAGTGATGATGCACACGTTGTACCTATATGCAGCTCCATTTGTACTATCCCCAAAAATGAAAAGCTAAGGCTTGTGTTTGGTGCTGCAGGTGCTTCTGATGTGCAAGACCTACCAACCAATGCTTGATTTATTCAAATTTCCAGAATTATCATTTCAAATACTGAAACAATCAAGAACTGAGCTGGGGCATTTTGTAGAGCATTTCATAACTTTCCAAGTATCCCAAGCAATGAGGTGTGGCACTTGGAACATTATGTGATGCAAAACAGGAGATACCATCCTGCATCAAACTGATGGCCTAGTTCTTTACCCTGTGACAACAGCTAGTAGGATTTTGGGACCCACTAATAATTTCCCTCCAAAAATATCTTGTGGCAATGAGTTTCATAGCTTATTTATATGCGAGGTGTAAAGTACTGCCACATTGGGGAAATGCCAAATGCAAATAGCTAAATATCATATAAATGTAACTATGCATTGTGTTTTTAAAGCAAGAATGATAGTCTAAAAATAAAGAGCTATTTCAGAATGCAGTGTTGGAAAGAATCTCAGTACTGTGCTCATTCTAATTTTTTCCTCTTGCAGTTCTCAGTCCCTCTGTCCTAATGCTTAACTTATCTACTCAAGCTGGCCCTATCAGCCAAAGATGTGTTAAATCACTTTGTATGGAATGCAGGAGCATGGCCTGACAATACACAACATGTAGTGACTAAATCCATGTCCTCTAAGCATGTTTATAAACAGAAGTAGAACATGAAAACAGAGAGAGAAAACAGTTTATAATCCAGGTGACACAAGAGCAAGGAAGTGTGGGGGATACCTCTAAATTGTTTGATTCCTCTGACCATGAAGAAATGAGAATTGGCATCTACACAGTGAACAATTACTGCAAGCCTAAGCAAAACTGGAACAGCTGTTTCTCTTCTCTTTCTATTGGCAAAGGACAATACTTCTGAGAGAAAAGGAAAGTTTTATGCAGAAAAAGGGGGTCTGTCTTTGTTCTCTCCACATCCACTTTTCTTGGGTATTTTCAAACAAATCTATAGAAGATAGTCCAACTATGTGTTTCCATTCAATCTCATCTGCCATTGCTGAACTACCTTTTCTATCAATCAATCAAGTTTGTGAAATGCCAGATTTATGAGCCTTTTTTTTCTTTTTACTTTTTCCTCCTTTCTTTTTTTCTCAACTGGCAGGACAAGTCGATCAATGCATTGTCATCAGAACTTTAAAGACAACTTGAGAACAGTACTTTTAGCAGTCTAAATTGCAGGTCACCATAAGAACACAAATGTTGCATTATAAAGACACTATAAAAAATTACTGGAAAGTGCTCAATTACTCTTTCTCCTGACTGTTTTACAGCCCCTGAGCATGCACATAGCAGACATGCCTCCAGATGCTAGTGTACGGAGGGTAAAAAAAGCTCTCATTTTCTACTCTTAAGCTAAAGAGGACAAAAATGAACTAGCAAGTTAGCTAAATATTTCAAGTTTTTTCCAAAGTGAAAAACAGTCAACACTTTATGTAGGACAACATTTGGTCAGCAGTGAGGGAATTGCTACTGTTATTTCCAACTGTTAAGTTGGAAGCTGAGAAAAGATAAAATTCTTGTGCCGGTTCCCTTATTATTTCTGGTTAGGTAAAGCACACACTTCCCATGAAAACCTGAAATTTTTTAAATTAGTGATCTACATTTAGAGGCTTGTATGTAAGGAATAATGACTGTACAACAGACTGCAGTATCAGTGCTTGGAGGACTCACTGTTTTCCTGCAATAAACAAGTGGCAAAACCTTGCTGGAAAAGCCTTGCTCTCTTGACTAGCATGCACGTACATACTTTTCCTAACAGAGTATCAGCAACTGCTGTTCAGAAAGGTCTGTAATCTAAGAAAAACTGGCACAGATATTCCTAGCTCCTGCATTACATGCAGAGCCCAAGATGATGACACGGTAATCACACTGACCCCCCTCAAATCTCTAAGTTAGAAAATCTGAAAAAATCCAAACCATATAGACTTCCACTTCAGTACGATGTACTTCCAGTCTGACAAGGGCTTCACTTCATTTTTGCAAAAGAAATCCCATTATACCTCATTATCAAATATATTGAATAAAAGACTTGTTCTGAAACTTTTTTCTTTTCAGCAAATACAGTGAGGAACTTCATCTGTATTCAAAAATTCTTTTACACTCACAAAGAAAACAAAAATACCATCTGTGCTTCCTGAAAGGGAAGAAAGGCAAAACTTGGATATCAGCTTGGTAAACTATAGTAATATTTTACTCTCGACAAATTGTGTACTTTGAGTTTCTCATAAGAGGTCATGAATTACATTACCTAAGGAGAGCATAACAATCATAACGTGTAGCTGTAAATTTGAAGGGATGATGTCTAAATATTAGAAACACCCAAGTTTTTAATAGTCAAGGTCTTCAAAAGGCTCAGCTGTGAAATAAAATTATATTATGTTATTATTAAATTACTTTAGGTGACTCCTGAAGTTATCTAAATTGACTGCCTAATGCAACATCATGTAACAACAGGAAAGATGTCTTTCACTCCAAAAATATAATTTAATCTAAAATGTTATAGTAGAGACAACTGAGTGAGAAAAAAATGCAAGTAGTTCTGATAATGCAGTAAGTCTTCTCAAAATGAGATCAGCAACTTCAAGCGTCAATGCAACTGAGATGCCAAGATACTTTGTCCTGAGTGAAAAGGTATGTGGGAAATAGCAGGTGAGCAAAAAAATCTGAAGAATGAAGCAGTAAATTCTGACTAGGTCACACTTGGACTATTAGGATGATCAGGGCACTATTTCACTCAGTGTTTGGACCTAGAGCAAACAAGAATTGTTGGAGTACACGTGGACACTCCAAATGCTAGAGGAATAGTAGGCACAGAATTAACAATTCTGACCCAATGTAGAACAAACCTTACTTGTCACAAAATAGAAAACACAATCATTCAAGGGAGATGCTTGTCCATCAAAAAGAAAGTTACTTTTACAATATTTCTGAAAGCTAATCAATGCAAGATCCCTGCCGGGAAAGTCTTAAGGGCATTATAGGCACACACAAAGGTAAAGAGCTTTCAAGTGATCTACCTTCAATGAAAAGGCATTCTGATTTTTAGAATATATGAAAATATGAGGAAAATGTAATTCTTGATTTCAAGTCTCAGACTCCTGGCATACAGACATAGGATCTCATCAAGATTTAAAAAAAAAAAAAAAAAAAATCATAGTATTTTTCTGGTACTTGGTGAAACCCAGGAATGCCAGGCACGTGCAGAGCATCAGTCATGTAATTTCTTTACCACTGTTTTCCCTTCTTTTAAGATACACATCTGCTTTAGGATTTTCAATCTTCTATTAATTGTTACTGACAAAACAAAAAGCTATTTTAGAAATAACTGAGTACTCATATTAGTACTTTGGTTAGTATGTAAATCTTCACGTGTGCTGTCAGCCTCCTTGATACAGAGTTTCATACTACTTCCTCAAGTACCACAAAAGACAAGCATGCTGAGTAGGTTGCCATGTACCTAGAGTTTCCTTCTTGCCCTGGATGGGACTCTGACTGCAGAGATTTGAAGCAGAGAAAAGAATAGAGGCAAATGTCAATTCTGACTTAAGGGAAAGAGTTATCAACAACCCTGTCATATGTCTTAGAGCTCTTTATCCTTTATCATGAAGCCCAGCTCGTGGCTGGGTACACTTATTAGCATTTACATCTGCTGCATCCAGTACTAATATTAAGTGGTAAAAGTGGGGAGGAAATATTGCACGGATCATTGTGACACAGGCAAAAACAAATACCACAGAAAAAGATGTAATTTATTTTCTTGATAAAAGTCGGATTTATTTGACAATACTTTTCATTACCTCTTTCCCAACATACAAGAAAGAGGGAAGGGGGGACAGACAGAGGGGAATGCCTCCATTCATCTTGTCAAGGTTTGTAGGAACTTCCTTCATAATTCCTAGCTAAATCCAAGACTATACTTCAAACTATAAAATGGTCCTCATATTTAAAAAATTAATAGGGTTTAAACATGGAAATACAATAGCCTAACACTTGCCTCTAGCATTATAGACAGATGTGTTGATAGGTAAGTTTCTGTAATACTACACAAAGCTTAAAAATAGAGTGCTTGTTTGAAGTTACCTGCTTGTCATTTGACATGAAGTCATCCACTTCCAAAGTTTTACTATTATAAAGCTGTCCAGAGAGCAACACTTTAAACTTACAATACCGCTTCAATTCACAGGCCTGACAATACATAGTTTTTGGATTTTTCAAGATTATGCGAACATCTGGGTAACAATCCACACGCTCCTGAAAAATAGATTTCAAATAACATTAAAGAATCTCTGTAAAATGAATGATGCCTCAAATAGAGTGCTGAGTTCTCTGTACTCACAAAAAATTAGTCCAAGAAAAATGAAAGAGATTCAAATCTGCAATCTTTCATCATTCAGTTGTGAACACAGACCTTCTCCATCATCTTCCAACACTTCACTCAGTTCACTCTAGTTCATTAATTCTTTCTTTTGGCTTCAGACCTAGAAAATGGCTTCTACATCCTGGTAGAATTTTTCTCATACCTTTTTTTTTTTTAGGGGGTAGGGGTGCAACTACATCAGTTGTTCTCCTTCAAATAAATACACTGTCTCTCTGCACTGGCCAGACCCCATTATTACAGTGATTATTAGATCACCACACCTATCACACTAATACTATTCTAGTAGTATGCATATGATGACTCTGTTCCTGTATACTGACTTCATTTTTTGTAGTAGTAGTAGAAGATTCATGAGCACACTAGTTTACCTTTTTGTGGGAGGAGGAAGAAATTTTGTTATAACATTTAGAAAGTCATAGAAAAATGCTCAAAAAGTCATCTGCTGAAGTTAGCAGGAGAAGCATTCAGATATCTGAGAAGAGATTCCATTCTGCTACCCGAATGTTTATCTGGTTATAAACACATAAAATATTTCTGATATTTATAAGCATTGAAACAAATTATGTAAGTTAAAGAACAATGAGTTTCTATTAAAAAGGATATATAACTACACCAATTGTTGTACCTTTACAGAGAATTACAGTGTTAAAAAAAAAAAGTCAGTAATGATATGATTTGGAAGCCACTTCACTGTTTAAGTAGAATCTACACACCTTGTATCGATCCTTCCAGCGACTTCTAGCGATTAAGTTCTCAAGCCGAGGCTGAATGAAGCGGTCATCCAAATAATGAAGTGAGAGCAACATATCTTGTGCATACTTCTTTTGTCTTGTTCCATCTGCTCAGTGAGAATCATTACTAATTTGCTGACCACCCTTTCTTACACAAGTTTCTTGAGATAAAAATTTGCAAGGACACAATACTTCTGCATACTAAAAACTATGAATGATTTTAATAAATTATTACTCAATATATTTGCTACTGTTACCCATAAAAGTGATCCATGCATCTTTGATAAAGGAATATATTTAATTATTTTAAAAGTGGTACATGAATAAACTCTACAATCAAAGTTAAAGTGAAAAGTTGTCATCCCAAATAAAGATCCATTGACTCAATCACATTTAAAAGAACGGAAAAGGAGGAAGGAGGGGAGAAATGTCTTGCTTTTTGTCCAATCTATTTAAGTTGTTCTTAATGCATAAGGGGGGTGGTTGCAATCCATGAAAACAAACTGCTCTGAGTTACTTCACAGCACGAATTTTGACGACTCACTTTGTCACTTATAAAGAGCACAGAGAAACTGACCTTTACACTCCACGAGCACAGTCAGATGCCTTGAGTTAGGCAGCATAAGTACTTCCAAATACTTACTCAAGCAAAATAAATAAACAAGCATGAGGATGAGCAAAACTACAACTGTTCCACTACTGTCTCCCAAATACATGCTGGACCCCATGAATTAAATAGGACTTTCATAGGTGCAGGCCAATGCATACTGTTCTGGAACTTCAGCATGTACAGATATGCAACTTAACACAGCTACCTTTTCATGTCTTCTAGCAATCATCATGGCTAGGCTTCACAAACGAAGATTTGGGAAGGGCTTTACCCACATTTGTTACAAGCATGCTGGTGGCTAAAAAGGCCAATACGAGACAGGCACGTCCGGTTGCACTTCTAGCAATACTGTTATCAAAAAAAACCCCACCAGAACTGAGAAGGACCACTGTCTGTCTAGCTTGCTATATAAAACCATTAATTGTCATAGATTTCATAATTGCAATTAACTGTTTTTCCCTATTCACTTTACACACACGCATTTACAGCATAAGCATGAAGAGGATGCTAGACCGTAAAATAACCCCTCGTAATAAAAAGCAAGTCTGAACTCTAATACTATAGTAGCTACTCTTGATTCAAGCTAATGAAGAGATTCACTTTCATTAACTCAGAAAAATCCATCTACATTACAAAAATACTTTTTTGTTATGTTCATACTAGTCAATGTTCATGTACAACCTCCAGCTCCCCCACAGAGCTCACCTACTTCCAGCACCTTGGCAGTAAGTTGCTACATTTTATAGAGTAGATACCATTTGAAATAGACGGAAACTATTACAACATTAATCTGGAAAAGTTTACTTATTACTTTTCATAAGCTTGTTTTCACTTGGTGAAACAAACCAAACCAACCACCTGAAAGAACTAGCAGTGGTAGATGAAAGACATTTTTAACTCCAAGAATATACAGCCTTTATTCTGAGGTCTGTGGTATACTTCAGTTTCTCTGTTTCCTCTTAGTTCTGATAACACCAAAACTTCCTCTCTTTGGCACTTTACTGAGTCTTCCACAATCTGACTCAGACAGTTCTCTCCTTAATCCCATCTTTACAGTGCTTTCGAAACTACATATAAGGTTGTCATTCAGCCCCACTAGGCCAAATGCCAAAAAGCACTTCCCCAGAAAGAACAAGACAAGAAGTACTGACTGCTGCTGAACTTTATTTATCTGAAAGCACGAATGTTAAAAAAAAAAGAAAGGAAAAAAATCAGATATGGAGTCATCGCCATAGCTAAAATTATTTATTACCAAATTCCTCAGAAAAAAAGCTATGGAGCACAAAAAATTTTGACAAATCAGCTGACTTTGCACTGTTTTCATTGTTTTGAAACTAATTTTGCTTTCATGCTGGAAAGGTTACTGCTCAGTAACACAGAAACACTTCCTTTCATCTCAAAAAGGCATTTTAAGCCTTCTAGGCTTAAAAGAATTAAGTCTACACGTTTTTCCAAGATTAGTCTATCCTCCCCTCTCCTGCCAAAGTTACAGAGCAGGGAAACCACATGCAGATTTCAGGACTCAGCTCTATACTCTAATCAGGAGAAACACTCCTCCCTAGAATAAATGGCTCTGTATAACTTTGAATGCACTATAATGTTATTTAGTGTGATTTACTTACCATATAATGAGCTCAGAAAAGTGTCATCAATTGCATTTATGAGGAAAGCCTTTACTATTCTTTTGAAGTGTACATAATGATCACAGCGAGGTACTGGGAAGAAAGCAGTATCATCAGAATTTACCCAAAAAAGAGAAAAAAAAAAACAGAAAAAAAAGCGCAATATTAGAAGTCCTGTAAGAAGAATTCTTTTTTTCATTATTGTGAATTTAGAATTTTAAACTTATTTAAATATGGATTTAGAACTAATTGCAAGGTACAACATCCACACCCTTAAGATTCTGCCTTTAAAGTGTATTTCTCATCCCACTGATCCTACACAATTTTAGCATCCTCAAGTCACATATGCTTTCAGCAAGAGCCCACAGAAAGAGCTACGAACACTAAAAGAAGTGAATAATTTGTTCTATGAATAGCAAGAAATAATGCAAAACAGAGAAGACCAGGCTTATGTTGCGGTTTTTTGGTTATTTTGAGGGGTTTTGTTGTTGTTGTTTTGGTTTTGTTTATTTTTTCTATCTTTCTTTCAAATACACACAGTTCTGCTAAGGTCTTCATTGGGGAAGAAATACCACAAATGCTTGTGATCACATTCACTAGCATGGACTGCTGAATCAGTACACATCTCTTTCTTAACAACAAAATATGAAAGAAAATAACTCATATAAAGGTCTGTTTCAAATGTCTCTGCTCCATCCAGAAACCGGTTCTCATAAAAGAACAACTTAAAGAGTTTTCTTGCTCTATGCAGTTTGGCCAGTCTTGACCAATGAAGTCAGAAACCCCTCTAGACCTCTTCTCCCAAGTCTCACCACCACAGAATAAAAATACATTAAAAAAAAAAAAAATCCCAAGCCCCAAACCCTCAAACTCCTGGTAAGAACAGAATTTGGACAAAATTAACATAGCTGCTCTTGGCGTTTATCACAAGACCACAGGATAGAGTTTGATGTTTTCAGGTCTCCACAGGAATGACTGTGGCATCGGCAGCCTACTTCATCCTAAATCAGACCAACTTAAAAAATTCTGTGCAATAAAGTTTCCCTTCCTTCCCCTGAAATTATATTCTCTCTTTAATTAAGATACTGAAAGACTGCAAAAGTTTACTGTGGAAATCAGACTGCTTCCACAGTAAATTGAAGCCTTTAGGAATCTGCTTTCAAAATATCATATCCTATTACTTAGCATTTGTATTTAGCCCATTAATTTTTATAACAGTACTACAAGCAAGTTATACATACAGAATTACCACTAATTTCGATCTTACACTGTGGGATGTAGTATGACAGCAACTCGCTATTTGATGTATTTAGTTGCTTTTGCTGTGGCTGATTTTCACTCTTTACGCGCTCTGTGTTGTTGTCATCATCATCATCATCATCATCTTCATCTTCCTCTACTATAAAATCTTCCATGCTGCCACTGTCAGTTTCACTACCTTCTGTTGGTGTGAGGGGCAAGTGACAAAGCGGTTCCTCTTCTATTTCTGCTTCACTATTAGAATCCTAATTAAATTTTAAAAGGTACTTCAAACAACAAGAATTTTCAGTATTTGCACTGACAAAATACTACGTATACTAGCTTTTTGACCATCTCATTACACTATTTGTTCACAATTTGTAACAATTAAGTAGGCACACATTTCCAAAAAATCATTCTGTACCAGATGACAATTACTTTCAGATTTAAATTAGCCATCTTCATGTCTATCTGTAGGAATTAACCTGAGATCTCCAAGTTACTTTAGCAGGTATTCTGCTTCCTGATAAAAAGCATCTGATAGCTTTTCAGCAGTCAATATTGTTATCTAGTTAATGTGACTATTAAAATGTGACAGAACTACTGATTTGTCATGCATTCAAAACCAAAAAATGCCACTGATTTATATCTATTAGTCTTCGCCTTTCCTCACATTAAATATTTTCTCCAATTAAATTTCAAAGATAAAACCCAGACCTCCCAATTTGCACTGCTGCAAGATCTCCGAGCTGCACTTTTTCTTGCAAGTTCTTTCAGTTTTGCAAACACTTTCTGTTTCCTACTAGTAGTAACATTCTCTGTAGGGCATGTTTTATCAGGTTGCTGTTCTTCGGAACTGTCATCCTCATCCATTATACAGCGGCGCTTAGCAAAAACTTTTCTAACCAGTATGTCACTGTCCTGACTTTCATCACTGTCATACAAGACAGAGGTGTTCGACCTCTTACGCTTCCCAGGCACAATGCACTCATCCTCCTCATCATCTGTTCCTTCTGCATTGTGGCCTTTTTCTTCCCGATCTGAAAGACTGCTCTTAATGAAAGTTTCATCGTTTTCATCTATTTCACTTTCTGATGTGGTAGGCTCCTCCTCCTCAGAGGTAGCTGAGGATTCGTCACTGCTGTCAAGTAGTATGAGTTCCCTTTTAGTACGCCTCCAATCGACCCGGGATTTGGAAGACGACAGCTCTGTTCCTGCTGCCTTATTTCTTGTTTCGTATCTTCTGACAGGTGCTTTTATCTCCATTGGGAGGCTGTGGCAACACACCAAAATACAAACCGGTAAGACAAAGCACTCATTACATTATGCCATTAAAAAAAAAAAAGTACATAAGCATACATATTTTGTTACATACATTTATGACTTGACAGTACCATTAAGAGACACGCGTGGAAACCAGGATCAAACAAAAATAAACCTGCACAGTAACTTCTGAAGGCGATACACCTTACTGAAAACATGCAGAAGAGCAGAAGCGCCCGCACCCAGCGGCGTTTCTGGATAAACTGAAGAACTCAGGTATGAAGCGCAGCTACCTGTCCCACCGTCCTCTCCCAACCCTGGAAGCCTCCAGCTCCGTTCTAGACCTGCTCTGACGGGACCGCTCACTCGGGACCAGCGCCGTCAGGGCCCACTGCGAAGCGGCCCGTGCCTACAGCTGCTGCCCCTTATCCCTGCCAGCCCCGCGGAAAGGCCTGAGGGGACCCGCGCCGAGCTGTGCCGGCCCCGCTCCACAACTCGGGACAGCCCGGGACAGCCCGGGACAGGACGGGACAGGACGGGCCGAACGCGAACGCACCCTTAGCTCGCGCGCTGCCGTTACCATGTCCCCGTGACCGCTTCCCGCCGCCCGGCCCCTCTCGGCTGCTGAGCGGAGGCTCCGCCCCCCTCCCACCGCCCCGGGCACCGCGATTGGCCACCGCCCCCTGTCACTCAGCCTGCCGCTGTGTTTACGGAAGTGCTGTCAGGCCGTGGCGGGGGTTGGTGCGCAGTGGTTGGGGAGGTAGAGGTGGCGTGTTCGAGTCTCGCCTCGGCAGGTCTCAAGCAGCAATGGCGTGGGGTGGTTTAGTTGTTTTTTTCCGGCCTAGATACATTCCTGAGGAAAATCTGTGTGGTCTTGTGAGGTACGGCACCTCCCCAGAGGGGCTGACAGGGATTACCGCTGGTCTGGTCTGAGGTGCACCCCGCCACAGCAGGTCCCTCGGCGCTGCCGGCGCTCCGCTTCTCTGCAGCCCAGGGAACAAACTCGGTGGATTAATGAGGAGCGGCTGAAGGAGTTGGGGATGTTTAGCCTGGAGAAAAGGGGGCTCATGGGGGAACCTTATCGCTCTCCACAACTACCTGAAAAGAGCTTATAGCTGGGGAGGGGGGGGGGGGGGGGGGGGCGTCGGTCTCTTCTCCGAGACAACAAGTGACAGGACGAGAGGAAATGGCCTGAAGTTGTGCTAGGGGAGGTTTAGGTTGGATCCTAGGAAGTATTTCTTCATTGCGGGGATTGTCAAGCATTAGAACAGTCTGCCCAGGGAAGTGATTGAATCACCATCCCTAGAAGTGTTCAAAAAAGCCGTGTGGATATGGTACTTGAGGGCATGGTTTAATGCTGAATATGGTGGTGGTACTGGGCTGATGGTTGGGCTTGATGATCTGAAAGGTCTTCTCCAAACTTAATGATGTCTGTTGATGCTGGATTCTGTTCAGAGCTAATATGCTTACAAATACATTTTAATAACAAGATTCATGTCTTAAATTTTCTCTGCTTTGCTTGGTCTGTGGTAGAAAACTACTACCACCTTGAAACTCATTCTGCTGACATTTTTTGTACATTTTTAGCAAGATCTTGAAATCGTTTCCATGTATTTCTTAAAAAATAGCTAGCAGCAAAACTACAATGAGAGGAAACCCTCTCATTTCTCATCTTATTTGCACAGCACTGCTATGACATTGACATGGCAAAGAGGTGTAGACAGGCATTTATATACGCGGTGGGTTGAATTCCCAACAAAATGTTTATATTGCAAGGATTATAATGATTATAATTCAAGGATTATATTGCATTAAGGGATTTATAGTCCTGGGCTGACATTTGTTTTAATTGCTTTAAATTTAAAGTCAGTACATGAATTTTCAAATAAATAAACGGATCAGAGTTTTCCCATGATTTAATATTTCCTCCAAAGTGTGGTGGAAGTTAACATTTCAGGGTACTGCTCTTCATCGCGCGTCTTGCTTCCAACGTCGCCACCTTGTGACAAAAAGGGTGAAGGAAACCTAGTAGTTTTACTCATGTAGTACACGAGACGGAAATAAGGTAGCTACAAGAAAAATATTGTATGTAACTGAAGAAAATATACAGTAAATAAATTTTTTTTACTTGAATGACATGAAGAGTTTTAGTTATGAATACTGCCTTCTGAAGGACAGCAAAGAAGTTTTTATTATTCACAGTGCTGAAAATCTTATATCCTGATTTTGTGGATGATTTTTCACGGGAGTCTACAGCGTGAGGTCATGTGTGTCCTTAGATTTCAGCAGCAGACTTCCAGTCAAGAGACACGAGTTTTCCAAACAGACCAGTTTTCCTCAAAGCTCCTCTGTAAATTTCTTAATATGTTCGCTACACATTAAGGAAACTCATTTGTTACATAAAAAATAAACTCTGTTGATTTTCATGTGTACCAAAGCCTTTTTGTGGAGCTTGTGCAATCACTATGCCATGTGATGGTGATAACATCTTGCCAGTACTGAGTTTTCTATTTTACTAGGGTATCCCAGTCTCCTATGATTTTAGATAACGGAGAAATTAATATGTTGGAAACTTAATATTTTAAGTAGCAGCTCCCACTAGCCCCTTCTGTTCCTGGCTGCTTTAGCTGCTGAATATTTGCTATGCTGCTTTACAACTCGTCTGTTAGTTGTCTGGCTGTTGCTATGTTCACACTGCAGTTTCTCTGAAGCTTGAGCTCTTCTGGGGTTCAATGATGTACAGGATTATATGAACATTCCTTCCATAAAACAGACCCTTCCTGCTTGGGGTATTCTTCTTTCCCTAAGGTAAGCAATGGGAAGCTCAGAGCCCACAGTTCCCAGGGACTGTTTCCTGCAGCAGTGCAGCATTTGCAAACACTCTATGACTCCCAGGGATATTGAGCACTAGGCTGGCTCATGCCCAAATAGTAGTGCTGAATTTACCCCAGCTGGAAAAAAGAAAAAAAACTAAAACAAACAAAACAATGTAAAAAGCTCTTTCTAATTTTTAAACTTAAGAGGAGGTCTAGGCCTGTCTGGAACTGGCACAGCCATGAAGGTGGCTCTCGCTCTGACAGATTGCAACAACGCAACAGCTCGTTAGAGCAGAAATGGCAAGTCACCTCTGAGTTTGCCAGTAAGTGATTTAGCCAACAGAAGCCATGACAATGAGCTTTAATGCTTTCAAAATAAATTTTCAGCATTGCAGTTCCTTAGAAGGGACTTTTTACTGGTCACCAGCTTACGTCACCAGGGACTCCCCATCCCTACACCAGACACACTGCTCAGTCCATTTATGTCATGCATTAAGTAGAGACATAAATTAACCACACAGTAACAGTTTTATCACCAGAAAGAGTTGCTAGGACTCATAGGGAGGCCCCCAAGTAAGATTATGCCTAAAGTGTAGAAACTGCATACAGGTTATCTTCTTTTAATTTTGTTCTTTTTCTTATTTTTTATTCTGTCTTTGTTGAAGACAACCTTCTATATGGTATATGAAGAGAATATTACAAGGGACTTGTTATCTTGTATTTGTCTGCTTCCTATTTCTCGTCAATGGAAGACTATTTCCCTAATTTTATGGAGAATCCCAGCAAATGATAAGCCTGGCCAGAAGCCCTGGGAGCTGCTGGCTGACTTTGACATGATTCATGTAATTTTTTAATTTTTTTTTTTTGCTATTGCTCTGTAGTCAGTAGCAACAGAGAAATTGACCTTAATAGTTATAATTTCTTAACAGAAAGTATTTTAATATTCTATTTCAATGCCTATTTTAAAGAATGTACATCTCCATTTAGGAGAAAAATGTTTCAAGAAAATTAAAAAGTTTTCTAGAGCATAGAGTAATTCTAAATATTCTAGTAATTTAGAGTATTCAAATAGTAATTCTAGTATTACTATTAGAATAATAATTCTAAATACCTTCCCTCCTCACTCTTTTTTGCTAATAGTGTTTAACAAATGTTAATATGTGTTCAACATAGAGTGTTTGTTAAAACTTTTCTCAGAGACTGGAATTCATTTCTGCACAGAAGCCTTTTTAAGGAATTAAATGGGGTTTGTGAGATCCTTAATCCTGATTCTGGCTCTTTGTGTAGTGTTGAATTTCATAGAAAGAGTGAGTTGCAGACAAAAGAGACCAACGGAGTTAACATTTAATCTCTTTTTGAAACACTGAGAGCTTTCTGGTCTCGAGAGATTCTGAAGTGGTGTTCCATATACAAAAGTTTTCTTTGTGTGTCTTGTAGGCTGGATCACGACTGTAGATGACTTGCATGTTTATTTTGTCATCAGTACCTTTGTGAGTTCTTGTCATCCCTACTATTTGAAAGTCCTAGTAATTGATAAACTATGTAGTTTACCTTGCCACCTGTGTGTGAGATTAAAATCTTTTATCTTCACTACCTGGAGTATATACAGTCTAATAGTAGGACAGTACAAGGCTGAATGTAGTCAAGGTTCATTATCACTGTTTGAACATCACCTGTATTTTGATCCAGTTCCGCTCCAGTAAAACTCAGTTTATTCTATTTCTACTGCCATAAGATATTAAAAACACCTTGGTCTTTCAAAGTCACAGACTATGAATTGCATTTGTGTTGAAGTAAGGGACTGAGGAGTAAATAGCATTTGATTTTTATCTGGTGCTGGTATAAGGCTGAGACATTCCTACACAATCCTGGAAAGGATGTCGAGGTTTAGGTATCACTGGACATAACTTGGTGATATTGATGTGCTAAGTTTTGAGCAAGTGCAGTGCAAGGCATACTTGCTAGCATCCACCAGAACTGTGTAATGAAGGTCAGGATTTTTGTACATTGAGGGGACTTGAGGGGAGTGGCATTTTATCCTACTTTCAGAGTTTTTCACCTTAATTTTGATATTTCTTGAAGAACTTATTTTTATCTTTCAGGGTGGTTTCTTTTCTCTTTGTCACAAACCGCATAAAATCCCTTGGCAGCAGTTCTCTAGCTGGACAATCTTTTGCCAGGAGGAATGTGATGAGTCATGATGTGTGATCAGAATAGCTGTGCTGTTAAAATTGCCAAGAGTAGATGGAGTTGCACCCATAAAACTGTGCTTAGATACTCTAATATATTTGATCTGGGACAGCAGAAACAAGGGATGCTTAGAATGAAGTGTAGTGTCAAAAGTGTTTATCTGCTTGTTAGTGCATCTGCACTAACTTCTTACCATGACAACATACTGGAGTCTCTATACCTGCAAAGCCTTTCAGCTTTAACTTAGTCTTCGTTTTTGGCCTGGCTTGATTAACAGCTATTAAAAGCCTTCTTTTGTGTGTTTCCTTGCATTATATATATAAGTAATTATTTAAACTATAATGAAGAGACCACCTGACTGGTTAACCCAACCTGCATGTATTACAAAAAGAATACCAAAGTATATGCAAATAAACTGACATCCCTACAAGTAATTTCTTATTGTGCCATTTATTTCTTATTTAATTGAGGGAATGAAATAGAGGTAACCCTATTTTGAGGAGGTGCAATTTATGTATTCTATCTGTAAAGGTTAGAAACCTATTAAATTAATTTGCATAATAGCAAAATCGGAATAAAGGATTGTTTCATCTCAGGGCTAATGGTTCTTCTACAAAATTTACTATTTGAATAAAGCACCCTTCATCTGAAGGTATTGTTTGTATTCAGATCCTTGGCAAAAAGAAGAGAGAGAGATACCAGGACAGTCACAGAAAGATTATGAGTTTTGAGTCTTAACCTGCTGCTGATGGAACCAACAACAGAAGTTCAACTGACTTCAACCACAGGGACTCAGACCCTGAAAGACCAGCACAGGAAAAGAGATGCGTGAAGAGATACATAAGAGAAAAAGAGAAAGCATGTTTGCCTGGGTCTTCTTTGAAATAGATATATAATATAATTTAAAATGTAACTTTTATTTTAGATTTACACATTTGGACTATATGAAAAAACTAGATCACGTGGAGAGTAATTGTTAAAATAATTAAAATAGAAGATGGATTTTCACTTTAAATATTTATCTCTGAAATTCTTTTTTTTTCCTAAGTACTGTGAAATTTGCTCATCTGCTCTGGTTCAATAGTCTCCCAGCCTCCCCTTATATTCTTTTGTATCTGCTTGCCTCTCACTTGAGAACTGGCCTTTTGTACAGCAATACTAACTTTAGAGGGCTTATTTTTCCATCTTTAAAATCTGGGAATCTTTCAGCATAATTGCAGATATATGTAAAAAAGAACAGTATTAACAAAATGTAATGTGTATCAAAAGTACCCAAAAGCAAACTGTAGACAAGACAGACACAAATGCTGGTACCCAGTAAGTAATCAAATATTATGTTCTTAAGCACAAGTTCTTTGTAAGTACAATAACATTGTTTTCTTAAAATATGCTCACTCTATGTCCTTAGTATAGGTATGGTCTTTTCAGAGACCAGATGGTGCAGTGGGGTTTTCCCTCAGCTTAACTCTGTATTTAAAAGTTCCCACCCCCTTTACTATATGCTTATTCCTTCCCTCCAGAAATAGCCTTTGAGTTCACAATAAGCCCAGCTACATGGTTTTGAGGTTGGGATGTGGTCTCTGGTAAGCCAAAGGAAAAGCCAAATGAAAGAGTGTTACAAAAACCTCCTGTCTTGAAATTCTGCCTTGAAATTATCAAAACCACAGACCAGTTGGTAGAGGCCAGTACAGGATCTCAGCTGCTGAGGTAATCCACTTCCTTTGAGATTACAGAGATCAGAAATATTCAAACCTCTACCTCCTTTCCTCACACTTCCAAACAGTACTAGTGCAGAATGGCAGTGTTTTCAGCAAGGTGAAATAGGCCTGGAAAAAAAAAAAAAAGGCTATTTACTAAGTAAGTGGTCACAGGCTGAATTGCCCCTGAACACTGTGAATGATGAAATAATTTGGCCATGTGAAAAGCCTCGAAGACCTGTGCCCTTAGAGGGCTGGGCTAGATTTTTATCTTAGATTTCTTAGGCTATGTAGTTTGTCAGTTCCTTTCCCATGACTTTTCTATTTCTGATGTTATCTAACTAAGCATATGTGACATACTTTCCCATTCAGATCTAGGGGTATGCAGTTCATTAACTGGTGTCTTGTATTTTAGCTACACAACATGCTTAGGAATTGTCACAGCTACTTTTTAAGCACATGGGGATATTGTGGAAGGGAAAGAAAGTTCTCAGTGGAGAGTGTTGGTAAAGTTGCTTTTATTAGATATGGATGTTTGCCGGTAGCTTAACTTTAAAACCTGTGCTGACTGTAATTTTCATTTGTTAAAAGGCTTTTGCACTCCCCCCCCCTTTTTGTTTTTTTGTGTAATGTGGCTTATTAAAAAAACCAAACAAATCCGATTACTACTTTTTATAAATTCCCATAACATATTTAAATGACTTCTTTCTGTCTGAAGAGAAATCTCTCTTTCTGTCCTACAACTTACATACCAATTGTGAGGAAAACTGGTCACAATGAAAAATTTCCTTGAGATTTCTATGATTGCTTATATGAAACACTTAGGAATTTCTTACATTTGAATGTAATGATATCATGCAATGATATGGATTTTTGTCTTCACGTAAGAGACCTCCTTCAATAGTAATGCATAACGTATTTTGAGATGACGCTTTTCTTAGAGTATTCATTTTTTTGGCTCCATTAAACTTAAGTACCTCACACCTGAAGTTGGTAAAACGGAGGTTAAATTACATGTTAAATTCCAAGCATCACATTTACAAAGTACTTAATATTGTTTGGCAACAGAAGAGCGCAGAGCAGAACATTAGAATGTAATTGCAGGATTGCTGGGTCTTTGCTTTGCCCATGTACTTGTATAACTCAAGCCACAGTGACTTGATGTTAACTGCTCTCAGGGGAGGCATGAAAGGGGTATTTCAGTTTCATCTCACTGTTGCTGTTCTGAGTAGTCATTACCTGTATTAGAGAAGCACCTACCAGTTCACATATAGAGCTGCACTGTTGATTATTTTGAAAAGATGGTCTCTGTCCCTTAGAATGTATGATTTAAGGATGAAGTAAGAGACAGAGGGTGGATAACAGGAAACTAAAAGGAACAGAGGGACACAGCCAGTTATTTATGATTGCAATGACAAGCAGAGGTCACAAAACCACAGTTTTGTAAACACCATGAATCAAATCTCAGAGAACTTTGGAATTTGATTGTTGTTTTGGCTGAAAACATTTCTGTAGCCTTCAGTTAATAAATCATTTTCGTCTCCCTCTGACAGTGCTAGGCAAGTAAGAAACATGGACAGTTATCTCAGCACTTTAGCTGGGGAGCTAAAGAAAGTAAAAGTTGAGAGAAGCTCCTAAAATCTTAATATAGACAGGAGTCAACTACTCTGTTCATAAAGAAAATTTCAGGCAAAACAAGCTTGCTTCACCTATGCATTGAGGCAAACTCAGGGTGACCACTTACTCGACTTGAACGTGATTAAATGATTAGCGCTGATAATGTTTCCTGCAGCTGGAGAGATTTATGCTCTAAACTGGCTATAGTTTCTGCCCTGCTTTAGGCCCCTAGGATATTTTGCTTAGTCAAAACTGACAGCACTGTTGTAGTCAAAGCTATATTTAAGCAAACGGCAACATTCTGCAGAGCACCCTCCTTTAGATCTGCAGTGGATTCTGCACCTGAATATTGTGCCAAAATTCATTTAGGTGGTGGTGTTTGTTGGTGGGACTGGCATCTGCTTTTGTTCCTGCTTCTTACAGTTGAGTAGGCCATGAAGGAAACTTTCTGATGGGTAGGTTCATGAGTTCTTCATGTGACCCCACATCTCCCCCATCCCTGATACTGTATAACCCCAGAGCTAGTGACTTCCAAGCCCATTACACTTTTCTTCTTCCCATCTCTCAGCAAATACTTTGTGGCATTTCAGGTATTATGGTGCCAAGTTTGGGAGCAAATCTAACAGACATATCTGGTATCTAGGTAATAGCAACAGAGGTGGTCATGAGCCCGTTCAGATATGATGAGACAACTATTTTCTCTCTGTGCTTCATAACAGAATAGCTCACATTGCAAATACTTCCACCTCAAAAGAAAATCCATGAAGTAATTATGTAGGAAGAATAACCATTTTCTATGTAGGAAGAATAACAGTTTTCTATTTCTAAGGAGGCAAAGGGAATTAAGCATTTTGCAAATGTTGTTCCTTATGAACACCTACATGATGTCTTTCTTAACATGCTATTAGTTCCAGAAATGTGAATCCCTGGAGTCCATTTTGAACAGCTCAACAGTTTTTCAAAAAACTCTACATTCACTATTTTTTTCTGAAAAATGAGGGGTTAAGGTCATTAGGCATTAAACCTAATTTTAGGGACTTGATTTCCTGCTGAAATCCTTGCGGATCTGGCCCCAAGTTCTACATAGGTACTTTACTGTCATTAATATCAGTAAAAGTTATACATTTTAATGCTTCTCAGATTTGCTTCCTATTGGTCTTTCTACACACTTTGAGGTGAAAAGAAGCTTCTCATCCAGTGTGAGAGCAAATGGAACTGAATCACAGAAATTGTGGCACAGTAACCCTCCAGACTCAGGAAGTAGTAATCTGGGGAGGCTGTGCACAGTGAGGAGATCAGGGGAGCAGAAGGATCGTGGTAACCAATGGTGGTGGTGGGAGCAGGAATGATGGATATTTCACAGAGACACAGCATAGTAAGATTACTGTGGGCTGTAGATTTTCTAGCCTGCTCTGGGTGCAAGGCTCACTTGCTCACACCTAAACCAAGGTGCAAAAGGAAGCAGTGGAGGGGGAAAGCAGTGAAGGAGAAATCATGGAGAATGATAAGGAAGAAAATAAAGTTCTTTCTCTTGTACATTTATCTATGATTAGGGTTTTGTGGTTGAGGGTGGGGTTCAGTGCTGCTTGACTCGAAAGCCAAGTTGCAAAATAAATAGGTCCTGTTGCCTATAAACACCAGACCCATTGACTGGGGCCTAGGATCGATCTCCTGTGAACTTTAAAGTTTAGGACTGTGTCCTCTTCTCCTGTGACACTGGTTCAGAAGCATTTGTCAGGTCTTTGCTTAGGCTGCTTCTGCTGTGTCAACAGACAGAGAATAACTGACTCAGGACAAGCTCTTTTCTTAAATGCCAACATAAAGTATTTTTATCTTTCACAATGTATGCAGTTTTATTGCTTTCTTGTTAGAATGTGCTTCCAGAAAAAGAATTTGAAGAGATTTTTTAGCATAATAAGTTATATTTTGTAACAGCAGTCTTTTAAAATAGGCACTTAAAGCAGGTTTTTAAAAGTGATTTTTGAGGAAAGGAAAAAGAACTGTTACTATGGGGTAATGTAATGATAACCCTTCCTCGTTAGTTGACAGGTGCTGATTTATCTTTTTCTGGTGCACTGATTGCAGATTATGTAACACTGAATATATTTTGGGACAGAGTGGATTTCTGGATTTATCCAGTATGGTCTCTGGAAACTGATTTCTTGCTGGGTTTGCTCTTTTATTCTGATTTGATGAAAAAGTAGTAGTTACTAAAGAACAGTAGTGGTTTGGGAACTATTTAATAAACTGGTTTATCAAAAAGGTGAGAATTTTTTTTGTACAAAACTTGTCATAGAAATGGTTTAGCTGAAATTACTCCCTTAACTTAGGGATTGCTCAGAGCATTTTTAAAATTATGAATATATTAATATTTTCAAAACTGAGAAATCCCTTTCTTATATTTCAAAATAATTTTGTTTTAAACTATACATTATTGACACATATTGCAAAATTTATTATAAACCACACATTCAAAATGACTCAAATAAATGGTTTGTACCTTGCATTAGTGTGCTATTTTGATTCACCTTTTTGTTCAGATTTAATGAGGTTTGAAAGTTTGGGGCTTTTTTTCAGTTTTGCCTGTTCCTCTCAGTTTGGAATAAGATTTATTTAAGCAAAAAGTTTCCAAGCTTCTCTCATTAAGTAGGCCAATTCCCACTGGTCCTATTAACATGAAACAACACTGAAAAGAAACCAACAAAAAAATCTGATTGTTTGTCTATAAATTTACAGTCTTGGGAGATGGGGGGAGAGAAAGGGAGAGAGAAAGATGGAGATGGGGAAAGATAGAGGAAATTACCATATGTGTACTCTTAATCCGATGTGATATAAGATAAATTAAACTGCATGGTAGTTTTGCTTTGTAGCATATCAAAGAAATAGAGAAGTGGCCTGAAAGCCAGAACTGTAGCTCACAAAAGACTGCTGAATTTGCAGAATAATCTGAGGTTTTATTAGTCCAGGACCCAAAAAGCCAATTCTGCTAATAGTCTATCCTGAAGGAACCTGCTTCCTCAAATTCAGGCTATGTGCTGGAACATCCCCAGGTAGGGACTCTCGCTTTATTTAATGGATGGTTACTTTCTGGTTTAGTGCAGTACTGAAACAAAGTCATTGAAAAACAGACTCCAAGTCAACAAATGTGAAGGATGGTTAGTCAGAAAAGCGTAGGACTGTCAGTCTGACTCCAGTCCAAAAGCTGAAGTGGACAGAAAGAATCCCACTGACTGCAGTACACTTGCAGTGCGTGATTCATGCTGTGAGCCAAAACTGTGGTACACTAATGTTTCCTTTAGGTTTCTTTTGATTTGTAGGTTTGGGGTTTTTTTCCCTTTTTGAGGGTGTGTGCTTTTTTTTTATTTGTTTGTGTGGTTTTTGTTGGTTTGTTTGTTTTTGTTGTTTTGGGTTGTTGTGGTTTTCTTTTGTTTTGTTTTATACTTCTAAGTAATTATGTGACCTTACTGCACAATATATCCTATTTCAAGATGACCTTTGGTTTTTAGGTGCTTGGGAGTGGTTTTCCTGACATGAATCATGCTTGTGCTCTGAGCTGTACTTAAATGGCAAAATGAAAATGGCCTTCCTCTCTTTAGCACTTAGAGAGGACTTTGTGTATTTTTACAATACACCTGTATACTGTCATACGCTGTCATGGGCAACTCTGTCCCGCAGTTGAGCAAAGCACCTGAGTACTGCACAAACCCCGCTGCCTTCTCAAGCCGAAAAGAAACGGGTTTAAAAGGTTTCCTGGGCTTGAACCACTGTGGGAAAACTACAGAGGGAGGAAGAGTGGGGAAACGGCGGGGCCATAAGTAAAGGTGTACTTCTCATTTTGCAACATGGGATGTGCCCAGTAGATGGCACCTGGAACCCGCGCACCGTCAACTGCTCGCCCCGCATTCCAATGCATCTCAATTTTCCAGCTGAAGTGATTTTTCGTTAACACACACCCTGTGTTTTCATTAATACTGGCCAAATGAGGTTACTTTGACCTCGATTAATAAAACGTATAATCACTTTGGAAATATTTGGAATCAGACCTGCCAACTGCTTTTTTCTTTTTCCTCTTCTCCCAGCCCGTCCCCCGACCCCCGGATCTCGCAGTAATCAATACAAGAACCTAAAATGCAAATCACGCAAAGTGTCTTGCATTGTACATCTCCTCTGAGCCTCCCTTCCTGCCTCTCCCCGCATAGTTTAACCCATCCTGGAAGTCACAGTTGTCAGCGCAGGGGTGAGGGAACCATCAACCAAATTTGTCTTTTCTGGGTACTTTTCAAGGAGAATGAGCGATGCAAATGCACAGAGGAGCACGGCTGCCACTACCTGCGGCATTACCCGAGAGCAGCGCAGGGTTCTGGCACAGCCCCGGCCAACCTGGAGACTTTTACCCACCCGTGGGGAAAAAAATTTGGGAGCCCGGAACGAGGGCGGGAGCCGCGGCGGTGGGCGCGCTGCGGGGCCGGCAGGGCGCGCTGCTGCACCGCGGGACCCGCTGGACTCAGCCTCCGAATCTTTCGCATCTCCCGCATCCCCCGCGAACGGCAGGGAGGCCTGGGAGAGTGTCCTCAGGACTGCGAACAGGACCACCCCAGCAAGGGTTCCTACCTATACACAGGAAAAAAAAACCAAACCAAAACCAAACCGCAGACTGCTTTATAAACTAGGACATTATTTTATTTTATTTAACAAAATCTGATTTCCACATTAGGTGAGGGGCCAGAAATGACTGGAACCTTCCCTTACAAAGTCTTTAATATTCTGTAATTACCTATTGGCATCTGTTTAATTTCAATTGGTTTATTTATTTTACAATTATTCTGTAGGAAACAGTCACATCTTGGAAGCAGGTTAATTGTATTATTATTTTCTATGTTGAGCCTGTTGTGGTCTTCTAAAATAGTCAAATACCCTTTTGGCTCAATGTTTAAAGGTGCACCTAAAACTGAGATTTGTCTGTTACTCTTCAGGAGATGTATTCTACAGTACATCTGTGGTTGTGCCATCTCTATGTTTCTGTTTGTTGCAGGTATTTAATGATAATTAACTTGTCTGTGAAGCACTCGAGTGCATTTTTAACTCCAAGTGTACAAGCAGCCCTCCTGAAGTCAACAATTCCCTTCAAGCACTTTAGGTTAATCGTGTACTTAAATGCTTGACTATGTCTTCAGTCATCACATCATAACACCTGCAGAGGAGCTGTGAAAAGTATTATGATTAAATATGAGTTAGAGGAGTCGAGGCCCATGGCTCTGGAACAAGCTAACACTATGAGAGTCCTGCTGGGCACAGGATCCTGGATTAGAGGATCCAAACACAAGATCAGTGCTGATCTCAGTAGTCTGTCTGAAGATTAATGGCACTGTCCTGCTGAAGGGGCTGTCACAGCATGTTGTTAATCCACTGCCATGTCACACGAAGGCACTAAAGAAGCTGCAAAATGCTTTAACAGAGCCTGGATGTACACTAATGGCCAACTTTCAGCATGGAATTCCCTTCTTACATACATTTCTCCCACAGCTTCAAATACCGTCAGACTTTGTGTAAGCTGATCTAAGTCAGCTGACATTGATTTAAAAGGATAATCTCTACAAAAGTATTGACCTCTGCATATGAAAGAACTAAAAAGAACAGCAGGTAACTCACTGTGTGAAGCCAGCTCCTGAGGCACTCACAGGCTTTGTCTTGCCTAAACCTAAACCCTGCCGTTCTCTGAGCCCAGTCTGGATAAACGACCACTGTATCATCAGTTCTGCAAAGCAGGAGCCTGAACAATGGTGTTCAGACATTCAAATCCTGACGAGATGTCGGTATTAGCCAAACTTGGGGGAAGATGGAAAGGAAAAAAGATGTTATTGATAAGGCTACACAACATGCAGGGAATAACAGTAAGTTTTACATGTGATTTTAAGCAGCACAGTAATAGAATACAGCGTGGGGGCAGATGTCTGGGAAAGAGCAAGAAGCGTCTCTTTCCCCCTGAGTTAGAGATCGACAGAATGTGAAGGTCTTCAGCTAGATAGTTAGAGCAGTGAGTCATGGAAGGCTAAAGTCCCTCCTTGGTCACTTGAAGTTATTATTTGGACCTTAGCAGTTTCAGTAATAACAGAAAATGTTTTCATTATGTTTGTAAGATAATGTCCACCTCAATCTAACTCAATCCAGTTAAATGGCAAGTCTGTGAAATGGAGGCTGAATGAAATAGATTTAACCCATTATTGGGCTCAATACTGTGGCCAGTTCTGTTTAATATCTTTACCAATGATCTGGACGAGGGGATCAAGTGCACCCTTAGTCAGTTTGCAGATGACACCAAGTTCGGTGGGAGCGTTCATCTGCTGGAGGGCAGGACAGTCTGGATGGATGAGCCAAGGCCAGTTGCATGAGGTTCAACAAGGCCAAATGCTGGGTCCTGCTCTTGGATCACAATGACCCCATGTGGAACTACAGGCTTGAGATGGAGTGGCTGGAAAGCTGTCTACTGGAAAAGAACTTGGGGGTGCTGGTTGACAGCAGCTGAACATGAGCCAGCAGTGTGCCCAGGTGGCCAAGAAGGCCAGTGGCATACTGGTTTGTATCAATAGTATGGCCAGCAGGACTAGAGCGGTGATTATCCATCCCCCTGTACTCGTCACCGGTGAGGCCGCACCTCAAATTATATGCCCAGTTCTGGGCCCCTCATGACAAGAAGGTACAAGAGGTATGAAGGCACCCATCTGAGACCTGACACGCTCTTTAGAGAGCTGTGCTGCTGAGGGCTCGTATCAGGGATGTCACTGACTACCAAACCTCATACAGGACACTGACTATTATCCACTGCTGTTGTTTTACGTGGGCACCAGTGACACAGGCAGGAGTAGTCTGAGGAGTATCAATAAGTGCTACAGAACCCTAGGAGCCCTGGTAAGGGACTCTGGAGCACAGGTAGATTTTTTATCAATCCTCCTGGTCAAAGTGATTTGAAAGGGCCAGTTGAAACTGGTGAATCAGCAAGTGCTTACAGGACTGTGTCACAGGCAGGGCTTTGGATACTTAGGCCATGGGACTTTGAGAAACAAAGATCTTATCTGATCTGCTGGGGGCTGATGGTGTCCATCTGTCAGAGAATGCAATGACCATCTTTAGTCACAGGCTTGCCAAGCTGGTGAAGAGGACTTTAACCTAATATTGATGGCAGAGGAGAACCTCAGCCCATCCCATACCTACCAGTTTGATGTCAGTGCCAGCAAGAGATGCCCAGAGCCTGGAGAGGGATCACAAGTCAGCAGGAAAGCATCTGAAGAGCAGCACAAAGGAATTCCAGCCACTCTAGCTAGTAAATTGGCTTTGGGGGGGGGTGGGTGTGGGGGCAGGGCAGGGACATGGGGACTTAAATGCCTCTATGCAAGAGCAGGTAGCATGGGGAATAAACAAAAGGAGTTAAGAGAGCTGTGCACACCTGCAGGGCTGTGATCTCGTTGGCAACTCTGAGCTGTGGTGGGTTGGCTTCTGTGACTGAAGTGTTGGAATGGAAGGCTCTTTAGGAAGGACAGGCAGGGGAGACAGCAAGGGAGTGTCATTCTCTATGTCAATAACCACTTGGAGTGCATTGAGCTCTGCTTGGGGATGAATGAGGAGCCAACCGAGAGCTTATGGGTCAGAATTAAAGGGAGGGCAGGGACAGGTGACATTGTAGTGGGGGCCTGCTACGGGCCACCTGTCCAGGAAGACTGAGTGGATGAGACCCTCTACAGACAGATAGGAACAGCCTCATGTTCACAAGCCCTGGACTTCATGAGGGACTCCTGAACCACTCTGATATCTGCTGGAGAGAAAACACAGCAGAACTCCGGCAATCCAGGAGGTTCCTGGAATGTGTTGATGATGACTTCCTTTTCCAAGTGACAGAGAAGCCAGCAAGGAGAAGTGCTGTGCTAGGACTCATTCTTACCAACATTGAAGGACTGGTGAGGAAGGTGAAGCTAAAGGCAGTCCTGCAGCAATGACAATGAAACAGTGGAGTTCAAGATCCTTAGGGCAGCGAGGAGGGTACACAGCAAGCTCACTGCCCTAAACTTCAGGAGAGCAGACTTTGTCCTGCTCAGGGATCTGCCTCGTAGAGTAACATCAGATGAAGCCTGGGAAGGAAGAAGGGCCCAAGAAGGCTCATCTCCTCCCAGCTTAGGAGTGGTGCATCCCAAGAAAGAGGAAGTCATGCACAAATGTCAGGAGGCCTGTATGGATGAACAAGGAGCTCCTGGACAAACTCAAGCATGAAAAGGAAGCCTAAAGAGGATGGCAGCAAGGACATGTAGCCTGTGAGGAATACAGAGATTGTCCAAGCAGCCAAGGATCAGGTTAGGAAAGCTAAAGCCCTGACAGAATTAAATCTGTCCAGGGACATCAAAAACAACAAGAAAAGCTTCTATAGGTACATTGGTGATAAAATAAAGGCTAGAGAAAATGGCAGTGCTGGGTTAACAGTTGGACTTGATGATCTTAGAGGTCTTTTCCAACCTAAATGGTTCTATGGTTATATTGAATGCTCTTGAATTTAGTCAGAGGTAAGCACCAGTAAACTTGTTTTGTTATTAGAAAGCAATTTATTGCATATTATTTTCTACTGCTTTAAAGTTAGCTCAAAAGGTAAATTAGAAACAGTCTTGAAATACTTTGCTTTGTAGATAAACACTCAAAATAACCAAAATGCTAAATAGATTTAATGAATATATTTTTAGCAAAACTATTGAGTACAGTCTTCTGATTCAAATGGATAGCTCAGAACTCACAAACCTCACCTTTTTCTAGCTTTACTATTTTTGTCATAATATTTTGTTTAGAAAGTGAAAACAGATTTCACACTCCTGAAAAGTCAAGCCAGACTCCTAAGGGAGTTAATTTCAGTGATGTGTGAAGTTACCAGAGCCTGTTTTTTTCTTAATTTCAGGTAGTACAATATGTAAATTGGCCAGAATACTCTGGAGAGTTTCTTTTAGGAGTTCTCCTGAAACCTGTAATGTCTTACACTTTTGATTCTCTTCTGTCTACAAGTGCGTGTGTAGCACAGTGCTACGGGCTCTCTCCCACTCTCTGACTGGTATTTTTTTAACCTTAATCCAAGCACCTACCCTGCAGAGATAATTTTTTTTTTTTTTCTGAGATGAGCAGTCCAGGCTCCCCTTCTAGTCAGTGGAAACAAGAGAAAGGCATTTCTAGGGCAGGATTCACCTTACTGTAATGTACACAACTAAAATCGAGTAGAATGCTTTTGATTTAAGGGGAAATGTGAAATGTTCCAGGTTCAAGGCATTGAGAATCAGTGAAATTAGGATTTCAGCATTGTAGTTTTATTTCTTTCTGCAAACGACACTCATTGGAGTACTGTTTCCTTATGGCTGTTCTGAGAGCATAATTCATTAATAATTTTGAAGTGTCTGGATACTAGGTCTGCATTGGCTGGGTAAATATAGGGATATCCAGGCAGCAAAAACATTCAGAATGAGTCATGACTCTGTGCATCAAAAATGAGGTTCATTAATCTCGGAACTGAAATTAAACTAATGTGCTCAGTGAATGGACAGACTAATTTTAACAACATCGTTGCCACTCTGTATTCTTTCTTTGAGGACAGGTAGAAATCCAAGGCAGATCATGCTCCCAAGCCATGGGCAATCAGGGAGAGAAAATGCTGCTTTGAGACCCTTGGATTCTCCATCATGCATACTGTGCAAGCCAGCTATATCAGGAAAAGAAATCTTTCACTCACATCATTGAGGCTTAAGATGAAACACAGTCTTTTGGCAAAGATACACGACTATGTGTCATGAGATCTGTGATCTCTTCTCAGCTCTCCTTCAAGTCTCTGCAGCTTACTCTTTCAGATATGAGTGACTTAAGTACCTAAAGCTGTAGGCAGAGAACACAGACAAATTACTGTATTTTCTCAGGACTGCTGAATCACTGAAGCTGAGATTGAAAATTAACCTCTAGCTTGTTAAGTTTTGGAACTTGTTATAAAAGCTGAGAGAAGGTACTGTATGAGTACCAAGAATAATTATTCTGTAAGTGTAAGAGTGTCAGAAAAAGAACACTCTGAAAGGCCTTCAGCCTTTTTTTTTTTTTTAAGTATGGAAAGGCATCAGTAATCACAAAATGCCTCTAAAATCTCCTTGAAGTGTTATAAAGCCACAAAAAGACAGCTCAGCTAAACCTGGAGTGGTTCAGCCAATAAGATATGCAAAGACTGGCTTCCAGCAGATTTAGGTTTATTACAGCCCCAGCTAACTCATCCACTGAGAATCTCACTTTTCTGGCCCACCTGGTAAAGCTGCTGTATGTGGATCACAAATGTCCCAGATCACATTTCAGATGTTCTAAATGTGCATTTTGGCTGGTGCAGGGGACAGCGCTAATTGTTTAAGTATGTTCTAGTGTCTGGCCACCAGCTGCCAGCCACAACATTGCACAGCACTGCCTTAATGCTGTTTGTTCCAATCAGTTAATTTGTCTGGATTATGAACTCTTCTGCCATCAGGAAGAGAAAAGCACTTTAAGGCTATTTCAATTCGTCTGCTCTGCCTTCCCCTGTCAAAAGTCTAATTTGCAATTAGGAATTTCAGCAGCACTTTCATGTGCTCAGAAAGCAGCGGAGCAAAGCTTCCAGAAAGATTTATTTCCACAGAAATAGAGGTATCAGCAATTCCCAAGAAACTGGTCTTTATCAGAAGTTAGTAAATTGTTAGTATTGTTGTCATTTATGAGCCTGTAAAAGTGCACAGAGCTGTGGTGTCTCCTCCAAAGACTGGCATGGTAATGTGTGCCTCACATGGCTGGTTCCTCTCTCAGGCTGGAGGCAGCCACACTGCCAGGAGATCAGGAAAGAGCTCTCTTCTGGGAAACCCTAAGCTTAGAGTAGTCGTGTCCTTTATGATGCCCTAATAACGTGCTGGTTAGTGTAAAACAGGGATGAGACGTATCAAATCCTCCTTTTTACCTATGGGACTTGCTGCCAGAGCTCTCCCTCTGCTCGTGTAGCTGTGACTTTGCCTTTGCTGGTAGCTGAGCCTTCTCATCCTCTAATTTAAACATATTTTTTCTAATAAGATGCTAATTCAGGAAGATACTGAATTTCTTCCTGGAAAAGCATTGATTTTTTCTATAGTTCCCATTATTTCTTTCAACAAAACATTTGAAATTATGGCCTTTGTTTATTAGTTCTGTTGTTGTTATTATTGGTACAATGCAAATTCCTTCCAAATGAGTGATCCTTACTTCTAACAGTGTTGTTTTATAATTAAATCCTGAGGTCATGCTTTCTAAGGGATTTCAGTCCAATGAGTAATTGCTCATTGAAATAATCTGCAAATAAAGAAGGCGTGGATGAACAAACTGGCATGAATACAGAAGGCAGGAATCATATTCTCACAGGTAGAAGTCCTTGTAAGTGTCCCTGTCCAAATTAGTTGCCTTGAACCCTTTTATGGTCAACACAGGGAAATTAAGTATTCGAGGGTGCAATTCCTATCAGCCTAAACCAGACATCTAAACTAGAGTGGAGAATTCATGCCCTAAAAGTACTCATTTCACTTAAGTGACTACAGTGGTAGCTCAGAATGACTAGGTCAAATGTAGATGTCTACACTGCAAATATCTAAAATGAAGTTAAATGAATCCTAGGGTGAATATATTTTGAGGCAAAAAGCCATAGTCTTTATTTCCAGGTTACAGAACAGTTGCAAAGAAGTCCTGTGTTAAGTTCCAAATCCTATTAATTGCAAAATTACAGTGTTTTCCTCTTTTGTCAAGTGTTGTGCCATCCTTCCCATGTCCCTTCGAGTCCTGAGGCTGACAGCAGTGGGGCTGGAGGGAATGTCCACAGCCACCAATGTCCTCAGTTTTTACCCAGCAGGGTTTGATGACTGGATATCCTTTCTTCCTCTATTTTGAGGTCAGTTTAGGTTTATGTTTCAATATTTTCTTAATACAGCCTGCATTATATGGGCTTTCTTTTCTTTAGTTCTCAATTATTCAATTTTGTTGTCTCTTTGTTATATCTAAACTGGTTTAGACAGTTGCCTGCCTTCAGTGACAACTGACTGACCATTGGGATTTGTGTTTACAGTCTGTGTTTACAGACCTCCAGTATACCCCGTGTTTGCATTCTCACAAACCCTATTTTATTCTAGGATCACAGGTAATTTAATCTACACAGAAAATCTACTTATTATCACTATAAACTAGAGCTAACCCAAAGTAAACCTGACTGCTGGACATTTCGTACCCCAGTCAAATAAAACAAGCTCATTATCAGCTTAGGCCAGGACAAGCTCAAACAAACCCTGACACCCTCTGCTGTCAAGTCAATAAAAAACATGTGGCCTTTTATCAGGAATAGCAAAAAAAAAAAAATAAAAAAATCATATTTACTGGACTACACCAAACACCATCCAGAAGTTGTTTGGCTGTGTTTGCACAGTGCTGTGCCTCATCTGTTCTGCTCCAGAAGTCGTGTAGCTGTGTTGACACTGCTGTGCTAATACAGCTACACAACTGCTGAGTAGCGTTTAGCTTGTGTATGTCCAGCTCAGCACATGGAGAGAGAGAGAGCTTCCATCTGTCTCCATCCATCTTTAGAGGCAGATTCACAGTCTGTCTGCCTCTTGCAAAAATGCAAGCAAGTAAGAGGACAAAGATTCTTAAAGTGTTTCTTATAGTGATGGTTTAGTGTTTAGGAAAGCCACTGGAGTAATTCTAAATGCCTGGATATTTGGAACACATTTCCAACATCCAATGTCCTGAGCACTGACCACTTTGAAAGTGGTCAAGCATTGGGTAACTGAGGAACCACAGATCACTGTTGATTTGTGCTTCCAACTATTCATTAGCAAAAATCAAGGATCCATTAAAAAAAATAGGCATCTTCTTTAGTAATTATAATTCCCAATGTCCCGGCATGATATTTTTAAAATGCATCTGTAGGATTACTCTACTCACAAATTGGAATCTTTTTAATTGTTTAAATTATTCCCCATCACCAATTGAAACAGAATACATACTCTATTAAGTTGACAATTACCATATATTAAAGCATTTCACAGTCCACTTAGTCTTCTGATAGAGTTCTCTGAATAATCTCCCCCTCACATTTCTTCCTGTCTAGCAGATTATTTTAAGAAATGTTTTAACACCAAGGCAGGTGATAAAATATTTCTGGTAATCCTTTAAAGTGAATTATAAGCTTCTGGGAAGAAGGGTTGACTTTCATTTAAAGGATAAAATATGGCCAAATTCAACAATCATTGAGAAGCTGCAGCCACCTGGCAGTAAACAGCCAGAGACACACTAAAGGGACTGGCAGTTTCACTTTTACTTACATTTATGGAATTCAGTTGAGTAGATACGTATCATAGAAATGATTACATTTCAGCTGGTTCTCTTTTAGATGAATGTAAAGAACGGTGGCTTCTAGGGTCAGAATCCACCTGTGTTGAGAAAAGGGTTTCTAAAGTAAATCCAGCAAGTCATACTCTATATGTTTCTTTTTTTCTCTTCTCTATCATGGCAGGCTCCGATGGCTAGCTTAGATGTAGATGCCTTCTTTATTGACATACAAAGTTAGATTAGATAAATTCTATATGCATCCTAAAGGTACTACCTCATAGGTAGAGTTTCAAGTGATGAATATGAAGTTTTATAAAATGCTGAACACACATGACATTGAAGCTGTGATGCACAGCTTCATTTTATAAGACTAAATCAGATAAAAACACCACAGACTCACAGGGCAAGCACAGAACTGATGAAAGCTCATCCTGCCAATTCAAATGGAATCCCTTTAGAAGGGATAACTTTGTGCCAGTGGACTCTATTCCAGAGCAGAAATGGTCTCATGTCATTCTCCTCTTACAGTGGACTGGGTATTGACTATCTTTTCCAAGTGACAAGGAGCTGATGTAAATACCATATGTATTTTTTTTCTAACATGACATGAATACAGTCCTGTGCTCTTGTCTGACCCAGACGAAATTCTTACTGTTTGGTAATGCATTATATCAATGAAGGTGGAACTAAGCTTGTTCTGTAAGAGTTTTTATTACTGAGCAATGACATCTGCCATCTGGCTTGTCTCCTGACTCATCCATTTTGAACAGTGAATAAACCTTATCAGGTGCAGACATATTTCTGTTCATTGATCCTAACGACCTGCTTTACTCTTATTTGTGCTGTCTGCCATGTCTTTCACCCCAGGGAGAGCTCCTTTCACATGATACGTGAGGAATGGGGCTAGCATGTGCTGGCATCTTCCAGTGCTGATGCTGGTTTCATAATAAGCTTCATACTCTGAGATGGCTTCTACTTTGAAAGCGTTATTGACCTGATAAATGTTCCTAGCTCATGTTAAATGGGCTGTGAGTTTGATCCAGATGGCTTGCTGGATACAGCTTTGAGGTAAAAGGCTGCTGACACTTGAGCCAGTAACGTGCATGAGCTAAAGCATCTGGGATCAAAACCATAATTCTCTTCTTAATCAAACCAGGCCTGTGTTAGTTGGTGGTGGTTTTGCAGCATGAATTTCTCACTCAATACACTACAAAAGAGAAATACTTGTGTCTAATAACTGAGGATAATTGATGCAGAGAAGACAAACCATTAGAAGATACTGTCCCTTTCTTCCTAATTTTCCCTGCACTCATGGAGGTATCTGTGTCAACACTGAACATCCTATAAATGGATGGGGCCATTTCTCATTAATGCTGAAACAGATTTCCCAGAGTTATATGCATTTTTAAATCAACTGGGAGATTTGTATTCGGACAGAATAATAAGAGAGCACACTTAAAATTAAAACAAAGGAGAATTTAAAATTGGGCCAGGGGACTCAGTGTTGTTCTCTGACAGACATAATTTGTTTTGCTAGAAGGGGAGATGTCAAGTAGAGCTTTGGTGAGGACAGCAGAAATACTTTCAGTCAATAGTCATAGTAGAAATTTTAGCAAGTTCACTTTGATTGTGATCACACCTTTCCTCCAGTACTCTTACAGAAAAATGCATAGATAGTAAGTGGTGCAAGACAAAAAAATATTTAAATCAAATAGTAAAGAACTTTTGCAAAGTACAGTTGTTATTCATAATTCTGTGGTTGCACAACAGGAAGCAATTTGGGCAGTGCATCCTTCCTGCCTGGGAGAAGCAGCTTTCCATGTGACTAGCGGGTCTTCTCAGAACAGTTCATGCTTTAAATATGAAAACCCTACTAAACTGATTTGGTTGGGATGGGTGTGTGTGTGTGTGTGTGGTCAAATTTCTTGGGAAAATTAGACAGCTGCCAAGACTGGCCTTTTTTTAGAAGTGCTGCCAAATGGTTCTTTTTTAAAAAGACCTTTGCCACAGCTAAAGTGTCACTTTTAGCTCTGTACTGTCCACCTAGGTACCAACTTTTCCAAGGGCCATCAGCTTTCCATATACTAACTGTAAACCCTGAAAAAAATCAGCAACCAGTCAACCGACATACTTGTGTCTCAAACAAAAATAGATAGAAGTTCCATAGTGATCATGGCACTTTTGCTGTGGTGGAGCAGAAGACAAGACCCCACGGTCAGTGAGGGCTCATATGTGACCACGTTTGACTGCAGATCAGGTTTGAGCCAGGGAAAAAGTGGAGCCTCTCCGAGGGGTCAGTGGAGTTGGTCCTCCTTGGAACAGCGGGTGGGCAGTTGGGGGCTCTCCCCTCGGGTCGGGGCGCCGCGCAAGGAAATTCTTGGAGGCTGACAGCCTTCGAGGGACCGGCATTCCGTGCTACCCTGCTGAAACCTTCAGGATTCTTAAGCCAGTCGGGCCGTACCAATTCACTCTGAGCTGAAACCAGTTTAATAATTAGAAAGAAATTAAAAGGACGGCGGGTCCCGCCGGGCGGGGCGGGGGGCACACGTGCGGTACTTGCCGCGGCCACTGGGTGGCGCCAGCAGAGAGGAAAAGGAGCGCGCCGCAGGCGTCCGGCGCCATGTTGGGAGAGCGGTGGGCGCCATTCCCGGCACCGGGCACCCACGGGAACGGGGCTCTGCTTGGCTCCCGGCGTCTCGCACAGCATCCCGGTGTCTGCACAGAGAGGGGTGGCCGAGAGGATGCCGCCAGGCAGACGTGCCTGGGGCCGGTGCACCTGCCACCGCTAATCCTGCTGGCCCTGCTGGTTGTGATACAAGGCAGTGCTGCTGCGGGCTGGAGGGCTGGGTGTGGGCCTCCTCCTCCTTCTTCTGTTCCTTCTGCTCTGGAGCATCCTCAGAATCTCCCCATCCTGCAGTCACTGTGGAATTCCATTAGCCGCCAGCCCTGATTTCCATGGCGGTTTTCCAGCCTCTTGTGAGCCCCTCGTCTCTGTGTCCCCCGATAGTGAGGATGGGCTGGCACCAGGCATCGCTGGCACCCCCAAAACTGGGAGAGGGATTGGTGGCATCTTGTATCCCAGTGGGTGTGTTGGTGCCAGGGGAGCTGGGTGGGCTGGAGAAATACTTGCTGGGAGGGTGCCAAGGGATGAGCCCAGCAGTGCCCATTGCAGGGGTGCACAGGACAATGGAGATGAGCTGTGTGGTGGTGCAAAACCACTCTCCCTTTCTTGGCGGGCCCATACATGGCTTTTGTCCAGGCACATCCCTAGGAGAAAGCTGTACTTGGTTCTGGTGAGGTCTCCAAGGCAGAAACTGAGATGCTAGAGCGTGTCCAGAGAAAGGCAGTGGAGCTGGCGAATGGTAGCAATAATGGTATAGCATTAGTCCTAAATATTTTGGTCTTAGATTAGCCACAAGTAATTCAGTTGTTGTGTTCCAGCACTTCAGTTGTTCTTTCAGGCACCCAGTACAACTCTCCTTCTTTGGGTCTTGCTCTTCATGCTCTGCAAAAATTTTACCTGTCCTCTGAACTCTTTTTAAACTTCACATTTCTGACTGGTGTGAGCCTCTCCAGATCAAAAGTCTGATTGACTTTGTTCTCCTACACCTGATCCTTTAGTCGCACACTGCAGTGCAACCCACAGGTTCTTCTCTCAGGAATCCTAAAACCTCTACTCTCTTTTACGTTTCCTCAGTATAAACCATACTTACAAACTGAGGAATGAAGTGCTGGAAAGCAGTGCTGCGGAAAGGGACATGGGGTGTCCTGGTCAATGGCAAGTTGCATCTGAGTCAGCAGTGCCCTGGCAGCCAGGAGGGCCAACCGTGTCCTGGGCAGCATCAGGTAAAGCATCACCAGCAGGTTGAGGGAAGGGATTGTCCCACTCTGCTCTGCTCTGGGACAGCCTCACCTTGAATATTGTGCAGTTTTGGGCACCACGATATAGGAAAGATATTATGCTCTTAAAAAGTGTCCAAAGGAGGAGAATGACGATGGTGAAGGGTCTTGAGGGGGAGCTGTGTGAGGAATGACTGAACTCACTTGGTCTGTTCATCCTGGAGGAGACTGAGGGGAGACCTCATTGCAGCCTTCATCTTCCTCGTGAGGAGAAGAGAAGGAGCAGGTGCTGATCTCTTCTCTGTGGGGACCAGTGACAGGACCCGAGGAAATGACCTGAAGTTGTGTCAGGGGATATTGGGAAGAGGTTTCCACCAAGATGGAAGTTGGGCACTGGAACAGGCTCTCCAGGGAAGTGATCACAGCACCAAGCCTGTCAAGTTCAAGAAACATTTGGACAATACTCTCAGGCACGTGATGTGATTCTTGGCGATGGTCCTGTGCAGGGACAGGAGTTGGACTCAGTGATCCTTGTGGGTCCCTTCCAACTCAGCATATTCTGTGATACTGTGATTTTTTTTTTTCTGTAAGACAGCCCAGTTGTTACTTTTCCATTTTCTTAGCCTTTCTCCCAAGAAAAGGAACCTCACCTGTGCAGCGAAGCACACTGTTTGTATCATTCCCCAGAAGCACGGATTAAGAGCCTGATGAAAAATGCCAATTACCATTTGTCCCTTGGAGCTTAATAAACTAGTCATCAACAGTATCACCATAAGCCTTCCCAGAGGTCAGGTGCTAGAATAAAGTATTTTCTTAATTTTTTGAGTTCCTCCTTCCCTGGGTATTCATCTATTTTGATCCTTTCTTCGATCCTTTAAGTGGATCCTTCTTTCATCCGTTTAAACCCTTTTATTTAGAGTGCTTCCATTGATCTAGGGTGAGGATAACTCTAAACTGTAGATAAAGGTTTTTATTTGTCCTGTCCTTTTGCAAAGGTGACACTTGAGAACCTCTGGTAGAGTTCAAGGACATCTGCTGGGGAAAGGACTTGGCTGAGCAGTAAGGAGGAGGTCTCATCCCTATTTTATTTTTATTCTGTTGCCCAGTGAGTCTGGATTTCCTCTTCCACTTTAGTAATTTCAATACTCTGAGGCATGCCCTAACAGAATCTGGTTCCAAGCCCTGTGGATCTCCTCTCTTTAAGGAAAAGGTAGAGAAAGGTACATCTTGGTTCATCATTGCAGTGTAGCTTTTTAGTTCAAGCTAAAGTAGGTATGTGCACAGCATCAACACCTCAGCTGATATAGGTAAGCTTGGCCCTGTTTAGTCATTAGGATGATACCAGTCTGTGTCAAAAACTATAGGATAACTCAGTTCTGGGTTAAGGGAAAGAGATTTAATTCTTCATAGTCCCAGGGTGCTGTCAGCAACAAAGGACATTGCGTCACTAACTTCTGCTGTGTTTAAGTATACTGAGTGTTTTAATAGTCAGCTTTGCTAACTGCAGGGGTGTGTGCCTGGAGGAGAGTATGGCTAGGCACCATTTAGCTGGTACAAAGTAAGTATTCCCTGAAAACTTGAGCCAGACTCCTTATCTGATAGGAAATTCAAAAGCTATGGAATATCCTTTCATTTCCAAATTGGAAAGAGAAGTGGTGAAATCTGAAATTCGGTGTGAATTGAAAAGCTATCACATTGGCTTGCTTGTTTCAGATTTAATGTCTAGATTATATTTTATGTGATGTAAAAATGTTTGTAAGCAATAATTTCAAATAATACTTTGAAGTATTTTAAAGAATTTTCCATTTTTCTTCTTCTTAGCAAGATTTAGACTTTGTCAGGGAATTGTCCCAAGATGACCTGGCTTAAAAAGCCCCAATGTTTCCCAAGGACTGAAATGCTCCACTAATTTTGTGACCAAGTGTAATTATATCTTTATTTCATATGATCTGCATTTTGTTAATTTTAAACTTCTATGTTTCTTATTCAGAGGAAATCTTCAGCGTTAGCTGTCTATTTTAGTAGGGATTTTCATCTAGATGTTATAGAAAGGAAGTAAATATAAAAGGTACTTCAGATGTAAAATAAACATTCATTTAATTTCTACAGTAGGAACACATTTATATTTCATGGTTTCTAAATTCATAGTACTGTAATATCTAGATCTGGATGGCTGCTTTCAGAGGGGTTTGATAAACAGCATTGTCCTTTGCAGTTAGATAGCAATATTAAGAACAGCCCATTCAGCAACAAATCAAAAGATTTATATTAAAGAGGGAAGTCATATTAATCTTGCCTTGGTTGCATCAATGCATGAAACTTATTTGAAATAGAAGGTAGAAACAGTAGCCTGAAAAAGAGGGTGATTATGCTTCAGCCTGGAGAAGCAATGATAACTTGGTGATAGAAAAGGAACTGTCTGTGACTTGTAACTATTTTTTGCTTCTGTATTGAAACAGAAAACTCAGTATCTGCAATAACTGGCTAAAAGGATGAGCTTGTCTGATATTACGTGTGTACACTGCTTCATGGAGTAGACAGAATACATGGGAGAAGGTGCATTGCAGTGTGTAAGAAGTCTTTGTCAGATGTAGAGTGCTTTTGATCTTAGTATTTTATCTTGTGTGAATTTTTGTGTAGTGTGGATTTCATGTATTATATATGACATGGAATAGTGTGTTTTACTGATAGTGAGGGAAAAGCAGATCTCTAATGCAGTGTGATAAATGATGTGGAGAGGTGGATGTACAGCTATTTGTGGATTTTGTATTTTTTTAAGGTATGCCTGAGTGCAGAAGAGCAAATAAAAAATTGTAACTGGTAGCTAGATTTTTGTTATTTTAACTCACTCTTTCATAGTAGCAGATACAGATAGCAGGTTTCTGATTGTTTTCCTTAGATGCTCTCAAATTCAGTTAACATTAAATATTTTCATGGCCTCTTTCAACGAGGACTTGTGAGCTTTGGGCAATAGGCTTCACGGGCACGACACAATTTCTTAATAAAACAACCAAAAGCAGTAGCTGATCAGCCATAAGCGGGTCTGCCGTGCATCCACATAGGGATCAGATGACCTCTTGAGGTCTTTTGCAGTCTTATTTTCTGATTCTTTTTTCTCTGCCTCTTCCATTTGAAACTCAGTGCATCTGATCAGTCATATCAATCCACGTCTCTTATCCCATATGTGCTCAGTTTCAACACAGTGACATCCGGTACCAGCAAGAGGGTCCCAGCATTATTGCAGTACAAATAATAATAAAAAAATACAGCCTTGATGAGAGTTATTACTATCAAAAGCAATACAGCAGGTTTGTACAAACTATTTTTTATCTCCCAGGAAGAAGTTTTCACTAAGACGAGGGAGAGCATTATGGCTTCGTGAATAAACAACTGTAGAGACTTTTCAGGTACAAAGCCCCAGAGATTGCAAAAGGCATTCCAGGAATCATATAATTTCTTTTGTTAAGTTGCTCTGAAGGACATTGTGTTCCTTGCCATTTTACCTCAAAAAATATATTTCTCCATCTATGTAGAAATTTGTTTTCCAACGTGGTGAGTGAGGTATGGTGGAGTTTTAGCGCTGTTATGAATCTCCTGTAGGAAACATGGGAACTATTCTGATATATGGCAGATATAGTGCAACTATTATGACAAAAAACATCCAAGGAGCTCATATTTATTCTTTCTCTTCTGCTGTGTTCAGAAAACCCTTCAGTGTGTATCATCAATCTGGAGATACAGAGCTCCAAAGCTGGATGGCAGAAAACGTCACTGGTTCCAGCTCATCCCTCATGTAACTGCATGGATTTGGATGAGATTATACCATGAGTAATCTGAGCCTAGTGATCTTCACTGAGCCTGCTTGACTTCATGAAATTCAGCATGAGGATTTGTAGTGCAAAACTGTCAGTAGAGGCCAAAGAATTGTGCAAGTGAAGTGGAGGAGTTAGGAAATGGGGAGGAGGGGGAAGAGGAAGAGAAAGTAAGGGGGGAAGAGAAAGCTGATTTCAGATGACTATTAGTTCTACCTTTGTCCTTGTCCTTTATCTTTCCCCTACTTTTATTTGGTGTTCTTTTTGCCCTTCTTTTATTTATCTTCATTTTATTGTCATGGTTCGGTTATTTTAGCCAGCCTTTTTTCTGTGGTGCTTGTTCAGTTTTTTAGCACCATCAGTTCAACAGCTTTTAACAGCTACACATATTAACCAAGTTACAGGGACCCCCTGGGGGAAGCAAATCAGCCTTTTAGCAGTGCTTGGGAAATCTCCTTTACTCTGATTCCATGGAGCTCTGCATACGCTTAGTGGCAAAAAGGAGTTATGAAAAAGTGGACTTCCATAGGTCTAATGCAGAGCAGGTGGAAATCTTGGGCTGTGGATCTTCTTAAGAAAAATAAACTCTCTCCATGAAATGAGAAAACCTGGACTGGATGCAGGGTTTACTGACATTTGCAAGTATTGTGCTGTTGTGGTTGTTATTTCCCTGTTAGGTAAATTACTGCAGTGCCCAGGGATCACTGTTGTGGACTATGACTTGATAAACATGCTGGCCATAAAGCAGAGCTCCCTATTTTTGGGTAGGCTCTCCTCATTGAAGATTATCTTTTTTAGGTGAGGGTCAGGAAAAAAAATAGTAGGTTTGCTGAGTTTCTTTTATCATCAGGTCTTGGTGACATTTTCAGGAGCAGATAGGAAAAGCCAAATTAGAAAGAAATTTGAGCTTTCCAGTCTGCACAGATACTGGATTTAAACCCTTGTCTGATTCAGAGTTATGATTTTGTAAGTATTTTAGAGGAAATACTTTTTTTAAAGATCACTTTACTACTTGAAATTATAATTTGTAAGAGAAATCTTTTACAAGATCAAATGAGCACTTTTTACTTCTGCAATGATGACTTTCAAGAACATAGGATAAAAAGTGAAGGCTTTTTTGTATTCTCTTTTGCTTTTTGTAACTTTGCAAAGATTGTGGCTGTAGTGAAAGCTTTGCTCTAAATAAGAGTAAGAGGCAAGGAGAGTTCCCACTGCAGAGGTCTCCATGTAGTGTTTGATAACTTGTTTCCTCCAGGAGGAAGCAGTTTCTGAGTATGCTTCTAAAAAACCAAATTATTTTGTTGGTGACTATAGATAGCAAATGATGAATATATCATCTTTACCAGTTCAGGCATCATCTTTTCTATAAGAAGGTTGAGTGATACTCAAAAATCTTGCTAGCATTACTGTATTGATTGAAGACACAAAATACACGGGTTTAACTGATACTTGGATTCATCCTATGTTTAGTCTTTATTCTTTCTGGCTATATATATGCATATATGCATTCTTGTTAAAATTAAAACCAAGTTATTTATCTGTCAGACTGCTTCTATGAAACTCATTCTCTGTCAAGAGCTTAGTTGAGCAACATGTAGTCCAAAGTAGCCAATTTACAAAAAACAGATAATTTAGTAGCAAAGTTGTCATGACAACTTTAACTCCATCTCTGCCTTTTATATCCACACAGTATGAATGAAAGAGTGGAGGGGTTGTCAAGGGAACTTTGGCTGAGTATCCTAATTTCTGGGATTCAGTGTTTAGTCTAAGCACTGTTTTTGTTTTTAATTACTGCTTCTTATTCAGAATTGTAGTTACTCCTGTATTGAGACTTTTAGGTTATTTTGAGATCTTATGGATGAATGACACGTGTAATATGCAAGAAGAAAAAAAGATACTCTAAGACTTTTGTGGAAAATTGAATAGAACTCCAGTTAAAGCATTGTGCTAAACCTCACTTTCAGAAGTACTTTCTATGAAAAAAAAGACCTTTGATACCATGTTTCTGAATACAATGTCCTTGATTTTGGTTTCATAGCAATTTTGACTTGGGATAGCAGTACAGAGATAAATGGCATTATTTCTGATTCACAGCAGCATAAGTAAAGCAAATCTAGATAAACCTGTTTTTTAAGTAATGTAACAGACTTTCCTTCCTTTTTCCCATCTGTAATCAAAGTGAAATAAACACAAGGATCTTTGATTCTCATCAATCACTAAAGGACCAGTGGCGACCCAGAGTCCAACCAGGAACCATCTTCCTTAGTTCTCAGTTTTTGCTACATCTAATGCCAGAAGAAGAAGAGGTGTTGGATGTCTGACTTATTTTATCAGAGCAGAAACTGCCCCATAATAATTTAGAATAGTATCTTAAATGAGAAAGTATTGGATGGCTGGCTGTTTCTTTCCTGTACTGGCAGCAGATAAGCGTGTTCATTAACAGTGTTTTGGTGAAAGCTAGTGCTGCCTGCCACCCTGCTCTGTGTGCATCCAGCTGACTTTCCAGTCTATCCCTGACCATGTACTTTCCCCAGAGCCTACCTGGCAGGTTGCAGCACTGCTGGTAGTATATGGGAAATTTGGTATGATGTCCAAATGCGTGATGTTATGTGTTGGAATGAAATTGATGAACTCTTTCATTTCAGTACAGTGCTCAGGACTGCAGTGTGTAGGAGAGAAATTGCCGTAGTCTGCACTGATTCAGCTGGACCTGAGCTTCAAACTTTGGGCCAGATGTTGGTACTAGCTGATGTAAGTGATATGCAGCAAAAGTTGCTGGAATACAGGAGTTTGAGCATGAATTGCAAACTGAAGACATACCAACGAATGGTTTCAGCAATAACTTTTGGCTACAGATGCCTGTGGTCCATCTGTGCTAGGAAAATGGTCAACTGCTGACCGCTGTCATTAACAAGAGTGCAACAATGGCAGGAAACTTTCCGAGGGCAGGATTAAAGGGCAGGCATTAGGAGGAAGCTTTCCCTGCTGTTGCCCTGAATCACCCTTTCTGCAGATAAGGGGCTTCACTCTGCTGTGGTGCCTTGCCAAGGGTGCATTTACCATATTGTGGAAAAGAACAGTGCTGAAGGGTAAAGCAGATGAAAGTGTGCACAAAATTATATAACAACCTAGGAGAAAATATCACCAAGCAGAAGCAGGGCTGCATTTTGAAATGACCCCTTGGGGAAGACTGGTCAAAGCCAGATACCTGGGGAAATTTGAAAAGCTGCTGCCTATGTCTGCAGGCATGAATGGTTGTGACAAAGTAAACAGCTGTTTCAGGAGGAGCAGAAGAAGCACAATGTGGAGAATACAAGCAGAGGTAGGAGTTGTCAGCTGGGTGGATGGGGCTAATTGATGATAAACTGAGGCTTATAAACACTTTGGGCAAACTTCTGTACTTGCTTCTGGTCTGTGGATGTTCCCATCCCTGTGGCAAATATCTGCCATACATCCTGTGCATTTCCTACTGACTTTCTGGAAGGCAAGTTTGGAATAACGCAAGTCAGATCTTAAAACGTACCTGATCCACAGCACAGGTAACACACCTTATTATCTGGATCAGGAAAGGTCCGTGCAGTGTTGCTGGCTGTTTATTCTTGTTGGGAGATGTGTAAATGAACTTTAAATGGTCACAAAGCTAGTCAGTCTAATAACTAAAGGAGAGGGGAAAGACCTATTATGATGAACTTCACTGTCTTAAGCACAGAAGATCTCCTAACGCCTTGAGAAAAACATTTGAGTTGTATTTAAAATTATTAAACAGCTTGTCCAGGTATGGGGAGGAGTGGGAGCAAAGCCAAGAAAGCTTCACTGGCTAATTTTGAAGCATATGGCACAATTAATAATGGACCGAAACTGCAAAATTAGAGCTGGATATTGGGAGTTTTGGATAGCGCGCATTGGTTTAGGATGAACAGCACTTGAATACCACAACGACGGGTACATAGATGGATCTAATAATGCATACATTCCAGAGATGTAAAAATGTTGAAGTCTGCTGATGCGTAGGGGGAATAAGTGAAATTCAGCTATTACTTTTATTGGCTGTGAACACTATAGAGGCTTCATTACCTAGCAAGTGCTGGCATGGAAACCTCTTATATTCTTAGTGGCTGTGAGCACTTTCCATATGATTGGGACATGTAATATCAAAGCAACAGGTCTGTTTTGGACTCTTGACTCGAGAACTGTGGCTTTCAGGTCATAAGTTTTATAATTTCACAGCTCACTTGGAAAACCCCATTCCTCTCTTCCCCCACAAAGTTTGCTAGGAGTTCAAGTGGGCCATTTACCCTCTTTGGAAAAAGGGATGTTGAATCATTAGTTTTTCTTGGCATGCATGAGTTGTGTTGTTCATATTGGGATCCCAGGCAGAGCTCCAATGGCGCATGCAAAAGAATTCTGTTCCCTTGGTCTTTATGGACATGTTCTTTCAAGACCAGCATTTCTGCTGTATGCACACTCATTTTTTATGTCACATAGCAGCTCTTATCTCCTCCTTCTGCAAATTTTTACCTGTGACTGCCCTTGCTAACTTCAGGGGAAGCAGTTTGATCTGTATGACTATGTGTGCTTGAATAAAAATTTGGGGGAGAGGAACCTTCCTTTGTTCTCCTTTATAAATACCAACTGTAAAGGTTAAATCTCTTGCTTTACCTAAAGAATCAAATGTAACAATATTTACATTAAATCTGAAGATCACAGAATTGGGTGGATGTGTGGGAAAATGCCTTGTTTGAGTTTAATATGTGTTATGGACAAATTGTCCCTCTCTTGTGTTGTCTTGTATGGTTTATGGCCAGAGAAAGCACAGGAGTTGCAGGTCATCTGGTCCCACTCTACAGGGTTCATAAACTTGCACAGGTGATCTGTGAAGTCAAGTCAGAGGGGCAAGAACTGACTGTTCTGTATAATCTAGCTATTTTGCTTTGATGATATCTTTTGCAGCTAAGACACTACTGGCATCATGTGCTATTTTTATTTTTCATATGACCAGGCACACCTTTACCCAGTAGAAGCTTGGATATATAGCTTTTTAAAAGCAGTTTGATGTTTTTATTTGCTAGACCTACTGTTTACCTGGCACAGGTACAGGCTATGGTACTTGCTCTAGGATGGGCATATAGAAGTGTATTTATGTGTTTTATTTTCACAGCCGAAACAGACAGTCTGGGAATAATTTTTTTCTGATTCTAGCTATCTATAAAGGGTATCTTGAGATCCCTCCCAGAGCTTCCTCCTTGTTACAGTAGGGAAATGAACATACCTCTGAAGTGCTTAACTCTGTCTTATGTTAGACGCAACTGGAGTGGAGAAGTAGAAGTGGAGAAGAAAGGAGTAAGCAAGAGTATTTTTCAATCGTGGTGAAATGCTTTCCCCTCTGAGCAAGACAAAATAGCAACTTGTGAATTCCTCCCAAGACTCCTTCCTAATGTGGCATAGCTAAATGTTACCCTCTATTGAGAGCTATGTCTGGGCATCACTGTCAAGCCCTAAGGAAACAAATTCAGAAAAAACAAGGAATATTGGTCTTCATGCCTCCAGATTGTAATGTTAATTGCCTGATTTAATGCAACATAAGTTAAGAATTCCATCTAGAGACAGTTCTGCTGTCCTCAGTCTGTGTCTTACATTCCTATTCTGTTCCTGGAATAAAGTATCATCTATAACTTTGAAATTTTTGGATTTGTCAGTTTGTGGTACATCAAACAAAGTAAGATTTAAATGCAGGATTTTTAATATATGTGTCTTCTTATGCCTTATTAATGCAATCAGTCAGCTTAGGAAAAATATGTCAGAGATAACAAACTTGCAGAGTGCATTCTTTCTTCCTCTCCTCTTTCAGAAAATATAGGTTATGCTTATGAAGATTAACTGCTTTCTTTGGAAACTGGAGTGATCTATTTTTATGCAGGTGAGGTAAAATATAGACAGCAACTGTTTATACATTTTATGTCCTTCAGGGCCTAATTCTATCAGGTTCAGAGCAATATTGCCCCACGAAGCCTGAGCCTGGTGCAGGCAGAGCCCAGAATGTCAGGGAGCAAAGCCAGGTAGGGGTGTGGGTCCAGAAAGGAGCTTTGGCTGGTCTGTTGGTTCATGGCACATTGTGTGGTGGGCACACAGCCTTACTGAACCTGTTCTTGCCCTCCACACAGGCAGGGAGGATTGCAAGGACAGCTGACAAATTGCACAAGCAGCATAAAGTCACTCACATTTGGGGTGATATCCAGCAAGGAGAGGAAACACACCTCTGACTGTACACTACCTCTCTTTTCTCTTACTGCTGTTTTGTCAGGTGAGCCAGAGCAGCCTTATGGTAAATAATAAATGACAAAATGATTTCCTTTTTATTCTGTTGGATGTTTTTAGCCTTTGCACAGAAGATAATTGAGACTTGATTATGCATCTTCATAAGTGAGTGTGCTGAGGACTTTCAGGATGGAACCCACACTAAAATATTTTCTCTCTCTGGTTGCATTGCTGCAGGACATGGTTCTTACTAACACAGGGTTGATGTGGTTGATGGGCTGAGAGGTAAGAGGAGGAAATAAAAATGCTGCTTCAGTTTGTCTGGTTACTTCTACAACTAGTCCTAGCTGGAGTGGTATTTTCAATGTGTTCTAACCCATTATATTATATATGTGTTCTAACCTATATTATAGGTGTCAAAGAGATGAGGACCTGATTTACTGCTTTTGACATGTAGTAGTTTAAAACACATGCATCCTAAAACTATTTATTAATTGGATTTTATATGCTGAATATCTAAGTCTTGTTTGCAGCAGGAGATGTTAGGATTTGCAATTTGCAAAATTTGTAGGTGATGATCGTCTGTTAAATACTATTCAAAACTGGCCTGGGTTATTTCTCAGCTGTGAGAGAGATCTTTAGGCAAATGTCCTAATACATTTGCCATGTGAACAGTTTTCAGGTCAGTGACTGTACATTCAAAATGTACAGCGATAAAGTCTTCATCATGCTTTCATTACCATAAACATGTGGTGACAAAAGTAGTTCAGAGCTTTGCACGTCACATGTTGGCTTTATATTAATTCTTAGTTACAATTCTCCTGGGGTTACCCACAACGACTCAAGGTCTTGCACTAATTGAACAGGAGGAAAAAATAAAATTAATGGACTCTAGAGGTCAGTATGTGGCTTATGACCATTATGAGTTATTATGAGTCATATAATAACTTATTGTAAATACAAGTGAGTGGCTGTACAAGGCTACTATATGTGTAGTCAGATGACAGCCTATAAAGGTCTGGCACTGGAGTCTGCTGCCTGTTTTCATCTAGAAAAAACCCACACCTTAATAGTGCTTTGGAAATTCATGATATACTTAATTTCTCCTGCTTTACTTCTATGACAGATTGCCCCTTTTGTGATTTTTGGTCTTTATGTTTCTGGTCTTGCTTAAGAAAATGTTTGACCAAAGGTTCTTCTAAAACAGTGCTGTGTTCCCAGTAGCGAATGCTTAAATTAGAAGAAACTGAGCAATAGCGATGTATTTTTTTCTCCGTAATCTGCTCTGACTTCCAATTCAAGTTTGCTAGATGCTCTTGGAAGTGTTATGTGTCTGGCAGTGCTTGTGTTGAATTAGTCTTGGTTGCCAGGGTCTGACCTCTACAGCATACAAGAGTCCTTGTAGCCCTTGGGTCCCATCATCACCAGCTTGCTGCAGGATGGATGGGGCTTGCTGTAAGTACAGTGTAGAGCAGTTCTGTGTATTAGCAGGAACCACTGTGATTTCCAAATGTTGATGAAGCAGAGAAATACACACAGAGACAGAGAGACATTATAAAATGTCCCAGCTGTGGAAAATGCACTTTTTTTAGTTTTATTTTTTCTCAGACTGCAGTGATTGAATTATAAGACAGAAATCTGTAGAAAACTGAATTCAAACATTAAAAGATTCTTTGGGGTTTTTTCGGTGGTTTTTTTTTTACTGTTCTGTCATTTCCCAACCATGTTCCAAGATCTTCACTTGAAAACACAGAAAAAAATTAATTTCAAAGCTTAATAGAAGAACTGGCAGGGATATCAGATTGGTAGAAGCAAAATCTGGATCTGGTACCTTTCCTAGGTCTGTACTGCAATAATTTACTAATGCCAGCTGTGACAGTGACTATTTGTCCACTGGAATGAAACCAGTCATTAGATACTAATGCCTTCTAGTCACTAATGAACTCTTCAAGATTTGAACCAATGAATTACAGGTTAATGATCTCAAATCCTATTACCAATGTGCATGAGACTAATTGAGAATTGTGAAGCAGGGGGACTGAACTACTTAGTAACACTCGTTAAAACGGTAAGAAGCATTTTTCTTATAAATTACTTGCCTTTGAAATGTTCTAAAGTGATTGTACAAAATTCATATCATAATTCTACCCTTACTTTCCTGAGTACCAGGAGAGTTATTGTTTTCCAAGCACCCAAAAGTATGATCTGAGCTCAATAAATGAACAGAATCATGATCAACTAAGCCACACTTGTTCTATGTCCCTAACCATAAGTTTTGAACATGCCCTTTGAACATCCATTGTGCCTGTGCAACCAATAATTCCAGTGTGACTTGTCTTCCTGTGGAATTCCATCTGTTGGTATAAAATTTGGGCTCATGTCTCTGATTTAACCCCTATTCAGCAATGTGAGCCATGGCTGAATGAAAATTGTTCCTTTGAAGTGATGGATGGAGCAATATATCACAAACTCATTCCACCGTACCTATATGGCTTTGCTTGTTCTTACAATGAATGGTTTCCATATCCTGGCTCTCCAGTTCCTGTACCTGAAAGCTATGAAAGATGGCATTTGTGTGAGAATGGGCTCTTGCCTTACATATTAAGGTGAGAACCTTACTGCCACTAGTACATTCTGAGGTGTATAAATTTTTAAATCATATCCACAGAGTGTGAATGAGACCGTGCATATGTAAAAGCATTGGAATTAATGGCAAAGTAGCATTTAAAGTAATGGTGTATACATTCTAAGTCAAAAGGCTGAGAAAAGCATGATAAAAATAGAGAAATGCTGCAAATAAAAGTAAGAGCAAGTGTTGGAAGCAGTGATGATTGCCCCATGACCACAGACCTCATCACAGATGTGAATCTATGCTAGTACAAGACAATTCACACTGAGCCTTCTTTGGCAAGAGAGGCTGCAACGGCTCCAAGGTTTATGCATTTCATCACTGCTCACAATGAATTCAGAACATTGGATAAGGACTTTTTAGCTGGTGTCCTTCAGCCTCTATGTCACCATAAGTCATCCAGATGAGGTACTTGGACATACACAACCTCAATCCTTATAATCATATAGGAGGAATGAGAGAATTTTGAGATAATGGGTATGGGTAAGGAAAATCTATTTCTTCAAAAATAAAAGTCTACTTCCCTATCTGTATGGCTTTACCTTGAGTTTTGCTGCTTTGACTGCTATATAGGAACCCTCCTGAGATATCTGAGCCTTTTACGGTCCTTACTACAGTTGACTTTACAAACCCCATGTTGTTATTCCAGTCCTGGAGGCACCTGGTCATTTGCTGGGCTTTATAAAAGGAATCTGCAGCAGAGCCAACAATTCTGGCACAGCCCTAGCCATCAGGTTTTCCTCTTCTGAAATGCTGTGGAATATTTTGGCATTGGATGAAGGTGGGATAATAAATGGTGAGATTATTAAACTACTATAAGGAAGGTTATGTGGTGAAGTTAACTAATTTCAAACCCAAGATAATCCTGTATTGCTGCCAGTTGTGGAATGGCCTTGTCAAGGTGTTATGCTGGCTTAATTCTTGCCTCATGACACACTGCTTTGAACAAGTTTTGGACACTTTATATAGACAAGAAATAAATTAAAGCTTTAGAGATAAAGCATATATACAGCTTTTTTTTTTAATTTTTTTTTTTTATTTTGTGCAAACGCAGACCTAACATCATGAAAGGGACTGCTAAATTATGGTACTGAAGTTTTATGAAATGTAATTATAGGTCCAAAGATATTTTCTGTGGAAGGAAAAAAGCTTACTGTACACTATTAAAGTGTTTTATGTCCAGAGATGACTGACACAATGCATTATGGGGCTAGAATAAGCATAATTGTCCAGGAAAAAATAATTGAAAATAGCCCTTTAGATGTCAAAATAAAGCTATAGATCATTTGAGACTGTCAGCAGTTATTACATATCTTTGGTTGTAAAGACAAGCTTCCTTGGGAGCTCATAATTTATGCTTCAAACAAAAATAGCATTTTTTACGGCTTGTGTTTCAGCATGTCCGTGTGGGCGCTGCTGGACCTCTTGAGTTTCAAGTGGCCATACATTTTGCCATTACCCTGCTGGAGTAACTGGACCGTGTGAACCATGGGGAGTCAGGACATCCCCTGAATCCTGTGGTCTGCTGCTGCTGGGTTGTCCCCAGTGCCTTGTCAGCATGGGAGCATGGGAAAGACATGCTGGTGCCTATGGAGGCACGAACACATATGTGTTGGCTGCAGCCCCAGCAGAGCTGATGTGCACAGCCTCCTTTCCCTGCAAGGTTCACATGTGTCTGCTCTGCAGGATGGGAAAAATACTCTTCAAACTTGAGAAATACCAGCTATGAGCTTACTCACACCTTGGGACGGAGGGGCAGGGTTGTGTCTTCAGCAAACATTTTTAATTAATGTTGTCTCTTAACTAAAAAGAAATCCATAAATATGTGACTATCGTGACTTTTTTGAAAGCTGCTGGTCTTTTAATGAGTGTATTCATAGGGTTTTTTTGCATATGGGTTATGCTAATTACTTCAGTCAGCTTGTTGTAAATTAGCAAAGTTTGTTTGTGAATAACAATAGCAATGTACCACACAGGAACACCTTGAGAGTTAATTAACATTGGGTAACCAATTTGATAATTCCTTGGATAAAAGCTCTGTACAAGCTGATTAGTCTTGCTGTTCTGGAGAGGCTGCAGTACCTTTGTTCACATGCAGAAGTAACTTCACAAGAAAGCCCAGTAGAGCTCATTGAACTTCCTTCAGCAGCAGAGACATACACTAAACATGAGCCAGCCCTCCCTTCTCCTGTGTTACTAGTGATTTATACATAGTTAGCACCATGGCAGTGAAGAAGAATCATAATTGTTTTGTTTGTGTGTGACCATATAGTTAAAACATAAAATAGTATAAAGTTTATTTAAACTATAATACATATCTGTGTACGAATGCTGCTGTGAAAAGTGTGTTCTCCTTTAAAGCACAAACCACATATAGACTATGTAAGAAGAGTATTGCTTGGCTGTATGATAGATGGTTGTGCAACCAGAAAAATAATTATTCTCTCAGTGAGGATCATGGCTAGACAGGCTGGAGAAGGAGAAGGAGGTGGAGGCTAGCAGTGGAAGAGGGCATAGTTTGCTGGAAATGATTTTTAAGAACTGCTTCATCATCTGCTGGTGATTTTGATAGCTCTTTCTGCTGAGTGAGGTAGAATCACACACCTTTCTGTATATGTGTGTTTACTTATATAAGTAGAAACATGAGATGCAGTCTGTAAAATCTGTACTTGACATCATAGTTGTACAATAAAAGAAAAGGAGGCATGTCGGTGCTTATTTGAATGTCCAGAAAGTGATGATGGGAGTTTTGAGAACATCTGGATGAAGGGAATAATAATGGGTACATAAACTCTAGAAATGGTAGAATCAGGTCTGGAAGTATGTGAAGTGTGTTTAACAACATGAGGAGCGCTCAAAGAGCAATTATGTGGTAACGGTGAGAGCCAGAGAATGAAAGTACGCTGAAAAGATGCAGCCTGGCTGGATACACACTACCCAACTATGAGTTTGGAAATTTTCTGGAACAAATTTTCATGCATTTGTTTTGATTGAAGTGGGCAGAATTATTAATACAGCAGGAATCAGAAGGAGTCCGGGGAAAGCTATCTCAAAAACATATAATTCCTAATCCTAAGGGAAAGAAGATAAAGAATCAGCTCACCAATTAACTTTGCCAATGGGGAGAAAAGAGGATATGTAACAAGGAACTTGTGACTGCATTAGAACTTCCTAAAGATCTAAGAATCAAAGAACAATACAAAAATTTGCACCAAATATTTGATGATAAATATTGCAATTATTTTGGTGAAAATAAGAAAACAGCATGAAATACAGTGCAGATATCAAGGAATTTAAGGAAAAAAAAATCTATATATCTGTTAGAACAACAATCTGACAGGGACTTCAAGCATTTTGAAAGAAGGGCTTAAAACTGGAATGAATCTGGTTAAAACATTATATAGATGGTTGAAACTCACAAAAATTGAGTTTAATAAAGACAATCTGAAGATTGTGTTTTACAAAACAAAAATACAGTACAGCATGGGGGAAAGTAGCAGCTCCACAGTGCTGTGCAAAAAAATCTGGTGATGGTGCCACATGAGAGACTGAAGATGGGTCAGCAATGCAATGTTGGCTTAGAAAGTACTTATGTCTCTCCTGAATGCATTGACAGCCATGCCTTAGGTGAAACATGATGTTAACTAATTTATTTTACCTCACATTTACAAAATCTGTGTTGGAGTACTGTTTTGGATGTCACATTTTAAGAAAATGCAGAATAACTTAAGAGGGGCTCAACAGGGAGAAATGTGGCCTATGAGAAAAAGCTGGAGGAATCATCTTGTCTAGAATAGAGAAGGAAAAGTGAACAGGACTGGAATTTGCAACCATATTGAAGGCTTAAGGAGGGTGGTGATCAATGGTACTCCATGTTCATGGAAAGAAGGATTAGAAGTAATCAGCTTAATTTGTAGTAAGGAAGATTTAGGTTAGATATTAGGAGTAACTTTCTAATAATAAAGATACTTAAGCACTGGAACAGATTGCCTCGGGAGTCTGTGTGGTTCCAGGCACTGTCAGTTTTAAGAAAGATCTAGTCTGTCAGAGATGATCTAAGGCTGGCTGAGCTTGTCTGAAAGCTGGAAGAGCTGATGACCCCTTAAAATTTACCCCTTTCCCACAGTACTGTCATATATGTTATATAGATAATGTCATATATAATGAGTAAATTCTTTCATAAAAGTTGATGAGTTTACATGTTATTAGTCACCATTTTCAGAAGAGCATGTGAAAACCTTACAGTTGAGGCCTTCACTGAGTGGGGAAAGACTCATGTAGTAGTCCTGAGTGTTTCAGGGATTTAGGAGACTCCTCAGAAGTCTGAATCTGAACAGATCACTGCATTGTTCTGTTTCACCGAGTTGGATCTCTTCATGTTGCCTTTGCAGAAATTAAAATATAAGGAAGCACTGATGCTTCATCCATGTGAATTTGGCCTCTATTACTGCTCCTTACTGCAGTGCTCTGCTTCACATGAGAAGTGACTTGAAAGTGTCATGCACCATTGCTGGGTAACATCTTTTATTTTCCTTACAGCAATTGCATGCTGTCCATGAAGCAAGGCAAAGATAGCCAAAATAAATAAATAAATTAAAAAATAATACTGCAGTCATAATTGAGGGCTTGATTCTGAAATCTACTGTTTGGAAGCCAGTTGTAGAGTCAAGATTTTTTTCAGATGCACAGAAAGGAATAAAGTGTGAAATTGAAATAGTTTCTTCCTAGATGAAATGGCATAAGGAATCTGAAAGGATGAAAAAAATCTGATTGTATCTCCAACTCAGTAAATACTTAATCAAAGATTATTTAGCTGCACTTAGATTAAAAGCATCTATATTTAGATTAAAAGCAGTTTTCTTTATGGTAGTTCTAAGAAGGTTTGTCCCAGAATCATAGAGTAGTGGAGTGATACAGGCTGAGAGATACCAACTCTAGTCCAAGCCCCTTCTCACAGCAGGTCCAGGATCTTGTCCAGTCAGGTCGTAAATATCACCAAACACAGAGATTCCACAACTTCTCTGTGCAGCCTGTGCTGATAATTGACCAACTTCATGATTGAAATGTTTTTCTGATGTCTAATGGGAATTCCCTATGTTTCAGCTCATGACTGTTAACCCCTAACCCTTTTCCTATCAGCCTCAGCCTCTAAGAAGTGTTGGCCTCTGGCTTCTCCACATCCTCCTATTGGGTATTTCTTTTAAAGGCAGCAACACCCCTCTGAACCTTCTCTTCTCCAGCCAGAATGAACCCAATTCCCTTACAGGGCAAGAGCTCCATCCCCTCACTGGACTTGCTCGAGTTTATTATTTCTTGTACAAATCCGGTCATAATATTCCAGATATTATCTCTTCAGGGCCGAATAGAGGGGAAGGATCACCCTTTTCAATCTGCCTAGGAGACTCTTGACCTTTTTTTTGCTGCAGCGACCCACTGCTGACTCATGTTGTTGTCCACCAGGACTCCCAAGTACTTTTCTGCAAAACTACTTTCCAGTAGCCTGCACTGATATGTAGGATTTTGGTGCAATTTTAAAGGCAGATGCTAGATTTGAAATGCCATGTAAAGGAGCTCTGAGGCTATGTTTACACTAGTAAAAATAAAATTAACCTTGCCAGAGGCCTAAATGTTGAAAACTTGTGCACACTGTTAAATTTTTAGTATAACCACTGGCAAGGTTCTGGCCTTGTCTATTAGCGTGATAACACTTAGACATGGTCTGGTGGTGTTTGTCATAGATCAGCATCCATTCCCAGTGTCGAGTTTGTATCAGAGATTACAGAATTTAGTTTCATGCACCTGATCGATGCCTCCTCTGGTGGCCTCAGTAGACACAGTGCTCCTTGGTTCATATTCTTTATTATTTTAGATACACCCTGAGAGTCCATTCTAGTTTTGGGAGAAGGCTCCTTCACCTGCCAGTGGATGAACTGTGTGCCTAATGAGATTAGTGCACAGTTTGGTAGGGTTTGGACTCCCTGTTTGAATATTTATTTGACTTCTATTTTGACAGCTATAGCTGAATGTTAATGGTCACTTTATAATTGAAAACTGCTAAATGAATGATATTTGGAACATATCTAAAGACACAAATTAATGTCTTCATGGCATTCTGAGGTTTAATTGTGGGAAAAGGTGTGTGCATAGTGTCCGAGTAAATGTAGTCACTGGGGATTGCAGGGTGTCATGCTTAGTAAATACTGAGTAAAAATGGAAGCAAAGCTCAAAGAAACAGTTCAGAAATGGTTAACTCTGTTTAGGAGCATTTAGGATCCTCCAACCACAATTTTTGTGCAGTCTAGATAAACTGAGTTGAAGATAGGCAGGGAGCAGAAGTTGTTGCCTTTGTTACCCTTCATCTGCTGGGGCTGAAGAACTGAAGAAAGGGGAAACAAGAGTGTGCTTTTTCTGTCTCCATGCCACACTGCCTGAGGTTGGTGGGTCATTGGACAGCTGGACTACTGCAATTTAGCCATTTTGGTACTTGTAGGCAGGTGCTGGACACAGTAATCCTGGCTTCACTCAATGTGGTAGGTGTAACATGGAGCACATCTGGCATTGTTGGTGGCTTCTTTTTCATCCCTGTTAATCCGAGTGACTGGAAAGGAAATACAGATGTTCTGATCTGGAGTCTATTCCCTTGCTGAGGCATCCACATGAAAGAGTCAGAATACTTTATGTAAGGTTTTTAATTTTGCCTCATAAGCCTTACTGCAAGTTATTTATTTTTAGAAATATTAGGGACAGACGTTATGCAATATGGATGTTCAGTAATTACTGAGTGAAGAACAGAAATAATTAATCCTCTGGCTCCCTTTCTGGCTTTCATCCAGTCAGTAGAGTGGTTCTTGTAAGAGACAGGCAATAGGAACCTGATGTGGTCCCTCACAGTGTTTCAGGATTAGTCCCCCTGCATTAAACAGGTATTTCATACAGTGCACTCACAGTGCCCCAGTGACATCTAGAAGGACTTTCTTCTGCTAAGTTCTGACCATTGGGAATGGCAGAAGGGACCTGCAGCTGGATCAGTGTGGTGAAAGTTCCCTGTCTTGCAATCACTGGAGTTCTCTCCAGTGTGTATCCTCAAGCAACCTGCTTAGCCCTGCTCTTGGAACACGCTTTCCACCCTGCCCTTATTGTTTCAGTGGATAGCATATACCACAAAATCATAGAATCATGCAATCACAGAATGGTTTGGGTTGGAAGGAACATTGAAGATCATCCAGTTCCAACCCATCTGCCATGGGCAGGGACAGCTTCCACTAGACTAGGTTGCTTAAGGCCCCATCCACCCTCGCCTTGAACACTTCCAGGGATGGGGCATCCACCACTTCTCTGGGCAACCTGTGCCAGTGTCTTACCATCCTCACATCTACATCTAATCTGACATCTATTCTAAACCTATCCTCATTCAGTTTGAAGCCTTTCCCCTTGTCGTATCACTACATGCCTTGTAAACAGTCACTCTCTAGCTCTCTTATAGCCCCTTCAGGTACTGGAAGGTGCTGGAAGGTGTCCTCAGAGCCTTCTCTTCTCCAGGCTGAACAAGCTCAACTCTCTCAGCCTGTCTTCGTAGGAGAGGTGTGCCAGCCCTCTGATATTTATGGCTCTCCTCTGGACCTAATTAAGAGGTCCACATCCTTCTTTTGCTGGTGACCCCAGAGCTAGCCACAGAATCAAACAGTGCTCCATTTTGAGCATCTAATATGGTAATGGGAAGGATTAAGTCCTGAATCTGAGCCAGCATATGGCTACAAAACAAAGCAGACTGGGTGTAGAGTGGATGGTGTTTGTACAACGTCTGTACAATGACTGGGGAGTCCTGATGGACAAGTTGAACAAGAGCCAGCAACATGCCCTTGCAGTGAAGAAGGGTGCAGAAGCACATCCTGGACTACATTAATGGAAACATAGGCAGCAACTTGAGGACCGCCATTCTTTTCTTCTACTTGGGATTTATGAGTGGTGCCTGGAACACTGTGTCTGATTTTGGGTTTCCCAGTAACCTGGAACATACCCATTCTTTCCCCCAAATGACTCCTATTTTGCCCTCTACACCTGTTTTACCTCAACTGAGAGAACTAGTCACAGCTGAGGCTGGGCCAGTGCTCACATAACAGGAGGTTCAATACACCTTGTGATTTTTTATGGGAAGGTTGTACTGCAAATTCCTGTGAGCCTGTTTGATGATCATATCCATGCTAACAAATGCTCAAGGCAGCCCTTGGACAGAGACAAAGGTCTGTGTGTGCAGGCTCTGCAGGCAGAGGGGGATAAAGGCAGAGAGATGATGCCTCATCCTCACAATTATTATCTCCATTAATAATTTTTTTCAGCTCGTGATTCAACCGGGGAATATTGGAAGAGTTTCCCTGGTGTGCCTTGAGCCTTTAATTTGCCAACACTTTCTGCACCACCAGGCCTCAAGTGTAAGTTATGAGAGAATAAAGCATATAACAAACTCCTACACAAGCCATAGGTTTTGGGCTATTTAAATTACATCTGAGAGAGGGGAAATCATGCAAAATCTTTGGGGGGTACTTGCTCAAAGAGCTGGAAAGATTCAGCACAGATTCTCTCTCTCAGTTTTATGGCTTCCTCACTCTGATGCAACAATAAAAATGTTCCACTGGATTAGCCAGGTGGCTGAACTGTGATTTCTCTGCGACACTTTTTCACACTCTAAAAGCCTAATGACAAGCAATCGAGAACATGTTAATTGGGACGATTGCCCCCAGGGGACCCTGGGGTCCTGGGAAGTTGAAGGTTTTCATTAATTCTGTAGAGCTGGCTGCAAAAATATCCCATTACTTATCCATAGGAAAAGTCTTAGAAATGTGGCAAAATATGAATTTCCAAGTAAAGGTAAAATGTCCAGACCTTTCTACTTCACTCCCTAGAGGGTCTTTTTTTAACTTATTTTTGTCACCAGGGCTTCCTTGCCTCTTGATGGTTCCTCACAGACTTGTACTGAGTGGGTATTGGGGTTAGGAGGACAATTATGCAGCTCCTAAGTGCCTATCCATTGGTTCATGCACACTGAAGTGAAGCCAATTACCAGGTTCCTTCTTTGCAGACCTGCAGCCACACAGTCTGTGACCCCAGGGACCAGAGGTAGCTCCTCGTTTAACCACTTGGTCCTCTCAGCAGTCCCAGACAGCCTGACCAGCTAGAAGGCATGCTGTGGCTTGTTTCCCTTGCTGTGCATCACCCCTGCTCTCATGGAAAGCAGAATGAATACACTGGACAGATTTCCCTTTTATTTTTTATTTTACAGTTCTAATTGAAAATAATTGAGGAGCCTGCCATTTAAACTGCCATCAGTAGGCTTGCATCAACAGCTTGTTGAATTGACAGCCTGCTTCACACATCCTGGAGTTAGTGCCTTGGCTTGTTTGTCTGCCAGACTCTGGGGCTTTGACTAGATGAGCATCAACAGCAATGCAAAGTGGGTGGCTGCCTGCCCTGGGGGCGTTTTGTGGCAATGTCTACAGGAGCTGCAAGGTCTGCAGAAATGGGACCATGGAATGTGTCTGAGGCAGCAGTAGTTTCCTCTCTTCTGTCCTGCAGGTTTGTAAGATTAATGTGGGTTTCCTTAGAGATGGGACAGCTATTTGCTATCCGTAAAAGTTAATGTAGCAGGGGAATTCATAGGAAAAATGCATTTAGTTAAGAGTCATCACTCAATTTAAGTGAATTCTGGCAACAGAAGTTTTATTATTGCCATGGCTTAGACAGATGATGATGTTTGTCTAAGTAAATGCTTTCTTTCTGAGTGCCTCATTACCATTAGGAGAGGATTCAGCTGCAGAAAGGGAAGGCATTTCTCTCCCAGTGGCAGCAGATGCCATGGAGCTGGTGAGCCTGAAGTGATCTCCTCCGTGATGGGGAATCTCTGAAAAGGGCAGTGAGTGGAGCAGCCCTCCTGCACCAAGCCGCAGTGGTCCTCTCTCAGGGGCATCTCTCTGGCCTGCAACAAACCATGCTCCCTACCAGCTACACACTGAGGACCACTGATAACCTTTTGCTTCATTAAACAATATTATTTTCTGTATCTGGATGGTGGTTTTTATGAGTCTTCCAGGAAGCTCAGACACTGCAGCAGCTTCTCTGAAACAGAGTGTGTGACCCCGCTCATCTCCTGTAGCAGCTTGTGCTCTTCCAGCAGATGCACCTTGTGGAAATGGGGCTCATTTGGCTAAAGCTCATGGCTAATAGGATGAGCATTCCTCAGGCTGTGCTGTGTGTTGCTAAGTCTTGGTCCATGTTCCACCTCTACTCTGGTATGGGAAAGACTCACCTCTGAAAACCAGCTGAGGAATGAACCCCTGTGAACCCTGCAGGGTTTGATTTGGCACTTACTGTGTATTTGGCACCACGTTGTGCTCTTCAGCTGTTGTGCTCTTCTTGCCTGCAGGTATTTAACAAGCCTGCAGAAGGCTTACCTGGCTGAAGATTAGCAGACTGACACTTCACTGGGGTCACCCAATAGTGACAAAGCAGGGATAAGAACTGTCTAGACTTCAGAAGCTCTTCTGTGATCCCTGAGCTGCTGTGCCTCTGAGCTGTACAGCCTTTTTATCTTTCAAGACAGTTCTTCATGAGGACTGCATTTCTGATTCCTTATTTCTACTCTATAACAAGCCTTGGTATCCTGATGAGATGCTCTTGCTAGGTCCCCAGAAGTTGCTGCTGCCGACCATTTCTGGATCATTCCGTGTTCCCCTTTCTCCCTTGCACTTCTCTCCTGGCCTGAAAATGAAAAGCTTAACAGGGACAAGTACATATTAACTTCTATATAAGTCTTTCTTTAAATAAGTTACAGTAAAATAATATTTCAAAAAAGAGTATTTCAGAATCTTCACATACATCTTTCTGTAGCCTGCTTGGTAAAGGCAAACCAATCAAATGTAAGAAAAACATAACCTTGAAAGAGAATATGGATATTTTGAATACTGTGTGCAACATTAAAAAAAAAAAAAAGGTGAAGTTTCTAATCTGTGTTACAGAACACTGACCAAGAGCTGCAATTTATTTTTGCATTCATATGTAATTATCATGGGGTTACAGTCAGTAAGATGATTAATTCCTCCACTTGTTTTCTGTGCTGACAGTCAGGCAAGGTGGCTTTTGCTATCACCAAAGTGCAGATACATATCAAGATCCAGATCAGCAACTTGTCTCTCCAGTGTCCCCATCAGGACCTCAGGAAAGTCAGACAGGTGAGTAAGGTGCCTCTGATCTCCTTGTATAGACACTGGTGTGTTTGCTGAGTTATACTGTGCCTGAGTGCCTTCAAAGATAACTATATTGCTCAGTACAGATTCAGGAGATTCAATCCAGGTGGAGGCTTTGCACCGCAGCCTGGTTCTTCACTGTACTGCTGAGGAAATGTTTCCACAAAGGTTTTACGCTTGTGTTTTGTCTTTGAGGATCTAAAAAAAAAAATTAAGGGTGAATTCAGAAAAAAACATGTTTAAAAATGACAGTGAACTTTCTGTTAGAGAATGCTGGAGAACTCTAACTTTCTGTTAGAGAATGTTCTCCTCTCTGTCGGTTTTGTTCCCCCAGCCTTCCTCTATCCCCTTGTTCTCCCTTTTTTGCAAGATTATTCAGTGCCCATTGGCCTTCAACTCAGCTGGTTTGCCCTCCCTGGGGAGCTGACCTGTGGTGCATACTCCAGGGTATCTCACTGGCTGGACTTGTGTGTTGGCTTCATCAGGGTCGTGCAAGTTACTGTAAGAGAGTCAGTAACCTCATACTGTGCTGGGGTAGCCCTTATCCTGAGAGGCACATGGCCTCACTGGCCTCTGGGGAAGGATGCTGCAGTATGTCTCTCTGCTGCAGGTGCCTTATTCCCTCTACTTGCATTTCAAAGAAACTCATTAACATCCTCTGTGACTCAGAAACACTTCATAGATGAGGCTGTAGCCAAGAAATTGTGCAAGCTCAGCACCCTACTTCATGTGCCTGAGCTGTACACGTGTATGAGGAGATCATGTTGGTGCAGGGCTGTGTGTACAGCAGACCTATAGTCAGGAAGGATCTTCAAAGTTTTGTCTCTTCCTAAACTACAGTTTTTATTGCTCTGTTTTAACTTCACTGCTATTTTTTTTACAATGCTCTGACACATATATTAGTAGGGATGTGCTGTATCAGAGCTGCAGAACAGCCTACAATTCCCCAGGTTTCTCTGTAGATTTTTATGCCGGTGCATCCATAAAGGAGCTCCAGATCTTCCAAGTTTTCCCCATGAGAACAGAGTAACACCTTTCCTCTGGAAATACTGTAATAAAACAAAGGGAATACAACACTCCCATTATGAAGATGCCATAGATGGTCTTTATCATTTATCAAAAGGAAAAGGTGTTCTTGTAATATCTGTTAGAATTGTACACAAGGGAGGCTGCTTGGTGGAGCACATTAATAAAAAGTCAGAAACCTGAAAGATATGTCTTTTTGCAGATTCAAAATTGTATATTAATTATTTCTGTAGATTTTTCTCAATAGTCCAGTGGCTTCTGTCATGAAGCAATTTCATTAAAGCTTTGATCATAGTGGTAATATAAAGCCAAGCTTCCTGCAAAGGCTTCATTGCCCTAAAGAGTGTGTAATTGGCCAAATGTCTTAGAAAGTTTTGCTTGGTTTCTCCAGAGCACAAGTAAAATTTAATTACCCCAGCAGTAGATGCAGTGCCATCATATAAGGGTGTCAAAACTAGTCTTTGCAAATGGCACATTTTAACAGAGCAATAGATATGAGACTTACCATAAATGTGATTTGTGAACATCATTAATGAACTACTAGACCTAATTGACTTCGTCTGGCTTTATGACAGCATAAAAAAAGTTCTGCACTACCAATGATATTTCTTTTCAACTTCTTCAGCTGAATCCCTAACGCTACAGAGCTCTCTTGGAAGCAAGCTCTCACTGATATTTATTTGGGGAAAAGAAACTGACTGTTAGATAATATTTGCAGTTCTTTAGAAATAAGGATTTTAGAACAGTTCTTCCATTGCAGAATGAAATGAAGATGCTTTGCAATTATCCCTGAAAACCCAAGCACATTAGAGATCAGTGGAGGGTAGTTGCTAGCCTGATCATTTGAGAATTCAGTCACTGACTAACTGATTCAGGCTCAAGTTCCTGTTATGATTTGGTTCGGGAATTTACATTTCTCCTGTGATTATGTGTTCTTGATCTGAAACCATAGCCATTTTATTTTTGTCAATAATTACCATTCTAGCAAGCTATTTTGTTTTTCAACTATCTTTTGTTCAGACACACTGAAGTCTGTGACAACAAATGTCACCATTCACACTGGTGCTTGCAGTAAAATAATATAGTTTATATTGCTTTGGTAAGTAGAAAGCAGCCAATATCCAGCTTTAGCTAGTATTTTTAAAGGATATTTTGCTATTCTGCATTACAGGAGGCTTGTGGTCAGAGACCTAGAAAAAGAAAATAGTTTCAGTCTCTGGAAATTGATTGTTTTTGCATTTACCTTTGGTCCCTTAAAAAAAAAAAAAAGAAAATTATATGTTAAATCATATATTTTGGCTATTGTTTTGCTCCACACTCAGCATAACTTTTCGTGTGATGTTATTACAATAATCTGAATGGTAAAATCAGGATGGAGTGAAATTATTGATTTCTAAGTATTTGCTTGAAACATTTGAAGATCACCATTTCACTTTAAACCATATGAAACCTTCACTTATGATGGAGGTTGCTGTAATGTCAGATGTGGTAAACATCCCCACCTTCTGCTGAGTTAATGAACATTGAAAGAGGACCTTTGAGTTGATGATAAATGATAAATTCAGTTGACTTAACCAGTTCATGTAATCCTCTGCTGATTAGTCTTGCTACATTTTTGTTGGCAGTCTTGGGCAGAGGTGGAAGGGACTTTTTGTGAGTCTGCTGGGTCAGCTGGCCCAGGTTTTGTTTTGGGCTTCTGATCACTCCAGGGTGCCCCTCACCACCACATCTGAGTGCTCTGAGGAATGCGCAAAGGGTCTAACTTCCCCGACTCTCTTCCTCCCTTCCTGCTTTCCTCCTTCAGATCCCCAGTGGTGTCAGAGTTTACCTGATCTGTTACACTTTGTATTGTGGAGTTTAATAAGTACACAGCTGAAGAAGTGATTGGAGATTGAAGGTGAGGAATTTTCCAAACATTTAGCATCTACAATTTACTGATTTGAGTGACACTCACAGTCATTGTATTAATATTAATCACAACTCTTTACTCTTACTTCACTTCATTTCCTGAAATAGTGCATCTAGAGATATGTATGAGGAAGCCAACAAAGGACAATTATAGTGTGGCTTCTGGGATGTGCCTTGAATCACGAGCACACTCCTTGCAAAGAGGAGTTGGCTGCAGGCTACTGGCAGTGAGGGCTTCTGCCTGTGGGGACTGTTGTCATTGATCCCCACACAGAAATTTGCAGCAGGGTGAGGAGCATGTGCATCAGTGGAGCAGCTCCCAAACTATTCATAATCAGCAAGCAGCCTGAAAGAGTATTCTCCAAGTCCCCCAAATTTTTGAGGTTCAGCTGTTTACTCCAGAAAGACTAATCCCTGAATGTCATTTTGGGGACCCTGTTGAGCTTTGATTTTAGCTGTTCAGCATCTCTGGCTGTATTTATATCAGCAACAGTATGGAGAAATAGCATAGAGCAATAGGGGTGAAACTGTGCAGTTGTTGCAAAGGTACTGATGTCCACACTATGCATTTCAGAGGTTTTACACTGGAACCCCCTGGAGCCCTGTGGTTGGTGTGCAGGAGATACAGCTTCCTGCTTGGCTTCATTGGCAAGGAATCCAGCTGTTCTGCTATGCATGTGGAAGACTGGAGGTAAAGGTGATTTCTTCAAACATGAATTTTGATCTAGACTAAAACACTAAATAGATGCAGCCTTTGAAATTATTAAATTGGAATGCTCTTAAACTTTTTTGAGGATATTTTCTGTTCTTGTACCCTGCACTGAGGAGATGAATTTAGTTGCAGCTGTAAACTTACATTTAACATTTTGAAATCCTTGTGATTTTGTTGGTGTGAGGCAGCAGTTTGTCTTTTGGTTAACTCCCTGCCATATAGTATGATTTGTAATATGAACTATCTTCTGTCTTTCTAATAATCTGCAGTTTGAGTATTCTGAAACCATTATTTATGTAGCATGCTTGACACTGAACTATGCTGTGCTGCTTCCATGGAAACCTCTGACAACATATCACTGTCTGGCCTGACAGATAAACAATACCTAATTTTCTCTTATGTCAGCCATTAGAAAAGCCATACTATGCCAGACCAAAGGTCTGTCTGTCCAGTGTCTTGTCTCCAACCATGGCAAATGACAACCAGGGAAAAGTGTTAGAACAGACCAAGAATATATCAATATTGGTATAAACTCAAATTTTCATAATTTTGGAACTCGGGGAGTAAAATATTTAATTCAAAGGTCTTTAATATGCATATTTTTTCCTTGGATTTGTCATTTTTTGGAATCTTTTTTCTATAATAAACCAGAACGAGAAGACAGCTTAATTTAGTTTATAAGAGACTTTAGGAGATCTCTAGTCTGATCTCATGCTTAAAGCTGGGTCAGGTGTGAGATCAGACCAGGTTACTCAGGTCTTTATTCAGTTGAGTCTTCACAACCTCCAAGGATGGAGACTACAAACCCTTTCTGGGCAACCATTTTTTTACCCATGTAGGTGATTATTAGTAAGAAGTCAACAAAACTTGCTAGTGCTAGTAAACTCCCTAGTTTGTCATTTCAAAGCCATCTATCTGAAATCTATTCACTATATGTTGTAGACTCAAGGAATTTGCAGAAGGCAGGTTTCTAGGTGGCTTTTGGAAATCCCTATAAACTGCTCAAGATGGAAAAATCCTCAGACACGTTGTTTCAGAAATCAGGAGCTGTGATGAAGATTATTTCTGTAATTTTTGGTGTGGAAACATACAGGAGGACACAGAAGTGGCTGGTTGTAGGAAATGAAGAAGTCATGCAGTCAGCAAATTTTATTTGAGCTGTCCTGGGAATTCCATGGGACCCTACCTTTTCTCTTCAGTAAATCCTCAAAACAGAGATCAGAAGCTTGTTCCCTGGGTACAAAGCATGCACAGAGGATGGTGGGTTCAAGGGAAATTGTGATTGCTGAGTGATGAGGGTACTACATGAGACCACCCCCCCCGCCCCGTGCTTTTTCTAGGCCCTGTCTGAATTGGTTCTGTGTAACTCCAAGGGCTCTGCAGTCCAACCCACATACTTCAGTTGGGGGAAGGAGGAAAGAAAAGATAGTGAGAGATTTTTTTTCCTTCTCACCTAAGAGCTGCCTGACAGTCAAAGCTCTTGCTTTTGCATACCTGGAAGCCTCGGCAGGTGTTTTGTTCTTGGAGCTTTACCTGCAGCTGAATGCTGTCTCCTTTTCTGGTCTCTTCAGGCCCTTTAGAATTTCCAAAGGTTACTTGTGCTGGGAGAATAAGCATCCATCCAGTAAATTCTTGTTCTCTGCTTATCAAGCTGGTGTCTATTTCAATATTAGAAGATTATTTCCCCCCTGCCATTTCTGATGAATTATTGAATTTATCTTGTACCTGTCTAGGCTAGAAGGATTTTCTGAGAAGAGTAATGCACAGATATGGTTTTACTTTCTTGATTTCAGCAAAGATCTAAGATAATATCCACATACTTTGTCCTTCCTAGTTGTGTTATTTTTAAGTGGCAAAAAGCTTCTTTATGGAAACCTTAATTAAACTTATTTTGAGAGAGCTTCTTGTGTTTCATTATGTAATTTCTCAGTGAGTTGTTTTTTTTCTTCCTGCTTTCAGAGAAATAGGGCTCTGGAAGTCTTTGTTTAATGAATTAGGAGTCAGGAGATATTATTTAATAATATTGTCGGAATATGCAGCATTATTAGACTACAATCATCACAATAAGAGACTTTAGTTTCAAACTTGGTTACATATGGCTGGATCACTCCCAGGTCAGAAAAGTATTTACTAGATAGCTTTTCTTTGCAATAAACAAAATATTTGATGACTATACTTGAACACAACTTTGTTATGAACTTTGAAGAATGTTAAATGTTAGCAGTAGAAATATTTTACTATTAATTTGTTTTCTAGTTTTATGCTACTTGCTTTTTATCTGTTACAGAGGAGAAATATTAGCAAAGGCTATGTGAGAAAATTTTGCCAATATGTTTTAGCCATCTTTTCATCATCTCTCTATGACTCTTTGAATCATATCTATCAAGATAACTGCTTCTTCTCCCGTTTAGCTTGTTTGTGACAAAGATGTGATAATTCTTGACTTTGTCTTTTCTTTCATGCTTTTAACCAATTTAACTCTATCAGAAAAAAGTATTATTAATACATTTTAACTGGCTACCATCCTCTTTGTTCATTCTGTGGACATATTTTGGCACTCATTAACTCTTGAAAAGTGTTGCAACCACTGCATTGCATCCCTCTTTTCCAGGGCTGGTCTTTGGCTATTTTATAGCAGGGAAAGCTCTGAGTTGAGCTCTGTGACGTTCTAACTTAGGTGTCTTTTTGAGTTGTATTTTGAATTACTTCTAATGTCTGCAGTCTCAGGATACTCTTAACTCTTCATGTGTCCCTGTATGTATTGGCACTTCTCAAATTCTTACTGCATCATATGGTAGTTCTTACCAGTGTCTATAAAAGTTTCATCTGAATTTGTGTTCACAGTCTCTACTCAGGGGCTGTTTTCCACCTGAGTTTCTTATCTATTTACACCTTTTTTTACGCCTTCTCTTTTAAAAATAATTTTTTGTATATGTTGTTTTATATCAAGTGCACTTCTGTAACACAATTTCAGTTAGCCACATCTGCTGATACTGGAAGGCTCTTGAAAACATCAAGTGCTTCACATAATGAAAACATCAAGTACTTCAGTAGATGCAAACATCTATTGTCAGAAATAAAACTACTCTCTTCTCTTTTGATACAGTTTGTGTGTAGATGGAGCAGTAAGTGGTCTTTAAACCTTCTTGAAGTCTTTTAAACTGTGATGGATACATAAATAACACATTTCTTCCAGTGATGTTTTCCATCCTCCTTCCAGAACTGCGTGTTTTTTTATTTCTCCAGGTCACAAAGGCTGACATAGGTGGCTTCATTTAGTAGATATGGGGCTGCCATTTCTAGTAAAGGAAATATAGCTTCCCTTTAGGCAAGGAGGCTGCTCTGCCAGTGACCTAGTGCAGGAGAGCAGAAATAGAGGCAAAGCTGTTGTGAAACCCAAGCAATTTCTCTCTCTTATGTAAGCCAAGAGTTTGTTTCTTCTATTGCCCTGTGTTATCCAGCTGCCTACAGGGCATGTGCTTATTTGCTGCCCCGACCTTGGCTGTGATCTAGTGGATAATCTCTTCAGAGGGAGTGTTTGCTTTTGTGACTTGGATTACTTTATCAAGAATCAAGGATTGAGGATGTTTTTCTCTGCCTAGAAGCTGGAACTAACTACTAAGCACGTCACAGACAGCATCTTCACGGAGCACCCTCATGCTATCTACCTCTTCTTACAGAGGCCTTCAGAGATTGCTGAGGAGTTGCAGAAAAAGGGAGACTTCAGAGGAGGGAGAGAAGGCAGAAAGGAGAGTCAGAGAAGACCTCCAGGCAAGCTGTTGGAGATCATACTGATTTTCAGTAGGAGCTGGAGGCCAGAGATTAGATTAGCTGTGATTTAGGACTGTGGTGGGTTGACCCTGGCTGGGCTATGGGTACCCACTAAACCACTCTGTCACTCACCTTGTTAGCAGGACAGGGGCAGGGAGAAAATAAGATGGAAAAAAACTTATGGGTCAAGATAAAAGCTGCTTAATAGAGCAAAAGCAAAGACTGTGTGCCGAAGCAAAGGAAAACAGATTTATTCTCTACCTCCCATCAGCAGATGATATCCTGCCGCTTCCCCGAAAGCAGGGCTGCGGTACGTGTGGTGGTAGCTCCAGAAGAGAAACATCATAGTATAGCCTCTCCTCCCCTCTTTCTCTTAACTGTATTGCTGAGAAGATGCCATATAATATGGAATGTCCCTTTGGTCAATTTGGATCAGCTCTCTCCTGGCTATGTCCCCTCCCAAGATTTTAACCACCTCCAGCCTGCTGGTGAGGGGGAATGTTGGAGAGGCAGTGCTAATGCTGCGTCACCATTGCTTAGCAGGAGCCAAAACAGTGGTGTGTTATCAACTCCATTCCAGGTAACACAACTCTATGAGGCTAAAGTTAGACCCAATACAATAATATATATCCACCCAGGAAAGAAGGTGTTCCCTAGGCTGAGAGTAGGCAACATCTCCTATTCCAGAGAAAGGAAATCTCTAGCAGGGATGTGACTTTACACAGCTCAGCTTAGGCAGCCTAACAAGTTTACCACCAATCCATCATCTGCTATAGGGATGGGATCCAGCATAACTGGGGCAACTCTGCCTGGTGGGAACTGGTGGTACCATAAAGAAGATTCTTGATGCTGAGTAGTATCACGATGCCAGGGGAAGAAAATCATTCTTGCTCTCTGAAAGAGAACACAGCTTTTCTGACAAGCAGGCTTTCTGTTCAGAGTAACAATGGTTGCAAATGCTCAAGCAAGCAGCCAGTGTCCTCAGAAATTGTTAAGTTAATAGATGTTTTCTCTATAGGCTCCTAACAACTTTAAGTCATATTTAAAATATTTAAACAAAATAGCTCATCTGTTCTAGGGTAAATCCATTCATATGATAATTCCTAAGGTTGCTGCTCTTCCCTTGTATTTCATTATTTGGGAAAGAAACGTCTGTCTAATGCCTTATTTAAGATTCAGTGGAATCTTCTTTGCTTCAGTAATTTTCCTATTAAATTACAACTATTAACACTCATTCCTCACCCTAAAGGAAACCAATAGAATCACCCAAACTAATGAAGTTGTTTTCAGCAGCAAGCAGCTCGTTATGGGGGTATTTCTAATTACTGTTAAAATGAACTGGAACACAATGCCTCCAGAATGGGATGTCCCAGAGCTATCAACCCAAACCATAAACATCTGTGCAACTCATAATCTCTTCATTTAACCTTTGTAATAGCAACACAACCTCAACTAATTTTTAAATGCTGATAGGCATTAAAATAAATAGATATGAAAATGTCACTGACACATTATAAATAGAATTAATTTATGAGCACTGCCTCCCAGTGAGGAATTCAGTTTTTGTCTTTCAAAAAATAACCATGCCACCTGGAGTTTATCTTTCTCTTATATTGTCGAGTCTGAACTAATTTTTTTCCCGTCTGCACTAATTGTTATATTTAGATATCATCGCCCAGAAGACTATGTTGAGGAGTGATTAGGGTATAGCTTACACATCAGAATGCATGAGCTAACTAGAAAAGCAAAGCTTCAGATCAGATTTAATTAAGATAGCTTACATTCTCAGTTCAGTTTTCTGCCTAAAGCAAGGAAAAAAAATGAAGACTAACAGTTTTTTCCAGAAACATGATACTCCTGGGACAGGAATTTAGAACTCCATAAGCAGCATAACTTTTACTCCTGTGAGTAGTCCTCTTGAAATCAGCATGAATAGTTATGTGAGTAAATGGTACTCTGAATAAATTAATAATGTGCAATCTGACCATATAGAAATCCTTGATCTGGCACAGATTGCCTGTGAGTCATTCAAATAATGAAAAAAGAAAAATAAGTGATATTCATATGAGTGATGGCTTACTGGATTTTCCTTGTTAGTTTTCATATATGGAAAACTGCAACTTTAATACCTGAATAAATCAAACTGAGAATCTTCAGCTGGAGCTAGCTAAAGGGCAGTGTCTGCAACTCATAATCCATTCACCCCCTTACAAAAAGAAAGGGGATTTTTTTTCCATACCAGTCTATAAACAACATGCTGAAACTTCATGCATAACTGTAATCACCATCAATTTAGTGCTCATATTACAGGGGAGTTAGAAGGTTGGGAACAACTGAGATCCACTTCCATAAACAGCAGTCAAGTAAATAATGTAAGTAAATGCATTGGACTATCTTTAATTTTATACATACATACATATATATATATATATATATATATATACACACATATACATATACATATACATATACATAATATATATATAGGGAAGCATGAGCCAGAATATATTCCATCCTTTCTCCTGCTTTCTCCTTGGTGCTACACGCTGGGCTCCGCAATGCTAACTGAAGTAGAAGGCAGAGGAATAATTTTATAAGCATTGGAAATATGAGGCTTGGTGTCCTTTGGATTTGTATCTTTTGACTGATCAAGGGAAGAGAGATGTGAGAAGGGAGAAAAGATGATCTTCATCTGAACCTTTTCTCTTTGGGCTCTGTTCAAGGTATATACCCTAGCGCTTATAAACTCCTGTACTTCCCTTTGAGGTGTGAATGGGATCTACTTCCAGATTCTACTTCCATTTATTTTCATGAAACCCAGTTAACTTTCTAAATTATGTTAAATTGCATTAAAAGTCAACCTGTAGGTTCCAATGATGTTGAGAAAGATGTGCAAACACACACACCAAACACACACACGTAGCTTCAATTTCACAGAAAAAAAGAGGACTAAAATATAGAGGTGGGTTATTTTTTTTCCCAATAAATTAGGTGGATAGACAAAGTGGGAATATTTTCAGTTTGAGATTGATATTGATGTTGACAAAATTGTAACTTTTTACATAATGGGGCCTTTAGTGGGAAATGTACAATGAAGTAACAGAAAGCACAGTCAGAGGCGATGGCTCACTATGCTAGTTGCTGTTCAGGTCGATAGGGACAGTTCTGTTTTCATTGGATTTTTTGTGACCTATAGAGACAGAAAAAAGAAAACCAGAAAAAAGTTTGAAATACAAAGAACAAAACCATACTCTTAATGCAAATGATATCTCTATTCTTTCCTTTTTTTATTCCCGACCACTCTCTGAGCCTTACTATAAAGTCTGACAGAATAATAAACTGATAAACTGGTACAACGGGTGTAAAAGAGTGCCTTGGTTCCTAAAATCTTATTCCCAAACTGCAGAAAAAAAATTGTTCAAAAGGTTGTTTAAGAACCTCTTTGCATGGCCTGAAAGAAGATATGGAAACTGTTGTGAAAGAGGCAGACAAGTGACTGGCATCATTTTCTGCATAGAGAGAACAGGGAGACAGGATAAGTGACAAGAATAACAGCACCAACTGACAGAAATGTACCTTTGTCATGAGCAATTCAAAACCTCCTCAAGGATATTATTCTGCTGCACATCAACATAGAGCCTTAGCTGAACTGGAGATGCTGGGGGATTTCAGAGAGATTTTGTCTTGTCTTCTCCCTTTTTAGGCAATATTCCTGACAGGGTTTTTGATTTGTTTTTATTTTAAATTATGACCATCATTAAAAACTAGTTTGTAGTTGATTTGCTTAGCAGTTCACACAGGTTGCTTAAAAGGCTTTGGAGTGAAATGAAGCAGCAGGGTTACACAGCTACACAGGGCTGGAGAGGAGAGCTGAGGTGGATGGAGCTGTTCATGGTACTTTCCTGGAAAGGCTGTAGGAAAGAAAGAGAGTGCAGCTTTGCACTTTTCCATCCTTCTGGATTTATGCCATTTTATCTTCCAGTTTAAGACACACAGTTAGCAGCACTGTGTCAGATCTGAGGTGAATCTGGCTGCTCATCCTGTATTTGACAGTGGTCAATAGCAATGATAGAAGAGGATAAGATGCCTGCAGCCATACAATCACCTGGGGTTCAAAAACCTGAGTAACATAAGTATCTCTTATGAAGACAGAAGGAGAGTTGGGGTTGTTCATCCTGGAGAAGAGAAGGTTCTGGGGAGTGAATCCAAAAAATCGGTCTGAGAAACTGCTCAGAGACTTTTTTATCTTTAAGCAGCCAGGTATTTGTTTATTCAACGTTGGGAGCAAGCCAGTTCGTGCTGGACAAACTTGCTCGAAGGCTTCACACAAAATCAGCATTTTTATACAATCTTCAGATGTGATTAAGTGCATATTCAAGTGATTACGACATCTATCTATGCATATTAATAATAGGCGGAGTATAGGTGGAGCTCAGGCGGGGCTTGGGGCGGTGCTTCTCTTGGCCCTCAATTTTGGTGGGTCTGGGGGCTTAAACTCATCTTCCTCAGCTTGACCTTCCTTCTCTTCCATTGTTCTTGACCCACTCACTGAAGCTTGGAAGAAGCCCTGGCTCCAGGCCTATTTCTCCTATTCAAATGTCTACCTGATCCTGTTATATTTCTAATTTATTGCTTCTAGGCCTATTACATGTTCTTGTACTATTCTCTGAAGCTTTGGTCCAGTAAGTAGAACAGAACGAGCACAGATTGTTTTGGATGTTGGTAGCTTGTTAGCAGGCCCAAATTTCTTAGTTAACTCTTTTGGGCCTAACCTCCTGTTTCAGGAGACCTTAGAGCACCAATACCTAAAGGGGACTACAAGAAAGCTGGAGAGGGACCTTTCACAAGAGTATGTAGCGACAGGACAGGGGGGAATGGCTTTAAAATGAAAGAGGGTAGGTTTAGATCAGGTTAGGAAAAAAAAATCTTTACTGTGAGAGTTGTAAGAGACTGGCTGAGGTTGCCTAGAACCTGGAAGTGTTCAAGAACAGGTTGGATGGGGCTTTGAGAAACCCGATCTACCGGGAGGTGTCCCTTCCCATACCAGGGGGGTTGGAACTGGATAATCTTTAAGGTTCTTTCCAACTGAAACCATTCTGTGACTCTATGATAAGTATCTTTAATACTCTTTGGTCAATTTTTTTTCTATTATCTTATCTACTGTCTTTTGGAACCCTTGTATGTCAGTAGGATGCAGAAGGCCTTGTGTTTTATTTCCCCAAAATATTCCATTCCCATCCATTTTGTACCTTTGTTTTGAGCTCTGTGATCTTAATTTCCTGGAGCTGGACATAAATCTGGCAATTCACAGGTCGACATTTGCACTTATTAATCTGATATTGATATATGGAACACTGAAATGATGAGAATCTAAACCCATTGATGTCATTGTCATGGCATCATCTATGAAGAAAGATGGCAGGTGTTTTCCTGCAGAGCTGGGATAGTGACTTGTGATCAGATTCAAATACAGTAATCCAGTTTGGACATGGTGAACCAAGTGGTCATTATGCTCAGAAACACCATTAAGGGGAAGGACAAAATTTCTTAGACTTTAGAATTAAAGAAATCAAGGTCTGTGGAGAGACCAACAGATAAAGTCTGAAAAAATTACACAAGTCCTTTTTGAGACAAAATGTAAGGTTATAAAGCTAAATACAGGTCCAGAAGCATGAAACAGGTCACTTGAGACAAGCACGTGCAACAGACAGCTTTCTCTGTTGTTTTCAGTCTCCTAGGTCTATTAATGTTAACTCACTTATATAGATCATTACAGATTCAATGCTGTCACTGATCTGAATTAATCATTTGGAGATACTGATGGATACTGATTCTAGCCAGAGGACATTACAACAGAAGCTCCTTGCTTTGACTCTCTGAACTATGAATGAATCCTATTCAAAAAAGTTTTAGGGAAGAATCTCATTTTTCAGTCTTGCTGAAGTTAAGTACAGTCAGCAGCAGTGTTTTGAAGGCCTGATTTCTTGGTGGCTTTCTGTCATGTTACCTGGGGAACTGGCTGCCTCTGTTGACAATGAAAAAAATTGTTGTTGATATATAGTGAGTAGTTGAGCTCATTGCAAATCAAAAGAATAATATATTCTTTATACTTTGATCACATACAGATACTGTTTTGAGTAGTGAAATTGAAGAATTTGAGATGTTCTTCCTTGGAAATTATCTCTTTACTATTTTGTGATTTTATGGTTTTCTATCCTTTTGTGATTCTGAAACATCCTAATTCTTTTAACATTGTTCTTCAATGCTTGTGTTTGGTTTTCCTGCAGCTTTTTTGTTGGTGCTGGGAACATTAAAGGTCTCTTGATAAAGTTATTTTGATGTATTGCTATTGCTATTTGTCAAAAGCATTAACCTTCCTACTAATTTATTGTCTTATACACAACGGACTGTTCTTTTAGAATGATGACTTTCTCTTTCTAAATGCACCCTTTTCTCTTAGACAAAAACATGGGGATAAGCAAAATATCTTTTCGTGGAGTCATGGCTTGATTCCTTCCCTGCTCCCCCTCCAGTTCAAACCGAACTCAAATAAGGGAAAGTGTGACAGAAAGCTGTTAATTTGGTTGACAGCGTTGCTTAACTGCAGAGATTAATCTTCATATATGACTGAGTTTTTTTCATCTCCTATTCATCACTGAATGATGTCCAGATGAACTACTCTGGAATAACAGCATGATGAAATTTCAGAACATCTCAACAATCTATAAGGGATAGTGCAATATGTCAGAAAAAGCTAATTTCCCTCAACATTATTTTAAAATAGAGTAATAGTGATATGGCATGGTATTTATAGGGAAATTTGAGAGCAAACCACAGACGACTAGGAAAAAGTCACAGAACGACAAGACTATTGGGCAGTTTGCTGCCATGGCACATGCATGATTGCCATTAAGAATATTTATTTACAAATTGTGCTGTTTTCATACCAGCTCATTATATTAGTTCCTCGTTGTGGAGAGATTTATCTGAGATTAAGAATTATAACAAGCAATGTTATGAACTAATAAGCACATCTAATTTGGATGTTGTTAGAGCATTAAATGGAATTAGTGACAGCACCATTTCATTTCATTTTGGTAAGGTTATTATCCCCTTCCATGAAATGGGGCCATAACTACTTCAGTGGCTGTAATGGGAGCATGCACAATATTTCTTTCTTTCTGTTTTTAGGTTAGCTATTAGATAATGTTCATCATTAGGGAGGAAAAGTGGTCTATTAGAGGGAGGCTTTTTCCTCTGGTGATACAGGAATAAGAACGGTTTGGGTTGGAAGGGACCCTAAAGTTCATATAGTTCCAAACTTCTGCAATGGGGCACACTCTGGGCATTTTTTGTGCCTTTGAGTGAAAGCACGTGGAGTATGCAACAGGATCTTCGTGTTGCAGCAAATAATTCCCAGGACTATCCTGCTGGCATCTCATGCCAGGGCAGGCAGGGGGAACAAGCCCTCTGTTTTGCAAAACTTACATGCAGTGTGTGATTCAGATTCATGATGACTGTGCTCCCCCAACTTCCCAGTTTTTGAGTGGGTTCTAATCAGGGCTACTGAGAGCTGCAGCATTTATCAGATGACTTCCCTTCTTCAGGTCTTCATTCACAAATCCGTTTCTGTGCAACGGTGCCCAAGACAGCACTAATGAGTTCGCTGAAGTGCTGGAAGCAGGATAGCCATGGTTTTGTGGCTCTCTGCCCGGGTTAATCAGCCCTGTTTCTCAGCAGTGCTAATTAGGTGAAGCTGAGATCTCTGTGGTGGTGAGTATATTCATTCTGATGTGCAGTTATTTCAGGCAGCTCTATGTGGCATTGCACTGCACTGGTAGACCTACACTCAGCATCAAGGACATTAAGAGGGAACCCTGTCCAATAGCTCTGTAGGTTTCCAGCTTGCTCTCCTCCAGTAAATGGGGTACAATTTTTTTATCATAAATCATCTAAGTGATAGTCCTTAGAGGCAGACCTACCGCTGGACTGAAGTGCTGCTTCCCCCTGGTCTGAATAGAAATACTGTCATTGACTCAAACAGGATGAAATCCTGACTCCAAGTGAGCAGTAGACAAGTGAAGTAGACAAACTTGTCTGAAAAGCTGCAAATCAAACAGCTATCTAAAAAGTGAGTGTTGGACATTAGCTTGTCAGGTGTTATTGGCTTTTGTCAGTAGCCACCAGAGGCACAGTAACTTTGCTGGCAAGGGTAAGGAGCTCGTTTTAGCACTGTTGTGTAAACAGTACCCCTCTGTGCCTAGCAGCTACAGAAACCAGTGCCCAGAGTGTGCAGACATGCCATACCCAGTGCCAGGGACTGCTAAACTACGCCTATGTACTTTGTACCCCTGGGACAGCCTCACCGGACTCACTAGCATGGGTATGGGAAGCTAGGGGTGCCCTGGGGAGCCCTTAGGGATGACAAAGATCTGATTTGCACATAAAAAAGTTAGGAATGAAGAAATAAAAGCTCAGTGTACACTGAAGGGTGACTGGGGGACAACTCTCACTTCCAGTTGAACAAGGCTTCTTGGGTGCTTTAACGTGGGTCCAAATTTCTCTTCAGTAATAACCCATCCCCTTTCTTCTCTGTCATGGTCAACACTATAAATATTCTTTAAAGACAACCTTCAACAGTAAGACAGGTTCTCCTGAGGACAGCTGACTCCTGGAGCTTGTAGAAAGAGATAAGAATCTGAACAACCACCCCATAATCCAAAAGGAAACAGTTAGTGACCTACTGAGCTGCTTGGATCCCCATAAGTCTATGGGACCAGATGGGATCCACCCAAGAGTGATGAGGGAGCTGGCAGAAGAGCTCGCCAAGCCCCTCTCCATCATCTACCAACAGTCCTGGCTCACTGGGGAGGTCCCAGATGATTGGAAGTTGACAAATATCACACCAATCCACAAAAAGGGCCGGAAGGAGGGCCCGGGAAACTACAGGCCTGTCGGCCTGACCTCAGTGCATGGCAAGGTTACGGAGCAGATCATCCTCAGTGCAATCACACAGCACCTACAGGATGGACAAGAGATCAGACCCAGCCAACATTGTTTTAGGAGGGTCAGGTCCTGTCTGATCAACCTGATCTCCTTTTATGATCGGGTGACCCACTTAGGGGTGAGGGGAAAGCTGTGGATATGTCTACCTGGACTTCAGCAAAGCCTTTGACACCATCTCCCATAGCATTCTCCTGGAAAAGCTGGCAGCCCATGGCTTGGACTGTGCTGGGTTAGGAACTGGCTGGAGGGCTGGGCCCAGAGAGTGGTGGTGAACGGTGCTGCATCCAGTTGGGGCCGGTCACTAGTGGTGTCCCCCACGGATCAGTGTTGGGCCCAGTTCTGTTTAGTATCTTTACTGATGATCTGAACGAGGGGATTGAGTCCACCATTAGCACATTTGCAGATGACACTAAGTTGGGGGGAGTGTTGATCAGCTGGAAGGCAGGAGGGCTCTGCAGAGGGACTTGGACAGGCTGGATAGATGGGCTGAATCCCATGGTATGATGTTTAACAAGACCAAGTGCCAGGTCCTGCACTTTGGCTACAACAACCCCCTGCAGTGCTACAGGCTGGGGACAGAGTGGCTGGAGAGCAACCAGGCAGAAAGGGACCTGGGGGTTCTAATCAACAGGAAGCTGAACATGAGCCAGCAGTGTGCCCAGGTGGCCAAGGAGGCCAATGGCATCCTGGCCTGCATCAGGAACAGTGTGGCCAGCAGGACCAGGGCAGTGATTCTGCCCCTGTACTCGGCACTGGTGAGGCCACACCTTGAGTACTGTGTCCAGTTCTGGGCCCCTCAGATGAGGAAGGATATTGAGGTGCTGGAGAGTGTCCAAAGAAGGGCAACAAGGCTGGTGAAGGGACTGGAGCACAGGTCCTATGAGGAGCAGCTGAGGGAGCTGGGGCTGTTCAGCCTGGAGAAGAGGAGGCTCAGGGGAGACCTTATCACTCTCTACAACTCCCTGAAAGGAGGTTGTAGCCAGATGGGGGTTGGTCTCTTTTCCCAGGTAACTATCAGCAAGACAAGAGGGCATGGTCTTAAGCTCTGCCAGGGGAGGTTTAGGTTAGATATTAGGAAGAAATTCTTTACAGAGAGAGTAATCAGACATTAGAATGGGCTGCCCAGGGAAGTAGTGGATTCTCCATCCCTGGAGGTTTTTAAGAAAAGACTGGATGTGGCACTTAGTGCCATGGTCTAGCAACCGCAGCAGTAGTGGATCAAGGGTTGGACTTGATGATCTCGGAGGTCCCTTCCAACCCAGGTGATTCTATGATTCCATTCTATGATTCTCCTTTGTAAAAGCTATGCGTAATGAACACCCGATGACATACCATGTGGCACCTCCCACATCATGCTGCATGCCCCTGGCTTGGGAGCTGCAGGGGAAGACTCATCACTTGTCTCCATGATGGGGTGCTACAGCCGGCCTTTGCCTGGCTCAGTATCTCCACTCCTTGCCCTGGTAAAGGTTTCTTCTACTTTTCATCACAGATGATCCAGAGGCTGTGGGGAGGTGGCCTGGGCACCTTATGGATCCGCATCCTGGCAGGTGAGCAGGGGGATCAGAAGTGAGGGCTCTGCAGGGTGCCAGCTTCTTCCCGATGATACAGGAATGTCTGTTCCAGTCCTGCATACAAAAATAAGTCTCTGGCTCCCAGGGCTGAGTGTGAAACAGTGCAAGGCTCTGCAAGGTGAATTTGTTTCCCCTTCCGGGGCCCTGGTGCTCATGGACTTTGGTTCAATCCAGTCAGGGAACAGTGGTGGACCTCACAACCACTTGAATTTTCCCAAGCTGCGTTTCTTTGCTGTGCAATTCAAATTTGAAAGCTGCTGCCTTTGTTTGCAGATAGTGTTTTTCTATGAACAGTGTAGAAATTAAATAAAAACTGGAGTGAGAACCTGTTTCTTTTTACGAAAGAAATTTGTTATGCTCAACATGGTCAAACCATTACACTGATTGCTCCCTGCTTGTTTCCATGGCAGGATACCCACTGCTGGTACCGATTGCAAAATTAACATGGTGAACAAGACAGAGGAATCTCTGAGGCCACCTGGAATTATGGAATCATAGAATATCCTGAGTTGGAAGACACCCACAAGGATCATCGAACTCTGACTCCTGGCCCTGCACAGGACAGCCTCAAGAATCACACCATGTGCCTGGGAGTGTCCAAAGTCTTCTTGAGCTCTGGCAGGCACCTGGGAGAATGCATGTTCACAGTTGAGAGTGTGTCAGGACATTACTTTGGTTTAACAAAAGTTAAATTTCGCAATGTCCTACTTGTGAAAGCTCACAATAATACAGTTGTCATCCTTGCAAAATCAGAGCCAAACAGCAGAATTCTACTTCCAGGCAGTAATCTCTCTCTTCTTCCTATTTTCTTTTTTTCTTTTTTAAGAACATTATGTGGGCCTGCTTGGATCAGAATATACTAATTGGATTATTTATGCTGCTTTTGACCAAGTAATTGAAATAAATTGGAGGGCTAATGATGACACCGTTTTGGTGAACCCCCATGGTATAAACAGCCATAGCAGGGAATTAGGCTGTTTTGCAAAAGCATTTTCTGAAATTATGGTCTTTGATCTGTTCTCCTGTGGTAAATTGGCGCTGCACCGATGGTCATAAAAACAATTAGTGGCGAGAGAAATTGGGTTACTGTTTTAGTGGAACAAGATCATTCTCTGTGGGTGCCAAACACACTTTTTTCTCTCTCCCTTGACCTTTTTTAAACCTATTGACGGGGATAAAACAATATATTCACACCCAATATTTCACTCAAAATGGGACTGTACTATAGTTCCTTCCCATATCTGTGGCTCATCTTTTGGCCTCCAGCTTCTCACACAAGCCATTTCACTCCTTTTCTTGCTCGATGCCCCAGAGACATCTGCTGTGGCTCTGAGGACCACTGGGTGAATCTCTGCTCACAACCCTGAGTGCCATGTACTCCCCAATTACCTCTATTTTGTGAGCTGAAGGTTGCATCTTCCTTGCCTGTAGGTGTAGCCACAGAACAGCAAAAGAAGAGACCATCTCTCCCTGCTTCCAAAGCTGTCATCCCTCAGCCCTTGTCGCTGCTCACCCATGCTGCAATGTGTGACTAATAGCAGTGGGCTGCTGCTCAGCACTGAGCATCAGGGCAGAGCTGCACTCTCCTCTGCCATGCCTGTGAGCAGCACAGTGCTAAAGGTGGTCTAAACATTTCCTATGGTATTATCAGTCTATTCTGCAAACCACAGTGAATGGAACAACACAGGGAAAACCACAAAATACATGCTGCAACTGTTGGCTTTAGGGATAACCAGATTCATAGAGGTAGGGAAAAGGTATCAAAACAAACCCTTGGTTCTTGGCTGATGTGATATATACTGTTGAAAGTAAAAGTACTGATAATCAGGAAACTATTCTACTGCATCAATATGCTTGACAAGCTAAAAAATAGCTACAAAATTTCATGAATATTTCTATGTAAACTGCATTTAAATTAATGTCAATGCTTCCCCTTGCAGATTATGAATTAGCAACTATTCTTCTGTTAATGTAAATTTAACTTCTTATTGTTGTTCTTTGCTTTTGTACCAACTCTCTTCCACTAGAAACTGAAGCGCAAACTTCAGAAGGATACTTCTCAAAGCGTCCAGATGGCAACAATAATTATTTATTATCTTTAGCTACCATGATTATGCTGCCCAATCTGTGATATTGTAAATCAGTTTTCAGATGGTCATAGTAGTTGTAGTAAGTTTTGTGAAAAAAATTGCTCATTATATGTTTGTTCAGAAGGATTGAACCAGAACACTGCAACCCTTTCAACATGAGTAAATCAGTGTGGAATTTTAGATCTAAAAGGGACTCTGAGCGTGGAGCGACCAGTGTGATGGGATGCTCAGAATGAGGAATACATCATTCATGTGGAACAGAGTCTAGGTTTCTCTGAAATCCACACCCCCAAAGTGGGTTCAATCAAGGACTGTACTCTTTTCCTTTTACTGAAGACAAATTGTAGTGTAAAATGAGAGAAATTTCTTCTTTGGGCTAATGCAAAAGCATGACGTTCAGTTGCAACCGGACTGATATTCTGAAGTGAGGGTTCAGCTCTCGTGCAGTTTTTGAGATTTGCGTGTTTTCATTACAAGCTTGCATAGGTTTTGCCCTCCAGAGTTTATTTTTCCCCTTAACCTAATTCTATCCAATCTGTCAGCTTTTCTTAGTAATGTTCTGAGGCCACAATTTTTTTTCTTGCTGAAAATATTATCTCTAAGTGTTCTATATTTGCAGGGTAATGGTGACATTGAAATGAAGGGAATGACACACTGATTTTCAGCAAGGCTTTCATAAATTGTCTGCTTAGATTTATGATGTGCCACTTGATTTACAGCACTCCTTTTTTTTGTGCATGCTGTTATCTGTTAACATTTCTACAATAGCCCTCTTTTTTTTTTTTTGACTTCTCAGAGGCTAAAGTAACACATCTTTACAATGTTATTTTTAAATTTTGATAACTCAATAGTCACAATTTCTGACTCTTAATAAGGATAGAGCTGGTTTTCCAAAATATCATTTTGTCTTGAGCTCCTGATGCCTTTGTTCTTCATCTTACAAGTACTGTTGAAAGAAATGCTGTTTAAATTTTAAAGGTTCCAAAACTTACTCTGACGAATAAATCTGTTTTCTGGTACTCTCAGAATTGCTCCGCAGTTTGAGGTATTTTAGATTCCTCAGGGTCTCCAGGTTTTTTTCCAGAAGATGGTCAGTGGTCAAAGGTGCTAAGTTTCTATTTTGTCAAGGCATGAAGACTGAATTTTATTGCTTCTGTAATGAACCCACTATAGTATCTTGATTGGAGGGAGTTCAAGGAATTTTCCCTCACATCCCATATGGCAGTGGACTTATGGCAATTAAGAGTCTATTTATGGTCCAGAGCAGCTTTTCCCATGCTCTAGTACATAAATGCCATTCAAGTGAGTGCCTCTTCCTGCCTGTGTGCATTACCAGGGACTGGTCTTGCCACCCATCAAGGATATATTAATAGATCACATTCTCCTTCCAGCTGAAGGGAAGAAAAATGATGATTCAGATAATTGCTACAAACTCATAGGAGGCTCTTCAGGTTCCACAAAGCTCCAGTTTGCCTTTTGTCCATCACTGGCTAAGACTTGTCACTGGAAAACTTGTCTTTCTGATTGACAACAGGTGTTACCTACTCAGGCCCATGCTACTCGGTGAGAAAGGTGTTCCCGTCCCTTGTGGCACCCATGAAACTTATGGGTAAGGTTTTAGAGAAAGGCACAAAACTGTTTTCAAAGGCTGCTAGGGGGTGGAATGTAATGCTTTGTTCTTTGCCATTTAATAGGCAATGACTTTCAACAACAGAGAAACATAGAAGTACAAGCATGGCAGGAATGTATTGCAACAGTATTAACAAGGGGGTTATTAGATTTAAAAACAGATATACAGAAGTAACTGAAAACCATGTACCTATTTATATTGGATTAACTCCGATGTCAGGTTTCTCTTTTGGCTGACAAGCTGCCAGACTGCTCACAGGTACTTGGTATGTGGCATCAGTCTTTTGGCAAAACCCTTCTGTCAGTTTTTACTGTCCAGGAACAAGCACCATGTTGGGCTTGCTTGGTGCTTTGTGGATGAATCACCTCCCTACCTGTCTTTAATCTCTGTGTTCACAGCCCCAAGGTCCTTAGGTTGGTCCAATACCAGGAGTGTGATGCGGTAACCAAGAACTTTGGAAATAATCCCAAACATGTCCAGTGTTGGTTTTGGCTGTCACAGCCAAGGTTCTTGATTGTCTGTTGGACTTCTCATGTGATTTGATCTGTATTCTCCTCTTTTTTTCATTTAGTTTGAGGTCCACTAGGCTATTTTCCAATGTAATCTAAGACTGAAGACACTGTGGTTTGTGGTCCACCCCCCCCCTTCCATTTCTATAAGCATATTTCCCAGTAATTTAACAATTTTTCTCCAACCTTGAAAATTGTCATGACAGGTTTTTACCTCCTACTTCACTGGGTGGCCATGGTTAGGCTTTCTATAGCCTAGACTCGTGTGCATCTATGAGAGCCAAGGATGTAAGTGAAATTGATTATAAGAAATGCCAACCATGTGGCTGATGTTCTCCCTGCTCTTGCATGAACACAGATGATTTCTGCTGTGATTTGGGAGCGTGTCTGTCTTGGGCAGATTTCATATGGAGATCAAGACAAGGATGAACAAGATGCTTCAGACAGCACTGCTGAGGGAAAAGAAGAATAAATGCTGCCCAAGATAAGAAAAAAAAAAGGAAGAAGAATATATTTCCTATCATCTTGAGACTGTTGGCTAAAAGAGCCAAACTTAAGGCCCAGCTTGTCAAGATATATAGCAACATCTGGTTGTGCAAAGCCTTTGAATATAGACAAAGCAAAAAGCTCCTACCTGTGTGACAACCAGACTACATGTACAAAATAACAAGGCTTTTTCAGTCCATATGAAGCACATTATCAGTTACTTTACTGCCAAGCACTATGAAGAAAGATGCAGTGCAGAATTTGCTATTACTGATGATCGTTTGTCTAACTTTATTCCTTTAATCTTTTACTGGAATCTTCTTAAGCTCAGATTTAGGAATGCAGTGACTTCTCTTGAGACTTTGGCTGCTGCTTGTATCCTCCCCAGCTGTCTACTCTATCTCTGCTGCAAGTCTAGGTAGCAGTGAAGGTGATTTTAGAAAGCCATGATGTTTGCTATGGCCTTTGCATATCTTTTTCATGAGTATTAAGGCTGTCTGTATGCTGACTGGGGAGGGGACGTGAAAATATCTAAACCTTCTCAGCTATTCTAAGAGTTACAATCATGGAAATATTCAATGATAAATGCTATCTGTGTACTGTTTTAAAGATCTTGTGCCTATTCAATTTGCTTCCATTCTTTTCTAATTATCTTTAAATTTTAATTTGGTATTTCTAGGTATTTTCTGAGGCAGAGAAATGTGAGAATTCTATGGTGGAAATAAGACCTAGAAGGAGGATACACCAAATCAGCTCTATTCCTGAATGACCAGGGGTATCCTGTGCTTCTGCCAGAGTGCAAAGGATACACTAAGTTCAAAGATTTGGCAGCTAGAGCTCGGAACTTTCTTGAGGGAAAGAGAAACATCTTGTGAGAGAAAAAAACCTTTAGACAATGCTCTTTCCCCACCCTTCATTTAGAGAAAAGCAACTGAGATGCAGTAATAACACACTCTGACACAGCTGAGAGCCGGTACACAGTGATAGGAGGGAAAACACAGGGACCAGGACTGTCTTTTAATTTGGCCATTGCCTGAGGATGACAGGAAGCTGCTGTCAATCATGAAGTGAAAAGGACGATATTTTAGTGTGCTTGAGACTGCAAAAGGGGCTCTTTTATTCCTTCTGTGATCTATGAGTAATTTCTGACATAAAACCTCCAAGTCACCTGCAAAGCCAATTTGGGAGAGAATGGTAACAAACATTTCTTCTAGGAGCTCTGGAGAAAAAAAAAAAATAGAAAAATAATTCCTGCCCTTTATTTTACCTGGTATTATCTGCTGTACAAATGTCATTAAGTGACATTTCTCTCCTACAGCCATCCAGTATATATGAGGATTATTATTCCCTTCTTCTCTCTTCCACTGAAAAACAGATAGTGTCTGACAGTTAATGAGGGGGACTCTAATCTGACAGCACTATGAAAGCTGCTGACAGAAAAGATCTTGATAATGGCATAAGAAATTCTTTCTATCTCAGGCTACCATTAAGGTACCTGTCTGTAGCTGGGAAGCCAGGACATTCTCCTATAATAGAAGCTTGTTAGATCTGAATCCTCTTGTACTTCTGCAACCTGTTTAAGAGGAAAACCCAAAACAGCTGTAGGGAAAATAAAGGCATTCAAAATATAAGGGCTTATTTAGATTAAATTCCTAAATGGGAGTTTGTTGCCATTATTCTGTGCTGAACAATTAAAGTGGATTTTGCTTTCAGTTACAGCATTATCCCAGAGTTACTCTGAGTAATACTCTGCATACATATGTATATAGAAATAGAGATTTCGCTGTGGGAGGTACTGTATATCATGGGGGACTTTCTGAAGTGGAGAAATTGCTGTGCAAATTTACATGGTGGACTGCCTATGATTTTGCATAGTACAAGCTGTTCTGGATTGCCTGCACTAGACCATGTGGCACAGACAGAAATTGTCTCCTCAGCCTCAGTCCCGTACCTTCAACCCAAGATACCAGTCTGTGGGACAAGGAGTGACATTTCTCTGAGGTGCTCCCAGAGTATTTCAGAGCAGAATTTTGTTCTAAACATGCATTCATGATTTTTACTTTGGTATGGTCGGCCCTATGGTTTTAAACTATTAGGACTTTGGACACTACTGGTGTTGGGGAGGCAAGTTTCTTACTACCAAAGGGCAGAAGATGAACATCAACCATTTGGACACAGCTTCGTGTTGAGCACATGCAATGATTTAATTTCTGAGATCTTTTATTGTGCTTGAAGAAGGGGTTAATGCAGACATAGGGTGGAGGTTAAGAGAAAGGCAGTGGTGGCAAGTGCAGAAAACAAACTGTAACCAGAGAAGTTGAAATGAAGATTTGTTTTCGGAGTCCAGCACAGAGGAATTTTAGCATCAAGTTTGCTACTTGTTCAGTCTTTATTGAACTTTCTCAAAGGGTTGTTCTTTATATGTGCGTCTCAGTAAAAAAGAGAAACACATCGCTTTGATGTAGGTTTTCTTTCTTTAAACAAAGAACAGGCCATCCAGGTGCTCAACCCTCCCTAAGAGGAAAGCTTAAATAAGGCAGCCAGTGTACCCAGCCTGTCCCTTGCATTTTGGAGGGTTAAACTTCATGTAAATTTGTGAAGCTGGCACATATAAAAGCATGCTCTACCCTCTGTATTTTTTCCCACTGGTATGTTGTCTGCTCACAAAAAGTGGTGTTTCTATGTCATTTTCTCCAGATATCCCCATTGGTGGTTGTTGTTGTTGTTGTTGGGTTTGCTTTTGGTTTTTTTCCCCCTACCTACACATTCCATTTTAGTGTGCCATCTGCTTTCAACCTGCTTAGTGTTATACTCCAGCTTTTAATGACAGAGGAATTCAAGTGCCTGGGTCTGTATTTTATTGCTAAAGATGGCATGGAGACCTTCTTTAAATGGTTCCAGTTCATCTAAATCCCCTGTTTGGATGGTTTTCAAAGGCAGCTTAGGGTTATCAAGCTTCTACTGCAGATCTTGCCAATCTTTTTAAAAGGACTCTCTCTGAGGTTCTTTAACTTCCTAAACACTCCTTTTTGCCTACTTCAAAGCTAGGAAATATGTTTTTTTTAATGTGAAATTTTCATACATCCTTGTCTTAATTTTTCTTGACAGATGCAAGCTGTTGTGTGACCTAAAATCGAGGAAAAAAAAAACCAACAGAAACCCTACCTTAAAAATATTTAAAATAATTTTTGTCATTTTTACACTTCAGACTGAAACTTTCTTAAATACCTGATGCTTTAAAGTCTTGAGTCTTGCTTATATCTGAAGAAGAGACTGAATTAAAATAGTGTAGACCTTCAACTTGGGAATCTATGTTAATTTTGAAGTGTTTACAACTGCTGGTAGCTGCAGTAAGTACCCCAGTCAGTTTCAGCTACTTTTTGTTTCTCCAGCTTTGGATATTGCAGCTTTCTCTGTAGGCCAGCTTTCTGAAGTTCAGCAAATAACCTCCATGAGTGTCCTGGGGCTGTTCTCCACAGTGGACGCTTCTCCTCCCTGACATACGCAAGGGATTGTGCTGAGCTGGAGGCAAACTGCCAGTGAGGACAGATTGCACTGAACCATTCTTTTCTTCAGCTTAGGCATGTGGTCCATGTGTGCAGAAGAGTCCTGCTTTGGCATTGCCTGTTGTGTCCCGAGTGGCTGTCAAAGCAAGAAGGCCACATAAATTGGCAAGGAGCAATAAAAAAGTGCACAGTGTTATGTTGTTTCAGGGACTTTTGTACCCACAGAACACTGGGGTTTTTTTGGGTGGATTTTTTAATAGATGTTTTATTCCCTTCGATTTTAAACTGTGATTTCTACTTGCATATATGTCTATATGAAATCCCAGTGGGCATTAATCTGCATCTTTAAGCACTTTAAATATCTTTACAGTGTTGTTCTTCACTTATCTGTGGGGAGATAACTCCTCAGTGGAAGCTAAAATTCTTTATAGAAATACCTCTGCTGTACAGAAAAGATATTTTTCTCCATGAAACTTGTGGATTGGTTTTGTTAATATTCCCAAGTAATTTCCCAGCAAAGATCAAATTCTCTGTTATATTTTGTACATTTACCCAGAAATCTAAGAGAAACTTTTACCCCTTTTTTTTTTCTTTTTTTGTTAGTGGAAAAGTCTAATTGGAATGGATGAAATGACATTATTAAATGCCAGAATGAAGATCACTAGGGAAATAATCGAGCTGCTGATACTCTGATACTCTAATGTTAACTCAGTGCTTCTAAATAATCAGTAATCAGCAGCTTGAATTAGACTGAGATAGATAGAGCTAAGTGCTTGACTATTCAAAGTGAGTGTAAGAGATTTTTGGGAAAAAAAATGTACTGCATTAAATATGCAGGACTAAAGAAATCATACTTCTTTTTTATTTTAGGTAAACACATTATATTTTGATATATGTTGGTCTTTCTTCATGTGAATCATGAATCTTGCAGCACTTCAAACCCGATTAATATTCTTAATTGCTCTCCCTTTTTCATTCTTGCAGCTGGCAGATGGAATGCTGCAGATCAGACAGTGCCATATCAGTAGTGTTTATACTGTCTGTGAACAAATGGTGTTATAGCCTGCACGTTTATCCCCTTTGATCCATACACAACTGAAGCAAGGTACAATAATCAAGACTTGCTTTTTTAATTTTTTTTTCTTTCTTTTTCCTTTCTCTGTGGTGTTAAGCCTGTTGGGAGCAGATGACAGGACATGGACTGTGAGCCAATTTCTGTAATGACAAACAATTTTCAACAAAAAGGACATCTGGAAATCCTAGGACAACTACATCCAGAATGGATATCTGCATCCCTTCTCTCTGGACAAGATAAGCTAGAGAAATGTCTGTCTTCCAGTAAGTTGGGCTGAAAACTATTAGTGGGAGTGTCAGCAGTTTTTGTGATTTTCTGTGCCAGTGCTAATTAGGGTGGATATACAAAGAATCCAAAAGAAAGAGCATAATATCAGTAAGAAGCTGAGAGATTATTTCTAATTAGCTGAAAAGTGAATGAAGGTTCAATATTTCCTTCTGTTTGCTAGGGGCAAAGAATGTGTTCTCTAAATTAAAGAATCCTAATTACTCTAGAAATTTAAGTTTTTCAGATCTTTCTATTTCTTATGTGTTTTCAAACTACCTTCCAGGTCAAAGAATGACTTTTCTCACTAGCAGCAATGCAAAATCTATTTTGATAGGAAAAGCAAGACCTTCCTTCTCTGTCATGACTGTTAGCAAAACCAGTAGGTGAAGAGTGACCAGTTCATTTTATAATGTGCACATTGGTTTGTTGATGTTAAAATTAGATGACATTTTATGTGGTCAACATTGCTATCATAATCTATGTGTTTACAATGTGCCAGTTGTTCTCTCCATTGTTGTTGTTGTCATCGAACTTACATTTTTGTAGCAGTATTTGTCGTGATGCTAAATTCTCATAGTTGCTGCATAGGTGTTGTAAAGTGTTTCATGCATTCTGTGCTGGAAACCAAGGCATCATGGGGTTGCATGCGGTACCGGCACCTTTCTTATTTTGAACAAAACTACCTCATTCTTTTTTTTCTTTTTTTTCTGCTTCAGTGTCTATAATAATTATAATTAAATGAAATTTGTTGAGGTGTTTCATGTTTCTGGTGGGGTAAAGATGTGTCTTTTTGATTTGATTTACCACTCTGATGTACAAAATGCCAAATTTTCCCTCTGGCAACATGTGACAGTTATAACACCATTCTCATTCCAGGCAGGTTTCAGGCTAAAACCTGAGGTGTATTAGAGAATTTGTCTGATACAAATTGGCCCTGTTCTTGCAGGACACCAAATCAACAAGTCTAACATCTACAAACCAGGATTTTTTTCCTTCCTTCCAGGCATCCCATCACTGTTGTTCTTTGGCGTCTGAACTCATGGTGAACTGAGTTTATCTTCATTAGATAAATCTATCTTCAAAGATAGGCTTTCTCTTCATTACGGGATAATATAATGTGTAAGTGAAAATTGGTAATGAGATGTTACTGCTCTTGGAGTGTGATTTATTAGGAGGAAGCAAAATTCTGGTTAAACAAATACACTTCTATTCGAATGTTGACAGAAGATGAGTAGAGCATCTGATCATTCCTTATATCTTTAAGAAGTGGCTTCCTAATGAAATCAGATACTTTAAGTATCTAGATCTCTAGCTCAAAACTTATTTGACATTTCATTATCATATGAATTACTTTTTTAGCTTGGCAAGTTTAGACATAAAACTTGGATACTAAGTAGTGTGTGAAAAATTGACTAGGGGAATTATAAAGATTCTAATATCTCAGCATTTTCTTTGCTTTTATTGATCACTGCAATCTTGATGATGTGTCAGCAGCCAAAAAGCGTTCTAAGTAAGTTGATGTATTAAAAATGATGCAACCTTTTATCTAGATTTATATTAGATGCAATCAGATGACACACAACTGTGATCTACTTTGTGACTTTCAAAATTGGTTACGTCAAAATCAAAGGAAATTTGACTGAATAATATTAATATTTTATTACTAGTTGTCCTTATTTATTCAGATATTTACTTTGATATGGTCCCTAACATTTATTCTGAATGAAAGTCTAGAGACTTATAACCACCCTAGAAAATGTAGTTTTCCAACAGAAAATTGTTTGTGTTTAAGTATAGTATATGCTTAGGTGTTACAGAACAGTTGCATCACCCTAGCTATCACATTTTGGCTTTTTACAGGTTTTAGTGAATTATATCCTGACTAAAACAGAGAAAAATTGTTGTTAACAAATGTGACAGTTTCTGTTGGGATTTTTTTTAAAGTTGACTAGATTAAATTGGATTTATCTGAAACCTGATGTGTCATGGAATAAACTGGGTGGAGTGTTTGGTTAAAATATAGGTTTTAACTCATGTTAGCTAAATTATATACCCTAAAAAGTAAAGAAATTTTTAGTTGCTAAAAATGCATGTAACAAGTAAAACGTAGAGTAAAAAAAAAAGACTGAGAATGTCAAAATGGTGTTTAACAAAGAAGTAGTTCTGTTTTATAATAAATCCCAGCCACATCTAAATTACTGCCATATCAGCTGCTAAAGCTTTCATTTTTTATCGCTTATTACCCAGGTAAGGCAGGGGAACAAACAACCATATATATGCAAAGCTCTTCCTTGTGTAAGTCACTAAAGGGGAGTGGTCTAGGGAGAGATGAGTCTCAGGGAAAGATGGGCTCAAATCTGTATTCTGTCACAAACTTCCCCTGAGGTTAAGCAGGGAAAGACCATAAATTCCATATGTAAAAAAAAGGGATTGTTTTCATTTTCAGCTGGTCATAAAATACCAAGGGCTGTTGTAGACCTAAGGAGAGATTTGCTCTGCTTTTCCTACTTTCCTAAGTGAGGATTACTGAACTTTTTGGTTTTACAGTGTGCTCTGAAGTCACAGAATGGGTTTCCATTCATCAGTCTGGAAACAAAGATCATTACACAGAGCAACCTAACACTGTCTAGCAGAACTGTTTTGGAAACCTCTGAAGAGAAGAAGAAGGAAAAAAAGTTAATAATATGATTGGATCAACACATAAATAAAAAAAAACCAAAACCACAAAAATGGTATGTTTCCAGGGTGTGAGTAAGAGAAGACGGAAGGAAAAGAGACAATTAAATAGTGAAATGACAGTCAAAAGGAAGAAGATGCATTCTGACCTAGAGGTCATTGGGGACCTGCGTGTCTGGAAACCCAGGACCCATTGTGTCTTTCTGCTTCTATCTACTTCCTTCATCTTCTGCTTTGGTGACACTGCATTTTGGGGGAAAATCACAGAATATTCAGAATTGGAAGGGGCCTAAATGAAAGATAATCCTTAAGGAAACCTCATGTGTGCCCAGAGTTTGTTTCTTCACACTGTCAAGGTAGATGCCACATATCTGCCTTTTTTCTTCAGAGGGTGCTTTTCTTCCTTTGATGTTCCTAGGGTTCGCCCAGACCTCTGTATCTGCCTGGTCTTTTCTCTGGGAAGACTTCAGCAACAAAACTGATCTCAAATTCCTCTACCAGGTTACTTCCTGCCTTCCACCTTTACCTCTGAAAAAGTCCATTCATTTTCTATGCTAGCCTCTATTCCTCTTCACTCCAGAATGTGCTCAGAACACATCTGACTTTCAACTCAGCTCTCTATTGTCTTGCAATTTTAGCATGTGTCAAATACAAACCCAGAAGCATATCTTTTCCCACTTGCTGTTGTTAACTGATTGTTTCTTTGTAGGTGAGGATTTTCTTCAAGGAAAAATATCACTAATGCAGCAGATATGAAAATATATTTTTTTTCTGCATGGATATGTTTCTAATATCCTTTTCCAGCAATAACTGAGCAAACAAAGCAAGGGAATTTTATGTTGCTGCCTAGTCAAACTCTCTTCCTGTCTGCTGTGCTCATGCATGTTACAGCAGGAATGTACATCAAGTCAACCAGCTTTGTCTCTCCAGAGCAGCAAGGTGGGCTTTAATCTGCAGTAGAAGTCCCCCTGATCTGTCAAAGAAATTCTTTCTGTTAACTCTAGTAGCCCAAAGCCTCCCACTGTGCTCCCTTACTTTTCTTCCCTATTGCTACTTCCACATTGATCTGAACTTCAGTTGCGTGATCCTGACCACAAAGTCTAGAGTCTCTTTTAGGTGCTGTTTCTGCTGCTCATACCTGACATATTGCACCTCAAGAACTAAGGGAGATTCATCAGGACTGTACTACACTTCTTCCAAATCAGACCTTCTTTGAGAGCAGAAGAAGTGGTGCCTTCTGTTTAACACTGCTGGCCCTTGTCCAATTTTCAATATCTAATGGGAGGATTTTTATATTTGAAAAGTGATGCTTGTGTATGCAGCCAAAATTAAAGACAGTTTTCTATTCAAGGTAGAGTTCAAGCAGTCTCTGCCTCAGGGATTCCTGCCCTGCTTTTCCAATGCTTCTTGAAAAGCTCCAAGTTGTGCCAACCAATTTGTTCCCTGATCTTTACCAAGACAGGATGCCATTCTAAAACAATAGAAAGTGACCACTGTCTTTTTTACAACAGGCCATAAAAGCATAAAAATTACACTGTGTTGAAGGTATATAAAAACCTCAGAGTCCAATAAAGCCAGCTGATGGAGCTGAAAGCTCTGATAGCCTCTGTAAGGGGCACCTTTGGCTCAGTGTCTGCTGAGTGATGTCCATATGAAAGGGGTACTGTTTGGGAGGAGAAGTACAGGGATTTTGCTTTTAACTAGCCTAGATTGAATAGAGAAAGGCAGGTGGGGGCTTCTGAGAAAGCTGTGTATAAGGGATGGTTTTTTGGGACTGGACTTAGGAACATGGCCGAACCTCTAGACATCGGTGTGGTTTGTACTTTCCCGATGAATGAGAGATGAAGGACGTAGAGGTAGGTGTGGAAGACCAGAAAGATCTTAAAAACTATTCTGGGAAATATCTTAGTAGTCATATTCTTTTCCAAGGTGCATACCAGTAAGCTTTGGTTGCTATTCTGAAAAAGAACTGTAAGGACAATTTTGGAAGGAAGCAGGCTTTCACAAAGCCTGGATTAACAGCTGAAGAATGAAATCCACATACACAACACAGAGAAAGTGAGGATTATGAATTCTATCTGGGGGGAAAGGTCCAAGTCCAGATGAAATGGCTTTCCTTAATATTTCCTTAATATTTCCTCAGTGCTCTAGATTAGTACAGCATTTTGGGGTGCACGACACTTTTCTCAGCTTCTTTTCAGCCAAGTGAGCAGCACTGGAGCAGTAAAGACTGTGCTGTCCCTGGGGCAGGTCAGTCCTGTTCTATTCGTGTTTCTGTCCAGGAGCGTCACTTGCACCAGGACATCACAGGGATACCACGCTGTTACAATGAAAGTACCTTCTAGTTCTCCCCATGCTATTTATTTCATTCCAGTTCTGCTACCCTGTGCCATATTTTTTGTAGAGAGAGCACTACACAGGGCTCTACAGTCACCCTAGATGATTTTGCATTTGTGTGGATTGCTTGGCAGAGATGGGAGAGAGATGAAAGGTACAAGCATACTCCTTTCTTGTCATAAAAGGCAAGTGTAAAGGGACCAGGGGATTTTGTGGCTGAAGACTCTTGTCTATGTACTCTGGAGTCCTTATGACTTAAGTTTTATATCAGTGAAGCTTTACTGATTGCAACTTATTTCCTGACTCACGTCATCTTAGAGGAGATCAGCACCTGAGCTATGCAGCTCAGACATGAATTGCCAGCTACATCTTCATGGCATCCCTGGTGGCTGAGGGAAGAGGCTTTATGTTGGTGGAGTTCCACCTAAATGAGAGAAAAGCTTTGGGAAGATCAGAGCTGTGCTCAGCACCTTGCACAGCATGGGGCTTTCCTTCTTTCAGCGTTTGGTGATTTCCAAAGCACAACCGCAAAAAAATTCAAGTTGCTTGACTGTACAACGAGTTCAAGTATGTACACATATAACAGTCCTGTGAATGATGTCATCATTCTCTGAAACAATCCATTAATGATGTGATTTCAGTAAAATGGGATTTTTACCCCTCCACAGAATGGAAATGGGGACTGTGAAGGATGCTCTTTCAGGCTGTAAAATATGACTATAACCTTACTGACAAACACTGCTGGGGTTATCCTTCATGTGAAGTTTAGTTTTAGTTTTGTCCTCATCAAAATTTCTCTGGAATGAACGGTGAAGAAATGTGATTCCCTGAGTTACTGAGAGCAGGAGATCTGTCTAAGAAGGCTCCAGGATTCATGTTGGCCCATTTCTGATGGGCCTGCCCTCTTTAGTGTTCTTATTTATGGACCTGTTAACAAAACACTGCTTTGGGATATATTTTTTTTTCCTTTAAGGGAAAAAGCTTTCACATTTGGTCTGGAAATGAGACTGCTTAAGCTGTTGCTCATTTTGCACTGGAGCTGCCACATCTGCAGCTGGAACTATGCCAAGGCTCTGATGGAAGAACAAGCAGATGGACTTCTAACCTTTACAAAGGGTATATTACAGCAAAGCAAATGGGAATTAAATTAAAGAAGCCATACATTCGGTCATTTTATATGAAAATGGGTAAAGTTCAGACATATCTTTGTATTGGAAACAGTTCTGTGCTCTGGTTTTGTTTTATTTTATTTTATTTTGTTGAGAGGGAAAGGAGGAGTTCCTCTGCCCCAGTGGTGCCATAGAAGGAAAGTAAAAATTCATTATTTTGTTCCAGACACAAACATTCTTGGTGAGAAAACATTAGAATGGAATGTAGAATTGAAATTTCATGTTTTAACCCTGGCAGGCAGTTAACCCCCATCCAGCCACTTGCTCATTCCCCACTGGTAGGCTGGGGGGGAGAACTGGGATTGTAAAAGGATGAAGACAGTTTGATAGGTAAAGCAAAAGCTGCACATGCAAGGAAAGCAAAACAAGGAATTAATTCACCACTTCCCATGGGCAGGCAGGTGTTCAGCCATTCCGAGGAAAGCAGGGCTCCATCACGTGTAATGGTGACTTAGGAAGACAAACACCATCACTCTGAATGTGCTAGAGCAGCTTTGGTGGCACTGAATGTCCATACAGGGTCAGCCCAGAGCACCCAGTCTAAAACAGTACAAAGAGAAACCTCATAAAGTTGAAGACATTCATGGGTATTGAAACAGGTCACTTTTTTTTTCCTTGTGCATTATAAATGTGATTCAGATGAACAAGCACAGGTTCTGCTCTTCAGATTACACTTTTCCTTAAGGCATATCCTTGACTTTCTCATTTGATTTGATGTAAGAAGTTATTAAGTGACACTTCTTGACCTACGATCCAAGTTTAGAGGGTGATGAATTCTGTCTTAGCAGTTCATGTTTCCCTGGAAATTTTGTTTGGGATGAAAAACTACTGCTATCATTACTCAGTGTCAACAATACTAAAAAAATAAAAGTCATACAGTTAAACTGGAAATTAGGAACAAAAGATAGGACTCTTCTCTAGCGTCCTGCCTATAAACATTTCTTTAAGACAGAATATCTCTCTGCTGCTTTTACAGTCAAGGAAAATGTCTCCTATTCTGGTTTCATGGAGAACAGAACAAATTGGAAAAAACTGTAGGAGTAGGAGAGAAGTAAGCTCATAGAGATCATAACTTTTAGGTAGAGCACAAGGTAAAAAAGCTATGAATAGGTAGTACTGCCAGCAGAGAGCCTGTTAACAGAAAGAATTAACTACATATTCAGGAGAAAGTCTCCAGTCTGTGTAGTGTTCAGTGGTGCTACTGATGTGTCTCTGGGTAAACTAAAGCAAAACCTCATTAAAATGTAGCTCCTGGTGATTCTTGTAAAGCCTGCATTATCCAGAGCAGATGATTACAATAACAAAAAAGTGAACACATCCATTTCTTTGTCTGATTGGCAGCTCCATAATAAATACTACATAACATGCTAGGAAGAATTTGAAAGCCGGTCACAGAAACACAGCAGTCTTGATATTTCAATGACTTGGGTTCCAGCCAGCAATCCACATTTTAAACATGGCCAATGATGAAGTTATTAAGGTTATACTGAAGATCAAATAATGACATGGCTACAGGCTGAGGGGGAAATCTAGTCTCAGAGCAAGAACTCTGAAGAGAATATGGGATACTAAACTTCCTGTGGCTACAGAGAATATTTTGATTCTTCAAAGGATAAAAGCCCAGAATTCCTGATGAGAGAGAGATATGATGATACCTATGTTGAGTTTAGCAAAGCTTTTGACACTATCACTGGCAGCTTCCTTCCAGCTATCCAAGTTGGGATATTACAGGCTGGTGGAGCTGTAAGATTGGGTCACTGGCTGGGTCATCAGGCTCAGTAATTAATGGGTTGTATTCAATGTGGAGGCCAGTAACATGTGGACTTCCTTGGGGGTCTGTACTGTGACCTATCCTGTTTATTATGTTGTGGTAGGTTGACTCTGGCTGGATGCTGGGTGCCCACTAAAGCCATTATGTCATTCCCCTCCTCAGCTGGACAGGGCAGAGAAAATATAATGAAAGGCTCGTGAGTTGAGGTAAGGGCAGGAAGAGATCTCTCACCAGTTACCCTCATGGGCAAAACAGACTCAGCTTGGGGAAATCAGTTTAATTTATTGACAATCAAATCAGAGTAGGATAATGAGAAATTAAGCCAAATCTTAAATTACCTTACCCCCATTCCTCCCTTCTTCCTAGGCTCAACTTCACTTCTGATTTCTCTACCTTATCTCCCACAGGCATCAGGGGGATGGGGAATGGGGGCTATGGTCAGTTCATCACATGCTGTCTCTGCCACTCCTTCCTCCTCAGGGGGAGGACTCCTCACACTCTTCCCCTTCTCCAGTGTGTTGGCCCCTCCCACAGGAGACAGTCCTTCACAAACTTCTCCAACATGAGTCCTTCCCATAGGCTGCAGTGCTTCATGAACTGCTCCAGCGCGAGTCCTTCCCACAGGGTACAGTCCTTCAGGAACATTCTGCTCCAGCGTGGGTTCCTCTGGGGTCACAAGTCCTGCCAGCAAACCTGCTCCAGTGTGGGCTCCTCTTTCCACAGGGCCATAGGTCCTGCCAGGAGCTTCCCATGCTCCTGTGGGCATCCACCTGCTCTGGTGCGGGGCCCTCCATGGGCTGCAGGGGCTCATGGGCTGCACCACAGGCCACCTAGGCATCTCTGCTCCAGCTCCTGGAACACCTCCTCGACCTCCTTCTTCACTGACTTTGGGGTCTGCAGGGCTGCTCCTCTCGCATATGCTCACTCCTCTCTTCCAGCTGCTGTTCTGCAGCATTTTTCCCCCTTCTTAACTCTGTAATCCCAGAGGCACTACCAGCACCGCTGATGGGCTCACTTGGCCTTGGCTGACCTTGGCCAAAAGTGGAATTGGTTCTGTCGGACATGGGGGAATTTTCTAACAACTCCTCACAGAAGTCACCCCAGTGGCCCCATCACTACCAAAACCTTGCTACACAAACCCAATACATTTGTCAGTGGTCTGGAAGAGAGGACAGATGATATCTGATCAGCTTTATGGATGATAACAGATTGAGGGAAACAGCTATGTTTTAAGGCAGGCTTGCTACTCAGAGGGACTCAGCCTAGACAGCTTGGCATTTGTTAGACCACAACTGGAATAGTGCATCCTGTTTTGCCCCTCTAGTGAAGAAAGTCATCAGTAAACTGGAGTGATTTAAGAGGGGATACCAATGAGGTGGATGGAGTACTTGACCTGTGAAGAGGGGCTGGAGAGCTGGACTTATTCTGGAGCAGACACAGTCTTAGGGATACCTAATAGCAGTCCCCAGTGCCTACTGAGGAGATGGTGCTTGGCTTTTTGGCTGCTGTTCTCTTCTCCCTGGTATCCAGTGGCAAGATGTGTGGGAATGGTTCAAAGCTGTGCCAGAAGGGGTTTAAACTGAACGTTAGGAAGCGTTTCTTTGCCAAGAGGGTGGTCAAGCTCTGGAACGGGCTTCCTAGAGAAGTGGTTGATCTCCCATGACTGTCAGTTTTAGGAGGCATTGGACAATGCCCTTAACAACATGCTTTAACTTTTGGTCAGCCCTGAATTGGTCAGGCAGTTGGACTAGATGACTGTTATGGGTTTGGTTCAGTTCTGTCCTATGCTGTCCTATCCTAGCCTAGCCTAGCCTAACCTACTTTTGCAGTGGTGCAGGTGGGAGGGTGGCAGAAAATAGGGAGGTACTGACAGAAGGAAAAGTTTTTTTCCCATGGTAACAGTGTAAAGATTGTAGAATGTTCTTGGAGGTTTTCAAGACCCAGCAGGATAAATTCCCTAGTGGCCTGATCTGAATTCAGTGTAGACTCTACTTTTAGATTAGTCTAGACCCCCTTGGAATTATTCTGAAACACTTTGATGTTGGCTGCCAATCTTGCTTATGGAATTATTGTAGTTCTGGTGTTACTATTTAAACAAAAATTGAGTAACTGTGAGGAGGTTAAAAGATCCAAAAGTGGGGATTAAAGAAACTCCCAGAAAAACATCCCTCACTATGAAGCGTGACTAATGGTTCATCAGTTAGCTTACAGATGTAAGCATGAGCAAACTTGATACTTTCACACTAAAAGAAGATTATTTGTGCCTATTTCACTCTTTGTGAATGAGAATAGCAGTTTATATATACCCTTAAAATCAAAAGAGAAAATTGTGCATCTAATTGCATAAATCTTGTGGGTGAATTGAGGATGCATAGAGATAATACTGGTTAAAGAGAAAGACCACCAGAAATCAGCAAATAAACTGTCATCTAATCGATCTGGTTAGATTTGCAGTTTTCCGAGCATTGCTAAGAAAGATTGCATGCTTGGGTACAGCACGTCAAACTAATGGGTGGCTGCAGAAAGTATCTGAGCAATCTGTGATTAGTTATCAGAAGCACTGTATCAAGGCTGGCACCATAGTGCTTAGCCACCATCCATTACTAGAAATCTGCAGAGAAAGCACCTGGATACGCAAATATTTGCTCTAGTTGAGCTCTGACTGCAGGTTTTGAAGCAGAGCAGTGCTGTGACTCCTGGCATACACAAATTCAGGTTAGTCTGTCACTATAAACCCAGTGGCCATGCTGGCAGGGCCAGTGGAAGGAGAGGAGGGCATGGCTGATGCATGTGTGAGGAGGCTGCGGGCTGTGTTTTGGAAAAACTTGTGCTAGTCGAGAGGAAATCTGGCCACTACAACACATTGACTTCCTAACTATGAGGCTTTTCAGTCTTTGTCACTGAGGGAGAGGGTAAAAGCAAGGCTACTGTCATTTACTATTTCTTGAGAGATATCTTAATTTCTTAAAGTCACCATTGAGCAATTAAGTCCCCTTATCCAGTACATAAAAGGACCTATAATTTCTAAAAACTGCGTTGATAATAGGATAACACAGATATAACTCATTTTCATGGTGTAAGCAGCACTTTACAGCTACAATCCATCAAATTCTTACAAACGTCCGTAAATGCACTTCACATCGCAAATCTACAGTGCTGGGTTTATTTTTAATCCATGAGCCTCTTCTGGACAAATATTCAGAGAAGTTTCCATGGTTATGGCTATAACCTGTAAACTAAACAGTGTCAGGCTGTAGGCACATGCAAGGAGTGTGTTCACATTAAGCTGCTAGCCCAGTCCTAGCAGAGCTTTGACTTGCTTCAAATAGTGCTTTCCAAGAAAATGCTCAGGTAAGAGTTGGGAGACAGCACAAGCCAGGGACAGTTCCCAGTGAACAGCCTGAATACAGTCACTCTGTTTTTGAAGATGAGAGTTTAGTCAAAATGATAAAGCTGTGCAATGCCAGTTGGCCGCCAGGCTGGAGAGTGGTCCCTGGCCCCTTTCATTTACTAGAATAGACATAGCCCTGGTTGTTGTGTTCACAAATATGTCCTTAGCAATTTGGGACCCTGGTGACAGTCTTGTCTGCCACTTGACCACCTCTGGCTGTTGGTACATAAAGTTGTGGTTGTGTAAAGGGCAGACGCTGTGTGCATATTCTCTGCTTTGTGTAACTTGGTGCTATTACAGTGCAAGAGGATATCCTGAGCTGCCACCTGTGCAAATAAAAACTTGTTCCAATTAACACGTATCGAATGAACACAGCACCAGATAATTACAGGAAGGTATCATTGGAAGGATAAAAAAGTATTTTCCTTTGGAAAATCAATGTCCTCTCACCCTACCTCTTTAATGAGTGTTCATACCTGTCATTGCAGCCTTCCTGTTGAGACCACATGTCCTCCTCCCCAGGCCATTAGCTGTCTCTTTTCATTTGTGTTGCTATGCCATAAAAAAAGAAAACAAACGCTGTGGGATCACAAATGTGGCCATAATTCTTTATCAAGCAATTTAAAGCAGAAGCTAATAACAAGGAAAATGACTAATACTTGAATAGGTTGCTGCATATACAAACAGTGCAATAATTGTCTCTCAGTCTGAACAAAAAGATAATAAAAATGTTTTACAGGGCTCCTTAATTGTACAGAAAAATTTAAAATCAAGACTTTATTGCAGAAAAAGGAAGCATTAATCTGTCTGAGGGCCATTTTGTGGAGAATGCTTCCTGGGGAGATGTGGTGATAATTACTTATCTTTAATAGATTTCTGGGTTGTGGAACCAAAATATACCGGTGGAGAAGGTATAGGGGTTATTTATGAGCTCCTAAGCCACCATGCTCCATTATATCCCACATCTAATGTGACTTGCAGGTCTGCATCTTTAGCATGTTTCTTTGGGTCCCTTTCAGCATCCAGCTGTTGTAGGTTGTTGAAGGAAATGTACTGGCTCAGTCATTTCATGATCTCATGTGAATTTTCTGCTGTCTTCTGAGAAGCATCATATTGGCAGCGCAAAATGCAGGGAAGACTGATAAAATATGGTGATGGACACAGCTTTATGGGAGTCAGGCATGCAACAAAGAGAGTTACAATGGAAGATACTGTAGAGCACCACATTGTGGGGGGGGCTTGTGACCAGAGTGGTGACAAAAGTGGACAGGCAGGAGCTTGGCTAAAACAAGATCTAACCTGGGGAGTCAAGGGAAAGCAGAGTAGCTGAGGAGACAGAGCTGTCTTCTTGTTTGAAGTTAATGGCAAAATTATCAGGAAGGAATATATTATATACTAGAATTCTACTTTTGCTAAAGGGTCAAGCTAACTACTGAACAATATATTTTAGGGTTTTTAAAACTTAATTTGATAGAACCCACCTACTGACATTGGTTTTTATCAGGATGACAAAACACGTTCCCTTCTAACTATTGTGTGATCTAGACCTGGCAAGTAATTTTCTTTTTCCCCCAGGGCTCCCATATGACCTTTCAAGAATTTTTTTCTGCTTGGTGGATATCAGAATTCTGTTTAAATATAGATGTTCAGCCTCCTTTTGATGGTTTGTGTTTTGCTTGCAATTATTCTGCATTTTTCCAGGACACATTTATTGTAGATGTAGTCATATAAACTCCAAGTTCAGCTGACAGCCCATAGAAAGGAATGAATGATGCTAAGAACTTCTGTTCAGTTATTGACACTTAACTCTGTCTCAGTGGAATAAGGTTCAGTATCTCAATGCCAAATATAGCTGGATAGATTATTTCTCAAATCTGAAAAAAGCCTGGTCTAATGAAAATGAAATAATTCTCTAGCAATTCCATTCTAGCAAGACATGGAATGTTACTCTCGCATATTAATTTTTTTTTTACTTTCAGTATGATTGTATTCACATTTTGGGACATGAGCAGAGTTTGGTGGTAAGTTACAATAAAATAACGGAGCTTGGAAATTACCCTGCTGAGTCATCTCTTGTATGGAATTTGGAGTTTGACATTCTTAAATTTTCCCCACACTTTCCTAATGCATCCTTCTTTATTGTTCATTATGCTATATAAGCACTGTGCATGAAATAAAATAGTGAAAATATGTTACTAATTAATTATTTTAATTAGTAATCTCTGTCTTCACATTGCATACTCAAATTCGTTCCCTTACCTCTGCCAGGGAGAAACAAATTATCTTAGTATGAATGACAGGAACAATTCAACCTCAGAAGGAGAAATGCATACATGACATAGTAGAGATGAACAGATGAGAAATGAATGATTACACAAATTTAAAAATAAATTAATGGAAGCAAAATATTTTGGTAGCATCTTCAATGCATGAAACAAAACACCAAGGACATCAAGAAACATTTGTGAAAAGCCTTTTGTCACTATGAACAGGTAATGCACTTACATATATGGTAACAAGAAAGTGTATAGAAAAATAACTTTTATTTGTTTAAGATACCATGTAACTTTGAGGCAAAGCTGGCTATAGAAGCACTGAAGCACATATGCCCACAACTCAACTTGAATCCTCCCAGAAACCTGCTGTGATGCAAAGACAAGCTTCTATATTTGAATTACTGGAGTTCAAAAGAGGTTTTTGCTTAGCTTTTTTTTTTTCTTTCTTCCCTGTAGCTATTAAGTATTGTTATCTATCACTGTTCGAAGAAGTAATTAATGACACTTTAAACATAATTTAGCACTCAGTCTAGAGGAGTAAAAATCCATAATCAGAAAGCCCAGACTGGAGGCTAGCACCTTTCAGACTGATCTATATAAGGGAGTTTGATATAAGAATATATATTAATTTCAACAATTTGATTATTATAGGTTTTTGGCTTAATACGATGGTAGTGGTAACTGGAGTACTTAAAGGATAAGACTAAAACATGACAGCTACTTTGTTCTGTATAATGACTACTTTTCTCTACCAAATCATACATGTGTGAGCTGTATGCTAGTAGGTACCAGCTGAATGTGTAGAAACCCACATTTCCTTGTGATTGAACAGCTGGCACAAGTAGCTTCATGTGTTCTACTACTTCACTATTTAGAAGTAATTATGTCCTAATAATGAGAAGCCCTTATCTTAGGCTCCAGATAAACGAGGACTGTCTTTTCATTATAAAATAGGTTTGCAAACCATGATTTGCTGAACTACCTTCTAATACTTTTCCTTGCTTCCTTCACATCTTCAGAGGGTCTCTGTGTGATGGAGAATGAGTCAAGGCTGAATACGAGTTGTGCTGATATGGGCAGAAAAAAGCTAGTGGTGGAGGGAAGCACACTACAGCGGTGACATGACTCTGAGAACGGGGATAAGGAGCAGAAGGGAGCAGGACTCTAGTATAGAGTCAACACGTAGCAAGTTGTATTGTTACATTGTCCTAGTTAGAACAGCTGGGACCGATTCATCACTGGATGGGTGTAGCCCAAAACTGTGTATTCTATAGCCTTCCATGCCATTTCCCAGAAACTGTTGTCAGTAGAGGCCTGCAAGGTGGGGGGATGTTCCTGTCCTCATGCCCTTTTGTGGAATTCCCTGCTCTGAGGGAAGGACTGAGCACCCTCATACCCTTTTATGGAATTCCCCACTCTGAGGGAAGGACTGAGCATTCCTGCCTGAGCTGGAGAATATATAAACCTGGAGTTTCGGAACCTTTCCACCACTCGTGGGATCCAGAGGAAGACTGCAGCTCACTGCTCTCAACCAGACTGCAGCTCACCGCTCTCAACGGGACTGCAATCACCACTTTTGACCAGACTACAACAGCTCTCCCACCAGCAGGTTTCTCCCCTCTCCCTTTACTTTGGACTCAGAGGGGAGCCCAAGGAACACCACTTTGTTTATGCCCCAGGGTGCTGGGTTATACATTTGGGCTTTGTGGGTTAAAACCAATTGCTTGTCTGTATAATCGTACTTATTGTATTATTTTATTAAATTGTTATTCTGATTTATAATCTCCCTTTTGAGTTGAGTTCATTTCCCCTGCTGATTAACTTTTAAACCAGCACATACATCTAGCAAGTATCTGCAACTCACTATGGGAAGCACTAGCCAAGGTTTAATTCCTGTGACCTTGATGATCTGGGATGACACCAAGCACATGCATAATGGATGTGTTCTAATATCCAGAAGATACTTCTCAGGGGACACTGTCTGATCGAGATAGCTTGCAACTGCCCAATTGTCAACATTTTGCAGCTAGGAGACCTTGGCATGAAAGATAGAAGAGGTGTGAGACCTTGCAGAGAAAAAAATGAATCCCTGGGCCTCATGCCATCAAGCTAAAGGAGAAATGACATGTGATTTCACATATTTATATGAATACCTAAGTTGGAATCCTCCAGTAGACATCATGACTTTCTTTCTTTTCACATTGGTTATCTATATCTTTCCCAGGTGCATGGTGAAGGTCACCAGATCCGTCTTTCCTCACTCACACCTGTCTAAGCATCTCTACATTTTTCCTTTTCAATTTAATAAGATGAAGTGTCCGACACAGACAACATAATAGATTATGAGCCAACTATATGATCAAGTATATTCAGAAACTCCTTAAACTCATGAGATGCCACTTTACCTCCTAGCTGCTGTGACACGATTACTGAGTTACAAGTCTTTAATAATATAGTGACAGTGAGATCAATGGTACCTGTAGTATATAAACTTTACCACTGAAAATCTACAGAGGTTGAACATCTACCTGCTCTCCAAGTAGATGGTCACCACATGTATTTTTAATATTTTCTTCTTATTGTATAATTTAATTTTCATTATAAAAATCATTAGAGTTATAAAAGTTACAATCCTTTCCTTTTCTGTGCAAATCAATGCAGTAGTAATTTATTCCACTGGTCTGACATTGCTGATCACAGAAGCTGAGGGTGCTCTGTTTTGCCCAGATAAGGGTTTATTCAAGATCCTGTAGGGTCGATGCTGCTTCCCTAACTCTTCCTGAAAGCAAGGAGTGTGTTTGTGCCCCTACCTATGACAGAGGAATTGAGCTGGATTTACATGTGGGTGATGGGAGATGTCTGGTAGCACCCATCATGCCAGCAAGATTTGACTGGTCCTTATAACCTCCTGCTTCTACCTTGCTGCAAAGTGAACTTGCACTGATTCAGCTGATTAATTACTTGTATTTATATTACATTGCTCTTTCTCTCCTTTAACTAAGCTAAAAACTCTTTCAGGCAAGGATTTGACTTCCCTGTGTTGTTTTATATCTGGCCTAGTCTGACTGTGGTCAAAAATGAGACCTTCTGTCCTTTTACAACCACTGCTACCAGTATTGCTGCAAAAAAATCGGTGGCATCATTAGAAAATAAAACTCCTGTTTACTTTAGTGCAGCTGCCACCCAGCTGATACATAGCTACATTAAGACATAGTAATATTATACTTACATGTCCTTGTTAGTGGTGGTAGAATGATAATATGGACCTTGATTCTCAACTGCTTTTTTAATTTCCCTAATGAAGTGAGTTGCTCTTGTTCAGAAAGCAGAATAGCTTATCAGAGTTATCTACGAATGTATGAAATTGAACTGCCTTCTCTGCCTTACTGGGTTTGAAATTCTGCAGTATAACAGCTACATCAAGTAACATCACTATTGCATAAATTGACATTGTAGGCAACAGGCAGCTAATCATCACAACAGAATGCTTATTCAGTTGGTCTTTTTATTCTGACTTCAGATTTTAGAAAGAAGAAATTGCATATTCTTTCATATTGACTTCAGGCTTTGGATGCCCACCTTTTCTTCACTTACCTGCTGCGTGGAATTGCATCTCATGATAGCCTCATTGCTTCTTCTGTCCCAAAGGAGGTCATAGTCATCTCATGTATCTGCCTTTCCATGTTATCCAGTCATAGACGATTTCTATCCTACTGATTTACAACAAAAAACAACAAATCAAAAAGAAAGTGGTAAAAAGTTCTGGAAGAGAAGGACATGTCACAAACAATTTTTAGCTCATTGCTTAGTCTTAATAATTTTAAAGTTAGGGGTTTTTTTCTTATTTAGTAAGCTTAGTTAGCTGAAATCAAATAAGGTGAATTTCAAATGGAATATGAGTCCAGGCTTCCCCAAAAAACAGTAGTCCCTAAACTCTAAGAGGATAATACAACTGTAAAGGCTTTGCCCACATGTAGTACTGTCAGTGCTGAGTTAAGATCACTATCTATCAAAGTAGATAAATTTTTTTTTTCAATGGCTAATGCTATCATAAGGTTCTAATGTCTTTCCACTAATGCCTTACTTATGTTTGTTCATCAAACAGAACAGGTTTTGATCTACCAATGTCGACTTTACTTTCATATTTCTACTTCCAGCAAGACCTGTGTCCAGGCTGGGAGGTGTTAAAAATCAGCCCTCCAAATGCAGGTTCAGATGTTCCCGTTTCTGCCTCCCTGCAGAAAAGAGGAGGTAGAGTCTTAGCCTACAGTTCCTGAATAGGATCCTGGCTCAAACAACTTTTTCATAGCTGAGCACAGAGACGTGGAGCCCTTTATCCACTGAATAATCCTACCACAGTCACAGTGTAAGCCCTTGTATGGTTGGCTTTGATGAGGATGGGGTTTGTTGTGAGCCCATCTAGTGACCAAGCACCTTAATGGTGCACCTGGTAAAATGTGAAATTATTTATAAGTGCAAGATGGAAGAAAATGTTGTTAAAGTGGAAAACAGTGAAGTCTATTTCATCTATAGGTGTGGTAAAAAAAAATCTGAGTGTGTGTGTGTGTGTGTGTATATGTGTGTAAGAACACAGATATAGTGTTGTAGCCCTGTGGTCTAAAGACTGTTGTGGAAAGGACTTCTGTGACATTATCTATTGAGAAATGGAAGGCTAAAGCCAAATGAACAACTCTCTTTCACTTAGGTGGCAGCCACGCACTGAGAATGTTTCAGTTGTTCCAGTAAAAATTCATTCAGTTGTGAGGAATGGGGCTGTGAAATTTGGCCTCTTAACAAGGATGAGAAAATGCAGTCAAAAAGTACTTTATAGTGCTGGAGAGAGGAGAGGTGGCTCGATTGAAGTGAATTTCTGTTGTCTAATTATTGACTTTCCCAATTTAATTTTGTGTTCCATTTCCTCTTCATGAAACCATTTTTGTTTCATACTTAGACCCAGACATATGAAGTTGTTGCTGCACAATTCCTGTTTGAGGAAATATTTGATATTCTGTAATTTCTGAGTGGGTGGATTTCTGCTAAACTTTGAAAGAATTTATCAATATTTGAAACAGGCTTTATTTGCTGTCAGCACAGCTTTTCTGATAGGTTTTATGTCTATCTGTAAATGAACTTAGCCACATAATAACACCCATGAATGTGTTTATACTGACACACCTAAAAAGGACATGGACGAGAATAGGATGTTGCTTCTGCAGAACATATTTACTACTTAATTTCCTAAAAGAGGGGGGAAGGTCTGTCTTAATGTCAAAGAATTACAGAAGGTAGGTAGTCAAGATATATAGAAGTATGTGGGGTTTGGAATGAAAAGAACTGGTCTACTTAGACTGACAACAAGCCATGACACAGGGGAGGAGGAACAGGTTAATGGAGCTTGTGTGCTATATGCACTACCACCATTTCAAAATTGCCATTCCATGGTACTTTATCTTAGAGATTATAAAATCAATATTTACTTAAATATATGGTGCATTGCTAGCAAATAAAAGTAGACCAGCGTTTTTTCCCTTCTCAACGGGAGGTGACTGGTAATTAGTCATTGGGATTGAATCAGGAATGGGAAATCTACAACTACAGCTTCTTCAGGATGAGGCTTGTGGGTCTCCATAACTAAGTGACAGATAATAGCCAAGATTCGTTTCTTTGTAGCTCATGGATCCAATTAGTAAGGAGTCTGCAGCATCATCAGCATTCTTCAGAGTATAGTCTGAGAACAACTCTCTCCTGTGGAGAAGTACCTTTTTTAAATGAAGAGCTAATAAAATATTTCATGGTAAACACATTTTCTTGCTCAGAGAATTTTAGGATAGATTAATTTGTACTTGTATGGACTTTTAGGGCTATATACTTTTAGTACTGAGTTCACAATGGTAATCATAATCTAATCATAAAAATTTAAATTAGACTTCCAACAGTGAACATTTTAATCCAAGATAGCCAGAAAATAGCTCCTCTGCAGTATTCTTAATTTACTTAAAAAAATTTTCAGCATTATGTATGTGCAATGCAATTGCTTTATGTAATATATTATTACTGCTTTCTTAAATAGTGATATTAAGTGTATTTTTGCACATTCATAGTTGTGCATAACAATCATAACAATCACTAAGAAATTATGTGATAGGACATTTCCTGTCAATGTACATTTACTATTTGGAGCCAAGAGACATGATAGCATAATGGATTTTTTAGAGTTTAATGAGTTCCTGTGAAGTTCGAGGTAAAACACAAAAGGACTGGCACTCGGGAAGCTGGACCTTGCATGTAAGTGGTTGGACAAAGGAGAATTTTCTGTACACCTACAGAGGCAGGTTTTCTCCTAATTTCTTTAAGTGCATATGGAGAGGATGAGGTCTCAAAGTACCTTGCACAGAACTAAGTTGAGTCTGACAAGGGGACGAGTGACAATCTGTACAGCTAAATGTTATAGGTCACGTAACACTAAAGTATCTTTATGGACAGGCTGCTCTGTAGAAGTCATTTATAAACCACAGAAAATTAAAAGACATCTATAGAGAATGTATTACTGCAAATGCAGTCAGAACTATGGTCTTGTCTGACCATTGGATAAGCCTCAGCAGAGATGTTTTTTATGGATAAGCCTCACAACTGTTTGTGTTGTAAAAGCAAAGGTAGTGTAGGGTTATCATGAAATGAGGAAAATGTGAAACATAGGACACTGTTGACAGCAGCTGTGGCTGTGATTTCTTCAGGAACTGCCAAAATGGACCTAGAAAGTGTCCCTGTGTGTCTGTCTCCAGCAGCAGTGTCAGGAGATGCTATCTTGCCTGCAGGTTTCTGCGCAATTCTTTCCTTATGCAGAGCTCACATTTTTTTCCCCCAAATAGCTCTTGTTCACGTGCTCAGTCATCTTTTTCCTTATTACAGGCTCTGCCATGTTGCACAGTGTGGAGGTGGGTCACTGGCTGGTAGTTCCCTTTCACTCTGGAGCGTCTCTGCAGCCGGGAGGCACAGTGGCAGCAGGTGCACTGCCAGTCCCCTGGCACAGGGCTATTTGCAATGGCACATTACACACTTCGGCCCACACTTCTGCAATTTTGCTTCTGAGCTCCTTCAAGACTCATGGATTAACACCATCTGGACCCAATGATTTATGTAAACCTAATCTGTCTGCTTGGTTTGAGACTTCTGTATATTTACTTCAAATTCACCTCACTCTTTTGACCAATTTACTGCAAAGGTGTTGGGTCTCAAAAGTCCCCATTTTCTTCAACGGTAAAAAACAGTGCAAGGATATTAAAGAGCTTCCCCATTGCTTCCTTATTGTCCCCACATGCTCCTTTTACATCTTTACCATCATTCAGCTCTAGCTGGTCTGATTCTGAATTTTAATGTACAAATAATTTTCTTGAACTGCTTTTTCTTTTTTAATTAAGACACATTTTAGCTCAATTTCTGATGCCCTACTTTAGTTATTCTGCAGGCTTCTCATAGTCTTTCAGCTTTTCCTGGACTGTTCTCTGGCCCTCTCATGCCTTCCACCTGTTTTCTGGCTTGACTCATTTTTGTATAGCTCCATGTCTTCAAGATAAATATCCATGTGCTGGAGGATATTATGACAAAAAAACTCCTATGGACTTCCCTTAGATGCATTGACATTGCTGTCGTAATATTTTTATGCTTTTACACGTAATATGATTCATCCTGTGCAGGCAGCTTATCTGCTTTTACCTACTACCATATTATTTCTGTAAGGTCGGTTATTGATAACACAGTATCCATCTGGTTTTCCTCTTCCATCATGTGTCTGAGATATCTGTTATAGAATCATAGAGTCATAGAGCGGATTGGAAGGGACCTTAAAGATAATTTAGTTCCAAACCCTCTGCCACAGGGCAGGGGTGCCATTCAGTAGATTCTCATTTGATCTGAGCATTTTAATTCTTCCATCTTTTTGTTTTTACATTTTTAGTACTAGTTTAGAAACATTTGCAAGTTCTGCCCTCACCCTCTCACCTGAAACTGGTATGAACCATGGAATGGCACTGAAAGTGTACTAATTCACCTGCCTTAATTATTGTGCTTGTGCAGCAATTATTCTACCATGTTTCTCAGAAGTGCACTGAGCATTAACCACAACCAGCCCATAGGTCACATAAGTCTGAAATAGGTGCTCTTAATGCTATCAGCTTTTCCTCTGCTTCCACTCCTTCCTAATGTAGTGAAATTTAATGCCAGCAGCCTGGCTATATTATGATTAAAGTACATTTAATTCTTCTTGCACAAGTTTTCCTAGTTCTTAAAGCACATATCATCTGACCTGGGGGTCCTGGTTGATGGCAAATTGATTATGAGTCAGCAGTGCCCTGACAGCCAGGAGGGCCAACCATGTTCTGGGAGGCATCAGGCACAGCATCACCAGCCGGTCGATGGAGGGAATTGTCCCACACTGCTCTGCAGTGGTGTGGCCTCACCTTGATTATTATGTGCAGTTTCTGAGCACCACAATATAAAAAAGATATTAAGCTCTTAGAGAGCGACCAAAGGAGGGCAATGAAGATGGTGAAGGGCCTGGAGGGGGAGCCGTATGAGGAGCAGCTGAGGTCACTTGATCTGCTCAGGCTGGAGGAGACTAAGAGGAGACCTCATTGCATGAACTTCCTCATGAGGTGAAGAGGAGGGGCAGGCACTGATTTCTTCTCTGTGGTGACCTCAGGGGAGGTTTAGGTTGGATATTAGAAAAAGGTTCTTCATCCAGAGGGTGGTTGGGTGCTGGAACAGGCTCCCCAGGGAAGTGGTCACAGCTCCAAGCCTGACAGATTTCAAGAAGCATTTGGACAATACTCTGAGGCACATGGTGTGACTCTTGGGGATGGTCCTGTGCAGGGACTTGATGATCCTTGTGGGTCCCTCCCAACTCAGCAGATTCTGTGAATCTGTGATTCTGTGATTCTGTCTCATCTGGGCCAGGAAGCACTCACAAACATGTCTAAAGTCCAGAGAGAGATCTTAAAGACCATCCCTAATCATACAACCCAAAGCTCCCTAAACTCTTTTTGCTTCCTGTTTACCAGTCTGAAACTGCTCTTCCTCCTCCTGCCTCTCCCAAGAGAAACTGCTCTCCAGAGCTTCCTGCTCACTCTCATCTCTTTTCTGTGCTTACCTACCTGTTCTGCTACTACAAGTGTGACACTTGCTCATAGTCAGGGCTATGGTACTCATTGTATGGAACTCATCACTTACTTTCAAATCTCTCATATATCCTGGAAAACCAAAGCTCTCTGGTCACCAGCAGTATTAAGCCTTCTTTTATTTACCTTATGTTCATGGGTGCCCAATATCTTTAAATTCAGGCTGTTGTGAACATCTTTCGTTCAGAATTATTGCTTAACAACTTGGCATGAGGTTCTTGTCTTAGAAACATGTGCATCCCCTGATAGTGCTGTTTAGCTGGACTACCAGGACTGTGTAGGGCTCCAAGTGCCACTTGCATTCTATATATATAGGTAGGCTTGATGTCACGATACAAGACAAGAAATTCAGAATAAGTTTGCATCAAATATTGTTATTACGTCTGAATCTAGGAAGTTCAAAATAATCTGTGTTAATTAGTAAATTAAATAAGTCATCAAGGAGATGAACAGCAGAGGACTGCAAACAATGACCCTTTGCAGTCTCTTCTTTTCCCTGCCCTTTTAAACATGCAGCACTGTTTCTTTTCAGAGCCTTCACTAAATTATTTCTTCATTAATTGTGAAGTTTCCTTCCTGTTTCAGCTGTGTGGTTAAGTTACCCATAGTGCTTCCAGTGCAGACACAATCAACTAATAATAGAAATGCTGATCACTGTAAACTCAGGTGCTGGAAGAGTCCCCCAGCACCTGACCTTTAGTGTAACCCTAAAGTTTCTCAGGAACAAGTTTGTCGCCTTGCGAAACAGTTCATTAGTCCTGTACATTGCTACTCAAAGGGAAATCTTATTGTTTAGATCATGGATTAGACAAGTATTACAGTAAGTTGCCTCTTTTTTCTTGATCTACGTGTTCACTATCTCTTAATACTATAGCTGTTCTGACATAATAAAACCAGCTGGAGCCAGTAGTTTTTACCAGGCATCCTAATACTCTTATTTTAGAAGCTTCATTCATTTGCTTGGTGTCTCTCTTGTGCTGAAATAGTGAGCATGCGTAATAGTATGAGGATGAACCTCTCAGTGTTCATATCTGAGAAGGTTTACACAATCAAAATGAAACGGGTATTTTTTTTCTTCTCTTTACAAACTCTGACATTATAAAAATCAGTAGAGTTACAAGTATGTGCTGAATTATAACCTCTTTTTCCTCATGTTCGTTTACGTAACTGTATTTGATCTAGAGTGTCATTGCTGTCTACACTCACATAACACCAAATTTTACTGTATTTTCATAGAATTTGTCAAAAGAAAAACCTTATGGATTAATAACCCAAATTTGGAGCTAAGCATGCTACCTTCTTGTAATAGTTAAAAGGATAATGTAGTCCAGTTTTGATGGAGGAATTACTTTCTTTTTTTAAGATTTCAGAGAAGGTATAGCTGCTGCCATGTATGGGTGACTGTAAGAAAATTTCAAAACAAAGTATTATGGGTCTGATAAACCCCTTTTTTCACTAAAACTAAATTGGGGAAAGGATAAATGCCTCATTATCTAGGTACCTAAAAGATTTATACAAGATTCTTCATATATGTGGGTAGACTTGTCTGATCTGAAAATAGCCATCTAAAATAGAGCAATATTGTCCCATGGAGGTGTTTTTTTCTATCCACTGACCATACAATATCTGGAGTGAAATGAAGCTACTCACAGGTTCTGGAGGGCATCGACAAGTTCTACAACCTCCCTACCCAGTGTTTGGTGTCTGTCTTAAGGGAAGTCCTGACATGGTGCAGCAAAACCTGAGATCTGGTTGCTGTCCCTGCTCACATCAGGTTGCAGCGATGCCTGTTCCTGGCCAAGTTCCATCCTTGCCATGTCTCATCCCCACCCTGTCCTTCCATGGCATAGCCTTGAATCTGTCCATAGCTGCGGGCTTTTCTACTTCTGGGCTGTGGCACCACCCCTATTTGCTCTTCTGGCTGGGTGCTGTGGGATGATGCTGTGTTGGGAAGAACTATCATACTTGGCCCCTGGGTTGGCTGACCTCACCTTGCAGTTGCTCCCATTCGCCTATCTTACATTTCCAAAATACCTTGTAACTGTGTGCAATGCAAAATCACCATTCCTAAAAAGCTGGGAAAAACACTTCAATTGTAATGCTAAAATATTTTAAACCTTTACTTCAAAGACCCTAGATTTTAGGAAGAGATTACAGATTTTGGATGTCAGTCCAGTACCAGTTTGATATGCCTGATTAGCAATGGATAAGCCTTATTCTTGAGAAATCTGGGCCTTGAACACATCACAGAAATTGGACATCCAAAATCAAATCATGGTAACTCTTCGGTAATTTTAGAAAAAAGTGTGGCCTATAAATACAAAGAAACAAAGTTTCTAGCAGTTGCAAGTGGGTAATACCTCTGAAAAAACCAAACTGCTGAAGCTGGTGCTTAAATATTGATTTCTGTTCCTAAATTTAGACAGCGAATTTTGAAAATGTTGGCTAATAACACTAACACCTGAATAAGTGTCTTGATTTTCTGAGATGCTGAGACTTTTGTATCTCATTAAAATCAGTAGCTTGAATAATAACTGCTACTGTTTTGAAGAATTATTTTGGATGCTGAAACACATATTTGTGTCTTCGAACCTAAGGCAGTCAATCGTGCTGTTATGTGTGCCATTTTTTTCACAGGCATGTGAATGTGTAGGGTTTTGACTTAAAGGATGCAGACTGTTGCTTATTAAATACATCTCACCTAAAGAAAGCAAACTGACTGTAAGCAGAGAGACCCAAGAGAGAGCATCTACATGGGTTGGTTCTTTAACTTTTTTAATTTGTGTACCCCAAAAAAATCAATAAACAAAGTTTTAAAATTCCTTAGAAACTTTCCTTTTGTTATTGACTTGGATGGAAACAGGATCTTCAGTGACTCTTTCTTCAAATGAAATGGAGGGACAAAGATGAACGTTTCTCTTTCAAAAAGCCTTTACCCACTGGCTGTGTACTGCATACAGTAGAAGTCCTTACGGTACTAATTGTGTGTGTATACAATGGAAATAATATAGACTGGACATCAGGAACTAAGAGGATGGTCACACACTGGAACAGGCTTCCTAGAGAGGTAGTCATGCCCCAAGCCTACCAGTGTTTAAGAGCCATTTAAACAACACCCTTAACGACATGATTTAATTTGAATTGCTCAGGCAGAGGGACTAGATCATTGTATGTCCCTCCTGACTGTACTATTCTAGTCTAACAGTAGATTAAGAGAATATGTCCATCTTTGTAGTCTAACTTTGCTTTTTAAATATTTAAATAAAAAAAAAGCAACAAACAAAACCCACTTAAATTTACTGTGTCTTTTTAAGACCAAGTGAAGTCCTGAAGCTGAAATGCTGAGATACCCATATTGTTACAATGCAGACATGAACAGTGGCACTTCAGTGTTTGTAATATTCAATTTTTTCTAGATAAACACTAAAAGAAAGCAGAAGACAAAAACATCTGTTGCAGCCTAGGGACATACAGTGAAACTGCTCAATGTTACTGCTGACACATCAACTAATCATACAGATATTGTTAAAACAAAGATTGTTTTTTAATCCTATAGAAGTATAGTATAATAAAAGCTTAAATAGCCTGCAAACATGTTTGACATTGACATACAATGCCAATAAATAAGAACTACACGATAGATTGTGAGCTGCAGATGGATGAGCAGAAACGGAACTCAGTGAAGTTTTCTATCAGCCACCTGCTATTTTTGAAGCATAAAACAATAAAAGTGACCTAGTGTTTTATTTTCTGTGGTAAAAGAAATATTCTTTGGATTTAAAAAAAACCCAACCAAATTGTAGGGAAATGAATATTTTATATTCATACTATTTGCAGCTCACAGAGCTCAGGTAGGTTAGAAATTATGCTGCATCAACTTTCATTCAAAAGGTCCTTGAAGATGAGCTGTGGGTGAGATCTAGCACTGATAGAGGATCAGCTATTTTGAACAATAATGAATACCCTGTCCTTTATTATTAGATTTGATTTTTTTTCATGAGTCCATGGCAGAGCCTACAATTGGTATGTACATAGCTTCAATGTGTGAACTGAAATAAATTATTTTTATTAAATACTTTGGACTAGTCAAATAAATTGTCCTGGGTGACACCGACTAACTATGTTTGCATACATTCATTCCATGATTTCATGTTAAGGCATCCCAATTACAGTAATTTCCAGAATTGCCACTTGAAAAGCCAATGATATTTCCAGTAGTTTATAGGAGAGATAGGTGCTCCCTAAATGAAATGTTTTTGATGGCGTGAAAATGAATTATTCAACAGTACCCTCAGGACTCTTTTCTGAATGATGCCATGTATTGGCAGCTTCAACTGATATAAGTTTAAATACTAGAAGATTTCAGTTTAAGATAGTAATGAAATTAATTCAGTGGGAACTGAGGAAAGAAACTGCCTCAATTTTTTACAGAACAAGAAAGGAGTACTCGCTTCTACCCTTTGCCTTAATCTCCTTTGCTTTTGTGCAAATAAAAGCTCAAAGATGGGTTATTTCTACTATATAAAAAGATTAGAATTTTTTTGGGTGCAATATCCTAGGAGGAGTGGGGAAAAATGATTGCGTGCAAAACGTGTTACCAAACCCTTGCTAAGGGATGCCAGCACCTATTAACAAGTTTCCAAGGCCATGTACTTTCCAGTAATTATGACTTTTACCTTGGTAAGGATTAAGAAATAGCCAGTCTTGCAGATATAGGACTTTTTCTGGACACCAAAGACCTTAATCATCTCACAGGAGCATCCCAAGTCCTGCCACAGATAAGGCTCGTATCTTCTGGCAGTGCGGGGGACATGCAGCCTTGGGACAATTCTGGCTGCACAAGAGTAAATGAACAGGAATTCTGTCCCTCCTGCAAACCCTAGACAAGAGGGCAGTGTAAGGTTTATGTGCTGTGAAGCTTCTCTATGTTCTGCCTCTGCCTGATAGCTTTCTTTGCAGGTCATCTCTTCTTCAAATCAGTGATAAGAACATGTCAGCATGTGATGCTTTCCACTGTATCAGAGTAAAGTACAAGGGCAGAGGGGTCCAAGTCCTGTAGGACTATATGCACAACTCTTAATATAGCACAAAACAGTGAAATCTTGTGGTACTGATGACCATGCCATTTTTTTTTTTGGTAATAGTAGTAACAGAAAAATACAAGATTGCAGGTTAACGGAGCATTAAAATAATTTTGCAGAGCAAAATATATTTTTTTGCTTTCAAATGCAAAGTCATCTAGATCATCTGATTATACAAACCAATGAGTCAGATTGTTTGAGATCACTGCCAGTTGTTCTATTCAGAAAAGCGTGCTTAATGCTTAAATCATAGTGACACTTGAGGAAGTTGACTGCACTTTACTATCTTTCACTGTCAAAATCTGGAACAAAACACACAAAGAGAGCAGAGAAGGTTTACTTTCCACATCTGCTCTAAGGACTGTATTTTCTGAAAATGTGTGTTAGAATTGCCTCGGGAATTTCTAAGAAGAAAAAAATGATAAGTCAAGGTCATCTTTCCATTTTGCTGGCTTGTAACGTGTTGAAATTGCTAATTTTAGATGGTATTTATGTAGAGATTCAGACCTGTAAAGGGGTTTTGCTGGTTGTGTCAGGTATTTTAAATGGAAGTACAAGGCGACACATCAAACTGGTTTCGTTCTATTCTGATAGCACGAGAGTGAGGCAGCTGACAGCGGGCATCCATTCAGCTTGCTTTATCATGCAACTGGAGCTTAAGCACATGGATGGTAGGTCTGCTTCATTGTGAATCAGTTCTGCTCTGCATTGAATTTGATCAGAATTACAGTTCTCAGAGACTGCCCAGACTAAGAAATACAGGGAGATTCAGTGGGACTGCAGATTTCCTGTTGCCTGTCTGCTGAATGGGTGCGTTATATTAAAACCAGAGTGTCCCATGGAGTTCACCACACCAGATTTTCTGAAACACATCTTTTCCTAAACACATCAAAACACATTTCCTGAGAGGAATCCTGATTTCTTTTTCCAATAGTATCTTATATGAAATGCAAAAACCTTTATTTAAGAAAATAAATTTTAAAACACCATCTGATTTAATAACTCCTTCCTCCTGAGAATTGGAGTAACTTGCATGTGCTTTATTTGTAGTCTGTTTAGCAAGCTAATTTACAAATAGTTTGATCCTGTATGATGCTCAGTGAATTCAGCTCCAATAGGTTTTTGATTAATGCCACTACAGTATGTCATGCCACTGGATGTTCTGGAAGTGATATGTGCTCCTAGAAACAAACCATATATATCGATATTTTTTCATTTTGTTTTGTTTTACTTTTAATTAGGTAAATATTTGGCTACATTTAGTCCATCTGCACAGGCCTCAATAAGATGTAAAAGAAACTCCAGGAGTATGTTATGGCCTTTCTACTATTTAAGAAGTGTGAAACCAAACAATAATAATTCAGGCCATTGTATTTAAGTTAGTAACAGTGTATTTAGGATTGTAATAAACACATAGAGTTGAATTTTAAAAGATTCTCAGAGACTTGGCACGTTAAAACAATTCCTTGGGGAAACAGTTGCTGGGAATATGCTATAGTTAAATGCTGATGGTGTCATTTTGTCATCTAGATTTCCCCTTTGTGCACAGATAATGTAACTGCTGCTGATGCAACTGAACAGTTGCAATTGGTTCTTTGGGTGGTATCCATCTGAGTAACTGGAGGTGGCTACACCTGGACTAGGCTTCCTTTATTGTCATTGCAAAGAAAGATACACTTGTGAGCACAGTCCAATTCATCATTATGTATTCTGGTCAAATATATAAACTGAAACAGGTCAAATACATTTTACAATAAGTGACCTAGTGTAGACATGAATTCATTTCTGGTCTATTCTCGATATGTACTGAAGTACATGTTCTGTCTGAAAAACTCAGCCCAAATATTATTAAATATTCTGGAGGATTGACCTTGATAAATCTAATCTATTTTTGATGCTATCTCTGCTCTGAGAAGGGGATAGGATCAAATGACCTTGTAAGGTCCCTTCCAAGCTAAATTTTTCTATGGTTATAAAAAGATTTATAAGAATCAAGAAATTCAAAATGAAGTTTTAAAATGCAGTTCAAACTGCTCCTCTCAGCTGATATCTTTACAATGTCATCTCTCAAACTAAAGCATTTTAACATTTGTAGACTAAGAAGCTATGAGCAGCTGCTAGGCTTGACTGACCAGGTTTGCTCTGTAAAGTGTTTCCCTGGTTAGGGATGGTGAATAGAATTACAAGGAAAATCTTATTGACATCATGTTATTCAAATTCTGTATTCATATAATGGACCTGAGTCTGAAGTTCTCCCTGGGGCAAAATTCCTCTTGAAAGAAGCAAGTTCTGATGACCTTTATCCTTTAAGAGATTATACTGTCAAAATAATCTCATGCTCCTGGAAACAGCCTGAACTGAGCCTGTGAAGAGTTTCAAAATTGATGATTAATTCAGCCTTGGAGGTTTTAGCTGCTTGTTTACTCATACTAGAGTGGCACACAAGGTAGGAGATTGAAAGCTGTGTTCTTCATCTCTGTTAACATGACTGTGTAGGGCGAGGGATCTGGAAACATAAATAGAAGGATTACTGCTAGCACAGTGTGCAGTTCATGCCAATCCTGCTGGTGTGCATCTGCTTGGGTTCCCAAAATGTACTGGCAGAAGACTAAGCAGGTCTTACTTTTGACTTGGTCACCCTTCCGGTCTTCTGGAGGCTAAACTGAAGGTAATGCAACTCTAGTCTACCTTCTCACCCTTTAAAAATTTCTCAGCCATAAGGCAACAGTTGAAATCAGATAATGAAAGCAACAGGACTCCATTTCTGCCTGGATTTATGATTGAAGGTTATTTCTAAGATATGGGTGCTGGAATTGAAAGTCTGTATAAAATGTGTCTCCCCAAACAAAACCAAAAAGCAGTCCCTGAATATTAACCAAGAAACAAATCACAATATCTGCAAATCCTCCCTTAGTACTTTCATTGACATGAATAATGTTTGTCTCCTGAGATATGAGAAAAAACCCTCAAACACCAGCTTGGATCACCAGATCCATCACTCTAGGTGATGTTCTACATCATGTCCTATGGACGACACTGGAAGTTTTCTGAATAACTTCTGTAAATTCTTTAATCCAAGTACTACTAAGACTGCAATACTGTGGAAACAACTTTAGATGGAGAATTTTGCCAGTAGAAAAAAATTACTGAATTTAGATACAAAAGGTTTAGCTGGCTGAGTCTGAGTTACTCACCCTAAGCTCCTTTCCTTGGGTCTACTCGAGATTCAATTCTAGAATGACATGAGCAGCTTGAATCAGTGGCCTACATATAAGCACTTAGAGCCCCTTGAGATGCCCAGGGCTCTCCTACCAGGGCACAGATCTAGTGGTCATTTGAGAAATTCCCATAACTTTGTGTGTGTCCCAGATATCTTTCAAGAGTTCAGGTGGCACTGGAGTCTTATTTGTGGTCAGTGAAAACAAACCCTATACCTCATGTCTGACATAAAAAGAGTCAGAAATTAATAGGTCAAATATTTTTATCCATCAGTCAGCTGTCCAAATTGCATATAAAAATATCCCACACTGTCTTCTAGGAGATTGGCTTACGTAAGACCCTGACATGAAAACTAAGCCTACTGAGTCAGGATTTGTTTTAATTGATAGTGTCTTGGCTATATTCTTTAAAAAAATCTAAACGCTATTGATTCAAGTGGATTTAATTTATCACTGGTGCAACATAATTATTTACAAATGATCCCCTGCTGCTCCCCCAGTAGCCTGACAAACTAGCTGACAGAAAATCATTTAGTTGAGAAAAAGAATATTTAGTATTGTCTAATGACTCAGCTCAGGTATTTATTTTAATGCATGTTTTTAATGCCAAGAGCAGTTGATAAAAAGGATTGGAAGCATGTTAAGGCTGCTGAATCTGAGGTGAATATGAGAAAAAGCATTTACTTGGTGACTTATCTGTGAAGGTCTTATTTGCTGGGGAAAGGAGATAGGAAAGTTGAATTGTTGGTAATTGAACCAAGATTTTTTTTCAGTTCTTTAATGCAATGGCATTTTATTTCTCCTCTTCCCCTATTTGCTGGAACTATTGTAGCTCAGCCAGTATCAAAGAGCTGAAAAATCGATGTAAGGTACGATGTCTGTGAAAGGTCAGAAGTGAGAGAGAGTTCAGCCTAATAACATTTTAAAGTCTTATGGAAAGGATATTTCATAAAATATTAAAAAATCAATTGAACTTTGGTAAAACTTTAGTTGAGTATCAATACTGAAGAGGAGATAACTTAGCAAGGGAGGAGATGGGAGTGGGGCATGGGCATTCAGACTTTTACTGCAGTTTCCCTCATCTTGAGCAGTTTTCCTGATCTTGAGCAGTTTTTGTTAACTTGAATTGACTGGGAAAGACCACTGTCTTGGAAAACTAGAGAGATTCCAACTCCCCTTCTGATACAAATGTGTCTTTCTAATTTACTACTTGCATCCATGATGCAGTAATTTGAAATACTGCAGATTACATGAGAAGGCTTGCTGCTGCCTTCTTTCAGTTCTAATGAAGTATATCAGTCCAAGAATAGAAAATTTCATACTTCCTAATCCATTGCTTACATTTGGTTTCATAAAATCATCTCATATTTTTCAAGATTAATATATTTGGTTATTTTTTGAACGCAGGTGGGATTATTAAAAAAGTAATGGCTAGAGGATCAGAAAACTGCTTAATTTCCAAATCAAAAACCCTAACAGTCATTGCCCATATGGTTTAGTAGACCTTTTATGATAGCAGTGATTTTCACAAACAACTCACATCTCTGTGGTTTGGATTTTATTCCTTTAGCTATTTGTCTGTTAATAGCACATTCATAGCAGCTGATGTTAGTTCCATTGGTTTCATTTTTTCAGTGCTTCATTTATGTTCTTTTGGGCTTTGGCAAAAAAAAATATTTTTCCTATGCTGTCTAAGCAGTGTCAGGTTCATTGTCTGAGAAGTCTTTCTGTCACTTTTTCGTCCTTTGGGAGTGGATTATTCTTAGAAAACTCTTGATTTCACCAGGAATTTTACATGTGGAATCTTATGGAAACATTACTTTAAAATGTTTGGTAATACAAATAGCAATGAATTGAGTATCTGTTATAATGGACACTCAGTCATAATGGGATTGCTGCAGATCATAACATGATCACCCCAAATCTTTCAGTAAAATCCACCTGCCGGGATTTTATCCAGGCTTTAAGTTTCTTGCAAATTGCTTGGCATGCTTTAAGTCAAACAAAAGTCAGGGCTTTGGTCTGAAAAACAGTCTGCAAAACTCTGGTTTAACTCTCTAAATAGATATGAAGAAAATTGTAAATGATCGCTTTTCATAAGTTAAATCACCAAAGCAAACAAAATCCCCACTGTCAGGGCCGAACATCACAGCGCCCCTCTTTCATCTTAGTTCATTCAAGAACCACAGACTGCTCATAATTTTGGCTAAGTAGTGCAAATGGGTCAATTACAAGAGGCAGACTCTGTGCGTACCAGACAACTAACAGAAGTAACCTCAGCAGAAAACTCAGTAGTGTCGGCTCTTATCACTGGAAAATGCAAATGATGGTGGCCTGGATGCTGGAAATGGTTTGCAATACTCCAGCTGTATTCCCTTCTCTGGTTTTGGGAGTTCAAGCCCACATCACCTTGCCAAGCTGTGGGAGGAACAGCTGGAAATATCTCAGCACCCAGTACCTCTTCAGGGGAGTAATATTCTAAACCAACTTCTTTTGACCATTGCCTTTTCAGTAATTACACCTAAATCATCTCTCTTGAAACGTAATGTTACTTACTCTGGGAGTCCAAGCCCAGCCTTTGTGATGGGCCCAACTCAAACACCCGCATTGGTGAGGAAGGTCCATATTTTCTTGGGAAGACAATCTATGAGGTATCATGGGCATGTGTCCTAGTTAGAACAGCTGGGACCAGTTCATCACTGTATGGGTGTAACCCAAAACTGTGCATTCTATAGCCTTCCATGCCATTTCCCAGAAACTCTTATCAATAGACTATTTACACCATCTGCCCAGAGCAGCCTGACTCCTCAGGCTATAAGCTGGATGTTAAGAGGCCTGTGAGATAGGAGGATGCTCCTATCCTCATACCCATTGTGGAACTCCCTGCCCTGAGGGAGGTACTGGGCATTCCTGCCTGAACTGGAGGGTATATATAATCTTGAGGTCTTGGGACTTTTTTAACCACTTGTGGGATCCAGAGGAAGACTGCAGACCACTACTCTCAACCAGACTGCAGGCCACCACTCTCAACCAGACTGCAGACCACTACTCTCAACCAGACTGCAACCATAACTCTTGACCGGACTGCAATCACCACTCTTGACCAGAGTGCAACAGCACTCTCACCAACAGGTTTTTTCCCTCTCCTTTAACTTTGGACTCATGGGGCCCAACGAACACTACTCTGTTCATGCCCCAGGGTGCTGGGTTATACATTTGGGTTTTGTGGGTTAAAACCAACTGTTTGTCTGTATAATAATACAATATAAAATATTGTATTATTTTATTAAATTGTTATTCTGACTTATGATCTCTCCTTTGAGTTGAGTTCATTTCCCCTGCTGGTTTACCTTTAAACCAGCACAGCATGACATCACCTACATGAATCTCACCATTGCTGTTCTAGCCTGGTCCAGATACAGCACATGATGCTGAGAGGTTGTTCCCAGAATATGTAGTTCAGGGTGAGTCAGGATGCTACAGTCCACTTAAGACCAGATCTCATCTTATTATTGTTACCAGCAGTTGTTGCCATGTTTATATTTTCTTATCACATTGATTAACTATTACAATCACTTGCTTACGACTATTTCCTAAAATTCAGTGACTTATTGATAATATATTTAAAATTATTTTTCCCTTAAATACTCATAGGAGATGAAGGACAATTAGGAAACCCTAATGGTCTAATTATTCCTTTGTGGTTTCTTCAGCTACATTTTCAGTGTGCTTTTTATCTTATATTAAAGTCCACAAATCAATATATATATAGTATTTCAGATAACATAGAACAGGCAATCAAACAGTAGTAAATGTGATTGAAATAGGATATAAAATGGGGAATTAGCTAATGGTTTAATTTAATTTATACTCTAGAATTGTCATTAAAGGAGAGAACATTTCAGCCATTAGCGAATGAGCAAATATTTATTATGTTTTAATGGGGAAACTGATGGTACCTTACCTGTTGATGCTTCACTTCCTGAATGATCCTGTCATTTCTTTATGTTTGTCAAGTTTCCAAGTCCTGGAACAGAGATGGTATAAGTAGACGATTCCACTTGAGAGATTTAAATCCTAGGTTCAAATTACATTGCCTTTTTGGTTTACTTTCCTGGAGGTCTTTGGAAGAGCATCATTGAAATGATGGGATACTGTACCCAAAAGCAGACATTATGGAACTACTAGAAAATTTGCCTTGGGGGGGTGTGTGTGTCTGATTGCTGTGTCTAGTCTGTAGTTGGAGGAAACACACACTGCTTTCTGAAAAGCGAAGTCATGGGGAAGGCTGTTGCATCCTGCTTCCACAACAGTGAGCCATGTAGGAGCAGCCTTCAATGTTCTGTCATGCTGGGAGAAGGAATTTCAAATTTATAATTACCTGCAGATATCAACCATTTCAAACTATGGAGGAGAAATTATGAGAGGTATGCTATTGTCAGCAGACAATGATTCAGATAGCTCTACTTTTAATGAAAACACCTGAAATCTGTCTGCTGTGTAACCAGAATACCTGCCTATGTTTATGATCATTACACTGCAGTGGAAAGCAAATAGAAGTCCTCTCTCAAGCATGTACCAAAAACAAGGACATCATAAAGATGGTCAACTCTCCTCACAGATAAACACATTTGTCTTGTGCTCGTTTGCATAATCACCTGAGATATTAACTTAGATAATAGCACCATCTATTGAGGGTTTACAATAATATTTAGACTTTAAAATACTGTTTGCTACCTCACTTTTGTAGGCATTACAAGTCCAAATATGCTTTAACATCATAATTTTATCACTGTATCTGATATCTGATTGTAATTTTTTAACTATGATTAAATAAGCCTTTCTGTCTGTTAGTAATAAATTTCAAATATTGTCCAGCAGAAAATCTTATTTGAGGAGATGTCTGTTTATTTTCACTATTGAGAAAGTAATTTTCCACTTCCCACACTTTGGTAGGACAAATAGAGCCGTCCATGGAGTAATTCTGCTCTCCTTTTATAATACATCATGATTCTAGCCGCACTCTGTTTTTACAAAGGCATAATCTTTAGCTGCAGTAATCTTGCTGTAGCCATAGTTATCAGTGTTCTCTTTGTTTTTGAAGGGTTGCTAATGTTTGTGTTTAAATTATCACAGATTTATAGTCAGAACTTTCAAAAACATGGAGCATGGAGCACTATTCATGATGCTGGCATTAAATTAATTGGCCAGACTCTTTTCAGTGGTGGCCAGCCACAGAACAAGGGGCAATGGGTAGAAACTGAAACACAGGAAGTTTCACCTGGATATGAGGAAAAACTTCTTTACCATAATGATGAAAGAGCATTGGAACAGCCTGCCCAAAGAGATTGTGGAGTCTCCTTCTCTGGAGATATTCAAAACCTACCTGGACAGGATCCTATGCAACCAACTGTAGGTGAACCTACCTTAGCAGAGGGGTTGGACTAGAAGATCTCCAGTGGTCGCTTCTGTCCCCAACCATTCTGTAATTCAAGTGTTCATATTTAAAAATTCTTTATAAGAAAGCACCAGAATAGCCTGTGAGAAAGATTGGTAAAGTATAGGGTTAAGAAAATATCTGCAAAATCTCATCCCTTAGGATTTTTCTGGTGATTTCTGATAACCTTATCTACAAAATAGAGCAAGGAAGCTGGAGATGTTTCTCACAGTGCTTGTGTTTCTGTACAGTCTAGACTGTTCAGGGCAGGGATATAATATTTCACTGGTCTTCAAAATTATCTACCCTGAATAAGTTGGACCTCATGGCAAAAAAAACCTGACAGATGCAGCAAGGTTTTTATGTGTTTCCTTCTACTAAATGTGATATTTTTCTTAAATTTCAGTGGATTTGTTTTTATGAGACACATTTATGTGTGCTGTCCTTATTGAAGAACAAAGCAAGTCTAAAATGTGATTTAGTTTTCAGCATTAATTTTTAAGAAACTCCAGTCTTCTCTGCCATACACAACATCCTTTCCTGCAAGCTCCTATTTATCTCATGAGCCAACTCAGTTTTGGGGTGACAGCAGGAGCAAGTGAGTGTTCCAGGAGCTGCTTTTTAAGCAGCCCATTAAAGTGGATGGAGGCTTGTACCAATTTCCCTGCAGAGCATGGATCTTGCTCTTTCTGGATATTACTAATCTCACAGGCCAAGAAGACTATCCTGAGACTCATTAAGATATTTATGAGAAGTAGCATTGTTAAACTGAATGTGACTGCAATCAGCAGCAACTTCTAAAAGTTTATCCCATCCATAACAGGGTCTCCTGACCTTGTCTTAATACATGTGTGAAATGCACTGTGATGTAGCTAATCAGTGTTGGGGTTTTATTTTTATAGAAGGACATTAATCAGCATTTGCAGACAGTCTGATTTACGTTAGTCTTCCAAATGCTGCTTCTATATCATTGCTTTTGCTAAAGCAATAAAAGCAGGGAGTACAACTTCTGCATGATTATCCCCTTGTTTCTGCAGGGCAGGCACACCTGGAATTTATTTGGGCTAGAAGAAACCTGTTGTCAGACACTCCCGTAAAATATTTGCAGTATGCCATGGCTGTTCTGTCTATCTTTATGGACACTCATGTTCACGAAGTATAAAAAAGGAAATATCACTGCAAGAAAAAATGGCTACTGTTTTGTTCTGATGTGGCAACACAAATCTAATACTGCTGGAAAAATGCTTACTAGGAAGCTGTCAATAGAAAAGGCAGTTGTTGAGTGTTTTGTGCTACTTCTTGCCTATTTCCCTTTTCTTTTGCTCAGTTTTCCCTTTCTCCTACTGAACCATCTCATCATTTTAATACACTTGAGAGGGTGAGATCTACTCACTATTACACGAGTATAACTATGGGGCAGTCAGAGAAAGGAAAGTCCAAGGGAAACAACATTGTTTTGACAATGCAGCTGTACTTATTTGAGACTTTTTATAGACATTCATTAAGCTTTATTTCCTTTTAGATTTCCACATCCTAGCAACACATGAAGGCAGTCCCACATACATGGATCAGTACTAAAGTTTCACTAGGCTCAATATCCCTACATGGCAAAGCACTTAAAATACAATGCTGTTTGATAAGCCTGGAGACAAATTCATCTTTTGGTCACCTCCAAGATGTGCTACTTATTGCTTTGATTTCAGTATTGGTCCTTATTCCACACAGCACACAAGGACATCCTTGCAGCTTCACGTGCATTTAAACACAGGTTGGAGCAGAATGAACTGTCAGGTGTAATTAGCACTGTTAAATTAAATGGGCCCCTTATTGGGGGTAGCTATCACACACACACATGGATGGCCTGAGGAACTACCTGGGAAGTTAGGCTTCAGTTTTTCAAAAAAACCCCATCAGACTGTCTTTTGCTATTTTCTTCTCATGGTCCCTGAGAATAGTGGGGCCTTGAGTTTGTCCAGGGCATCTTGATAATACTTTGGTATCAATAATTAATTGTTAATGATAACCAATGGTAATGGGATGATTAATTCTATTGGAGAAAACGTACTGTCACTGGGTAATAGCACCATTTTATCTCTCAGTTTTGAAAAAAAAGTTTGATCTCTGTTTTTCTGATCCTTGTTTATTAGGTAAAGAATTACTGTACAAAAGTACAAAGTACATCAGAGCATAGAATTGAAGGGGATCTGCAAAGCACAGTCCCTTGCTATTTCAAATAAACATTCATCATCATCATGGCCAGTCTTCGCGAACGAAGATTTGGGAAGGGTCTTTACCCTTCGAGCCTGCGCAGTGGATTTTTTAGGTGAGACACAGTGTGTGCTGTACTGAGCCCACCCTTTAATCCTAAGGTTCATCTGCTGGGGCCGAGCAAGCTTGAATGGTGGCAGTGAGGTCCTCAGGATGTAGGTTTGTTTAGAGTGACCTTCTCTTAGATGGATGGCTTTACAGGGCTGACGAGCTCCATCTGCCCAGAGGAGTTCCCTGACCGGGAATCGAACCCGGGCCGTGGCAGTGAGAGTGCTGCATCCTAACCACTAAATAAACATTACATTCTGTTTTTTATATAGTGATTAAAATAGGCTCTTTCCACCCACTATTCTTCCTGGAGGGATATTCTAGAGTCTCACTTTTTTCCTGGTTTGAGTCTTCCAGAGGCCATTAATACCATTTTGTTTGATGCTAACATTGCACATTCACTTAAATAGTTCTTTTCTAGTATTTATGTCCCTGAGATATTTATGAAGAGTACTCATTTCTCTATTTAGTCTTGTTCCATTAGACTAAACATGACAAGCTTGTCTAGTATTCACTAAAGAGATGGTGTCTCTGTTCCCTGTCCTGTCTAAGCCCGGCCCTATTTGAATCTATCTTTATTGAACGTTTTGCATACTCTTCCAGATGAGGCTTCCTCATTAACTCATCACTCACCTAACCCTCGGGATATATGACTGCTGTGGAAAGAAAATTCTATCCTTATGGTACTCTTAGGGCCTGCATAAAAGACTACTAGCTGTTAGAAATGTTTCACCTGAGTTATGCAGCTAACACAGTTGTATTTTCCAGGTCACCAGATCGTTGGTATGTGGACAGCCTGTGATGAACAGATATACCAAGATCTCGCTCTGCCATTTACAGCTGAAGAGAACCCATCATAAAGCTAAAGTTCAAGTGAAAAGTCCATAAAGGAATGACCTTGCTATTGGTATTATTATTATTATTATTCCAGTTTACAAGGTCACACAGTGCTACTTCATGAGTAGCATAATTTGGTATTGACAGTGACTTCCAACTTTACCATCATCAAGTTTTGTGACAACATCTCTTTGAAATTCATTATTGAAAATATTATTTAATACTTTATACAAGTGGGGTTTTAATGGCTATTCTTAATTATAAATAAGCTAAGTAATTCAATAATAGTTTTCCTAGACTAATACTTAAGGAACTTTATTAGCGACTCACTCCAACTCAACATGTTATTATTTCTTTTTCTAGCTCTTCTCTAATGTTATTTGCAGTGTTTTGTACTAACACCTAGTTCAATTCCTGTGTATTATCATAGGAATTGCTTTACTCAGCTTCAGTTAGGTGGGATTTATATAGTTTCTTTCTCTTGGTAGTCAATTATTTTATCAAAGAAATGTAAGAGAACAGTTCTGGATAGTGTAACTTTTATAAAACTCCATTGTATTGTGTCCTACTCTCCTTCTATTACTGTGTCCTTAGTTGTTTTGTCTTAGAAAATTATCCAAAAGCCTTACTTCTTATTGAACCTTACTAACAGACTTCTGGGTATCTCTCTCACTCACTCCCCTCCTCTACTGCTACCTCAAGTGTGGTCACAGCATTTATGAGGCTGATATTAATCATATGATAAAACTGTTCTCAAATACAAATTTGGATGACCAATGACTAGTCTACATGCAAGAACAAAGAAAGAAAAAGAAATTTCTGATGAGCATGCTAAATGTCTGATCTTCATATTATATTGCATGATAAAATAGCTTAACCGCCCCACACACACACTGGGAAGTAATATCTGTATATCCTTACATATGTTATCAGGCCAAGGCATCAGTGCTTAACCCTTGCTAGAATCTGTAGTGAGTAGACTGTGATACTTATGAAAACATCACAAAATTTCTTAGGAACTGATTAACTGAAGTGGGCTTTGTAAGGTTTTGAAGACATCATCAGAAACTGACTATTCCTAGGGCTTTAAAGGAATGTTTAGAAAAGTATGGGACTTCCTCCTGGGTAACCAAAAGTGAAGCATTCTAAAGATACTGGAATTGAAGTGGAACCAGTGCACAGAAGTCATATTCCTCAAATATGCAAGTGTGGCCAGGATAAACCAGTAAGACACCATGGAAAATGTTAACTGTAAAAAAATGAAGCTTCTAATTACTTCCTTGCTTGTGAGTGCTGTGAATCAAGATGCCAGCAGCGTGGTGCAAGTAGATGAAAATGTGATAGCCATACAGCTTGCCAAGAACATAAACGTGCTGGTAAATAAATCCTGTTGAAGAAAAGTCTACAAATTGCTCATCAAGTCAAGCTGTCAGATGCCTTCCTTATTTTCAGGACTCTTCTAATATAAAAGATGAGCAAAGGACTGAATCCATACTGCAAGGCTGCAGTACTTGAGATATTTTTTCAGAGCTTCTCAAGAATTTAATATTAAAAGGAAAACTATAAATTTAAGTTTTGTAACAATTTGCCCCGTAGGTAAAAAAACCTTTTGAGAAGACCATGAATGTTAAGATATTCTTTATTTTGGAATAAAACCAATCAAACGGTTCAGCTTTTATTCATCCCCACTTATTACTCAGCAGAAGTCACTATCATGGCTCTTCCTTTCAGTCACTTAATCCAGACTTAGGTGACCTATTTGTATAGAGTGGAATTTAACTTCAATTAATGCCATCAAAGCCTTTGGTGGCATCAAATGCCACCAAATATACAAAAGCTGTCTACTTAAAGAAATTAAAGACAGAAGTTCTTTAACTTATCTCTACATATTGGTGCCTGTCAGAAAGCTGTCAAACATCACAAACCATAACTCTATCCATTGCTATTACTGACCAGTATGTCAAGCTCTATGTATATACCGACTATCAGTTCAACCTCACAGAAACATTCAAAGGTGGAGTTCCTCCTATGAACACATTTTAGTCTTTATTCCTGGTATATTCTATCTTCTACCGCTCACAACTTCATTTAAGTGAATGACATTGCAGTTCAGACTCATCCTCTAAAAAATCCAGGCAAAGGACAGGGGATGGAAATACGTGTATTGAAGCTGCTGTAGATTTCACTTGTGCAATCAAGAATTGATGTTACAGTGAAACTATACACAATGAGTGTCTTTCTGATTAGATTAATGAGTAACAATTACCTAAAGTACCACATGAAGTATTGTTAGCTATAAATGGCATCTTGAATACACCAAATAAGTCTATATAAATATAATTTGGGAATGAGCCAGCATCACCAATGAGAATGGTGAGTATAACCTCAGGCTGTCACCACAAACATTGATTCCCTGACAGCAGAGCATTGTTTCTGTGGTGCAACAGCCCTAATACAAAGCTAATGGTGCTTTGAAGGAGATAAATAGGGCACTAAATTCTTTAGTTCTTGACTTAAAATACTGTTGCATACTCTACAAGCAACTACAAGATATGAAATAGTTGTAGTAGAGAAATACTTGAAAATCACTTACAATAAGAGTTTGCCGAAGACATAAAGTCGCACCACTTCAGGACCTAATATCTGAAAAATGCTACCAGTACATGTCCAAATCTTTTTGCAGAACACAAAAAAATGACATTAAACGAGGCAACCTGTCATATTACTGTCAAAAAACTTACTGTTGACTTCACAGAATAACATTTTGATTTCAGTTAGCTGCAAGCCGGTCCCCCTGCCTCAGCATCTGAGCAACTCACAGTGGATTCGGAGTTCTTTAATATAAAAGAAAAATGTAGTTATTATTTTTCTGTAAATCACAGATATATCATGAATGTGTTAAACTATCAATCATTCTGTTAAAGACTGTACAGTATGCTCTTACACTGGAGATATGAAAGAGACTCTTCAGGCTCCCTGAGCTCTCCTGAATCCTTTAAACATTTTGGTATAAATTTATCTTTTTTTTTTTTTTTTATTTAAAATGCTATACAGGAGAAAGGCAGAAAGCTAGAGCAAGAAGGAGAACAAGAGCAAAGCAAGAGTGAAAGGGAAAGATTCTGTTTAGTAATCTCTGGTACTATGCCCAACTTATATTGTGGAAGTTGTATAGGTATAGGAAGATATCTCGAGAGATCTCCTAATTTATTCCTGCTCAGATAGAACTCAGTATCCCTTCCCAAAGGCTGATAAGCGACTCTGTAACATGTTTATTAAAGCCTTAAGTGATGAGGAGCCAGTAGAAAGCTTTTCCTATTTTCTAACCTGAAATACCACATAAAAATGGAAAGGTTTATTTCTTGTCAAACCTACAACAGACATAGAGAAAAAGGTATCACTTCCTTCCTCATCACAGCTTTTTACATAGCAAGAAATCTGTTACTGTGTTTCAACTACATTTTCTGTTTGCTGGCAAAACTAAGGCTGATTTCTTCAGCTTTTCCTTATAGCTCATATTTCCTAAATTTTTACCATTATTCCTCTCCCAGTAGGTATGTTTACCAAAGCTCCAGACTGTCTCCATATTCAGAACTTTTCCTACTGTGAGGCCCGCAAGAGGACATAGTCTAACCCCACTTGGTGGGATAACCACATTTCTTCAAGGTACTGATGGATTCAAGAAACTTTTTTGCAATGGCAGCTCGTTGTCAGTTGATTGAGCTTATGGTCCACTATGACTTTGATGATAAATTTATTAAAATTTTTTGCTGCAGAGGCCAGTTGTCTCCACATTGTGAATTGGAAGATCATCCTCACAAAGTGCTTCTTGCTTTCCCTTCCATGGGGTAATTCCTGTTTGCTTACAGTCTTCTCCAGTTCCTCCCATTATTCTTGCTGAAAACTGAAGTATTTAAATACTTTGCCTGAATTCAGTAAAGAGAAACATGACAGTCACCGTTTGCTAGATTACTTAATTTACAGATATTGATTTAGGAGAAACCAGTGATATCTGTAGAAAAGGTCTACGTGATATATTGTTGTATCAAAGGAACAATGTTTATGACATTTTCTAGAGTATTGTAAGGTAATACATTAACTAAGAATACATTAACTAAGAATCTATTAGCTACCATTAACTGTAGTCCTTGTATAGTGCTTGTGATGTGTGATTTACATTAACTGTAGTCCTTGTATAGTGCTTGTGATGTGTGATTTACACCTTTTTCCCTATCAAACCCTATCGGGGCTTCTGGTGCAAACACTGATACCATGAGATTTGGGCTGAAGGAAGCAATATTTACCTTTGTGACTGTTAATCTACTTGTCTTCAGAGGCATCAGGCCACAGTGCTCGTACCAAGTGTTCATCATCCTGATCACAGTGAAGGAGAGCAAGGGTGCCCATCACAATATTCTTCACCAGATTGAAACTGAGAGCATTGATTCTTTGGTTGAGTCTTCTCAAAATAGCTTTTCTCTGTCTTACTCACTTTAAACAGGTTTTGGCACAGCCACGGATGTAGCAGATGTAAATGCTGTAAACCAAAAAGGAGCTGTAAGTAATGTCTGAAACAGCCAAAGCTCACAGATGTTTGCTGGTTTTCAGTACGGCTGATAAAAAATTTGATGTTGCTGTTTTTTTTCTCTAGCAGTTATGGATAAGGATCATTACTAAGAGCAGACTTTCTGGCTTTTTCATTATCCATTTGCCATTATTATTGTTTTTTCCCTTGTTTCATCTACAGCAAAAAAGGCCTGGGTTCTACTAATAACAATCTCAGCATCTCAGCTGGCACTTTCTGCTTATCCCCAAGAAATTTCTATTTTTCTGTAATCTAAAATTTTGGACAAAGGATGCTGACAAAGGCTTACATGCACAAAACTTTAGTAGGGTGTCCATGGCTGAAGGCTGACATAACAGTAACAGTGAAAGTTACATTGCAGTAGGTGATGACAATAAAGATGACATGGTGAATTTTTGCTGTACTTTTTCTCTAGCACTATATATTTTGATTCGGACTTCCATTTGGAGTAATCCTCTAATATAAACCAGAACCTACAAAGTAAGGGAGTAAGAATAAGGAGAGAAAGAATAGGTGAGTTTTCTGCATTGCCTCCCCTGAAAAATCTGCTATAACAAGAATACTGGCTTTTGCAGGTGTAGGACTCTGAGAATAACAAGCTGAGAGCAGCAGCACGAGAACAAGGCAAAACCCCTGCCCTTGGTAAAACCCTGCCACAGCAGCTCAGGTGAAAGGCTCAGAGCTGTGAGTGAAAGGCAGGAGGCAGAACTGCAAGGGCTACCCTTTGGTTTGGTGCACAGAAAGCACTGCTCAACAAAGCATCTTCCAGGCGTGCTCTCTGTACAGCTCAGTGGAGGGGGAAGAAGAGCATTGAGGATGTGTGCCTTACCTTTGGTATTTAAATAGTAGACTTGTAAAAGAATAGAAATTTCTTATAAACCTTGTTAAATAAGGTTTAAATTTATTTACTTAAATTTCCCCTCTTCACAATGGGGCCAGAAAAATCATCATCTTTAGGACGCGTTCTATCTTGCTTATTTTTCCAAGCCTTTGTAACTTCTTAATTCTGCTTATTTCCCTATATATCTAGTTAGTTGTCTCCTCAAATCTAACCTCAATCTGCTGCCTAGAAACTAATCTGATTATACCTAGTCCTACAGTAGGTTTAATTATTGATTGTGATCATCCCTGTAATGGGCTCTTCTATCTTTGAAGGTTGCTGTCAGCTTTCTTATTTCTGGATTGCAACTCAGGTCCTTCTACCTCTCATTATTGATACTGGTTTTTAATCCACACCATTCTTAATGATCTCTTTTCATTCTTTTCAATTTTGCCTTTCATTTCTTTGAGAGTAAGTCTCCAGCTGAATATAGCAGTTCACCTTGCACCTCACTCAGAACCAGTAACTGTCTCCTGTCTTTTTACTTTTGAAATCCCTGCTAATCATGCTGACAATAATATTTATCCTCTTTTGCAGAAGCATTGCTTTGCCTCATTTAATATAGTCCACTATTCTGATACTTTTCTGTGCAGTTTTTCCTGCAGACAGATATTCTTGATTTAATATTATTTATTTAATTATTTTTTATTTATTTAATTTGTATATTTACTTCCTTTGAGTAATTTTGCACTTTTTTTTTAATGCATTTGAGTCTTGATGTTTTCTGGGCAGCTTTTATTTGGCAAGATACTTTTCAAGACTAATCTCATCTTTCTATTGTCACATCTCTCTATAGCTCTACAGTACTAACAAACACATTCATCCAAGTTGCTAGTGAAAATACCAAGAGCACCCATAATTATACAACTGGACTTACCAAGAATTCTCACTCTACAATTCAGTAGTGAACTGCTGTCTCACTGAATATTTTTCAATTACATCTGTATCTATCTTATTCAAAGGTTGTTTCCTTACTTTGCTCTTAAGACTATTTTATTGTACAATGCTCAAAGTTTAATTAAGTCCAGATGTCTCACAGCTCCCATACCCCCAATTCCACTGGGCCACCAGATAAAGTTAATTTGGTTGTTCCTGATTTTTTCTTTATAGCACATATTATCTGCTTTGTATGTGCAAGTGTTTATAAATTGATGATTAATGTTAATAATGTTATCACAATATTTTTCTGAGAATCTGTATTGGGTTAACTGTATCATAATTCCCTAGATCTTTTCCCTCCTTTCTTGTTCATACTGATAGGTAATTTACAGTCCTCTGGGACCACTTTCAATTTTCTTCCATTTTCAGATATAATTATTAATAGCAAAGAGGTTACATTAGCTATATTCTTAAGTAGTCTATGGTGAATTTCATAAATTCCTGCTTATTCAGATACACCTAATTTATCTTCGTGTTCATTAACCTGTTCTTCCATTGTCTTGTACTACTGTCACCTCATTTAAACCATTTTAGTTAAATGTCTGCTCGTGATAAATCATTTTTGGGGAAGACTGAAGACAAGAGGGTCTATACTGCTCTTTTTGATGTCCTTTTTTTCTATTAATGTTGTGATTTCGACTAGATTTCCAAGTCATTAAAAGTCCCCTTGTATAGTTTATGTAGCTGTAACTCCTTTTCTCTCTTCCCTTCAGTATAATGATTCTACGTTTCCACCATCTTCTTCAGAAATAAATGAAAATGATTGTACTTTAAAACTCTTGCAAGCTTTAGAAATGTTTTCTAAAATAGAAAGCAATACTTCAGCTACAATTTTGTTTCTTAAATAGATTATAGAATCATAGAATTGGTTAGGTTGGAAGGGACCTTAAAGATCATCTATTCCAATCCCTCTGCCTGGGTAGGGACACCTTCCACTAGACGCAAGTTTCTCAGAGCCCCATCCAACCTGGCCTTGAACACTTCTAGGAATGGGACATCCACAGCTTCTCTGGGCAACATGTTACAGTGTCTCGCCGCCATCTGAGTAAAGAATTTCTTCCTAAAATCTAATCTAAATCTCTACTTTTTTTGTTTAAAACTACTCCTCCTTGTACAATCAGCATCTGCCCATGTAAAAAGTTGACCTCTCTCTTTTTTTGTAACCCCCCTATAAGTACTGGAAGGGAAGCCACAATGAGGTCTCTCTGATGTCTTCAAGCTGAACAGTCCCAGCTCTCTCAGACTATCTGTGAGAGCCTCCAGCCCTTTGATCATCCTTTTGGCACTCTTTCAGATTCACTCCAACAGGTCCACATCTTTCTCGTGCTGAGTACCCCAGACATGGATGCAGTACTCCAGGTGGGGTCTCACGAAAGCAGAGTAGAATCACCTCCTTCAGCCTGCTGGTCAATCCTATTTTGATGCAGCCCAGGACACTGTTGGCCTTCTGGGCTGTGAAAGCACACTGTTGAATCATGTCTAGCTTTTCCTCCATGAGAACCTCCAAGTCCTTCTCCTCAGGACTGCTCTCAACGACATCTTCTCCAATCTGTACTTATGTTTGGGATTGCCAGGAACCAGACGCAGCACCTTTACTTAGCCTTGTTGAATCTCACAAGGTTCTCATGGGCCCACTTTTCAAGCTTGTCTAGGTCCCTCTGGATGTCCCTGTCCTTCTGTTGTGTCAACTGCAATGGTCAGCTTCATGTCATCTGCAAAATTCCTGAATTTCTTGCTTTCACTAAGTCATTGATAAAGATATTAAAGAACACCAACCTGAGATAGAGCCTTGAAGGACACCACTTGTCACCGGTCTCCACCTGCACACAGAGCCAATTACCATTACTACATCCATTCCTCCAGTTCCTTCTTCACTGAATAGTCCACGCTTCAAACATATATTTCTCCAGTCTGGAGATAAGGATGTCATATAGGACCATATTGAAAGCCTTACAGAAGTCTAGGTAGATGATACTTGTCCACTGTTGCAGTCACTCCATCATAGAAAGCCATCAGATAGATCAGGCATGATCTGCCCTTAGTAAAACTATGCTGACTGTCTTAAATCATCTCCTTGTCTTGTATGTGCCTTAACATTGCTTCCACAAGGATCTGTTCCATGATCTTCCCAGACACAGAGGTGAGACTCACTAGGCTAGTTCCCTGTGTCTTCCTTTCTCCTCTTTTTTAAAATATGAGCAATATTTCCCTTTTTCCATTCACAGGGACTTCACCTGACTGTCATGACTTTTCAAATATGGTGGACAGGGTCTTGGTAACCACATCAGTCAGTTCCCTGAAGGCTCTGGGGTGCATCTCATCAGGCCCCATAAACTTGAAGCTATTCATCTTCATTAACTGGTCTGAAGCCTGTTCTTTGCTTATAGTGGCAGAACCTTTTCTCCCCCAGACCCCACCTAGAGGTTCAGGGGCTTGTGGGGTGTGTGAAGCCTGACTGCCAGTGAAGACTGAGGGGAAGAACTCTTTGAATACCCCAGCCTTCTCCATGTCTGTTCTCACCAGTTCTCCCTCATTTATCGGAGCGGGGGTACACTCTCCTTGGCCTTTCTTTTCTGATGTGCATATAAAATCCCTTCTTGCTATTGCTCACATCTCTTGCTAGGTCCTGTTCTATCTATGCTTTGGCTTTCCTGACCCTGTCCCTGTACAGGTCACCTGTTCTTGCTTCCGCTGGCTGTGCATTTCCTTTTTACTTCTCAGTTTGTAGAGCAGATCCCTACTCAGCCATGCTGTTTTCTGGCCTGCCTTACTTGATTTTTTTATGCATGGGGATGGAGAGCTCTTGAGCTCTAAGAAAAGTGGCCTTCAAGAGTTTCCAGCTCTGGTGTGCTCCTTTGTCCCTAAGGACAGTTTCCCAGGGGATGTCATTCATCAACTCCTTAAACATCTGGAACTTCGTTCTTCCAAAGTTCAGGGTCCTGACCTTGCTCCTCACCAGACCCGTGTTCATTGATGTCCCTGACTTCATCTTTTGTGATGGACCATGGGCTCCCTATTTAAGTAGTTCCAGTTCACAATCATGTGAGTGATAGAACATGCTTGCAATTATAAAAAGAAATTAGGAAATCAATACATCACGTGCCATAGAAAGCGTACTCTCGGGAAGAGAGAGATGTTTTTTAGTCAAAATCAGAATTTTCTAATCAACAATAGGGTTATCTGGAATGCGTTGATCAACTCTAACCCCGGCACTTGCTGCTCATGCTCTGGCCCTCCCTCTACTGAGTTATATATCTGTGCTGGATTTGCTGAGGCTGCCTTTTCTTCCCCAGAGTCAAGACAGCTCTTCAGTCTAGAGTAGAAGATACAGACCCAGTCTGAGGTATATTTGCACTGCTGTAAATTATGATGGCCTATGACATCCCACTGATAGTCTTCATTCTGACATATAAAACAACTGACAACCCACGGCTGAAAGTTGAACTGGCATTTGAGGATTTCTGGAAGGCTGTGATGGACAATACTTTTCAGAAGAAAAATAGATATTTTTGGTTTAATTGCCAGCAGGATTCATTTTATTGAGGGCACAAACTAAGGCCCTCTGTTACTGGGTAAGCAATACCTTCTTAAGACAGCTGAGGAGGGAAAGTCAGAGGTGGCTGACCTTTCCCAGGCTCCATATTTTGTGCCACTGTCTATCAATAAAAGAGTTCAACACTTTTATTAGAGGCTCTGATGAATGAGCTTGGGATGTGAAATCACCGAAGGCCATACTTTGATCAAGCTGACAAGTAAAACAATTGGAAATGTTGGGGATGGGAGTGAGGACAACAGAGACAGTCCTGTGGAAGAAAATAAATAGGCAAATAGGTTCATTCTGTGGTCTGAATGATGCCATAGTAAAACAGAGGCATTAATTAAATTAATCAATTTACTTTTGGTAACCATGAAAGTTTCCCAGATATAACTAATTATTATGGATGGTTTTGGTTTACAATAAAAACTTATTTTCTGTATAATCTATCCCCTTCTCCTTCCTCTTCCTTGTAGTTATGTTAGAAAACTATAACCTGATACAACCGCTATTTTCATAACAGATTATTATGGTAACATATATGGATTAATGGGAGTTTTTCCTGAATAAGAACTGTAGCAATTTGCCCTTGAGATTTCATTAAATGGAGCCAGAAAAAGGGGAACTAATTACAAAAGGGGAAAGATTTCTATACTTTTAAATGTGCATGTTGTCGGGAATTGTGTCTCTATTTTAATGCAGAAGTCAATAGCTTAGCAACAAAATGATCAAAGAAAGCAGAATACAATCAGAGTACATGTGCAAAAAGCTATTTCAGAAATAGTCTTCCGGTGTTCGGTATAATAGAAAGTGTTTGAAAGCCACTGTAAAATGTATTTAGAAATACAGGGCAAATGGCTTTCCCTCCAGAAAAAATAAGGGATACGAGTTTTATTTCTTGGAAGAGCATCTCTGCTTTATTTAGAGGAATATGGGAACACAGATGTGATTTTCACTAGAGCCTGGTGGTATTAGTTGTCTCAGTTGTTGACTAAGTGAAGACTCCTTATTGAAGTTGTTTTCCTATATAGACTGAATGAAGAGCTTTTCTGTAAAACAAACTCCTTGAGGGAATGTCCAGTTTGGCATCTAAAAATTGGCTTTTGCTACTAGATCACTTTTGTCACTGCAGGTAACTGTCTGTTGTAGATCAGATCTCCATGTTTTGTTTCTAGAAGGGAAACATAATTATTTCTTGTCCACTTTAGAGTATTGTAAGGCTTTTCTGATGATTATTTTAATACAATGGCTATGGTCCCATAATGTAACTAAAAAGTGGAAGAGATACAATAGGTTTCAGATCAGGATCTGTTAAAATTGGAGCGTTCTTCTTTTGCGTGCACAAAGACTAACCTAAACAATTTCACCTTGAGTTACAGATGAAGGCATGTAATTTTAAAAGAACAAAACTAAAGGAAAAGAAAAAAAAATTTTTATTCCCTACTCTTATAAAGTAGTGTAAGGAGTTCACTAATGTCTGGACATATCTGGCATTGATTTTGTGTTCACTGTCATGTTCTGCCAATTTAAAGTAATGTTTCTGTGCTACCCGCAGGGAGCAGTGATAAATACAAGAGGTGCCCCAAATGCCTTGACAGTGCCGAATAGTCAAACTGCAGGACCTCACCAATTACATGGATGCTTTTCCTTGGCAGACCTGTGTGTTAATTCACAGGTATGAAAACTGTCAGCACTGCTTGGGTTGCAGCATTGACACCAGATCTATTACACAGAGAGAGCTTATCCCAAAGAGCAAACATACTTGTGGGGTTTTTTTTAAGTGGCACCTCATGACATGCCCAGTGAACTCATGGGATAAAACCTGAGGATGGGACAGAGATATTAAAAATGCAGAGGACTAACAGATGCCATTGAGCATATCTTTGTGTGGGGAAGGGGGAAATGAAGAATAATGAGCTGTGGATGTCTGACCTCCTTGACATACCCCTTGCTTTTGTGATGGGCCCTGGCAGCAGCATGGGTTCCACAGTAATTATAATGATGTAGAAATAAGTGAGAAATAGAGGAAAGAAGAAAACTAGAGGAGCTGTGGGAAAGTGGAAGACTGAGACAGGAATGACAAAGGCCTTGACTAGAGGACATTTAGTCTGGAAAGTGTTGAGATGAAAGAGTTAGAGGCAATTTCTGTCTTGTGCTTTAAGAGATGAACAGATCACAGGTTTGTGAAATGGAATCAAGGGGAAATGGGGACATGCCAGCAGTCCAAATGGGAAAAAGTGTCATTGAAACTGGACAACTGAGAAAGACTGGGGGAGAAAAAGAAAATTAAAGATGTAGGAGAAGGATGGGAGAAAAGAGAACAAGAGAAGTTAGGGCAAAAAGTGATGGAGAGTCTTGAAATTTGATTACAGAAAAATACTGAAATCTAAGACTTTTCCAAAGTCCCTTTGGAGAGAGTCTATAACAATTCAAACTGTTAGGCTCTGGGAGGTATCACAGACAAATCCATTTGGACAAACGTTTTCATAAAGATTTCTGTGTTCCTAAAAAATTACCTAATACTTTCCAAGTTAGGAGGGCCTCTGCAAACCCCCATTCTGTGCAGTGAGATATCTAGCCATCACCAGATCAGTCCAGAATGAACATACTAATGAATCACTTCAGAGGTCCTCAAGAAGACAAATAAAATTAAAAAAACCCCAAACTCCCAAAACCCACAAGAAAAAAATGACCTATGAAAAGCTTTATTTTCTGCTTAATTTGTTTAAAACCCTTTAATAGTAATTCATACATCAACTATGCATTTAACTATTGTGATTCAAAAAGTTCTAGAACTGCTTCAGAAAGATGGAAAAAAAAAAACCCCCATGGATCCAGCCCAACAGCTGAAGGAGTCATATAGAGGAACTCTGGCTTTGTCAGTGTCACCTTGTGTGAACTTTGATGCAGACTGGAATGAACTGTGGGCCCATTCAGACTTGCTGGTCTTTTATAGAAGTGCTGGTTTCTGAATCACCTACTTTTGCTGGATGTGCATGGACCCCATTAGCAGGAATTTTGATCCCACTCCACTATTTGCTTCCACAGTGATTTGCATGTACATGCAACTGGCCAAACACCACATTGGTGTACATGGTGGCTCTTTTGGAGGTGTGAACTTCAGTAAGAATGCTCAGGCTGTTCATCCTTTTATCTTTCATTGAGTCATTTTCTGATACACAGAATCAGTGCAATCCTTTTGTACTGTGTAGCACAGTGGGGAGGAGGTGGCGGTGTGGGTTACACAGTCCAACAGTTATGTGATGGAGCAAAGGTAGCAAAAACCTCACAGGCATTAGAGACGCAAAGCTGTTTGCTCATCAGTTCTTATATTTTTTAACCTATTTCTTCTGCTGCTTTTTACTTCTTGGATAGTCCACCAGAGTAGAGCTTTCTGGATTAGAGCTATTTCAAGCTTTTAGAGTTCTTGTCCTGCCCTCTGAACCATGTCTTACTCCCAGAGCTCTTTTCATCAGCATAAAAAGAAAAGAAAAAAAAGTTATTGAAGTGAAAGGCTTTATATGTAAAGAAGGAGATAGCAAGAATTTAAAATGACATATTGAGCATTCTCAAAATCTGGGCTTTTTGGCCTGGCTTTCTTCCAGAGCTTCTGAAAACACTTTCACTATTACCTTAAGTTGATCCAGGTCTGGCTGGCACCCAGAAAGATTTCTTTCTTCTTTCTTTTCTTTTGAGCCTGGAAGTCAAGCTAGATTCTCCCTCGGTCTTGTTTTGCAGTTGTCAGTAAAGATTCCAGAGGCCACACTCTGGGTTCAGCTGTACTCAACTTGCTTCCTTCATGGGAGTTACAAGGAATATCTGGAGGCAGACTCTTTGTAATTGCAGTATAAATTCTGTTTATGTTGCACAAAATGGAGCAGGATTCAGCGTCATCTCTCTTAACTGCATTGGAGCAGCAGGATAAGAGGAACAAAAAGCTATAGTGGTTTTTTTTTTTATTTACTGTAATAAGCAGATCACTCCAATTATGCTCAGTAAGTAGAATTGTTCAAAAAGAAATTGCCATATTTGCCTGTCTGCTTTTTGAGGCAAAAATACTTAATTTTTTTTCTACTTAGGGTTTCTTTAATGTCATTTAAACTGTGTGGCAGGTTCCATGTTGTCGTGTTGCAAGAGAGCGTACAGTGTCTGCTATCATCAATCCCTTATGGGAAAAGCAATGAAAAAAGTGAATTGCTTCTTCAGAGGACTGAAAGATTTGGAAGTTTTTTTAATGCAGGTAACAGTCACCTATACTGCAGCTAATCTCTGCCTTTCCAAGGAAGAAAATGAAGTATATTTATTATTCAGTATTCTGTAAGTCAAACACAGTGGAGAGCACACGTATCTGAGCAGCTAGCCCCAACAGTGAACTATTTTGCCTTCCTGATCATGTCTTGAGTGTGCTGTTGCCTGAGCTGACACGAATTCTCCTGGCACATCAGCTGCCTCTGAAGGCACACAGCACTGCAAGCACTGTTTAACAACTGCAAGTTAAATGGCTAGAAGCACACAAGCTCCCAGTTGTTCATGCATTTGTATTGTCCGGTTGATCGCTGTTCAGCCTGGCAAACAGTGACAGCTTGCTCTCATTTCCATTCTGGTTCTGCAGCAGCATGTCTGTGGGCTTCAGCAGAGTTGTTGCTCATGTGCACTTGTCAGAGATCCGAATTAGGACTGTTATTCCAAAGAACCTTAAAAGAGTGATTGCTTAAGCCTAAATGTCTGGCATTGAGAAATAGATCCTCTTGTCTTAGTTCATTTGTTCAAACCAAAGTTACTAATGGTAGAAAGTCACTGCTCTTTTATGGCTGTTCATTATTTGCCTTTAAATTAGGGGACAGTTTTAGCTGTGTTCTACCCTGTTTGGGCTGAAGAGACAAGTCTCCTTGGGTAATGGTGGTGTGTTGGGAGTTATGTATTGTGAAGGCAGCAAAGTTATTGAGACAATACAGAGGGAAACTTGACCTAATTAGTCCTGCAGCAGCACATACAGGATTCCCTGGGTGCTAACCCTCCCAGCCTGACATGCCATCAACAGTCTGTCAGAATGATAGGGGACTTTGATGACTGTGACCCCTGACTCACGAAATTTTTCTCCAAACTGAGAGTAGCTGGACTTTTGTGTAGGCAGGTACTCGGCTGTTAGCAAGACAGGAAAGCAGCACGGACCAGATGACTTCAAGAGGTCCCTTCCAACCTCAACAATTCTGTAAACAAAAAGCATAATGAAGAATATATCTAGGCTATCTTGTAACATACCAAATGCAACAGCCCTTAGGGCTGCCTAATTTGCACAGGCTGCAGTTCCAGGATCTCAGCAGAAAGCAGGGCACCTTCAAATCATTATGTAACTGGCAAAATCTGAACTCTTTAGTTAAGCACTTGGATAAACTTGCTGATGCTAAATGCACAGAACTTTCAACTTCAAAATGTATAATGTGATTACAGAAAACAAAAGATATTCATCTTTCTTAGGAATAGCAAGCGTTATAAATGTGGTTTTGATGGGCTGTCTAGCTAAATAGGAAATAAATAGGGATTTAAACACATATGTTTTTAAAGAACATTGTCCTATTTTGTCTTTTCATTATCGATGGTTTTCTACAGTATCACAGCTTATCTTGTGAAGAGTGATCTCTGCAAACATCATAAATAAAAGTCAGGAAACAAATGCTAGGAAAAACATTTCCAACATATAAATAATGTAGGGATGTCAACAAAATTCCTATTTTTTATTTTTGAATGCATACATATATGCATTTATACATGAATGGCCATGAATAAAGGTAATATTTTCAATATACCTGAATCCATGCATTTTTATAGGTTAGAAGGATTTTACTACCTTTATGGTAACACATTTGTCTTCAGTTCTGTGATCAGTTAATGGAAATCAGCAGTTCTGTTGACTTCAATATTTTATGGCACTTCAGGGTATTTTTCTTTAAGCATTTTTACAACTTTTTACAATTTGGTAATAGATTTTTTCCTTATGAATGTTAAACTTGAGGCTTTTACCATTATACTGTGCATTCTTCCAACAGTAGCCAAAACTCAAGAGCCTTTATTTGACTTGTTGAGACATCAAATGAAAGAATATGACTTTTAATGTAAAAAATTGTGTTCCCAAATTCTTTACCAAGAAATTTTACCAAAATTTTGTAACCAGAAATTATTTTTCAACAATGAGATATGAAGTATTTCTCGTACCTCTCCAAAATGATAGAGCTTCCACTGAGTGTCTTATTAATTTTCCGTCAAAGGTTGATTTAGAGACCTCTTGAAGAATTCACTAGTATAGCTTTTGATCTGCTCAGAAAACTGACCAAAGAAGAGAAAATGTCATAATGAAAGAATTGACGTGTAAACTGTAGAAAATTGATTTTAAATTATTATTTTATAAACTAGAAACAGATTTTCATTTAGCTTAAAAAAAAAAAAAAAACACAACATTTGGGTTGATTTTGGGTTGAGTTTTTTGGGTTAATTTTGGGAGGATTTTCTTCCCAAAAGTGGCAGTCTGAAAGTGTTATTAACATATGAGGATGGAGTATTATAATAGGTATTTATTTATATACTTAAACTAAATTGCATGAATTGTTTTTTGAAAGAAGCTTAGACTTACCTGTTAGTCACTATTTTCTTGGTTCAGTCTTCAAAGTTCTTTTGATTTTCCCTCAAGAGTTAGCTGTTAAACAAGTAAATACTTGGGAAGAGCAGCCTTCTTCTTCAAAGACCTAAATTCCTTTTTTCTCAGGCTATGTGTTGGTCATAAAAAATATAAAGCTTGCACTGAACTTCTCTTCATTTTAGTTTTTTCATTTGGAGAAAAAGAAAATCCTCTTCTAAGGCTGAAACCATCCTTAAAGTAGAGAAAAAGTGGTAAAAAATGATTTTCAATTAATTAAATCAAACTCTAGTAAAAATGGGATCATTTTTATACTTGGAAAATTGTTATCTTGTCAAAATTTATACAGAAGATAAAGTCTAATAAAATATTGTGCTGTCATTCTCCTACAATATGTTTTCCATTAGGTATTCAACACGTTAGATGTCAAAAAATATTAAAATAATTTACAAGTTCAGTATTGGTTTTATGATAGAAAAACAGGAAAAACCCATGTCTTTAGCTTCAGGCACTGTTGCAAAATCTTGGAAAGACAGGTTACAGCATATAAATGGATATTCTTACAGGAATAATCAGTCATGACTACAGCAAAAAGACAGGTAATGAAACTATAATATTACAGACTAGAATTATCCCATATAATGTTAACTGTCTAAAAAATAATTGAAATAAAGGGTCTTGGCTTAGTTTCCTGTGTGCAATTATTAAGAGTTATTTCAGATGTTCTGCCCTGAACATTTAGGGGCATCAGCGGCTCTCTCCAAACCATCTCTTCTCTTCCTTCTGCTGAGGACAAAGTAACAGGTGGATCGCTGGTTGCTGATCAGTCCTTATACCCACTTGTTCTTTAGAAGCCTGATTGTCATCAGCTGAATTAAGCACAAGCTGTTCAGGCTAAACTAATTTTCCAGGCTTCTGAATTGGGAAAAGTTAGAGAAGAAGATGCATCCTTCTTGTTGCATCTAATATTTTAGAAGTTCCTGCCAAAATGTGATGATTTTGGCTCTGGAAGTGCCTGTCCTGTCCCACCAATTATGAAGAAACACAAATTGTCTAAAGTTAGTTATAGGAACGCTTAATTATATTTCTCTCTGTTTATCTGTCACAGCATTCAGGAAGCTGTTTGGAGGGCAAAAATGGTTTCAGAGAAGTAGGATCTCCCAGTAAAACCTGAAACCGGTCCAGAATCTGAAAGCAGAGAAACTTCTTAGCAAACTTGGATGGGTTAAATGAATGAGAACCTGGAATCTATTTCTGATCCATGAATTGCACTGCAAATGGATGTCAAATGCTGACAGAGCAAGTATTCATCAAGGCAGTTAAAATTTGACAGGAATTTTTTTTAATGGAAAAATTGGTTTTAAACTATATTCGTTTTTATGGAAGAGGAGATAATAGCAGTGGAATTTTTTCAACTTTAATAAGTTCTTAGGTTATTGCTTTATAAAAGAAAGTAAACATTCTCTGGTGGGCATTCTGAGTGGGAATTAGTAAAGGAAAAAAAAGTTTGCAGCAATTAAGACAGAGCAAAATATTATGTTGGAGAAGGTTTGGATTGGACTCAGATTTTTACATCTGCACTTTTATTCAGCATATCAGTTGCAAATGTTTCTGTTATATAAAGTAAAAATAAAAAATCATTTAATCAGAACCCCCATAAATTTTACAGCAATTACATAACTGAAGTTATTCTTGAATCTGCAAGGAAAGTTTTGCATATGCAAATGACAGATGCAGCTTTTTGAAGTCTTTTTTTAAGTCCTATGGATTATTTTTGAAATTGTTCTTGGCACTGTAAAATATTTCTGAAGATCATGAAAGGGTTTAAAATAAGAGAATCAGACAGATTTGCTGATATTTTTCCAGTCTAAATTGGGCATTAATCTTGTGATTTGAATGCTATCATCTTATGTACAAACAACAGGTGGTGAGAGATAACAAGTTCTTCAATTAGAAATAACATCTCTCTTCCCTGCCCTCCAATTTATAAATGTTCTCAAGCAGTCAGTTAAGCCTGTAAGCTAAAGTAGCACAGGAATTATGCACCAGAACAGATAAATGGTCCAGCTAGTCTGACATCCTGTCTCTAACGTGGCTTATGCCAGATGTTTCTCGGGAAGGTAAAATATCCACACAGTGCACCTGATTGTGTAATATTATACAACGAGATGCAATTTCTGTCTGTCCCCAGATGGTGATCATCTTATGTCTGAAACAAAGGCTGTTGGCCCTATAATTTTTAGTTAGTGTAATTATAAGGCGTGTTCTTATTCATATAAATGCCTTACCGGTTTTTAATCTTGCTAAACTGATTTTCCCTCATAACCCCCTATATCTTCTTTCAAGTTGTTCTGCCTTTTCAAGCATGCAGATTTGCTGACTGTATTCACAGGGCCTGCAGCAGCCCCTGGCTCAGGCATCCCACTTCCCAGAGAGCTGCTGTGTCCTACCACGAGCCAGCGCATTTCCCCTCCCCAGAGCCATTGCTGCTGGTGGTGCTGAAACTGAAACTCCTGGAGAGGGTACAACACTGTTCCCATACCTAGACACCTGCTGCATCATCTGACCACTGCATCCATATCCCACATTCTACCCTCTCCCTTCCAGATGTCCAAAACTTAACACGCATTAAGGCAACATAGGGGCTGCAGTTGCCTCTGATCACCGGACTGAAGGAGAAGTGGTATTAAACGAGTTTTTAACTCTCTCCTAATGGTTGGCAGTCAAACAGAATCTAGTATTTAGGATAAAATAAACAAAGTAAAGAATTCTCAAAAAACTGATAGTCATTTGGAGAAATTATAAGTTGATTTCATAGTTCTATATTTTCTTCTGACGATACTTCTCAAAGATGGATTGAGCAAGAAAGTGAGTTAAATCCAATTTTTGTGTTTTATCTCTTATAATAAGCCCAAAGTCCCCAAAAGGTCACCACGCTCTCCTCAACAGCTGCTCAACAGGCACTAGTATGAAATTTTTGACACTTCTGAACAGAAATTAAAGGCAAAACTCCAAATGAATTGACTGAACTTCATTTTCCCTCTGAACTACCTAAATTGCCATCAAGGGAGTCAGTTTGGTACAAAAATAATAATGGATAAATATCATAGAATCAAAGGATAATTCCTGTTGGAAGGGACCTCAAGAAATCTCTAGATCAACTTCCTGACACAGCAGGGTCAGATATTAGGTCAGGCTAGACCTTGAAAATACCTAAGGCTGGAAACTACGTAACGTCTCTAGGTAACCTCTTCACTTTTTGACTGTCTTTGTAGACATAAAGTTTTCCTTATATCCACTCTGAACTCTTTTCAACTAATGTTCCCAAAATTCCTCTCTGCAATACTGTAACCAGCATATCAAACAGGAAAGACTATGTCCAGTGACCCCTCCAAAAAGCAGATGCTAGACATCTAGGACAGGTCCCTAGTAGTGGAGAAAGGTGAAAGCTCTAAGATGGCAATTTAGACTTTGCTAAGCTGTGTCCACTATAGGAGGAAAACAGCACCCTTTGGAGAATTCTCTCCTTCTCCATTGTTAACAGAGTTAGCATAGTTTTCATCAGCCTGGATATAGATTTTCATCAGATAAATTTTTTGGTTAGGTTGAGATGAATCCCATCCTTACAGAGGGTAATGACTCAGAGCACTCAGAAACCACTTTAGCAGAATTGGTGAGGATGACTGCACCATTCAGATATTCCTGAGAGGAGGAAAGGTCTGACTGTCGTGGAAGATTTACAGAACCAGAGGCTGTATTGATTCCTACCATTGAGCTGCTCTTACAAAGCTGATTTTTAATCCCAGAATGAAGGTATGTTGATCGTTTTTTAAATAGAATGTTCCAGTGCTAATGAACTCATCAATATAAAAATGTATTGACTCCTGTTGTAATCAGTTGGTTTTATTAAACAGGCATTTGTCTTCCCTTAAATCCATTCTATTTTCTGCATATATCAGCGTGAATATATCAGCGTGAATAAATAGCAACCTGTACATCTTCATTGGAAGGCATATATTTTCATTGGTGCATCTATACATAATTTAATTACACACAAGTTAGCAGAGTAAACAAACAACAGTGAAATGCTGCTCTAGTTTATTTTTCATTTTTTTTTTAAATTTCTTTAAGGAAGTCTGGTAAGTCATTGTCTGCTCTGAATCTGGTATTCTTACTGCTTACCATGCATTTCAAACAGTCATACCATTCAAACATTTCTTGATTTCAGTAGACTTTTATTACTTCATTTCTCTGATGTTAGTTACAGACAAAAGCAAAAAGATCCCTCGTAATAAGTTTGAAACTTGCACAGCATCAAAATCAATTTGACTTAAATATATGCAGGAATTGTAGATGAATAATTCAGAAGTGCCCCTAATTCATCATTAACAGATGAAAAATGTCTATCAAATCAAGCTTCTTCTACATCCTGTTATAATGTATTACATTGTAGGTCATGATGTGTCATGTCATGATGGTGATATCACTGATTACAACGAATGCTTGTGATTACCTGTGGTGAACTAGGATATGAAATGCCAGTCTCAGATGTGTCTTTTCCTAGATCTAACTTTCCCCATGGAAAACTGTGTTGAGAAAAGGAACTTGTCAGCAGAAAATGACAACATTTCTGGTTGAGACACTGGAACCAAACTTTTGCTTTTAAAATTGCTTTTTAAAACTCAAAAGTATGCCAGCTTTTTGCCTTAAATTTAATTTTTAGCTTGGTATTTTCAGTCTTTAATAAGAAAAGCCATATTAACTAAAGAAACACATATTATGGTGTATAAATATATGATATTGCATATCATATATTCATATCATGTGTACATGAAGAAACTTTATTGAATACACAATTTTTCATTAAAATATTATTCAATAGAAAAGAATGTAAACGACAGCGTCTATAATTGGAATTATCTTCTTTTACTAAAAATGTGAGTTTCTTTATAACAGTGCTCCACAATCTTGCTTTCCATAGACATGTGTTCCTCTCAAGTAGAGACATACCATCCATCTGATATTTGTTATTTCTCCTACATATTCTCATAAGATGTGAAAAATATTTTTTATTTCTTGCCTACAGTTCACCAATTTTTTACCTCGTTTTTGCACAGCTTTTTGTTTCAAGAGTAGATGTTCCCTCTTCTGATTTTCAGTATATTACCTAAAAAAGAATTGTGGTAAAAAATTTATAAATGATACTAATCAAATCTGGGATTTATGTTTGTATATGTGGGGTGAGCATCTGTGCATGAATGGTGTGCATGTGTGCATGAAAGCCAACTGGCATGCTCTGAAAGTCAGATATCAAATAAATGTAAGCAAATCTTGGCATATTTATATCTATGCATTGCATATTTACATATGCATTTTCCCCGCTTTATTTTTCCAAGGAATTAATTACAAACTAGTCTTTGGAATTCTATGTGCAGATTTCTGGTGTATGAAGAAATAGGAAGCCAGATTTTGAACCAATTTCCTTGTGCTGTAGTCACAGACAGGGATGGGTCAAGCTGTGATATTCATGGAAAATGAGGGAAAATACTGGTAGTTCAACACCTTCTGCCACAGAGTATTTGCTGCTCTGAGCTCTGCTAAAAAAAGCTATTACAGCCCTTACATCCTCCCATGGAAAATCTTTGGAATCAAAATAGCTGTGGAAAGTGTCTTTAAATGAGTCTTTGATTCATTGCTAATTTAATCTGCAGCAGAAATGGCAATCCTTGCCTCCACCCATCAGAGAGGGCAGAGAGCCTTTTCTCTCATCAGACAAAGGACTATTTTCCTCTAGTGTTAGTGGAATGAGAGGTGCTGCACTTTCATTTCATTTGCTTTAATTTCTGTTATTTTTTCTTTTTCATAAATATAAGTCATTGCTCAGTGTGGGCCTTTCAGTAGGTCAGAGATGGCATAGCTCCACTGACATCAATAGGCTAAGCTGATTTGCACCAGCTCAGAATATAGCTAAAAAGCCAAAAAATCAATAGTGAATCAGACCCTTTATTATTTTTTTAATCTGTGGTATCAGTTATGTGTTACAAGACAATGTCCAGCTATTTCTTTTCTAAGATCAAACTTCAATATGGACACTCAGTTCAGCATCAAAAGTTGATAGAAGAGGCCTTGAGGTCCTGCACCTCAACCTTTTGGAAGCACAAGTTTAATTGAAAGGTAGCAGTGCTGACCTTCTTTCATGTGTTTCATTTTTACATTGCAATGCCTTGTTCTCTTTTATTGAGATGTCAAATCAAGTATGTGTGGAGATTTCCCCATGTGGTACTTTTAAAGCCTATGTTTTAAACTTCTTCATTTTTCACCTCAGATAAAACTATTTCAATTCTCCTGTCTGTTGTAATTAGAATTTCCTAAAACCTGTCGAACTTCATGTGATGATCCAACCTTTTGGAAACCACAAACTAAAGTTCAAAAAGATGAATGCTGTAATGCCACTAAAATTGAAGGATATCTTCTTCAAAGAGATGGAGCCATTCTGGGCTTAAACAAAGCTGTTTAAGAGAAACCATCACTAAAAAAAACAAACATAGGGGAAATCTACCTTGTATTGTTTTCTCTTCAGTCATCCTACTTCTCTGCAATGTCTTTTGTCTCAATTGGATACAGACCAGCTACAAGGGAAGATAGCCCTTCTCTCAGAATTTAAGGAGTTCAGTAGAAGCAATGGTGCACACACAGTGCAAGAAATTATAGAGGAAATACATTTTGTATAAATTGCATTGAAATTAGGGATAAAAAGTCTTAATAGAAAAGGTGAATTACTGCAATGCCTACTTCTGGTAGCTGCACCAAAACTGAAGGTAATAATAAAATTGTTAGGAATGTAAGCTTAGGTTATTTGGATCACTTCAGGCAACTGAAAGTAAAGAGAAGGCCATAATGAAAATAAGTACTGATATCTCCCCCGGATTTGATCATGTCCCCACAGAAGTGGGAGGGAGAGCACACACTACTATGTCTGATCTCCTTGTCTTATCCTTTGGAAAATTCTGCCTCGAAAACATTCAAATGTAGATGCATCATTTCCAACGAAGAGTGATACTAGGGAAAGTGAGTACCTCAGGGCCATTCCTTTCTGTCGAATATCAGATGGGGCAGTTTCAATAGTAATATCAATAGTGATTAAACAAGTACGTGAAAAGGTCATGTGGGTGGGTGTGGTTTCATTTAATTCATACTAAAGGAAATTATAGCAAAATGATTGGAATATCAAAGGCTAATAGAAGCTTATTTCATCAATTCTCTAAAGTATTGATTTTGAAAAGAACAGAGCCTGTGCCTGAGAATATACAATGAAGTTATGTTCTTGCTAAAATGTAAATTAATAGCTAGAATATCATCTTTACATCAGCAGCAAATACTTAGGCTTGATTACTAGAGGAAGGCAAAAAGAGGAAATTATCCTCTTATTTTTGTTTTTCGAATTAGACGTGGAACTGAATAGTGCATAACCTGGTTACATGTAGCAGAATGGAAATATAGCAGACAAGGGATATATCACATAGAAGGCATCCCCCAGATTTTCCTAGTGAAGTTATGTATATGCTGAAAAGACCTAAAGAAGAAGACAGAGGAGGCTGGGGGGGTTCACTGCTCCTAATGGTTATTCTCACTGCAAGTGAGAAGGAGTTCAAAATTATAAAACTACAGATGTAAACTGCAAATATGGACTTGAAGCAAGAAAAAAATATATAATTTAGAAGCCATAATTTCTGTGATAGAGATGAGAATCTCTTGTGTGGGTGAGCAGCTCATAGAGTTAATAGTAGAGCAACGTTTTTCATATTTAGAAAAATCTGGGTATTTGGTAACATTAGCGCAAAAATAAAGATGACAAGATGTAACATGGTGAGATCTGAACTGTACCATGTGCCGAGGAAACAGATTGTGAGTTGAAAAGATGCTTGCAAGCCATGGAAAAATTTTATCATTGATTGAAAGATCACAAAAGTGAGGCACCTTTAGCAAAACTGAAAACAAACAAAAAAGCTTGGAATTATTTCTCATGGTACTATATTACGAATAAAGGAGAATGTCATGAGGGAAAGACACTGATATAAAGATCTCAAAAGATCTCTTACAGAGACAAAAAAGAATAGATTTAGTTCAGAAATAGGGCATCCTTCAAACTCCTTCAAAAAAAAATAAAAATGAAGGAGTGTGGTAGGATGACATTTCTGTGCAAGGGATCATAGTGGACCAAGCAAGAATCATCCCCATGGTGTAATCGCTCGTACCAGGATGTGTCATGGAAGGGCACAGTGAAGATATGTTTGAATTTGGTGACTTGGTGAACTGGTAGAAAAATTGCACAGAATAATATGAGCACATTTCAGTAAGAAACTGGTGGGACATGATGGAGCTGGCTTCAAGCGCCCAGGTGCCCCTGCCAAACTCTTGTAAGTCTTGGCAGAAAAGTTCTGTGTCTGGACAATGAGTCCCATGTATCCTGAGATGACACTACTATAGCTCTGCAGCATGGCACCTATACCCAGCAGGTCCATGGGCTTTATTTTATGTGGTGAGAAACACCAGCTTGTTATACCACATGACCACTAAAATAGCCAACTGTTAGAGGTCAGCCCCCTTTACATCTCCACCTAATTTAACTTGTTTGGAGGGCACAAACATCAATGTCGTTAGTTCTAATTTTTAAACTTTTACGAATAAGTAAAATGCTTGTGTCTCTAACACTCAGCTCCTTTTTACTGTAGTTTTTGCAGTCACAACAGTTTTTTTGCTGTCTTTTTGTGCAACTGTAATAGGTTTACTTGTTCTAAAAATCCAAGCAGAAATTTTCCTTTCCCCTGTCCAACTGCAAGAGAAGGAGGTTGAACAAGGAGAGGGAAGGGGTGATTGACTATGCAAAACAACTAGTTGGTAGACCTGCATTCCAGGCTAATGGCCCTTCTAAAAAAACTGCAGAGAGGGAGGAGGAGTTTTTATCCTCCTCTCCTTACAAACAGAGGACACTTCACTTTCTACCTCAACAGAGGCAAGGGGTGTGTATGTGTTGGAAAAGCTCTGAGGCTGTTTTGCTCTTGACCTGGTCATCTGGCTGCTCTCCGGCCTCAGCTTGCCTGTGTGCTGCCCTGTCTCCAGCCCGAATCTGCTGGGATTTCATCCCAGTTTGTGCTCACTGACAAACAAGGGGAGAGTCCTGCCTACAGCCAGCCACAGACAGCGTGAGTTTAGTGGGAGAGAAACTGTCTTTCTTTCCCCTTCCCCCCCTTGTTGGGGGGGTAGAAATCTTCATTTTTTGGCTTCTCCTGCGATTCGGGGCCCCCACGCGGCGACCACCAGAACCCAACAGCGCCTCCTGCCGACCAACACAGTGCACTGCAGGCTCTGCTCCTCCAGTGATCCAACTGTGATTAGAATGGTGCTAGAGGACAGAGAAGTATCAAACTGTTTCCTTTTTTGAAGGGGACTTTTGGGTACAGGATTATTGTTTAGTTGTTTTTGTGTTCTGTTGCTGTTTTTCCCAATATACATATATCCTTTAATAAAGGGTTGTTATTTCTTCCTTTTTCCATACTTCCTCGATTGGAGCCTCTTAATTTTGGATTTACGGCTGCTGAGAGAAAGGAGTTTGGTCTACCTCATAACTCATCCTCCTTAGCAAAACACTCCAGTTTCCTTAAACTGAGACAACAACTTATCAATAGTCTCAGAAAATGATAAAAATATCCTCCCCTTATAAGTTAATATATCACAGCAATTTTATTAGCTGTTTTATTTATTGTGTTCTTTTCATACTTTTCATTTTACAGATCCCTGGAGCTAACATTTTTGAATGCACTATTTTGTCCTTTACTTTTTGGAATATGAGCAATTTTTTTTCCTGAAGTTATTTGATTATATTTTATGCTATTTGTTTTAGCTATATCAATTTTTGTGAAGCACTTAAGAAGAAGATTTAAATAGAACTGAAATTCCAATCAAAACTTCTGTATTATTTCTTTTTCTAGAAGCCAGCTTCTCCTTCCACCACTGATTTGTTTTAATTTTGATAGGATTCTGGAAAGGCTTTGTATGTTACTGAAATGTAGTGGGAAAGAAGAATTCAAGTAATGTCACCAGTCTACAGCAATTAGATTTGATACTCTTGTACTCTCATTCTTTAATCAAAATCAGATCTACTTATAGCTAAAAAGCTGTAAACTACTTCTATTTAGCTGGAAGAGACTGTTTAGTAGATACTAAGCTATTTTTTGCTCTAGGCTTCAGCTTCACACTAATAAGTCATACACAGAGGAAATGTCATATTGACTGAAAGCAGAGTATTCCTCTGTGATTACTGCAGAATGGTGAGCCCAGCTGGATGAGACACTTGCCCTGAGAAAAGGGATCCAATTACAAAAACTGTGTTTGCCTTCTGGACACAAACCTGGGTACCTCATTGTTCTGATTTATCTCACTATAAAGAAAGAAGCTCCGTGGGATTATTTTTTTCCCCGGTCCACTTGGGTAGGATTCATTACATCATCTCATGAGAAGGGGGACTGTATGAGGAATCTGAGAGGATTTTGTTCTTCAGTGACTGGGAAGAGGTTTTCATTCTGTCATTGACACTGACTTCCTCCAAGACCTTATGCAATCTAAAATTACATAAATCCTTTGTGTCTTGGTTTTGAAGTGACTCTTATTTGATTCTCATTGGACAGTGATTCATATTCGCCATTTTAGGAGCTCTTAGGTTATCCTGATGGATTTTTGGTCTAGCTTCATAACTGTTGTGCTAATTCATGAGGACTCCTAGAACAGATCTTATGGTCAAATGCAGCTTTGTCAAAATCATTTAAGATTAGAGGCAACAAAGGGAACAAAGGGTGACCTGCTGAGGGAAAACAAAATAAATCAAAAGGTGCTTAACACCTGAAAGGGAGGAAATGGGATGACTCTGCTAACTTAATGCTTGCAAACATTTCTGGGGCAATTGAGTTCTCAGCATTTTGGAAATTAGGTTTTTGCATACTTTTCCTAACTGCAAAATTAGGAATCTAGTTTCATGGTTCTGTTTGTGAAATCTCTGCTGAGGCTTTGGTATGAAGGACACACTAGGACACTAGCACTTACAAGAATCATCAACCCTGTATTACAATATCTTCTTGGTTAAAATACAGCAGCAAATAACAGCATGAAAACCTTCTTCTTGGCAACAAATCAACTTTAGTCTGCAAGTGTACTGCTGTCTCTCATAATTTGTACTCACAGCAGAGTGGATGTTTTTGTCTAAAGCTTCCCAAACATGTTGCTACACGCTGTTTCCCTTGCCCACTCAGCTGATGGCCTAAGGACTTGTCTCAATATCACAAATTTCAAAAATCATCAAGTTCACCTTTGCTTTGCAGTGGAAAGAAAGGGGAAAGCAGTTACGTCTCTGCTGTTTCTGTTTCAAAGAGCCTCTGGAGATAGATTTAAGCTGGTAGCTGTAAACTGCCTTTGCTTTCATTCACCTACTGTTCGCTATTGTTTTTTATCTATTTACCATCAGCTCTCATGGTTTGCACCTGTTTTTTATGATTAGACTTTTGGTTCTTTTCACTGTTCTTTTGCCTTGCAGATGATTCCCTCTTAATATATTTCTAGATAATGTAACATCATGAAGATGCATTTACTATTACCATTTGCACTGCCACATCAAAAAGGCATTTCTGTACATTTTTGTGGCTCCTTGAAGTCCTAATTGACATTATGCTGGAGAATTTTGCATGTTGGAAAGGATCAAGGTTCAGAAAAAAAATATTTCTTTAGCCCTATTTTAAATCTGAAAGGTTACACTAAAACAATTAATAATATGCAGGAAAGATTAAGGAGCTGGAGAAGGAATACATGCATGAAAATAGTACTCTCTAGTTTGAAAATAAATGCGTCTTATTTAGAAGCATAGATTTTTCTTTCTCTGTGCCAATGACTAGGAGTCCCAGGAGCTGCCATGAGGAATTGAGAAGCATATTACAGACAGACTACGTATGTTACTGAGTGGTACTTTTGATCAGCCATTTCTTGTGACAAACAAGTGACTTTAGTTGGTCTCACTAGTCAGAATGAAATACTGTGCAAGTTCTGGTGGGATTTGAAAGCTGCATCAAGAAGTTTGGAGTCCAGCTATTTTGACTTTTCTATAAATTTCTTAACAGCTTGCTTGTGTAAAGTGTAAATTCCTGTCAGGTTTATTCTCACATCTGACATGAATTGTTGGTCTGCCTTGCTTGCAGTGTCTGCTCCATTTTGTCCATCTATGTACATGCTGTTCATACGAACTGTTTGTTTGCAGAAAATGATCGTGTTTAGAAAGAGGCAAAGGTGAGGACTCCAAATCCTTTTCTGTAAAATAGGTCTTCTCAAAAGCAGTACTATTTTTTTTCATACTCAGTTCCTGCCCTGTTTCACCGGTAGATTAACCAGGTTTTCTTAGAGTAATTTGGCTGTCTTAGTAACAGTTGGTTTCAAAAAAGATCTATTTAAAAAGTCATAAAGACATTTTTAAAACTTAAAATTTCAAGTCCTCTTGTGTTTCAATTTTATTATTTCATGTGTGCTCATCTGGGGCACTTCTCTCTAAAGCTGAGGTACATAAGAAGCTGTCCATCCCTCTTGCCTCTGGTAATAGCAGTTGGCCTTTTTTGATAAATGAGGCCTTCCATTTCTACTGCTGTCAATTTTGTATCTTTTATTGTCTTACATATAAATTAAAATTTAAAGCAATCTTTACACAGATGTAATAATTGCACATCTAGCAGCCTGGTAAATAAGACAGCTCATTGAAGAAGTGATTACCTTTGATGATCAGATTTTTTCCCCGTTGCTGAAATTACAGACTTAAGAAAGTTTTTGAAAGAATTAAAATCTATGTATGTCTCTTCACATCAGTTTTATTTTCTGTAGTGTATTGTTGTCACACATATAGATCTTTGAAATCTCATCTACAGTAGGTATAAAAGAGGTTAGGAGAGAGTCATTGCATTATGAAAAAGAATGACATATTCTTAATCTAAACATACTGAAAATTACACCAGTACTTCTGGATGGTGGTGGGTTGACACTATGGATCACTGCTATTTGTAGCCTTAGTGGACAGGATGATGGGACGACCATCTCCCAACATAATGGGATCCACTCTGTGGATAACTCAAGACCACCTGCTCAAGCTGTCGAGCAAAGGGTGGCTGCTTGCTTCCAGAGGATTCAGCACTCACGAAAGGTTCAGTTGAGGTGCAATCTTACAGGAACTAGAAGGAGGGTCTTTTTTATTTTTTTATTTTTTTTTGAGAACTGTCTGGCTTGAACTGAATGACTTATTTTGTCAAGTTTTGCTCTGGTGTTTAATTGTGGTTTTCCCTGAAGCATGGACAGATAAGGGATGCTGACTCTGGCCTGGTTGTGTGAGATGTCTGTCTGTATATTCAAACGGGGGAACTGAACTGTGGAAAACATTGCAACTTGCTACATTTATGCCATGGAAAAAGGAGGAAACAAGGCAATTTACTGTGAATCCGTTTAGGCAGAGCTTCAGTTTCAGGGTCATAGTCTCACCTTTTGCTTTTGTCTCCCTGGAGTCTCATATTTGCCTGTTTACAGCTAATATATTGCTTTGTTAAGTATTTAATTTTCTTCAGCTGTGTCTGCATTTCAGTGACACAAGAAATGATCCTGACAATATGAGTCTAACGTATATGGACTCTTGTAATCAGAGCTAGAGTGTAAGAGTTTGGTGAGCTCACTCAAAGTTGTACTGTTCTGAATACAAGTGAAATGGTTTCCAATAACATGAACCAGAAGGATATATTTTCATAGCTTTTGCCCTTCAGGTACTTGATTTGAGTATGCTGAGTTATAGTTTATAAAATTGACTAATACAGTAATGTAGCTTATTGTATAAAACAATTGCCATCCTTGGATCCAAGTGGAAAATTATATTTCAGGATTACCACTTCTTATTGCTGCAGCTGAAGGACAAACAAGTTTACATCATGTAAACCATCACTGTGAGTTTACTCACTCCTTTACTTATCACTGAACCTTTTGCCACTTTTGCTTTAATGACTGCTTGGAAAATGTTTTCAAGATGAATGAGTGGCCTTTTCTTGGCAACCGTGGTAGTCTCCTGTTTGAATAGAGACGACCAGCCATGTTTTCTACTTTACACAAATATATTGTATTATGCAATACAATATATTTTCAGGTGGAATAATTATGACATAATTAAGTTGTCTGTAGTATGAAATAGGAAAGAGATAGCATTTTTGCTGCCATATTACAGTAATGATTCAGTCCAAACAACAACAAAAAAAAGAAAGTTCATTTGGGTAGGTATGTTTGGCATCTTTTGACTTGATTTGTATATGTACCACGCAGGCCTAGATTTGAGGATAGACATTCATCTTCCGACAGCTCTGATGATACAATATGGCAGAAGAAAGCAAAACAGAGAGGATGTAAAGAATGAAAGAATTAAGATCTACCAGGGTAAAATAAATAGCTGATGTATTAGAAATATGGAGGGAACCCCCCCCCCCCCCCCCCCAAACTATAAATAGGCCGCACAGGATGGTAGGTGCTGTCACTGGCAGGATGAAAGAATTTCCTTTCTCCCCAGCTTCTCATGACAGCACTAAGGTTGCTCTGCTTTGCCATGGCTGCAGAGAAGGATGTGTCTTCCAGACCTGGTGTCTCCTTGCCTGGGAACATATGGGAGCAGAGACTGTGCTGTGGCTATGTTCCAGTCAATTCCAACATTTTTGGGGTGAGGTTGCTGCATACACTTACAGCCAAATGTTGCGCCTTTCTTTTGCAGGAGTGTTCATAGGCAACAAAACAGGTTTGAGAAGATCTCAGGGATCCGTAGGCTGGGAGTGTTTTTCAAGTTATTTGCAACTTTGATGAGACAGAGGAGCCTCTTCTCTCACACACTCCCTCCAAATCTATTTCTTCTTGAGGTAGCTGTTGTCCCTCACAGAAGGTGACCTGAATGTGTTGTCAGGACCTTCTATTCATATACCAGGGATGCAGTAGGTTTATACACGTGTACGAACAAAGGGTTCAAAAACTGTAGAGGGTACAGATCCACGCAGAGCCCTTGGAGTAAAGCGACCCCCACCAAGCTGTTCTTCATCCACTGATAGTCCATGTAGCCAAGAATGAACATTAGAGGGTAATGGTTTGTCCTGGCCCAGGGGACCAGTCATAACAAACTCATGGTCTTCCAGAGGCAAAGTAACAAGCACTGCCTCGATGGTAGGAGTTACAATGAGAAATGGTGTGCCAGTTCTCCTGGCAGTCAGTGTAATGGTATCGGTAGGCTTTCCTTCTGCAAGTGGTTTGGGTTTTGTTTAGATATAACGCAAATATAACTCTTCCTGGGCCTGGCATGAGGTAATTTTACCCTTCCTCACATTAATGTCTGTCATCTGCCCTTTTGTCTCACTAATGGTTCTCATTCAGTCTACTGTAGTGGCTCTGGATACGCTGCCTGCTGCTGTCTTAGTAGGCAGTGCTGGAAGGTAACACACCAATGACTCATTAGGAAAACTTCATGTAGAAATAGCTTAAATATGAGGTTTAAAAGCTACATACTTTGGTCAGCCTTGTCACAAATAAAATACTGTTCTTATTTCCTTAAAAGCTAAATTGTATCTTGGATTAAGCATCTCTGTACTAGTGTAAATGGGAATAAAATTTGATTTGACTTTCTGAATTTTTACTGTGGACATGAGCGAGCAAAATAGGCAAGGGAGAAAACTTCCAGTTTTCTTCTTCCCAGAAGGAACTGTTTTACAAATAACCTATGTTTAATGTGAACATACAAGGTTGTTTTGGAATAACTATCTATGCCCAAACCAGACCACTTGTTCAGAAGGAACCACCTTTATTTTTGTTTTATACATACTATATTTCAAAAATTGCAGCTGTAGGAGAGACTTACCAGTAAGGGGGAGTCATTGCCAAAGGAGCACTGATGACACAGCCTTCTTGCCAGGCTGTGAGGCTAAGGGAGATGGAAGGAGAGGTCAGTTATAAGCTGCCAAGCTGAGTCGGATGAAAATGATCATTTTAAAAAGCAGGAGGAAGTGAGCTTTAATGCACCCAGTCCTCTTCATGAATTGATCTGAGACTAGTGTGACCGTGAGTAAATTTCTGCCTTTGGAACATAATCTGACCTTTTCTAATGACCCACAAAGAGTGATAAACAAGATCTCTTACTGCCTTATATTTAAAGCTAAAAATTTCTTGATTTTAAATACTGAAAAACAAAACTCACTCACGGCTTCATTTCTTTAATTTTTAAATTAATTTGTATATGACACATTATGAAAAAGCAAGATTATGCACCTTCTGCTTTTCAGCCTGCTTTTGCACAAACATTTAATTTTACTTTTATTTTTTTTAATCTCCTTGCCTTATTTAAATTAACTTGGAAATCCGTGCAATGTTTCAGCCTCTAAATGATGCATCATTTCTCTCTCTCTTGTCCCTGTCAGACTCTGCAGGCAAGGACTGGTTGCCACAGCCGTCTGTATTAAAGCCATGGTTCTAGATGCTGAACATTTTAAAGCGTGAGCTTTTTTTTTTTTTAATACCACAGCAGATTCTTAAATTGTATTCTGCCTGTGACTCAGGTTCCAAATGCATCTTTTTGCATAATATCTTCAGGGTTTACAGCTGTTGAAACTTCAAGAAGTGTGACAGTGCATTCAGCTTCTATCAATCACCAATGGATTTGACCTTTTTTCAGTTGACCGAAGTAAGAATCCTTTTGTAAGCACTTTTCCACTTCTCAGAGGGATAAGGCTTTTTCCCTCTGCAAGATTCTTTGGCTTTTGGTGGGAGAGGCCCTTAAAACCTTCCTTCCTTCCTTCAACTAAGGTAATTTATCACAAATACCTAGGAAGGTAAAGGTGTTTTATTTGTTTTTCAGTTTTCTTTTTTTTTCTTTTTTTAATTTATTTCTTGAAAGGTAGGTCTTGCATTGTTATGGGATTTGTTCTTTTCTTATATCTTGCTTTTCCCTTTTCCATTCCAAATGTCAGCCAGTGGGGAAAGTGTTTAATTTCTGTTTTCTATCTTCTTCTGAAAGGAGTCTACCTCTTCTAATCCTCCATTGATTATTTTTTTAATTTATGAAAGGAGCATTTATTCACATAGAACAAGAATCATGGGAAATATTTTATAGATTTTTTCAACAGTGAAAAGATGGTGAGCAAAATAAAGATCAGAATTTAGATGTCAGGAGGAATGTGTAGAAAGCTTTTTAAGAGACATATTATCTGAAAATTATTTTTTTAAAAGAGGTAACTGAATGATATAAATACTCATACTCCATAGAAAGTATTTTCACAGTATAGTCTTCCAGAGTGGGAGGCATCTTCATTGTGCTATACACTGGTCTTTAAATCCCTCACAATGCTTCAAAACATTCAGTGGTGTATTACTATAAATGAAACCTTTACATGAGAAAAAAAGAATCTAATCTGAAGGTTTCTCACCAATCTGAAAGTCTAATATCCATATAAATAACCTCTAAGTCTCACAGATTCTGTTGGCCATGTCCATTACACCCTGATATGAGGTAGAAGGAAATGTAATGAGGGTAAGCCCTTTAGTTCTGTGCTGTTTCATTTTTTTTCTGGAACTTGCAAGTATGAAAAGTCTATAAAATAAACATGAAAAAGAAAGAATCTGTCATGCTTCTGCCCTGTGCACTTCCTCCAGTGGGGAGGCTGCACTGGATGCTTTGCCTTCTGATTTATGTCAGTTTTCCTCTAAACATAGAAGCGTACACAGTACTTTGTGATCTTATACTAGAAAGCCCAGATCATAATGGGACAGCAGAGTATGTTTTGGCCTAAGGTTTCTTGAGTAAGCATATGTATAAAAAGTATATCTGGCTATTATTTTTGTTTTTATCAAGCTGTTCTTCTTGATCACATCCTTCCCTCTAAGATGTATTCTGAAACCTGAATTAACTAAAAAATTTTAAACGTAAAACCTACATTATTTAAAATAGCCTTTTGCTTTTTATTTTTCATCTAAAAATGACAACTGAAATGCAAAAGAAAATATTTCCTCTTCAATTGAACTAAATGCTTCATCTGACTCAAAGCAATTTGTTTTAAAATTTGTCTAGGGGTGCCAGTGAAATTACATGTCACTTACTAATGCAGCTTATTCTATGTTTTTCCTCAGTGTCTTTGGACACTCAGTATTGCCATTACTGTTTTCATTTGTTTAGTGGAATTTTCAAATTTTTTTCCACTCCAGAGAGGAATGAGGGGTAGGGAACTAGAGCTGGGAAGCTCAGACTGTTCTATTAGTTCCTCATTTCTTTTCCCGTTATCACTTTCTGTTGTATATAACTCTTTTGCAATTAATGAAAAGGGTTTCCTCACTTCCAGCCAGGGTATTTTATCTAATTGAAAGCAACCAGCAGGTGGTTCTTGTAAAATCTCATTAGCCTATGATTGTTTTTGACATCTCTTTGAAGGAATGCTACATTAACATAAAATTAGAAATACACCCTGTGTCTAGGTTAATTGTCATGGATTAGAATATAGCGTACACTAACATTTTCAAGTCTTCTTTTTTAAAAGAGAGGATATTTTAGCAATCTAAGGAAATTTTATGATCTTTCTTGCATAGCATGTTGCAACCTTGGTACCAAACACACTTTCCAGTGGTGACACAACCACTGAGCACATTTCTAAAAACTACGGCTATATCAGAACATGAAGATAAACTTCATCCTGATGTGTCTGATCACATGCCAAAGGGCAATTTTGTAATTCCATGGAGAGAAGCCAAGAAGGAGAGAGGAAGAAAACAAGATACCTATTTGGGCAGTGATGTGGAGAGAAGAAATGTACACATATTCAGTCTCTCTTCATTGTCTGCTTCTGTGTTGTTTCCTGCTCTTTTTAAAGCTGTAGAAATCCTAAACTGCTAGAATGACTCTTAACTAGGGACCCATCCATGAGATTTCAAAAAATCCAAGTGGGTATGGTATGACCCTGAAAAACCTTCTGAGCATTTCCAGAAGATTTTTCAGATTAGCCCTTTGATTACATTAGCACATAATAGGCATTCTGAAAGAAATATTTGTAGTCTCTTATTTCGATTTAAATTTAGGGGTCTGGTTTTACCCTAAAAGTATTGAGAAGAATTATTTTATGATTCTCTCAGAGTGACTACTATGAATGTATGACCCACAAGAGTAGTTATTTTCTAGCTGTATTTTCTTCGTATATATTTATGTTCTGACTTGTAGTTGTTGTATATCTCCTAATGCTTTGGAGAGATACTGTATGCATTTACATAAACAAATGCATATTCATGGTATCATAGAAAAATATATAGAAATGTTGACATAACTTACAACTGTCAGTGCAATATTTATATTCTGGCTTTTCCTCATACATAAAAAATGAAATGTGCAAGTAAGCAAGGGAAGATTTCACATAGAATTAAGAACCAGAATAAGCACAGCTGCACTTCTCAGCTCATGTCCAAAGTGACAGGAAAAAGAACATTCAAATAGACAAGGCATTCTGGGTCATGAGGAAAATATTTTGTCCAGACAAAGTCATACAAATTCAAGATACAACATAAATCATTCCTTAATGTCAAAAGTTTTCTGTTTACTCATGGCATTTTTGTTGTCCAAAATATTTAATTGTATCAGCTGAGGGATTAGCTAGTCATCATATTGTTGAGTTCTGCTTCTGCTCTATACCATCTTTGGTAAACAGATTCTCAATTAAAGAAAACAAGTGGGCATATAATGTGATTTTCATAGTCTGTTATCTGTTAAGGGTAACAAGGACTTCCCTTCTCAACATTCCCTCCAGGTCCATAAAATAGTTTGACCCTAAAATAAATTTCATATGGTTTCCCCCCTGAAAAATAACTCTTCTGTTAAAGAAATAGTAAATCTACTATCCTTCAGTTTCTCCTTTTTTTTTTAGACTAAGTTGAAGGACATCTCAGCAAAATCATTCTAAGTCTGTCTCCAGGGCTTCTGAAATCTGTTTCCCAATATGGGGAACTAAAGAATTAATCTTTGGACAATGAGGACAACAGCGCAGTTAACCCGACCTAGTCTTTACAGCAGCATCACCAGACTTGGTAAGTTATTTGCAAAATAATCACATCAAAGGTAATTTCAAGGAGTAAGGATTTATCATCAGTGTTTGATTTGTTGTTTCAAGTGGTTTGGCATAATACAATGCTTTTTTACCACATGAAAATGATAACCACTTCTCTGTTTTATAAACAAGTAAATGCAGACATTTTGGTTTTTTTAAAAAAGAATGCAAATACATAACTAAAAATTATTTAGATGCATAATTAGTTTTGTCTGTATTGCTAGACCTATGCAAATGTGCTTAGCACATCCCCATCAGTCTCAGAAGCAGCTAGAGTGAAAAACTCCAAGAACTGATGAAATGGATATATAAAATATGTTGTGTACTGAGCTGAACCACGGACGAAATAAGGTGTTTTAAATGAGGTACATGGCTGATGAAAAAGAAGTCTTGTTCCAGCCCAGATGTTACATAGGTGAGGCAGAATACTTAAAATGACTTCGTATGAGATACAGAGAAATGCAGATAACAGCTTCAGGGTAATCATCATGGCTAGGCTTCGCGAACGAAGATTTGGGAAGGCGCTATCCACATTTGCTGCAGGCACGCTGGTGGCTTATGAGGCCAATACGTGACAGACATATTGGCCTGTCAGGGTAATAGTGGGATTCTGAAACTCAGAGCCTGTCTAGTCCTTAAAAAAATTTTTTCTTTTATTTGTTTTGCTTTTTTTTTTGGCTGTATAAGGTTTTCCTGCAATCTAGAATTCTTACACCTTAACTGTTGTAGCTCGTGTGCACCAAAGATATAGAAGCATTATGGCAAATGAGAGACAACTCTAGAAGGTTGAAACCATTGAAGAGAGAGGCCACAGAAAGATACAAATGAAATATCAAGAGACAAAAATCTCTTGAAGCTCAATTTTGCTGCTTGTCCTTGTGGAACACATTCAGCAGATGAGAAGAGTCCCATAGCATCTTGGGTTGATCCTGTTTTCAGCAGTCAGTCACTGAAAATTACATCACAGCTCTGATTAATCTGATTAACTAGTAATTGTTTCTGGAGCAGCAGTAGGTACACTGTAGCATTAAACCTCAGGGTTTATTAAAGGAATGTTTAAATGACTTGCTGAGATGGTCTAGTCACAGATATTGCTGCCGTATAAAGAAGCAATAAAAGACTATCCAAGTCTCCTGTGATTGCCACATGAAATATCATCACTATGATCCGGCAATGGAGGTGTGGATAACGTGCCTGTATGTGTCCTCTTGGACTACAGAACCATTGGCAACTGGGAGTGATAGATCTGATGCTGCTGAAAACCACATCAGTTCCCATCTCCCAGAAACATTACGCTTCAGTATCAGAGCCTCTTGACAGAGCACAGGACAGAAGGATATTTGTGGCCTGACCTTAGCAGATGTTGCTGCAGATTCTGGAATGCCATACATGTCATATACAAGGTAAATAAACAAATACAACTTTCACTGGCCTAATCACACTGATAAGGACAATTCTATTAGGGACAATGTGGCAGATGAAATGAAATCAGTTTCCCCAGAGAGCATTCCAGTTCTCGCCTTACATTAGGAGTTCATTCAGACTGACCCAGAGCAATAGCTGACAAAATGCTATGAGAATTATAACCATTTTACACATCAAATCCAGAGGAATATATACTGGTTTTCATTTATACAAAATTAGAAATCTCCCTCAGTTTGCTAAAACTACTATGCAGTTAAAACTCAAAGTATGCATCATCTGGAAAACACCATCCTTATAAAATGATTGCTACACACAGGTTAATAATGATTCTTAGACCTCTTAATTTGGTGCCTAATAGAAATTACATTGAATAATTCCTGGAGGGTTTCATGAGGATGCTCTTGACTTGAAGAGAGGTTCAAAATGCACATATTTTAAACAAGAAAAATAACTGAATCATTTGGTACATGGAACTAGACTTGACACAAGATCTGAAATAATCAGTGTTTTATTAAAGAGTTTGGTAGCAATTAATTGACTTCATGTTGTCTCTCAAAAAGCAGTACAAATAGTGGGAAAACTGTTTTAACCAGCTGAGCTTAAAAGAGTACCAGTAATGTATTTTTTGGTTTTGAAAGACACTGGACAGCAGGGAGGGAGCAAGGGAAAGGGTAAGAGTTTCGTATGTAGGAAAAAAACAGGTATTGTTTTGCTTTTCTTCTTTTTACTTAATTATTTTGTTGATGCTTGCACATTTTTTACTTTTTCTGCATTTTTCTAGGAATTCAAGTTAAGCTGTCAAGCTCTTCTCGCATCTTCTCCCTTTTTAAAGAGCTTCTTTTACCCTTTTGCTTTTACATTTCATTTGTTCTCCATGAGCTTTCTAGAATAGTTGCTAGTAGCTCTCAGATTACTTTACACAGTATTTAAGTACCCTCTTATTAATTTCAACAGGCTTTCCAGTTTCAGTGAGTTCCTAGTGAAGATATTTTATAAATATATTGAGCTTTACGAAATATGGGGTTCAACCTGTTCTCATTCTTGAACATACATACATAGATCTGTCTACATCTGCATCTGTGTCTATCTGTATCTATATCTAGATTTATATCTCTATCTACATAGATATATAAGCATATAAAAGATAAGATATGTTCCAGAGAAAAGCATTGCATAAGAGTTGAAGCATTTTGTATTTTCCCAGCAGTGGGCACACTTCTCTAAGTATTGTAGGTACAGTTTAACACAACTGTTATGAGCTGTGCCTTTCAGGATATAGTTGTATTTCTCCATATGGGTGTCTGGAATGTCATGGGGATGGAAGATAAATCTCATGTCTTTTTCCACTTTCCACCTGTCCTAATCCGGTTAGTGCATGTAATGGAAATCTGCTAATGCAGTGACATATGCTTCTAAATGTTTCAATTCAAATGCTGTGGCAGAAAAAATCATTAGCTCAATATCTTTTAAATCCAAGGAGCTAAACCTGTGTTACTCAGATGAAATGAAGATCAGCTAAGAGATGGGAGCAATTTAAGGGTAAGGTAATAAAGAATGGTAAAGTCTTCTGTGTGATGGTCCTATCCCCAGGGGAAACTGTCGTAGGGAAAACAGTGAATTAGAAGCTCTTTCACCAGCCAGCTTATTGCAGGATTGCCCAAAGAGCTGAAAGCAATGTTATATTCAGCTATGTTATGAATTAGGAAGTTACCCAGGATAGTGTTCAGTGTAGATAAAGAGGAACTTCAAATAGGGCAATGAAGGAGACGGTGAAGATGAAGGGTTTTGGCAGACCTAATATCTCTTTAAATATGAGTTATCCCTCACTTCCACCAATGAAATCTTTTGGTCCTTACAGCCCTTAGAAAGGAGAATTGATGAAAAATATCAGTCATAACCACCAGCAACAAGCCCTGAGACAGAGCACGTTTTCCTTTGAGGAATACCTTGCCCAGAAGTACCTGCTACCTGGCCTAGACAGATAATTAATGTCTTGTTTAACACGAAATTTAATGCTGACACAAAGGGAAGATCAAAAATATCTATGCTGCTTATTGAAAGTCAGAAAATTTGTACCATGAGAAAATTAGTACATGAAGGCTCTGTCAGCCTCTTCTATCTCCTGGAGCTACTTCCATTTCATGGGAGACTTCATTAGCTGACCGAGTACATGCAGATTTTTTATCTGCATATGCAGTGTCCATGAAGCTTGAAGGGGTCTTCTCCATGGAGTTGACAAAATTAAGATGGTTAGAAAAAGCCTTGCTAGCTTTTAATGCATAAAATGTATTTATTCATTTTCAAAACCAATAAATTTTGGGAGGAAGACTGACAGGCATTTTCTCCCAACTATCATATAAACTTTTTTCCTCAAATCAATAGCACATTGTACAGCAATGCATCAGACAGTGGGCAGTTATATTAAGTACTTATTAAATTAGAATCTCATTCATCCACATCTATTTGTACACATCTATTTGTATTTCATTCTCTATCCTACTGCTTATATGGGGTAATGGATAATGAAGCTAGGGGGGTTTTTGTTGGGATTTCCAAAGGCAGCTATAAGCATCACTTGTGACCACAGGCTGTCTTTTTGTGGGAGATGAGTAATTGGGATTTTCAGAACCCTTTGAAAATTGCATTGGCAGAATTTGGATTTGTTTCTGATAAATATCTAACGGAGGCTTCCTCTAATCTTCATGTTAAAAGACAGCACTGGAATCACTTAAAAAGTTATCTTACTACAGAAGTGAATCTCTAATTATCAAAGGTCAGCTCAATTGGTGATTAAGTTTTTTCCGAACTATCTCAGTTTTCTGATGGTGCAAACTTAGGATTAACATTTCAAACAATTTTTAATTTCCTTATGCTTACACTGTGAGTTCAATCCGTATATTTATTTAGAAGTAATATTTTCCTTCTTGGAGAGTTTTTTCTCCTTGGGGATATATTAAAGAATACTTTTCATCTGAGATGTCAAATTATCCTGGTTTTGGCTGGAATAGAGTTAGTTTTCTTCCCTAGTAGCTGGCACAGTGTGAAGTTTTGGACTTAGTATGAGAATAATATTGATAATACACTGATGTTATTGATGAGCAATGCTTACCTTAAGTCAAGGACTTTTCAGTATTTTGTGCTTTGCCATCAAGGAGGTGCACAAGACACTGGAAGGGAGCATGGCCAGGACAGCTGACCTGAATTGTCCTGGGGGATATTCCATACCATAGTGTGTCATGATCAGTATATAAACTGGGGGGAGTTGGCTGGAAGGAGTTGATCACTGCTTAGGGGATGGGCTGGGCATAGATCAGAGAGTGGTGAACAATTGTATTGTACATCACTTGCATTTCTTGGGTTTCAGCACTCCTTTTTTTTTTTCTTTGTATAGTTGTTATCATTAGCATTATTATTCAATTATTAAACTGTTCTTATCTCGACCCATGGGTTTTACCTTTTTCCAGTTCTTTCCTCCATCCCACTGGGTGGTGAAGAGACACAGCAGCTGTGGCATTTAATTGCTGTCTGGGGTTAAATCAAGACACAAAGAGAAAAAAGTATGACTTTTGGATAGCAGAATTCAGGTGACTATTAAATTTCTTATGACATAAAGTGTATGTTTGTTTTTTGTTTTTTTTTTTTTTTTTTTAAAAAAAAGGAAATAAATAAAAAAAAGAAGTAAGAAAAACTCCAATAGGAATAAACAAATGAAGTGTATATCTTCGGGATGCTGAATATCCTCCATATTCCAATATGACATTATAGTACTCCCACCTTCCCTTAGATTCCCAGCATCTTTCTAGATCAGAAATATTATTTGAGTGGTGATAGGTAGGGAATATATACCAAGAAATCATAAAAAGATTAATTTAAAGGCATGGAAAATATCAAACTTGTTCTCAAAATATTTGCGAATCTTGGAAATTATTAGAGCACTGTCTGTAATCCATTTTGAATAGCACTGATTGTAAAACCAAATAACAATAAAAATCATACAAGGAAACAATAGATATGAAGAAAAAATACAGATTGCTTTCAGGGTCAAATCCCTGACTAAAGTGCAATAGATTCACTGAGTTAAGAGAGTGACCATGATTTACAATGGCCAATGATTTGCCCTCTATGCCTTGCACTCTGACTTTCACTAATGCCTGGGACCATTGATCCTCTTTTTTCTCTGAGTCACTGATTTCAGAGGGGAATTGTGCCCATGAAAGCAGGACAGAACAGGAGCCTTCTGATTTGAGTTGCCTTTTCCCAGCCGTGGCAGTGCAGTGTATTAATCAGAACAATCGATAGTCCCCTGACCCTCAATGTATCCCACTCAAATAAAAAGATATCACCTCTATTTTTGATCAATCAGTGACTAGTATCCATTTCTGAAATAAATTAATCTTAGAAATAGTTATACTAAGCAGATTTAGGGCCTGATTTGCACTCCATTTGAGATAGTTTCTAGATGAGGATGCTCTTTTTAAATGCTTGAGAGTCTAGAAGCCCAGGAGAGTATTTCCATTGTATATGATGATATATGGGTCTGTCCCTTCCAGGATCTGCTCTCAATCCATTCATCACTTAGTCTGTACTGACACAGGTAATTTTGTTGACTCAGATGCAGGACTTTGCACATAGTTTGGCACAATCATAGGTATCAGTAAAGACTGTGTAACAAACACATTGAGAACCGCCTGGAAAGAAGGGATTGGGGATACTGATGGATGAAAAATTGGACATGAGCCAGCAATCTGCACTCACAGTCCAGAAAACGAATCATATCCTGTGCTGCATTAAAAAAAGTGTGGCTGTCAGGTTGAGGAAAGTGATTTTGTCCTTTAACTCCACTCTTGTGAGACCTCACCAGCTCTGGGCTGCAGCATGGGAAAGACATAGACCTGTTTGAGCAGGTCCAGAGGAGGGCCACAAAGATACTTAGGGGTCTGGAACACCTCTTCGATGATGACAGGCTTAGGGAGGAGAGCCTCAACCTGGAGGAGAGCCCTAAGGTAGCCTATAAGAAAGATGGATTGAGATGTTTTACCATAGCATATAGCAACAGCACAAATAGTAATGTTTTTCATCTAAAAGGGGGTAGATTTTGATTTGATATAAAGAAGAAATTTTTTATGATGAAGGTGGTGAGCCACTGGAACAAGTTGCCAGGAGAAGTTATGGATGCCCATCACTGCATTCAAGGCCAGGCTGGACAGTGCTTTGAGCCACCTGATTTAGAGGAAAGTGTGCCTGTTCCTTGCAGGGGCATTGGACTAGCTGATCTCTTAAAGGTTCATTCTAACTCAGATTTTTCCATGATTCTATGTTTTCTCTCGCTTTATTTAAAAAAAGTTTCTACTGGAAATAATGTTGGTATGAGGTGATGGCTTTCCTAAACCACAATGGCCAAAAAAAAAAAATAAATATCATGATGGTGGGAGGAAAGAGTGATGAACTCTGAAAGGCAAGGCTGGGTGGGCATGTTTGTTTCAAAGTTTTGGATGATGGAGTATACAGTGTGGAAGCTTGCACAGCAGTCAGCACTTGCCAGTTATTCCCCTGTTACCTATTCAATGAATCAACATAATGAGAGAAGGTAAAGTTCAGCATTGCAACGAATTCTTTCATACGTCACTTCTGAAACATGCTCTATTACTCATTTAAGCTGTGGTGAACTCATTTGCTCCCAAAGACTCACAGAGAAGGAATTAAATTTTCTCCTTCTTTAACATTTCTGTTTCCACTTTTTCTTGTTGGTCACTTTAATGTCAACGGATATTTTAGACTTCTCCCTTATCTTAATGAATCTGCCTCCCAGGGAGGATGTGAGTAATAAAAACAGAACAAGTTTAGTGCTTTGTGTTTCTGGGGGTTTATGCTTTAATATAAAATTATTATCTTTTTATTTTTTTTTAAAGTACCTCTGCACATTAGGAAACTAACAGAATGTTAACACGAATGTCATCAACAATACCGGACTGATTGATTCGAGTACATAATGAAATCAAATTGTACCAAATGGCTACACTGTTTTTCCCCCCTTCTATTTGTTGTTCCTCTCTTTTCTTGTCTAAAATATATCCATGAGAGTAAAGTACATGGCCTGGTCAGTTAAATAGTCCCAAAGCGTCAGCTAATAAAGTAAATGAGCCTTTTTTTTGTGTGTGTGTGTGTGTGTTCAGCTAATGGTTGCTGGAGTAAAGAACAGGAAGCAGAATCACAGCATGTTGTTGCAAAATGAGTTTTTCTGTGAATTCCTCTGCTTCAAGTGAAGAATATACACTTTCATCCTTGGGCATAGCAGATTCTGTATTCATTTTAACTAGCTCTGTAAGAAAATGCCAGTATATTGAGATGCCCCAATTAAATTTTGTTGATGCAGTGAACTTCTTTATGGCTGAGCAGTGCCACTGCTGGCAATTAGACTAACAGCCTAGCATACATCACTCAGAAATAATCAGTTGACTTTTGTGTGGCAATATGAGGGAGTTTCAGATGTTAAGCACTATTCCAAACAATCCTTTTACAATTATTCCACAAGTTTTCAAGGAACATGTCCATCCCCATTTATTTTAATCAAGGAAATGAAGGACTTCTGTTAGAATATTATATGCAAAACCATATAGAAATAATGTAGGCAGATGTTATAAAAAGAATGCTTATATAGAGAGCAAGAGAAAAGACACAAGAAAGACACCATTACTTGCCTTCTCCTCACCACTGAAAAAAAAGGAAATGACATTTTGAAAAATATATTGTTCACCAAGTCAGTTCCATCTAGATATTGTGCTGCCTTAGATAAAACTTAATGGTTTTAAGGTTATGTGGTTAAGGTGATAGGAAGATCAAGAGATGATAGGGAAATGAGTGGAAAAAGGAAAGGTTTTCTTATATTTTGATAAAGTTAAATCAAAAGAATAAGTCCTATTTATGCTTGTCAGATTATACTGTGCCTGACAAGCAAGGTTTACCAGGTCTCTGATCAAAATGAATAACAATTGGTAGCTCCCCCTTTCCATTCTACAGTGTTAGTATATGGTATTGCAATCCCTACTGATATTAAAGGATATTTTTAACTCAAGGTGGAAATGGACAAACTCCTCATTTTTTTAATACTTTGTCTCTATGTCTCTCTTTATTTATAAAAGCTCCAATCTTTCTCTCACTCCCATCCCAGAGTTGCCCCAGGGAGCAATACATTATGATGGGCTTTAAGAAAAGATTTCTAGGAAAACTAACTCTCCTTGGCACAAAAACAGTCCCCAATATATTGATAGGTTATTTATCTAGGCTGGTGTTCAAACAAATCATTAATTAGTCTGGATCTCTTTCCCCCCATGGTGAGGGGCGCACCAGTTCTAGCTCCATTTCCATATGAGGAACCATTTCCGATGGTTTAATGGGGGGGGGGGGACACTCCAGCGCCAGGGGTTTCTTCAGGCCCTGAGCCTGGAGGGGAGAGGTGCTCTCCCCTCCCCCCACCCACGTGGCTCCACGGCCGGCACAGAGACAGCACACCAGCGTGGAGAGGAGGCAAGAGAGGGTTTATTGTTGGGGATGCTACATTTATAGGGTTAGGAGGACTCACAGAGTAACCAATTAGAAGTCTCAAGGGGCTTACAGGAACACCCAATCACAGGAAGGGGTTAACAAGGTCCAATGAGAACACTTTAGGACATCTTCCCAGGACATTCCTGCATGGGATAACACTTGTTGTGGGGGGTCTTGAGAAGAAGAAAGCATGAGTTAGCAAAGAGACTACAAAAAGCCATTTTGAAACATGTTTAAACCACAGTTTTCTCATATACTGCAGATTTACTGCCACAAATTAGTAAATGATGTACCTGTAGATGGTGCTCAAGATGGTGCATTTTGTAGGACCAACATATTTTGAAAATGGTTCCTCTGAACCTGAGAATTGTTCTGGAGAGACCAGCTATGGACAGGAACAATCTAGGCAAGGGACATTTTTTCAGAGCACAGTGGCTGGTAATCCTCAGCTTCAGTGCCCAGAAAACCTCAAAAGCTCAATTTCCATTCACCTCTTTTAGGTATTTGGTAAGAAAGAGCAAGATTGGTACTACCTAATTTAAGCATTAACAATGGAGTCATTCCAGAAGAAATTGTGATTGTTTGGCCATCTTCTTTAAATATCTGTTTCAGGTGAGGTGACTTAAAGGAGTTTATTTGTCTTTTCTGGCTATAAAGGAAGTCTAGATGACTGGGTTAGATCTAAATGCATTACTGACTTCTACATTTGGTTAGATGAATTGTGCCCTACATTTTTCAGGAAGTCTACTTCTTTGGAACGCACAGATATTCAAAGAAATCTAATAATCAGCTCATCACTGTCTCTTTCTTCTTTTGAGAATCATCAGACTGTGCTTGAATTACGTCTGAAATAGCAGTAGAGGTTGAATTGCAACTTTCAGCTGACTCATCATGTTCAGAGATGTGATTCTGCTGATGAAACCTTTGTATTTAAGTGAATATATCATTAGAAGTAGAAACTATTACATCCTCAAACTTCCTCATTCAAAGTAGACTTAAAGCTGGAAGCCGTTCTGAACTGTACTTGAATAGTATCAGTGCACTTGTAGGTTTTCTGAATTTTGGAGGTTTTTTACACTTTTCCTTGCTCTCAAGTCCTCACTGTTTTTCTTCAGTTATATTTACTGAAAGGCTGCCAAGCCTAGCACATCTCTGGCTTTTTGGGCTGTGTTTCGTGTCAGTCCCGATTCATGTGAAGAGGAGAACATTACTCTAATAGCAAGACAGGCAAGAGTTCTCATGTACGTGCACATCTTTACTGTACACTGCATGTATGGACAGCTTTGATTCAGGCACTGGAGGCAGTTCCAACTCAGGACTCTTGTGCTTTGTGGGGTCCAGTTTTTCCTACTTTTTTTCTCTACTGATGAATCCTCAATCTGTTTCTTTAAGATAGCATATAATGAGGAAGGAGCCTCCTGCTAACTGAAAAGTATGAGTCTACTTTCAATGGATGTCTACACATGAGGATACCCCTGGACAAGGCAGCCAACATACCACATGGCAAAGCATCTATCTCACGTGCTACATTTCCAGGAAGCAGAGGCTTTTCTGCTTTCCTCTGAGTTTGTCACTCTATGTCTGCAATCAACCCCTCATGTTCATTTTGATTTTTGTCATGTGACCCAAACTCTATCCAGATACACCTCTTCTCAAAGAGGTGATTTCAGGAAATGTTAGTCACCTCAAATCTGCAGCTGAGAGCAAGCTGTGTTTTCTATGCTGGGTTTTTAACGACATAAAGTTTTCCAGAACATTTTCTTCTTTAGTAATGGCGTATGTTTTCCTATTAGCAAATAGGTCACTAGTGAAACTGAAGCATGAAATCAGATCAAATTTTTCTCATCTTCCACTGGTATATTTGACAGTCCTCGAAACAGTTTCTTTCACTGTATTAGGTTTAAGTGGCAAAATTCTGGTAGTGATGGTTCTATATGGGTGGTTTCTGTGAGAATCTGCTGGAAACTTCCCCTGTGTCTGACAGAGCCAACACTCTGGAAGATGGATTTGCTGCTGGCCAAGGCCAAGCCCATCAGCAACAGAGGTAGCGCCTCTGGGATAACAGAAATAAGATGAGGAAAACGAAAATGCCTATACAAATGCAGTCAAAGAGAGGAGTGAGAATCTGTGAGAGAAACAGCCCTGCAGATCCCAAGGTCAGTACAGAAGGAGGGGGAGGAGGTGCTCCAGGTGCTGGAGCAAAGATTCCCCTCCAGCTCATGGTGCAGAGCATGGTGAGGCAGCTGCCCCTGCCCACTATGGAGGTCCATAGGGGAACAGATATCTGCCTGCAGTCCCTGAGTGACTCCATGACAGATCAGGTGGATGCTGTGACCCTGTGGGAAGTATAGAAGATAAGAAACTGCAAAATGATAGGGTGAAGATAAAAATAGACTTGGAAGCTATTTCAAATGGCATAGAAAAAGATTCAGTCCTGATTTACTAGGGACTATCTGAGTCAAAATCTATTTATGCACTCATGCCTGTAATGGCACTATACAGAGAGAAGACTCCCATAGCCTTATCATTATTCATTACTACTCGTTACAGTAATAATGTACAGTCAGTTTCTCTGCCCACTGACATAAGGTTTGTACTGTACATGCCTCAAGTATAGATACTGAAATAATGCTATAATTACCTTGTTTTGCTCTTCCTGTTCTACAGAATTACCTGCTTTTTTCCCCTCCTTGCCTAGTTTAGGGAAAATTAGAATATTAACAGTGTCAAGTATCAGTTAACATTCTTTCAATATAAGGTTCTGAAAATCACAGCTAACTTTAAAAAAATCCTTATTTTAGTGTGAAGGAGTAAGATTCAGGATGGGAGCGGTTTCAGGAGTAAAAAAGTCATACAGCAATTGACAGGATTTTATTATATGAAATTTACATTTATTATGTGGTTTTAAATATGCACAATGTATGTTGCCCCTATATTTGTATTTCCTGGACATGCCCAGGCATACCTGCTTCCCTACTTCTCTCTCTGATAGGCTGAAGAAGCTGCGGAGAGGAGGCAGCCACCATTTGCCCTTTCCTTCCCCGCTTCCTCCCACGTTCCTCCCCCCTTGCCTGAGTCCCTACCCCGATTTGTTCCCCCATTTGTCTGTCTCATGCTCCACCCCATATTCTAGCCCTTTCCCCGCCTGCACACCTCAATATAGCGTTCTATTTGCACCTCTACCTTGACTCCGGACCCGTCTGTACTTTGTCATGGTCCCATTCCCCTCCCCCCTCGGACCATTTAACAAGTGTCAGAGGAAATCAGGGCTGGACACATAGCCCATGGAAAACCTTATCTTCCCTGTTTCCTTCTCCTCCTTCCCATTTGCCTTCCCTTTACCATGAAATCTAAATCAAGTTGGTGCTTATTCAGGATGCAACGCTTGAATGTTCCTTGGTCACTTTGTTGCCTAAAAGACCGAGGAGAAAAAAAGACTGCAGGCCAAGTTAGGTAGGAGATAATATAAGAGAGCAGAAAGCTTTAATGAGCCTTCAGGCTCCTGGAATACAGAATCCACGTGCACGTTTTTTGGATTTTATAATGATGTCCATCCAATCCTTGTTTGTCCACCGCCCAGCTCTGCCCCGTTCCGTCCCTCGACACATCTCCTTGGGAATTGAGTCTAGGGGCGTTTGGGACCCCTTCTTCCTCATCTTCCTCTTCATCAGCATGTGTAGTTCTTGGAGCCCTCCCAAGGTTTGGGCCTGAAAGCTGTTGGGCCTATGTTTACATATTTTGGTGCAGGCGTTAAGGTACTTTCCTACAATTCTACGTTAAAAGAAGACTAAACAGCTAACAGACTTAACAGAATTGTTATGGGAAAGGGTTTTGGTATGTGCAACTGTTAAACTTCTGCCGTTACTTCTATTGGAAATACTGATAAGAGATATAATATTGTGAGAAAGATACTACAGCTACATTTAAAATCTACATTAACTACATAACTACTTCTAAAACCTATAAAAATTAAAAAATCAAAGAATCAAAAAAACCCCCTGAGACAACAACTTCATATTACACCCTTGTCATTATTCCAAGATTCATGTGGCTCACTTGCATTAGTCAAAATCAATCCAAAGCGATTTTTTTTTCTACAGCTAGAAAAGCAAAATTGCATGGGCCAAGGGATTCCTTACACCTGCAGTGAGACACTTAGTTTTTCAGGAGGCCACTCTGCATGAAGAACTAGTTTTTTATAACTTCTCTGGTGCCAGCCACTGTGTGTAAAAATCCCTACTTGATATGGTTATCTGCTTTTTTTTTCCCTTTTGCCTCCTACCATGCTCTACTCAGGTGCTCTAGTGGGAACCTGGTACACCAAATTCTTCTCCCAAGAGCTCAGAGCACGTTCATGAACTACCTTGATGCAAAGTGGGAATACATGGTGTTAATTTTCCCTGTGCAGCCAGCTATTATAATTTGGCACATTAAGCTTTGAAAATTACTTTGAAATTACAGAATAAAAGCCATACTAACATTGTTTTGATATCACAGACATTATAACAACCCATATTTTAAGACTATTTGGCCTATGTACACAACAAATTCACTCTCTACATTAAAAAAACCACCAAACCCCCTCCAAAAAACCAAACCCCAAAAGCTTTCCTTCCTTGTACTAAATTACTTTCTTCACCCCTGCGTTCATGCTCTGCACTATCAGGTAGAAATATACTCAAACAGGCCAAATTTTGCCCGGTTGTACAAAAGTGGATTTACCTCAGGGATTAATTTCCCCCAACCTGTTTTCTGATGTCAGATTATAAACTAGCCAAGAATATGATTCATTGTAATCCTCAGAGGGTCTCTTAGGAGGAAATATTGTGTTTTTGTCTAAGATCGGCAGCGCCCTGTTCACAAAAATGCACGCTGAATAATAAGATGTCCTTTATTCTCATGCAAATCCTCTAAAGGTCAGCTTAAGCAGGCTGACAGAGCTATAACCAGGGAAATTTCTCAAACTGACTGCTCATTTTTTTTTTGGAGAAGGGTGTTTAGTCAATAGATAGGACAGTACTAAGAGCTTGGCACAACAGCATGTAATTGATGGTTTCAAAGCACTGTCAGACTTAAAGCTTTGACAGGCTATCCCATCTGCCCTGGAGAACTGAGACTTTGTGGTGCTTTCTCATTTCTTTCTTATGGGTTGTAATTCCACCTTTTTTTGATTCTCAGTCTAATTCTCAGTCTAATTCTTTATTTATGTTTACCCGTCAGGCAGCTCGCGTAATATTTCTCAAGCTGATTCATGGTAACTGCTCAGGCACCTTCTCTCAGCTGGCTTTGGCTGAGTGAGGGACTTTAAAGCACTTCTGCAGTCATCACCACAAATTATAACAGGTGGTTTAAATGAACCTTTTTGCTGTCAGGGTAAGCTGAAATGCAGAACAGTGGTTACTTCCTACAGCATAAAGCAGTAATTTCTTAGTACTTTTTAACATAGTTGCTGTGAAGAACTTTACTTTCATCATAGTGCCTGGAAAGGGATGAACAATACCTAGATACAGTTGTATTAAATATTCTTCCAAGCATAGCAACCTTATTTAGGACCTGGAATTTTTGAGTTGTTGGTTCTTCTATTTATTTGTCTGTTTGTTTTTGTTATTTTTGTCACTATTTAATGAGAACAAAAGGTATTTTTGATTTGCTAGTGGTTTTTGAGTTTTCTTCTTTTTTTAACCAAGGCAAAAAAAATTTCCCAGTGTAGGGATAGTTGAGATTTCTGAAGAATTTGTAATGGAAAGCTAGAACTTGTTTTGCTTAGGAGACTGCAAAATGACTTCTCAAAAAGACATTAGATTTTTTTTTTTCCCTTCTGCAGAAGGAGTTGCAGAGAGGGGGCTGTGTTTTCTCTGCTATGCCAGGGAGAGATAACCCCCACAAGCATGTACAGGGCCCCAGAAGCTGAGAGAAGGCAGAAAGGACAGGGAAGAGAAGAAAAAAAGCCCTGGAGATGGCAGGGCCTTGCCTTTCCTCCCTGAGGCCTGATGGGTTTTGTAGCACTGTTAGGTTTCTGTAAGTTTTTGGTATTCTACCCTTCTCAATAAATTTTTTTGAATTCTTTCCACTGCCTTGGCATTTCTGGGGAATACCTGCATATCTTACTTTACACCCAGTTATGTCTAAACTAGCAAAAAAGCATGGTTCTGCTCACGTTTAGAGACTAGCTTCAACTATACTAGAAAGCACAATTCCGCTAGTAGCTCTTACACCAGATTATTACAGTGTTGTAACTGGCAAACTTCTAGGTTACACCAGACTCACACAAATTGTGGTTTTGCTTCCAGCGAGTTATTTTACAACGCCACTGAATTGTATTCATTATCTTAATGGAAAAGGGGATTCAGAAAAATTGTATTTTTGTAATTCCTTATCGAGTGTCTTTCTCAGAGAGAGACTTCAACTTTCTTTCACCTTGGTGCTGTGTTGAAGGTTTGTTTTTCTTCTTCTTGACATATTTTGACATTCTCCTTTATAAAAAGCTCCTCAACTGAGCTATACATCATGAAAGTGGAGCTGTGCATTGCTACTAGAGAAAGGTTTGCTCTTCCAGAGCATTCTTAGATTTTACTTACTGAAAACAGTTTGTTTAAACCTGCACAAGAAAGAAGTTCTTTGTGTTTATTTCTGTAGGAATAATTAGTGAAGAGGAAACTTTCAGATTCTTCTATCCTGATGGACTTTTTTAGTATTTCAATTTCCTCTGCTTTTGTATATATATAGCCTAAGTCCTAAAATGTCTGAAGTTTGCAAATGAAGGTTAAACACACATGACTACCTACTCAAAGAACAAGCACTTACCTTAACAGTAGCAAATAAATAAAAAAAAAATTTTGTTTGTTTTGTTTAATGACAACAGAATGCTTTTTTTGTATTTTATTTTTTAATGGGGATTTTAATTTCAGCTTTTTCAACTACAGATAGGATTGCAATTTGTAAACACCATAACTCACATTTTAATGATTTTGATAAAAAAAAGGGAGTTTTGAATTGTTTGTCAACAGGAAAAAAAGGAAAGTATACCTAAGTAAGAAATATGTTATCAAAACTTTCTGTGTTAAACCCCTTTAGGTCTGTACATTTAATTGTGCTTCTCATGGCTTAATATTTTAATCTGTTTCAGTTAGTTTTCAATTGTTATGCTAGTGATTTCTGTTTATTTTTTGGAGATGATAGACAATTAGATATTCTTGATTTACCATCCCTACCTCTAGGACCACATCCTGGAGGGGTGTCAGACTCTTGCAGCCCACGGAACTCATTAGCAGTAAATCCTCTCCTGAACTGGACCTTATGGTTTTCTGGTCTAACTTCTGTGCGTGAGAAATTTTGGACGCAGTTTTTGGTAACTTCTGATGATTCTCAGCATGGCAAGATCAATCTCTCATGTAAGAGAACTCAGTTACTGTCTCTGTGTCTCTTATTTAATTAGTGTCAACTCAGTAGCCTCCCACAGAGCTCAGATGAACAAGAGAACAAGAAGGGACCAGAGGTCCATCTGCCTCCAACAGTGACCAGAGGAGGGGCCATTCAGGGACAGCATGAAAGACCCACTGTTATCCCTGGTCTCTTTGTGTTTCCCAGCATCTACAAGTATTGCAGCTGGAATAGCAGGAGTATAGCGTCTTCTGTTCATAAATTTATCTGTTTGCTTTGTGATCCTGCTGCTGCTGCCTCCTCAGACTCCTGTGGCAGCTAAAGTTTACAAATTCATTGCCTGCTGTGTGTAGAAATGCTTTCTTTTGACTGCTTTTAAACAGTCAAAACTTATGTTTTCAAAACTAGTTTCAGCGAATCTCTCTTGCTTTGCAGGATTTAATAAACAACTGTTCTGCTTTCAACTTACCCACTGTCTTTTTGTAAACTGAGTTTGTAAACTCAGTCATGGTCCTCTCCTCAGGCGGACAAGCCCTAGCATTATCAAGTCAAGGCACACGATTCCTGCCTCCTTTTGGCACTTCTGAGATGATAGGTGGGCCCAGTTTGGGGTCTGCAGTGCCGGAAAGATATTGGTGAACTGGAGGGAGTTCAGGGGAGGTCCCCAAGATGGGGGACCTGTTTGGAGAGTTTGGACCTGTTTGCCCTGTAAGGAGAGTGGGGGATCTGGGCTTGGTCAGCCTGGAGCAGGGTTAGCTTTGGGGGAACCTAACAGCTTTCTGCAAAAGTTTAATGAGAGGTGTTGGGTGATGAGAGGCAATAAACCCAGGTGCAACACAGGAAACATAACTATACACAAAGAAAACATTTAATAGTGAGAGAGATCAGAAACTGGAATGGTGCCCAGAGAGGCTATGAAACCTCCATCCTCAGATATGGTTAAGACACAGATGGCCACAAACCTGAAAAACCCAGTGTATCTCTGAAACTGGATGTGCTTTGGGCAGGGTTGTGTCAGATAATCTCTGGAGATCCCTTCCAGACTCTCTGATCTGTCATCTTTTTTTCTTGCATATTTGAGTGCCACAAGGAGTTTTTGCAACATTGTGAATGATGGCTTGGAGGAGTGAATAAGGCAGGTGTGCTGAAAGGAGAGATACCTAGTCCAAACACCACTAGGTTCAGCATAACCTACACTTGTATCATCTCTTAGTCACTGCCTTCTTTTGACACTTTTGAGAGCTACATGGCAGCACGTAAAGTAGCCTGAAGGACCAAAGTCTAGCCTGGATCTGCCTGCAGACATGATCATCTTTCTGCCGTCTTCAGAAGAACACAGAAGATCATAAGCCTGTCCTAGCTGAAGGCTGGAGTAATTCTATCATTGGGTCAGGATTTGTTTCATCATGGTGTTTTGCCTTGATCAGGATAAGAAAGGACTATATCAAGAAGGTGTACAAGAAAATGTCTTTCTGCTAATTTCACCACTGGTAAGTAAGGGTCGCTACTTTTGTGAAACCCATTTAGGTCCTTTAGTATCTTTCTTACAGGAAGAACTAAAAAGTCACCAGTATAGAAATATTGCCCCAGTTCCTCCCCAGTTAGTGTGATTTTCTCTCTGTCTTTCCTTTTCCTGTTTTACTGGTGACTTCCCTCCACACAGTCACTACAGCCTCAGCAGTGACCCTGTTGCACTTGGCTTACTGTAGCCCCAGATTCTTTTCTAATGCTTTCTGATTTGTATTCAGATGGAGTCTGGCATGTCCCCAAAGTATGTGTTGTCCCTGTGAATTTACTAAAGGAAAAACCACCCTTCCCCCTGTGCTATTCCACTAAGCTTTTGTTTTCCATTCCTGTTTCTGTGTAAGCCTCATGCAGCATTCCTAAAAGTCTGAGGCTTCAGAGAGAAATTTCCACATTGCTATATAGACTGAGGCATCACCAGGAGGTCCCAGCAGAGATAAAAAACGCACTGTGCTGGGACTGTGTGCATGACTGATGGCTGCATAGAAATCCCCAGAAGAGCATCACTCTCACTTGTACTGGATGAGCAGTGTTGCATCTGGGCTAGAAGTTGTGGTGGAAATTGTTGAGCTTGGGGGCAGGTTTCAACTGAGTATGGTCTTGTCATATCAGTGACTATTTCTACACAGCATGCATACTGTTCTGTGTGGATGCACCCAGACAACATACTGTGAGCTTGAGAGTCTCTGCAGTGTGCTCTGCTGGGTGATGTGTATGAGCTTACTGGCTCTGCCTGATGGGCAGAGGCTGCAGGGGAACCTCTTTTTGTATCATTTCCACAGTTATTTTTACAAGTGGGAAAGAAAAGACATATTTTGCAGGGCTTCTGTTTGTTGCTTTGTTTTGAGCCATGGGAAACAAAGCACCGAGGGAAACTGAAGGTCAGATCCTGCATCCACTTACAGCACTGCCAGATCACCATCTTGGCTTCAGATATGAGGGACTTGAAAAAATTTTGGATGTGACTGAATCCCCATTGGCAGGGGACAATCAGACCAGTATTTATTCATCCAGTACCCTTTCCTTCTGATCATCAAGGAGTACAGGAAAAAACTGTCATCAAGCTTTACAGTATTTGTCTTATTAAACGAAGATACAGAGTGAAACTCCCCAGTTTTAAAAGATACCTTTATAAACAATAGCTTATGCTGAAAACAAACACAGAGAAAATCACAGTTATGCAATCTTTGCTTCTCAAAGGACTAAACAACTAACCATGTTATAGTAAATACTTTTTCCAAGCTAACTGATATGAAGGCATGTAAAAGATGCTCAAATACCCATCATAGCCTGATTAGCCTAAGGCTTATGACGAGAAGACTTTTTGTATTTTCAAGGTGAAGAGATGAAAAAACACTATAAAAACTAAACCCTTCCCTCATTTCTTTGGCTCAGTGAGAGCTTCTGGTAGAATACTTTTTCCTGAAGGAAAAAGAATAAATCACTGAAGTACATTAAGGATAGAAAGAACAGCACAGTGGGCAGGATGATTTTGAATCCAGAGAAAGTGAGAAAATTTTCAGGCACAGCATTTGTTTGCTTGCCTGAACTGGTTTCCCTAAGAATTGCCTGCTGAACACATTTGTGTTTACTGTACCTAATTGATGATCAACCAACATAACATCTATTCCAGGCTGACGTCTGAAGTGTCATATTATTCTGTTGTGTTTCTTTGACCTTATTTTTAATTAAATGTAACTGTTTTGGCTGCTACTTAAATATAGCTGGTATATTCCAATAAATCACTTTCAGATATTTCATTAGGGGTGAGTAAGGAAAATCAAATTGAGCTCAGGATGAAAATGTAGCTTGGCTCATTTAGCTTGTGCTTACTTAACCAGAAGGATTTACAGGGTAGGAAAATATTTTTAAAAGATAATTTTAGTTTTGAGTGACTGACTCCCAGTACATAGAAACCTCGACAAAAGTGTGTGTGAATAATACTGTAGATGGAAATTTATCCTGGGGTGGGTAACTATGAATGTGCAACCTTTTGACTATGGCTAAGCATTCTTCAAACTGGGACTCTAGTGAGCCATTCAGATGTCAACCTCCTCAAGTGCTGGAGTCTGGGGTCCTTCCAGGAATTGGTCTTTAACAAAATATTTAATATGGAAATTAAAAAGGGAGAGGTGAAAACACACTGACTTGTCAGTTAGATGATGACAGTAAACATAAAGAGTGGCTCCTCCCAAAGGTTTGTTCCAAAGCCTGCTGATTCTACTGGGTGTGTGCAGGTGATGCAGAACTGTTGTTTCTTCTTGGTGCTCCTTAATGTCCTATGTTGAGGTACTAATTAAAAGCTTTACCATTTGAAGACTTTGTACATTCAATGTAACATGGTAGATCTTGCCAAGACATCAAATCACTGAAAAGCAGAGAGCTGCATCAGCTTTAGCACTCTCATCAAGGTGGATGGACCTACAAGGACAGGCCTTCAAGGGAACCTGGTCCTGCAGCCTTCTCGTGCTCTCACTGCGCTGCTCTCATCCATGCCTCTAAACTACTCATTCCTTCAAAAGTTCAAGTAGAGAGGGCCATGGGAGGGAAGAGTTCTCTGATTTGCTTGCAAGGTCACTCAGCCTCAACTACATGCCTTTCTGTGATTAAACCTCTTCATTGGCTTTCCTGTGCTCAGTGTTCTCTCATCTCCAACCCCACTTGCCTGCTTCTGAATGCCTCTGTTTCCAGCCATCCTCCTCGATACCCCCGACATGCTCCACTCCAGCTTGAACTGCCTGCTCCTCAATTGTCCATCCCCTTATTATGAATTATTTCCTAATTACAGTCAACATCTCCCTTTATTCCTTTGGGCTGCAGATATAAAAAGGCTTGCTACTGAAAAAGACATAACAAACCAGCCATCTCTTTGTATGTGATTGAAAAGCACAAAGATGATGACTGACACAGTTCCAAAACCATCTAGAAATAGACAATTCAGTTTTTGCTTAAAATCAGGCTCAGCTTTTAAGTCTGTCAGTGAGATTTGAAGAACAGATTAAGGCTGGGAATTAAATGTTATTTGCAAACTTTTTCTTGTTTAAACTTGGAACCGAGTATACTTTATTATCTTGACATAGTGATTTCAGCTAATTTCAAGACAATTTTCCAGTGGACAAGATTTGTCCTTTCTAAGACTGATGTCCAAAAAAAGATGAAGTGGTACTACTGTGATAGAGATACTAATCTTCTCTACGATCACTTTTGTTTAAGACTCAGAACAATTTGGGATGTGGATAATTTTCTACAAACTTCTGCAGTGTATGGCATAATAGGCTTAAACATTTTGGTTAATAGGTGTTACTAAAAAACCCCGTAATAAATTTCATAATACATATTTGTAAGCATATATATGCAGCAGTAGATTACTATATAAGGAATAAGTTCCTGCTCAGTATAAAGTCAGATGGCAGAATCAGGTTATGTTCTAGTTGCTGGCTAAAGTGATTATGTAGTGTGATGTGAACTGAGTTTAATTTAATGTCCAGAAGAGAGATACTTCCTCTCCTGGTAAAAGTGTTTTGGAAAACTTTAGACTAATAAGGCAAAAGCTAAAAACATCATGTCAGGAATAAGTTCCATCACTGCAGTAACCAAGGTGATATTAATAGCATAAGCTAAATGAACTGTACATGAGGCAGTTTTGTAAAACCCACTATACTCCTTTCTTTTTTCAAAACCGAGGTTTAATTGGTTACAGTGCAGCTGAATTGAGCAAATTAAAGGTATAATTGATTATAACCCCTATATGGCACTAATAGCAGCTATTTTTTATTGTATTGGCAACCAAAATTGCATTTCCTCTCTGTCTAAGGTCACTTACCATCCAAATGAACAATTGTTAATGGAACCAGATCATTAGTAGCTGCCTTACTGATTTCCATGCCTCTGCTTGAATGCACATTGAAATGCACATGAAATGTTAAGGCTTGGCTTCTTCTGCCACCTAAATATGAAGTTCTCTGCATTTTGACAAACTGCTCATTTTGCAGCTTGCAGAAGAACTGAAAAGTTCTGACAACTAAATAGTTTATTGCAATTACACTGACAGAAAAGTTGGGATCATTGTTATAGAAAGGAAACTGAGGAAACGGAGGGCAGCTCAAGAAAATACAACCGGGATCTTAAGTTTTTGAAAAGGTACAATGTTTGATGCAAAAAAGTATATTCTGTTGTTTGTTTTTTTTTTCCTACATAGAGGGCTACTGTGAGGAGAAAATGACTACTTTCTGGGCAGATTTCACATTTCATTTGAGTCCAAATACATATATACGTGACACAGCTGTGCAAAACTGAAATTCTATTTTATGCATGTAGAGAAATAAATGAGTAGCAGCTTAAGATGTACTTATAGGTCCATTGTATAAGGCTCGTAAGGCATGCTGCTTGCTATAGATAGCCTTACCTCCACTCCTAGTCTGTCGTATCCCATGGGCTTGGCATAACTTGCCAACAGGAAACACAGGACAGATGGGTGAATGGATGCGGATGAAATTTAGGGTATCTGAATGTGGCAGAAGGATGGTCTCTGTCCTCACAGGAGGACACTTAAACAGATTTTCACTTAGTAAACGAATGACTGAGGTACAGAGGAATTACCTGGCTTGCCAGAACCACAAAAAGAGAAGAAATATCTGGCATTTCAACATGTGTCTCTTGGATAGTAGTCTAGCATCAGTCCCAATATCTGTTTTCCTTTCTGTGTCTTCATCTAGGCAAAAGGCGATATCTGGCACTGGGATTATTTTGTGTCAACTCATTATGCAATAATGGAATACTCAGCATTTCCCTCAAGGTTAAACAATCATACCTAGATCTCTGGTGCAGTAAGAAACTTATAGAAGGAATGCAAAATTTTGGTAGCAAACCAGTGCTTCCTTCTTCAGCTTGAGCAAGTAGTTAATTCTATTTTTCACATCTCCTACACTGAGCAATCTGTTAACCATCTTGGCCAAGACAGTAAGTGATACCCCACATTCCTTTCTTTCCAATGACTTTTCACAGTGAGAATAAACAACCCAACTTCTTTTCTCCAAATGCTGAAATATTTAGTATCTTAATAGCTCTGTATAATGACTTATTTGGAGAGATGGCACATGCTTCCCATTGACACCAAATCTATTAAAGTCTGTCTAGAGGAAAAATAAAACCCTTTTTTTTTTTTTTTTAAATGAGATTCCACAAATTCTCAGTAGCATTTTTAGTCTCTCCAGATTATCTGCTAGTCTCTGAGTTTAAAATCTCCCACTGTTCTCCAGTACTGCCAAGACCTGAGCTGATTTTATTAGAACAAACAAGCTAGAAGTATTTTAGTCTAGAATAAATCCACAGAACTTAGATCGGAAGGTAAAAGAAAGAAAAAAATTCTTAAGCAAGGGATTCTTCCTCACTTCCTCTCCTGTAATAAAATATAAGATTATATGTAGCACTTTTAGTATCCTCCACAACGCAGTTGTAGTACATTATGAGGGAAAAAGATAATAAATCACAGAGCATAGACCATAGATCACAGATAACAGATAATAGATATGGGTCTACTTTTCCTTTGTAGGATATTTTTTCTACTATTACATGCTGATAACCACTCTCTACTGGAGAGTTAAAATGTGTTTAAAATAGGGCAGGATTTCTACTTCTTTATAATTTGACTGTATGAAATTCCAGACAGGTTTAGCTTCCAGGGCCTTTGAATTTTCATGCAATTTTCATTTCCATTCATGATTTTCTACTAGGAAAGGGGTTTGAAACGTGGATTTCTCCCCAAAACAATTTTATCTGTTCACCTTTCTTTATTGATTAATTTCTTTTAAAAATGTGAAGCCATTACACAAAAATTGACAGTCTGGAATATCCTGGGTATACTCAGGATGTGTTAATGTACAACATGCATTTAAATTATCTTTTTATGGATATCAGGTGCTCTTTTCAAAGTTATTAGTAAGCAAAAGAGTATGGGAAATGTTACTGGGGATTTTCTTTTGTAAGTACATTTATTGTTCTGCAGATATATGAGTGGTATCATGGCTGGGCTTCGCGAAAGAAGATTTGGGAAGGCACTATCCACATTTGTTACAGGCACGCTGGTGGCTTATGAGGCCAATACGTGACAGACATATCCGATTGCAAAAGGCGCAGCAGAAAGACTCCTTAGGTGATGTATTCTGCAAGACACGATTCTTTCTGCATTGCCTTTTCTCCTTGAGAGTGATCCTGCATGTGTTCTCAAAGGAGACAGCTGCGTTATAGATGGCGTGTCTCCAGGCCTCCCGATTGGAGGCCAGAGTAGACCAGTTATGTTGATCAATATGGCCAAGGCTGAGATGTTGTTTCAGGGAGTCCTTGTATCTTTTCTTCGGGGCTCCTCTCATGCGGCAACCAGTGGCAAGTTCACCATAAAACAAGATCTTACGGAGGCGGTGGTCCTTCATCCTTGAGACGTGCCCTGCCCATCTCAGCTGTGTTCTCATCAACATGGCCTCAATACTTGTGACTGCTGCTTGTTCTAGAACAGATGTGTTGGTCACAAAATCTGACCAGCGGATGTTAAGGATTGTACGGAGGCAGTGTTGATGGAAGCGCTCTAGGAGACGCAGGTGGTGGCGGTAGATGACCCATGGTTCAGAACCGTATAAGAGAGTAGACAGCACTATGGCTTTGTAAACACTGATCTTGGTGCTTTTCTTCAAATGTTTATTATGCCATACTCTTTTGCGGAGTTTTCCAAAAGCACTGTATGCCTTTGCTAACCTGTTGTCTATCTCTCCGTCAATCTTACCATCCGAGGAGATGAGGCTGCCTAGGTAATTAAACTGCTGGACTGATTTGAGCTCTAATTGGCCAATGGTGATGTGGGGATGATGGGGGACTTCTTGAGGTGCAGGTATATATAAATGCATACGACAAAGGAGGCTCTATCTTTCTGTAACTTAATTTAGGTCCTCCCAAAATTGTACTATTTGCACTCTTCCTCAGCTGCAGACAGCCCAGAGTCGTGTATAGATTTATGTGGAGTAGTCTGTGGTCTGGTGCAAGAAATACTTGTAGTGATGGTTAGGTGAGGACATGTGGGTGAAAGATCATAAAGCAGGTTTTGTTAAGTGATATAACTTTCTGCTTCACTGCTTATGTTGGCCTTATTTATATGAACTCTAGGTGCTTTAGAACAGTGGGTTTTAATTTTTATTTGTCTATCACATTGTATAGTCTGGTCTGTTTAATACCGTATTCAGAAGAGTAAAATCATATTGTTCATCACTGGGTTTTTTATGTACCCCAAAGAAAAGATCTCTATTGAATAATAATCTTGCCTGCAAGATTATTCCCTATTCTGTTTCATGGAAACGGAATACCATATAAATTCCTCTGAGGAACGCAGGCTACAGAGTGTGTTGTGTAAGCTATATGGAGCCTTTTGGCATTCAAGACACAACTTACACTTCTATAATGAATATATGTATATATAATGAGATTATTCTCCTTTTGCTTCAGTTTTTGGTGGTTTTTATTTCAAGATAGTGAAGCACAATAATTCATGGTATTTAACATGCAAAATTTTTTTATGGTTTCATGTTTTCAGTTTAAAAAAGGAAATTACCATTTATAGTGATGTTGAGAATATGTATACTAAGGATGGCAAAACAAGTTAAAGACTGTTTAACTAAGTGCGGAAATTTAACCACATGATTAAAAATTAGACCTTAGATTTTTATCTACTGAATAAAGGACTCATAGGGTCTCATGTTCTGGTACATCAGAGAGCACATGCCTTTCTGTGGTAACACCTGGTGCCAGAGATTTCAGAGACAAAATACAGGGCCAGTGGGTTTTAGGTCTCATATTTTCCCTCTGTCTGTCAGCTGATAGCAAGAGTCTATATATAAGTGTGAATTTATTTTAATTGTGTATATATTTAAACATGGATCTATCTATCTATCTGTCTGTCTATCTATCTATTTATCTATCTCTATTTCCACACATTTGCATATACATGCATTTGAGTAGGGAAGGGTGTATATGTGTGAGAAGTCATTTGTGATATATAAAAAAATGCAACTAATTAGAGTGAACCAACTCTAATTTTTGCTTCAGTCTTTAAGCAAAGACTGAAGAATGGTAATCATTTAAGTGAGACATTTGAGATGACCCTTGGTTAAAAAAAGGGAATTTAATAGCACCCTGACTGCTTACAGGGCTGGACACTGGTGTCAGTGCACCTGAGTTCAGCCCAGAGGCTCTGCCAGGCTCAGTGGTGGCTTCTCCACCTGCTTTCACAACATCTGCCCATTTTCCTTCCACCATGTGTGCACAGGAATAATTCTGGGTACACCTGAATTTGCATGAAAAGAGGAAGGAATGGTGCCTTTTCTTCTGCTGCTGGAAGGAGTCTTGTCCTTCTCCCTGCCCTCATCCTTTGGTCACTGATAACAGTTCATTTCTGCTTCAGACTGCAGTCAAGCAATGATATTTAACTGTTTCATTGTTTTCTGAAATAAGCCAAAAGGACAACAAAACAACCCATCAGTTACTGCAGGCAGCCAGGAAGAAGGAAACATAAGAGCCATGTTTATCCTGGTGGGCCATTTATGATCCCCGGAAACATTATAAATGCATGTAATAATAGCAATAGCATTTTTTTAACTTGGCATGTTAAAATGACAGCTATTTATAAATTTGTCATTAACTTGGCATCCCTAAGAATATGTGAGTGGTTTTCAGACAGTAAATGAAATGTATTTCAAAGTGGCCCCTCTGCTTTCCACATGAATATTTTAGGATTCTAAAATCCATGCATATCATGATTAAATAGGTGAACCAAATGTCAGCATTTGCCTAAAAATATCTGTAGATGGTATATTTCCTTTAAACAAGTCCAACAAAAATAATTTTTATTGATTTTTAAGCTAAGTGCTCCCAAAGTACCACACACCATTAAAAGAGATGGGTAACTTTGTGCTGGATTTAGGATGAGATGGAATGTTTGAGTGACATGTTAAGGGAGGAAATAAAATCTTCTGAAGAGCACTTTACTGTATACAATACACAATTTTCCCTTATTGGTGATGTCTGCAGTAAGCTCTCTGACAGAACTGGAGTTGCCTCTGGGATTAAGTTTTTCAACATCTGAGATAACTGCTTTAGCCATTGGGCTTTTGGGGCAGACTCTTTCCCTATCTATCAATTGCTGTATTTCTGTCTCTCTCAGGAAATGAATATTTAATTATACATACGGTCTGGAACAGCTCTAACAGGGGGAAAGAGTGTTCCGGAGCTGAGAAACCTCTCCCAGTGAAATTTAAGCAGAGTCTGAGGTATTCCTGTGTGAAATGCTGCTTATGAAGAATCACCACTTTCATTGCCTGTTCTGTTGTACTTGACGAACTATAGGTATTATATAAAACCTCTTAGTTGTGCCCTGGGAGTTGAAAATGGATTTTTAAGGAAATACCAGAAAGTGATGACAATTATACCCCAATGAAAACAAAATAAATAGAGATTCTCCTATCAAACTGTAACAATTGTGTAATTTCACCAAGAAGGCTTAAAAAGTCGTATCTAGTACTTCCTCCTGAGATTGCTCTCCTGAATTTGCTGATGCTTCTTCCTTCCGCAGATGTCCTTTCATATTGCACAGATCACCCAGTGCTGAGCTGCTAGTGGTCACAGGAGCTTCTCAGCACACCCCAATCCCTGTCTTTGTGCAGGCCTCTGGAGGATGGTGTTTTGCAGCCTCCTTCATGGAGATGTTGGGAAAGGTGCGTTGATCATGAACGACTCACTGGAGCTGTTACTACATAATACTTAACCATCAAATTGCATTTTTAAAAGATTCCTGGATTTAAATCCCAAAGGACTCATCACCAATTTCCCCTGAATATGAAAATTAAAATAAACCCTGAAAAACCATGGTAATGTGCTCTTGGAAGTGTTCTCCAGATCAGAATTCCACCCCAAAGAGCACAACAGTGGGAATATGTCCCCCAGTCATGGTGATCATGGTTGTGATAGTTTAGAATAAGTAAGAGACTAACCAGGGTACGATATAATTTTCTTACATTAACATAGAGCTAAGTTTAGAAGACTGGGATAGACAAGTCTTTGAAATGTAACAGTTCATGTACAATTGCTGCATTGATCTGACAGGCTATGAATCAGCAAAGAATTTATGTCTCAGCACTGACACAGCAAAGCAAGTATTTATTTAGAAACGGTATGCAGGAGGCTAAATATTTGTATATGTAAAGCCAAAAAAAAAGAAAAAAAAAGAAAAAAAGGAACAGTGTTTTCTTAGTATTTTCTTTCAGGGATTAAACTCCTCAGGAGTATTGGAGGTTTTTAATAAAAAAGAACCCAGCTGTTTGCATCCACTAACCCATTTCCTTTGCTGAATTATAAGACCTTTCAATGTAGAACTATTCTAGGAAAATGCAAGGCCCACTCAATATAATAACAATTGCAATTATTTTGAAATATATTCAAATTTTTTCTTGAGATGCCTATTGTGATAGATCAGTATGTAACTGTCATTAGTGTGCCAGCTGCTCTTTCTGACAGATCTTGTGTTTGGCAGCTTAAGAATACATAATGTTTGACTAAAATAAATGCTCTGCCTGGGGTGGCTTTATTGCCAGTGTCAGTAGATACTGAAATTTATTGTTCATGTGCTGTTCTGACTAAGAAATAATGGTGAAACTCATGGTTGAAGCAAATTATACTTTGTTCATAGTAAGAGCTGACAATTCCTTTTGTTTCCCTTTTTAAAGTAAAGGCATTGACATCTGTAAACAAAAAAAAAAAAAAGAAAAACCTAAATAATCTCAAATTTCTTGTATTCTTTGACATGCCTGCTTTCTCTTCTTACCAAAGTGGTTATTTAGTTATGTTACCTACACAGAACAGCGTACAAATGAACTGTTATTTGTTATATGACTGAAAAAAAATGTGAGGGTGAATCATTGTCTTTAAAGTGAAAAGTCTGATGCCACTGAATTATCAGCTAAAGAGTTGCCATCTGAATGGAGTAAAACCTCAGAGAATGGCATACAAAGTTATATTCTGCTTCTCTGGCAGTTGGAATATTAACAGTAATGTTCTTGATTCATTGAGCAATGCCAAACTGGATCAGCTAATGCTGCTAGCAAACCTTCCTTAGAAAGTGGGACTAAAGAAAGCCTACAGATTTAATCTGGAAAAGAGTGAAAAGCACTTTACTCCTGCTGTTGACTATTCTGAACTGGCACAAGAAAAAAATACTGCTCCGAATACATATTCATTGCAGAGAGAGGACGCTTGATTTAGTCTAATATCTCCAACTACACATAGCAAATTCTGAGGCCAGAGCACAAAGTGTGCATTAAAATTACAAAGAGAGGAGAGGTTGTGACTAAAGCCCCTGAACAGCTGAAGGAGTACCAGATCAAGCAGTGGCAGAGAAATTTCAGCCTACCATAGTAATACATTCTGGATTACCTGAAAGATGTAAAGAACAACAGTATGTAAGGAAAAGTCTGACTCAGAACTGCTGTCTGGCCAAGCACGCTGGAAGAGAGGAAGTAAATATTTCCAGCAATGTAAGGAATAGCCATTTACTCTAACTAAAAATGTCTCTGGCTCAAAAATTAATGCCAAAATCTTTCTTTGTTCCCATATGTTCCCTGCCTTTCCCAAGAAAAATGTGAGTCTGATTAGTTGTACAGCTGACAGCAATTGCTGTACTTTCCAGGGAGTTACAACACTGGGGGTCAGCCTTACCATCAGCATTAAGAGGGGTTCATGGCTCATGTGATGGGAACTGCTAAGAGGACAGGAGTTGTTATGCTCTGGAATATCACAGGGCAAAGACTGGCAAGTCTTCTGGAAAACCTTGGCTTTCACAGTGTCCATTTTATGATGAGACGTATCTTGACACTCCAGGCAAAAAATATTCCCATGGGCGAAGTTGACAAACAGTCTTTTCCATGTACTTAGAGGTGAAATAATCTTCCCAGCAGCCTTTTTTCCTCCTGTCTTTGATGCAATCATTCACAAGAGTGCTTTTTGACAGGAACTGGGAACAGCAGTGGTGATGGTGGTGACCACAGCCCTGGAAGTGGTGTCCTGCTCTATGCGGGGGCCACAGTCTACCCAGAGTACTTATTTTATAGAATCCTGTGGGAAATCCTGGGTCACTAAAGGTGGATTTCAGGAGAAGTGGCGGCATGACATCTCCTGAGGCCAGGCCCACTTGCAGAAAATGGGTACCTGTGCCACTTAGCCCAGGTACCTGATCACCAAGTGGAGAGAGTACATTTGCAGAAAAGTCTATTGCATATTTCATTCTTCATATCTGCTCAACTTCTCACCTCTTTACTGCCTAAAGCTGGGATTCATTTCCCCCAACTTTTTCACTCATCCAGAAGTGAAGAATAGCCTCAGGCAATGGCTGGACTCCTGCTGGAGCAGGTGGGGATGCTAAGGGGAGGGAAACAAGAAAAGAAAGGTGGGGGTACCTTTATGTGAGGTTTGGGTGACATTTTAGTAGTGTAAGATAAGCATATGCAGATATTCTTCCCAAGAATGCCAAGGTAGTGGAAGGATTAAAAAAAGATTTATTTCAGATGCAAGGACCGCTCTTTTACAATGCAGCACATTGGACCTTTCAGAGGTAAAAAGCAATGCCCCTCCTCCTCCAAGGCTTTTTGTATCTTTTCTCTCTCCTTCCCCACTCTCTCTCTCATGTATAAGGCCCAAGGAAGCCTTATACATGCCTGCAAACATGTTCTCTCTCTGCATATCAATGAAAAAGGCTGAGAACTTCTCTCGCTATGTGGGAGTTGGGGAGGGAAAGTATTGAAACTGCCTTCGAGAAAGAGCCACCACCTAGACAGAAAGCCTTCCTAGCAAAATTTCTGGTACAAATTCTTCCGAAAATGTATCTATTCCTACAGCAGGCAGTGTGAATATCCACTTGACATGGAAATCATTGATGTGTGAACTGCTTCCCAGCATAAGCAGCTGCCTAACTGATGCCTACCTTTTAGATGGCAACACTTACATATGACAAATCCCTCACTGCATGTGTGTACATACTCCAGTGCATGGATTGCTTCCCTGTGGCCTCTCGCTCACAAATTTGAAACTACTGGCACTTTTGTGTAGGTCACAAAGCAACAAATGACTCTTATACTCAGAATGCTTTGGAAATTGCCTGAGCAGTGTCCAATAGATCACCGCGTTGCTTTGCTAATACTTCCCCTCTTGGTTTTAAATCAGCAGAAATATAAATGACTTCATTCTGTGTTTTTTATTTTCCCTTATTCCAAAGACTTAGAAGGTTTCATGATCTTTTGATTGGCTTGGGAAGCAGTTATTAGTCTTCTCTTTCCCCTCATACTAGGTAGCAGATTGTTTAATGTTAAATCTTCCTGTGAGCTGCAGAGGGCTGCAAATTAGCACACTGTAAAAAGCAATGATGGAAGTGATGGGCATTGGTACGTGTCTCATATAAGTACCAGTTCAGCATATATGTTTTCACAGTAATCTCATTAAAATACTGTAAATCAATAAACAAAAACTGTAAACCCATAAATGCTCAAACACTGTGTGATTAAATCGAGTGAATCAAAATCCCAGATGCTATTTTGGTCCTGTGCCGTGCTGAGATTTTGTTATTGTTACTGACACCACAACATCTGCAAGGATAATTTTTGCATTCATTATATTTACGGTGCTGCTGAGAGAATTAGAAGCCCCTGAAGTACATCCTAAAAGCCTTTATTGCGCTATAAAAGACTCTGTCACTTTAAACTCCATTAGCTGAGCTCTTCAGGTTCATAGTGAGATTCTTTGGAAGAGACCAAGACAACAGAATGACAAGGTCTTATCCCAGCTCCTCGCATGGAGTGTGACATGTCATGCACTGACCCAAGAGGAAACAATGGATGCAAAAAGGCTCAGTAAATTCATGGCCTTGGAATGGTAGCATGGATTTGACAGGGCTTCTGTTTATCACTTTGTTTAGAGCCATACCATAAGTCTGCCTCCAGTTCTGGGCTGGCAGTCAAGATATGTGATTCTACAGGAGAACTTGGGGACATGTGACTAATTTTTCTCTCTTTTTACTCTTGCTGTTTTTCCACATCAAATATATTTCATATATCTATATGCAATGGAGATCTCAGCAGCATGGGGAGGACTTCTCAGTGGCCTGGGCAGTTCTGGTGCAGGTGGTACAACCACCAAAAAGCCTCTAGTGTTTTGCTATTCTTTTCCTCTATTTTTTCCTTAGCTTTTAATTCCTACTGGTTTTCTGAAAGGGAAAGAAAAGAGTAAATTGGGTCAACAAGCAAAAAGATCAATGCAAACATCTGTCCATAGCATGGTTTTCTGTAGTTTTGTGTATCAGAGCCGTGAAATGATCCATTCATTAATTTTAAGAGGCACCTTGGCATGGCTAAACGCATTCCTTGCTTTGACTGTTACAGAGAGGTAAGAAGCTCTGCAGGGTGATGTGGCCTTTCATAAAGAAGCTCTTGAAGATGGTGAGATTCACCCCCTCAAGTGCCTTTTGCTATCAATTCTAGTGGCCATGGAAACCCCTAGCACGACTCTAGATAATGACTTTGCACTTTGAGATCACTGAAATGGGATAAAATGAACTCCATCCGTACTCTATTAATCATTATCTTTCACACATGAGTTTATACCATGGACTTCAAAGGCAGTACTATAGGACCATTTTTCAGAGACACAATAAGTAACAGAGAGTTGATAATTTCAGAACCTTGGTGCTTATTTACAAGAACACTATAAACTGGTTTGTAGATTTGTTTTTGTTATTGCAAGAACAAAAATTGCAAGAACCTGTTTAGCACTGAGACAGAAAGGTCCGATGTGCCCCTTTCTACCAAAAAATGAACAAAAAAATACCCAAAGAGTCCCAAACCCAAACTCTAATTTTTCCTTCTGTATCAGAGCAAAAATCTAATCCCAATTTCCACTGAGTTCTGCTAAGGCAAAAATTTTCCATATCTGGTGAAACCAACATTAATAGGTAATTCAAACTTATGGATTCACTAGCAAATTATTATATTCCTCTGTACTAATAAAAACTGAGAACAAAATAAAGAATTACAGAGAATATGTCTTTCTTAAATACAGTGAGAGTACTTGCTTCTTTATTAAAAAAGAATCAAATTTTATTCTGAAATCTTTATTAAAAAGAAAAGAATATTATTAAACTAAACCAAGAAATGTGAGAAAGTGACTGAAGTTTTGTGTTTGGTCTAAAAGTGTAGTGCAAATCAATGTACACAGAGAGATACTAGAATCATCCATGTAAGACTCCCCAGAACAGCATATGAAGTGCACATCTGTGTATGAACATTAGCTGTAAACCTTTATAAATCTGATTGAATGCCAAGGTCTGTATGCTGCAAGTCTCAAAACAGACAATAAATCCACCTTAGCCCCATTCCTGGAAGTGTTCAAGACCAGGCTGCATAGGATTTTGAATGACCTGGTCTAGTGAAAATTGTCCCTGCCAATGGTAGAGGAGCTGGAACTAGACGACCTTGAAGATCCCTTTCAACCCAAACCATTCTGTGATCTTTCAGATGCTACTCACCAGTCTTATTGGCAAAAACTGGGGTTTTGTTTGTTTGTTTGTTTTGTGACAAGAAACTTTTGCTTTGTTGCTGAAATTTTACGTGAATTTTCTCACACACAACTCCAACATGAAACAGTAAAGATTTAGATCCTTCTACCCTAATACATACAAGGAATCCTGCAGCAGTATAAAAATTTCTTCCTCAGATTATTATCTTCCTTACATAGCTAAGAATTGTGGAATTGGAACTAAATTAACATTCTGAATGTGACAAAATATGACTCATCTACAGAAATCCTCACCATCTGTGTTTGGATCCATAGTACTACCATTTCACTGAGTTGATAATTTTGTATCCATTTTTTGGATCAACTTAGAGTTTTGATTTGACTGGATTTGTCATGCCATTTGCCTATCAGTTCTTAGATTTTAAATTTCTCTCTTTTACAAGACAGATGATTAAGCCAGATCATCCCCAGCAAACCTCTCACCCACTCACTGAAGGTATGTGAGACTGCTCCATTGTGGACATCAGCTCAGGGGCAGAGAATTTGAGAATGGTTTGCGTTCATCTATATGAAGCACTCGCTCTTGTGTGGTGTTTTCAGCCTGTATGTTTCTGCCATAAGCACATCCAGAAAATCACTCCTGAGGAGAAAAGACAATGCAGAATATACCACTTAAAGAGTCTTTCTGCTGTGCCTTTTGCAACCGGACATGCTTGTCTCGTATTGGCCTTTTTAGCCACCAACACGCTTGCAACAAATGTGGGTAGAGCCCTTCCCAAATCTTCGTTCGCGAAGCCCAGCCATGATGATTATGATGGACATGCAGAAAAAGATGCAAGTGTGTTTTGGCATAGCAGAAGGAATCTGGAAAACTGTATGGTTTTACTTCATTGAGATCTTTTTGGAATGGACACTGCAGGACCCATCGCAGTCCCCCAAAGCCCATAAGTTTGCCAGAGAAAGTATATAGAAGTTAGGAGAGAGAAAGAGAAGGACTTCTCTGACAAGTGGCTTTAGTCTTTTCCACGAACAGAAATTTTGCAGTTGATTTTACTGGGGATAGTAAAGGTGCTAGCATAGTAATGGGAAGTCCACAGGATGGGGATTTGGGTAAGAACATGTTGGACTAGTATAATTTGAATTTCTGTCTTGTTGAATCACTTGAAGACTTCACAGAAAAACCTCAATTTAAAAGCAGAGTTTCTTATACTTTCATCCTGACAACAGCACATACTTGCAACAGGAAGAGAAGGATTTTTTTGATACTAGTTATTTTTTGTTTCCACAGCAGTCAGTAAAAAAGGGCTGGAATCTCCTTTGTGCCTCTCCAGTTTTACTGTGGTGTCACTTCACTGAACTCTCTGAGAGTCATGGGAGCTGTCAAACTGAAGTGCTTACAGCGGTCAACCAAAAGAAGCAAAATATGATTCCCACCCCTATGTGAACAGAAAAATTGTTGACCATAAATTGTTCTTAAGTTGTTGTTCTGTTCTTATTTAATTTAGCTGTGTGATTTAAAGTTTCTTTTTGCTGTAGACTGATGATGGAAGACCATAAATAGTCTAAACCTGAAGTGTGTTTTTTTTCATTTTGGCAGAGACAAAGCTGGTCAATATTTCACTTTGCCTGCGGGACTAGTGAAAGGTCAATTAACCCCTCTAAAAAAATGCTTCAGGACTTTGCATGAGAACATTTAGCATCCTGTTTTTGCTGCATAATCCACAGAAACTGGTCTTCCATCTCTGCTGCTGATCTCTTTTTTTGTTACTTTCACTGCCCATGATTTTGTGATTGCCTCTCCCCCTTTCATGCACAATGCAAAACTTGGGCTGTTTGTAGCAAGTGCGTCATTTCCTTAATCTGTCTCTGCCACTTCTGAGAGTGTTTACTCTGAATAACTCTAGAAAATATATTTTGTAAAAGCCTTTATTATAAGTCAAAGAATATTTGGGAATTTAACTTCAGTATTTCTACTTGCTTTCTTAATTATTCCTTTAACTGGTGCCCACTCAGAAGTACATGGGGATGTTAACTGGTAAGGCAGAAAAATGCAACAAGGATTTGTTTCCATATCATAACCCACTGCTATCCCAAACTGCAATGAGAGTGACAGCTGGGATACTTGGTAAGGCAGCCTCTGAACATGAGGATTATGCTTTGTTGATTGAGACCACAACCACGTTTTGAGCTAGATCCCACTACTCAGTTCCAGAAATTAGGTATGAATGGGGGTGCTACAATAGGTGGTGATTATTGCTCATTTGTTTGACTGAGGGAGAACTTGAAAAGAAACTTCAAGAGCCAGCAAGTCAAGGATTTAGAGTTGCGGGTTAATGCACTTAACAATTTTCTTTTTATAGTCTTGTTTCAAAAATATCATAGTTCTGTGTTTGTCTTTATACTCACTAGAATAAGCAAGAATTGGCATTTGCCTTTTAACTGTGTGCTTGCTTCATGCCGAGCTGACTGTACAAAGTTGTCCTGCATGTTCTGCAGTACAAGACATTGGGAGATTCTCCAGCTCCCAGGTGCAGCTGCACATATTCCCCATCTGCCATATTTAGCCTCTATGCCAAGATGGGATTTGAGCAAAAGCCATGTCTCCCTTCAGTGCTTCTTTTCCTTGGGAAGCAAAATAGGGTGTGTGTGTGTAGAAAGGAGTTTGAACACATTTCTGCCACATCCTGATCTGGATAGCTGGAAGGGAGGACTTGGGTGTGCTAACCACAGAGGTCAGTGTATGGTCTGGGCTCCTGGGGCCAACCAGCATGGGAGTGAGTATGGAGGATGTGTAGCTGAGTATGAATTGGGAAATTACGCCCTACTGCCAGGGATAGTTTCAATGTGTCATGATGCCACATCCACTTTTGCTGAAATTATTCTCTGGTGAACAATCACTAGTGCCTTTAGTGTAGAGATGCAGAAACTTTGAAAAATGTGCTTTAACTACACTGTTAAAATCAACTCTTTCCTGGTAAATGCTTTCACATGAGGCATTTTTTGACAAGCACCTTCCCACAGACATTTGTTTTAGCAGAGAGGAGAGGGTGGAAAGAGAGCCTTTTCTATGCTGTAGAATGCAGCATTAACTGAAACCCTGAGCTACCACAGCACAGCTCTGTGGCATCTGGAGATACTGATTTGGATCAAGGAGCTTTGTGGAGGCATTTGCTTAGTACTGTGCCAAGCTGAACAGCTCTACTTTTCAACTTAAGCTATATCACTTAGTGCTTGTGTGTGTGTGTGTGTCTTTGCACCCCACTGTCAAGACTCAACAATCTTACCTTTGGCTTCATACAGGTCCACCTGTGTTTTGAATGTTATTACTATTTCACCTTCTTCCACCTCCATCTGACCATGTAGCCTTCACAAAACTTTCCAGCTGGTAGGAAAACCACTGAAAGCAAGACTGATCTGAACATATGAAGTGGAAAGAGGGAATGGAAATGTTTATAGAGATCTTGGTGGTTTTGCAGTGATTCCGTGGACTGGGAAAGAATCAGTTATCAAATGTGTTTAATATAGTGAACCGATCTCACACTGCTTTATTCATTTCCTCTGATTCACACACAACCAGCCTTTTACCATGCCAGCCATACAGGATGCTTAATTTCCCAAGATTTTACTAATAACACAATTCTCTTTTAATTCCCTCATACCTGATATAAGCAATTCCTATCTGATTAACCATGAGCAATACCTTCTAATAAACCTACATTATTCCCAGTATAATTTTATTCTCCAACTGCCTAAATGCACCTTTCTTATCTCCCACTCTAAACTTTCTCTGGCATTCTTTGGGCAATGAATTATGTTTACAAACTATTGGATGTGAACTTACCCTTAGAACCAGGTTGGAAGGAACTTCAGGGTCAGCTGTGAGGTCTGACAAGCTTGCTGCAGTGTTTATACAGCTAAGTCTTGAAAAACTCCAAAGATGAAGGCTTAATATCCTCTCTGGGCAACCTATGCCACTGCCTGACTGTCCTCATGGTGAAAAGGTTTCTTCTTATGTCCAGTCTCAACAACTTCTGTTTCTATTTATGTCCACTGTCTCCCAGTTTGGTGTCATCTGCAGATTTGGCAAGAGTACACTCTATCTGCTACTCCAGAGCACTGATGAAGATGCTAAGCATGCTGCAGGACTGACCCTCATGGTATTCTACTTTTAATGAACTTTGAGACAGAGAACAACCCACTAGCCCCTGCCTTCTGAGCATGATCATGTGACTGGAGCATTATGCCTTGGTTTGGTCCTCCTACCCAAATCATGACATCCCAACCTGGATACAAGAACCTGTATATTGCAGGAAATACATTGAAAGCTTTTCTGAAAATGAGATTAATCACATGCACTGCTCTTCCTTCATTTAGACATCTAGTCCTTTTATCTTAGAAAGCAATTAAATTAGTCAGCATTGATTTACCCTTTGTAAACACATGCTGAATATTCCCAACCACACTATTCTCCTCCATGTGCACACAAATGTGCTCCAAGAGGATTTACTCCACAATTTTCTCAGGGACTGAAGTGACACTGTTCAATATTTAATTCCCTGGATATTCCTCTTGGCCTTTTTTTGAAAGTGGATGCAAATATTTTCCTTTCCCCATGTGTCAGAGATAGCCCCTTGTCTCCAAAGCCTTTCAAAGATGGCAGATTACCAAGCAGGTATTGTTTTCTGAAAGCAGGGACAGAAACAAGATTGGCCATGAGATTTCTAGACTTGTTAGGATGGATTGAACAGTACAGTCCACTAGCATGCACCTGCTTGCTCTTTCCTAGCCTTCATCCCACGCATTCCAAATGCATTTGACGGCTCACAGGCAGCTGACATCGATGCATTACTCTCTCACTCTTTATTAACTTGAATGCATTATATAGGCAGTACAAGGTCATCTTGTACTTGTCTTGTTAGTATTTGGACTTAGTGATTGATATTTTGGGTCATTTTAGACTTAGGTATCAACTTTGTCTCTTTTCCTTAATCATAATGTGATGGAGGGGATAAAAACAATAAAAATGGTTTGTCAACTCACATTCTTCTTTCAGCAATAACCTTTGTTGGATATATTTGATAATGCTATTGTCATCCAGTACTGATGTACTAAATTCAGGTGATAGAAAATCCATTGTATCAGTCATTAAATTGTTTCACTGGGCACTTGATGTCATTTGAAGATTGACGCCTTATTTCTTACCCCCAATTTGTCTAGGTTCAGTTCTCTGATAATAGATCATTGTATACCTTTATCTGTTAACAGTACTCCTCTGCTCTTTGAAATCTTCTCCTGTGTATTATGTCTAGGTTGTGATCAAGTGATGGTGTAATCTGTGTTTTGAGAAATTAAATAAATTAAGAACCTTGCTTCTTTTTAATGGTGGTTTGTTTTTTTTTTTTTTTTTTTTTTTTTTTTTTTTTTTTTTTTGTGGCTCAGTCTTGTCTTCTGGCCTTTTTTTTTTTTTCTAAATCTTTCAAGTTTTTCTGCCTCTCTTTACAAAGTATAAGGCTCAGCAAAGGTTTTCAGAAAAGGTCTCATTAATTCTATGTGTCATAGTAATAATCTGTCTTCACTGTACCCCCACTGCTTTAATGCCAAAGATTGCACCTGCTATCATAGTTGCAGTATCAGTCAGAAAGACACAGCTGGCTATTCTTTCCCTGCAGAATAGAATTTGTATAAAAATCCAGGGGCTGAAATTTTCACACAATTCAGGCAAAATAACAGTGACAGTCCTTAAACATGTATTATGGAAACATAGCAAGGCCATATTTTGTCTGGATCTTATGCAGGGTGGGTGGAAGGATGCCACAGCCTGCTGAAGGTTTCAGGAGCATTGTGGGGCTGTGACTACTACTGGGAAAATATTTCTGAAGCATTTTCTCAACTTTACAATTGCTACTCAGGAAATTGCGATAGAACCTACCTTTATTCTTGGACAGCAAACCAACCCACTCAGTTCCCAGAACTTATTAACCCTCCTGCTATTGAATTCCTTGATTTGGAAGTTATCTAGCCTTAACCATCCCCCACCAAAGCCCAGGTTTTGGTCCCTGCTTCTGTGACTGTCTTTAATTTCCACAGAATCACAGAGTGACTGAATTGGGAAGGCATCTCCAGGAATCATCTAGTCCAACCTCCTGCTCAAAGCAGGGTCACCTAGAGCAGGTTGCTCAGGGCCATGTCCAGTCAGATTCTGAATATCTCCAAGGATGGGGACAGTACAGCCCTTCTGGGGAACTTGTTCCAATGCCTGACTACCCTCACCATGAAAAAGTTTCTTCTTATGTTTAAATGGAAATTTCTTGTATTTCATTTTATGAACATGTTCATTATTCCTGTCACTGGGCATGACTGAGAAACATCTGCCTCTGTCCTGTTTGCTCCCCCTGATCAGATATTTATATATATTGATTAAATCCCCCTAAGCCTTCTCTCCTCTATGCTGAACAGTTGTAGTTCTCTCATCCTCTCCTTATATGGTAGATATTCACATCCCTTAATTACCTTTGGGGTCCTTTGTTGGACTTGGTCCAGTATGTTTCTGTCTTTCATACTGGAGGGAGCCCAGCACTGAACATAGCACTCCAGAAATGTCTTACCAGGGATAAGCAGAGGCAGAGGATCACCTCCCTTAACCTGTTGGAGATGCTCTGCCTAATGGAACCCAGGATGCTGCTAGCAGGCAGCAAAATCCAGATCTCATGTGAACTGTATATCTCAGGGCCAAGAGGCCAGTTTTGTTCCTTCCTACCACTTACCACATGAGAAGTTTATCAGATTTTTGTTATCTTACTTTGTTTCTGATGTCAATACTTGTCTTGGCTGCATGATAGATTAGTTTCATCAAATGTAGCAGAGAGGTCCTCATGGCACATGCTTTGAAGCACTCACTGCAGAGAGGTGTTCAAATTCTCCCAGGTCAGTCTAGATCCTGATTGTTTTCCCTCTTTTTATGTACTCAGACTATTAGGGTTTTTTCCTTTTTCAAAACCAAAGAGTTTTTGCCACTAGCATTTTTGTAGATAGGTGGTACTGCACTGCTAACTGTTCATAAACACCTGAATACTGAAAAGACATTTGCTGCCTTAAAAATTCTACTTATTTCTTCAAAGTCAGTGAAGGGAGATAGATACTTAACTTGGATAGACTGGATTTTCTTCTTGAGATCTTCAGAGGTACTGACTTTTCATTATCTCTATGTGTCACTTAGGATGTCCACATGTGGATCACACAGGTTGAAATATTTGAAATGGAGGCAAAGCCAAATTTAGATTTCCAAGTACCCTGAAAGTTTTCATCAGCCAGTTGAAAGTGTGGTTCCAGGACAGCCTGTTTACTACTTTGATAGTAGCTTTATCCAAGGCTTCTGAGTTGTTAGTGTGACATCAGTCTGGGGGAATAAGTGGTTAGAAATATGAAATGATGACCAATGGCACTTGGTTCTTCTAGTATCACTTATTTACTAAAGTTGCTGAATCATAGAGGTTGGAAGGGACCCACAAGTGTCATGGAGTCCAACCCCTGACCCTGCACAGGACCATCCCCAAGAGTCACACCGTGTACCTCAGAGTATCACCCAAAAACTTCTTGAGCTCTGACAGGTTTGGTGCTGTGACCACATCCCTGGGGAGCCCGTTCCAATGCCCAGTTATCCTCTGGGTGAAGAACCTTTTCTAATATCTGACCTAAACCTCTCCTGACACAATTTCAGGCCATTCCCTTGGGTCCTATCACTGGTCACCACAGAGAAAAGGTCTGCCCCTCCTCTTCCTCTCACGAGGAAGTCAATCCACTCTGTATTTTAAGGAAAGGCACTTTTCAATGCTTTGAAAGGAAATATTGGTATTCTTGTCTTCTGAAAAGATTAGAGAAGGAAAAGAAAAAAAACCCAATCCATTTTGTTTTGATTTGTTATTGTCAAACTGAAATTCCGATGCCTGTCCAGTTCTGAGAGACGGAGGATGTGATCTCTCCTCAGACTCCCTTGTCCTCCTCTGCCTTAGAGTCTCTTGTTTTCCATTTATGTTGGTCACCAGAGGAGGCAGACCTACCTCTCATGAAAGTAAAGGCAGTTTGCTGGCTGCTTCCTATGGTCCATTCAGATTGTGAATTGAAGTTTTGTATTAATCCCAACAGAGACCTACTAGTGACCTTCTGTCACTTTGGGCTTAAAATCTCGACTCTGGATCAAATTGGTACTGAGAAGGCAAACTCTTATGGACTATATAGGTGTTATCAAATTCTTTCAAAATTAACCCATGTGAACATAAGTCTCTCTGCATGCATGTGAATAAATATGAAAAGAAAGATTCTTTTATAAGAGAAAAAGCAGAAAACTGCACTTTCACTCCTGTACTTCTGCAAATTAATATCATACTGTAATTTACTTTTCTTATCATTTTGGCAGGATATATTTTTTCACCAATTTTATTCCCATGCTGAATCATTTCCCTAGTGTTTATAAATAACAACTCTCTATGTGGCTTTTCTTCAGATATTGTATATAGTATTTGCCTTGTCATTAATAGCACTACCTGTCTCCCCTTCTTTCTTAATGACATTCATTTTGCAGAATAGACTGAATAAGCAAGTTCCACAAAAGAGAAAAAGGAATAGCAGATGTGAAACAGCAGATAGGTTTTTTTTTCCCAGGAATATTTCCCAACCAGAAAAGCTTACAGTAGCAGAGGTACTGAGGTTATCATTCTACCAGAGCCCTCAGAATAAATTGATCTAGATTTACCAGGCCTAAATATTACCTGGGGGTCTTTATTCTGTAATCCTTTACTGACTAGGATGTATGGCGGTTCTGAAGCCAGATGATGGGAGGGTATAGAGCTGGAACTTCAGTTTAATTTAGACTGGATGAAATCAAGTCCTGAATATCACAGTGGTGCATTGCAACATTACAATAAAACAGAAAACAGTACCTTGACCTTGTTAGAGGAAATCCTGACTTTGATTCCTGATTATTTTAAATATTTAGCTATTGAAGTTGAAATCTTGGCGTCAGAATTGATCTCTGTTCAGATGTGAATTCAGAGCAAACAATGCAACTGTCTGTAAAGCTTGACACTTTAAAAGCAGGGAGGACAAGTCCCAAATATTTCCCCACGATAATTTGCAATCCTACAGATTTGCAGTAGAAGTACACAAAAGTCAGTTCATACCTTCATTCAAAGTCACAGGGACCTCTGCTCCTAGAGATGCTTCAAGAAATCTAGCAACCTCCAAGGTGACCACTCCAAAACAGCTGCTCTCACACTAGGGGGGCGTTTATGTTAGAAGTGTTGAGGTTAATTGGATGTGTCAACCCTTAAAATAAAAGATAGGTGCTATCTTTTGATAAACTTTCCACTTTTTCAGTTTGAATACACTAGATAGTAAACTTTAGACTCCTATACAGATGTGACTTTGTTTGGTTGGTTGGTTGTGGTTTTGTTTTGTTTTGGGTTTTTTTGGTTTTGTTTTTTGAGAAGAAATACAGTTGTCCATATTTAAGGTAAATTGCACATTGTCACAATGACAGTTTTCTTTACATGCTGCTTGTTTAGGGTTGATAGGCCATAGATTGTCCTTATCGATCTCTTATTTTTCTCAGTGTTTGACTTTCACTTGAAATTGTTTAATTTTGTACATGCTCCAATATTAATTAAAATTCCACTGTCACTACCTGTCTGAATCTGACTCAGAATTGAGGCTTGTTGCACATTCAGATAGAATACCTGGTACCTAAATAATAAGTTGCTAAGTATTTCACCCCATGAGTGTCAATAGAATTTGATTCAGGATTAAGATCATTTTTGACTGCAGTTGTGAATATTTCATGTGTGAAATATGCTTTTTGTGAAATTTGGAGTTAAGCTGGTAAATTTTTTTGATCATTCTAGGTTGCATTCATTGGAATGACATGGTAATAGAAGGGTCTTGTGGGCAAGGTAACATTTTTATGCATTTCCTTGAGTAATGAAATGATCCAGTTATATATCTAGAGGGAATAAGTTGAAATTAGTTGAATAACAGAAGAAAATTTGGCTTGTAGTTAGACTTTCGGTATTGGCCTCAAGCAGGCAAGTTTAAATCCCTGCCATGTTGAAAATGTGGACTGTAATTTAGTATCTACTTGTTGAAGCTATTTTTAAGGATAATATAACATAAATATCGTGTGAAAGATTATTACCCCTTTTCTCAATAAAAAACCTGGATTTAGTCGATTTCCTTTTTAGTTGTGGAAGGGGAAGTGAGCATTGGAATTTTTCTGCTCGAAGTTATGTTTGTGAAAATGCCTTTCCTGAAGGGTCATGTTCTGCAACAATTACTAAAGCAAAGCACATGAAGTTTATTTTTTTTCCACTGAAAGCTTGTCATGTAGCTGATCTGTCTAGCGCTTACATAATTCATCTTGGGTACTCAACTCTGTATCATTTTCTGCAGAGTGCAAATATTGTAGTGATTCTAAGATATTAATTTCATCTTTAATGTAATTTGGCTTGAGTTTTAGTTGTTTAGAAGATAAAGGCAAATGCCTTTGACATTGGCAGCAAATGAGGAGTAGCCTGTCCTGGAGAGGAACCTGGTTTTTTACTGCCCATAGAGAGGATGGACAACCACGTCCACAAATGGAATCCTGTTCATTTGGTCCCTAATATACTGAGTTACAGTCTAACTTCCACAAATACATTAATGCAGGAAAGAATAGACTACACCAAAAGGATATGTTAACAAGCACATTTTTTACTGCTCTACTAGGGGAGACCAGATCCAATTTCAGTAACATTTAAAAAAGATGAAATCTCAATGGACAATTTATTGGCTCATATTTCTGTGAAAAACACATTGAAGAAGCATTTTAGCTTTCTGAAAGGTTGGTCTTCCATTGTGACATCTCTTACCTTCCTTTCAGCTTACCCCTCCTAAGTTTTCTAGCCTATTGGTCATGTCAAATGGTGGCACCATGTGGGAAAACCACCCTGTGTGAGAATCACTTTGCCCCGAAACACATCCCTGCTTCACTAGCTTGCTTGTGAAATTTTTATTACATTTTGCTTTAAAGTCTGAAGTTTATTTTTTGAAATCTGGTTCATATTACATTCTATGGCAATTTATAGGTTTTTTTTAAAAATAAATCATAGTGTTATGCAAAATATTCTGCCACTATAACAAGTCAAATATTTTTTTTAGATAGATGGTTTAAAACCCCCACTGTTCCAGTGTCACTGAGTGGCTATTGCATGTTCCAAATACACATTTTGATGAACACTGCTTATACCTTTCCCTCTATCTTGCTGTAGAGAAAACAAGTCTGTCATGGAGAAAAAAATACAGCTGCAGGCAAGAACAGAAGAAATTCTTATAATGCCTAAGCCTTGGAAGAAGAAAGAACATTTGCTTAACAAAATAAAAGTCCTCTGTAAGAATGGACGGGACAGATTTACTGCAAATAGAAAGCATAAAGGATCACTAGAATCAATGTACCCTCCTCAGCTTTCTACTGTTTCTAATGGTTTACCTAATACTATTTAGAGTTGAATTTTCAGGTGTGGATATGATACTAATGCAGGAAATATAGCAAATAATGAAGAACAATGAAGCTCGACACAGAGGGTTTAAATCATTTAAATGCCTTTTTCAAAGAGACAATGTAAAGTAGCAAAGAATCCAATGAGGCAACAAACAGAATGTCACTGCAGCATGTTACTAGGAGTTTGTAATAAATTTGGGGAGTTATTATGGAGATACTCCCCATGGCCTTCAACCCACTGTGCTTCTGTATTGGAGAAGGCAAACAAAAATGCCAGGAGTACAATATAAATCAGAAAAGATAGCATTATTGTAGATAACATAGTTAGGCTGCACCTAGAGGACTATAAACAATGCTGAACACCACACTTAAGGAAAGACCTAAGTGCCCATGGGGGTGTAATAGGGAGCAGACAGATTTGGTCTCAAAGGCATTTGCTGGAGGAATCAGCCTCTGTTTTTAGTGACTGAGATAAGATTTTGTGCTGATATGGCAGAGATTCTCCAAACTCTGAAAGGGATTAATGGAAGTGGCTCAGGCAAATGTGCCAAGCATGCATCAGCTAAGCAGAGATTACTCAAAGCCTTTTGGGGATTTGGGCAAGTATCCAATAGGTTACTTCTGTCCATCATCAGAGCTCCATCTTCAGAGCATCCAGTCGGTTACTTTTGTCCATCTTTAAAGCTACTTCAGGAACTGCCTGCAGCAGATGACTGGTCACAGTCACTGAACTTTGAAATACTTAGGGAATTCAGTCCAACAGTCAATGTCTGCCAGAGGAGCTTGGATTGTGTTGTTCCTTGAGCTTGTGATAGTCTACCAACCTCTCTTGAGCAGGAACTTCTCAGTAACATCTAATCTATTGCATAGCAATAGCATCCAAACTGGCCATCTTAATGCAGACTATCTACCAGAGGGCCTTTGAAGCTGACAAGGGCAGATCAGTGGTCTATACTCCTAGGAAAAAAATGGAAGGCTATAGGTATCATGGAGATGTTGATGCTTGTCTACATTGTTTTCCACCTCCTCCATGGTATAACACTGATATCAGACAAAATGGATGTCCAAAGATCTTTCCTGGAACTGGACATATTAGACTTACCTATCACATGGGCAAGTAAGGTGGATAAACACCATGAAGTTCAGCCAGGACTCTTGACAAGAGAACCATAAATGTGATATCAAGCCTTGGAGGCATCAGAGTGCTCCCAGGACCATACAAGACCAAAAAAGGTAATTTATTATTTATTTTCAATAGTATTGTGCAGGGAGGAGTTCGTTAGGAGTTATTTTATGTAGGTTAGAATGATGGCCTCTGCCGTTCTGATGACATATGTAATCTCTTTGGTGAGAGATGACTTAGTGCATGTAACTGTCATTTAGGGCATGGAAGTTCTTGATCCTTGGTATATCTATTACTTAATGGATTTGCATCTCAGAGCTATGGAACAAATTACTGTGCAGTAGAGAAACATTCAGACTTGCTTTAAATTAGACATGCAGGAGTTGGCAGCAGTCCAAAGCATAGGTTAATTTGCACTGTGAGGCACTCTATGTAGAAAGAGTCTCCTGCTGGTGCCTGAGATAGCTTATTTAAAGCTTCTCTGTGCTAGTGTTGCAGTGTTTTGCTGGAGAAGACATCCCTTTAGGGCTAAGCTCTGACTGACTTGCAGAGTGGGAAAGAGTAAAAGTTTGGAGTTCCCTCTCAGCTCTTGAGTAAGTGCAAACCTGGATTAAAAGCTTATTTTCTTACATGGTTCCTCAGCAGAATCTCAGGATCTCCAAGGAAAATGAAAATAAAATGAGGCAGGAAACATGAGAACTGGATCTGTGGCTCTCAGTCCTTCCCTTGCTGTTGGATTGGCTTGGTGTTACAGGAAGCATGTCATGTCCCTTCACTGTGGGGTCACAGATGTCTCTGGTCTCCTTATTATGATTCTGACTGCCAGGCACATTTGGTACTTTCACCACAGATCTCTTTCTGCAGCATGCTAAATGTAACTGATGTCAGAAAAAAATACTGTTCCAAAAGTTAGTGTCAGGTCCTCTGGATACATGTCCCCAAGTAACTTTTTAAAGGAAGGAAAGCTTTAGCTCTGTGGCTGAATGACTGGAGTAGCAATATTGTGCCTGATTTTAGGAAAAAAGTCCAGCCTTGAAAATAATAATAATAATAATTTTAAAAATCCAGCAAAGAAATGCATGTAGAGTGAAGAGCTTGATCAACACAAAACTTGGACTCCTATATTTCTACATAAATTCACTAAAAGTAATTCAAGATCTATGTTTTTATTAAATATAAAACAAAACAACACCATACAACATGCAAGTAAATGTTTAATATATATCATAAAAATGAGTTACATAAATCTGTACACAATAGAATTGCTTGGCAGGTAATTTGTAACCTTATACATAAAAGTTATATAATAATAAAAGATACATATATTTTAAAACCACCAGGCAAAGATCAGATAACTTATAAGGTAGTTGGTGTTTTTGTTCTGTTAAAGACTGCTAAACAATTATTTCTTCAAAAAAATTATTACCATGCTTTGATCAAAGTGTCATCACTGATCTGTGCAGCGAAAGAAGAAGTTTTCAGGTTTATTAGAACCACAATTTCATCCAACATTAGAGTTTTTATTTGATCTTTTGTGGCCAGAAAATTCAGTCTGGAAAATTCTGATACTTCAGTGTAATCAGACATTAATCTTTTAGGGGATAAACAGATCTATTATTAGTTCATTGTGATACTTTTACCCTTCAAGTCAAATAACATACAGAAAGAAAAATGGGTAGATGGCTATAGGCAATAACGTTCTTTATATTATTACTAAGCATGGAGGAAGCATCAGATAAATCATGTTAAGCAGATTTCCAGGAACAGTTTATGATAACAATAAGCATGGCAAGATCTCAAAAAGAGACAAAGTTTCTTGCCTGCTCTTCTCTGAGGTCTGTAAAGATCCCCGGATGTCTAGGAGTTTTCCAGGTTATTGACCTTACTGGGATGCATTCCTGCTGCCAGACTGAGGGTAGATGGAAGGAATAGAAAGAGTCTCTGCTGGAAATGGAATAACAGAGAACTTTTATTGATTGCATTAGGTTAGGTTTAAGGGCAGAAATTAACCGCTGGACACAATCTACACTGCCCAATGTCACAGTCAGTGTAACTATGAGAGATATCATCTCTCCCTGTCCCGGTAGTCTTAAATTTTGCTCATGTGATCTGAAACAATTGACAGATGGAATATAAATCCAGAAATGTACCTGTATGTAATTGCAATATACCATCTCATTCATTCCCCTAGAAAAGACAATAGGATCTTCTTGGGCCATGAGGAGTTGCCATGTGTGAAAGCTAAAAGATCACTGCCACATGACAGAGAATCAAAGGAAGAGGACTGCGAGGAGCAGAGCACAGTGGTGAGATGATGATGATTATCACTTTCTCCTGCCTCTGCCTTGAAGGATATTTGCAGCTGTGTGCTAGAGGAATGCGACCAGGCTGATCCCAGCAGCTACCTCCTTCCTGCAGCCCAGGGTGTGGGATTGTCCTGCAGAGATCTTCTGCACCACCTTCATGGCACAGAGGATAGGTAAGATACTTTTGAATAAGCAGAGGGCTGTATGCAGCATGGAATATAAGCTGACTTTGAAAATAAGAATCATAGAATAGTGTAGGTTGGAAGGGACCTTAAGGATCATCTAGTCCAATACCCCTGCAATGAGCAGGGACATCTTCAATGAGATCAAATTGCTCAGAGGTCTAGTCAGTCTCTGAGCAATGAAGAATGAAGGTTATGCTATATTTCCAGTTGCTTGCTTTTATAAGAACATAAATTGTCCAGATATTTTAAATCTACCTTCTAAACTTTGAATGAATATCCACTAAATGTGATAAACACTTCTGGAGTTATTGTTGAAATGACTTCAGTATCTGGAGTAAAATGTTTTGGGAACTTATTAAATTGGACTGGAACAGCTGTTTAATATATTCATGAAGGTTGTATTGATTGTGGGATGCTTGCCATAGAATCAAATGGTCATAGCTTCAAAATGCAAGATGTTTTACTTACTTTTAATATTTCATTAATCCTTACCCTGACTGTTTTGGAAATTTGAGTTTATGGATTGTTCTTTTAAGTTAAAAATTGTTCAGAATGTAACTTCTTGAATTAGAATTCTTTTAACAGTATTTGTAACTTATTTTTTTCAAAATGTAATATGCCAGACACTGGGGAAATGGAATTGATTTCATAATGGATAAGGATTCTGAAATGAACAAAATCCATACACTAAAGTGTACCCCAATGACATCAGAGTGGGGCTTGGATTGTAGCATATTTATACAAACTAATTAACATCTCACGGAACTCAGCTGGTCTGTCTATAGGATTAAGGTACTTCCAAGAGTCAGTAAAGTGAATCATAACAATAAAGGTTAGCTAGATATGTTCCTACATGAGTTATCACTGAATAAAGCTCAGAGTTTCTTACAATTACTCAGTGACATTCCCCAGTTGCTGATCTTATTTCCTATATTTTTTTCTTAGAGTGCTGTAAAAAATATTACAAGAGGCAATATGCTATGGACTGTACAGAATGCTAATTAATTGTCATTAAGAGATTTTTACTTTTGTTTGGACTGGAATTATTCCACCTAGGGTGGAAGTGTGAGGTTTTACTACTGACACTGAACAAAGAAAGGAAGAGGGCTGCTTTTGATGTGCTAACTTTAAAGAAGAGTACCTTTATAGCAATTAAACTTCAATGACTGTACAACTCCACTCCTTTCTTACTCTACCCTCAGGGACACTTAATGACCCGTAGGAAAAGAATCCTGGCTGGTCTATTACTCTTATTAAGGTGGTTTGACAGAAGTTTAAGGCTACATTTACAGTATCTTAGAACCCCATAGTACTGTTAGATCATGGCAAAACGTGACATTAGAAACTATAGTGCTAAAACTGTGCTTCTTGGATATAGTTTGTGGACCATTGCCCCTGTTTTTACGGAAAGGAAACTGGGACACAGAAAAGTGATTTTTTTCTCTAGCTCAAGTTAGGTGCTGAAGAATATGCCAAATGGCTACAAAGGAGTCTAGGGTGCTGTTTCTTAACTGATACTGTTTTTTCAGCAAAAGTTGAGCTCTCTCTGTTGAAGTGTTGTGTAACCCACATGTAAATCTTAGCATTTAAGGGTATTTCCATAACAGTATGGGGTATTTAAGAAACCAAGCAGTTTTTCTCAATAATTTTTTTTTTTTTTTGCTACTGTTCTACTAGTAGTATTTGTCATCTTGGGCATCATTTTCTTTTCGTTTTCCTGAATGCACGTGTTGTTCTGATTATATATGTTATTACTGCAAGTGCCTGACAAAGCCTCAGGCATGGGAAAAACTGAAGCTGCCAAAGGCTCACTAGAGGAAATATAAATGTAATCATATTTAACTGTTTCAAAACTCCATTCTGAGCAGGAAAAGCAGGAGAAGTGGTCTCTGTGGTTCCAGAAGTATCAGAGAGAAGAGGTGTTTATAAGCTTGCTTTCAACATTAACCTTTATCAGAAATATTGCTGAAGGAAACCATGGCATAGGCCCAGAACAGGGCTATGATAATTCAGAACAATTTAGCTGAAAATCCAAGCACTTTTGAAGGATTACTCAGTTGGGAATTTCAAATCTGAAAAGGTGAGGGGATTAAAACTCCATGCTTATTTACTTTTGATTTGTGTAATATTTGCTCCTATAGTCAGAAAAGTAAATTAATAAAAATAGTACACAGTTGGAGAAATGCTTGCACAAGGGAGAACATGTGAGTTGGATATAGGTTAAAGCATAACATAATTAGTTTTATACTTGTTTTGTTTTTCTGGGAATATGATTATATTAATATCAAAGATTAGATGTAATCACTGATACCTAGTGGCCTGTACATGGACGTGTACTCATAAGCAATGAGTACTTGTAAAGTGTAGGGTGGATTTATGACATGACTCTCAGATCTTTGAATTTAATTTCTTGGAGAATGACGTGACTACTATAAAATATATAGAGAGATAAATGTATATATAAATACATAAACACACACTCTTTGTTTTTATCTCAGGAAAAGAGATGATGACTAAGGAGAAATATCACTACAAATTCTTTATTAGTGGGAACTTCTGCTCCTGAAGTGAAGCTTTCTTTTCAGTAAAGCACATGAAAAATTATTTATCCCCATGGCAATCTTTATCTTGATTGACATCAGGAGTACACACTGCTATATTTTAGAATAGACTCTCAGCCAGTTTAAACTGTCGTAGTGCCACTTAAGCCAATAGATTTATGAGAGTATATATATATTCTGAGGTTCTTTACACATCTGCAGAATCAAAAAATCAGGTTACTAATCACAATTTGAAAGCTTGAAGACTGAATTGAAGGAAAAATAATCTGAAACAGTTTGTCTCATTGGCAAGATGAAACAGAAGAAACTGATCATGCTGGAAGGTGCTTGCAGGTAATTTCATAATATAGTGAGCCAGGCAAAAAAGACCAGAGTTATTCAGAGTTTCTTTTTCAGAGGTGATGTGTTCCAGAGCAGTGCAGTTATATTTCTTCTTTCTATCACTGTAGTATAACCTCAGCCAGCACATTGTGTTCAGTCTGGAACACATAACAGCCAGATAGATCCTGACGAATTTGGCTTTGTTTTCAGGTGAAAACCAAAAATGATTGGAGAACTGAAGAGATTTTAGCATGATGTTAAAGGACTCAGATGTTTCAGCTAACAAGGGGAGACTTTGCCTGGCTGCAAGTTGTACAAGTGTAAATGTGAAGGACTGAAAGCAAATGTTGGTGTTAAGAGGGAACTAAAATTAAGAGTAGATGGGCAGGTCAAGAGCTGAAAGAAAGCCTAATAAAATACATAAACCTGAACAGGACAAAGCACTAAGGTCTGATTCCCTACAATTATTCAGGTCTCCAAGTCTCACTGAACTCAGCTTGATATTTGTTATCTAAATATCGTCATAGTTTCTCAGCAAGACTTAACAAGCCAAACAACAGTTGATGCATTTGTGTATCAGAGCTGTAGCATGGGTTAACGTATTGGAGCCCAAGATTGACAGCATGCTGTCATGGATCAATCCAGGAGCAAGTTGTGGTAGTGTAAAAGGCCAAAACCAACAGGGCAGGTGGTAGAATCAGTGATCAGCTGATTTTTTGTCACTGATGACACTGACTTCTTCTCACAAGGTGTTACGCAGTTCTTGTTTTGGTATGATTTAGTGAAGGCTCTTTCTCAATTGGGAGTTGAATATGACCCTCTGTGAATGAATCTGGATGCCATGATCCTAAGAAGGATATTGTGACAAAAAATAATTGTAAATTAAGTCCAGCATGTAACAAACAATTCTAAAGAAATAGTTCTGGGGCTGAAGGTGTTCAAAAGGGACTCAGTGTTGCAGACTTAATAGAAAGTAGCTATTAATTTAACATCCACACCTAGTTTGCTTAAGGTTTCCTGAAAAGTCAGTGTTGAATTTTGCAATCCAATGACATGAGCAAGATGTGGTTTGCTTTTTTAGAGTCATAGAATCACTGAATCACAGGATGTAGTAAATTGGATGGGACCCACAAGAATCATAAATTCCAGCTCCTGGCTTTGCACAGGACCACCCCAAAAATCAGATCATGTGCTTGAGAGCATTGTTCAAATGTTTTTTTTTGAACTCTGTCAGGCTTGGTGCTGTGACCGCTTCCCTGGGGACCCTGTTCCAGTGCCAAGTTACTCTTGGGTGAAGAACCTTTCGTTAATATCCAGCCTAAACCTCCCCTGACGCAGCTTCATGGCATCCCTTTGGTCCTATCACTAGTCATCAGAGAGAAGAGACCCTCTTCTTCCCCTAATGAAGAAACAGTAGACCACGATGAGGTCTCCCCTCAGTGTTCTCCATGCTAAACAGACCAAGTGACCTCAGCCACTCCTTGTATGTCTTCCCCTCAAGGCCCTTTATCATCTTCATGAGCCTCCTTTGGACACTTTCTAACTGCTTTATATTTTTCTTATATTTTGGCACCCAAAACTGCATGCAGGACTCGAGGTGAGGCTGCACCAACATGGAATAGAACAGGGCAGTCACCTTACTTTGACTAGCCAGTTACTCCTCATAATACTGTTAGGTTGTAGAGAACTGACACATTACAGACATGAAATACCTGTTGGCAGTGGAAGATCACTAAACAGAATGATTTGTGACACTGATTTAGTTGACTGACAGTGTTATTTAGAGCAATTTTCAGCTACTCTGGCTATTAAATGGATATGTTAGAAAGGAAACAGCCAAACCTGGATACTGACTGAGGCTGTTAGTATCTACTAAAAGGATCAGACATGACCCTTTATCTTCCAAAAAGATGGGTGGGTCTTTCTAGTTTCTGATTTCTACACCTTATTGATTTCTTGTAATTTATTTATAATCTGGTAACAGTCAGTCAGGGACCATCCAGCTTTCCAAAAGAAACTCTGAAGAATTTCAGTGGCAAATAGGATGACACTAAGTTACCATCTCCTCTTTTCGTTTCTGTTGGCTTGCTTGCTAGTTGTCTTTTGACTGGTGTTGATGATTGCTTCTCTTTAGCAAATGTTTTAGAAATACACCATCGAATTATTTCTCTCCATTTTCACCAGAGGTTTTGGTCCTGCCTACTGCATCCCCCACCTATTGTTAAGTGTTTATTGCTTTATTTTTTTGTCAGATAAGAGGTTCTAGTGATGGACATTTGAGGACACTATGGTCCTTTTACCTGGGTGTCTTGTCCTTGCTTATTCTTCCAGATGCTTTTTTTCTGCAATTTTTCTCCTTCCCAGTGCTCAGTGTGATATTGTATTGGAAATAAAGGCAAGGGAGGATATGTGTATCAGGGTGTTTGTTAGTATAATTTAAATCACAGGCTGGTATCTTGGAAGTACCTATATTGAAAAGATGTGTTTCCAGTAATTTCTAATGTGTGATGAAACAAATAGAAACTATGAGATGGACAGAGTAAATCGAAATAACATTTCTTATACAGTCCCTTCCTCTACAATTATATTTTGTCCTTAGACTTGAGTAGGCAATTAAAAGGTGAATAACATCCACAATGCAAAGCCTTAATCATGTAGTTTTTGCATGCATAGACTTTTCATGAAGCCTTAAAATAACTTTATACAAGAAAGCTAAAACATACTATGGAATGGGTTATATGATAAAATGGAAAATAAACATTGTTATTGCAGAATCACACAATGAAGGGGTGAGTAGAGTTGAGGTGAAAGTGGAATACAGAATGCACTTTTCAGAAGGAATAGAGGTTTAAAATAAAAAGAAAGGATGTAAACATTATATTGTTCTCTAGGATAATACAGGTTAGTTGCTGAAGACTATGGGTAGTTTACCACAATATAACTCATGTGTTGTTATAAGCCAGACATTTTTGTAGATGGATATCTTTCTCACAGTGATGTTTATGCTACCAGTGTTTCAGGAAAAAAAATGCAACCACCCCTGTTATAGACCCTTAAAATATTGTTCAGCTATATTTTAAAGGTGTTTGCCTGTTTATTAATGAATAAAATAGTAATGGATCTCACTGTCTCTCACCAAAACCCAATTACTCTACTGTAGTCATTCACCTTCTTCGCTGCATCAGCTGTACAAGCCTAAAGCAAACAAATGTTTCCTGGACTCAGGACCCCACAGATTTCATTTGTTTTGTGAAGCCCCTGGAGGAACACTGAGCTGAGGGCACTAAGCATGCTGCAGGGGTCCTTTAGGCTGTTTTTTCTTATTTCCAAAGTTGCTGCAGGAGCATCCTGCCAATGCAAGTAGAAAGAACGATGGCTTTGTGTTACAAAGTAAGAGGTAGATGGCCACGGGATAAGCCTGTGAAGATTTATACCAAACAATTGGCAAGTGTTTAAAAAATCTCTGTTCATATGGTGGGCCCTTGTGTCCTTACAAAGGGGAGTCACTCGTCCTTCCTATTGGAGAAGAAGCACAGAGAGGGGTCTAGCAGGCTCAGGTGCTTTTTCTGCAGACTCACTACACAGGGCTGAAAACAATATTGCTAGTGAAAAATTCCTGCTCCAGTACAGGTAACATATAAAGACAGTGCTGAGAAATCACTGCTTGGTCGGGTGATTTATCGTATCATCTGCACAGGAACAGGCAACAAACCATCATGCACCGAAGTATCAGAAAAACAGATCACAGTAAATTGTTCTTTATAAGGATAGGACTACTATTCCCTATGTGTTTGATTTATACACTGGTAACTGAGACTTTATTAAAGGAAATACTGATGAAAAAGGAGGAGGAAGAAGTCTTGCAGAATGTCAGCCAAAGCATTTATGTTAGAGGCCCCTCCAGGGAATGGAGTGGCTTTGCAGAGGGATGATGGAAAATTTCATGTTCAAAAAGTATTTCTCAGGGCTTTTCCACTCTCAGCCACTTTTACAGGGTGCTGCAAAGAAAATTTGTGACCTGCCTGTTCCCTACTCTACCTCTGTCCTGTCCTTCCTTTCTGGCCCGCTGCTGGAGAAACCTGGGCAGCCCCTTGCCTTCCTGAAAACATCCCTGACTGGATGGCTCTCCCCATGCCTCTTCCTTGAAGCACTGTACCTGCAGCTATCACTAAAAATTGTCGGGAAGAAATGAAAACCTCCAACACTACCTTTTAAGTGTTAGTGATCCAGGCATTACTTTGTTTTGGCCAGAGAGATGTAGCTAATCATTCCAACTACGTATGCCCCTTTCAAGAATTTTCGCATATTTATACATTTTAGCAAACAAAGAAATTAATATTCATTGGCTCTAAGTTCCACACTTTTCTTAATTACTATTCTATCCTTTATTGGCTAATTTGGTCCCCATTCTTTGGTTCTCTTATCATTCTTCCTTAGAATTTGAAGGGCCATAAATTTAAGATCACAGACATCCAAACTTCAACTTCCTCCAGCTTTGTTTATTAAAGCTTAGCAGAGCTAGTCCAGAAAAACTCAAAGCTTTGGTATTTTAAAGATCAAATGGACAAGAGTTTGTAAAAAGAAACTCAGCCACCTGTTATCACTAATTAAAAATTTAGTAAAGTTATATAATTTCCAACACAGGCAGTTCCTCAGCACAGTAAATGCTGCTGAGCTTTGGCTACTGGGGTGATTCAACCAGTCAACCTCAGCAACTGCATTTGGGTCCAGGTAGCTGTCAAGTCAATGTGTGAGGTTTTCAACTTTATTTCTGTTCGTGCTGTATAATGAGAATTTGGCTTAGGATCTGTAGTGAACATATTCTCTACATATGGGAAAAAAAATTAGTTAGTTGAATAAATATCATAACTGAATAATCAAAATTCAGCAAACATTCTTAACCCAATTACAGTGATATCAATGCTTATGGTCCATCATAATACAGAAAAAGCCTCACACACTCAGAATATTTGTAAGAAATAACCTCTAGCTAATGTCTGTCCCAGTGTGGGGACTGGGGATGCACAAGGATTTGGGAGGGGACACAGCCGGCACAGCTGATCCCAAAAGAATCAAGGGATATTCCATACCATATCGCATCATGCTCAGCAATAAAGCAGTAGGGTGGGTGCCCAGGGACCACTGCTTGGGGGTTATTTATTTCAGTTTATAAACTCTTCTTATCTCAACCCATGAGTTTACCTACTTTCACCCTTGCAATTTTGCTCCCCATATCCCTCTTGGGCATAGGGATTGAGCACTGAACACTGTGCGGTGTTCAGTTGCTGTCCGGGGTTAAACCACAACAGAACGTCTACACTGTAAGTACTTTGACTTGAGAGCCAAAGATATATTACAGTTTGGGGTAATGATCCATCTCTTCCAGATCACAGTCAACCATTATACTTTCAAAGTGAAAAATGAAGTGCAATTGAAAAGATTTGTTTTTCCTTCCAACTCATTTGTACCTCTCCTATTCAGATTATAGAATTTCAATAGTTGGCTGGGAAATATGTTCCTGCAGTTATGGTGTCACATTGAAATAGTGTCCTCCTGATAAGGTTTATTTGCTCACTATTGAGTGGTGGGTTTTTTTTTTTTCAAATCAGAATTATACCAGTGACTATTCTCAGCAATATCATGCATGCAGCTGAACTTGATGAGGGACCCCATGTAAGATGAGTCCTTAGGGATGATAACACATCTTTCATATCATGGCCTAGCTGTTGGAAGCATTGATATATGAGAACGTATGGAAGGTGGAAGACAAAAGTTGCAGGACACTTTAAAAGGAAGAAGACAAAGTAGGGGAGGAAACATAGATTCATTTTCCTTTCTGTGGAAAAAGGTAGGACTGTGGTGTTCTATTGAGGGTGCTGTGCTAACCACCAGTTGCTCCTTTACAGGGTGTCTCGCTTTGAGCATGTGGCAAGAATTGAAACCTTACTCCAGATGGAGGTACCTCAGTTTAGAGACTTGAATATGTTTCTGCAGTGTTTCTGAGACATCTCTATGGGGCTGGTGGATAAGACATGGACCCTGTGGGACATACTACCTTCTTGAGCATGACCATCCAGCCAATTCCTTATCCATGTATCAAATCCATATCTCTCCAGTACAGAGACACAGATATTGTGCCAGACATTGTCAAATGCTTTGCATGAGCTCAGGTAGATGACATCGATTGCTATTCTCTTTTCCACCAATGCAGTAACCCCATCCCAGAAGGCCACCAAATTTGTCAGGCACAATTTGCTTCTGGTGTCAAAAACTTCCTCCTTATTTTCCCTGTGCCTTAGCATATATTCCAGAAGGATCTACTCCATGATCTTTCCAGGCACAGAGGTGAGACTGACTGTCGTGTAGTTCCCTGGGTCTTCCTTATTTCCCTTTTTAAAAATGGGGGTTATTTCCCCCCTTTTCCAGTCAGTGAGAACTTTATTGGACTGCCATGACTTCTGAAACACGATGGATAAGTGGCTTGGCCACTTCCCCCTCCAGTTTCCTCAGGACCTGTAGATGCATCTCATCAGGTCCCATGGACTTGTACAGCTTCAGGTTCCTCAGATGGTCTCAAATCTGATCATCTTCTACAGCCAGTGGTTCTTCATTGTCTCACTGTCTTCCCTGTCCCTGCCTTTGCCTTCTTTGAAGGACCTTTCACAGACCAGGGACAGCGGCTAATGGGAAATGCATCAGATGTCCCAGTACTTCTCTTCTGCATCTTCTCTTGGTTTTATTCTTATGTACGTCTCAGCTTGCCAAATAGCAAGGAAACATTAAATTGAAAATATAGCTTCTGATATAAAAAGATTTAAAAACATCATTTATTAACAGGTGGACCAGACTCTGAGGGAACAATCAATCTACATCCATTGATTTCTCTTGATTAACAGTAGCTAGCAAGTCTTGGAAATTATTTAAAAACTTCTTTTCTAAAAACATATACTTGTTTCATTTTGTTCTTTTCCTGGCATTGATAAGAATATTCTCAGCAGAGCAGAAATTGATTTAATAAACGACTACACACAATGCGCTGTCAAATGCACAATGTAACAAACTGCAGGAAATAGAGAACATTCTTCTTTCACCTATAGTAATTTTAGGAGTTGCTTGTAACTATAACAGGCACTAGATTTTCAGAGAGAAATGAGATTCTCATTTTCATGGTGCCTCTTCAATTTCTGGAGCTAAGCTTTTAATATTTTTTACCAGCATTTGTTTTAAATATGGAGCGTTTAATGATAGTTTGAAAAATTGTATTTGCTTTTCTATGATTTATTTATTTATGAACTAGTTGATAAGTTACAAAAAAAAGACAGTGTATATTTTTATTGCCCATATTAAGTATGCTCAGACTGTACTAAGCAATTCATAAAATATACAATATATCTTATATGACTGCAGTAATTCACAAAGCCATTGTAAGTTTCCCAGAAATGCAAGGGCATGTGGAAAACCAGACTGTCTTGAGCAAACTCCACAATCAGAACGTTCAAACTGATGAGTTTAAATAAGAGGGAGGTTTAAATTCAGAGAGGAGATATGATGGAATAGCTTGTTAAGCATGTTTAAAGCAGCTTTTACATCACTTTCTGATTTTGGTACATTTTTATATATCTGGTTTCCATCAGTAATAAAATATCTCCTCCTAGGGCTGTTGATGAGATTGTACTGACATGGAGAGAAGCAAGGATGAATCCAACTACTTTTGGTAGTTGCGTATTCTCCCAGCTTGAAGGAGAAAATACTCTGTTTTAAATCGAACTTGTGCTGTTGATCTGTTACAAAATCCAGACTTCAGAATTGGACTCTTGTGCTCTGAATACCCACACCTATCCACACAACTGAGCACTTGCATTTGATATTAACTTCCATGGGATCTATTGGTCTACAGAATTTCTAAAAGTTATTTCTCATAATTCAGCATATTCTCCAGGGCTGGCTGTAAACGTGGTCATTTTAGTTTCAGAACATTCTGGAATGATTTTCCTTGTGCAGAACTTCATCTTACAGCCTGCCTATTCACTATCATTAGGGCAGAGAAAGTATTCATACACCAATCACCCACAAACCATTAATGCTAAAGTGTGACACCAATCTTCCTGCTGTATAAGCAATCTCTGCTATTCTTCTGTGAAGGGAAAGTAAGTCTGTTCCCATGAAAACCTGGGTTATGAGCTGCACTGAAATGCCTATTGCTGCAGGAGATGCACTGCTGCAGGAAAGCTTCTGGCTCCTTCACTTGTAGCTCTAAATCCCTTCTGAAGTCGGCTCCCATGTTGAATTGTACTTCATTGTCTTTCATGATCCCACACTGAGGGTTTTATTGGGATAGAAAGGTATAGCTGTGAAAGGGTTCCACAACAAGGAGATATCACTGAACAATTAGAGATCCTACACTTCTTTTGATAACTGGGCCTGTTTGGGAAATGGGTAAAACAAACATAAGGAACTAGAGAAACGGACTTTGAGACAGACATTTCTTCTCTTATTGCATTTGTACTTAACACAGCAGGTCAAATAACAGTATAAAGTGGGGTTGTGTGGATGAACTGCAGATAAATGGTAGAGGACTGGGTAATTTGAGGAGTGTAAATGTTTCTGTTGTTCTTGTCTTGGGAGCACAGAAGTGCCCATAATCTTGAGGGAATGGTTATGGTTGGTGTATCTGTCATAGCTTATAGCATCCAAAACATTAAGGTCAAGACAACAAGAAAACATCACAACCCAGTGAGCCTCACAGTTGATAGATTGTTTAATTATCTCAGTCCTGAGATGAATAAAAACCATAACTATTCCCAGGAGATACTTCATAGAAACCAGGCTGACAAAGGTTTAGTCAAGTATGGCAACACTAACAAAGATCTAATAGGATCACTGTTTTAGAAAAAAGAAACAAAATCCTCATGACTACAAAGCCTCTCTGCTCTGTCCTTAGATACACTGTGCATTTGACAGGTACTTAGGAATAGAAGAAGATAGAAGTCTTTATGTACCATTGGTAACTCATCAACTGAGAAGAAAAATGGCTGCTGCCTTTGACAGCTGTTTCTCACAAGTATCCAAGTTCTGGGCTGGACTGATTACATTCATACCTCAAAAATAAAAAATGAGATGCTGGACTGAAATTGTTTAATAGGCAGCAGAGATTATGGTGAATTGATGCCATCCAGGGAAGAGGTTTCTCAATTAATCATGCAGAAAATAAAGAGAGGAAGAAAAAAATCCAGTGCTCAGTGCCACTCAGAAGGGAAAGTAGTATTAAGCATGCAACTACCAGAGTGGTTTCATTAAGAAGAAGAACATTTCATCTGCATCTTGACTCAGGTTGAACCTGGAAACAATGTTTGGAGACAGATTATTCTTTTTAATTTTCTCCTTTGCAGCCAGTGACAAAAATGAGAGTGAGAGGAACTAATTTCTCCCAACCAGTCTGATAAAGGTGTTTTCCTTGGGGACCATGATACCTTCTTAGAGCTGCAGTTATGCTGCTCTAATTTATTCCAGAATTAGGACAGCTGAATTTTGGAAACTTTGGAAATATCGAGTTTTATGAGGGTATTTTTTCATTTACCATTTTCTGTGCTGAGGGGAAAGAGGGAAGACAAATCTTACCCACAGTTTTTTGCTAACACCTCTCTGTTTTAAATGGTAATAGGCCATGAAATGGACCTACAGGACCCATAGGTCAAGTGTAGCCTTTTGATTCTCCCAAGGAAAAGAGAAAATACAGTCGCTGGAGAGGCATCTGAAATTTGTGACTTTTTCTAGTAATGACATTCCTTCTATCAGGGGGCATAAAGGGCAACTAAACCTCCTTCCCGCTCAACTTCCAGGAGAGGAATTTGTGCATGGGATTTTATATTTACCTGGACCAAGAAGAGTTTATAAACTGACAGTATTACAGAAATCTGCAAAAGACAGAAAAGAACTGTAAAGGAAAAAAACCCACAAGTATGGCTAGTTTAGGCTAGGAAATTAGTGAGAGGTTTTCACTGTAAACTGTCTGGCAAGGGAGAATTCTTCCCTGTAGGATGTGGAGAAAGACCCCTTCAGACTTTCTACATCTCAAAGGCAAAAAACAAGTGGAGGAAGAGGTATTATTAGTGTGATGGCATTGGAGTGGATGCAAGCACTAATGGCTCAAGTTGAGTGTCACAGGAGTACAGGACTGCTTAGAATCACGATGGTAAAATCATCTATCAGAACACTATAGCATGGTGGAGCAAAACATATTTTGGTTTGTTGTGGTTGAGGGATAATACTGTTTTGTGTATTTTGGGGGTGCAGTGGCAGAGTTGAGTTCAAACTTTACTTTAGACTTGTTTTGACTTGGGCCCTTTACAGTCAGTTGAGCTGTAAGGCTGTCCCTGGCCATTTGGGCAAAAGAAAAATGGACAATCTAAGAGGTGTTGTCTTTATTACATTCTGACATTAGACTACTGCTGGGAGCTGCCCTACCTCTGGCAGCCTTATGTGCACCTAACCTTATCTTTGACCTCACTTTTCCTGGGAGAAAGCTCTTTAACCTGCCTGAAGCAATGGAATCACAACAGTCTCCCTGAGTGCAGGACCTCTAAAGAAAGGTGAAGCAGGGGTGAAGGGTGACAATTAGTCAGAATCTTTTGGAAGAGGAGAACTGGCTAATTTCAAATGTCATTTGTCACAACATAGAAACACCTGTAGTATGAACTGAGGTGATAATCATGCAAAAAAAATCTGTTACTCTCTCCCCTCTCTCCATATATATATATGGAGGGGTCACAGGTGGTCTGTGAAGGGCATGGTTTATTGATATATTACTAATAAACATAGTTAGCTATCTAATTTATAGTAAGGTCCTCAGTAACTCATAAGTGGTAAGGGAAAGCAAGGCAGGAAGCATTGTTAAACATGTGGCTCTATGCAGTACACAAGGCAATGATACTCCTAAGTATCCTCTTTCCCTCCTCAGTAAATCACAGAATGTCCATTTGGACCTTAACTATGAAGCTCTATTAATTAATCCTAACTAAGCCTAACTCATTTTGCTTGCACATTTAAATTATGAAAATAAGTATAAAACCAATGTACGTATACAAATAAGCATGTCATATGTATAATCTTTTTTTATTATTGCAAAGTGAGAGAAGCTGTAGTAGAGATTTTATGTGCTGTTTTGTTGTATCTGTTTTGTTATATTGTTTTACATACTAAGGATGTCGAAGACAGTGCTGCTTATTTCTGTACTGAAACAGTAGAGGCCATCAAGACTTCTAGTGCGGGCAGATTTCTTTTGTCAGTACTCTTTGCTATTTGTGGTTCTCAGGAGGGTTCAGTCTCTGAAGATGGTCACGTCCATACCATTGGGAAAAAAATTAAGACAGATTAAAGCTATATCCATCCATCCATATATCTATTACTGCTTTTACCCCTTATAATCACCCCAGGTGAAGATGGTATATTTTGACTAGGATTTAGTTTATATGGAGATGCATCAGAATGTCTGTGATAAGCTATCCTGTGGTCTCAGCGCTGCAAGCTGGGTGCGTTCCCATTTGTCACTGTGTTGGTTTCGGACAAACCAATCAGAGAAACAGAACTCCAAATAAGTCACTCCCCTTTTGTTTAAACCTCTCCCTGCCCCCTCTAATAATGAAGAGAAAATATGAGGACATATAAGCAAAAATTAATAATTTACTTAAGGAAATAATTTTCTAGTCCCCCAACCCCTGGGACAAAAAGCCCAAAATGGCGGCTGGTTTCCCCGGGGCTGGACAAAATGGCAGCGACCACTAGGTGTCCCCAGATAAAGACAAATTGGCTGAAAGGTTTCCCCTTGCCTTCCGGAATATGCGGTTGGAAAAAAACCCAGAAACAAAAACACAATCTAGCAAATGGTTCTCCATGGGAAGACAGCAGGGTGTAGCAGCTGTCTTCCTCTCCTCAGTGAAGAACAACCATCAGCAACAGTGACCAGTGGGGGCTGTGGTGGGTCTTGGGGTGGTTCCAGCAGAAGTCTCTCTCAATAAGTCCAGGCAGCGTCATTCCCAAGCAGCGACAAGGCTTGAGAAAAGTGGCTGCCTCTCCCTCCACTGCTGGGGGAAAAAGTGACCCCTTCCTCTTCTGGTCTTCAGTTTTTTCCTGTCAAACCCACACCCCTGTGATACCATGATGGTATGAATATCCATCACTAAAGTTCCACCCTCAGCTTTTGTAACCATAACAGTCACCTGGCAGTAAATCATGGTTTTAGATGTCTGTCTTTCCAGGCACAGACATCTCCTGAGGTGCCATGGGAAATGTCACAGGAGATTTGTTCCAGGTTCCTGCCTTGTTCACATGTCTGTCGTCTTGACTTAACCATCAGTTTACTGGAGTTAAAGATGCTAAGAAAAGTGACCTAGTAAAACACACAATAGCTGACTTACACACACTTTGTGCTGAACAAGTGAAATAAAAGATACATTTTTCATAAACAGACATGTCTTCTTGCAGATCATGATGCACTTGGCAAAGTGATGTTTATGGAAATGGTGCACTGCTGGGATTTTGGAGCCAGATATGCAGCTGCCAAAGGGCCTGCTTTTCCTTGCAAGTGTTTTCTGCTATATGGGGTCACTATAGCCTTGAGCCATATATTTGGTAAACATCTGTCCTCTGCAGATGACCTTGCATCATGAGCAGAGTTTCATTTTAGGGGCTAGAAGTCCATCTCTTCCTCCAGGGAAGGACTACCTAATGTGTTCCCAGAGGAGGTTTGTCTGTCTTGGCTTAAACATATAATGGACAACATTCGGCAGTCTCCCTGGCAATCTTGTTCTGTATTCATCAAGCCTTAAGTGATGGTTTGCTTTCTTGAACATGTCTAAGAAGTAACTGGAAACACTGTCATTCTTACTACCCAGCTTATATATCCTTGTCTAGAATCTCTGGGGCAAAAAAACCTGAAAGTTCAAAGTGGCAAATAGCTATTTATTAGGTATAAATAAATGCAGGCACACAAGTATTTGCATTTTAAACATGGACAACTGGGATAATCCAGCATTAATCCAGAAGTGTGCATGGCAAGTCTCTATTTGGCTTGCGTTTCTGTTCACTCCTTCCTCCACTTTTTAGTATATGAAGACCGCCCTGGTGATGTTTTACCTTAGGAATATCAGAAAGGACAATCTTGGCCTTGTGAGGTTTCTCTAGAGCTTCCGAATGACTGTTTGGAGTTGTTATCAGAGTTCTTTATATTCCTCTCTCCTAAGTGAGAGATCAAAGTCTTCATTGAAAAAAAAAGTCTCATTCCTTCTCTAGTGTGCTTCTGGTTGAACAAACCAAGAATCTTTTAAAAAGATGGTCAGAAAAGTATTTTCCACTATTTTAGTCATGTGTCACTGCTCTGGAGCCTCAGTTTCTTTCTCTTTGCCCAAATTCCAGTTGTTTTCCAAGAAAACTGAGCTTTCTGAAATTTGCATCAACAAATGCGTGTACACGTATGCATAAGGAAGGATGTGTAAGTGTGCAAATTGCTGCCGATAACAACTCTTTTTTAAAATATGTGTTGTTGATTCTCCACAGTAGTGAAAGGGAAAAACTATTTTCACCTTAGCTAAGTAATTTTCAGTGGCTGCAACTAAGATTTCAGTATTTCATAGTACTCATTTTAGACTGGGGATGAAGCTGGCAGACAAATGAGAGTGAAATGGGTTAGGCATCAGAGAAAATTGGAAAATACAAATAAAGATGCATATTTTATGTGGTGTTTTTCTCCTCTATATAGCTATTTCCATTTTGAAGCCGTCTGTTTTGTAACTTTGAGCAGCCACTTAAACTTTGCCAACATTTAAATTAATAGTTGAGTAATTTTTAAAAATTTGACCTGGCTTAAGACTATTTCAACTTTTCTGAATAAAAGATACTCAGATCTTCCAGATGAATCAGAAAAACATGCAATTCTTTTCTGGAGGAGAAAAGTTTTATGAACCAGCTTTGCAATTTTCTTAATGTTTTATGACAGACAGTAAATGTAGTTGTCTCTGACTAACTCATATAGCGGGTACAAGTAATATATACCAGGCTGTGCTTTCATCAGTCAATGCTTTTAAGTACATAAGAATTGTGGATTTATATTTTTCTTTACATTTTTTGTATCAGGTAATTACTTTGACTCTGCAGTGAAATTGCATCCATTTCAAAAGTGCTCTACACTAAACTCCATAGCTTTGGGGGAGACTCTTTGAAAAGGGCATGTTACCAGAGGAACAAAATGAAATATAGTGCAGACTTAACCAGCCCTAAGAGTGCAGGCTTGGCATGGAGAATGTCAAAAGGGTGGGAGAGTCTGGAGCTCTCCCAAAGAGTGACTGGTGAAAGGTTCTCTCTATCAAAGAAATGTTTCTGCTGTTGGACCATTTGGGGGAACACTGGAATAGAGAAATCATCAAGATGTCTTAGAGTTTTTTTAGACTTTTATTTTTTTTGGTCTGTCTCCTTGGTAGGATCTACGGTTGCACTGCAGACCCTGGCACACTTCATAACTGGAGAAAAACAGTGTTCTTCCATGTTGACAAAGAAAAGTCAGAAAAGAATAAAGGCTTTTTTAATCCCTTTTCTTTATGGTGAATGAGGATGACTAAAAATTATACTTCAAATTCTTTCTACTTGATTTTCTATGTTAGAAATGCTTTTGAAATTCATACTTACTTTTTTTTAAGGCTACTGAAATGATTGAAAACCAGACATAAAAAAAGTATGTAGGGGATTAACATCTGTTTGACTGGAACAGTTGGTAGAAAAGCTTTCTTTGTCAAATGTTCATCAATCCTATCTTTTTAACTGTGGCTAAAAAAATTATCCTGTACTTAATCTTTGAAACATGTACAAAAAAAGAACATAAACTGAAAAAAGTCATGTAAGTAGCCACGAACAGCAAAAAAACCTCAACCTAAAAGAGTGGCTAATATCTGACTATTTTCCAGGGAAAACCCCATCAAAATGAATATTACTTCAAGTCTTATTTCAGTTGCTTTTATACATTACACAGGTACATTAAGGACCTCAAACATATTTTTCTTCTCTTGGTGGCTACATTTTGAAACTTTTTTTAAACAGGCAGCCAGTGAAGAGGTAAGTAGTTAGGATGACATGTCATCATGCAATAATTATTATAGTTAGGAAGTAATTTCATATCTTGCAAGTGGGCAGATAAAAATACTTTTTCAGGGGATGGTTCTTTATTAAAAATAATAACCCCCTTATATACTTAACATTGCACTTGCTGGTTAAAAACATGATTAAGAATCCACTCTCATTTTGCTCTTGATTGAATTGCACTGCTCAGATTTGCTGATAAGGTCTCTCTTCTTGCTATGTGATGACACAGGGTCTCATTCTGCTTCAGACACTTTTGTACTGAGATCCTGTGACACACAACAGGCCTTTTAAGTAATGCCAGTGCTTTCTGTGACATCATTGAAAAGTATTATTCAAGACACTCCTAACATCAGGCAGAGGAACAAAGCCTCCCATGATACGTATAGTCATATATTTTTTTGAAAGCCTAGTAGGATTTTTATCCTGGTTTTTAAACTGTCCTTTCTGCTGGAAGATTCTCCTGAGAAAGGATCAAGCCTTTGTTTAGATGTTGGCAGTAGGTCACTGAGAGTAACTACACACGCATGGGGGCAGGTACCGTACTCCCCTCTCTAACGCTGCCAGTTGTACAGTTCCTTACCCTGTAAAGCACCCGTAATCCTGTGCAGCTTCCATCCCCTCCTTCCTCCCATTTCTAAGTGGGATTTTTTTCTTTCTGATTTTATGAACGTTATTATCATGGGGTAGAACACCTATTTTGTTTTGTGTCCCATTTTAATTTTATTTTAGGACACCATCACATAGTGGAATAGCTATCTAACTGGTGCACAGTTCAGCAACATTTCTTTTAAGAATTGTTCCTAAATTATGAAAGCTGCCACTTAAACAGTGTTGCTCACAAGAGCTTCAATTGCATTTTGAACAAAGAAATCAGTAATGGGCCTCTTGCTAGCACCATATCTTTGAGAATGGTGTCAGCAGTGTTGGCCCACAGAATACAACACTTTTACTCCCCTTCTGTAAAGGTGGAAGGCATCCAGGCTGTGCTGGGGCAGCTGTGCAACTGTCTTATGTTGGCAGTTGAGGCAGCCTCTCCCTGTGCTGGTACCCTTTCAGCATGTCTGGGCTGCTAAGGCTGAGATCTGACATACTGGGTGTTGTTCATGGAAATAAGATTCTTTCTCCCTGGTCAAAGAACAGTATTTCCCCTGGGACAAAACTGCCACCTCCAAAAGTAGTCTTGGACAGGTAGGATTTTGCTCCCCTGAGCACCTAGATGCAGATATGCTCTTGAGAATTCAATTTCCGAAGACTCCTTCCTCTCTGATTTTGCCCTCCTAGGGTATGCCAAATTGTGAAGCACAGACATAATTGTACCTTCCTCCACAGTATTCCTGTTACTATTTCCTATAGCAGAATTCCTGGGAAGGGAAGATTTTTCCTGTCCATTTTTCTTGCTCCTTTCCTCTTTCCTGTTTTTTGTCAATGGGCTGATGTAGGAGAACAAAATTGTCACAGCATAAAATATGGTGAATGGCCTTGTTTCTTTAGAATAAAGCTTCATTTAGCTTAGTAGCCTGTCTTTAAGCATGTGTAGGGAAGAACAAAAACCATGCAAGCATCCTTCACCTTACATGCTCCCAGATTCAAGGTATTCTCACCTTCCAGGATTCCCTGAGCCTATTGAGTTTGATCTAGTGGCATTCAACAGATCAAGTGCACCTCCAAGATTTTTGCATTCATGACATACTTTAACAAGGAATTCCACCAATCAGTTCTAATATGTTGCATGAAAAAAAAAGTCTTTATTTTTATGTGTCTCTGACTAACTTTATCTTATGGCCCCTAATTTTTGTACTGGAGGAGACAGCGAAGGTCCAATCCTTGTCCGCCCTTCAAGAAACTCTCTGGATTTTGTATCTCCCTGCAAGATGTTTCTTTGCCAGCTGAAGATTCCAACCTGTCCTTGGAAGTGATTCTGTGCCTTGGATTTCCTTGGTGCTTTCCCCTGAGCCTTTTACAGTGCTGTGACATGTTGTTTTTATGTTTGTTTTTCACCCATGGGAACTAAAAGTATCAAGATGTGGGTGTTATCTGGCATGACATTTTCTCTTTTATTCTCTGTTCCTTTTCTTGCAATTTCTAGCATTTCAGAGTTGCCTTCAGTGCTGAGCTGATGTTTCCATAGTACTGTGGATCACAGCCCCTGTCCTGACTGGCCTTTGTTGACTTACTAGAGATATTTTGGCTGAAATAAGCCCTAAAATAACTAGATGTGAAAGCTTTGTACATCATCCACCGTTTTTGTGGATCAGTCTGTATATGCATCTGCTGCTCCAAGTTCCTGTCAATATACTTGGATGGCTATATGGCAAAGTCGGCAACCTTATGTCTGTTTTTATACCTTCCCCAACAGAAACTCTGAGACTAAACAAATGCATATATTCTTATCAAGTTCTTGGGCACTAAGGAGGCACAGGACTTTCTACACTGTGTGTGGAAGTGAATTCAAGGTTAGACGAAAGGATGCAGGAGGATGCTGGGTCATGAAGACAGACAAAGTGTGGGTTATCACAGAAAGAGGAGCATTCGGGAGGTGAGGACATTGCCTACCACATCCCGTGCACAGCTCTGCAGAAAGCAGCCTTCCGCATACTCTCTCATAAAGAAGCTGGAGAAGTCCCAAGTCATAAATTGTTCTATGCTGGGAAAGGATTCTGGGAAATTATCAGTCTATCTCTATCCTGTTCTTATATTCTTCCCTAGCTATCTATTTTTTAGCCCCATTAGAGACATTCTTCTGTTTATGTTCCTTGGCTGCAATGCAGCAGTATGTATCCTCACTAAACCATCTCTACTTTGCCGTCCCTGTAATGGGGGGAGAGAGAAAGATATACGCACTTTCTTGCCAGATTTCTCCTCTGGCTGTCTCAGATCTGTGTGACTGTATTGTAAGAGCAGTTTTTTCATGGCCTGTCACTTGTGCTTTGGTTCTAACTATAAATAAGAAATGAGTCAGTATCCACGATCGCTCTTTTTTTTTAACTGACTTGCTAATTTCAAAACTTCAGAAAAAGTCAGTTTTCCGTTAAAGTTTGAGTCCTTTTGCTCATCCCAAATTTTCTGTATGTTGTAAATACAGTGTCAGCCAGTTGTCATGTGCAACTGCTCTGTGAGCTCCTTTTGATTGCTACTGCATGCCTATATATATGGTAGCTATCTCCTGTGCCCTTGCACTGTCTGTTGTATCCACATTATTTGAAACTGGGTATATTACAGGCAACAGGAATTTTTTATGGACATTTCAGAAAAGTCATAACTCAACCCCCCCCAGTCTTTTCTCCATAATGCAATAAAACACCCTTCTTTTTTATTTAGTTGGAGTACCATTGGATTCAGGTAGAAAATTTTTACATTTCTTTGGCTTTTTTGTGAGGTTAGAAATTAAGTAACTGAAACTAATTTCACAAAACGAAGTGATATATTGCAGGAATGAAATACAGAGATAACTGTTTCACATTTTAAGCCAGTTGCCCTAAAGACTTGCAAAATGTTTGCATCTGAAAACAGGTAATTTACACTGTGTCCCAATACAATGTGTTATAACAAAACCACACCCATTGCTAAATTGTAAATGGTGAATCACATCCTCCTGTTTATGGAAGCTTTGTGTTGCTTTGATAATATTCGCTAGGGTTTTTTGTGGTTGGTTTGTTGTATTGTTTGGTTGGGGTTTTTTAAATTTCACCCCCCTTTTTTAATTTTTTTCCCCAATACAGAAGAATGTGAATTTCATCAACAGGTTCAATTTCACCAACACTTACACTGGGATGTATTTCCATAGCTAACTGTTGTAGAAACTGTCATTAATTACTGGAAATGGGACTGGCATCCTCAGAAGTAATATACATCAGTTCCATTTTTTCTGTTATACATCTTGCAATAAACCCCCGAATCCTCAAATGTATCTGCAATAGTTTGGGAGGGAGAGGAAGCTTTTGACTCTTGGAAGAAGAGTGATCTGTGAGTTTTGCACCACATACAGGGAATCCAGCTCTGGCAAAAAGAAAGGCTCATTTAAAAGAAAGAACTTTTTTGTTTAACTAGCTTGGTGTCAGCAGTCTATGACAGGGGTATCCCTAAGTAGGATGTGGTCAGATTACACTCACTTATACTTTTTCTTGGAGGCAATTTGGGAATGCAGAGTGGGTGTCCAGGAGTAGGTCAGCTGTGCTCTGTCAGATGACCAAGCCAATCATGCCTTTAGGGAGGGTTATGGCTGTTATGTGACTGCTGCTGAAACTGGAGCACTGAACTCCGTGTAGCTCTACAGCATGGAGGGGGCTGCGCTGGCTCCAGAGACAAGTAGTAGCTGATGCATGCACCACATCTCTGGGGGGATTTGATGGGCTTTGTTGTGCCTTGTCTGCTGTTTACGTGGCATTGGTTTTCCTTGTGCCTCTATTATCTTGAAGGATGGTGTAGGCAAGGCACTGCAGAATGGCTGAGGTGCTATTCCTTGTCTGGATGTACAGCCTATTTACCTGGTATAAAGAAGACCACCACTGATTTCATGTTTAGGTCCTTCAAAAACATGGACTTTGTGAAAAGTGACGCAGCTCACTATCAGCAACTACACAGTTTAAAAAAAAAAGGATAGAAAGCAAGGATTGAGGATTCCACTCAAGCTTGGTGTGGAACCACGGCTGATGACAGCACAAAGGGTTTCTCTGTCAGCTTCTAGTAATTTTCTTAAGGGCAGACAAACCTTTTGTTTCAGTGATTATGAGAAACTAAGGGAGAAGTAAAAAAAAATCAAATAAAAAATACATACATCCTCTTAAAAGGAAATAGCTCATCCCCACATATTTTTCCTGCTTACTCCTCTGTAGTACTTCTGTTCTGCAAGATAAACACACTACACAAGCACACAACCACCAATCTTAGGCGCAGCCCAGTGTGATGTCTTCTCAGCAGAGAAGCAAAAAGTGAACTGCCAAGGGAAATGCTTTTTTCGCAAACTTGAGGGGAGCCTTTCCAGTTACAATTTGTGTGTGAATAATTGTGACTTGCAGTAAAAAGCCTGTCAAAGACAATAAATCAACAGGAAAAGAGTATGGCCAAAGAAAAGGTAAAGTCAAAAAGAAGAATTAATTTGAAAGCTCAGTTGGTAGTACCTGGTACAACACAAAGCCTGTTACAGCCCAGCCTCCTGATCTGAAAGCTGAACCTGCAGAAACAGCTACTTGTTAAAGAAAAAAAAAAAGAAAAAAAAAGTTTTTGTTTTAAAAAATAAGTAATGAACAAAAATCCCCAAGCAGTGACAGCAGCTGCCCAAAGTCAACATGGGTATTATCAGAGGAACTCAAAAAGACAGAAAGGGCAAAGTAATTCTGTAACCAGTTCTTCCGTTTCACATGTGCTTGTGTCTCAGTGATGTTCTCAGATAATAGGAAGGACTTATCTGAATATCAATCTTTGCAAAAGTATTTTGGTAGCAATTGTCAGCACAAGACAAAAGAGTACAGATCTGGTCTTTATAGGTTCCTTTTCAAAATGCTACCGAGAATTTAGAAAATAATGTTAAAAAAATCCTTGACTTTTCTTTTCTTTTACAAATGTTAATTCAAAGAAAACAACAAGCGCTTTACAAAATATATAGCTCATTTTGGGGTTAGAGATGCAAGAGCTGGGCTACCTCTTTTCATTAGGTAGGAATGCAGAGAAACACTGTGACATCAAGATGAGACTGCATTTTAAATGTCTTCCTGGCACTAGTCATTAGCAACTCATAAGGAAATACCTCATTAAGCAAATAACATATAAATTATAGGGTAATTTAAAAATACTTCCAACTCATTACAATAGACTGATTAAAAAGCAGATTTCTTTCATAATATCCTCTGTTTATCCACAATGACATTGAACCTGACTTTCACTCTGTTCCCCTGAAGTCCAAAATATGGGAACTTTGTGCAGTTTTTCCTCCAGATTACATACCAGACTCTGGATCTAGACATGTTTCTTCCCTCTTTTGATGCCACTGAGATGGGCTTTTAAGGAAAATAAATTCTTACACCAGCAGACACACAGATCTGAAAATGGACTATCTGTATTAATAGGCTTCAGCACCTGCATGAAGCTACGGGAAAGTTTCTGGGTCTTTGTAAAAGTTCTCATAGAAAAGTCAAGTCAAGAATCTGTTCTGCCCCCCATTCCCACCCCTACATGCTGTGGAGAATCTGCAACGTTTATTTTCCTTTCCACTTGAACTCAGAGCTTTGGCTTGTCAGGGTGGTCTCTCAGTTGTGTTCTTTGAGCACTGAAGAGCTGCCAGACTAACCAGACCATAGAGAGCTCAACAGCAATCAGATGGCAAAAGTTCACAGATATAGATTTTGGAAAAGTTAAAAAAAGTAACTCTGAGCCTGTTCTCCATGTGCCTACATGAAATGCATGGCTGGAATTCATCCAAACTGGGTGTCTTTAGAAGGGTGGTAGGGATTCATATCTGAATTTCATTTGCACAGAAACTGGAGTGTAATTGTAACTTATTTGTGCCAGGGATTTACCTGATGGGAATTTAGGACACAGGTGAACCCTCATGGCCCTGAGACAGGATTTTGGAAGCACTCAGAGCCAGAGGGATACACACAAACACATACACACGTATAAACTCTTTTGACTTCTCTGGGATTGAGATTTTTGTTAGCTTTGCCAAAGAAACCTAGAAATTATGTTTAATTGGGTTCATGTTGCAAGGCTTTGGCAATTAGGAGCTGCAGAGGTGGCCTCTGTGGGAAAAGGCCAGGGGCTCATGCCAGACGCATACAGTTGCAGCTGGCTCTGCAATGGACTGCAGGACACAGCTGAGTCCATCAACAAAGCTGGAGGCCCCGGAGGCCCCTCTGGGCAAATATATTTGTGAAAGAGCAGAACACACCATAGGCAGAGGAAGAAGGACAAAAAAATAAGAGAGAGGGAACACCAAGTTGAGAGGACAAGGAGGATGTTCTTCATCTGTCAGGTGAAAGGTGGGAGTTAAGATTTTTGCCTGTACCTCTGGGAGAGTCTAGACCCTGGTAGCCGACAGTGTCAGCGTTTTTTAATGAGACCCTTTGCCAACAGATTCACAAGATCAGAGGGTACCTTGACCTCCCTTGTTAGGGGGAACTCAACAGAACCAAGACCCCTCAACAGTCCTGCAAATGGTGTTATCCACTTCCGGCAACTGTAAGGAAGAGTTTATGTAATAACACTTTTTATTAATACAAATTGTGACAGGTTAATAAGGTTTGAAGTCTGTCAGTGATAGTGTCTACTGCAAAAATATGTTTTAAAGAAATCTACTGATACATCTATCAAGCAAGCACAAGCTCTAATACGAAGCAATCTACTAATATGCTATGGGCTAAACACAAGCAAAAGCTCTATTCCTAAAAGCCGCATTTATCACGCGTAGAGTATATTTCTCATCCAAGGCATCCCTCTGGAGGTGGGGGAGAGAAGATCCACTGATCCCAGTAGTTTTGGTGGAGATCTTCTCCCACTTCCCCCCTATCTCCAACTTACTTTTATACTATTTTCTTTATGTTTGGGTTGAGTTTGAGTGGCTCTAGTCACAAATACCTTTTCTTTCTGATTGGTGTACTTAATGGGAGGGTGGTGGTGGTTGTGGTTTGGCACCTGAGGAGGGGGTTCAACATGATTGTTGCTTTCAGCAGCAGAGCAACTTGATTCTCCCTTATCAGTCAGGTACTCTATGGTCTCAGCACCACAATGTTCTCCCATTCTGTTGGGATTAGAATGGAGGGGGGCCACGTAGTCTCCACTTTGTTCCACACTCCATTCTGTTTCTCTGAGCAGATGTTTATTGTTGTGCTGGGGAGCATGTTGACCTCAGTCTGTCCAGAGAGTTGCAGCTGCTTTTTTTCCTTAAAATTCTGAATCCCCTCCAGGTTTATCTCTATCCATTATTCCACATAATGATAGAACCAAGACCACTCCCCAAAGGGACCCAAAGATAAGCTCACACTGAAGCAGATACTTCCTCAATTGCACTACAGCCTATATATGATCCGTCTTGGTGTATGGAAACTGTGTGAGAAGAAAGGAGCAACAGAGAGAAAACGCTATATCTTAGCCCTAACCACTTGCACCACCTGTTACCTCACTGAAGCTAAGTATAACTTGTTGCAGCAGTAAGGTGGGTGGAGGGAAGTCTGGAGTAAAGCTGAGCCTGGGAAAGGAGGAAAGGTGTTTTATAAGTGTCTAAATGTTTCTTTTTCATTGTTGTTGTTTAGTAGTACCCAAATTGGTACCAATTATTTAGATTAATTGTCAATAAATTAAGTTAAATGCACCAAAGCTGAGTCTATTTTGCTGCAATAGCAACTATTAAATTATCCTTCCATCCTTATCTCAACCTATCAGTCTTCTTAGTCCTGTTTCTGTTTTCTCCTTTCGTCCTGGTGGGGTGAGATGGGATGGGGAGTGCATGAGTGTGGATGTGTGATGGGGAGTGTGGGTGCTTGACTGTGAGCCGAGGCCAATCTACCACAAACATATGCCACTTGTTGCTAGTATCTTTATTTATCTATTCCCCAAGTCTATATGTCTTTCCATTTGAGAAGAAAAGATTGTAGTGATGCTAATATATTCAACCAGATCTGTAATTAGAGTTCTTTCATTAATCTATAAGCAGCAAATTCCCAAGTTTTCAGTGGACACCTCTTGATAGCATGGTATCCTGTCATCAATGAAATTTTTCATTTATAATTCACAAATAAAATTGTGTTCAAGTTATGAATAGTGGCCATGAAGGAAGATACAATCTATCACTCTCCTGTGCAAATCTACTGATACAAGTGTGATAGAGAAATAAAATAATGTGGTTATACTCAGTTTCATATTATTTTATAATGTTAAGAATTTTACTGACAAAAAAAATTCAACTTTTCCCTGTAATGTTGCAAAGCAGTGCACTTCTGGTGATGAAAATGAAAGTCTGAAGGTGCAGAAGAGGAAAACACTTGGTTAAAGAAAAGATATTTTCTATATTAAAACTGATGCAAAAAATGAATTAAGGAGTGTCATGAAACACTTCACCGGCATCTTTCTAAGCATCTAGGCTTCCATCCAACAAAACTCATAACCATCTGCTTCATTTCAGTCTAATGTTACACCACTGAAAGCTGTTCACAAGTCAACCCATGAGGTCAAGCATGTGCTTAAGTGTTTTACTTGCAAGGTTACAGGGTCTTTTCAGCTATGGAATGGAATTATATCACTCGGGTCCTGCAGGATGTAAGCCCGAGTCATTGCCTGCTGAGTTGGAAGTTGGGCTTATTCATGTGATTGTGATGGTATTTTCTTGACAATACAATACATTCAGGAATGTATTTCACATAAACCTCTGTATAGAAGTGATTTCTTAGCTGAAGACAAGTGCTTCTGACTTTCAGAGCTCAGTTCTGGAGCTTTTTCTCCATGGATGAACATGAAGTACTTTAAGTCATGTAATCATTCCAAGTAGCTTTCTAACTGCTGATCTTTGCAAGTCAGATTATACCTGATTTGAAAAAGTAAAAAGCTATTGCTTTACCTCAGGTCATTAGTGTGCTAATTGGCCATTATCTAACCAGAAACAGATATCCATTACTGCTGTTATAAATCTTTTTTTTTTTTTTAACCAACTGGCAAGGAGAAGAAATATAGCTAGAACTGGATGTCAATTCAGATATTTTTTGCATGTTACTTGTATTCAGATTTGAAATGTTCGCATCAGGGCAGTTGAATTATATTCACTAAGAAAGGATTTGGAGCAGATATTCAATTTTCTGTACATTGTTGTGAGCAGTCAATTGTTAAAGATGGTGTGAAAGCCAAACCCAATACCCAGAATCTGGAAACATTTGGATTTTATCATCCTGTTAAAGGAGAAGAGTGTGTTTGAGAGAGATGGATGCCAATAAAAACAATGAATCTCTGGCAAGAGAACTATTTGAAAAATAGTTTCCTTGGAAACCCCTTTATACTTCATACATGCTATCTTTGAGATAACAGCCTTTTCTTATCAAAACATCCACATGGCAGAAAGTACCTGTTTGTACTTTCCCCCTCTGTTTCACAAGGAAAGAAAGGTTACAAAAAATTGATCGGTTCAGAATATTTTCCCTTTCTTCTGACCTGTTTTTAGCTAGTACAGTTATTTTCCACCCCAAAAGGAAATGCAAGAAGGTTTGTGTATGTCAGTCCTGCTGCTTAGCTCATTGTACTGATGGGAGTTAACATTTAAAGGCTGAGAAATGATTTACTGTCTCTAAAAGTGTTTAATGACTGGGAAATGCCACAGAACTTGTTTCCAGCCCTTGATAGAGTCTTTTGTATGTAAAGCAATTATTGATGTGATGATTATGTCCCAAAGGCTAGTGCAAGTTTTATTTTCTTATGATGAGAGCTGATATCAACTTTATTTTCCTAAAGCTTGCTCATGTATTTCCTTTGAATCCATAAATATATGGATGCAGTTTAATGAATTATGAACCCTGAAAAACAAACAAACCTTTTCCAAAGAATATGGAAGCAGAAACACATTTTTTTTAATGTAGCATCATTAGATTGAATTATAATATTCATGAAGTTTTGAACATGTACTTGCTTTAGGAGTCAGGTATACAACATTACTATGGCCTCAAATTTTAATGAAGTAAACATGGCTTTAAGTCAGACATTACAGTACAGCTGCTGCCTTACATGGTGGTACCCGTGCAAATCTGAAGGACTCGTGAGCTATGAAGAAGTACAAATTAAAGAAATGACTTCAAATAAAAGTTCCTACAGGTTCTTAAGCTAGAAGTCAGCTCTACACTTGGGGTGGGATCCTTACCAGCTTCCAAAGTTTTGGGATGGTTACAGTCTGTATGCTTCTATATTGTAGTATCTGACTTACTATCATCAGCATATTTCTCCTCATAATGCTTGTTTTCTCATAAAAACTTAGCAGTTTAAAATTTCATTGTGGGATTCATTATACCTAAGGTATCTAAACACAAAAAACTTTATCTGAGATGTCTGTATTTCTTCCACAGTAAATAGTGTGTGTCAACCATCTCTAGAGGATGATTCCCAGCACCTACAATGGTTGTATAGAGCAACCTTGATAAGTACCTCTCAGACGTGCCTCTTTCTTTCCACTGATGGGGACTGGAGGCTTGATGACTAAGTTGGACTAGATATAGAACTGTTAGACCTGAAATATATATTGCTCAGGACATGATTCGAGGAATGGGGTGCTGGCCATGATCTCACACACTCCTTTGAGGAGGCTCTGCTCTCAGAAATATTAATCAATTCAAAAGAAAAACAAACCAGAACAAAATAAAACAAAAAGGCAGTTCCCTTTAATGATGTGTCCAGAAATTAATTTTTGCTATGGAATCCAAATCTTCAGAATTAAAATATGCATCTTAAAAAAAGAATTCTGTTTTTGTTTAGTGATCTTGTCTGGTCACAGAAATTGTAAGCCAAATGCTTTTCCAACGCCTACTCACAATAATTCCTGATAATTTAGTTATTGAAATTCCTCTGGGTGTCTACAAAAAAGAAAGTTACTAAATGAGTGAAAATTAAGCTAGTCAATTCACGTAAACTGAATTATGATTTTCTGCATTTGAAACAGGTGGGGTTTTTTTATTACAACTCTTTTGGCTAGTGAACCACTGGATGGTAAGTACAAAATAATGTAGCCAATTACAATTACAGAAGGACAGCTGCATTGCAGTCTTTATTGGGAGTATGTGTCAATGAGAGAGCATGTCTAATCTTGCTGAGAAATAGAAATTACAGTATTTGGTTTAATTGGCATTTATCATTGATTTCTGCTTATAACCCCAAAATTTCAGATGATGAGCTTTCTATCTTTGTTTTTTGTTTCCTTACCCACATTTAATATATGAGGGAAGAAAAAAAAGAAAAGCAACACAAGGAAAAACAACACCTTGGTGCAACTCTGAGTCATGTAGATATGAAAGACTACTGCTATTGTCTAAAAATTCAGAGAAACTTGCTACTACTGGAAAAACTGATTATGCAAATAACAGCAACTCATGATGACCCATCTTTTCTTTGGCTTACAGCTTCACATCTTCTTACTTTGCCTTGGTAAAGACAATCAATTAGTTCAGTCTGGATTACAGGGTTTTAATACAAGCATTTTCACTAGATGTGAAGTCTGTTGACTTACCTATAAACTTTATGTAGGTTATAGGGAAAGTTGTATTAAACTGGATTTGCCAAAGTGAGTCCAATCATGCAATCTTTCCAAAAAAAATGCTTCTCTCAAGTTCTATAGTTTCTAGGGGTATAACCTATTACTAATTGCCTTTGCATGCTTTGTTAATCTAGCTATGGCTCAGTAGAGGTACAATCCTGTATCTACAGGAGTAATTTGGAGATTTTTCTGTTTAGGTCTTCAGGAACAGAGTGAAGTCTTAACCAAAACACTGTGGTCTCTCAATTAATTTTTTGAATGATTTTTGGGGAAAATATACTTCTGGTTCTAGTTTGTTTTAATGGTTCAAAGATTAACTATTTATTTAGTTAGTTAGTTAGTTAGTTAGTTTTAGGGCTTATCCTGTCTGAATGTAGGCACTTCGTACAGGTGCTTGAATTAAAGTCTTCAGGTTAAACAAGAAGCCTCAGCCCCCTCTGCAGTCACTGGGGAGTTGAAGGCCCCTTCACAATGGACTTCACATCTTAGGGCCTAAGGACTGTCTGGAAATGGTCTTTGTTCATAGACAGTGAAGAAAGGGAACGTGCATTCCTAAATGCCTGGGATTTGGATTGTACATGCTTTATTTAAATTATACCATAGCCATATTGTGACTGCCAAGAATGGAATGAATGTTCTCAGTACCAATTTGAAAAGAGACATCTAAGATTTTGTGCCCTACTGCTGCCTCCTATGCAAGCCGCAGAAATTCCAGCCTGTTAGTTAGCAACTCTAATTTCCTTGATTTCAATGAGGATAAATGGAAGTACCAAGGTACTGTTTATTCTCTTTTGTTCTCAGAAACATTCCAGATTTAACATCCCTTGCATGATAATTTAGAAAAACACTTGTGTACGGGTTCCTTTGTGTTCATTTGGCTTCAGTGTGACACAAGTGCAAATTGGGTTTAAGTATTTTAATATGCTTCTGATTATGGTCCATACTTTTTTGTTTGTGCCTGGAGATGGAGTTAAAAAGCTTGAAGAATGATGTTAGTCACAAGCAGTCAAAATTTAAGATATTTTGTGAAAAACATTCTTTCTAGAATGAAACAAAAGCCTTAAAACATAGTAATGGAAAAAGGAAGTAAATGAACTCCAGTGATTAGACCCTGGTGAGTGTTTCTACACTGCCTAATTTTTCCTTCTGTCCTGTTAGTTACTGAACTGTTTATGCAAATTGAGAGCATTTCAGCTAGGGAATGTGAGAAGAGCTGCCTTTATAGGTTGGAGATTAAGGCAGTCATGTGAGCTGTAGATAATCCTTTTTGAAATTCCTGCTGTCAGCAAGAGTTCACTGCATTCCCTCCTTATTTTGACCATAAATTTAATATTAGTAAGTTTGGAGTTTCTTCCTAAGTAATCTTTTTGGGGAGGAGAGAGGGAGGTGAAAGAATAGCTTGGTTAATTGTTATTGTATTTAGGAAAAAAATGCAGGACAATTCCCAAATCATGACATAAGGACATGTAATCAAGAGAAGAAACAGAATCAACTTGATGATGTAAGCTTTCTATAATATTCTATAATATTTCCACAATATAACTAAATACAGTGCTCTCACTTCACTGAGTAATAAGAGTGTTAAATTCTCACAGCCTTTAGCGCACCAGTTAAAAAAAAAGACAAAAAAAAGGACATAGAAACAACTGGCAAATGTCTAGCACAGCTGCATTATTGCCTACAAAACTGTGAATGTAACAAACTCAGATTCAGGGTAAATGAGATAGACATACCCATATAGTGTACCCTCCAAAAATGATTTTAACTCACCATCAATAATGAGAAAAGTGTCTAAGTACCTTAAAGAGATATTTGAAATGTGTGTAGTTTGACACTTTAAAAATTCAGAAACATCCAAAGTAGTATGAAAATAAAGGGTCTGGAGGTTAACAAAAATGCATAGCAATCTGCAGTGTAATTCTCAGTCAGCCAAGTTTTATTTCAAAAGAAAACTTCAAACAAAATGCCAATTTAAGGAAGGTAACAATTTCATTTTAGAATATAAACAAAATTCACAACCAAGAAAAAAACGGTATGAGGAGAACAAAATGTTAGGGCCTTAAATGTCAACTTCTGCTCCGTCAGCTCCTGATCTTAGTTCAATATTCAGATAGTAAGAAAATGTGCTTTGTAGCCTGCATGGGCTAAGAACTTTACTGTTTGCTATATTTATATAGGCTGTAACAATTTGATTTAACTTTGTTTCCAAGGAGATATTTCTTTGTTGTTTTATTGCTATTTCACTTGATACTTCTTTTGAACCTTAGTGTTTTACCTAATAACTCCATTCTGAAAGGTAAAAAAAATTCTGTCCTCTCTTCTCTCCACAGGAGAACCTTTAAGCATGCTTCAGCATTAAATGAATTTAATTCAGGATAAAAATCTAAATCATATCTAACTTCAGTTATATGGTTCTGCCATCTTCTTTGACAAATACCTTGCTCTCAATTTCAGTTTTTCCTCTTGTGCATTTTGTCTTCTGGGCATCTGGCAGCACCAATGGTCTCTGTGCAGGGTGGTCCACCTATCTTGTGCTTAACCAGAATGTCGAAGCTAGCAGATCCACCTGTCTTTTCGACACTCCTTATGGATATCTAACTGCAAGTTTTGTGTGGTCAAAAGGGAGCTTTTAATTTTGTCCCAGAGCTCTGCTGTTCCATCTGTTGTTTTGACATCTCAGGACTACATCATCATACCACCTATCACTCAGGTGTGTAACTTGGGCATTAGCTTCAACTTGAATGTCTAAGTTCTTCCAGCTGGGATATGACAACATCTTTCAGATTTTTTCCCCCATGGCCTTCAAGCACATGACTGAAACTGTCTTCCAGGCTCTTGTGAATTAATTACAGTGGGATGCTTTAGCTGGTTGAGAGATATGACCTTGCCATGTCGAAGTCGAATTCTGCTCCCATAAAACTTATTGCTTTGGTCTGTGTCTTGAAGCATTCCCTATCACCCCTCTTTCTGTGTCCCTGATGGTTGCTCACTTGGAAGTACTCTTGCCATCTCTATCCTAAAGAACTTTATGGCCTGTCTTTTCTTTTTTTTTTTTTTTTTTAGTCTTTTGACTCCTGCCTCTGGCTGATGTCTACTATCACTGACCCATACAATTTTGATTCATTAATTACAATTAAACAACATTTTATGACTATTTCCTATGTTCTCATGCTCTCCTTTGTATGTAGGAGAAACTACCTGGAAACAACTACAGAGCATTTTTTTCCTCTACATCATACCCCTCCACCCAAATCATCTTTCCTAAGCTGTTAAAGCTCTTTTGTTAATGTTTCTTTCCATCATGCTTACTGTATATTCTCACAACTTCTATGTATTTCTACCTATCTATTTATAGCTATCAGTTTTCTATTGCCTTTTACATGGATTATATAATTTTTGGGATAGCAACCATCTCTGTTGTAGGACCCTGTAAATTTGCAGTAAGACAAAAATCATTTATACATAAATTGTTGCTAAAGATAAGTCTAATCTAGAACACACACTGCTATAATTGGGTTAAAAGTGCTCCTTGCCTTTATGGTATGATTTTCTAAATCAGTGCCAGCTACTCTGTATGCTGTCAAAATAAATTTCTTTCTGAGCAAAATGAGCTCTAAAATAACTTTTCCTGCTAAAGAACAGTCAATTCAAAGTAGTGATACCAAGGAGCACATATATATGCTATTTATTTGCTGGGTTTTTTCCTGTGAATGAAAGAAATGCTGCATTTTGTGATATTGCAATATAGAATTATCACTAAAATAATTTTCAAACAATGTCTTTCAAGAGTACTTTTTCTAATGGATTATAGTTTCATCTGAAAGAGGTATAAAAAGTCTTATGATAGCAAAGGAGATACATACCAGACTCTGGATCCATCCTCTTTGTACTAACACTATTTTGCTTAAGTGAAATTGAGTGAGAATTGGCTACTTGTGCAACAGCCGACTCCAGGAAATTCTAACCACTGACTCATTTTCCCAGTGGCAGAACATCCTTCATTTACTTCCTCTTCTGCTCTCAACATCGCCTTCTTTCTGTTAGTACACTGTAACTCTCATGACCAGACCAAATGGCAACTGTGAACAATGACTAGAGGAAATGTTTCCAGTATTTAGAGTTTGGGCTGAAATATAATTGTTAAAAGTTATAAGTTTGCAGTGATTTGAATTAAGTTTTAGAGTTCACTAAGTACTAATGTTTTACATAAATCCCACAATATATATGTTGTTTTCTGTGCACCAAGATGCTTGAGTCTATAGAAATATACTGCAGGACAAGACATCTGCACCCTATATTCTAAGGGGCTATTCTGTATGACTTTCTCTATCGACAACCTTTCATTTGACATAGTTTAAGAGGAGTCTTGTCTTCATTACCTCTATGGCTGTGTCTCCATTTAATTTTCATCTACCTTGGAACACTGATCCTTGGTTTGTACTCAAACAGTTGACAATTATTTTCTTCACTCATCTCCAGACAACATGAATATACTGCCTATTTCTGTCATGAATTTTCTCTTTCCCACTTCCGTTGTGTAATCTCTTCACACAACTAACTGTGACATTTCTGACATTTCTGTGACATTGCTGACATTTCTAATGACTTCTTCCTGCCTGCATCAAAGAGCATAGTCCAATTTCATGGCCTGTGACCTATCAGGTGCTTTAACACCCCTGATCATTACTGCAGTCTTGATTTCATCGATTTTCTTGATTCCATTCTGTTTTGTCAGCTTTTGCAACTCCGTCACCTCCAGTGTCTTTTATTATTGCTTGAAGTGACCATCGGGGTGACCTCCAATACTGTAATGTCAGTCTCCTCAAGTCCATTCAGAATGCTAATGGACAGTCTCTTTGCTGTCACAGAAGATTTGAAAATGGTGCCGATATCTTCCACAGGCAACTGCAACTTGAAAACAAATAAACCCCATCAAGTTCAAACATTTTGAGAAAAAGTGTTGCCACAATACTATTTACCTTCTTACTTTTGTTAGATCCAAATGAGACAAGGACAAACGTTCCTTTTAAGATTTCCACCTCCTTAAGATTTCCTCTGCTGTCAGAGAGACTAAAAATGAAGATGGGATGGGAAAATCTCATTCAGTTTAAACAAGAATCAGAATTCTTTTTATTTTAAATCTTCAACGGCATCACAAAACACACAAGACTGAATGTTCCAAGCCCCTCAATAAAGCACCACAACAAGGCAAACTGAAAAACCAAAATGACAGCTGCAACCTCATTTCCTGCAGCTTGTAATATACTTGTAATACATTACTGTCTCTTTAATTGAACCCTCTCTCTGATACAGGTTTTTTTGTGTTTGTCTGACATCCAGGACATCTGAATCACAACTAGAGTAGTGACTTTTGGACTTGAATTCAACATGCTTTTAGAACAATAATATCTGCTTCTCTTCTTTTAGTTATTCTGTTCAGATCCACGTTAAATTTTTCTTTTCTCTTCACAACCTTACCTTCATGCTTTTCTTTTTGCCTAGAGTTTACACTTGCACATATCTAGCAAGCATCTCTTACACCTTTTGTCACACCTCTTCTAAAAAGTCAGTTGCTATGTTAGACCTCTTTAAAGAAAGTCTACCAAATTAGAAAGGATCAGGCTGCTGCTTCCATATACAGGGGTTTTTCAGATGTTACTAGGCTCTTCCTCATAACAGGCGTGTCTCCTTTACCTTGATACTCTGGTGACTGCTCTTGTGAAGGAGAGAGATTGAGACAGATTCTGCTGCTTTACTGATTCCTGTTGACCTCACCTTCCATGAGGCAACATAGTCTGGCTGGTGGGGAAATGCTGACAGCCAAAAGAGCATGCTGACAACAAGGCCTTTTGAAAGTAGGAAACTATAATTAGATTGCACTTCTGTGAACAGTCCTTCACTGTAGAAGGCTGTTTTCCACCATCAGCAAACTTTATGAAATGTCTTCTGTAAAACACAGTCATTCATTTTACTTGTGGAAGAAGAAGCATGCAAAAAAGGAATGCACAGATTTTCAGCTGTGCTCATCTGGATATTTTTTAAATCTCTTTCCCTGTGTGCAAGATTTCATATATGTTTTAGACACTTTTCAGGGGTTCTGAGTGGAGGATCAGTCAACTTAAAAGGAGTTATACAAACCTCTAGGAGTTAGACTGTTTTTATCTCTTACCAGTACTTGAAAATTGGAGGCTGCTTTTCAAAATTTGCAAGTGTGTCACCTGTTCCCAGAAGCCCAGGGTAACGCTGGGTCTGTAATCCTGGTCCAGCACTCTCATTTTAGCTCTCCCATCTCCTTCACAGCAGCCTTGCTTTTTCTTCCATTTCTCTCTAAGTTAGAAGTGCATTAATAAGGTGCAGTGGTTGTTATTGCTGTTTTATGTATATGCAAGGTTATTACCCTGACCTCTTAGAGGAGAAAACTCCAGAAATGTTTTATACAGATCCATGCATATTCAACACAACACATAGTCATGAAGGAAATAGATTAAATAATGCTTCAGAAAGTTGAGGCAATATGCATATAAATGCATTCTGTTTATGTCTTCCATGCTGACCTCTGGTGAATGAATACGCAGCATCACCTTTTCTCAGAAGTGTACCTGTCATGAGATGGAGACAAATGCTTTCATGTCTGCTGGTTACAGAGGGTCTTCATGGAGCTTCACTGGTGATTCTGAACAGAAAGGGGCAAGCGCTGATGCTGTGCCTGTCTTCCTCAATCAATAAAGACAGTTAGTGACATGAAGCAGAAAAACAGGCTGTACAGAAAAGTACTGGGGACCATGTGAGGTTGTTTGGAACTAATGCTGATCACTGGATAATTCAGAAATGATGATGAAAAGCTCGTGACATGCCGAAAAGATAAATGAATCAGAGATAAGAGCTGGAAGAAACCTACTGTGTCACCTCGTCTACAACCAGCTGCGAGGGGAAGATTGGTTCCTGTACAAACACAGTGAAATCAGACTTGAAAACTTCTAGCCTGGATAAAAGAAGTCTTTTTTTTTGTTTGTTTGTTTGTTTGGGTTTTTAAACCATTTTCTAAATAAAGGCAATATATCTTTCTTTTTTTTTAGGTTCTTCACTTTTTAAGTGGTTATTTTTACGGTTTTATATAAGTATTTTGAAAAAGCTAAATGTAATGTTTACTTTTACTCAGGAATTTCCATGCAGAATATAGGCTGTATTGTACTATTTACTGTACAGATAAAGAATTTTTTATGCTTGGTGAAACATAGTGATAGTGATGGGCTGATGAAGTGAAAACTGCCATTTGTACTTGACAGAGAAAAATAATCCTGCTTTAAATGTTATTGATGGACAACAATCTCACAGAACTCTTAGCTTTCATTTTTATTCATAAAAATGTTTACATTTATGTTTCTGTCTCTGTTTATGTTTCTGTCTCCAGTTTTCTACTCACATGTATGGTGTTCGGTATCCTGGCATGTCTCCACTTGTTTCCTCCTACAGTCTTTTCTCTCCTGTAAAAGCTCATATAGATTGTTAGAATCTCAGCAAAAATAAAGTTCCTCAGCTAATTTTTCTTAATCTATGGTTACATGAATGCACTCCCACAATTTCTGCAGATTGTAGAAGTATGGTTTTTCCTTACAGCATTGGGGTGTCTAGGCTTTTTTGTGTAGCTATTCTGTATTTCTGCTCACCCAGTTCAGATAGAAAATTAGGACCTGCCACTTTAAGAAGTTGCCACATTCATGTTGTAAGGAATAGGAATTGGCTGTTATGATAGAAAAATTAACAAAGAGCTTTCATATTGGTGACTAACTCTCAAATGGATCAGGTCTAATGTAAGTTTGTTCAGAAACATGGATCCAGAAGAGTCTTTATATATTTTTAACTTGTATTTGTGTAGCATTATTTAAAGTCTTTGTTGGATAAAGACCAAACTGTGATTTTACCTTCATGTGTTTATAAGCTTACTGTTCTGTGACACGAGGAATGAAAAAATCCATTTTTCATATGGGTTTCCAACTCTGAATTTCAGTTACAAATAAAACCCACAAATTTGAAATTTGCTGTGGATTTTCAGGATCTTCTTAGCTACAGGCTGGATAGGTAATGACCATGTTAGCAACCTGACAGAAAGCAAATACAGTTTTATGAAAAATTTGGGAAAATGCAGTTGCTTCCTCTATGTACAAGCACTAAAGTATCATATTCCAATGAAGCAAAATGTCAGTACATTTTTTTTCAACCAACTCAGTATTAATTTTTTTCTCTAATTTACTTGCTTTTTTCTGCTTCAACTGTCCAGCAGATTGCAACATTACTATTTACATCAGTGGGAGGGGTGGAGCAGGAGATTTTGGTCTTTGGTTCATTCATTTCTAAGTACCACTGCTTTGAAAAAAAGGCTGATAAATTGAAGGAAGTTCCAAGAAGAGCAACAAAAATGATCGAGGTAGTCAGGAAGTATTGACTTAGGAAGAAAGATCTAAGTAGCTAAATGAGTTTGGCTTGGCAGAGGAGGCAGGGTGACATACCACAGTACTGACATGAGGCAGGTGAGAGAAATTTTGTAGTGCAGTAGGCAGGGTGGTAACTAGGAGTAATGGGATGGAATTGCAACGTTATTTTTTTCACTGAATCTTTGTGCAAATGCCCTGACAGTTAGATGTATTGGACTGTGGAATTGTGTCCCAAGGGGTGCAGTTGAAGCCTTGTCACTTGAGTCATTTGGTGCTGGAGATGACAAAATACTCACAAGGAAGGGAATTAACTATTTTTGCTCTCTTCTGTCACTAAGATCTGTATTTCTATAATGCACTGTAGTGGGTTATCCCTGTCCAGATGCTGAGTGCCATCAAAAGCTGCTCTATCATTCCCCTCCTTGGCTGGACAGGGGAGAGAAAATATAACAAAAGGCTTATGGGTTGAGATGAGGACAGGGAGAGATCACTCACCAATTACTGTGACAGGCAAAACAGACTCAACTTGGAGAAATTAGTTTAATTTACTACTAATCAAATCAGAGTGGAATAATGAGAAATAAAAACTGAATCTTAAAACACCTTCCCTTCTCCCACTCTGTTCTTCCTGGGTTCAACTTCACTCCCAATTTCTCTGCCTCCTCCCCAGCAGTGGAACAGGAGAATGGGGAATGGAAGCTATGGTCAGTTCATCACATATTGCCTTCACTACTTCTTCCTCCTTAGAGGGAGGACTCCTTACATGCTTCCCCTGCTCGAGTATGGGATGTTAAGGAATGCATTTAGTGCAGGTACCTCATCTTGGTGTGCAAGCTTCAGTGCTAGCTGTAGGTTTTGGTCTGGGAGGCAGGGAAATGGCGGGAGCCACAGGCAAAAGGCCATGAGCTAGCACCGCCCCTTTGGACAGGGAACCTTTGGGGCCATGCCACTCAGAGACACAAGAGGATCCGATGACTCAGCAGGAAGGCTCCATTCTATCACATGCTTAGACTTTGTGGATATAAAAGCTCAGGGTGTCGTTCGTTTGTGGTCCCTCTTTGGAGGTGTGTAGGGAGTGAAGTGGGGCACCCATTGACTCACTGGAGCTGCCTACTAAGAAGGGGCTTCAGTCCCATAAGTTAAAGTGTCTAGTGGTGGGAGTGACTGCCAGAGTACCTCTTCAATGGTTCGACAGGAAAGTTTTCTTAACAGGCATCCCTCCCATGGGAGACAATCCTCCCTGAGCTGCTCCAGCATGGGTCCCCCACAGGGTCACAAGTCTTACTAGGAAACCTGCTCCAGAGTGGGCTCCTGACTCCCCAGGACCCTGCTCCAGCATAGGCTTTCCCTGGGTTCACAGCCTCCTTTCAGGCATCCACCTGCTCTGGCATGGGTCTCCTCAACAGGCTGCTGGTGGATCTCTGAATCTCTATTGACCTTCTGTCCTAGTTAGAACAGCTGGGCCCAGTTCATCACTGGATGGGTGTAACCCAAAACTGTGTATTTTATAGCCTTCCAAGCCATTTCCCAGAAACTGTTGTCAACAGACTATTTGCACTCTCTGCCCAGAGCAGCCTGACTCACTAGGTTGCAAACTAGGTGCTAAGAGGCCTGCGAGATAGAAGGGTGTTTTTGTCCTCACGCCCATTGAGGAACCCCCCGCCCTGAGGGAAGTACTGAGCATTCCTGCCTGAACTGAAGAATATATACTCTTGGAGTCTTGGGACTTTTTTAACCACTCGTGGGATCCAGAGGAAGATTGCAGATCACCACTCTCAACCAGACTGCAGACCACCACTCTCACCAGACTGCAGATCACCACTCTCGACTGGACTGCAACCACCACTTTTCAACCAGACTGCAACCACAACTCTCGACCGGACTGCAGTCACCACTCTTGACCAGAGTGCAACAGCACTCTCACCAACAGGTTTTTCCCCTCTCCCTTTACTTTGGACTCAGGGGGCCCAAAGAACACCACTCTGTTCATGCTCCAGGGTGCTGGGTTATACATTGGGGTTTTGTGGGTAAAAACCAATTGTTTGTCTGTATAATCGTACTTATTGTATTATTTTATTAAATTGTTATTCTGACTTATAATTTCTCTTTTGAATTGAGTTCATTTCCCCTGCTGGTTTACCTTTAAACCAGCACATCTCCATAGTGGGCAGGGGCACAGCTGCCTCACCTTGGTCTTCACCACGAGCTGCAGGGGAATCTCTGCTCTGGCACCTGAAGCACCTTCTCACCCTTCTTCTGCACTGACCTTGGAGTTTGCGTGGCTGTTTCTCTCACATATTCTCACCCCTTTGCTTCGATTGCAAAGGGTTTTTTCTCCCTTCTGAACACTGTTATCTCAGAGTTGCTAAGACTGTCACTGAAGGGCTCAGCCTTGGCCAGCAGCTGGTCCGTCTTGGAGCTGGCTGGCATTGGCTCTGTCAGACACGAGGGAAGCTTCCAGCAGCTTCTCACAGAAGCCACCCCTGCAGCTCCTCCATTATCAAAACCTGGCCACACAAACCCAATGCACGTACAATTATGAATTCACTGCAGGGGAAGCTCTGTTGGCATAGGTAAGACAAATATAATAATTGTCGACAGCAAAGAACACAGGAATATAACAGCTAAATTTATTTTTTTTCTTCCGAAAATGTTTACATTTCCAAGTTTGGTTGTGCAAAACTCATCTTTAGGTTCACACATATAAGTGTGATTGAAAGCTGTGACAGGATGCTGATTTCAGGCACACAGAGGAGGAATTCTAGTAATTGTAAAATAAAAACAAGAAAAAAGGGAAAAAAGAGAAAGTGTCCCTCATGGGAGAAAATGGCAGTTCACAAACTTAGCTGGCTCAAATGACTAAACGTCTGCCACTTGCATCATGATCCAGCTACCAATGTGGCTCAAGAGAAGTCTATGTAATAATGTTGGCTTTCTCCCATAGTACTCTGACTCTTTCACTCATTCCCTGTTTGATAGTTCACAGTTCTCTGTCAATTGATCTCTTTTCTCATTGCAGATTAAGTGTGTTATTTACTGCTGTGATCTGCCTGAACTGCATTTTGTAGGAGGTCAAGAACAGTTAATACCTTTGTGAGGAGTTATTTCATACAGTGACTGAATAACTTATACCAAGTTTAAACTGCTTCACCTTCACAGAATGACAGTCACAGAATCAGCTAGGTTGGAAAAGATCCCCAAGATCATCAAGCCCAACCCGTGACCTAACACTACTATGTAAACTAGATTATAGCACTAAGTGTCATGTCCAGTCTTTCCTTAAACACATCCAGGGATGCTGACTCTACCACCTCCCTGGGCAGTCCATTCCAGTTTCAAACAACCCTTTCTGTGAAGAAATTCTTTCAACCTAAACCTCCCCTGGAGCAGTTTAAGACTGTGTCCCATTGTCCTATTGCTAGTTGCCTGGGAGAAGAGGCTGACTTCCACCTGGCTACAACCTCCTTTCAGGTAGTTGTAGAGAACAATAAGGTCACACATGAGTCTTCTTTTTCTCCAGGCTAAACAACCCCAGTTCCCTCAGCCACTTGTCATAGGATTTCGTCTCCAACGCTTCTTTGAGGACCTGGGTCCAAGGCTTTGTACAGATTTCCTGCAATAGATGCTGGAAACATCTATTAGTCTGTGAACGTTACTGCTCAAGAGAAAATAATTCAAATCAAGATCTTGGTTTTCTAAAGCTGAAAGACACTGACTTCTTTTCCAGTTATTGAAGCAATTGGCTGTGAAACTTGGGTTAATAGGCAGCACAAGGCAGTCTCAGTATCATCTCTCTCTCATTACTGGAGGTTGACTAGCGATCCCTGACGACAGATCAGTTTTTCATTACTATATTAAACACAACTGTGCTAATGTTAAAGCTGGTATCTGAATATAAGAAGGAGAAACTTATTTTGGGTATCTCTTCCTACATAAATCTTAGTGGGCATGTGCTACCAAAAAAGGTTTTGAGATCTAAAAGCAGTCTTAATGTGCTATGACAAATCAGTGGTTTTGGTCTTTGCTTCTTGCTTCTGCAGCGTTCAAGGCTGTTTCACATCCAGAAAGCTAACACTGCCATAATGTTATTTGTAGAATGATTAGTTAAGCACATGAAGTGTGAGAAGCATCATTTTATTTTGAATAACTAGTCAGATGAGAGATTTAATACTAAAGTTCATTTTTTCATATAATATCTTGAGTCTCTTCCTCATATCTAGACTAAAAGGAGCAAAATCAGAGAACATGAAGGCTGACAAAAGCTAAAAATAACGGGGTTTCAAATATAAAAAAAGAAAAAAATAATTTCTGATGAACAAAAGTCACTAAGAGAAAAAAGGACAGGGGGAAAGGAGGGGAATTGTAGCACTTTTAGTACTGAAATGATCTGAACTTGAAAAGCTTTTAGTGAAAAATGAAAGAGCTTTGTGGAAACCAATTTAAGATGCTATTGTTTACAAAGGTCCCAAATTATTCTTAACTCCAAATTACCCTCAAGTAGGTACATATTTCTTCCTCTCCTTTATGAGACTGCCAAAATTCAGCATTCTAGCCTGCTTCTAACCTTCCTCATGAGACTCATTCCAATCCTCCCTGGAAGTCTTAAGAGAAGCTGGACTGCTGAAATGCTTGGTACTTTCATGAAGATGATTGAATAAGAAATCTCTACAATAAGAAAGAAATAGGTGGGGGGAGGACAACTGTGATTTTTTTTTTCATTCTTTTCCAGTAAATGTGGTGAACTTGAGGCATGGTGTTCAAGTAGAGCTGGTTTATCTTTAAGAGAACAGCTGTGTGCCACACAGAACAATGTGCCTCTGAAGATACATACTTCTTTAGATCCTTTAATACAGAGATTAAATGTTGTACTCTGACCCTTGGCAAATTAATACAAACCCATTAAAAATGTGATAAGGGGAGTGTCTGTTTTTGTAGACAAAAATGGGAAAGAGAGGAAATGCATTTATGGAAAAAACATATGAATGAACTTGAGAGAAATACTTTTGAAAATTAAACCTCACTGTACTACTATATTCCCACATAATGACAAATTATGCAGGTTTGAAGTTTTGAGGTTATGCAGGTTTGAATTAAACAATGATGTAATATCATCCTAACACAGATAGAAGATGGACTTTCTATGGTTCGATCTATAGGCTGAAAATCAGGCACAAATAGGTGCTCATGTCACTCATTAAAGGATATATTGCTTTCTTCTGAGCTTCTGTCTTTAATCATAGTAGCTCAGGACTATGGTGGTCCTGGATACCAGGACCACCAGCCAAGTTGTAAAGAGGGAAAATGGTAGTGGGTGGAGGGACTGGAGTTATTACCTTGGAAACAGGATTCTTTGGTAAAGGTTCTGATCCAGAGAATGTTTGACTATTTTTATAAAATATAAAAGCATTAACAGAAGAGTCAGTGATTCATTCCCTACGCTCTTTTCACCTTACAGTTCACTCAGTTGATTGCCTCTCAGAGAGAGGAATGAGCTAACCCTAGAATATAAGTTGAAAATACTCAGTGAAGTTAACTGATTATATTAACATCTTTTCATGGGAATTCAAAAGAAAAATTCTTTCTAGTTGTCATGTTCCCTGAAAACATCTATATATACATATCTATATATCTAGATTTCTCTCTATATATGCATAATTATATATAATTTTTATATATAGTTATACATATTATATATATTGTTATATATAACACATTTATATACTTATATATATTATATGTTTTATATATATATACATATATATAACCATTTCTTGCTCTCCTGAGACTATTCTGTGACCTGACTTATCAACTCTTATTGAAGAAATTATTAGGTAAGTTTTTTTGCCCTGTGTCATACTGCTTTAGATCTAACTCCAACAAGACTTTATTAATTTTCTTGGCTTTAAGTCTGTCAAAACAGAGCACAAAAAAAGCCCAATCAGTATTAACTCAGCCTAGAATAAACTGCTTGTCCTTCTGCATCTTTGAGTCCAGGTCAAAATTGTCACCTTGTTTTAACAGATTGATCTGGGACCAGTGAAATGAAGCCTACTCTTGTGTTCTTCTGTCTCATAGGTAGTCTCTGACACCTAACAGTGAGCTCTTCTGCAGTGCATCCTTTCTGGTAGTCAAAAAACTGTTGTTGTTTTTTTCTCTCTTGATCACCTGGACACCTACTTACACCTCCTTTTTTTTTTTTTTTTCCTAAGAACTTATCTTTTTGATAGTTCAGATCTACTGCCAAATCTGACTGCAATTTTTTTTCCGCAGTTATGCAGTGGAAAGAAGTTGGAGAACATAGAGAACTGTGCACAGAGACAGTGTGATTACATAATGTAATTTCCTCAGAGAATGGGATTTTTCAGGAAGCCTTTAGGGATTGGGCTACCTGCTTCAGATGAAGTTCTCCTCTTTAACCCTCTGACTTTCATTTCAACCTCTCCTCTGATGTTATACAGGTAAAAACCTTCTGTGTAACACCTGTTACCTGCAACAGCAGTTGAACTTCTCTCTGAGTCTTCTCACTTCTCCACTTGATTTTAAATCACATTCTGGAACTTCATGTGTTCATGTCCTCCTCACTACCCTTCCCAATTCCATTTCCCACTTGTAAGCTTTCTGGCTTGTTAGTTGTGTTGGGATACATGGTTGACACAAGGTAAGCATATATTGTCCAGGCAATTTAACACATTGCTCTGAGAGGCATGAGCATGGTTGGTATTAAAGAAACACTATGAAATGTTTCTCCCTTCAGTCACTGAGAGGATTTATCAGAGGAGTGCTGGATTAGCTGCAACAACAACAAAATCACCAGAAAGAAGAGGAGAAGGGTGCTTTCTCTAAGCGTTGCTCTGCCATGTGATTTAGAGGCCATGTTCTACAAGGTTAGAGACTTCTTATCCTGGATGCTGAAGAACTCTTACACTCCTTAAAGGTTTCCATTGTGGATGAAACCGCTGAGTATGGAGACACTGGAGCCAGGTATGCCTACACTAACCTAATACCTGTACTGGGCTGAAGAACCCAGACATCTAAAGTCAGTTTAGATGCCATTCTCATGCCATGCACTATCTGAAATAATAAGCTTCAGTGTCAGTCTGCCTAGACAGATTTCAGAACTTCCACATGATGTTGTCTGAAAAAGGTAAATTTACTGCCCCTGTTACTAGTGTTGGATTTATTGATTCTTTGCACTGGTTTTGGCTGGTATAAAGTGAAATTTCTTCATAGTAGCCGTCATGAGGCTATGGTTTGGATTTGTGCTTTGGATTGTTGACGTCACAGGAGTGTTTTAGTTATTGTTGAGAAGAGTTTACACAGACTCAAGACCTTTTCTGCTCCTCACCCCACCCCATCAACACGGAGGCTGAAGGTGCACAAGAATTTAGGAGGGGACACAGACATGACAGCTGATCCCAACTGACCAAAGGAATATTCCAGACAATGTGTTGTTATGCTCAGCATATAAATTTGAAGGAAGAAGGAGGAAGTGGGACACAGTTGGAGTGATGACATTTGTCTTCCCAAGTTACTGTTAGGTGTGATGGAGTCCTGTCTGCCCATGGGAAGTGGTGAATGTATTCTTTGTTTTGCATTGTTTGTGTGCACGGCTTTTACTGTACCAATTGAAATGTCTTTGTCATAGCCTATGAATTTTCTCATTTTTACTCTTCTGATTCTTTTCCCCATCCCACTGGAGGGAAGTGAGCAAGTGGCTGCGTTGGGCTGAGCTGCCAGCTGGGTGTTAAAGCACAACAGTCAAGCTTAGGAATTCCTGCACCCTGCTCCTTAGAGTAGACTGTTATTTCTCTCCTTTAACTTCCTCACGTTCCAAAATATTTACAACCAGCTCAATAATGCAATTCTTGCTCTCTTTTATTTAGCTTTGGGGAGTTCAGAAGATTGGTCCCTTGCTGATTAGAATGACTGAATAAATACTTCAGCTTAAAGCAGGTGATTAATTCATATGGCACATTTCCTCTAGGAATTTATATATGGGTCATAGCCTCAGTAAGCAAAGTCGAGGAAATATGCCATCTTATAACACCTGAAGATATTGGTCCACCTGAAACAATATCCTGATTCATGAGTCTCTGATAAGTCGCTTTGAAACAAGCAAGATAATTCTGGTGTAAGATAAAGTACTTTCTGGCAACTTTTCTAGGCTTGATGCGTGACATGCACAAGTAATGCTATTCTATTACTTTCTGGAAGTTTTCTTCTACTAATTTCTTTGCAAATTAACCAAGAATCATTTAAAATGAAAGTTTTTCTCCCTTCAAGCTGTTAAAAAGTGATATGGGAATGCAACAATGTTAGAATTTTCACACTGCTATGGACGCTTTAAGTTTTCATTAAAAAGTTGATGTTGTCACTGCCTCCAGCCAAAATTCTAAACAAAATTAAGGCAGCACCATTCATACTGCTATAGGAAAGTCTGCTTCTGTATCAATTTCCTACCTGTTGCTGTAAATATTCATTTTGAGTTGAAACTCGTTATACAGTGCATCCTATTGCCCTTAGAATTATTATTTTTTTGCATTGCAATAACAAGGGTTTTTTTGGAAACAAATACTATTCCAACATGGGACACTTTGGCTGCAAAAGCTTTGCCTACTTCTGCGTCCATTGTTTCCCAAAAGTATGATATATACATGTGAAAACTGCTTTACTCTACAAAAACAGATGGAAATTTTCTTGTATTAACTTATTGTTAAGACTTATTTCGAATGGAATTAGTCTCACATAACTTCAGCTGTGTAAAAATTCAGCACGTAGCTGAATTTCTGTGAGCAGGTTCCTTCTGGATCAAATGTCACCCTCTGGAGCCACCAGATAAATTCCATTTTTGGAATTTATCTTCTTTTTAGAGATTTCTTCTCTCATCCTCCAAATTCCCTTATTTTCATTTCAGGAGTGGCCATTAATTTGCTAGTCAGGAGCAATTTTGTCCAGAGCTTGCCTCTTTTCCACCACCATCCATCATTTAACTAGAACTCAAGGCTGGATTTTTGCACAGGTTTCATCATACAGATCATCTTGTAAGCCACAAATGTAACGTGGTGGTGTTGGCACCAGCTAGCAACCAAGAAGCATGCAGCCAGCCACCAGGCCATGTCCAAAGAATCTGAGCTAAAATTCCCCTTTTGTGTAGAAGCTAATAATTTTAATGTTCCTGTTGCAAAACTGTCATTCAGTTCTTAGTTAACTGCTTACATTCCAGGCATACATGCTCAGGCTCCAATGAACAGAAGCATATTGCATTTAGTTTATGCTATGTATACATTCTGAAATTATTTGGTAAGTTGGACAAACTAAAATATTCTCTTTGTAGACCTTTGTGAGTTACTTGATGGACTACAGGTTTGCTCATTTCTATTTTAACTGGATCAGTTGCACACTCAGGCTCCTCTCTGTTTCACTTGCATAGTCATGATAATTAGATGCCTTTTTTTCCATCCCTGGAAAACACTGTTTTAGCTGCACACCATGAAATATACAGGGATATTAGAAGATTAATTTAGACTAGCTGCATAGGTTTGAGAATTCTACTGTTATATGAGTTAAATTCCAACACCTTTTCATTCTGCTTACATTACCACTGACAAAAGCAGGTAAAAGTGGGTTTATCTCACACAGGTGAGGAGTTTTACTGAGTTTGTCTTCCTTGTTCAGCAGACTTGGGGAATGGCTGAATGGAAGGCTGCCTGGGAGCTTGATCCTGGCTGGAAAGGGATGCATAGGTACAGCATTTACTAACTTAAGGTAAAGATTAAGTCCTATTCCACACCTTCTCCCTTCAGTGTGTACATGTACACTGAAGGGTAGATACACCTTGACTATGTTATAAAATATCTTTGAAAATATTATCTGGTTCTTTTTCTTAAAAATGCAATATAATTAGTAATAAGTGCTATTAGAAATAAATATTTTTCTAAGAAACTAGAGTGCAAATAAATAGAGCGTTGCACAGGTTTACTTTTCACTTGTCTTTCAGAAAGTACAAGATCATTCTCTCAGAAAAGGCTGACAACCTCAAAGCTAAATTAGAATGTCTTTATGAAATAGTCTTGAAGTATGTTGGAGCCCACCTAATCCTTCTCTCCTGTGGAAACAATCAGGAACAAAACTGTCTGTGTTAAGCAGGGTTTTGAAATGCAGCAAAAATGTTTTCTTTTTTTTCTATAAATAAAAGAATTTTTTTTTTGTTTCTCTTTGACAGTAAGAATATCCTAGTCAATTTTTGTCTTGCAGTTGAAAACACCTGAGATTACAGCAAAAAAACAGCAGCAAAATGATTAGTTCCTTCTATGGCTGGTTGAACAGAGAAGTTATGAACAGAGTTTTTTATTTTCCTTCATGTCATTAATGAAACACTTATGAACTTAATTAATGCTCTTCTAACAAGAAAGTGTTGTGTATTGGACTCTAATTTTATTATTTCTGTAGAAATGTATGAATTGGTTAATTTGATTTCTTATTTAGTGTGAGTGTGTGGGTGTGTATCTTTTATTAGTAAGTTCCATCACAAAAGGTTTTCATTTTAAAAGGAAGATACTCGTTAAAAAATGATGGTTCTTGATTCCAACTTATCTGGATGCATCATAGAAGAGTAAAGGTCCATCTTGCAACTTCCTTCTGGAAGTTTCCTAATAACTTGCAGCAAATTAATTGTGAGATTCATTTAGTGGTGAGTTTCATTTAATCTCACTTTCTTGTCTGAAAATAAAATACCCAATCTAATCTATTAATCTGTGCTACCTCACTCATTAATGGAGACACGCTAGTTCTGCAGATTGCAGTTTGGTGCATCCTGAAGTGGTAAAGAAAAACTCAGGCTGAACAGTAACCCTTACCCTATGCCTATGCTGTGCCTACATTTCATTAACCATTTACAATGTTATATATTTAAGCTCTGATCACTCTTCTGGATATTCATAAGCTTATTAGATAAAAGTAGGGTCAGTAGAGCAAAGTCCTATCTTGGGTCTGAATGTGCTGGGATGGGCAAGCCTAGACACAGACTGTTTGAAGAGTCTTGTTTATGGGGTCATTACTTGCTTCTTCAGGGTTAGCTTTGATTCCCAGCTGCTGCCATGTATTTTCCAGTATTCATCAAGACTTTTCTCTCGTCTCTTTTTGTGCACACACACACACACACACTTTCTACTGACTTGCTATGTAAAATCATATCTGACATATATACAATTACTGATCCGACTTTCTGAATTCAGTCAGCAGGCTATGAACTGAATCAGGTGCAGCAGCAAGTGTGGAAAGCACAAGTGATACAAAAGGTATCTCCAATCTTTATCTGTGCTAATTACCCCAGGCTCTCTTTGCAGGCAGTGAAGACAGATTGTCCATTTTACTGTTCAATTCATCTAATCCTGGAGAAGCCACAAAAAAATCATACGAATCTCATTCTGAATGCAACTGTCTCTCTGCTGACTACACGGAGAGCTTAGGGCAGTGAGTTCAGATGTAAAAGTCTAGACTGAATGTATCTACTTTGGGTCAGACATATACGTTTCCAAAAACACCACTGTAGGTAACATTGATGAGTCAGGGTGAAGGTCTCATGTCTAAAAGGACTTCATAGGGACCCTGATGATTAGCTTTAGGCTGTGATTATGTGCTATTGTAGTGGTTTAACCCCAGCCAGCAACAAAGCCCCACACAGCCACACTCTCACTGGCAGGATCAGAGAGAGAATCGGAGGAGTAAAAGACAGAAAACCCATGGGTTGAAATAAAGACAGTTTAATAGGGAAAGCAAAAGCCACACACACAAACAAAGCAAAACAAGGAATTAATTCACTTCTTCCCATGAGCAGGCAGGTGTTCAGCCACCTCCAGGAGTGAAGGGCCCCATCACATGTAACAATTACTTGGGAAGACAAAAGCCATCACTCCAAACATCCCCTTCTTTCTACCACCTCATATACTGAGCATAATGTCATGTGGCATGGAATATCCCTTTGGTCAGTTTGGGTCACCTGTCCTGGCCGTGTCTCCTGCCAGCATCCCTTACACCCCAGCCCCCCTGCCACCATAGCAGTATGAAAAACAGAAAAGGCCTTGGCTTTGTGTAGGTGCTGATCAGCAACACCACCACCACCTCCATATTATCAACCCTGTGTTCAGCACAGATTCAAAACATTGCCCTATATTAGCCACTGCGAAGAAAGTAAACTCTACCCCAGTCAAAACCAGCACAGCTATGAAGACCTTTGTATTGGTATCACATTAAGCTGCACCTGCTCATACCACTTCACAATCCCACAACTTGGTCAAGACACATCAGTTTGACTAATCAACCCCATGAATGGCTGTTACAGGACAACTAAAGGGAGAGTGTCCTGTGGTAGGGACAAGACACAAGAGAGGTTATGAAACTGGTAAACTGTGATTGCCACCAAAGCTGTGTAGTGTTTAAGCTGCAGTTTAAAGACTTAGCTCACAGAGAGCTCTTAGGAGAGTCCCTTCTCTTAGCTGCTTAGCATTGCATTTCCATTTAGCAACAAATGTTTATTAGTTATCTTTAAAGTTGCATTTGTAACAGCCTGTTTTGGTTGTTTTATTTAGTTTTGTTTTGGGATTTTTTTAGCAATTTATGTTTTGCTTAAAAAGTCTTTTGCTCAAAAAGGCTCTGTTTTTAAGCAGTAAATGTCATTTTGATGGAAATGCATGCATTTACCATCCATTGCAAGGTGATGCCTACTGTGACCATAAAGCTAAACTTCATTGCCTTGATAAATAGTTCATCTCTTGGCTGCTTGGCAGAAGGATTTTCTAGAGGCCTTAAACTAGTAGGCTGTGGGCTAAGCGCCTTTGAAAACTGTCATTTGTCTTCTGATTATAATTTCTACATGAAATTATTTATCACCTTTTCAAGGAAAAATAAGCAAGAAAAAAAAAGAAATTTTTCAAGGAAAAATAAACTGTCTACCTAATCATACCTACTCTTTGGGTCAGCAGTGGAACAGCTTTGTAGTCCTATGGTAATGATTGATTTGAGCTGTGTCACTTTTATTCTGATGTGCTTTATAAGCATCGTCTTGTGCAATTGAGGAAAAACATGTCAACATGGAGCATGCACTGTGCCAGAACACATATCAACAAGTAGACTTCTTTTCCTTTGAATGCACCTCACATAATTCTGTCTTTTTTGTCTTTTTAAATCCAGATGCAAAACACAGTATTGAAGTCAGAAATACTGTAGTGTTTCTCTATCTCCAATTTAACTAATAAAAAAGGCTTTTTGGTGAATACATGGGTGGGACGTCACAATATAGTAGGTTTTTCTTCTTCAAACTTTCATTGTGTCATTTAATAATAATGCTACATCACAAAGAAGGAGTATAACCTATGAGCAAAAAGTGGGTAAAGACATGTATCATGTCCCTGGTAATTACTTTGTAGCCTGGGGGGCAAATTCTCAGCAGCAGTAAACTGAAGTAGCTCTTTGAAGTACATACACTCATTTGCACAGTGTACACTGACAGTCAGGCTCTGGGGCAGAGAGGCAAGCACAACACACTGTGGCAGAATGATTTTGTGCCAAGCAGCTTCTTCATTTCACTTCTGCACAGAACCTTTCTCCACTTCTGCAGGCTGTAAATAATCTTCTGCTCCCTTTCCCCAGCTACCTAGAAATGGAATCTAAATCCTGGACAAAAATCCATATTACAGAGAAAGCATTTAAAGAAGACAGCATATGTGTGTAACAAAAATGAACAGCACTGGCTGTCAGCAAGTGCAGCTGTCATTAATACCGCCCTAGGAAGCAACTGAAATATATAGGGTAAAGAAAACTTTCTGGATAGCTTCTTTCTACCCATTGTGGCTTCTACCCTTAAGAAACAGACACAAATCAGGGTGTGATTTTGTTGTGTCTGATCTTCCAAGTCAGCCATAATTGTCCTTTTCTGTGTGACAGAATGCATCCAGCACTGTCAGCAGGGTCAGCACTCAGACATCAATCTTGGGGTGGCAGCACACATCAGCAGAGGATGTCTGGCCCAGCAAGTTGATTTAACATGTTTTCTGGGTCCCAGGCTTCCTCACAGGAATGGGGAGAAATGGGTGCTCTCAAATCATAGGATCATAGGATGGTTTGGTTTGAAAGGGACCTTAAAGATTATCTAGTTCCAACACCCCACCACGTGCAGGGAAAAGAGCACATTAGATTGTCTGGCAGTTGTGTCCTTCTACCATATTCAGAGAAGCTAAGCTGTATTTCACTATATTTGGTGACTTAAAAAATGTTAGATTGATTTCTGAGATTCAATAGGTGCACAGGGAGGTTTTCTAACCTCTTGACCTCCGAATTTCCTTAGATTTACCTGTCAATCCTGTTTAGTCTTTTATCAGCAAACTGTAACATGACAGGCCTCATTACTATTGAACATAGGAATTAGTGACGTGTCAAACAGAAGGTCTGTCATTCAAATGCAAGCACCCTTTGAGACCAGAAAGAAATCATTTAGTGGAAGATGGGTAGGGGCAGAGCAAGGATGATTAATTTTTTTAGTTTTAAAAAAGCCCCATTCCTAGTTCTAATGGCTGCTATTGACAAAGAAAGCAGTAGTGGTTAAAATGTGATGAGATCTGTTTTGCAATCTGCTGCTTCAAGGTTTGCTAATTTTAATGCATTAAATGCAACAATATACCACATTTACTCAAAAATAATAAGAAGAGGTATCTATGTTGTGTCTGCCTATAAATGGCAGGCTTGCCTCTCTCACAAGAAGTTGGCTAGATTCCGTGATCCAGAATTTGTCATGATCAAAGTACATTTTGCAAAGAATGTAGAGTATGATTTTGCTTAAAAATCAGCTGCTGAAACAAACATCTAAGCACTCATTTATTTCTCATATGGCAGCATTAAAATAATTGGCAGCACTACAGCAAGTGTAATGGTAAAATGTACTTGTGCTTCATGCCACAATGGAATGATTTTAGTAGGGGCTAGCACAACCTGAATGCCAATAAGGTACTGAGAGCTGTGAAACATAACCACCATACTGTATTTGAGGTTTAGGATTTACTCAACTTACTACAAAATCAATAATGGGAGAGTTTGTAACAAAATCTATTTGCTGAGAAAGAATGTCAGTGCAGGTGTTCATCACAGGAACAAGAGGCAGACTGTACAGTGCCAAAGCCAAAGATACAAATGAAGGTCTTTTATAGCACACTAGCTGACAGTTTCAGAAATCTTGGAGAGTAGAAGGATTTAAATGTAACTAGGTGGATGGGAAGACATTATGGAGCATAAACATCCACAAATCTGTTGAATTATTTTTCAACTCACATTTCCCAAGACTAACTAGAATTACCATCCCCTGTCATCGCAATGTTTCTTGGTTTCTCTTGTAAATGCCTTTTTTGGATTAAGTGAAGCCATTGAAAGAAAAACCCTTCAGTTTTCCCTCTGAAAGCCATTCTGAACAATAACAGAAATGGAGTTTTGTATCCTTTTTATAGTTCATTAAATTTTTCATTTATATTTTTCCTTTTCTGCCTTATTTGTACTTTGGCTCATATTCTCTCCAAATTAAAACGTAAGCCAAAAGCATCAGTGTTCAAAACACAATTGTGGTTTCCAAGGGAAGGGTGATACCATTATGTCACCCAAATCACTGTTTTTGAAAGAACTAGCAGTGGTTTTGAAACAACTAAATGTGCTAAAGATGGGTATCCCAAAATGAAACTACCTCAGTTTGGCAGGTATTCACAAGCCTTGGTCTTCAATCATCTTCTGTAAGGAATGGATCTTGTTTGAAGAATGTAGGTCTTCACCTTTTAGGAGGACTTACATAAAATTAACTGGGGGGGGGAGGTTTAGTCACATTTTTTTTTTTCTTTTTCCTTTGAATGTCTGCTCTGTTTCTAGGCATGTTCAGTGAAAGTGTATGTCTAGGAATGTCTAGGCAAAATGGCTGTTAAATATTTTTCATCCTATCTGAAAGCATCATTCTTGACCTCTGACTCTTCTGGCTTGTTTTCTGTATGCATAAACAATTCCAATGATATGGATCAAACAATGTCACACATTGCTTCAGAGCACTGGGTTGCCTTCTCTAGGATCAGCTTGTGACCCTGCATGTGTGAAATGGGGAAAAAGACTACTCCCCTTGCTATGGTTTACTATTCAAGCATATATTGTGTTGGTATAGATTCTGTCATCTCATCTCCATCAGACCAAATCACATCTTTTTCCATGTTCTGATCTCTTCTACATGTAGTTTCGGACTAGTGTCTCCAAATTTGTCTGTATGAGAGCTGTGTGTGATCCATACCATCTTCGGTCAATGCTCTACACTACTTTGACACTGCTTGAGTGTGTATTCAGTGGAAATTGGTAAGCACAGACCAAACGAAGCTTATAAGAGGAGATTTGGATATGGCATCCACCTTCAACTCTTTTGTTTCTGTGTGAAGTCAGAACCTGGTGCTTCTGAAGAGTAGGGACTGAACAATTCATAAAAATGTTGATTTTAGAGACCTTTGTAGGCAGTCTGAATGTTACTCAAGGTGATACAAGATCCCACTAGAACCTAGAAAAAGGACAGAGGATGAAGTTTACCATAGGTGAAAAGTTCCAAATTTTTTAAAAATCTGAAACTGTTCATCTTGGCTCAGGATGAACATTAACATTCAAGACTGACAACATAATGTTGGAATTACACGGAAGATAATGACTCAGTGCATTAACAGTATGTGCTACATATTCAGAGTTTTCTGGAAAGACAGTAGGAGGAAAAGAGACTGGTGCTAAGTTGCCCTTTCTTAGAGAGAATTGAAATGGATGGTTTGATTTCTGCAGTTGACAAAACAGTTTTGGAGGATGCTGGTGGAGGGACAATGGTAGAGCAATAAAAGAGTAGGATACCAGTGGATAAAGTACCCAGTTAAACTGAATCACATATCTTGGAACAACCAGCACAACTGCAGCACCTGGTATCTGCCACTATCGCTGCAAGTTGGTCGGCATAAAAGGACAAAAATTTTTACAATAAATGTCTACTACTATGAATCATAATATTACTAAAGTGTTTTCCAGCAATGAAAACACAGCAGTGTGTTCACATAAAAAATAAGGACAAAGTCTTTAACATCTCTTTTATACAGCATAACCCACATCTGTCTGACAATAGTGACTCAAAATACAAAAATAAAAGAGACTAAGACATTCTTAAGTGTTTAAGGTGTAAGTGTAAACATTCAATTTAAAAGTTAAGAATGGGTGAAACAAATCATTCTAAATGATTGCCTGTGTAATGACAATTCTGTCAGCACAAATGAAAGCAAGTGTTTAAGCCTTGCTGTTATAAGAAAGGATTAGAGGTTTTTACACCACGAAGTTTTTTCCCGTTCCTTTGCAGTACATGATACCAAATAAATGAATCTCTGTGTAATGAGCCAAATCTGCCACAGATTTTAGTGAGTGACTCTAATGTGGTGGCAGATGGTGTAAATCAGTGCAAAATTTGGCAGCAGGTATTAACTGGAATCTGTGATGTTTCAGGGGACTTATATGTATGCAACCCATGAGTTTCATCTGAAATCAGAAATTTTTTCTTGTGTTTAGATGAAGGCATGAGCTTAATTTAGCCTCTCAGACTGTTCCTGTCGTTTAACTTGTCATTAGTCTTCATTCTGATTTAGAAGAAAGAGTGCATTAACAAGTCAGTTAGAAGACAAAAACTAGTGACTTCCAGCCATTAAAATAGATGTTTGGCAATTTAAAGAAAAACCTCCTTGGACAAAAAGCTTACTGCTGCTGCATAATACATAATTTTTCTACATCTTCACTTTTAGGTTAACTTGGGAGTTTGTCAGAAGGGACCCAGTCAGCATGGAGAAGCTCCCTCTGATTGTTTGGCACAGGTTGGAGGATTTAAGTCCAGGAAACAAGACTCTGACTAAACACACCTAAATGCTTTTCAGCATTGTGGAGAGAAAGGCTAAGGATAACATATGATGCAGTTTTTCATTTTTCTTCCTTTATTCTGTTAATCTGTATTTAGGAACAATTTATCACTATTGCAAATAATCTTGTGATTTTTATGTACTGGTTATGACTTACCAAAGAAATATTTTTTATAAGTATTGGACTCTTTTTCCTTAATTTTTTCACCTTAATTTCATGTTGAAATTTAGTATGGCCACAGACAGTACAGAAGGCCACAGACAGTGCAGAACTGTATATTCCCAGAAGAGCTCAAGTTCCTCGCAGTTTTACTTAGACACTCTCTTTCTCAGGTGCAATGTGATCCTTCCTCTTCCTGGCATGGGTTGTAACCATTATCCCATGTCTTCTATATTTGTGGTGTTTTGTCTGGGGCACTTTGTAGCTATCAGATACCAATAAAATTCCTATGTTTCAAGTGCAGATTCTGAAATTAATTTAGCTCATGAAAGAATAGGGACAATACTGAAATATTTCTCCTATCTGTTCTTTACTATGTATTAAAGTAAGGAACTATATGCCCTTGAATGTCTGATGTACTAAGGTAAGGACCTTCTTTTTAAAAAAAAAGTGATGAGGCATGTAACTAGAAGAGTTTATTAATAAAGAGTGAATACACAGTGACTTATTTCTTATTTCTCTTTCTCTTAATGTTATGTACACAAAGTGCAAATATTAATATCCTAAACACTCTACATATATTCAGTTTTTAGCCATTAAAGGGAGATAGACACCTCCAGACAACAATGCATAGAGAATTGTTATCTCACAATTCCTTCCACTGTCTAGTTGATCATTTCTAGCTACCTGCAATCTTTTACATCTGGCTCTGTTGATTTTTTTCATATTTTTCTAGTTCATATTTTAAAGTTGTGAAGAAATCTGTTCTCCAAGGTATTTACTGTTCATGTCCAGACACTCAAGGGTCATCATCCTCTGTGAACTAATAAACCCTGTGCTCCACCATTGCAGTCGTAGATGAATAGATTGATGAGGACAACCACACCCAGAACATACACTTGCAGAACCTGAGGTCCTTCTTAGTCTTTCCATTGTAACACAGAACGACGGATAATCTCTCTCTGTGCAAGGTCTTCTGAATAATTTTATATCCAGGCAACAACATCTTGTCCACAGCTTGGAAACGCTGAAGCATCATCCTGTAAACCTGTCTGTTCTTTACTGGTGACAACAGAGACAGGGAGATTCCTAAGATCCCAGTAAAGACTTCTGGATTTAGTAGGGAAAATGCTATTCCTTTTAGCCACAGTATAATCATGATGCACGTAAGTGTTTCAAGATGGTTACTGATAACTGAGTGATGAAGGAGGTTTGAGGGCAAAAACAAAGAAGTGTTTTGACAGCAAACAGTATTTTTTTGTTTGCTGCATCTGGACCATATTTAAGACTGAGCAACACCTCACGAACAACTGATGCATATACACAACGAATAGCTCTGGCTACATACCTCTGGCCAAGAGAAGTGAGAAATGTTTCTGATATCATCTATTATTATTGATAAAATTTCACTTAGTGTGTCCTGTAAGAAAAGAGGAAAAAAACAAGCTATCTTGAAAATGAATTGTGATAAAAGATTACCAGTGATCGACTCTGTCCAAACTAATTTAATGTCTTCAGTTTAAGTGTTTGATCTGAAAGGCAGAAAATACTTAGAGAAGATCTAGTGGCTTTCTGGGAAATCTAGGTAACTTGAGTTTTCAGCCATGAGATCCTTGACTTTGTACCGCTTCTGATGAGATGAACTCTGTTTTGCTGCATATTAACACCTCCAAGTAATTTCTCTGTATTCTGATAGTGTTTGTATGTAAGCTATGTCTCAACCACATCTGGTCCTGCCCTTATTACTCCTTGTATTCCCTAAATGAAGAGCTGAGGATTTCCCTTCTGCCATGAAGTCAGTGATGACCTAAGGTGAATGACTGCATTGATCTCTTGTAGATGCCTCAAGGGAGGAGATATGCTGGAAGCACATTATGGACAAAGGTATTGCAGAATGTCAGTGGTCCTGCTGGTGCACCTGTGGTCATTATTGGATGTCAGAGGTATAAAAGCTTCAGGAGCTGCTCTAAGTTATGCTGAGAGTTCAGCGGTTCCTAACTCTATAGACTGGAGGAAGAGAATACAGCCCCAAGCTGTTTTAACAGTCTTTGATGTTTCTGTCATATCACATGACTGCTTTCAGAACGGATTGATTTCCTTTAGTGTACTGGTCTAATTTTTGCAGACCTTTTTCAGTTGTCATATCTTGTAACCTGGTTTATAAAGGGGAGTGAAAAACAGAAAAAAAGGTTTAATTTAGACTTTTTGATGTCCCTGGTGCAAATTCAGAATCAGTAAAAAAGGTTAAGACTTCGAAGTTACCACCACATTGAATAGAAGGTTCTTCTCATTTTTTTCTGTTCTCTTTTAATAGGAGGAAAGAGACAGACAGAGCCATAATAGATGTATACATTGCACTTCTGTGGGTCTGCTGCTTTTATTTATGAAGATCATCCCTCATGCCCAGTTCCCTTGGAAATATCATCAGAGATTTTTCTTCTTGACAAATATGCTTTAGGGGATGAATCAAACATTTTTGAGCTGTCACTGCCTACAGGTAGTTTGGGAGACCTCTCAGATTAGTTCTTTTGCCTTTGGATATTTTAATAGATTCTTGTATTAGAATTGAACTCAGGTCTGTAGTTACAAAACCTGCAAATTGAAACTGCAGTTCTCTTAGCAAATTAGACTATTTTCCCAGCTGCCTTTCATTGGACAGCTTACAATACCCACTTAATAACTAAGCCGGGAAGAGAAAACTAACTTTCCTGAGAGTGTTTGAGGTACTCTCATGTAGGCAACATGGAGAAGGCCAAAAGCTGAGGGAGCAATGCTTTTGTATCATACATTTAGTACCAAAGCTGTATGTAGAACAGTTGGGCTGTAAGTAGACAGCTGTATGTAGAACAGTTGGGCATTGACACTCTGAGGTCTCGGGATTTTGCCATAGCCTAGTGGGGAATGTGCTGCACAGAGCCTTTGATGGAAGGCATGAGATGGGTCACCAAGTGCAATTTTGCTGTGAGTTCTTATTATCTTTTCCTTTTTTTAGCTCTGGGCACCCATGTCCCTCTGCAACAGATGAATCATGTGCATGTTTGACAGACATAAGGAGGCTGAAGATTTTTATCTTGGTGGGTCCTTTGAAGTTCTGAATGTCTGTAAAACTGCTGTCAGAAAGTCCCAGACCTCATTAACGAGCACACTCCGTCGCTATGTTTTCTATCCCAGATTACCACTCATGACTCTCTGGCTGTTTGTACTATGCCAGACATTTATTCACCTTCCCTGGATGCCTCCCAAATATTCAACTAATAAATGGCTCATTCTTTCCCCTCCCAAAAACTTCTGTAAATCTGTTTTCCTCCTGCAAGCTTCAAAGTCCAGGGGCTGACACTTCCTGTGGAGGTATGTGTGTGAGCTTTCCCACGCTGCCAGCCTTAGCCCTGGTAGGAGTCAGATTCCAGTGTCTGATTTACCAGCACAGACACAACTGAGTCCCCTCATTTCTGACCAATTCAGGACACAATCTGAACCTTAGGGTCTCTCCATGCTCTTGTGATTTTAAGCAGCAGAGACACATGAAACTCACACAATTCTGGGAAGAAAAAACCTACAAGGTATCACTGCTTAAAACCACCTATCTTTTGGACAAGGAGATTTTATATGCTCATTTATAGGAAAAACACCTTTCACATCTTTCTATGTCTCTTCTTGCAGCTATCTCACTTTCATGGAGAAAAGACCTTTTGCTTAGGGATTTCAGTACCAGAGTTTGAAGCCAAGGCATTGGAAACAGTTAGATTTATGCCTTCTGAACGTGCATGCCCAATTTCTGTTTGACTGCAACATGCTGTGGAACCATATTAATCACAAATACATTCTAGAAGAAGCTCATCACCTTCATAAACACCTATACAATTTCTATTTTTCCCAAAATTAGAAATTTACCTTGAATCTCTCAATAAAGAAAAGAACTTTGCAAGTAACAAATAATAGATTTTAAAAATACTTACTTATAGGAGTACACATATATGAATATTGTATACGTATATAAGCTTATAAGCCTATACTCATGGAAGTTTTTTTTACATATATATATATATATATATTTATAGAGAGAGAGATATCTCCACACACAGAGGCTTTAAAATTAGACAAAAGTCATTTCCTTCTGTATATAATAATAAACCAGCTCCAAACAATAAATGGCCCAGATGAAATGTTATCTGACTTCACTTGACATCTGGCCTTTTTTCCTACGCTTTCAGGAAGCCTGTTCAGCTGTTCCCATCCAGCTTTCACATGTTTAATTAATTAATTAATTAATTGCCTGCAACTCATGTAGTAACTCCAGCACCTGTTTTGCACCTTTGTGGCAGCAGTCACTGTAACTGTACAGCAGCAGCTTGCTACAGGTCTTACTAGAGTATGCTTCACCTTGTGTGTTTTTATAAATTAAAACAAAGAAAAACATTTCTGGCCTGTTTTTACTACATTGAGTAGGTATAAAGAAATTGTTGTTTTTCTGCTTGATTATTGCCTGCTTGACCATTAACCAACTATTAAAAAAAAGACAGTACTCTCCTAATGCAGTTACACAAGTGGTACGAACTTTAAACAGACAACAGAACAGATCTTGGAAGGTCATCATAGAGCCAGAAATTATGTATCTTTAGATTTAACATGTTGGTCTGATTCCCAAGCAGCTGATTCCCCCTTGATTTTAAACAAGAAAAGAGTCTTTTGTTTGGTGTTCATGCAGTGTATAGCACAACAGGATGCTGGTCATTCAAAAAACAATGATTGATGATAACTCCGTCTCTCTGCCTGTAATGGGTTTAAGCAGCGATTGCTTCATCAATGTCAAAAGATTTAAAAAGGTCAAAACCAAAAGGGAGAGAAGACCCTTGTCCCTGTCCCTGCCATCAGGAGAGTAATTGTTATCAGCAGCTCCAGTAATTGCAAAAGTGCTGAGCTTGCTTTGTGGTTCTGCCTTAAAAACTTGATTATGTTTTCCTGGTATGAAAACCTCATTGGCAGGCGCTGCATGCTGATGACAGTAATTTTTCTTCCCACTTGATGTCGACCATTGCAGTTGTCCTTGTAATAAAACCCCACAATCTCATTATGGTTTCAGCAACGCTCTTGCTGAACAACAAAAGAGGCTCAGCAGTAAACGCATCCTCTGATATTCCAGCAGTCGTGGTCAGCAGAGAGTGGTGCAATAGAAGAACAATTGCTCTTGGTTGGACCATAGTCCGACATCCTGAAGAGGCAGAGACACTATGTGGGTTTGGAGAGAAGGACGCTTGAAGTAATTTTGTAGGCAGGGACATGATTGTTGGGGATGTTGGTGGTGCTACTATGCTTTTCAGTTCGGTCTTAGACTCTGCCACAGATGTTTTGACCAGTATTAGTTGGTCAGGAACAAAATGGCCATGTACAGGGAGTAGGTTAGAGACTAATAGTGATAAGGGAAATGCTGATACTTCTTGCCCTCCTTCACGTTTGTGGCTTGCCACACAGCTCTGTCGTCCTGTGAGATGCTGTGAACTTCATCATCTCTGTTCTTGACAGGAAAATGTTTTGTATGGGTGGAAACATGTCCTACCTCCTTGTTATGGACTTTGGTATATGCAGGAGTGTCTTTGAATGCATCTCAAATGAGCTCAACCGTTTTCCTCACTTCCATAGGTGTCAAGGCAATACAACTTAATTGTTTCTGTAAAGCTACTCCTGCCTTCTGATGGTGCATTTGGATAATCAAGCCAATCTGATTAACTACGCACTAGTTTATAACTTTTTTTGGTTACAATTCCCACCTCTTAGCTACGAAGCTTAAACTAGATACAAATGAATTCAAGTAGGAACAATAAATTCTGCCAAGTCTGCCTCAGTTTAAATTAGGTCCTTGTATCCTAAAAAAATTGAAAATATTTTTGTTTATGTAAGATTTCAAGAGACTTAAGAAGCATCAAGAGAGCCCCCCACCCCCGCCTCAGGCCTAGAAGACCCACAGGCCAGCTCAGGTTGTGGGGAAGACCTGTGGAGGATGGTTGTGGGCCTTAAAGAAAGCAAACATCTGGAAGGAGGGATCCTCTCATGAAAAACATAATTCAGAAAGCTCTTTATTTCTGCTAATTAAATAAATCTGAAAGTATTCCTTGACCCACTGGAGTTTAATCTCTTTTTCAGCTTCCTTTCTAAAAGTCAACAGAATTACTGATGGGTGGCTGCTCACTGAAACATGATGATGTTTCCACCCCAAGGTAAAGCCATATTTGTCTGGATGCACATATATTTCACTGGATTTGTTATACAAGTTGTCCTAGTGTAACTAAGGCAATTGGGTTACACAGTGCATATCCTTGGACAATCAAACCAGTTTAAAACTGTTTACATTGACTTGAAAGGGTTAGTTTTAGCTCACTGGATAAAAGTGAAGCTTTAACTACTGTGAGTAACTCTATTAGATCTTCACATTCTTACAACTAGGTCAAAAATTACACTAACTTAGTTACTCCACTGCAGTGTTTCAGGCTAAAAAAGCCTCTCTAATCCCTAGAATTCATCACCACTGACATCTCGAGGTTTTGAATCAGACTAGACAATGCTTTACTAAATGGTTAGAACCGAACACAAACCAGACATTTTTCCCTGTAATAATATTTTCCTCCAAACACCTAATTCTACTTCCAGTCATCTAATCTTTATAACTCTTTGTCATATTCTATATAACATAGAGTCATAGAACATAGAATTGTCTGGGTTGAAAGGAACTTTAAAAATTATCTAGTTCAAACTCCCCTGCCGTGGACAGGGATGCTGCTCACTAGATCAACCACTCAAAGCCCCATCCAACCTGACTTCCATGGAAGTCAGATTCTCTAGGCAACCTGTTCCAGTGTCTCACCATACTCACAGTAAGAATTTATTGCTAATATGTAACGTAAATCCACCCTTTTTCAGTTTAAAGGCTTTACTCCTTGTCCTATCACTACAGGGTCTTGTCAAAAGTCCCTCTCCAGCTTCCTTGTAGCCTCTATTCAAGTACTGGAACGTGCTGTAAGGCCTCCCTGGGAGTCTTTTTTTCTCCGGCTGAACAACTCCAGCTCTGTCAACCTGGCTTCATGGGAGAGATGCCCCAGCACTCTGATCATCTTTGCAACCCTCCTCTGGATGCACTCCAACAGGTCCACATCATTCCTAAGATGGGGGCCCGAGAGCCAGATACAGCACTCTGGTGGGGTCTCCTGAGAGCAGAGTAGAGGTAGAAAATCATCTCCTTTGACCTACTGGCCACAGTCCTTTTGATGCAGCCCTGGATGCAGTTGGTTTTCTCAGCTGCAATCTTACATTGCTGGGTCATGTTGAGCTTCTTGTCAACCAACACCCCTAAGTATTTCTCCTTGTGGCTGCTCTCTATCCATTCTCTTCCCAGAGTGTATTTGTGCTTGGTATTGCCCCAACCCATGTGCAAGCCTAGCACTTGGCCTTGGTGAACTTCATGAGGTTTGCATAGGCTCACATCTCAGATGTGTTCAGATCCCTCTGGATGGCATCCCTTCCCTTCAGCATGTTGACCACACCATACAGCTTGGTGTCATCAGAAACTTGCTGAGGGTACACTCAATCCCACGATTCATGTCAGCAACAAAGACGTTAAACAGTGCCAATCCCAATATTGATCCCTGAGGAACGTCACTTGTCACTCGTCTCCACTTGGCCATTGAGCCATTGACCACAAATATTGGAGTGTGTCCATCTAGTACATTAGGTAAACAAATGGGTTCCTCCACACTTCTGAGATAAGGATTGCACACTAATGTCACCCATGACGTTTTCTTAGTTATGTTGGTTGTTATACAGGGAGCTGATGGGGCTGCCTTACTCAGCTCCAGTGTCTCTTTTGCTGTGATGGATCTTTCCTCTTCAGTTTGAGAGTGTTGATGTGGTTCTGCAAGGGCACCTCAGGCATCAAGGAAAGTCTCTTCCACCCACTGCTCCTTGCCATTGCATGCTTCCAGTCTTCTTCATTATTGCCCACCTTCTCCCTATGTATGCTGGTGAGGGATTTTTTGGCTTTTTGGCCGGGGGATGCAGGTCCACTGCAGACTGTGTTTGGAACCAGCTATCCAACTCCTTCTCAGCCTCCCTGATGTTATGCAGCCTTCTCATCACCTCCTGCATCTCATCCACCTCACTGGATGGTCTCCAGCTCTACCATCTGGACACACTTTTTGCAGGCAGGTCTGCTGCTTCTCCCTGCCCCAGAAAAAAGTTCCAGGTGCTTCTGCAGTCTGCACTGTAGCCTCTCTCTTCAGCAGCTCCATCTGGGTGGAGGGATTGGCCACCACCAGGGTAGACGGTGCAGTGGAATGTCCCTCTTTCAAAGAACTGCCATCCTATGTGAACTGCCATGCCAGCCCTAGCATGATATGTACAGTCTATCAAATGTAGTACTTTTCAACCTTTGTCTATTGGCAGATTCTTAATGCTTTTCCAATTGCAGGTACATGGAATTCGTCATTCTAGGGAAAATAATCTTCTACATTGCTTTTATAGATCTTCCTGTCAGTAGCACTGAGTTCTTCTTTTCTACTTGATATTTTCTTTTATATACTTCTCTCCATAAATCTTTATATAATATAGTATAGCGATACGATGAGACACATTGCTAAAGTGGCTATGATGTCACACTCATCTCTGGACCACATTTGCTATTGTTCTTTGCCTCCTCCATCCTCTCACCCACATCCATCTCTTCTTCTGGAACAGTTCTCCCTTTCCCTTCTTCCACTACACTGGAACAAAACAGATCCATTGGACTTACTGATCAGTATGTAGCCCTTAGTCACAGGCAGGAAAATGGGTACCAGGACAAGGTTGCACTAACCATACTCCAGATTATGCCATGGGAATATCCATTATTTAGCAGAAGCAATGGTTTAATGAAGAGTGAAATAATCCCATGTCCCTAGAAATGCTTCTGGGCCCTTGTTGAACACACAGAGATATCATAGCAGTTTTCTGTGGTAATTAGCATGATACATGTCATATTTTATCAAAATAAGCATTTTTGTTCTTCCCAGAAAAATAATAAATATAGTTAACATAAGCTTGAATTATTTGTCATTTTGAAGCTTTTTTTGCAGTGAAATATGTTTAAGTAAATCATAACTTTTTTTTTCCTAGATAGGTCTGGAATTAAACCTCACATCTTTGAATAAAGTTGAGTTAATATTGCCTTTTATAACACTGCTTACAAAGGAGGGATTTATCTCATCTACCTTCAGCCACATAAAATTATGTTTATTCTAAACTGATAATTTTGGCTGTCTCAATTATCAATAGAAAGAGTTAGGTACCTCCAGAATATACTTTACAATATAAAATAACTTTATAATATAAATTTAAGATAAGTGAGATGCATAACTGTAGAAGTGGACATATATGACACACCCAGAGTTTGAAGCTCATAGGTGAGTGTTTATATTAGGAATCTGTAACATCAGAAGGGGAAACCAACCTCACATTTCCAAAAGCCCTCCTTAATCCACCAGTGTTCAATTCACTTACATTATGATTCCAGAACATGTGCAGTCTCATGAATTTTCTAGAGTGGCTCCAGACAGTATCACCATTGTAAAGCAAACCTAAGTCAACACCCAAGACTCTTGTTTATAAATCAGCTTCAGTTTGGAATTGACTTCACATTTAACCAGACAAAGCATGCAAAACCCCTGGATTTTCAGTTCATTGCCTCCAAGTGGTTCTATAATATAGGCAGAACAGAGCATCATTTCAAATCTGTTGACAGAGAAGGTATCAGGTTTATGAAGTCTTCTGTCAATCGAAGGATGTACTTTAATCCTTATACCTAACAGCTACTGAGCTCTGCTCCACTTGTTTGTGCAATGTTTTATAATAACAGGGTATTCCTGCTTGCCATTTCTGTATTGATTTCCTCATTTATTTCCTCTTTTCACTTAGCTTTTAAATGGTTTGATTTTTTAAATTTCATTTCCATTTTTTGAATTTTTTTTGCAAGCCCTAAAACATGCATTTTTTCCCTGAAACACATCTGTACGTATCTTCCCTTCTTCAACTAGAGAAATGAATGGGACATACATTCATCAGTCTCTAGATGCTATTTTGCATGTATCTACAAGTGTTTGAAGACACTAATTTGAGATTTCCACAAACTAGGGAAGTGTACCAGGACAGATTAGTACAAACTTTGTTTCCTGTATTCTTTACCCTTTTCTTTAGATTTGTTTTCACTTGAAGACATGGTATGGCAGTAAATAGACCTTTAAACTAGCTCTGTATGTATATTATTTTTATTCAATTTATTTCTTTCCTGTGTTTCCATCTATGTCATGGCTTTTATTGAGTCCTATGGACCAATTCACCTTTATTTTATCTAGTTCTTTAACTTTTTATCTGCCCTTTCCTCTGTTATTGTAAAGTATAAGGAAAGACCATCTCTCTGAACCAAAAGTGTCTCAACCCAAACTCAGTGCTATGCTTCGTATGTTTGTTATGTAGTGCTATTATTATTCTTGTAAATCGTGATTATTTTAAGAAGCAGTATCCTTTCACCAAAACAGTGTTTGCATACCTTCAAATCAGATTAAAAGGTAGATTTTTCTCATCTCAAAGAATGATATAGTTTGCCCATGGTGTACGTATAAACTAAAATACAAGATCAGATGGGTGGCAAATAAAACTTTACTGATTTGTGCTATTTAAAAACGTGTCTTCAAATGATGATTTGTTTGAAACAGCTTATACTGTCCTTCACAATAGTTAACTACAACTGCAAAGAGATAATAACAACATCGGTAACATAAAGAATGTAGGAAAACTTCATTTCTAGGTTCATGCCCAGTTTTTTGACAGCTATTATTCATTGAGTAAAAGTTGAGAGGTAGGAAACAGCTTTAAGAAATAATGAGAAACTAGAAATAAGATATTCATCTTATTAGAATTTAGTTAGAGGAAGATGGGTGTAGGCCAGGATTTGAACTTGGAGATAAAGAAATTAATGTCAGAGAGTGATAAGTGCTGTAAATCACATGCATTTACATGTCATCAGTCTTCTCAGACATGAGAATTGTACCATAATTCACAAGGCAGGAAGTATTAATTTGTAAGTATCAAGACTTTAGAGTTAATGGAATTTGATCATAAGACTCACCAAAAGTACGGAATTGAAATATTTAAATGACTTAAGAGTGAAGCATAATCATACAGGAAATGGATTTTTAAGAAACCTAGGAACTGTGTCTTTTCTTCTCCCCTTTGACTGTAAATATTTATTACTCTTGTGTATGTCCTTGGCCCATTCATCAGACTGTCTCGCATAGATCCTGGACAGGTTTGTTCTCTTTATGCCTTTCACTTGTTTTATACCCATTATATATTTTAGTCTGTTTTGTTGAAACATCATAAGTTCTCTTTCTTTCTGATTTCCCTGTGTACATGAAAGGGAAGTTTTTCTAGCTGTTATTGCTCTTATCACATACTTGAAAGTGGGTTTGGGACAGAGGATGATGCACTGTAGAGGATTAGTTGTATCAGGGGGTTACAAGATCTATTTCTCCCCTGCTGTTTTTATTCCTGTAGCAGGAGCAGTCATCTACAGGAACTGGGTGTAATGTTTAGCAGAAAACTTCCTGCAGGCTCCCGTCAATTTTTTGCCATGAGTCTTCAAAGAAGATGGACCATTATGTTATCTGGACCATGATGTTTTTCCACCTTCCTTTGTTTCTTCTGTAATCACATTCTAGTCAATACTCTAAACTACAGCTGTGAAATCTTTGATTGCTCTCTCCATATCCAAACCTTGTTGATTCTTTTTCCATATTATCCATTCAATGAAATGTTTTCTGAATATAGGAACCAGCATAAAAGTGAGCAGCTGCTGAAGGAAAGAGATTGTAAGAGGAATTTGGTGCTCAACCTGTAGTATCCACGTTAGCCTTGTACCTGTGGATTTTCTTAAAATCCATGGCCAGTTAAGTTTTGCATTCATTATCATGCAAAAGTTATAAACATGTTAAGATGTTGCATAGCACTGTGGACTTGTTTGGCACATAATTTTTGCGGTGTTTCCCCAGATCTTTATCTGTGTATCCTGGTTAAACATCTTCAGAGTCCTGTATGCCACACACACTCTACATATCCCACCTCCAAATCTATCCTTAAAAAGTGATTTTGAGCATTTCAAATCCCTGTTTTGAACAGCTCCTCTCTGCAGTGGACCAGAAAAAATGGGTGTGCTTGGCTTTGTGCTACATGCTCTACTCCATCATGCCATGCTGAATAGAAATCTGTATCCAGATAGGGACACTTAGGTTTCTGAATGCAGAAGATTAGGAGAAAATTCACATTGCTTTACCTATCATCATAATTGTGGTTCCTCATGTTCCCCCTGCTCATTTTTATAATGCATTCTAACAAATATTTATCATTTATACTGCTACTGTCCCATCAGCAAAATAGCTCACTAATTAAAGAAGAAACCAGGAAAGGAATCACAAGCTCAAATCCTTCCTTTGCCCCTGACATCTTATCTGCGAGTTGTCATCTCACTTTTTTATGCTTCTGTTTCTTTCTTTGAAAAGTAAATCTACCACCATTGTGATTGCAAGAACAACTACATAAAATATATTATCAAAATAAGATGCATGTACAAGAAGCCTTTCCCAAATCAGGTCCTTGATAGTCAGGAAAGGTAAAGGCTGAGGACAAGGTAACTAATAAACAAATACCTTTTTTTTTCTTTCTTGACAAAATTCCAGAAGTTTTAGACAGTCAAAGATTGCACTAATGAAGACACTAGGAACACCAAAGCTTCTCTTGCCATGGGTATAGGGCAAGACACAGTGATAAACTAATGTTTCTAACATCAGGCTTGAAAGCAGCAGCAGCTCACACAATTAAGCTGGTGACTCAGTGAATTGCTTCTTTTAAAATTTCCCCAGCTTTGACACATCATGGGGTGACTTTATGTCCCACTGTTTTCACATCCTTGTTGATATCCTGAATTAGCTGAGCATCTGTTACTCCAATGAAATCAGATATCTGTTTTAATATGGTTGTTTTCAATATTGCAGTGTGATCTAATTATTCTTTGTACTGAAGAAAGAAGAAAGGAATGCATTGAGTTCTATTTCTTTTTTCTTTGTTACAAAGGAAAATTATTTGTTTCATTATACTCTTTTTCTTACTGTTTAATTAGATTTACCTACCAATGACTTCTATCAAAGTTTCCCCTTATCTGATTTGGTATCTTTCAGATGAAAAATTATTAAATTCAGGAAAGAATTAATCTTAAATATACACCCATGCTCTGACTGCACATTATTCGGGTACTAGTTTTGCTAAGGATTTCTTTTCCACAAAATATTACATTTTTCTGACCACACAGCCCTAATTTATCCTTGAAATGTTCTTTTTATAAATTGTATTCTTTGAAAGGATGACTCTTTTTCCAGGTCCAGCATGACTTATTGCTTTTAACATCCAGTTCATCCACTGGATGCCCTGGTGCAGTATTTTCCACCAGTCAAAAAAACCCATCTGGCACAAACTACCTTTCTTCTGTTCTAAAGGCTCAATTTAGAGCTGAAAAAACTACCTCTATGGATCCTGAATGTCTTTAAATGATGGTCCAAAGACACAAGATAGGGATAATGGTGCATTGTGTTTAAAACTTTAGGATATGTTTCAAGAAAACTGCGTATAGTTTTTTTTACAATTCTGGACAAATACCTCATCTCTGCTGTCTGTACACAGAGGGCAAAGCTGCTGTAACTCATGTCAAAATCCTTACAAGGATAAATCCATAAAGTCTCAGGATGCACTGACATATATCGCCAGGGGGACTATATTGATAGATAAAAGCCACTATGTTGTCAACAAATGTCTTACAGGTACATACAAAAATCGATGAGCTTTTCTTACTCTGTTGAGTGTCTTGAAAATCAGGAGAATTGTGACCCATCTCTGTCAGTTATTTTAATTGTGCAAAAGTTCTAGCCTGGAGTGCTCATAACTGCCTTAAATAAAGAGCAGGACTTGTTTTACCAAGTGGAATAAGTAGACGTTTTCCTTGCCTAGCAAGTTATGAGCTGCTACATTCTAATCATTGGAAGAAACAAGATCAGGAAATAGTTACAATGGTTTGTGAGCTACATATTATTGTTTATGAAGAATTTCAGATATGTTCCATGAACCAGTCCTTCATGAGGTCTGAAATTGAAGTATCTGGTTCATCTTTTGAAGTCCAACAAATTCTTTTGTATTCTTCCAGATAGTGGGTGGAAATATGTGCAAGAAAAAGATACATGTATTATGTTTTTTATTTTTTTTCTTTTCTATTTGAAGTGAAACTCTCAGCCAAGAAATAAACACTCTAATCAGTCAAGAAAGATATCATGTTGCATCACATTTTCTAGCCATGAAGCTGACAAAATATTTTATAAAAAGGAAGTGATATGACAGGTTTGGTACGTTTAATGGGTTCTTTATTAAAAAATCTCACATTAAAGTAAACTACCAATGAAAGGTCAACACAACCATTTGAATTTACTAAGCCATGTAATGAATTTCCATAAAATATGCCGGAAATACTGTGAAAAAATGGTACACTTTTTGTGTTTGGGTGACTTTACCAACCCTTGAATAGTATACCTCCAGATGTGGGAAGTGGCTCTTTCAATAACCTGTAAGGGGATCAGGATGAGACACAAAGTCTGTTTGGTGGCGTGCAATAGAATGAATGGCCTTTTCTGCTTCTTGCATCTACTCTTCATTTATTAATGATACTTGATTGCTCGCCATTGTTTGATCTTCAACAATTTGTTCTGAGTTACGAGTTTAAAGTAGAAGCTGGAAGACAATTTTCATTGACAAAATGGAATTTGTGATTTGCTTCAGACAAATAGAAAAGGATTCATCCTGCCAAATGTAGGCATCTATAGAATAGATATCCACATCTGAGTTTGTTGTTTACAATCAATCCCTTTGTAGTCAGTGGAGAAAACCAGGCACTTCACAGATAGAAGCCATCTTATTTAAAGCCAGATATTTGAAGTAGGTGAGGGGAACTGCCTCATTCTCTCCATTTGCTATGGCTGGACCTTTGTGACTGACCCATCAAAAGTCAGGTGACATAAATCCCTATTAATATATACATCAGATGGACATGTCTGCTTTAGTACACTGCTACACAAAATGCTCAGAAGTCTGAGCAGAATCTGCTGCATTGAGGTGATTCATTCTGCCTCAGGAGAAATAGCATTTAGAAAATGCCTCCGGGAAACGCAGTCCCCCACAGCTGCTGTCTCCTGAGAGCTGCAGTGTTTGTGCTTGGCTCAGTGGGAGGCCTTCCTCCCCACACCTGTGGCATTGAATACCTTGGAGTCTCAGAGCTTATTTGCAAAGGCAGGGAAACTCAGTCCTCCACAGGATCCCCACCATCTCTCTGCTACAAATACTTTGATCCTATAGGAAAACATAAATACATGGACCTCTTCTCACTACCTGGCTTTTCCCCCAAAACCATTTCATGTTTCTCTTCACAGTCCTCATCTAATATTTGCTACAGACAACCATTTCTACTGAATCCTCATTGGTTATAGGAGGGCAGATGAAGCTGTGACACGGATGAGGAGACAATTCTGTGGTCAATCAGGAGTATTTGCTCCACACAGAGCAGTGCTGGCACTTCTCCCAGCATCCTGCCAGGGAATCTATCCCTGGGCTATACTGTATATTATAATAAATGTGTCTTGTCTATAGAGAGTAGAAATAGCTTGTTTGCTTACAGTAAATATCTCTAGGCATATGAGTCGGGCTGTAGGTTATTTTACATATGGGAAAAATAAACCGCAGTACAATCATTGTGGGAATGGCCAAATTTGAATCATTATTAGAAATGTCAGACAACAATCTGCACTCATCATGTCCCAGATTTCCTCAAATACTCAAGATGAAATTTGCTTTTAGTCAGTACTGCTCTGTCTCCATGGCAGACATAGTCATGAACACACAAAAGCATATTTGCAACAGTGAGAAGACACGTCTGTGTCCCTCCTACCAAACACTGTGACCTGTATAAAATTTCATTCTTTTTCTCTCCCTGAAAAAGCCCTAATCCTAACCCCTGTGGCTTGTCTATTCCTTAAACATTAGCCTGTTTTATTCCAAGAGCAACCTGTAATGCATTACCAGTTTCAACAGTGTTCATAGATCAGATAAGACAAGCAAAAGCATATGAAAATATTCTCGAGTGGTCCTATTACGAACAGGGCTGGCGAAAAGAAAAAATTGTGGCAGACACTTAATGTCCTGCAGCTTTCAAGCAGTGTAGTGGGCAGCTACACCAGAGGTCAACACACTGGTAATAACCCCTCAGGTTTCCTCTGTACAGCTTGTACCCTTCCAAATGCTTTACAGAGCGCTATTCTCTGTGGTTCTGCAGGGCAAAGATTATCTAGAGCTGTTGGACACTGTTGGCTTCATGGTCATGGGGACATCATGGCAGCAGCCAGTCTGCTGCATGAGGGGAAGTTTTCATTATTAAATGCTGAAAGAAAAGGAAAAAATAGAAAGCATAAAGACAGGTCAGTCTTCCTCAGGGTAAAATATCCTTTCAAGCTGTTCAACAGATAGGAGTGAGCCAGTCACCTTGTATACAGTCATTAGGAGCATCTACCCTCTCCATGCTCTGCTAGGCGACTGTAATAAGCTTCATCTGTCAAATCTTCTCACCCCACCTGTTAGCTAAAACAGTCTGTGGTGTGGGGGCCTCTTTTCTCACACTGGAGAAAGCATTTAGCCTGCTGCTGCCAGCTCAGTGGGGTGTACTGTCCCTGACTGCAGTCTGCCCACCCGCCAGCCCCAGTCTGCTCTGCTGTCCAGTGCATCCCTCTTGTATCCCACACAGGCTGGTAGGAGCCCTCATCTGAACAAGTTAGTGGCTGTTATAGTACAATCGAATTCTCACCTCTTTTCTCACTTGTCTAGTGACCTAATTTCACACATCTCATTCCTTTTCTCTGGTTCTTTTTACAGTTTGTCTCTTTTTCAGCTTCTGAGTTGCTAGTCATGTTTTTCCCATCAACCATTTTAATTTGTTATGCTTATAAAAGCTCTGCAGTTTTTCTTCTTTCATCTTACCATACTCTACCCCTATGTGCCTGTGATATAGATTTATTTTTTGTTTATTTTTTTAACCTTTCCTGTTTTCTTTCAGATTTTAGATATCAGCCTCTCTTTAATTATTATTTTACCTTTGCCATCTGGAATGCTGTCCTTTTTCTTTTTTTTTTTCCCCCTAACTCTTTCTCACTTTCATCTTGTTGAAATTTTCAGTGCACTGTGACATCAAACTGTGTAATAATCACCACATTCCCTGGTTTATATAATTTGAAGAAGCAAAAACAATTTGAAAAATCAGTGTTTCATTTCAAAAGCTTCCGAATTTTCTGGGGAGTGTAGGAAAGGGTATTCAAGATTTATAAACAAATTAAAGAAATATTACAGTGTGGGATTTGTAAGTGAGAAAGACTGATATTTCATATGGGGCCTGAGTTGTTCAAATGAAGGCTGATTTCCTTTAAATCCCAGTCAGACTCACTGCTATCCATCCTTAGCAAATCCACCCTCATCCCAAATAACTTCTTTTGTACCATCTTCTGAAATTTTTCTTAAAAAAGAAAAAAAAGAAGGACACCTTTCTATCTATCACGATTCTTTTTGTCCTTAAAAAATAAAAAAATTCAACTGTTTTAGGTAAATAGAAGCAGCCATAAACAGTTACTCCCTGCCCTAGTTCCTAGCCTTTTAGCATTATGAGTAAGCAATAACTTACATCTGTGCAAAACAGTTGTCAGAAATGCTATCTAAAAATGATGGCATTTTACGCTTTATTTCCTTGGGTGAAAATCCAAGGTGACAGGAAAGGGTATAAGGAATTAGGTTTCAGGTCCAGTGTTCAGTAGCTCTGTAAGAATCACATCTCTCCCTCTTCTTAAGACTTGCATGAAGTTAAGCTTTTCCATCCTTACACATCTCAAAAATGAAATCCTTTGGTGGATTGGAGAGTGTGTGTTACGAGACTTCAACAGTGCTCTATTGAATTTATGAACAGAAATTTCCAGCAGCTGCAAAACTTTAGTTTACATCGTAGCAGCCATGGTTTTTGACTCTGGAGAGCTGTAATGCCATCCCCTAGGAATGAGAGAGGTGCCATCCTTGCACAAAACAAGTGAGGAGAGAGTTTAATGAAGCCATCATTTTGGGTTTGCTACTGGAACTGTCTAATCACAGACAGAGCATATGCCATGTACAGGTCGACCAATCGGGACAGTACTACTGGGGAGGGGCAAGAAGGATTCTGGTGCTCTACTATAGCAACTCTGGAGAGAGGAGTTTGCCTCCTGTATGTTGGATAGTATACTTTTAAACTAGGTGTGGCAAGAAATCCAAAGGGCTATAGAAAAAGTTCTGAAATGGAATTGAAAGTTCATATGAACTACTTTGACAACATTCAGCAGAAACCTCTCTTCTGCAGACCTGAATCAAGTATCAGTAATGCAGTTTATCTCCTCAGCAGTTACGGCATCAGGGAGTGTTAGAGAGTGTGTCATCATTATTGCTTTGTGGTACCAGAAATTTATGAAGTTTGTCTATGTACAAGTTACATTAGAGGAACATGGCATGTGGTAATGCTTAATGTATTGGTATGCTGTGTATTCTCTAAAAAGGAGAACTTGTTTCTTTCGGTAGCTCGTTGGCAAGTTGAGTAAGTTTTTATACTACCCCATTTCAGAGATAAATCTTTATGCTACTTTGAAGCATAAAGAAGACTGTGGCAGGATGGTATCGGTCAGCTGAAGGGCTGTCATATTTCAAAATTAAATATGGTTCACCAAACTAAAAGCTTTCATGTTCAGCCTCAGACATAGCATGGAATCTCATTGGTGTTAACAAATGCCTTAAATTTACTGGTTTTCATCACTTTAACTGCATATTATATGCCCTGTAAACTCCATTACTCTACCAAAGATGTATTTAGTCATGCAAAGAAATATTTAAGGCAATTATATCAAATTTCCCTCTCCAGAAGAGTAGTCATAGAAATAATTCATAGTACTGCATGAATATTAATATATGAAAAGTTTGTTTAAGTTGAAGAGAAATAAGAGAAGTTTATGCAAATAACATAAACATTCTGAAGAATGTGACATTTTAATTGAAAAATAATTTTCAGTCTTTTCATTATTTGAAAGTATTGAATTAGTAAATTTTATTAAATGCTTTTGGAAAGGTGGGTAATTAGGAGAGTATTTTAACTTTCTGCCCTTCAGCTTAATGAATACAAAACGTGCTCATAGAGTATGAAACTAAAGTATTATCATGTTTGTGTTGGAAAAGTTAGATTTAAAATTGGATTTATTTTTGTTTAGTATTTTTCAACAAAATAGCCCTGCTATTGAAGCAGTGAACTGCCTGTAGAAAAGAAAACTTCATGTCCCAGATCTATCACAGTCCTTCCTGTTTGATCTTGCTGTGTCATCTTTCCTTTAAAGGAAGAGGTTAACTGTATTTTTTTCCTACCTTGAATTTTAATTGTTTGCATGTATTGCATCTAGGAAAAGGTAATTCTGATTTCCATCTCATTCTCTAGATTTTAAGGGAATATAAATTGTATGTTATAAACAATTGCTACTAAGACTGATTGAAAAACACATTTATGGATTTTGAGGATGTTTTGTGTTTGTTCCAAAAGCCAAATATTTTTACTTTATCACCTCCACTTTTTCATGGAGATGAAAGGCACTCTTTCTGGAAGGGAAATTATTATTTTTTTAAACATCTGGTTTTAAATATCTGTGAAAAAATAAACAAATCAGAGCCTGAATCAAATTCAGATATGTTTGCATTTTTTGAGGTAGTATGTAGAAGCAGATAAAATATATTAGGTCATTTTTTTCATCTTCCACAGTCTGGCTCTTAGCACTTCATTACTGAAACAACTTCACATGTGAAAAGAGCACTCCTTTCACACTGCTTTGTCTTCAAGCTTCCCATCATTTTTGACCAAGGGAAAGGCCTGGCACATGTCAAGGATACTTGCAAGTACGTTAAGAATCTACAGTGAGAGTGGGAAAAGGAAAGGTTGTGCAGACAGTCGAGGTACCATAGTCAGAAGGACACACTGGGAATATTTAAGAACAAAGATTCAAGGAGATTTTTCACTGATCTTAAGAGAAAAAATATTAGTATTTTTAGGAACTTTTCCTCTGCTGTTGAAGAAATAGGATTTAATTGTGGATAGAGAATTTTGAAAGGAGGTGTGAACAATCTAATAATAAAAAAAACCCCAGGACATCTGCTCATGTGTTGGGCATCAAACCTATGGACAGATTTCAGGCAAAATGACAAGCACCAATGATTACATTTTTATTTGCTGAACTTCCTTCCAATGCATCAGGTGTGATCCATTACTCAGGACTGTCTAAATAATTACCTTACCAAATCTCATGCTACTCTTGATATCCAGGGTTTATTGAGGTCCTTGATCTCTTTTAATGATATTTTTGAAATACATTTTGCATTACACTTTTAGAAGGTTTACTGTATTTTTCTGCTTTGCAAGTGGACTAATATCTGGAACAAAGGGATGACCACTCTAAGTTAGACAGAACTTCCATTCCCAGAGGAACATGTAGGCTTCCTCACTCCTATAAAGGAAAAAAATGACCTTTCTGCATTCTGTTCTGTCACTCTTACATGAGAAAATAGATTTAACCTGCCCACCACAGGATGCTTCAGAAATGCCATATCTACTCAGTGACTTCACTGCAAAGTCGCAACTTTTAGCCAACAATTCTTTTAATTATACAACACAGGACAATAAATTGCTTAGTGAGGATGTCCTGAATCACAGTAAAATATTTCAGGCAACTGGCAGACAAGGCTGTCCATGCTCCCAGGTTTATTACCAGTGTAGGTGTTTATTTCCCACCCTTTTCCTTCCACGTCAGTAAATTCTGGTAGAGGATCATTTACACTTTCTATAATCTGTATTATCCAAGGCTATAAACTTTACAAATGAATGGGGCAAGCCTTGGCTGCCTAGTTCTCTGGGTCTTGCTGCTACAGTACATCCATTTTATTTACTTGCTAGCTCTCAAGAAGACAATGAAGCATTGTGACTCCATGAGCAACATTAAAATATTTAGATTTATCCCTGTGACTGACACTGATACCATCATGGATGCTGATATCTGCAGTAGCTGTGATTTCTTGTTGCTCTGCACCCGATAGAATTATTTACAGCATGTGTATGAGAGACTCTCGGGTCAGAAAATTTACTTTTGCACTATTTTGAAAAGTTTTAAGTGATCTGATGAGATACAAGTGCAGAAATGTATTGGTGCTCTCATTTGTTTACCTCTCCCACTGGCAAGGTGCGTATGGGTGATTGTACAGGTCTTAAGAAAAGCTTGTAAAATATTCTCACAAAGTATGAATGTAAATTGCACAAACTAATCAAAATATTGCAAGAACGACCTGTATATATTGCCACTTTGGTTTGCATATTTGCCACAAAGTTCTATCAGTGCTTTCAAGAACTCTGGAAGGTGGGATAAATAGGAAGCCTCTGCCATAGCCAGCAACACCACGTTTGAGAATCTGTGTGGAGAGCTGTACAATAGTGACAGAGAGAGGATTGTCTTTTTCCCACCTGCCCCAGCCAACTTTTCCTGAACTGTTGTCCTGCTCTTCTGTTACAGCAGTCTGTGGAATGGGTCAAATGAATAAAAGAGACTCAATTTGCTTTGAACAAGTTGTTCCTTGTTTGTGGAAGTCCCTTCTGCTTCATTCCCTTACATGGTCAGCATGCTGAAAGCACTCATCTCTCTCCAGGTTGGTGATGGCACACAGCAGCTGAAGCTGGCACACTGCTCTGGTTATCAGCAGGATGCAGGTGTCTGTCACGCAGCGGCACTGAAGCCCCTGTGTATCTGTCTCATGTGAAAATTTACAATCAATTCTTCAACTCCATAAGCCATATTTTAGATAAAACTTTTTGTCCTCTATAAAGGAGCAGAAGGAAGGGTCTAAAGTGGAAACTACAGGCTTTCGTTGACTAATTGTTCCTACACTGAACTTTACACGGGAGCTCGGCTGGTTATGTGCTTTTCTCATGTGGTTTGAGAACAGGGACATTCACCTTTCACAAAAAGTGTCAGAGAGAAACTCTGACAAGAAATGCCCTTATGCTGAGCATATAGCAAAATAATGCACTGAAAAAACAACAAATAAACATAAAAATTGAGGTCTGGTTCTCAAGCTTCAAGAGTTTGCTCTAGTGAAGTACGAAAATACTGGCTTACAAATCTATGCAAATCCACACAACCAAGGCACTGACAACTAACGTAGTTAATAGTGAATGATGACATTATACTCTTGCAGTTTTGACCATGAAATGGGTTTCCTTCAAAATCGTGCATATATCCTAGAGTCTTAAAGCTGTCTGTCGATATCACTACTCATCTTTTTCTGACTGTGATTTCAAGTTTGCCATCTCTACTTGTGTTTTCAAGCCATAGGGCAGGATTTTCAAGAAGACAGTTGAATGTAGTTAAGTTAAGCTTAAATTTAATTTTTTTACCTTTGTAGAGTCATAACCTTATGCTGTCTTTCATGACTCTTTGAAATGAGGAAGAGATTTTTGCTATATATTTCAGTACATCTAAATAATGTTCTAGGCTCCTATTCACAGACGAATTTCAGGAGAGCCCCTTCCCTGACCAAAAAAATACATATTTGTGATAGATGCATTACTTTCCAGAAGTGTCATTCTTTCTTCATTTAAAATTTAAAGAATGATGATAACTATCTTAGACTACATGTATAAGTTTTTGATGGATAAAGTTAGGTGAGACAAAATCAACCTCAAACATCTGATTCAAAAGGTTTTAAAGTCAGCAGGAAGTTTTCCACGGGCTGCTTAAGGTTTGGATCATTCCCTTGGATGAGCTCATAATCCTGCACTTCAACATTCTACCTGCTCTTGGATGTAACTCAGAAGACTCCAAAAAAGGAAAGTGTGGTTTTGTGGAGCATTGAGAGCAAGGTTTATCATTGCATCTAACCTTCCCAGCTTTGTTTGCCATTTTCCATTACAGCTTGTTTGAGTTGCTTTATCAGGTGTTGCATTTCGTGTGCATGTTGTTCCCAGTGCAGTTTGTTTGCCTGTTTATTGTCCGTCAGAATCTTATAAAATCAGGTTGTTGCATCTCAACAAGATTGAGAAAATATGTGATTAGTTCAATGAATTTAATACAGAGGGAAGTATTTTATTTATTGGGGGGTTTTTTTGCTATGTGTTTTATTGAGAGCCAGGGACATATCTTCATATTAGATGATGGCAAGATGCTTTGCCCTTTGTTTTTCCGAGCTGGAACTTAATCCTGTCATGCTTTGTTTCTCACTATCATATCTTAGGTTGAAAACTCTTCGAGAAAAATCTATTTTTTGATATGTCATAGTAAAGTGTTTGCAGAACTGTTTCCTCATACATGCCGAGGGCAGATCATGTTATTATCTATGAATAAAAATGATAAATCTGAGGGAACAGTAATGGCATTACAGGGCAATTTATCTACAAACACAATAATATTTTTTTCCATTGTCTAACTATAATCCTGCAATCATTCTACCACATTTATTGTTACAATATTCCTTTGACATCCATGTAGAGTGCCTATTCTCATTTTATAGACACAAAACTAAGAGCACAGAGAATAATAGGAATAGCAACAGTATAGAAATTCAGAGACCTAACTTAGCTAGCTAGTATCCCTAAGTTTTGGCTTTATTCAAAGGGAAAAAATGGAATTCCTTGAGGGTGATTCAGAGGAATCTTTTTAGACTCTTTTTCTGAAGAACCTTTTAGGAAAGCCTGTCTATAGACAGGTTTCCGAAGGGCTGGGACATTGACTTAGAGAGCAAGAAAGAAGAGATTGTTCAATCTCAGCTGGTGCTCATACATGTCTGTTCCTTCCACATCCACCAGCTTGACTGGGTTTCTGCACAGTGGTGGGCTGCCTCAGTAACCCCATGTAAGACACAGCAACCCTCCTGGAGTTTCTGTTTCTGCTTTCATCTCTTTCACTAGTGTTCTAATTGACTGCTGGCAGCAAGACTTCAGTTGAACTGGAAGACCCCTAACTTTTTCAAGCTACTTTAGAGGTACATATAGAGATTTGATGGGAAAGTTAGGAGCTGTGCCTCACCATTCCCTTCGAATGATCACAGACTTCAGCAAGACTTTTTTTGGCATACATTACTTTCCTAATTTTCTTTTCTTTGGTTCCAGTCTGCCCCTTTTACCTTTGTAGATATGTCTTGCATATATCTTACATTGCTTTGTACATGCCTTGTACATGCCTTGTTATGCCTTACACCACCTGGAATAAGCATAAAAGGTGAGGAATGTGGATCAGAGCTCTCATTTCCATACTCCATTTCATGCAGAATGTGTGATAGGACAAGTGGAAATGGCCTCAAATTGCACCAGGGGAGGTTCAGGTTAGATAGATACTAGGAAAAATTTCTTCACTGAAAGAGTGACTAAGAATTGGAAGGGGCCATCCAAGGATGTGGTTGAGTCACCATTCCTAGAAGTGTTCAAAAAATGAGTAGATGTGGCACTTTGCTATATGGTTTAGTTGACATGGTGGTATTTGATTGAAGGTTGAACTTGATAATCTTAGAAGTCTTTTCCAACCTTAATGATTCTCTGATTTTGTATAGCAGAAAGTTCTGTGTGTACTGTAAAACAAAGCAAGTGTCATTCTTTCTTTACACAGTTAGATTACCTGTCTCTCAATTTGCTAATCAGATTCTGGAGCAGTTCCGAAAGAAAACACTGTATGTAATGATGACAGAATTTTTTTTATACTACATTTTGTCTTTCTGACATGTATTTGAAACTAGAAACATCTATGAGTGAGGTTGAATTAAGAAGATCCTCCTTTTTACAAAATTGGTCAAATGTTTTAGACACAATCAGCCTAATCTGGCAAAATCTACTCTATGTCATAAACAGCAGGAACAAGTTGTCATACTTACACCTTTTGTCCTAATGATTAGTCCACATTGCAATCTTCCACCAATTATGTAAATAAAAATGACAGAAAAACAGTTTAGGAAAAAAAGGAGGTTATTTCAATGCTACTGTTTTTTTTAAATGAAACAGCAGTAAAGTTTTAGGACAAAAAACAAAAAAAAAAAGGGGGGGGAATAGAGCAAAAGAGAAGTTTATGAAGAAAAAAGGGAGAAAATGTGATAGTAAGGAAGAGGAACAACAAGAGGAAAGTCAGCTGTATAATTTTTAGGGGTTGTACTGGGTGAAGCAAATTCTGCCTGAGGTTTTCTATTCCACTGAGAAAGAAAACTAGCTATCTGTCCGAATGTGCTGGAGACAAAGAAAATGCAAAGAGTGCCCTCACAGGTATAAATGATGCTAGCAAGATGCAGCTAAGACTGAGAGGAGTACAAGTTCCTCCATTTCAAAGAGGAATAAGGTGAGAAGCAGCAGAACAGATACTCTTCTGGAAGGAAAGACATATCATATCCATCTGAATATTAGTCTATTTAGAAAACAGCACAACATCAAGAAAAAGAAGCTAAATCCTCCTCTTTGTACTATTGCTCCTATCCATAACATCAGTTGTACAGCCTGTATTCTCTGAGCTTCTTTTCCTGATTGAGTTTAACAGGAAAGGCAGGAATGGAGTGAACTGAGACACTTCAACAACTACATGAAAAATTGAGCTTGGGATTGTTTCACACAGAGAAATCTAGGGAGTCCCTCAAACTGGATTACTATCGTGTTGGCAGATAACAAAATCTGGACTTGGGAAGTGCTACAAAATGCTTTAGAAGATGTTAGCTTTAGTTGTTGAACGAAGGTCTAACAACTAGTGACATTGCAATTCCTCAGAATTGAGATTTTTCAAATTAGATGTAATTATGTTAAAATTCTTCTGTAATCTGTCAGAAATAGATTATCCCCTCTCAATGAAGAGACTAAGTCTCTAATAAGATGGAGTCAGAGTACCAGCAGATGGAAATTTAATGCTGTGATGAGATGACTTCATGCTTACTTTCCAGCATGGGAGCATTTCTGAACATGGGAAAAATATTTTCTTTCTTCTTTACAGAGACATTTAGGAACAACCTTGGTTGGTAAAACTGTAAACAATTCATTGGTTTGATCAGTGGCAAACTGGCTGTAGATGTGTCCTGTTGTATCTGTAAGGAGTTGTTGTAACCACATTCCTGGCTTGTCCTCAGCTTTACAATCTTTTATGATTGATGTAAAGTTGTGTGACCAATGTAACATGCATTGTAGATAATGAAACTCACTCACTACTCTGGTCATTCTGTGACATGGTTGCTTTCTTTTAATAAGAATTTTGCTTCATATGCTGAATTCAATAGCGATTGAACTTTAAATAATTTTAAAAGCTAACATCAACAGACATAGAACAGGGACTTCAAAAGTCTCTGAATTCACACATTTCCCTGACTGAATAACACATGACTACTTAATTCATCGTCTTTCACATGAATAAAGTGGAAGAGAAGGGTTAAGTTTTTAAATAAAGAGCTGAAGTTTAGCAGGTAGCAGGTGCACTAAAAAACCACAATATACAATTAAATAAGATACAACCCAATGACAGAACCATGTGATTGTCAGTGGTTCCTAAAATATCCTGCTTTGTCTATTCATATTTTCTTCTTTCCCACCTTAAGCAGATAACAAAATTGCAAATTAACACCCTTAGCATCTGATGTTTAATGATTTTATTATCATGTTTATTGTGAGGGTCCCATACAACACTTTGTTGCAGTATCAATTTAGGATTGCAATCCTTATTTTAAAATGCATTTAAATAATTAGCAGATCAAAGATCATTTGAGAAGCCTGCAATCTTAATGGAACAGTTTTGTGGATTTTATTACAGACTTGCAATGTTTTGTTATTAATTCTTTGCTGAAAAAAAGAAAAAAGTAGGTGTGTGTCCCCCCCCTTTTTTTTCTGCAGGCATGATTTATAATTCAGCAACACTACGATCATATTCCTCAAGATCTTGAAGGTTACAATTCTGTTCCCCTACTTGTAAGGGAGAGTAATTTACTCTTTATGTCATGAAATTGATTTCAGGACATTAACGCAATGTCAACAAAAGTGTCCCAATTTATCCCAGATTGTTTGGGCTGACAGAATAAGGGTTGGTCTCACTACCTTGAAGTGTTAATAAGAATATATAGGTAGGGTTTGAATCAGAAGCTGGACTGACACAGACAAGAAGTCTTTGCACCAGAAGTGTTTCTATGTGAGTGGCACTCCTCTGCTTTGGTATAAACTGTGTACCTCTACTGCTTATTGACCTTGACATTAGGCTTTGAGCTTATCTTGGTATTATTCCTGGCAGACAAATGAAGATGTAGCATCTTAGTTCAGTGTTAGGCATCTCTATCTTTTTCTGACTATGAGTCAGAGGTATGGAACAAGTATTTTCAGGCTGGAAGCCTGTGTGTAGCATGCTATTTAGAGACTTCCAGGAGAGTCCTGTGAAGGTCCAAAGCAGAATTGCACTGTACGTTCTGACAGCTTGCTGACTTGTGATTGAAGACTAGGTAATACTGCAGAAGCTAAACGCCAGTTTACCAGAAAGGAAAAATACCTACTTCAGAATGTCCACTGATGAAATACTGCTCTCAGCATTCAGTTCCTCCGTATTGGGGGTTTAATATGAAAGTGTCAAAACTTCTCATAGAGTCACTGTTGAGCCACTTGCTCTATAGCCAGTAGAGTCCACATTGTTGTTAGACTAATACTGCAGTAGATACAGCAGTATCTACTAGTATCTACTATTTACAGTTGCAGATTAGTTTCCCAGAGAATTGCGGATGTGCCACCCCCAAAGTGTTCAAGCCCAGATGGGATGGGGCCCTGAGCAACCTGATCTAGTGAGTGACATCCCTGCCCATGGCAGAGGGCTTGGACCTAGATGATCTTTTAAGGTCCCTTCCAATCTAACCATTCTATGATTCTGTGATTTACAGACTTGTAAATAATTTTCTTTGTTCCATTAACTGGGATGCTGAGAGACACAGTCACCCAGACCCAGGTAGGATTCCCAAAGGTTTCTGGAGCCTCCCCCTGAAGCTGGTGTTACGACCTGGCCTTCCAGGGAGGAGTAATTTTTGTTTTATTAATAAATCCCTTGGAGTGAATTAAAGTAAAACAATAGTAGATGATCAGTATTTGCAGATAGATATATATATGTATGATTTATTTTAGAACAATTTTGTTGCAAATGAAAACAGGTATGTAGGTATGTACCATCTATAGCAGCATGGCAATATAAAGCATAAAGGTATTGCAAAGGAAAACAGCCATTTTAGTTGTAATACAGGAATGTAAAAACATAAAGTTATCACCAAGAAAAATGTGTAAGGGAAAACAGAGAAAGAAAGAGAGAAAGAGCACCCAAGGAAAAGAGACAAAGAGAGAAAAGAATAAAGGTTATAGTCACCACACAAAGGTCTCTGGTGAACTTGGTTGTTGTTGTCCCTGGTGTCTCGGTCCATCCTGGAGTGGTGAGGGAGAGAAACCCTCAAAACATAATGTTTGACGGGTTTAAATACCCTGAGAAACTCTCCTGGTGCCTTCCCATGTGTGTGGGGAGGGGTTGTTTTTGCAGAGGCTGGAGCTGTTGTTTTTTTGCTAAGTCATTTAGACTTGGGGAGGGGGTGCTTTGAAGACTCCCCTGCTAAGAGGCCTTCCCAAGGGTAGTGGTGGGTGTGTGCATACAGGGCCCCTTTTGACACAGCTGGCTCATAGGAGATAAACATCACACACCCAGAGAGTGCCACTAGTCTCCTTTAGATAAACATCACACTCCTAAACAAGCATCACACCCCCAAGACTTCTTCCCTAGTGACTCACAAATCTATCAGTTTGTGAGCTATGACCTCCCCCCCTCAGCCTTACCTTCAATCTCCTGGCAGTGGCTTCTTTGGACAGCTTGTTACAGTAGCAATGTTTAATGGCAATTAAAAAAGTTGAGTTTCTGACAGTTGGCATAGGTGAAGCAGGACTTTTGGAGGTCCCCCAAATTTCTGTTTGTATCTGGAGGCCAGGTGGGATGCCTTCATGTCTCTGAAGTGAAATTAGACACTTACGTGCAAGCAACTAAATTGTAGTCTGGATCTTCATTTAGTATGTAAGGAATTCATAGAACCAGTGCACATCGACAAACCCATGTGTACCACACACAAACATCGTGACAGCATTCAGGCTGAGCTTCTTGAACTGAGTCTTACTGAATGCTCCTGAGGTCTTTCAGGTAGAGGGAGGCTTTGGTTGTATTCCCTGGAGACCAAATTCAGGCTATGCATTTGACTGCCATATCCTGAAAGAGAAACCTGAGAGTCTATCTGGGAGCAGTACTGTTTTGTAAAGAAGAAATTGCAAATTTCTTGACCCGGGGGGAAAGATGACAGGTTACTGATTCTGCAATCCTCCAAATGTGACATCCTGTTAGAATGTGGGAAACTGCAGTTCAGTCCTCTGCTCTAATTAATTTATTAGAAGTGACCTGACCTGGCACAGTCTGTTTTAAATACAAGTAGAAACACTGTAGTGGGAATGTAAAAGTGAACTGGTATTTCTGATAAGCTAAAGGGAGATCAAGAAAAGAGCCTGACTGAGTAATAAGACAGTTCTGCCCATAAAATATCGATTGATAGATTAATTGATGTGTTATGAGTACAGCCACTGATGTAAGTTCTCTCTTTCGGAACTATTCTTTTTTTTCTTTCTGCCGACATATTGCCTCATCTACAGTAGAGATGCTGTATGCAATTTATCTGTTTTAATGCTCTAAATTTTTTTCTATTTTCTGCCACATAGATTGTGATGGGTTTTTACCTATGCTGCCCTGCAACTCCCTGAAGTGGTACTCTATTTTTCGGAAAGTGGCTTAGGTTTTTTGGTTGCTTGTATTATGCTGTGTCTATGGAGGCACAGCCCTTTTACAGCATCTTGTCTGAAAGGGAATAGAACATATTGATACATAAGACAGACCATCAGATTGCATAAAGGAATTCCATATAATGAGGTTGACCTGCTTTTGTATCCCTTTTATCTTAGCAGTACTGAGGCACCACCTTCACTGTGAGGTAATAAAAGACTCAGTGTGATCCAGATTGTTCTTTAATTAAAGGATTCTCCCGTTGCCTGGTTGAAAGATTTGGCTAATACAAGAGCAGGTTGCAGCCAGCAAGGTCTTTCACATGTAATGTATAATTGATGCATGATTCGACTGGCAGCAAAGACTCATCTTCTAAAGTTATTTTTATCAGTGCTTTCCTCAGTCTGATCTCTCTCACTGGCTTACAGTTTAATGACAAAGAGTCTTTTGCGCACAATCCTTATTTTATTAACGAGCTCTTGCTTGATTTGACAAAATAATACTTCTTTCTTTATAAAATATTGGTTGCTGCTTTTCATTTGTAGCTGATGTGCCAACATGGATATTTTTACTTATAACACCACAAATCTGGAATTATTTATTTGCTACCAGGTAGATTATCAAAGCAGTAGATGAAGATTTTAACACACTTGGACTCACTTGTTCTTGTTTGTCTATGTACTACTGGAATTTTACTTATCAGATTTACACTGATGTCATTCAGAGTGAAAGGTATTTAGCATCTTGATAGTCATCTTCTCAGTGTTAAGACCTAAATGAAGGAACAATCAACCTTTTCACTATTTTGTGATCTGAATACTTATGTTAAATACTTTTTTTTTAAAGTAATGACAGAGAAATATATTCTTCTCATTAAAAGTCATCTCTCTAATGACTTATGATGAGGATGGTGAGACACTGGAACAGGTTTTCTAGAGAAGTTGCAGATGCCCCATCCCTGCAACTGTTAAAGGCCAAGTTGGATGGGGCTCTGAGCAACCAAGTCTAGTGAAAGGTGTCTCTGACCATGTATTGTACGTAGATGATCTTTGAAGATCTCTCCAACCCAAACCATTCTGTGATTCTGTGAAAGAGCGAGTAAGCTCACACAGGGTCCTCTGTTCCTGCAGCGCAGGTAGCTACTGCCTGAGTGCTACAGGCATAGCCTCTCTTCTGTCTTTCAATATGCTCAGGAGAGCCAAATTTAATTACCAGTAATTAGAAGCCTAAGTTAAGCCAAGGAAAATAAATGAAAAAAGTAGGTACAAACTATTGTTTCCTTCATTTCTTTTGAACACATAAGCTCCTCTTGTTTTACTTCCTTTGACTTTTTGTATAACCGAGCTCTAATTGTCTGATGTCTGATTAGCTAAGAGTGGGAGCAAATAAGTAGTGAGGATGTATGGTCGACAGAATCACCGAATCACAGAATCACAGAACATACTGAGTTGGAAGGGACCCACAAGGATCATTGAGTCCAACTCTTAGCCTGCACAGTACCATCCTCAAGAGTCACACCATGTGCCTGAGGGTATCACCCAAATGCTTCTCGAACACTGTCAGACTTGGTGCTGTGACCACTTCCCTGGGGAGCCTGTTCCAGTGCCCAACCACTGGTGAAGAACCTTTTTCTAATATCCAGCCTAATATCTCCCCTGACATAACTTCAGACCATTCCCTCGGGTCCTGTCACTGGTCACCACAGAGAATAGATCAGTGCCTGACCCTCCTCTTCCCCTCACAAGGAAGTTGTAGATTGCAAAGAGGTTCCCCCTCAGTCTCCTCTTCTCCAGGCCGAACAGAGCGAGTGACCTCAGATGCTCCTCATAAAGCTTCCTCTCAAGGCCCTTCCATCTTTGTTACCTTCCTTTGGATGCTCTCTAATAGCTTAGTATCTTTCTTATACTGTGGTGACCAAAACTGCGCACAATATTCAAGATGAAGCTGCCCCAGCGCAGAGGAGAGTGAGACAATCACCTCCTTCAACTGGCTTGTGATGCTTTGCCTGATGACCCAGGACACAGTTGGTTGCTACAGTGCTGTATGCTAAAACTTTACAGTTCCTAGTCCTAGTAAAGAGGAAGGGCTTTTTATTGTGGTCTGTTTCTTCAGTGTTTTACGTTTGGCTTTGTTTTTAATTCTTGATCGATATACACACAAAACTGATCCTGATTTCTCTTGGTCATCATCTGCTTTTCCTTTTTTTCTTTCCTTCTCTGAACTCATCCTCTCTGCTCCCCCTCAACACCTGTTTGATTAAGTAGCCATTTCCCTAAAGTTTTGAGACACAAATATGAACTGACACTACTAGTCCCCTGACAAAGGCATTTCTAATGCTTAAACAACTTCTGGCTGTAGAGCTAAAGCGGAGAAAAAATAATTGTTTTTCCCTTTCTGACAGAGATTCAGTCCCAAATTAGAGAGAGATTGCATCAAAATAATTGTTCTGATGATTTAAGATGTCAGTAATAAGTATGTTGATAGTAAACAATATTATTTTGTTCAATATACAGTGGCTTTCTTTTCTATGACAGTTGTGCTAAAGGGTTATTCTAAAACAGTAGCCCCTTATCCTTGTGTGTTTTTTTTCCAAAAGACTAGTATTTATAAGAGCTGGGATTCTGACTTCTTCTCTTTTTCTTTAGGCTAAAGAGTGTTTGCTCAGGGATTGGACACAATCCATTATGGTTATTAATGCAAAGTAATCTGGAGAACATGATCAGTTAATTAAGTCTATTAGCTATGATCACAAGCATTAGGATCTCATCCTCTGATATTTCTTTAAGGAGGAATACATCTTGTAAATAGCCAGTGCTCCAGTGATGTGAAAGAGTTGGTATCAGTTGGTATCAGGTGAGAAGGAGGAATACAGCTGGGATTGCTTCCAGTTAGATATGATCAAAAATGACAAAAAATATTGAGCTCCAAGAGTTTTGTTCTTTGTTGCTTTGACTAAAAGTTGGTGACTGCAAAAGGTACTGGGCAAGTGTCTTTGTATCCTGACCTTTAACACATGAAGAACTGTTAGACTGAGCAAGACACTGAGGTGCTTATTCATACTGTCTAGAGATGAGTATGTGACAGGTCTGTGGTCTGACCTTGCTTTTAGTGTGTATTTGAAGCCCATTTCCCCATCAAAGTGAAAGTAGTCTTGGCTTCTTCTATCTTAATTTCCAGAGTTGCCACATCTCAAGGTGACCTCTGTTAAAAGCCACCTCAGTTTGGAAGAGCATCTTCCGTGAAAACAGGGAGCAACTGAATGTCCATTTCTGTTTACTGTTGCAGTAATGATTTCACATGCTCCTTGGTCAAGAATTTCACCAAGCAGCTGAGTCTGGTTGAAGCAATTCTAAAGTGATGGATTGGGTGGACATACAGAAAGGATTTTCCTTTCACACTGGACACTTTCTCAGCTCATCTGCAGATGAGGTTACTCAAGTGCATTACAGGACATTCAAAATATTCATTTTTGGGAAAGCTTGTCTATTGCCTAAAGAATCAGAATATCTGATGCTTTGAATGACTAAAACATATTTAGTTTTAAACAAAGAGAACTTGACCATACTGTTAAAAAAAAAAAAAAAGGAAAAAATAGAATAGAAATGCTGTGTTTGTTCTTTGTTGTTTCCTGCCATGTGTAAGTGCTATCCAGTCAAATGTGTCACTCACAAATATTTGATGTCATGATCTCTCATTTTCTGAGGAAGAGTAACGAACAGGTGTGTGAATTATTTTTTGAGGGTTTCTGTTTGTGTTTAATTTAGTTGTCCATTTTGTTGCTGCAGTGCATAGAATAATCCTATGAAGTCAAGGCCTTGATGGGTTAAATGCAGCTTAAATAAATAACTAAATACTTTTCTGATCCCAGAGAAACCATAATCTAAACATTAAAGGCAGGTAACAGAATGTAGGAAAAGGCAACAGACTCTCAGTCATGTCCATAGCTTCCACTTCCCAGCTCCAACTGTACTGCTTAACTTGCTCTCAACAACCTGATATTTCATATAGTTTTCTCCCTTCTTGATTCCACTTGTAGTGGTTTATATCCAACTTTGCTTTTACTGCTGTAATCTGTATTGTTTATGCTATCTTCATTTTCTGTCAGCACAGCTTTCCCATTCCTGCTCTGCTGTACTGTATTGCCATATAAATAAATAAGGAGGAGGCAGCTGTAGCAAAAACTGAGCTGCGCTGGGTTTTATAAATTCCTCTTGTGAAAATTAGAAATCATTTGACTTATAAAAATTGCTTTGCTGGAGGAAGCAAAAGTGAGTTTTGCTGGTGCCTGGAAAGGAATAGACACAGGCACAGAGTTTGGCAGTGTTGTGCCAAGCATGTATCTCACATTAAGTTCTGGAAGAACAAAACACATAGTCAAACATCTCATCACAGATACAGATTTCTTTGTCTTAGTAACAAAAGGACAAAAATTATAACATAAACCAAAACCAGGCACCAAGTGAAAAAAAAAACAGCCAAAAAATAACATAAAGTCAAGCTTTTATCACACCATTGTGAAAGATATTTTTAAACAACTCAAGGTAAATTACTATGAATTAATCACCCCTTTAGAGAAGATATATTGCACAATAATTCTCTAGGGTCCAGTTCTATAACATACTTTTAGAGGAAAGCTCGGTGTTTCTCTTAGATGAGTACTTCCTGTTTCTCATAAGAAATCACTGGGATAGATGTCACTGACTGAATGAGCTGCTTTTGTTTAGCATTTTCAATACTTTAACATTGTCATTATAGCAGAGAAGTGCAGTACTTCAGAAAGCCAAGGGGATATTAAATTGTGGGGAAAGTGGAAGAAATTATGGACCATCCAATGTATATACTTGACAGTACATTGTTGAGCTTGGAGGAGTGAATTTGAAGGAAATGCATGTCTGAGTCTGAGCTATATAATTGAACAGTTACAGATCTGGGGTTGTAACCTCTTGTAATGGTGAGCTGTGCCTGGGTCACTCAGAGCTTGTACGACCAGGCTGGACCCCTCATCCTCCTCTCCTGACACAAATGAGATATATCCGAGGGGGAGCATCAAGCACTTGCAGTGAATTCCAGTTCATCCTGATTCGGGTCTCCCTCACTATACCAGTCCTCTTCTGGTCCTCTTTAATTAAGCAGAATGGCCTTCACCCTTCAGTATTTAGCATACTCACCTGCATTGCCCCTTAGGTCTGTCAGATAATATGTACTTCTCATTTATTGGTCTTTGTCTGTTGTGGAAATAATGTAGTGTTACTTTAAATATCACCAGGTGGACATAAAATGGGCAACGGGGCTGCAAACAAGAAAATATTAACAAGCCCTGAGGTGGTTAGTGGCAAGGAGGTGTAACTATACAACTCCCTGGAAGTCCTGCCTTGATTTAACAGAGGTGGCTGCAAAGAATTATTTCTCAGGGTGCACCTCCGGTTTATTTCCTTGTTAATGCTCTCCCGTTGCTGGTTGGATTTTTATCATTCTATTCTTGCCTTTAGAAAATGAGCAGGTTGGAGTATAAAGTGGGAAGTGCTGCACAAAACTCCCCAAATCCTTACAGCCTACAAAAATAAAAAACCCCTCCAGTTTCTGTTGTAATTCTGCATGCAATGTCAGCTTGTGCACTTTGAAACACAGATAGAAGTCTGACCCAATTAAAGCCACTGAGAATTTTTGATGTGGAGTCCAATGACCAGAGTATTGATCCAAGTGTCTGACATGCAGGCTTCTTGACACAGTAATACTATTCTTTATAGAACGATTACAAAACATCTTGGAAACCTAGGATGTCTCTCTCTATATGTATATATTATTAATTTTTGTGAGACAAATATGAGATAAATAAGGATAATGATCTTTGAGGGAATAGATAATCAGCTTTTTTTCAGCTGATCAATATAACACCATTAAAAAGTATGTTCCTAATATCTGCATAAATAAGAAATTAAAAGGATGTACTTGTTAAGTTAGAAGTTGTTTGGTTTTGCCTTTTTTTTTTGTCCATAGGAAATGAATGAAGAGGTGTGATCCATCTTTTAGCAAAAATATAAGTGAGAGAATTTGATTGGGTCCACAGAGAGATCAAACACAAAAAACCACAATAACAGGAGAAGAATTGGAAGAAGCTGAATGAGTCATAGAGTGGTGCAGAATGATTTCCTTAATCTCCACCATATGTTTCTGCTAAATAACTCCTTATTTTACCTTTCATAATAATATTGTGACAGCTCTTAAATTGTTCATCTTTTTTTTCAGATTGTATAAGAGCTATAGGGAATGTGGCAGGATACACAGTTACTGTAAATGCAGACGCTGCAAATGTAACATCTGTTACCAGCTTCATTCACATATGTGTGCTCTAGACATGAAAATAATCTTAATAATTTCTATTTTATCTACATAAAGATAAGCAGACACATTCCTGCACTGTGGGAAGGACCATTTTTGCCAAATATCTAGAAGCAAACTGGAAAGATGGTTATTTTGCAAGGTATTTCACTGAGAGGTTTCACTCTGGATTTTTCATGTCTTTAAAATATAAATTTTACTATTACAGTGGCATAACAAAAAAACAGATCTTTATCTTTTTGGACTAACCTATTTCATAATAATTTCTATATCACAATAGCATGCATTGAGCATGCATTAACAGAAATGTGTGACCTTCTGTAGCATACATTAGGTAAAGTTGCATGAAGAGTTTCAGTGTATAGCTATAAAAACTGGAGCTGCTTGCTGCCCAGATTCGCTGGCCAGAAGGTGGAGCTTTCAACCATAGATGTTCAAATCAGGAAAGAAAACATGGATATGAGCTATGTTAACACTTTTTTTACAGTGATTAATAAAGGAAAACAAAGAATTCTGCGTATTTTGCTAAGTCAAACACAGACAGATAAGAGACCACCAGAGTCCGGAAAGAAGCAAGTATAAATGGAATCTTCTTTCTTATTTAGTGCTTTTCTTCACCTTACTGTCTACACCAGGTTTCTTTTCCTGATTGCAGCACAGTGGTAATGGAGCTTAGAAAGGAAGAGTGACAACTTGTTCTACCTGTATGAGCAAAGGGACTTTACCTGACTGCAGAATTCCCGTTGTCACACTGTTGCCCAAGTTTGGTTTACAAAACAGCATTGCAAAAGAAGACAACAAACTGAAGTGTGTGTGGCCCCTACCCTTGAAATGGCATGTTTCTGAACATCTGCTTTAGCTTCCACTGATGATCCTTAAAACAACGACAGAGGAAAAGGTGTTTGCAGTTATTTTGAAATGTGTAGGTTGCATGTGGAAGAGGTAGAAGGAGAGAACAAGTTTGCCCCTGCAAAAAATTTTACTTTCCGTGTAAACAGAAGAATAAGAAACCTAGAGACAGCATCTGAGTAGCTGACACTATAGGGTTACACACATATGCATGTGCACTCAGTGCCTCATTAGACATGTATATACCACTGTTCCACTGCCCTCCAATGACTTTGGCAGATCTTAAGGAACTCCCTTGTGGTTTAAATCTCTGCTGCTCAATTTCTGCACCTTCTCTACACTTACAACTGTTATCATTTCACCTCTGACTAGTTTTATTGCACTCAATGGTATTATTTGCATAAGTAAAGTTTATTAACATACTTACCTAAATGTTTGCAAATTCAAGTCAAGAAAATTATCTTCTAAATATTTGATTTGAAATTACATTCCTTTGATTAGAACTCTGCTCTTAGCCTTTAATAAATCTCATTGAGTTGCTTGACCTGTAGATGATCATCCTAATTATCATCACTCTTTTCATGGTAATTAATTATTTGATGGGAGATTTGAGTTAATGGTGAAATGGAAGAAAATAGGAAGGTTCATAACCAGGCCAATATTTTTGGTGAATGCTGACTGTATTAATAACAATTAAGCATAACATTATGTACACATAGATGCTTTTGTTTTTCTTAATTAAATAAGCAATGTTCTTGGACATTTCCCCCCCCCCCCATGTATTTTAGGTTCAGTAGCTAGCTTTCTTCAGACTTCAATAGAATTAACTTTCTGTTCCAGTTCTTGAGAATCTCTTCAGATGAGGTCTTTAGTTGTGTTCTTAATGAACTTTTAAAGATTTTTGTAGTTCTGTTGATTGAAGCAAGTTAATTTTTGGACTTTTCTGATTGGGAATACTGTCAAATGCTTCCCTGGGGCTGAAGTGAAAACTAATAAAGATATGATATCTTTAAAAATCTATGAAGGTTCTTAATCCTCAGGGTTCCTATGTCACTGTCCTTGAATATTCTGTGAGAGTGAATTTTTCCCTTTCTCTCCATGCAGAAAGTTAGCACAAGTCTATGTAATATTTAAACACTGCTTGAAAAACTTTGGTATATAAATGGTGTAGATTTTACTTAGAGTGAATTGTAACCCATTGGTCTAGTCATAAAGTCCTTTCTCTGTTATTCTTTTCAGGGGATTTTTTGCCTTTGTAATGGCTTCAGACTGAGATATATGGTAATAGAAACTTTGGCATTTTCTATTAATATGGATAAAGAGATTATTACTATAAAGAGAGAAAGCTAAACAATGTTATCACTTTCTGAAGATTATATAGTTTATTAAGTTTATCTAATCCTTATTAATTCCACACCTAGGGGATTTAAATTGATGGAATGCTTTGAAACAGACTTTGGATACAGGATGAATTGAACTATGTCTGTTCAGAATAGGCCCAAAAACCTCTTTGGGGAAGATCCTTTATCTTTCCATTTGTATATGCACGTACCTGCCTCCTACTTTGGACTATTAATAAATAAATTTCAAAACCATAGAATTTGCCTAATAAGAAAAGTCAAGTACAGTCAAATCCACACTGTGGATGAAAAAAGGACTTGCAAAGCCATGGCTGTGTAACATAACTTACAGCACAAATGCCACAGAAACTCTGCCTAATAAAATTCTATTCCCCATCCTCTTGTTAAAAATGCACCTGTTCATAAGAGATAGCTCTGTCCCAGGGAAGTATTACTCAGCCTCATAATTTTTCTTTGTCTTCTTCGTTGTCACTGTCATACTTGATGCTGCAAAGGCTGAAAAACAAAGGTCTCCAGTGGCTGGCATGGAGATATTTCTTCATCACGTACAAAGAGGACTGTAAGCAGCTTCAGTCTTTTACCTCTCCAAGCAGGGTCACCCCATCTTCTGCCTACATTCAGAGGAGGGTACTAGCTCCTTTACAGGGTGATTAAGCCCAGCCAAAATCGTCTAATGGAAATTTGCTTTTCTTTTCATTGCCTATAGTAAACATTGAGGATGAGCTTTTATTCCCTGTGGTAGCAGAGCTCTGTTAATCACAGGATGAAATTCAGTGTACAAGCTCAGAAGCAGGCTGTATAGAAAGCATCACAAACACATCAGAAGCCATTAGAACTGAATCAACTTACACTAACAGAGATCAAACCCAGCATGTCTGGCATGATCTGGTGAATACAGCGGATGAATGGGGCAACCGTTTTAAGGATTTCAGTACAGATTTTCCAACAGAATATTTATTTCATCAGAAAATTACCTTTTGATCAAAACCAACTATTTTCCCAGTAACTTGTCCATCCAGGTAAAATTCAGAGATTAAAAACCAGAAAATGTTCTAAAAATGGAACAAATTAAATGTTTTTTTGGAGTTTTTGTTGATTTTTATTTGTTTGATTGAGTTTTTTTCCAGAATTAATTTTGTTTGGAGGTGTTCTCTTGTGTTAAAAATGTTATGCTTTAAGCATAGAAGTTAAATCTAAAATCAGGCTTCTGAGTGATTAATCAAATTCTTACTAGCACTTTTTTCTTTTTTTCCTAGAAAATACTGAATTACCTTTGTTTCATTAAAAGCATGAATGGATACAGTTTTCACTGTCATGAGCCTTTCCATGAATAAAAATCTGGGATCTTGCACAGCCTTGTTACTGTTTTTCCCAGAAGAGAGGCTGACGCAGGCAAGGACTCTCTCAGGGCATATGTGCACAGATGGGAACAGGCAGACTCAATCTGCCTTTGCTTTATGGTCATATTGGCACGGAGCTGTTTCCCTCAAGATAACCTTTTTAATTAGGACAGTGGGGCTATAAACTGCTGAGCATAATCTTGGGAGCTCCCAACTTGTCCTGCTGCATTTGTATAGGCAGGCTAAATCCCACATCCCAGGTTTCCAGGCAAATGTGTTGTGGGTGAAATGAGTGGTGACAGTAGGGGTTGAGGTGTAGCAAGATGACAACAGGGCATGGGAAAGAGGACAAGGAAATTTGTACAATTTGGATACTGTTTTCCAGTGCCTGAAAGGGTTAAGACTGCCTACGGGAAGAAACGGAGCTTGGTTTGGTTGCTGGGTTTTGGATTTGTTTAGCTGGTTTTGCTCCTTTTCCTGACAGTAAGTGTTGGTAGCTGATAGTAACTTTGTGAGAAGAAGGAAAACAACTAAATGGTTAGTAGTTTATGGGGTAGTTAGTAGTTTATGGGGGAGTTGCTGGAGGTAGTGGAAAGGACACTTTGCACTGACACTTCCCAGGGGACAGATAACACCAGTTATTCTCCTGTGGCCAGACAGGGACGATCTTTATGGATCAGCATCACTTATAGCCAGCTGTTGAAAAGCTCTGTAGTGGTTAATTTCTCAGCATTTGCTAAATGCTACCAGTCAGCTCTCTGCTGTAATAGATGTGGCATGGGAGAAAGCAGACATAATCCCCACTGCAAAGAGTTTAGGATCTAAATAATCTGCTGCAGTTTATCAGGCTCTGAGTGTGATAGCAACACAATCAGCAGCAGATGAGTAGCTCAGTGATGGTTATCAGCAGATGTTCATCCTCAGCCTTGTGGGGTTGAAAACTAAATGATTAATAATTCCCATTTTAAAGTAAAACACATTAACTGAGAAATCAGGATTTGCTTAGCTTTTGCTGAGCATTAGTGTAACTGAGATAAAAAGAAATAAATAAAGTAAGTTACAGTGCTGCAAGGCAAAGGTTAGCTATGATTCTATTCCCTATTTACTGAAGATAAAGAATATTCTTTGGAGGAAATTCAGAAAAAAAATAGGAATGTGAATTTCAAACTAACTTGAATAATGGAACTGGCCATTACATTGGATTCAGGTAAAAGGATTATCCTTAAATACTAGATCAAGGCAGAAGGCTAGCAGTTGTTCTTATTAAATGTATTTAACTCCTGGAAAATTGTTTATTTGATGCAATCAGCACAAAATTGATATAATCACTTTTACATTAAAGAAAAGCATCATGTAAAATTACCTAAGGAATTAGTAAGGGGACAGGGCAAGTAATGAAAGACTTTTTTTGCACAGCGGGAGTAGGGAAACATAATCTTTCTTTAAGGACAGACAGGAAGTAGTCCATTGTCTTATAGTGCATACTTGTTGAATGATGAACAATATAATGTATTTTAAAGTGTTGATGGAGCATTAATATAAAATTAAGAATGCTCTTGTCAGGAAATACAATCATTCATTCTTTATTCTGTCACCATGTCCCCAGACCAGAGCCATGTGCTGGTGGGACTACCAATGAAGGTATTGAAGCCATTTTGTCTTTTCTCAGAACCTACACATGAACACATCACCTCTCTCCCCATGGAGCTTGATATGTTGTTCCCAACATCTGTCAATGTGGCTCCACAACTGCTAGCTGGAGTCTCATTGTAACACCTGCTTGTGGAAATCCATTCAAACATTTCTTCAGTGTTGTTTGGCAAGAATAACAGACTGATTACACTTGGCCAGATGAAAGGTACACCTGACTCAGCATTGAGTCTAGCACCCAGACTGCTGCTTTTTTTTTTTTTTTTGGTTTCCCATATCAACACCACAATACTACCATGAAGACCCTGACAAGTTCAAAGGTGACTAGAGGATTTTTGGGGATAGGTGAAGGGCATAGAGGACCAGGTACAGATCTGCTTTGCCCTTCCTGGTTGGTGTTGCCAGAAAGTCTGTTTGGCTTCTTGACTGGAATTCTCTCAAAAAAATGTGAGTTTCTGGGAAAAGGCAGAATCCACCAATGAAATGTGGAAAGAAAAACTTTGCCAACAGACTTTTTAATTTACTGAGGAGATCTTAAGTTAGCTTTGCTGGAAGACAGACATAAAAGCTTAAGTGAGAAGAAAAGGGCAGAAATTAGGCATTAAAAGACATAACTTGTTAGTTTCCTATATTATTCTGAAGAAAAGGAGGTGAGGAAAAGCCCACTTGACATGCCTTTGCTTAAGTGCATGCAGTTTACACAACTGGAGTGATGTGACAGGTGTATAGAGTCTCTTTCGAATGATAGGCAAAGAAGACAAAGGGCAAAGTCACGTACTTGCAAAAAGAAGCAGGTCAGACACATGTGTCTTCTGTGTCATGTTAAAAGGGGAGACCAACATGTGTTATGGTGGGTGTCTGATATTGACCACCTGATCAAGAGGAGGAGGCAAATGAACTCTTCTTTAAACAATTGGAAAAAATTTCATGATTGCAGTCCTTTGCTCTCACAGGAGATATTAGAAACTCCATCTTCTGGAAGGCAATATATTGGAATGCCAGAAATACTAGTTTTTACTCAAGCATTGAATGGGCTGATTAGAATATGTTTTCTGATGGAGCTGTAGGTCACAATAAGTACTGAGAAAGTCAGAGGTAGTGCTGGTTTTACTGACCATGACATGTTGGAGTTTTAGATCCTGAGGAAAGGGAAGAAAGTGAGTACATAACTAAAGGCTCTGAACTTTAGAACTTTTAAATTTGAAAACTAAACACACTCACTTTCACACTGAAGTGTGAACTTCAGCTTGATCAGGTATGTGATGGACATGGTATCGTGCTGTATTATTCTGAAGGGGAAAGGGGTCACGGAGAACTTAAGCTCCACCTACACAGGTCTCTGCCATCTGCTAGATACATCTAAGGGAGCCGAAGGATACTGTTGCTATCAGGGATGGGACATCTGTCACCTCTCTGAGCAACCTGTTTCAGTGTTTTATCACCTGTATTTCATGGCTGCTCTTTTTTAATGTTTTAAATATTGTGATGGTTGAGAGAGGTTCCTGATGACTAGAAAAAACAAACAACACACTCATCTTGAGGATGGCCAGGAAAGAAGACCTAGGGAACTAAGGCTGGTCAATGTTATCTCATGCTCTTGGAAGATTATGGTGACAATCCTTATATGAAGGACTAAAGGATGACTGTGAGAAACTATCAAGGATTTATGATGGTTAGATTTTGCCTGAACAAACATATTGCCTTCTACAATAAGAGAGGACTAGTGGGTAAGCTGTAATCAGTGGACTTGACTTTAACCTGTCCGCCCGCTGGAACCTCCACTGCGGGCGTGGCCCCCCCCCCGCCCGCCAGAACCTCCACATGGCGCGGGGCCACCCCTGGGTCCGTGGTGGGGCCGTCTCCTTCCCAGGCACCCTGGGCGTGGGGTGGCCCCTGACTGTCCCCGGCCCCGGGCACAGAAAGGAGTGACAGAGGGGGAGCTTCGCCGGTGTGGACTGTGCCCTTGTGGGAGATGAGAAGGGGAGCCTTGGAGCCCACAAAGGAGAAGGACAACTCTAAACTCAGGCAGATGGAGCTCATTTAGCCTCGTAAGGCCATCCATCTAAGAGAAGGTCACTCTCATTAAACCTACGTCCTGAGGACCTCACTGCCACTGTCCAAGCTCGCTCGGCCCCGGCAGATGAACCTTAGGATTAAAGGGTGGGTTCAGTTCCGCGCATACTGTGTCTCACCTAAAAAATCCACTGCGCAGGCTTGAAGGCCTTACCCACATTTGCAAAGCTGGGCGAGGGTAGAAACGGCCATCTTCTACAAATACAGTCACACAAAAAGACAAAGGCATATACACTTGCCTCCAAAGGTGTACCCAAATTAACTCTAGCATGCTGGAACATCAGAACCATGCTCGATTCGGCGGATAGCAGATGTCCTGAGCGTCGTTCTACCCTAGCAGTGATGATGATGATGATGATGACTTTAACCTCTACCTAATCTTGATGAGCCTCAATAAATCTGTTGTTCTTTGACAGGTTGCCTAATTCAGTTTCTTCATTTCACTATTTTGAATGTACTCCATGTCTTAGGGCTACTTGCACTCATTCTCTAAAACAAGCAGGCAGCTGTCTAACCATCTACTGCTCAAATATGAGAACTATTTATTTTGATGTCAGAGATGTGGTCAATATCATATGTAAATAGATATCAAAAGCTGATACACAAAGAAGAGTTTATGAACAGCATAATGACATTTTCCCAGAAGAACCTTCTAGCCTTCAGAAACTCGCAGTTAGGGACCTCCAGAGTTACAGTGAGTTCTAGTATTCAGTATCACTCAATGGATCCTTTTCTTGCATGGATTTAGTCACCTCCAGTTAGAATGGGCATGCGTTACATGCATTAGTGATATAGATTGTATGCTTCATTTGTCACTTGGTCTAGAAGTTAAGAAACTTTTAAGAAACTGTGTACAGAAGAAAATGGATAACACTTTGTAAGTGGGATAGCCAGTATTTGTGATGCATGTCTTGCTTTCTGAATTTCTTTCCTTAATGACAGAATAAACACTATTCAGTAGAGGAGTCATAAACTAATGACTGTCCTGAGATTATTTTTCTTTAACTTTGCCCTACCAAGGTTTTGTAAAGAACTTAACGTGATTCAAACCAGGGGATTGCATATCCAAATAATCACCAAAGCAATTATTAATTTTTGCCCAATTACACTCTGCTGCCATCAAAACATGTTTCATTATTACTTTTATGTACTCTTAAACAGCATTGCACAATTTATAGTTCATCTTTGTTCACAGTTCAAAGTCTTCCACAGTGCTGCACAACATGTTCAAGGGATCCTCATGGCTTTTCCTAGTAGATTACGTTTTCTTGGCTTGGATCAAAACAACAAACAAAAATTCCCACTAGAGGTATATCTTTTCAATGGTAAGAAAACCACCCTTGAGTTTTGAAGCATAGTTTAGGAATACATAATTATGTTATAACACACAATAAACCAGATAATTTGTCACACATTTGGATTACTTTTATCACATAGTACCAAGCTTGAGGGTTAATTATATTTTGTAATTCCATTAAAAGCGTAATCATTTTTGTATGCCAAAAATCTCATATTTGTCACAGAGCTGAGCTACCAGCTGAGAATTCTGCCGTTAGAAGTTCGAGCACTCTATAAAACAGGTGAAGTACCAGTCCTCACTTACTGATGGTGGAGCTGAAATGGAGAGGATTGAACTGACTTACCTGTGATAAGTCAGCCAGTGAGTAGCAGCTGAAGGAATGAAGCAGTCCCAGTAGGGTGCATACCGCATCAGGTAACAACATCAAGGTGTTTCAGCAGCCATAAATTCTTTATCTTTTATTTAGATGTTATTTATTTTAGTGGAGTTGCCATTTTCAGGATTTTTCTCCTTGCAGACTTTTTGTTTGTTTGTTGTTTTTTTTTAATATATAATGTGTTTAAACAAGATTTTTCAGAAGTGAATGAAGACTTTGGTTTGCAACAATTTTGGAGACACTATCTGGGGAGTACTTGAATTTTCAGATCTTACTGAACATGTCCTCTGAATCAGGCCATTTTTATCTGCTGTAATTCAAGAAAATTTTAACAAAAGGTTGATCCTGGCTTCATTTTATGATAACTACTAGCTTTTCTAATATATATATTATATATTATATTATAATTTTCCTACCTTTTCCAATTCAGTCATTCTGTTAATCTATTAATTCCTTAAAATCCTGCAGCCCTAATGTTTGTGTCAACAATTCAATATCTTATAGGATTTATTACAAACATGAAACTTACTAAAACAAATAAAATACTTCAGCCTCTGAGTCTTGGTATTATCTGTGAATTTCTTCATGGGTTTTTTTGTTGTTTCTCCTAAGTTATAATTGCCCCTGTTACCTATATTTACTTCTTACTCCCTTGATAATTAATTTTATTTATTTGAAAATACATTTCAGAGTTGAGTTACACTTCCAGGAGTAACACTGTAAAAACAATACAGATAAGACAAAACCAGACTCCAGAACTTTTCCTAGCAGTCCCTAATTGACTATACCTTCTCATTTTGTTGCTTTCTTGTTCATACACTTAAAAATATTTACACAAACCAGAAATTTCTCTTTAAGTATGGGCAGAGTTTTTTTAAGTATTACACAGTTATTGAATTAACAAGTATTGCTTTAATAGTCTAAGTTTTCAAAACCTACTTTATGTCACCAATAAGCCATAAATAATTAATAAGATTAATTGTTTACTTTTAGCCAGTGGTATCCAAGGCCTATTTAATATCTTTAATCATTAAGATTGGAAAAGATCATCAAGTCCAACATTTAACCCAGTATTGCCAAGTCCACCACTAAACCGTGTCCCCAAGTGCAACAACTACATGTTTTATAAATACCACCACTCAACCACTTCCCTGAGCAGCTTGATCCAATGCCTGACAACCCCTTTGGGAAAGAAAGTTTTCCTTATCGCAAAACCCCCACAAGTAAACTGAGCAGTTAATATCTGAACTAGATTTAAAACTTTGTTAAATTTAATCATACATTTTCTTCCTATGACAATATTGGAACTGGTGGAAATTGATAACATAGTGCACTTATTATGCATCAGAGAAGTGATAAAAGTAAAAAAGCCACCCCTTTAGAATAGAAATATTTGTGTTGAAGGTATTGAATGGGGAAAAAATATCCTAGAAAGATTTCAAGTAATTTTCAAACCTCAGTGTCAGTGAGTATTTGGAATGTTGTACTGTATCTAAGAAAACCTAATTAGTTTGGGTTTTTTAAGGAAAATCAAAGGTTTCTATATGCTTATTTTGAAATATGGTTAAATTGTATGCATTGGATTAAGATTTTGTGTGATTTTTTATTATTTTTTCCCCCATGTATGTGTTCAAAGTATATTAGTAAGATAGCTAACATTGTTCTTCAGTGGCCACTGTGGTCCATCAGGTAAATAATTTATATCTTGTGCTATATAAATACATGATTGTGTTTTCTGCTGTGAATAATAAAGGATCCAAGTTTTCTCTTTTTTTATTAGCTTTATATAAGCATTAGGGACATCCCTCCAGAGACAAAGGGGAGGGAAAACAAAGCCTGCTTTTAGTTAAACAATGTGCATTCTGTCTTTTTCTATATATATTGCAGACAAAACCCAACAACAGAAGATAATATATTCAAGGCTATGAAGCCTAGAACTTAAAAGCTAGAAAATTACAGAATTTGGATTGCACTATGGGTTTCACATATCTGAACTTTCCCCTTCACCCATAGGAATCCTGCTTCAGCCAAATCTTCAAATCAAGTTCCTCAAATCCTTCTGTGAATACAAGAATATTAATGCTTTCATCATCTTGGCTACTGCAGTCATTGCTGAGATATCCATGGACTTCAGAAATATTTAGTTGGTTGGTTGGTTTTGGTGGAGTTTTTTGTTTGGGTTTTTGGCTGGTTGGTTGGTTTTTGTTTGTTTGGGTTTTTTGTTTGATTTAGTGTGATTTAGTTTCCCCCTGTCCTCCCCCCCCCCCCCCAAGTAGAGTACTTAGCTCTCTGTAGTTAGTATCCACTGTGGTCAAAACCAGATCCCAACCTTTCTCAATGCAGCTGTGAAATATTAGTGTCTCTGCAAATCAGACTTTTGAGCACCAATTTAGAAACCTAAGAAATCCAAGGTTTCCCTCAACCATCTGGCTCTCAGTTTCCTTTTACATGGATTATCATTTTTCCATTCCTTATTCTCAAGCCCATTTTATTAGGTCAAAGATTCTTCTTCAGATGTACAACAAGCACAGCATTGAACAAAGTTCACAACAGACGCTATACCAAAACAGAGATTCTAGACTGCTCAGAGAAAAGGATGTTGTTTTTTTGTTTGTCTGTTTGTTTGTTTGTTTGTTTGTTTTTTAACTTGGTCAAAGGCAATGTATTTTCCCTTGGAAACAATGGAAATCGTGGAACTTTCTGCAGAAATATTGAACTTGAATCAGCCCTTAAGCATGGAAAATTTCAGCACTCAGAGGCAGTGTCTGATACATCACTTACCCTTTGATCTGTGGACTTAACTAATACCTGGGCCTTTTCTAGGCTATTTATAGAGAGAAAAATTTAGTGTTATGAGTCAGGTAATTTTAGTGTCATCCTGTTTATTTGCATACAAAGTCCTTTTTTTTTTTCTGAACACCTCTGTGCAGCAAGGAGAGTTGAGAAGGCGGTTCAGATTCCTTTATTCAATCTGTATGTTCAGTAAGCATTTTTTTTTCCCAAAGACTGCAATCTCTTTTTTTTTGTTTGTTTTGTTTTGGTTTTGTTTCAGTAAACTGCCTCAGAGACCTTTCCCTTTTCATTGTCAGTGCAGAACTACTGATATTACTTCCTACTGGCTTTCTGCGTCTCTCAAACAGCACCATGGTTGCTACCAGTCATGCTCACAGCCTCTAAGCAACTACCCGTTCCTGGTTTAGAGTAAATTTTTTTATATGAAGTGATGACCTATGGTCTCATGGGTGTTGAAGTGTAGCTTGAATAAAAAAATGGACTCATCTTGCCTATCTTTAGAAGGCGACACCTGAATTAGTAAGCATAAGATCCCTCTGCAATTTAAAGAAAGAAACTGGTATTTCTGGAGGGCAATTAATTGTTTTTCTTGTGTATATTTAATAGAATCGTAGAATAGTTTGGGTTGGATGGGTCCTTAAAGATCAGCTAGTTTCAGCTCCCTTGCTGTGGACAGAGGCATATTCCACTAGACTAGGTTGCTCAAAGCCCCATACAATCTGGCCTTTCACACGTCTATGGATGAGGCATCCACAACTTCTCTCGGCAACCTGGTCCAGTGTCACGACACCCTCACATCAGATAATTTTTTCCTAATATCTAGTCTAAACTGACTCTCAGTTCAAAGTCATTGCCCTTGTCATGGGCACCTATATGCCTTTGTAAAATATACATACATATCACTTATATTTCTTTGTAAAAAGTCCCTCCCAACTTTCCTGTAGGCTTCATTTAGGTACTTAAAGGCTGCTAGAAGTTCTCCTCAGAGCCTTCTCTTCTCCAGGTTAAACAACTCCAAGCCACTCTCTTTCAGCCTTTTCTCATAGGATAGGTGCTCCAGCCATCTGATCATCTTCATGACCCTCCTCTAGACTCACTCCAACGGATTCATGGCCTTATGTTGGAGGCTTCAGAGCTGGATGCAGCACTCCAGGTGGGGTCTTATGAGAATGGAATAGAGGGGGAGAATCACCTGCCTCAAAATGTTGGCTGTGCCTCTTTTGATGCAGCCTGGGATACAGCTGGTTTTCTGGCCTGCAAATGCACATTGCCGGGTCATGTTGAGCTGCTCATCCACCAACTCCAGTAAGCCCTTCTCCTCCAGGCTGCTCTTAATCCATTGTCTGCCCAGCCTGTATTTTTACTTGGATTTGCCCCAACCTATGTGCATGACCTTGCATTTGGCCTTGTTGAACTTCATGAGATTCACACAGGCCCACATTTCAAACCTGTCCAGGTCCCTCTGGATGGAATCCCTTCCCTCCAGCATGTCCACAGCACCACACAACGTGGTGTCTCCGCAAACTTGCTGAGGGTGCACTCAATCCCCCTGTCCATGACACCAACAAAGATGTTAAACAGTGCTGGCCACAATACTGAACCCTGAGGAACTCCACTCATCACTGATGTCCATTTAAACATTGAGTTGTTTAAATGACTGTAACCATCCAGGCAATTCCTTATCCACCAAGTGGTCCATCCATAAAATCCATGTCTCTCCAGTTTAGAGACAAGAATGTCATGTGAGACAGTGTCAAATACTTTGCAGAAGTCCAGGTAGGTTGTGTCAGTTGCTCTTCCCTTGTCCTCCAATGCAAGAACCCCATTGTAGAAGGCCACCAAATTTGTTATGCATGATTTGCCCTTAGTGAAGCCATGTTGGCTGTCACCAATCGCTTCTTCATTTTCACTGTGCCTTATCTTAGTTTCCAGGAGCATCTGCTCCATGATCTTGCTGGACACAGAAGTGAGGCTAACTGGCCTGTAGTTGCCTGGGTCTTCTTCATTTCCCTTTTCAAAAATAAGGTTATGCTCCTCTTTTCCAGTCAGCAGGAAAAGAGAAACTCTCTTTGCTGGACTGTCACAATTTCTCAAATACAATGGAGAGTGGCTTCGCCACTTCCCCTGCCAGTTCCCTCAGGACCTGTGGATGAATCTCATCAGGTCCCATGGACTTATGCAGTCTCAGGTTCCTTAGATGGTCTCAAACCTCATATTCTCCTACAGCAGCCAGTGCTTCATTTTTCCAGGTCCTCCCTTTGCCTTCAGCAACTTGGGCTGTGTAGCTGGAGCACTTGCTGCTGAAAACCGAGGCAAAAAACTCATTGAGTACCTCAGCCTTCTTCATATCCTGGGACATATATTTATATATCTTTAGGATGAAATGAAGCACTGCAAACAAAAATGTTTATTTTCCCCTATTAGATAAAAAGATAATTTAAATAATCAGATCAGTGTTGTACATTTGGTCAAATGATTGTTGTATATTATATTAAGAACCAAAATCTCTCTCTGTATTAGTCCTGGTGGAATGGACTACAGCTCAATTCCTTCCTTTCTTCTATCTATTAAAATAAAAAATATTTTTCTCCCTCTGCTTAAACCTTCAGCTGGGCACGTGTGCACTTCAATCAATGGGCATGTCTGCACTGGGACTTGCACCTGAAAGGAAGTCAAACTAGAGACAACCTCTTAGCTGTTTTTATCCAGACTACTGTTTTGGCTGGTGGCTTCCTGTTGTTTCCAGTTATTGTGAAATGAAAAGCATTCCACTGCTCATTAATTGATATGAACCAAAGGTTCTAACAATTCTATCTGCTTTATCAATGTCCGTAGTATGCCATATAGGGGCACTGAAAAGAAATGGAGCTGCACACCACACAGAGCTCAATTTCAGGATCCTTCCAGTGTTCCCCTTTTATTAGGGTTCCTTTGTAGACAGCACTTGGTGTTGTCTTTTAGTTAACCAGAATTCCCAGTGTGGTGTTTTGATTCCACACATTCACACTTGTATCATGTGTCACTGGTTAGCACCGAGATCAGTGACTGCCCTGCCTCTTCCCTTCAAGAGAAAGTTGTAGACTGCAAAGAGGTCTCCCCTCAGTCTCCTCTTCTCCAGGCTGAACAAACCAAGTGACCTCAGCCACTCTTCATATGGCTCCCCCTCCAGGCCCTTGACCATCTTTGTTGCCCTCCTTTGGACACTCTGTGATAACTTAATATCTTATACTGTGGTGCCCAAAACTGCCACAATATTCAAAGTGAGGCCACACCAGTAGAGAGCAGAGAGGGACAATCCCCTCCCTTGACCAGCTGGTGATGCTTTGCCTGATGCTCCTCAGGACACGGTTGGCCCTCCTGACTGCCAGGGCACTGCTGACCCATACTCAACTGACATCTATCTACCAGGACTGCAGGTCCTTTTCTGTGGCACAGCTTTCCAGCATCTCATTCTCCAGTCTGTATGTACAAACAAGGTATACTTCACCAATGTTTGCCTAACATATGTTGCCTCACAACTTGGCTTTGGAAGTTGTCTTTCCTGTTGGTCTGAGTAAGGGCAAAATTTCTTGTTTTGCAGAACTTTGGATAAGTTTTGAACCAGTGATGCATACTTCATCTCTTCTATTAATTTTTTTTCATGTTAGATGGAGCTGCTCTCTCACTGGTGCCCTGGCACATGGAGAAGGATCAGAATATTTATAATTTTTCTATGCTTTTTTGTGGTGTAAAGTTTGTGTATCTTTGCTTTGCATGCATCTATGAAAACTGGAAGCAAACAATTCTTTCAGATGGTTGAGAACATATTCATGCAAATGAGTGCCACCCCCTTCTTCTTTTACTTATCTTCTGGGTTTTTATTAATGGGATTATAGAATTGTATTGGCCAAAGGTCATTCCTTTTTCTGCCACTGTCCTTTTCTGATGCAGAACATATCCATATTCACTTTCAGGACTAAGAGCTTCTGAGTGAACCTGAGATTCTGTGACCAAGAAAAGGGTGGCTGCAAGGGAGGGAACTGCAAATTTGGAAATCTAGGATTAGCAAAGCTACAACTGACATTAACAGTGAATCAATGATCTATATGTGAATTCAGATAAAATCTAAGCATTGACAGAGAAACTAAGATCAGGAAGATATTTGGAAACTCAGTGTCCGATTTAGCCAGATGTCATATCAACTACTACACCTTCACAAGAGATCTGATTCCAATTTCTTGATGACTGTTACTCCTACACTGGCTAATTATATAAGGGCCTCGTTTGAACATCTATTACTCTTCAAAGAAAGGAAATTAAATTTGTTTCTTGCTTGTATCCTAAGAAGAGATAAAATTCCTTCAGAAACAGAAGTCTGTGGCAGATTAATTCTAAGGACTAGGGGTAAAATGAAAAATATCCTTTACCCCATCCTGTAAAGAGGGTCTTTGCCAGATGTGGAGGGGTTCATAGCAAAAAAAAAAAGATCTTCAAGGCACAAGGGACAAGAAAAAGTGTTCTTAGATTACTTCTTCTCATCCTTTCTAAAGAATAACAGGACCGTGCTCCTTCCAGAGGCCTTCACTGTTGAGATTTGATATTTATTCCAATATTTTCAAGTCAAGTTTAGTGATTTTTTGCTTCCATACTATTCTCAGATTTTAGGGAGGACATGGCTGCAGAAATTTATTCATTCAAAGGGGGCCCAAAGATGACAAATAAGAGTTGTTAACCTCTCCTATCTTTATCTCCATCCACTGCTTTCCTTTCATATTTTGACTTCAGCAGTCAGACTAAACATTTCCTTTCTATTCAATTTGCCCTTTGCCTTTCATTTCAAAAGAGAAACTCATTTTCTGAATATAATTTTCTAACTTTTTTGAGTAAGTTTATACTGTAATCTTCAGGTTACAGTGATTATAATTTAAAGGAAATCTTACATGTCCATTGAGAATAAACTAAAACCTATAAGTTGGACTATCTTTTATGAAGCAACTCAGGTATGTCTGACAGAAATTCACAACTTGTAAATGTCAACGAAGTCCTGAGGAAATTATATCACAAAGACATAAATGCCTTCTGATTCACTGGATGAAGAATTTAAGTGGCCTGAAGCAGTCATTCAAAAAGTGTCCTTTTTGTGATGGAGCAATCTCACTTTTTGTGAATGATGATATATAGGAATAGTTCTGGGTTGAACATTTGAATTATTTGTCAAAATAAAATTGAATACAGTCATGGTTCAATAACCCAGATGTTTGCCTTTACCATACTTAGCACATCTTCTAGTTCTGGAGAACTAAAACTAAAATCACAAGAGTAAAATATGTCTATTTTATTTTTTAAAATTACAATTATTATTGCCCCCCCCCCAAAAAAAAACCCGTGAAACAACCCTCAGCAATACTTAAAAAATGACCATTTTTCTCATACATCTAGGCTTATGGACAAAGTCTATTGCTAGATCTAACAAAATAAGTAAGGAAATTTATACTGTACCTATTGCTCTATATACAAAACTGAACCAGCTGAAAGGAAGCAAGGCCATCTGTGAATCCAAAAACTTCTTTAGCATTGTATTGTGCATAAGATTGAATGATGAATTTAGTAAATTTCTGGGCCAACCCCATTATTAAAAAACAACTCAAAGCTAAAATCAGTTTATAACAAAGGAAATATCCTGGGAAATAATGAGAGAAATATGCTAGGAAGTCTGCCATGATATCCTCATAGGCAATTTCAGGAAGTGCAGGCTGGATGAGTGGATGGTCAGGTGGATTGAGAATTGGCTGAACGTCAGGGCTTGGAGGATTATGACCAGTGACATAGGGTCTAGTTGGAGGCCTGAAAGTATTGGTGTCTCCCAAGGGTTGATACTGGATCCAGCATTGTTTAACTTATTCATCAATGACTTGTACAAAGGGGTAGATGCCTCTTCAGCAAATGTGCTGATGATACAGAGCTGGGAGGAGTGGTTGATACCCCAGAGTGCTGTGGTGCCATTCAGAAGCACCTTGGCAGGCTGGAAGGATGAGCAGTCCTGGGAAGAAGGATTTGGGGGTATTAGTGCATGAGAAGCTTGACATGCCTTGACAATGTACGGTAGCAGCCGAAAAAGCCAGCCATATCCTGGGCTACGTCAAAAGAGGCGTGACCAGCACATCAAGGGAGGGGATCCTCCCCCTTTACTCTTCTCTTGTGAGATCCCACCTGAAGTGCTGCATTCAGCTCTGGGGTCCCCAACACAAGAAAGATGTGGACCTGTTGAGCATGTCCAGAGGAGGCAGCTAAGAAGATCAATGGTCTGGAACACCTCTCCTGTGAAGACAGGCTGAGAGAGTTGGTGCTGTTCAGCCTGCAAAAGATATGGCTTTGAGGAGACCTTATAGACCTTTCTAGCACCTATGAGAGTGGAGGCCTACAAGAAAGCTGGAGAAGGACTTTTAGTAAGGGCCTGTAGTGATTAGACAGAGGGAATGAAAGTAAGTAGATTTAGATTAGATATTAGTAAGAAATTATTTACTGCGAGAGTGGTGAGGCAATGGCACAGGTTGCCCTGTTCCTGGAAGTGTTCAAGACAAGGTTGGATGGGCCTCTGAGCAACCAGGCCTAGTGGAAGGTGTCCCTACCCATGGCAGAGAGGAGTGAAAGTAGATGATCTGTAAGGTCCCTTCATACGCAAACCATTCTGTGATTCTGGTCTGATTCTGGTTTGAAATGACAGCATGAGGCTCTGATGATGAAAATACCTAGTGTTGGAGGATCCAATTTATGATGATGGGAGTTGTGCTTTTTTCTTAGAAGTGACTTCTAGTTTTTTTTCAAGAACTCACAAGCTGTATCTGTTTCTGTGTCTCAGTGACTAGGAAGAAAACCGAGCAAGAATATAGTGTGAGAAGAGCAGAGCAGAATCCTTCTTCATCTCACCAGCTTCTGATACAGAGACCGTGGTCACTGGATGTAGCTTTCTACTATGTTGGGGATATACAGAAGGTGACTCCACATGTAAATTTACCCTGTCACTTTTGGATACTTTTTATGTTCCTTCCCCTAATTCTTAGGAGGCTGGTTCCATAATCTTCTTCTTAAAGCTAAAAAAATTTAATATTCAAGCAAATGGGACTTATTCCAAAATTGTCCTTTGCAATACATTCTTCTCCTCTGGCGTTTGTATTTTTTTCTGTTGTTGTTAGTCTGTTATTTTGTAGAGAATGCAAATGGCTCTACTAAACCAGTCAGTTTGCTCCAAAATTAATGGGATATCTGTTTGCCTGATCATTGTAGTAGACTTTCTATTCACCTGCTTGGCCTGAACACTCCTCTTCCATCAATTGCAGTGCAACATTCCCTGTGCCTCCAAAGATCTTGTAAAATGGCCCTAGTATTTACCTAGATCTACTGGAATGTTTAATTTGATATACCTTTTGCAGGTACATCAGTGGCAAAGCCTCTGGTCCTTCTCTCCATATGTATTTCAAACGGGTTTTATAGCAGGAACTCTTGGACTTAGTACCTTGTTGTTGGGTTTCTTTCTCTTGCAGAATGACATTCAAACTGTAGTCTCAAATTCTTAAGGTCAGCCATTGCTTCATCTGTGTTTATCTTGATCCTTATTATTGATAATGCTTCTCAGATTTGCTTCTGTGACAATATTCATTAGCACAGTCCTACTTTTTGTAGCAAAGATTATTAATGAAAATACTCATTAAGTTGGCAAGATCATTCCTCCACTGGTACTTTTTGTTCAGTAATGCCTGCTTTGCAGCACCATTGTTGCACAATCTTCTTTACTTATTTTTGTTTCTGCTTTCATTCCCTCCATTCATACTGATTAGGAATTTTTCATGTGGCATTTTTCACGGATTGCTTCAGCTTAAGTAGGTTCAGCATATTTTACATTGTCCCCCAGATCAGTTAGTTACTTTATCAAAAATACTCAGTATGAAAATATAGCATGCTGAACTTAAAAACTGTAGAAAGAATGGATATGTGCCACAGAAAGTGAAATAATATAAGTACAATACAAATATCTTTTTTTTGTGACACTAAATTATTAGGTTATATGTTCCCTTAAAATTGTTTTGATGCCCAGTGTTATTTTCACTAGGTTGTTACACCTCCAACAAAAGTGGAAAGCTTTATTTTTGCACTGTTAAGAGAAAACTACCTGATTTCACTAAGCACAGCTGTCAGAACACTCAGACAGTAGGGGAAGTACTTTCTCACTATCAATAAGCTCTGAGAAGTATTTTAAAGCAAAGCTTTAATTAAATTTGTCATTTCTGAGTTTCCAGCCCAAAAGAGTTACAGTAAAATTTCAAGCAAAGAAATTATTTTTGATTTTGCAGCATGAAGACAAGGTAGTTATATGCTGAGATTTTTATTTTTTTTAGAAAAGCAAGCGGGAGAAAATTTAGGTCTAAAAAGCATACTACGTGTAAGTAAATGAACTAGGAATATGCTAATATCGGAGGTACCTTATTACTCAGAAGTCTACATTAACTTTATATTTTATCAGAGAAAAATAAAGAAATGTTATTTTTGTTAAGTTGAAACATTTGGTCTATAAATTACAATTAGCTTAGTAAGCTGCCTGAAAATAAAATTGTAGTAATAGGAGCACAGAGCTAAGTGTACAGTTACTCTCAGTATAAATTAACATTTTGTTTGTGTAAGCATCAGATGCACTGTGTTAAACAAGCCTGATCTAGAAAATGTGTGGAGAATAGAAACACATCCCCCAGTGTGCTCTGCTGAGCCTGTGACTTCATGTAATAATTTTTAAGTAACTGCCCCTACCTAATGTGTGGTGAATTGGTCCTATATCTATTGTGAAAGCAGGAGTTGTTAGCAGGTGAGGCCCATTCAATGAGAAGAGAGGTAATGCCACTAATATTGGCTTTAAAGGAGCACAGTGTCAAACTCTGCAAACAGGCTCATTTGAGCAGATAATGGACACTCAGAGGATGATCTGTAAACAGGTAATCCTGCTTGTCCTGGAAAACTATCAGGTACAAAGGCATGATGGATGGGAGGGCACACCAAAACAGTAAACTTGTAATGGAGCTTAAAAGTTGCAAATGTTCCAGTGATTACATGATGGTCTTGTTGATTTGAATGGGCAGAATATGAGCATTTAAAGTCCAAATCATCTTGAGCACTGTAACAGTTCAGTTTGTGCATTTCAGCAGAGGGTAGGGCTAGCTTCCACATAGGACCTGAAGATGACGCAAGTAGATGCATAATGTCCTAAAGGTGGTCCAGCAACTGGTGCGGGAGAGAGGAACGACTTTGTCTTCATCACATTGTAGGCACTAGGCGTAAGCTCTGGTTTTCATTCTTTGTCATGAAAGATTTGTATCAGTCATACTTCTGTGGCAAATCTTGTCACAAATCAAAAGTGGTTGCTGTGCAGAGAAGGTCTGAGCTCCTTTTTCTTTCAAATATGGTTTGCAGCTAATCTGTGCTGGACAAAATTTTGCTTTTTCTTTTCCATTCCAAATTGTAATTCTGCTGAGCTGAATAAAACTGGTAGAGTTTTGCTTTTAAATATTTTGGGTAATTTATATTCTTTTTGCAAGTGCACCGTTCTACACATAAATAATTCCCAACTCTGTCCAGATCAACCTGTAGGGCTTTAAGCCTTCTTTATACACACCGTTTTAAACCTACTCAGTAGGGGAGTATGTCAGCTCTCAACTGCTGCTGAAAGTCAGTGTGTCTGGCCAGCATGAACCTATTGTAAAGACAGTGTGTACGACCCTTGGATGTGTGAGAACTTGGGTGTGAGATGTCTGCCACACAGCAGGAAAGAGCATTCTGGCACACCATCTTTTAATACATGTACAGCATGTGATATATAGGATTGGAGTACCTATATATAGCATTTACACCTGCTGAGATTTCCCTTTTTTCTCTCTTCACTTACTCTTCCCTTAGGCATCCCCAGGTTGCTATGTGCAGTATGCTTCTCTTACATTATCTGTTACTAGCAGCTTCTTGTTAAGTTGTGAAGCTGTTGCTTCAATGTACATGTTCAATGTACATATTCCTTGTACACTCTCAGAGAAATGATAAAAGCAGTCTCCAAGGATGTAGGTTTAAGGGAAAAGAAATGAAGAGACCTGGCAGTTTCTTTAAGAAAATGATATGATGACAATGCAAACTATCCCAACAGAGAGTAAGGAAAACAAGGACAGTAAGGGGCCAACTTGGCTAACTCATGAGCTGACTTCAAACACAGGGAAAAGAAGTGTGAATTTCTAGTGACAAAATTACAAAGGCCAAAGCACAGACTGTGAAGTAACTTGCAAGGGAAACTAAAAATAAGCAATATAATTCTATGCCTGTTGTAGGAAGAGAGGCATTTTTATTTGTTTCGCATCTGTTTGAAAAGTATCAAAAAGTGATACCAAGAACAGCTCAATGTTCGGTGTTTGGGTTTTGTCCTAGTCTTCACTAAAAATACCAATAGTCAGAGGCAGTGAGTTCAAACAATACCCAGTGATAAAGCATGGATTTTTGGCTTAGAATAGGGAAAAATAGATTAAATATTATCTTAAATTGATGTTTTAAACCAGCATGGCATTATGAATTTAATTCTCTCAGGTGCATGGTATGACTCTTGGGGATGGTCCTGTGCAGGACCAAGACTTGGACTCGATGATCCTTGTGGGTCCCTTCCAACTCAGCATATTCTGTGATTCTGTAATTAATTTTCCCATTCTGGAAAGGAGAGAACCTGGTGCTCAGATCACAGTTTTGATTTTCAAAATCAGGTGTCTCATTTCCTACATAGTCTTTATTCGTGTAGGGACACATGCTTATGCTGTCCATTCCTTCAGCATCCTATTGCCTTCTTCCTTCGCTGTAGTCTGGCAAGTACTGGACTTTAGGTATCTTCAGAGCACATCTACATGACCAGGTGAAACAGCACTTGAAAATCCTGTGTCTGGGTCTGTAGGTTAATGCCTTGACCCTGAGCTCTAAGAAGCTCGTTGTATATGAACTAGTAGAAGATTTTGGATACCTTTATGAGTCCTGCTACTAGCCATAGCATAGGTGTCGTTGTTGGGACGGACTACGACATATAATATTCAGCAAGAAAGTTTATTGGAAAGAACAGGAAGCAGCAGCAGCCAAGAGCTGCAGTTTACAGCCTCTTAAATACAGCTCTTCAGGCACACATATACCACACAGATAGGTCAACTTAAATACACAAACTACAATTCTCACAGCTAATAGGTAGATTTTAGCTGGACTTTCTCAGTTCTACTTTCTCACAACATTTCTGCGCACCTGTCCCTGTTTTCCTTTGATGTTTTTATTTTTCTCAGTCACTCTGTTCAAAACAAGTCCTCGTTCCCACGAGACAGTATCTTTGTTCTCACAGGAACAGTGTCCTTGTTCTCCTGATGTTTTTCTCCTCTTCTCAGGGTGCATGCTGTCAGGACCAAGGCCTCCATTCCCAGTCAGTTTTTCGTTCTATACCAGGGGTCTCGGACTAGCCAAGATTCCCCACACATAGGTGTCCTATTTATGACCATTTTGAGAACAAGAAGTGTCTAAGTTATAGACTTAGTGGTTACATTTGTGAGGCGACACCCTGGAGGATGTGAAACGAAGGTAAAGCCTTGTTATGCTGCTGTCTTTTGTGGATACTTTGCAATCTATGGGCAACATCTATGAACTAACTGCCCCTCCCCATTTTAAAGACTGATACTCATATTGAATTTTTAGACAAGATATATATGTTAAAAGTAATGAATCTTTTTATTGCTTGAGAATTTTCAGCTGTAGGAACATCCTGAGCCACTTCATCTACTCTGATGCTTTCACACAGTTGTATCATATAGCAATAAATGTATCAAGATCCATCTCAAAGCAAGATTTTTTTTCCTCCCAGAACTGCAACTGGGACATGCCTCCTAAATTTTTCTTTGCTATTGAGATATTTTCTTTAAATTTCTACAGAAAATTAATTCAAATTTCATTTTCTGCTGAATTTCTAAGAAGACTCTCTGTACATTTCATCTTCACATAAGCTTAGTCCCCATTCTCTGTCTTTTCAGTCCCTGTCTTCTAGTGTATTTTCAAGTCGCAGGGTGTCTCTCTCTTTAGTTTTGTCAGTTTTTACAAGTCCATTCTCTAGCTCTTTGATCACAAGATGAACTCTATATTGCATATAGTATTCACTCAGCATCTGCTTCAATCAGAATTCAGCATTTGGAACACAGGCTGTAAGTATTTTAAACGATACTCTAGAAGAATTTTCCTACTGTATGTCACAGTGCAATTAATAGTTGTAAATCACCACTGAACATATCTTCATTACTCAGTATACTCCAAGATTTTGCTGATGATTTTCATGGTCTTATCATTCTATCAGTTCTTTATGAACTTGAGATTTACTGAAAAACAGAAGTCTCTGCTTCCTCCCTGCCTATCCTCATTAGTATTGAAGAAGTCTCTTCCAGACACAAGTTCAAGGTGCTCATTCACATTCTTCCCAGGTGAGCTCAGTATTTTGGCCTTTTTAATTTTCTTGCAAATGAGTTTGGCAGTTCCATGAGAAGCACTGCCAGAAACTTGCTAAGCTGCTTCTTGTTCAAACCTACAGTTCCCTTGCACAGAGTTGACTCCTGGCTCTTGAATATTCTGCAGGGACTGGGGACTTAAAAGTTAGCTTGTAATGGAAAATTGAAGTCAAGTCAATATCCTCTCAGGTCTTCATTGTGAAATGCACCTTCTGCCTTTATCTAAGTAATTTAACAAGATATTAGTAGTTTAGTCAAGCAGAGGAAACAACTGAACTTAAATAACACTAGCAGTTTCACTCCAAAGAGGTGAAGTTCAGGGGAAGAAGATTGAATCTGCCTCCTTAAGAATTAGTCAGTGCCAGAAAGCAAGAAAAAGGAGGAGAGAGTTTAAACAGTAGTGGACCCCTGAACAGACCTTAAGCTGTAGTGGAAGTATGAAATCCAGCATATTTCCTTTACTTTCTTTTACAAAATACGATTGCAGATGTGAGACGTGAAAGAACATAACAAAGACCTTCACTGTGTAGGCTAATAGGCATCTCAGACTTCTTTGCTGAATGCTGGAAAGAAATAGCTGATGGGTTTCATCTTGGCATAAATAAGGGAATAAATATATATATTTATTTTCTTTTTTGATATACAATACTAGGAAGCCTTTGAACCTTCTTGGCTATATTTTTTTGTGTGTTTTATTCATCAATTCTTTTGAATTAAAGTTTTTTGAATTAAATTTTTTTGGTTGTTTGATTTCTCTAACATCTGGACTGAGTGACAGTTTCTGCATAGGAATCTAAAAATTAGGTTATTGGAACCTTCTTGAATCACTCTCCAACCTAATATGATTCTCCTAGAAAATTGAAGGTTATGAGAAACACAGCTGCACAGACTAGTTTAGGAGCTGGTAGTGCAGAAGTCACTCAGCATATGTGCTTTCCAGGGCCACTACTAGCTAAAAAATTTTCTTGGCATGAGCTGTGACAGTGGGAGCAATGCCAGAGTACCAAGGGCTGGGGAAGGGTTTGTATAGGTTTGTACTCAGCACTCTCACTCTCTCTGTAATGGTGTCACTTAGTCCTCATGGACCTGCTAGATCTTTAGCTTGGAAGCTCACACTATGAACCAGAGGTAACTCCTGCTTCTGATGATAATACTAAAGTTAATTTTGCAACTGGTAGCAAAGTGCTGAGTTAGGTCCCCATTCAGCCTGTCTCACCTCTCTCTGCTCAGATTTGTGTTAGTGACAAGTAGCTTTGTTTGGGAAGGGAATTAAAAGAAACTGTAGATTTGAAGCAATCCTTAATTATTGAGAGAGGTTTTATCCTCCTCTGATTTCCCATGAACTCATATTCTACCCATCTGTGCAATGCAATCTTTTGTCTTCTAGCCAGTGCCACTGAACAGTAGATAAGTGTTTTGGATTACTGCCTTAAAATATGTCAGTCAGATGAAGCCAATCTAGTTCTCTTGTACTTACCTATAAGACATATAAGTAATTTTTGTCACACGCTTATGTGTAACACTTTTAAACTATTAGCACATTGAGATGCATATTTAGTTATGTTAACCTGGTGATTTTGGTAGTTTATATAACTAAAAAAATATAAGTCTTTGACAATATATTCTTCTTTGGCCCAAGGCAAATGATAGAAAATTAAGATGGAGAAGAACTAAAATTCACCTGGGCTCTGGAGATCTTCCTTGGTCTGTGCAAAGGGCTTTGTAGCCTTTTCTGACAGTAAAATTTAGATTAAAAGATGTTTGGTTTTTTCTGCTAAGAGTTGCTTAGTGTCCAGAATTCTCCTATAATTTTCATTATTTTTGTATCCATAGGTAAATTCCTCTCCAAGATATTATGTCTTACTTCTTTGCTTACAAAATCACAGAACAGTAAAATTTTCTTACCTATTCTTTTTGCCATCCACACATTTTATCAACACTTATTTGAGATTCAATTCTGCATACTGATAAAAGATTTTAATAATTCCCTAGCTCTGATCCTTGCAACACCTCTGCAGATATGTAATCTGTAGATGGCAATCTTCCTGATTTTGGGAACTGTCAGTCTGCTGTTGCTGCCTTTAATTTGTGGTACATTTATATTACTAATGTGAAATTCTTAATAATAAAATAATAATTGTAAAAAATCAAACAGTTATAAAGCTCTGAGAAAATTGTATGCACTTAGTTATCATTATCAAATAACTAGTAATAGCATCAAGGAATTAATTTCTATAACTGTCATATTGAAATGATCCTTTTCATGTAATTGTCTCTGGACACAGAGTTCAGACAAAGTTCTTCCTTGTCTGAACACAAAAAAATTATAGTTTCAACCAATGTGCTTAACAGTGCATCTGTACACATAGTATGCAATTCTTTCACTCTCGTATACACAAAGCTGATACGTAATTTCTCATCTGCCCCAATAACTAAATAGATCTTTGATGTATTTTGCATACACACTATCTGACCTTGAAGCTCTCCACCTAAATAAGAGGACTTCTATAGGAGCTATAATAATCCTTTGGAGCACAGTGCAACCATTCTAGTTTTCTAAGATCAATTTTGACATTGACTTAATATGTTTTGCTAGGAAAATCACATCTTCTCTGGTCAAGAATGCGATAGCTATTACATCTACCTATCTATCTAATATATAATAACGGAGAGTCATTCAACATTGCAAAGTAGCTTAGGAGCCTCAGAAGAAAGACACAAAAATTTTATGTATTTTTGCAAAATATTATCTAAGACAAACTTCTGCAAGAAATTCCATCCATCATCAGTTTCTAAACTAGAGCCTAAAACATAACCATTGAAGTACATCAGTTGCAGAGTGGATATTTAAAAATAAGGCTTGTCACATATACCTACAAAAATCCTGAAAGAGATCTATTCACAGAAGTCTGTGTCTTTAGAGACATGAGAAATCAAATGTGTTGTACTCAATAGGTGTTAATTTTATTGCTTTTAGATGCTGTGGTGATTAATAGCATAAAAACAAAGTAGCTAAATTGATACACGTTTCTTATTGCAGTTTTATTGTTTTTTTGAGTTTGTTGAATTTCTTATTTCAAAATGTTTCATAAAGGTAAGAGAAGATATTATAGACAAGTTAAAATATGAAGAAAACTTCTTCTAAATTAGTTGTGGTTTTTTTTTCCTTTTCTCATTTTCCTCTCTAGTGTGTGCTCTTTGTTACATGATTTTTGGGAAAACAGCTGTAGTTTGGACAGATCTTGTGTTCAACACAAAAAAAAAGGCATTTTGACTCTGCATTCAAAATCTTTCAAGTTTCTTTTATATGAGTAAAAATGGATTGAAAAATATCTGAGCTGAATTGGAAAGCAAAATGTGAAGTTCTTTTGCTATTCCTACACAAAATATTAATGATATTGAAGAAAACTCAAACAGTAGCTGATACTGATGAGATAGACCTGCCAAACCTTCCTTCTGCATTTCTATTTCATTGTTCTACATTACTACATGTAAATGTCATCTGCTAGACAATGGTAAGTTAGGAAGTGCAAAGGGATATGGATTGAGTTAAGAAGGGACAAAAGAAATAGGGTTGATAGCAGTCAGTAAAAAAGTTTAAAATTTCTGTGTAGTGGGTTGGCCTTGGCTGGACACCAGTTGCCCACCAAGTCTCCCTATCACTCAGCAGGAAAAAAAAAACAGGGATCAAGATAAGGCAGTTTAAAAAGCAAAAATAAAGGTTGCACACATGAAGGGAAAGGAAAACAAAAGATTTTATTCTCTACTTCCCATCATCAGGCAATGCCTGGTCACTTCCCAGGAAGCAGTTTCAGCATGCATAGTGGTTGCTCAGGAGGCCAGGCACCATAACTATGAATGCCCTGCTGATATGGTTTGAAGCTGGTTCCCTGCCAAGTCTCCAAACCTTGCCACAAAAACTCCCCCTGCCTCCTGAACCAAGGGAAAATAAAAAAACCAAGAGAACCTAAACGAGAGAGAGACAGCTAAAGCAATATATATAAATATATTTACACTTATATTACACTTATATACAATTGAAATATATATACAATTTCAGAAGGAAAAGGGAAAGGGAAGGGGGAGGGGGAAGGAAAAAAAGGAACCAAACCAAAATAAAATATACATGATCAATAGCCCAAGATCTAGCAACTAAAAGAATTAGCAAAAGACTATCTTACTACTCTCCTTGGGACAACAGAAAGTCGCTCTGGAACGATCGCTGGCAACCTCCGTCTCCCAAGGTCGGCAAGGCCTTATCAGGCCTCACTCCCCAACACTACAGACTCAACAGCAGGGAAACCTGCACCTCCAAAGCCATTGGAAGGAAAGAAGGGTGAAGGCCTTTCCTCTCTTCTTCTTATACTCTGGCTTATGTAAAAATCGTAGGGAATACTGGATAAATCTGGGCACTTCCTTGGTTACAACTGGTCACCGAGGAAGGCCTAGACTAAACTGCCACACCTACCCACACTCTCCCTCCCCCACACCTGCCTCCTCCTTTCTGTTTACTTTATTGCTGAGCAGACAGCATATTGTATGGAATTTCCCCTTTGGTCAGCTGAGGTCAGCTGTCCCCTCTCAGGACTTTACCCACCCTCAGCCTACTGGTGAGAGAGAGTATTGGAGACATCAGTGATGCTGTACTGGAGCCTGTTCATCCTGACCCTATGATTTGCAGGATTTCCGATGAAGTTGAACAATACAGTAGTGATAGGGCACAAATGAGGTGCTTTTTGTAGGGAGAGATATTGTCTTTTACTGCAGCTGTTGAAAATGTCAGTGATACAGTTTCTAACAGTGAAGGGTCTAAACTGTTTAAACCAACAGATTTGTTGAGGTTTTTTCCCATTTTCCAGTCACTCCTTTATCTGATTTTTATCGACATTTGTTTTAGTGAAACATGTCTATCAAATGCCTGTAATGACTGACCTTTACTCCACTCAAGTGATTATTCAATGACTTTCTAAGTGATTGGTAACACTATCCAGGATGGTCTATGAGATCTTCCTGTGAAGTAAGAACTTGAATGTATTTTGTATGAAACAATCATGGAATAAAATTTAAAAATTATCTGTCGAGCATGAACCAGCAGCTTTGTGCCTTATCTACTAACTCTGGTAGTCAAGTGTGTCATCAAGTTTGGGGGCTTTTCATAGGAGGTAGTACCTATTTTCTATTTGCCATGAGTCTTGGAGACTTTTTCAGAATACTGGCGAGTAGGTGCAGCTACATTCCTCAATATGTTTCTTAATCTTACAATAATTTGCAATAAAGTATGAATATCATTGCAAGTATCAGTTACAGATTACCATTTCTTCCAGTCAAATCAAATTAGTCAAGAATAGCTTCCCATCTTAATGATACTACTTTCTTCCTCCTCCTTTAGCTTTACTACAGATTGATAGAGATCCACATACCCCCATCCCATTTAAAATTTTGTTATCCTTGTTACCATATCATTTAGCTCTCTGACATGTAAAAGTATTAAAGTTGAGCCTGGATACTATGACAGTGCGGTTCACCTCGTAAGTGGTCTCAGATCAAGCAGACAAATTTGTGTTCTTTCAGGTATATTTCAAAGAAGATTTTAGTCTCAGGAATTTTAAAATACCCCAAATTTTTACTATTTGCTTTAGATGAAATCCAATGGAACAAAAAAAACTTATGCTCAGGAGAAAAATTTTTAGAATAGACTTCATTTTTTTCTGCTTTAAGTACTTTAAGACTTTTCTGAAAAGGTCCCTGAGATTTTTGGCAAGCTGGAAATGTTATTCATGAAACAAGTGGTAAAACACATTTTCATCGAGGTACCACTGTCCTTATAAAATGACCCTTTTATTCCTCTCAGTGATGGCATATCGTTTAGAGAATGAGTAAGAAATGAAAAGAGGGAAAAATATCTCTTGAAGTACTTTCTTCTCAGCAAAGGTTAAGTAGGACTTATGCTTTTTGGGTTGTTGTTTTTTTGTGTTTTTTTTTTTTTCCCCTCTCCTAAGAGCAAGGCAGTGAGAGTCATACAGGAGAGAGATTTCTGAATAGCTGCGAGAAGGATTCCATTTTAAATAAGGGATAAGATGACAAGAATAATTTTTGCCACTTCTGGCTTTGCTGTTTCCCTCAGAAATTAATTTTGACTTTAAAGGTGAATGTAGAGGACAGCGAGCAGTTTCATTGCCTTGGGGTGAGAGAAAAAGCCAGACCATTCATTTGTGATCTGCACCAGACTTTCCTTAAGTAATCTTCCACTACCGACACATGTTCTTCCTTTTTTTCTGCAAGTATTCACATTTGCATTCTGGCTGATATGCTGAAATCTAACCAAAATTTGAGTCTGTAATCAGCTCTATTCAGCCAGATCCTGCTACCAGTACATTGCTTGTTTCCTTTTACCTTCTTTGTATGTGCTTTGTTTCTTAATATCCTTTACAATATACATGCCGAGTAGCATTCAGGCTTGATTTACATGTACAAAGCGTTTGTGCACAGAGGAGCAATCACAGCAAGTTTATACACAACCCATCATTAATCTGTTCAGCTGTGCATTCCCACGTTAGTGTAGAGACACATTGACTTTCCAGAATCACATACGGCAAAATTCACTGCTGTTACAAGGGCTTAGCACAAGTTTTCCCCTCTGTGATATGTGACTAATATTATCCATTTAACATCAGCAAGCTGCAGCTCTGAAGCTCAAGTCATTAGCATTTGTAAAATACATCAAAAACCTGAAGTGAAATACATTATCTGCAGAAGAAAAGATACAAATATAAAAAAATAATGCTACCAAGTTAATTATCCTTTTTCATTAGCAATGGCATTTCTCCTGTTGCTGTACGTCTACCAGCCTCACATTCTGTGAATGTTTTCTGATGTACAACATCTCACATCCATTTTCTTGTCTAATTTTCTGGAGTCAAGTCCTCAGATAAAACTAAATGAAAGCGAGAAGTGGCTATAGTTTTTAGGTCTCAGCAGCTTTTAGGAGAAGTTCTCTGGTAACTCCTCAAAAAATCCCTAAAAAACATCCTCCTCTATCATATTTTTCTGCAAGTCTTGAGTTAAACTGAGAAACCTTTATCCTGACTAAAATCTTCAAAGTTGTTTTGTCTACTGAAAACAGTGGAACTCCCTATGAAACTGCTTCTTATTATTCCTTATACATTAAGATCGCATAATCTACTTTCTTACTTTACTTTGCTGTTTTAGGTGCTTGTATACATTTCAACTAATGCCAAGTTGCTTGTGAGCCTCCAGCCATATAAATTACCTAAAATATCCTAAACTTGTCCATAAGTTACTTCTTTTCTTCGACAAAAAGATATGATAATCTTGTGAAACTTGAGGAACTAGTTTTTCTAAGGAATACATTACAGAGAGTAATCTATGATTTTATCAAGATCCCAAACACAAGGAAAAACTTTACGGTGCATGTGACCACACACTGGAACAGATTACCCAGAGAGGTTGTGGAATGTCCCTCATTGGAAATATTCAAAAAATTTCTGAGCGCAATGTTTTGTAATGTGTTCAAGAGCGACCTTGTTTGAGCTGGGAGGTTAGACCAGATGACCTACTGTGGTCCCTTCCAACCTTAGACATTCTATGATCCCATGATTCTGTGATTCTGTGATCATACTTTCTTGCTAGTGCACAGTACTCTTGCTCTAAGATTTACAATTCAGTTTTCATAAACTTTAATTAATTATTTTAAATATTAGTTATTATATATTCCAGAGTGTTTAAATACAGTTTAATTTTCATAATTTTTTGACCGTACTAACAAAAATAATTTTAATCTGTAGCTCAGCCACAGAGGAATCAGTATGTAGCAGATTTTTGCTGAAGTCTATTTAAAGAACAAAAATATTCTTGCCACAGATGTGAGAGAAGAAGTAGCCATAATAAATTCCATGAGCTTTAAGAGACTGACAAAATGAGTATTTAAGGATGGAATTTCAGACTGTTTCTTAATATAAGACTTCTGAAGCTGCATACATATATTATTATGCTTCTTACGATACAGACAATTCTCATGCAGCCTTTTGTTAAATCTTAGTCTTTCTCTAATGCTTATCTTTCACTAAAAAATGAATAAGAGAGATAAAATGGCAAAATCAGGTTAAAATAACTTTGGTTGCTCAAATCCCAATAAGTAGTAAGGCATTTTGGAACAGATATATTGCTAAAAGCAAATGTGTCTGTATTTTTTTAAGCTTTATCATGACATATTTCTTAAAAGAAATCCTATTTATTTGTTAGAATTTGCCACCATTTCTCTGTTGCAATTTATCCTTTAATAAAATAAATTAGGTCAGAATGTTCAAAACAGAGAACCTGATTGTTCCTAATGTAGGGGTTGAGTCACGAGCTGACATAAAAACTTTCAGCACTTTGAGAGAGTAATTCCGTCATTGAAAAGCTCTGATTTCTCCATCTTCATCATGCATTAGGAACTTTGAAATTGCACACCTGCAATTAATTACCAGTTGCTTCACCTAACCCCTGCCATGTAGAATTTAAGTCTAGGAACCTCAGCAATGATTCTAAATTAGTTTTCTAATTTCTTTTTTGTATTTCAAGTAAAAAGATATGTGAACCTGCTTGAATGGGTCAGATGTCTCTTGGAAATGTCCATTTCTGTTCATTCATTTGTAACAAGGAGATGCTTTGTACAAGGAGCTTATTTAGGTTTCCAGGATATTTGCCCTTGCATATCACAGCTTGTTGTGGTTTAGGAATGGTATTCTCCAATTCAGTACTCCCACTAGAAAGGCTATGTGCCATTCCCCTCCCCCCTCCAATGGGAGACACAAAAGGCAAAGATCACATGTTGAGATAAGAACGATTTACTGGAAACAGCAATAAAATAAGAAAATGAACAGTAACAATAAAATAAGAAAATGAACAGTAGCAATACTAAGAATAGTATAAGACAAAGAAATTATTTACAGGGGAAACCCCCCAACCATAAACAAATACTGGACCATTCCTCCCACCGTGTTTTCTTCACTGGAAGGAACCCCTTCTCCCTGGAAGTGAGATAGAGTCCCTTTCCCCTACCCTGGCAATGAAATGAGGTGATATCGAATAACATTAGGATCCTACCCATGCCCTCTCCTGGCTTTTTCAAAAAAATTATCCCTGTCCTGGCCAAAATCAGTACACAACCATATCTGGGTTGCAGGCTCTGGAATAGCTCATAGTTTAAGCAGTGAACTCCCATAAACTCCCATAAAAGTGTAATTTCAGAGGCACAATTTAAATGCAGTTTTTTGTTTTTTAATCTTGACAATATTTTTAAAATTCAATTGTATCCCGAAGAAAAAGTTCATGAAAAATAACATTTCTCACATTTATGTAATATTTGATTTAATGTTCCCTTTTGCCATGTAAGAGGTGTTTAATGCTTTCCTTGCCTTGGTCTTCAACACGAATGATGGACCAAGGGGATGTCAGTACCCTGAGCTGGAGGACCATGACTGCAAAGAATGATCAACTCCCAGTCAACCCTGAAATTGTGCAGGATCTACTGCTCCAGATGGATCCCTACAAATTTATGAGGCTTGAGGGGTTTCATCCAAGAATCCTGAAAGAGTGGCGGGTGTCATCTCAAAACCTCTCTTGATGATTTTTGAGCGGTCTTGGGAATCTGGAGAGGTCCCAACTGATTGGAAGCTGGCGAATGTTGTCTGAATTTTGAGGAAGGGCAAGAAGGAGGATTGGAGAAACGACAGGCCTATCAGTCTCACTTCAGTGCCTGTTAAAGTTATGGAGAAGATTATTTTGGGAGGTATTGAAAAACATATGAAAGACAACACTGTCATCAGTCACAGCACAGCTTCATGAGAGGAAAGTCCTGCCTATCAAACCTGGTTTCCTTCTGTGATAAAGTAACTCACATACCTGATCAAAGGAAACCCGTTAATGCAACTTTTTGGATTTCAGTAAAGCTTTTAATATTGTCTCTCACATTATTCTTATGGATAAAATGTCCAGCTCATAGCTGGATAAACATGTCATGGAGTGGATGAGTATTAGACAACCAGATCAGTAATTGTTGGATTGGAACCACCTTGTAGGGGGAGGGCCGTGTGTGTGTGTGTGTGGAGGGGCAAGGGCTGGGTCAAACCTCAGGGAGGTGAGGTGCCATACTCATGGCAGGCCCCTGGAGCCCACATGGGGAAGCCCTAGTGTAGCTGTCAGTCACAAGCAGCCCAGGAAAACTAAAACACATCACACTTCCTGGGGCCCCTCACCCAGCTCAGATTGGCCGGGACAGTGAGGGCGCTGCCCCTCACCTGGGCCTGGAACCCCAGAGTGGCTAATGGGTCAGAGGCCCTGCTTGGGGGAGGTTCGCCAAAGGGACCAGAGCACATAAAACCGAAGGCGTATATTTGCCACATTTCACAGCCCTGCCATCTGGATGTGTGAGAGCTTCTACAAGATTCCAGTTGTAGCTATATAATCTGTTTCTCCCTCTTTCTTCTTCTCTCTTCTTGTTCCCTCTGCTTCTCTTCCTTTGGTCCTTTCTTGATACTTTGGGTGGCTTGAAGCTGGAGAGGTTGGATTTTGACTTAAGTGTTGTGGATTAATATGTGCTGGGTTGGTATTGTGGTGGAACATTTTGTCTAGTTTGTATGGTGCCCTTTTAAAGTTTTACCGAGTTCCCCTATTTTCTCCCCTAAATTATCAGCTAAAATACCTCCTGGGAACAGGTCTGTGGGTTATTCTCTTGACATTATCTCAAGGTGTTACAGAACCCTATATATATATTTTAAAGTAAAACTCCTGGTGGAGCACATGAGCCTGCAGCTCCGGGGCTGGAGTATTACAGTGAGCAAATGGCTCACAGGTCGAGCACAGAGGGTAATTGTGAATGGGTGACATCAGGTGTCCTGTCACTGCTGTGGTTCCACAGGACTCCATCTTAGGCTTTGTGCTCTTCAACATCTTCATAAATTACTTGGACACAGGACTGGAAGGGGTACTAAGCAAGTTTGCAAAAACCACAAAACTGGGAGGACCTGTTGACACCCTAGAAGGCAGAGAGGCCCTGCAGAGAGACCTCGACAAATCAGAGGACTTGACAACTGCCAACCATAGGAAGATTGACAAGGTCAAGTGCTTGAATCTGCACCTGGGATGGATCAACCCTGGATTTACGTACAGACTGGGTAATGAGATGCTGGAAAGCAGTGCTGCAGAAAGGGACCTGGGGGTCCTGGTCGATGGCAAGTTGACTATGAGTCAGCAGTGCCCTGGCAACCAGGAGGGCTGGCCATGTCCTGGGGGCATCTGGCAAAGCATTGCCAGCCAGTCAAGGGAGGGGATTGTCCTGCTCTGCTCTTCACTGCTGCGGCCTCACCTTGAATATTGTGTGCAGTTTTGGGCACTGCAGTACAAGGAAGATATTAAGGTCTTAGAGAGCAACCAAAGGAGGGTCATGAAGATGATGAAGGGTCTTGAGGGGGAGCTGTATGAAGAGCGGCTAAGGTCACTTGATCTGTTCAGCCTGGAGAAGAGGAGACTGAGGGGGGACCTCTTCACAGTCTACAACTTCTTTGTGAGGGGAAGAAGAGGGGCAGACACTGATCTATTCTCTGTGGTGACCAGTGACAGGACCCGAGGGAATGGCCTGAAGTTGTGTCAGGGGAGATATTAGGTTGGATATTAGAAAAAGGTTCTTCACCAGTGGTTGGGCACTGGAACAGGCTCCCCAGGGAAGTGGTCACAGCACCAAGCCTGCTAGAGTTCAAAAAGCGTTTGGACAATACTGTCAGGCACAAGGTGTGACTCTTGAGGATGGTTCTGTGCAGGCTAAAAGTTGGACTCAGTGATCCTTGTGGGTCCTTTCCAGCTCAGCATGTTCTGTGATTGTATGAGGTTTGGTAGGAAAAATTTTTTCACCCAGAAGGTGGTTGAGCATGAGAACAGGCTCCCCAGGGAAGTGGTCACAGAACCAAGCCAGATAGAATTCAGGAAGCGTTTGGACAACACTCTCAGGCATGTGGTGTGATTCTTGGGGTGTCCTGCACAAGTCTAGGACTTGAACTCAATGATCCTGATAGGTCCCTTCCAACTGAGCAGATTTTATGATTCTATGATTTTGCATATTTATTTATTTATTTTTAACCAAACTTGGGATGTGTTCTCAGAAATAATTCCTGACTAATTTCTTGGCATGATTTTCCAACTCAATGGGCATCCAAATATTTTGTTTTAAAAATGATCTCAAAATTCTGAGCCTTTTTTTCCTCCAAAAAGAGAATTACATACAATATTTTGTTCTGATTTTTGTGTTTCGTTAGGGTTAGATTGCTTTAGCTTTTGGTGTGTCCCTTCTTCCAAGGACTACCTCTTGTACTCTCTGGGCCTGACCCATTTGCTCTGAGTAGCAAGTCTTGGTAATTACATACGGTCTCAAAAGGAACTGTAAACTCACCAATAAGTCTGGACGCCAGAAGTGAAAAGTAAATAGAAGTGTCACACTCCTATGGTAACAAGAGTTACTCAATAATCCTAAGAAAAATCCTTAACTGTTTTTAATGGCTTCCTATCCAGGTTTTGGCTGTGATAGAATTAATTTTCTTCACAGTAGTTAGTATGGGTCTGTGTTTTGGATTAGTGCTAGAAACAGTGTTGATGATACAGGGATGTTTTCATTACTGCTAAGCAGGACTTACACAGAGTCAAGACCTCTTCTGCTCTTCAACTCACCTCACCAGCAAGGAGTCTGGGGGTACACAAGGAGTCAGCCAGGACAGCTGACCCCAGCTGACCACAGGGATATTCCAGACCATATGGCATCATGCTCCACACAGAAATCTGAGGGAAGAAGGAGATGGAGGGGACATTCAGAGTGATGGTGTTCGTCTTCCCGTCACCATTACACGTGATGGAGTCCTGCTGGCCTGGGGATGGCTCAACACCTGCCTGCCCATGGGAAGTTGTGAATGAATTATTTGTTTTTATTTACTTGCATGAGAAATTCTTACTTTACTTCTTAAATTTCTTTATCTCAGTCTATGAGTTTTCTCCCATTTGACCTTCCATTATCTCCCCCATCCCACTGGATTTTCACCCTCATCCCACTGTCTCTGTGGAGTTTAGCTACTGGCTGAGGTTAAACCATGATTGTACCCTACAGCATCTCCTTGAGTACTAGACACAATTGGGTAACTGTATCTTGCTGCAGGTGTCTTCTGGAAGTTGAGCCCTGTCACTCCACGTCATTGTTTAATCATATCAACTGTAGAAGAGCTAAGATATTTGATGTATGTGTTGGACTCTACATACATACATCTTTGTGTAGGTGTCCTTATCTAGAACTTACTCCCATGTAAACTTTCCAAAGAATAAGGGATCCTACCATTTATGGACTGTTACAACTACCCTAACTTACCTGATATCTGTTACAACTCTACTTCAAATTATCTCAGGTTAATACTCAAACAACATAATAGCAAAAAGAGGTGTTCTGAGAACATTGGCAGACAGTGGCAGACAGTGGCTGAAATCAGGAAAGAAACTATTTCATCTCTGCCAAAACAATGGTCCATGTGAGCATACACAGAAGCACAGTTGTACGTATGAATCTGAAGTTTCTTCACAAAGCCTGAACTGCTCTTTAATCTCCAAGCATCAATGAAATGATTTTAGTTTGTTAGGCAAACTTCTTCCCATTTTAATAAATTTTTTCAATTACTTTTTAATTTCTGCCATTGAAATCATCTGCTATGAGATGACAGCTTGATTTTTCCTGTACTTTGTCACAAAGTATTTAAATTGTAGATGCATTCTATTCTAACTTTATTAATATTGACTCAATTGGTGTCCATTTTACTCAGAATGTCACTGGGTCATCTACCTTATGGGAAAAAAAGTGATGATTTTCATTAAAAAAACAAACAAACAAACCAAATTTGTCTACAGAAGAGTAATTCCATACAGATTTTGTTTAATTTCACAGTCTGGTTCTTTAAATGTAAAGTTTGAAAATTATCCAAAGACAACTACTAGCTTATGTTACAATGACATTTTAATTATCTATTCTAAACACAAACACATCTATCACTAAATGGAGGAAAAAACTACATAAAGATACTGTGTGAATCCTTGGCTCTAAGAAATCAATAGCATTTTTACTCCTGACCTCACTAGGGACAAGAGTTTCAATGCAGCATTTGTAAACAGTAGCACAGGGACAGCATGGTAGGAAAACAGACTCTCCTAGTACAATAATAGCTACAAGTGGAGCAGCAAAGTATCAGCTTCCTGATAATAAGACAGATATTTACCTACTTCTTTCAATAACACCCCAGGTTTGATATTTTTGAACCTAGTTTTTTAAGGAAGCTGACAGCATGGTTTGTGCTGGGTGAGAGAAATTCTCTTGGGCAAGGATCTGAAATGAGCTTTCTGTTCATAAGCAAAGGAAGCAACTACATAAAAATTACATGAAAATAGAAGAGAAAGTGAAAATCTTATTTCCTATTCCTTTTCAAGCTTCTTGAACTTTCCAATCAGCTGTAAATGGTAGGTGTTTTGGGTCATGCTTCATTTCATACTAGTGAGTAAGAGAGAAAATGGTTTATTTTCAGCAGTGATAAGTGCCTGTGGAGACAATTACTTCAATTGGCTCTCATCAACGCTGTGAATCAGGCCAATTTTATAGACTCTATATCATCTACTTCATATCTTGTCCAGTTCTCTAGAACTCTTTAGTTGTGCACATGGTGTTCAACAAAGGACAATAAAGCACACATCACACAATCCCCTAAAATAGTCTATACAACAGTATGCTATAAGAAGTCATTCTGTATGTTAAGAATATGGGTATGCTTCATAATGTTGCATAAGTGATTCTTCCCCCACATATAGCTCATATAGGCACTTCTAATCTTTATTAGATATCCCTTCTATGCTTATAGCAATAAAAAAGCCATTTCCTCTAGGTGAAGTTTTGAAAGGATTTTGATAATATATTATTTTTAAAGTTTGAAACGGATGGCTTCAGACTTTGGCTTTCAAATGAGGATCTTGCAAAAGAATAAGTAAAATCATGTGTCACAATAAAGAAATCCAAAAGGAAAAGGCAAATTTAAATAAAGTCATACAACGGCTTTGATCTGTGCAGTCTAGATAGTCTAAAGGACTTGTTTCAAACCACCTGTATTTTTCAGCAGAGGGACAATCTATACTTAACCATCACTAAGTAAAAAATTTCTCTTTCCTAGAGCTTTAGTCTCCAGTTCTAACACACTTAATTGAAAGTGATCTAATGTCACATATTTGAGTGTTTGTTGTCAGCCAAGCCAATAATATACCATACCATAGGGAATGAGATGAGTCTGGAGACAAAGGTGAAAGTGTTTCAACATCATCGTCAAGTTGTATATGGAATAAAATATTTATTGCCCACTGCTATGGGTGGCTAATTAGGTGCTTTATTGCACTGAAATCTCTGTGCAAATATTCCTTACTAAATGATATTATTTTAATAATATGTTTTTTGTATGGTTGTTTTTTATTTTGTTTTAAAATTTAATTATCTTTCAAAATATATTTATGCCTTCAAAAATTCAAACAAACAAGGAGACACAGGCACAGACCTTCGTGTGGTAGATGAACAACAATGATTACACATAGCAAGTTGCAGCCAGAAAACTTTGTCTGGAAACAGGTAAGAAAGGCTGAAACCAGATTCAACAGAGGTCAGCTGGAAATGTATTTTCTTGACAATTTTTGATGCCATTTAAATTACATTTGAATGCCTTATAATGTGAAATGCAGGGGTTTAGATAATTTCTGAAGGTTGTCAGCCTTTCACCTGTCATCTCTTCATGTCTAATTTCCCTCAGCTATTATCTTATATTTCACCCTCTAAATTCTTGGAAAGCCAAAAGTCAAATAATCTACCTCCTACTTATGAACTGTGTTGATAGGATTTCAATGTCAAGATTCAAGATCTGTCATTATTTTGTCCTAAATGACTTTTTGTTAGACTTTTTCTTTCTGAGGTATGGCCTTATGGATTTGTCTTCTAATCTTTCAGTCCTTAAATACGTTAAAATCCTATGCTTGGACATTTAGATGCATATTTATGCACATTACTTGTTCATCTCTCTAAATAAGTACTTGAAGACTGTACTTGAACATATCACAACTATATTAAAGTAAAAAGTTAAAGTTTTCATCTACTATGTATCTGAAGAATGTTTGAGCTCTTTGTTTTCCTTGTACCTTTCCATCTAACAAGTCTCAAACAAAGTTTAAATTTGTGAAAAAGAGTCAAATAATGAACAACTTAAAGAAAAAGAAGAATAAAAAGCAAGAATAAGGAACTGAAATGCTTTGAGAATTATTTGAGAATTAAATGTATTTCTTTCTTGTTGCCATGGTTCTTTATTTCTCTTGTGGATAATTTTTAACAATTGAGGATGCCAAATTATTGGGAATACAGATTTCTTTTGAATTAGAGCAATCAAAATCCCTAAAACATGGGAGCTATAACCTAAAAGATGCCAACATTATTACATCATAAGGCCTTTTAAAAACCCCATGGGTAAACTAGTATAACATTATTTTGCCCATTCAGAGAATTAACCTGGCATAAATATTTTTTTATTCCAATGTTTTACTCACTGTAGCATCCATTTTTTTTCGGAAGAAGACTGACTACATGGTATAGCTACATTTCAAAATCAAAATATTTCCTGGCCTAGAACAATACATTCTTCACAGAGTAAGAGTTCAAATGAGCTGGAATGCACTGTTTCTCCTGTTTGCATGCTGGTAAACCTGCTCCTCCAAAGTGCACAGACATCCGTGAAAGGAATCCTGAGAGGCAAATAGCCTGAACATCTGCAGCAGTGTGCAGAGGGCGTGTGCTGCTAGCCATAACATTTTAATTCTTTAGTCTCTCAGATGAGGGAGCTGCTGACTGTGGCCAGCTGAAGTCAGGTCCCGAGGGGTACAGATTTGTTAGAGTGGCAATCAGTGCTGGGAGGCAGATACCTTTGGTTTGAGGAACTGCCAGTGAGAGCACTGATGTATTCTGTGTGTGTATCTAATATCCCATATGGCTGAGAGAGCCAAGATGCCTCCATGAGTCTGCATCTGTAGGTGTAGACTTTTATGTACAGACTTAGCTGTGACTCAGAAGAAAGATCAGACTGACAAATTTGTTGGCTAACAGTCAGTCATCATGGAGTTCTTCAGCTGGAAACAGGATTGGGAATCTGTTCTGCATGCAAGGTTGCTATGATTTTGGCTGTCACATACAGAAAAGATGCCTCCATTTAGAATGAATGATGCTCAGTCCAAAGGATAAGGGATGTTTTAGGTGATTTGCGATTGCATTGTGTTGTTGACTATTCTGAGCAGTGCTTAGAAACATTCCAGCTTATATTTTGATGGAAGAGATGACCTTCTCTCTTTTGGCCATATTGTTCAACTCTCTTTCCTATTGCCAAAAGGTTTTTGTTCATAAAAGACAGCAGTTGGACATCAATATTTTTTTTCTTCCTTCATGCATACTCATAAAATGAGAGGTGCATTGAGGATTGTGTCTGCACACATACAGAGAGCCACTAGAGGCCGTCATATGTCTCTCTGTATAAGCACTAACATATTTCAACTAATGCATAAAATTAACAGAGAAACCTGATGATGTCCACAAAAGTAGAATGACTACTGCTGAGATTTCAGAAATGGAAAGGATAAGAGGAAAGTGCAGGTTTCAATGGATACATTAAAATAATAATTAAACTTTAAAAAAAAAATATATTAAAAGGAGATACTTATAAAATAATCTTTAAGGAATTAAGGCAGGAAGTAATGTATATGGCTTTATTAACCTACTGCTATAACAGGAGGAGAAGCAGTTTTCCTGCATGAGAAGAGAGAGTCCACTGCAGTTGCTTGTGAGCAGGTGGTTGCTGAAGGAGAGTTTTTCACACTCTTTTCACTTACGTACAAAGTCAAGTGTCTGTGTGCAATTTGGTATCCTGGTAACATTACCAGAATCATTTATCTCCCAGAACTAAGAATTAAATAGTATGGCTTTGACCTCCAAATGTATTTGATGGCTCACAGCAGGCTTCTGGTTCTTTGCATCTATTACAACAAATTACCTGGCATAATTTGTCACATCTACTTGTTTCCCAAGGAAAATGTATTAAAGTACAATTAAAATGAAAACTTAAATGTAAACATGGAACAGTATTTGTACTTTCTAATGAATGTGTAAATCCTACCATATGGTAATCACACTATCTTTGCATTTTATCCCATTAAATTCAATATGACTGCATTTGACATCAGCAGGAAATTCATCTCTCTCTTTGCATTAGTACTTTCTCATCCCTGGCTAATATCTATATTACTGTAATGCCTTGGAGTCATCTTCTATGGACAGTTTCCACTATGCCAGGCACGAACATGATCTAATCATTAGACTGTAAATATTAATATGTTTGCCTGAGTTAGAACTTCCTTCACGGATTGCATAATTGTAGTTCTCTTTCTCTAATAAAATAGGGTCATATCAGACTTATGCTTTGGAATCACCCTTTACTCTCATGAAAGCCCAAGTGGAATACTACCTTTATCTGTGGCCCCAGCACACAAAGGAGGTCAACTTGCTGGAGCAAGTCCAGAGAAGGATCACAAAGATGACAAGAAGTCTGAGGCCCTTCTCCTATGGAGGCAGGCTGAAAGAGCTGGAGTTGTTCAGCCTGGAGAAGAGAAGGTACTGAGGAGACCTTAGAGCACATTCCAGTACCTAAAGAGTGTTACAAGAAATTGGAGAGACACTTTTTAAAAGGGCATGCAGTGATGGGATAAGCAGGAATGGCTTTAAACCAAAAGAGGGCAAGTTTTGATTTGATATTAAGAAGAAGTCTTCACTATGAGGGTGGTGAGGCACTGGCACAGGTTGCCCAGAGAAGTTGTGGATGCTCTGTCCCTGTAAGCATTCAAGGCCAGGCTGGATGGGGCTTTGAGCAACCCGGTCTAGTGGAAGGTGTTCCTGCCAATAGTGGGAGGGTTTGAACTACATGATCTTTAAAGATCTCTTCCAACCAAAACCATTCAGTGATTTTGTGAATCATCTTTGACATCCTTATTGGTTTTTTCTTTCTTTATTTTTTCCTATGAAGAAGAATTCTCCCACAAGAAGATAAAGATTAGGGAAGCCCATCTGGGTTTTCTCAGCAGCAGCATATGGGTTGTAGCACTCAGTCTTTCAGAAGAGCTCATGACAATGACTGTTCTTACCTTACACGAGATGTATCTCAGAAATTGTCCTTGTTTTAGAAATAAACACAGTTGTCCTCCATTTCCAGAACAAAAGGGAAAAATAAGAAATATGTTTGTGGGTTTTTCCTTATAGGACTGTTGCAGTCCGAAATTCGGATACCAATAGAAAAGGAACTGCTAGGATTAAACAGGAAACCTTGAGCCACAGGGACTGGGAAAAAAACACCATCTAAAAGACCAAACAAGATCTCCCCCAGCAGGATGTGGAGAGACTTTGGATGATGCTGTCAGATATCCCATTGTTTTCTCCCCTCCCTCTGTAAATCCTTCTTTTGGGTAAAGCTGATCACCCTTCCCCAATGTAACCCTGCTTACTGGAAATATCAAACCTTTTTCCCCAAAATGTAAATACTGTATCTGAGAATAGTAAAATCATTTTTCCCTTATGTCACCCCTGTTACTGGAAATGCTAATAGATTGTGGAAACCCCTGTTTGGAATAACCCTACCTCCTCATTAGCATGTAAGCCCCTGAGACCCTTAAATAGCACTCTCGTGTTCAATAAATCATTCCAGTTTTTGCCTCTGTATCTGGGATTGTGATAGCTATATTAGACCGTTACATAGGACCAATTTGGGACAAAAATATTTTCCCATTAAAAAAAGATAAGTGTCTTTCAAGCATAAGATGTCTATTTATATAAGCTGGCTGGATACATAGAAGATTGTAATTAATGATCAAAGATGTTAAATCAAGTAATACTCTATACCAAAAAGCAGGGAGCATCAATCTGTACAGTTGTGCTAATGCAAGGGCACTTTCTCCTATTCAGTGTTAGTTCATGTCTCTTTCCGTGAGTATATAAGTGCATCTGCAGCTTACTCTGTGATTACTGTGATGTTTCAATAAATATAATGATGACTGAGATGTGTCCAACTATTTAGTTAGTCTAGGTATTTATTCCTATTAGTGCTTGTATTGATTTGAACTAAAATTACTACTTTGCTTTAAAAAAAAAACAATCCAGGCATAAATGTAGATATAATGATGCAAGTGTAGTTCTGATTATTTAACTTATCAGAAGGTTCACTGTGTTCCTTACTAACTAACTCTATAAATGGATCCACCTCAGAAATCCAGGTTGTGGAGTCTTGACTAATATCAGAGAGATATTTCGCTATCACACGGCTTCCAGTGAGATTACTAGCACTACTCATATGAGTCGCTTCTCAGTGTTGGAAGAGGTCACTGCTCTTCAGTATGAATAAGACTGCCAGAATATGGAAACAGGTCCTGTTCATGTTTTTCACAGTGGCAAGGTTGCCATGTAGCAGCATTAAGATGTTTTTTTCTGAATTCCTTCTAAAGCTAATTTTAATTTGTCTCATACCCTGCAGACACATACGAAGGCTCTAGCAGAACAGAGTGCTTCTCAGGATCAGTGATATGGTCTGGAACTGGCATCTTTCATGACCAGGGTGCTCAAAGTCCCATGCAACCTGGTCTTGCACACTTCCAAGGATAAGGTATCCAAAACATCTCTAGGCAACCTGTGCTAGTGCCTCATACCCTCAAAATGAAGAATTTCTTTAATCTAAACTTACCCTCTTTTCTGTTTAAAGCTGTTCGCCCTTGTCCTATCACTTGTCTAAAGTCCCTCTCCAGTTTTCTTGTAGGTCCCCTTTAAGTACTTGAAAATACCTAAAGGTGGCCTTCAAGGTCTTAGAAAGTCTCACCTAGCTCTGGGAAAACTAGAAGGTCTCCCCAGAGCCTTCTCTTCTCCAGGTCTTTATGGTATGCTGAGTCAATTTTCCTACCAGTCCATGCACTAGCTATACACACCCATATTAATCCAAGTTATGGCTCTGAAGAAGCTTGCAGTTAGCATGATTTCACTGATGCCTAGGCATCACCACAGTTAAATCTCTGAGACATACACTTGCTCTGCTTGCTCCTTGCCACGTATGCAGAGTCCAGCCTAGTTCTTAGTTCTTCAAAGTCTGTTTTCAAATGCTTCCTGCACTCTCTTCATGTTGTGAAAATATTACCTGCACAGGAATATGGGCTGGGAAAATCTAGCCTTACAATCCATCCTTGCCACTCACAAAAGGAACCACTTGCTTACAAATTGCCTTCTGGATACAGTGATACCAGCTTGGAAGACAACTTCTACTTGTTCCTGCTTCCTACTGGAGGTTACCACAGCTCCAATCTGCTTGATTTGTCACTTTCGACTCTGTTTCAATTAAAAAAAGTGAAGGGGAAATAAAAATAAAAAAAAGTCAGTGGATTCCAGAAATTACCATTTAAATTTGCTGAGCAATTTTAGTTTCCTCTTAGTTACTGAATTAGCAGACTGGAGAGGGTGGTAAGGTCTGCAAGGGGAAGTGACCAGCAACCAGCAGCTGTGAGGGCCAGTAACCTGTTTAGTCACACATTTAAAATAAGGAAAAGATATGTGAAGTTCTTACTCAGCTTGTTTCAAGGACCTCAGTGCACCCATGTGATGCAAAATGTGCTCTTAATCTTCAATGTCATGCTCAGTCCCCCTGTTCGTTGTCAGGTTCAGAGAAAATTATATCCTGCACCATTGTGGCACAGGAGTTAAACTACTAAAAATTTAGGTAAATAACTGTCCTACTCTTCCATAAAGCAAAAATGTATTAGGAATCTATTTTGGTAGGCTTCTCTAATCCATTTTTCTTTTGTTTTGCTTAAAGATTAATATTTACTCATCTGTTCATTGTATTTTTCATTCCTCACTGTTTCAGATGCAGCACAGGGTTGTTGTTGCTTTCAATAAGGAAGTTGTTACTTTCTTCCTTGCTTTTAATTTGAAGCTCTGTATTTAGCTTTTTTACCCTAATTCTTTTATTTAATGTCAATCTGTTTTGATTAAAAGACCTTTATCTTTCCCCTTGTGTGCTCATTCTGTCACTTGCTCTGTGTTGACTTGTGGTACCAGGTTTAGTTATTCCTCCTTTTTGTTCTATAACCTGGTATTATTTTAATTAGGTTGACTCAAGGTTCATAACTTACCCCTGAAGTAAAGGATCATAGGTGGAAGTCATATTCACTTGATCTGGTGGAGGTAGCAGACATCTCACCTCTCCAGGCTTCAGAAGCCTCAGTTATATTCATTAGGTTTGTAAGTTGCCTAAATATTCTTTCAGAGTAAGCAGTGCTGCCATGCACCAAGCAGAGCGCTGATGGGAGCAGCCAGTGAGTAACATTAGGCATTTCAGCAGGGTCTGACCAGGCCAAAAGCTCAGACCAGAGCTCATGGGCGTGTTTGGTGAAGAGGTCTGAAAGTAACTTGCCAAAAGTGACTTGGGAAACTTGGGATCAAAAAGCAGAATTTTATGCCTATCTCAGTCTGAAGGCTTGCAGCTCATTATTCTTGCCTCCTATGAAGATCTATTCTATACTTCAGGAGGAGAATTTTTCCAAAATTTCCAACCCATGTCAGCTGCTTTTCTGTGTAAACTCTGAGTTTGTTGGTTTTTGGTTTTGTTTTTGTTTTTTTTTTTTTTTTTTTTTGGGGGGGGAGGCAGTTATGTTATTTCCTATTTTCAAAAACAGACCACTGTTCAAAGGAGTCACCAATTCTCCAATTTTTCTGCAGTTGCCAGCCCATCAACCTAACTGTCTACCTCCTTTTTTGGCAGTCTTCTTTAGTTCTTTTTGTTTCATTTTTATGTGGAGTGTGTTTTTCCTACACATTCTGAAATGGTCCCATAATTAGCCATGCTCATACAAGTTTACTGAAAAATATTGAAAGTTTATAACAATGGTAGTAGTCAAGCTGTTTTCTTTCTTCTGCTGCTTCCAGTTGTCATTGCAGGTTGATTTAAACCTGAAAAAATTCTTCAGAGATTTTGTGTCTTAGATGAGACGATTTTTTCCATTCCATGTACTCCTGATCAAAGTGATCTTCTTCTACACAGCATAAGAATTTATTTCCACTTATTCCTTACAATAGGTCCTATATTTCCTTTTATCTCTAGCCCTGGCCAGACATATCCCTTAATAAAGTAAGACCTATGGCAGATGAAGCATGGCTGTTGAATTTGGTGAAGAAGAAAAGGGTCATGAATAATTCTGAATACAGCTCCTATAAGTTAGCAACAAAACATTGCCAAACATTATTTTTTTTTCCAAGGACTGATTTTTTTTTTTGTTAAAATTATACAAGGACATCTAGAGGTTGTAGTATTGTGAGTATTGGTCTATTTATTCTCCCAAATAACAAGGGATAGGACGAGAGAAAACGGGCTCAAGTTGCACCAGGAGAGGTTTAGATGGGATATTAGGAAAAATTTCTTCCCTGAAAGGGTTGTCAAGAACTGGAACAGGCTGCCAAGAGGGATTTAAAAGATGTGCGTGCAGATGTAGCACACGGTTTAATGGGGTACTTGACAGTGCTGGGTCAACAGTTGGACTTGATGATCTTAAACATCTTTTTCAACCTAAATGACCCTGTAATTCTATCTTTTCTTCAGACAGAAGTATAATTTTTACATGGACAGAAGAAATATGAAAACAAACAAATATTTTTAAGGCCACAAGGGGAAACCTGGTCTTCTTTCTATGTACTTTGCACCTCATTGCGCAGAAATCTTTCTATCTGTATTAAATTTCTGGTTATGTTGTAGGGTCTTTGAGGTCAGGGCTGTTTAATTTAATGGTACCTCTTTCCCTGACTTTTTTTTTTTTTTTAATACAGTTATTATCCAGGTATGTAAGATAAACTTTAGTCAGAAGGGTCAATCTTGCACAACATGTTTCAGTGGAATGAAGGACTATATCTCCACATAAACAAATCAGTTCCTTACCCAAAGAATCATGCCCACCATAATGCACAGAATAATAGAAATGCTCTTTGAAAGGGATTTCTGGAGGTCATTTGATCTGTGCACAGATCTGTGCATCTGAGGGAACATTGATTCATTTGGGGAAAGTCAGAATAACCATACCTGCAACAAGTGACTGTACACAGTAGCTCTGGATTATTATCGTCTCTGTTACCCAGCCAGTGGATGAATGCACTGTGTTAAAGACTATGGGTAGAACTGGGCAGCACAGGAAGAAACCAGGCAGGCATATCTGTCATAAGGAAATAATTGACCTGTACACTGAACTGAAAATTAAGGGCAGCATGACATCGGGCACAGAACTGGTAGTTAAAGAAGATAATTAAGAAAAAGTATTGAACAAAGCTTCAAGACTCTTGAAGAGACAAAATGGATGAGCAGTTGTTCAGAGCCTTGAAATGGAGAGCATGAAAAGACTGATAGAGGTGCAATAAAAATTTTTAAACTATCAAGGAAGAAAAACCTTATATTTGAAACATATTCTAAGAGAGACGGAATGGAAAAGGCTGAAATGAAAAATTAAGAGGTCAGAAAAGACAGATCAGTAAGGAAAGAGACGTAAGCATGAAAAGATGAACAAGGACTTTATCTGGATAGGTAAAGTCAAAATTGTAATGTTACTGCAGAGGAAGAGACAGAAGATTATCAAAGTCTTGCATCTTCAAAATGAAGAACAAAGAAATAAAGCTGATAAAATATATAAATGATACAAATTTATTGCACCAAATTTATCCCTGAAACCAATGGAATTGTGAGGGGCTGAATTAATCTCAGGATGCCTACTTTATTTTATAAATAACAACTGATAATAAATTTTAATTACAGTATTCATCTACCTTTTGCATTTAACTCTTTTGTTTATATTGTTTTCATTGCATGCCTCTGGAAAATCCTATGCTTTAATCTGAGGTCTGCTCTGATATGTGGATATTGAGATTGTTTGATGTAAATTTTTAAGATAATGCAGGAAAGTATATTTCAACATGGACTGCAGAAGTAAACTGATTCTCTTAGCTATAAACTGGTTAAAAGGTTCAGTAACTATACTTCTGAGGTCTTGGTTTTAGTAAGATTTGCAGTCAAGAAACTGAAAGAATTAAATATGTTCAGTGAGAACATGTGCCACCCTGCGTGCAAAACTAATGTAATACCAAAATCACTCATAAATAGAGTGATACCATTTTGCACTCAATTTGAGCTGGAGTGGCCTATTATACTGGAGTCAAGGCAATGATAAATCATATGGTTCTTTGAGAAAATATGAGAAATATAGGTATTTATTCAAAATATTTTCTTATTGCCTGAGTAAGATGGTTGGTGGATATTTTATAGGCATAAGAACATGTGCCTCAAGATTATAGGACACTTTCTTGGTGACTGGTAGCATAGCTGTATCTGCACTGATGTGTACCTGATATGATAAAACCATATCAGAGAAAAAAACCAAGAGAGAAGTCATAGAGAATAGTGATTCAGAATTTTTTGAACCTCTACTTAAGTTTTTCAAGTCCAGAATTTTGTGTACCGATTTTTTCATCTTGGGTTATGATTCCCTTTTCCACTCAGAAAGTGTCTTGACCTCTAACTTCTGGTTAACATCTATCACATCATTTAAACCCCTGTAAAGGAATATTTAAATTTGAATTACTGACAGAAAAACATAAAGCTTCTTGTCTGTGATTCTCCGTATACAAATGAAGTTGCTAGATGTATAAGCATATAATAATATAATAATAATAATATTTTGATTCTTTGTCTGCTGATGAGATACTCTGTACAGCTACCTCTGGTCCCCTGTTGCAATCCAAAGCATGCAAACTTTGCCAAGTGTGTAACACAGTAAGTTTTGAATCCAAATCTACTGCATTTATGTAAAAGCTTTTCCAGTGTTATTAAGAAAACAAAGCAGGCAAGCATAAAGTTGCACAAAGCTAATATTTCAGGACCTCAGACTGGATGTCAGTCCTGAGGTAATCAAAAGTAATCAAGTGCTGAGGAAGTCACAACCCAATATTAAACACTTTCTTGTTCTGTTAACAGTTTTACCATTTATAATAGATTGTTACATCTTAATGCTTGATCCTTACAACTGATTTTAACTATTATATTGTATTAGTTCAGAAGTTCTGTTTCTGTTTTTAATCAGACTCTTTTGTTAGTCTTAATATTGCAGTAGTACTCAGTTCAGAGCAGTACTGTGACAAGAATTACTCTGTTCCTGTACCCACTATATATATTTTTTGTGTCCTAACTGTAAAAGAAAAAATACAGTCTCACAGTACGGATTCTGGAGTTAAGGAACTTGAGTCATGGAGTCTTGGAGTGATCCTCACTGTCATAGTGAAAGTCTGAGGCAAACTCAGAACCGAATACACATCTTCTAACTCCTGATCTGGTAATTTGACTTAATTAAGTTAATAATGTAAACTAGATAGTCCATTCAAGGATTCCTTTAATTAAAATTATATTAAAAAAAATATTTTTGACATGGGAAACCAAATCCCAACCCTCTTGTCTACCATTGGAAAGACATAAATTCACCATTTGCCATTGTGTTCTGCATCTCAAATGGTCATCTGTGACTTCTGATACCTTTGAGTTGAATAGGTGGGGGCTGAAGTGCAGGAGGAAAGAAATATGACAATTTTAGGAGAGCAGTGGAGCAGTGCTCTTTTCTGTTATGTTAAAGCTTACAGATTATTATAATAAAGATCAAAGTCCCATAAAAATGGGGTTAATATGCCCAGGAAGGGTGGTCTTTCTAGATCTGGATTGCTTTAAAGATATGTCATGTAGAAGTAATCAACCAACCACTGAATAAAATTTCTTTTCTCAGACATAGCTATGAATTTTAATTGGTGTTAAGGGGAATGATTCAACTAGATTAGGTTAGTACCAGTAAACAACATCTACTGAGACAACATGGGAGAAGTGCTACATTGTACTGCAGAAGTACAGGAACAGAGCAAGAATTTTTGTCCCACAGTGGTATATTGACTTCTGCAAAGAAGAAAAAATGTTGAACAGAATATGTGTTTCTGAAGTGACTGCAAAATCATTATTGCTGTTTTCCAGCAGTGACTGCAGGCTTCATCTGAGATTGGGATTCTCATTATTAAACAAACATAGAGGGAGATGCTCTGCACTGCAGAGCTCACAGTCTAGAGAGAGACAGTGGTAGTAGGGTAAGAAAGAATGTAAAGAAGTGAGGTAGAAAAATATTAAAGCAGAGGTTTGTAGAAACAGTACCAGAATGTGCTTGTGATTAAAAATAAATCTGTCTCTAGCACTTCAAGTGCTTCAAGTTCTGTGAATATTCTCATTACCTGTTTTCAAACACGTTTCACTTTGGGATGATATTTTCTTGCTTTTTTTTTTTCTCTCCATGTGTGCACCTGTATCCAATTACAGCTTCAAATATTCTTCACAGTGTAGCAGGTCTAGGGTATTATATCTATTCCATATATAGGTGTGGTGGGTTGACCTTGGCTGGACACCAGGTGCCCACCTAGCCACTCTATCATTCCCCTTCCCAGAGGGACAGGGGAAAGAGAGCAAGGTGGAAAAGGGGAAAAAAACCCCAAATTGTGGGTTAAGGCAGTTTATTTAAAGCAAAAAAGCAAGTGAAGCTTGCATGCTCAGAAGTGAAGGATAGCAGGTTTTATTCTCTACTTCCCATGAGCAGCAATGGTCGGCCGCTCCCGCGAAGCAGGGCTTCGGTACGCCTGACGGTTTCTGAGCAGGCAGCCATTAGACAAGGAATGCCCACCCTCCTGCTCTGTGCCTTGGGTTTTATATCTGAGCTGATGTCATCTGGTATGGAACATTCCTTTGGTCAGTTTGGGTCAGCTGGCCTACATGAGTCCCCTCCCAGGATCTTGCCCTCAACTAAGGATGGAATGTTACAGTGTTGGTGCTGTGCTCAGCAGTAGCCAAAACACTGATGTGTTATCAAGACCCTTCTAGCTGCTAGTGCAAAGCACAGCACTGTGAGGCCTACTGTGGGGAAATGAACTCCAGCTCAGCCAGACCCAATACAATGGGTAAATGTGTCAAGAAGAAAAAGGGATGAGCAGATAAATCAACTGCTTATAGGTTGGTTATAATAATTATGTCAAGCCCTTATGATAGCTTCTCATATAAAAGTCTTTTAGACTCTTACAGTATAAACTGCCTTATAAGAAACTAAATAAAAGTATATGACTATGTATACATTAAAAACTATGCTTTATATGCCCATATGCTACGGACTAAAACTCATAGGATGATCTAGGCATTTACATCCCACCTAATCTTCACTATCTAATCTCCACTAATTGATAGTCAAAAGAAAACATAATGTTCTCAAATTTCTGCTTAGTGACCAGAAAGATTTATTTGTTATGAAATTCTACAGTGCCCTGGGCTCCTTTTTTCACTCCCTGACTGCTCCCAGTGCCGTACCTGCTCAACTTGCTTTCTGAATATATTCAGCTGTATGACACATTTTCCCCTTGGAAATCAAAGATGTATTTGTCTGAAAACACACCCTAGACTAGCTCTGAAAGTCCTAAAATCTAAGAAAATCTCACCCTACTCTTCAGTCCTGGTAAACTGAGCACCTTTTCTTATTATATAGATTACTTCTGCTTCTTATATGTTAAATTTCTAAGTAAATATTTGTTTTCAGCTCTAAAATTATCTAACTTAAACTCACCAGCTTTTTTTTTGCCCAAAGCACAACACAATTTTCATGGAATTGTCTTCATTAGTAAAAATATACTTATTTGATCCCCCAAATATCTCATATGTAGGCTGAAAATAATTCCACCATATTCAGGGGAAAAAAAAGCAAACAAAAAAGCTCCACATTTCTGCTGCTTTGGAGAAGAGTAAAATCCTATTTGTAGTAATTTAAAAGGAATATAAGATTGAGAATGACCTTCTGGATTGACAAATTTTAGCTGCTGATATTCCAGTCAACCAAGTCATATAATCTCAATCATTAAATTAAACTCAGTTTGGGTTGTCTGCTTTTTTCCACAACATCCACTGGAAGGCTATCCCAAACTTTATTTTACCAATTGCTAAAAGCATTTTCCCAAACTGATTTGCACTGGGCCCTAAAAGACAGATACCTTTTTTTGGATCCACAACTTTTCCAAAGTCCTGCCTCATTTGTTTAAAACTACAGGATGTTGAACTAGCATTTTGGCTCTGATGTATTTCTGTTTAAAAGAATTTCACTTACTGCCACAATTATACCTGTCTATGTTCTATCTTGGTGTGCTTTAATGCCAGAATGTCAATGTGTCTTAAAGGAATGAGAAAAATCCTGTTACTTAAACTCCTAACCTCATCTTCATTTCAAACACAACTTGTAAGAAGATTGTCAGTGTTAATCCATTGAAGAAAGTGTATTGAAAACAAATAATTTGATCAATAATGTGTTTCTCTGGGAGAAGGTTACCATGTGATTGTTCATCTTTACATTGAAATGAGCTTTAAAAAACTTGAAAGCAAGATTTTCTGGCACCAAGGTCCGGGCACCAGTGTCTGCTCATTTTTCCTTTTCAGTGAGGGAAGAATGATAGTACTGATGATAGTATATTGCTTAACATGTCAAGAAAATCTCTTTTTTGAATACCTGCTGAGAGATGAATGAATTATTTGCTAGACTTGCAAAGCACAAATGATTTAGCTGTGCTAGCTTAAAATGATGTTGGACAAAATAATTCATGGAGGTTATTCTTGTGAAGCAAGGCAAACTATAACAAGTTGTATTCGAGCCTATGATTTTCAGCAGCTGTGTGAATTTCTTCCACTCTGGGTAAGCAAATGCCCTCTGTACCATGCAATTCTTCAGGAGCTCTGCTGTACAACCAATCATATGTAAGCAGTGAAAAAGAAAGGCTGACTAAGGAATATAGTTTTGCCCATATTTATTTTGACTCTGTCTTTCCTGGCACACAGTAGATAATAAACACATGATGCATACACTACAAATAATGATTGTAAGTGGTTAGGAATTCAGAGATGTTCAACTAATCCCCTTACTTCCTCAGAGGAGGCTTATCTCTGTTTACTTCTACGAGGATCATTGTTACAGTTGTATTTTTTAAGGATTAAAGCAAACCTGACAGGTTAAGCTTTAGTTTTAGTCAAGAAGCAGCATGGAATATACGGAAAATGAAGAAAGATATTTTTCTTTGTAGAATCAGTTCAAAAGATTACTGGGCTTCTTCTCTTTTCCAGAGCACCAATTTTGAAAGGCCTTCATACAGATAGTCACAAGCAGACTGAAAAAAGACGCAGGAGAGGAATGCATGTAGGAGATTAAACATGATAAAGAAAATGACAAGGAAGTTAAAGGAAAGAAAACAGAAAAATGTACTAAACCTGTGCAATGTGAACCACATCTGTAGCATTGCTTTACAGTGTCTGCTAACAGCCAGAGACTGTACCAAAACATCATTCTTTGTCATGGAAGCTGGAGTGATGACTTGGATCTGTGTAATATGTTCTAGACCCACATAGTATCTCTATTTCAGACCACATGTAGGCTAAATGTAAGTTTCATTGAGGACAACTGCTTAGAACTTCATAAAGGCTGACTGGCTTCAATGGATGCTGAGCAGCCAGTAGCAATATCTGCTTGCTTGGGATATAAGAACGAAATGGTTTTCTACATGTATCAGGGCAAACCACTCATGTACTTATCCAAGAGACTAAGATATTATAGAGATGTATCTCTTCTGCTGGTTACTCTATTAGTGAGTGTGGTGTCCCCAGCTAATTATAATGTTCTAATCACTGGCTCATTAAATGTTTAATTAGGGCCAGCATCCATCCCTGACACATTCAGGAAGACTGTGAGTTTTGGTAAACACAGCAGCTCTGCTTCATAAGACATGACTGCTCTGGATCTGTTCTATAAGTTGTAGTGCAGGTCTGTGTTTGAAAACCTAAAATATTTCCAGCAACTTGTGTCATGGAGGTAGGCCAGTTCACTCAGTAGACACGTCAACATAGCCTGATAGAAGAAAAAGCACTGAGTTTGCTTAGCCAGCAGGAGTAAAACCTCTGTGGTGAACATACTGCTTTTTTTCCCAGCATCTTCATACCACTGAGACTCTGAATTCACAGTTTTAGCCCTGTCACACAGAAGCAATCAGCTTGTGGCAAGCTACAAAAGCTCTGCAGAGATATCTGCTTTGATAAGCACCCTAGTGCACGCTGGGCCCCTGTTTTCCCCAGATATCCAGACTGGCACCTCTTTGGAGCATGGTATTCTCTCTATCATGTCCAAGTTCTCTCTTGCTGGAGATTAGGGCACGCAGCTGCAGGTGAGAAGACTTGGAGCATCTACATGTTTTATTCTGACTTGGAGCTGAGCACACACCCAGGGCAGTGAGAAATGTTTTCAAGTCATGTGTTTCAAAGAAATCCTACCTAGCAATGACTATCAATAGGAAACAAAGACCCACAAGGAAACCAGGAATATGTCTTGAGTGTCATGTGGTAAAGGTCACAGAAAGTGCTTTTCCTTTTTGAAGTGATGCTATCTATAGTGCTGCTCTGATTCTTACCATGACACACAGTCTCAGATTAACATGGCAAATGAGATCCAAGCAAGGTAGGAGAAACAAAGTGAACATGGCAATCAGGCTGTGGTTGAATTATACACTACACATTTTTATCAACTAATATCTTTATAGAGGACAGTTGTTCTGAGTGAGGGAATCAAGTTCTGCAACCAACAAATAAATACAGATGTCAGCAAATGTTATAAGAAATGAGAGGCAGCTGCCTCAAAATCAATTAAAAAAAAGGTTAAAAAAAAAGGCAAATTTGAAAGCATAACTCTGGGAAAAGGCTTTTTCTGTTGAGCAAAGCAGGACGGACTGTTGTGTCTTTGGGATAGTAGATAAGGTGCTCAATCCTTTTATGATGTAGAAATTTTGAAGCGAATATGTGATTTATTTACATTCATATTTACCCCACATAATGCTTTCTTCCAAGGACTTTGACCCAGAAACCATACACTGACCTCAGTATGGCAGTTAAGATTGTTAAAAGTTGAACAATAAATATTCTTTCCAACAGATAGTGGATTATCCTATGGCAGCAGGATAAAAAGTAAAACTTGCAGATAATAGTGTGGGCAGAGAACAAAAAATAGTGGAGTACATTGTTATATGAATCACAGAATGAATGAATCCTAGAATGGTTTGATTTGTAAGGGACTTTAAAGATCATCTAGTTCCAACCCCCTACCATGAGCTGGGACAGCTTTCCCTAGACCAGGTTGCTCAAAACTCCATCCAACCTGACCTTGAACACTTCCAGGCATGGGCAGCCACAACAACTCTGGGCAACTTGTGCCAGTGCTCCATCACCCTAATAGTGAAGACTTCTTGCTAATATCTAATTTAAACCTACCCTCTTTTGATTTAAAGCCATTCCCTCTTGTCCTGTCACTACATACCTTTGTCAAAAGTCCCTCTCCAGCTTTTTTTAGGTACTAGAAAGTGCTTTAAAGTCTCCTCGGAGCCTCCTCCTCTCCAGGCTAAACAACGTCAACTCTCACAGCCCGTCTTCAGAGGAGAGGGGCTTCAGACCTCTGATCACCTTTGTGGCCCTCCTCTGGACTTGCTCTAACAAGTCCACATCTCTCTTCTGTTGGGGGCCGCAGAGTTGGACACAGTGCTCCAGGCAAGGGGTCTCATGAGGGCAGAGTAGAGGAGTAGAATCACCTCCCTTGACCTGCTGGTTATGTTGCTTTTGATTCAGCCCAGGATACGATTGGCTCGTTGACAAAAAAGTAATTGCATACCTCAGTCTTCTCCACGTTCCAGGTAACCAGTAGATCAGGTTTCTCAAAGTGAGTCCTGTGGCCTAATTAACCAAAGCTCTGGCTGTGGCACCAGTCCTGTAAACAGTCTTTGATTTGTCAGATTTGACTGGCCCTTTCAAACACTTTCCCTTTAACAGACAGGATTGATGAAAAGACTACCCCTGCTCCAGAGCACCTGATCACTGCCCACAGGGCTCTGTAACTCTTCTTGGTTCTCCTCGTACTGCCCCCGTTTCTATCACTAGTGCCCACATGAAACAACAGCTTTAAATTAAACATTTAATATACTGAAATACATGGTATTGCACTGTACAGAAAAAGACTGTAGGTCAGGGTCTTAGATTCTGTAAATAGGCTTATTTGTAGTGATGTCTACCTAGCTTGAGATCTTAAAATCTAAATGTTATACTGATTTACACCAGCTGAAAATCTAACCCAACATTTTCTGTCAACGCGTATCATTTTCTTGGGAACATAGCTTTCAAATCAAACTCCTGAGTTGCAGGCCTCCTCATTTGGATCAATCTCCTGGAAGGTGACCACAGCAAACATAGAGCATTATTGACAATAATTCACAGATGCCAGTGTGATTTAAAACAAACTCCAGCTGCAACAAGCCCTTAGCTGATTTCCCTAATGAACTGTGAAGCCCCAGAGGTTTTCTACTGACCTCGTGTTGGATATGCTTTCAGAAAGGAAAATACTACTGTTCAGAAGTGAAGTTCATTTTACTAACTGTGTGAACAGTCTGTCACTTACTGGCAGAGCTCAGACAGCTGTGACAGTGAGGGTTAGGTCACACCAACCTCCTCTCAAAGAGAAAGAGGGGTAGAACCTATGGGAATTCAGAAAATAAAAGACTGCTGAAACTGCTGAAAGTATGTGATATATCTGTTCTTGGAAATTATAGTTGAATGGTCGATCCAGGCTTTGGCATTAGGGATTTCAACTCTCGAATCTTACTCCCTTTATGAACTCAAATACTTTTAGGAATGAATGAGGGTGTCCTTACTGTGAGTACTGAGTAATTGTGACTAAATTAAATCAATTCAGAGACAACTTTTGGCACTACTGCAGAAACTATATTGATGGTCAACTTTTTATTAGTTGAATGGAAGGAAACCAATAAACAAATCTGAAACAAGCATTTTCCTGTTCCCTGGGTATAACAACATATCAGTAAGAATGAAGTCTGTGTTTCATGATATTGTCATGTTATAGCTGCAGGCTGAATATATCAAACTAGATAAAAACTGTATGGGAGAAACAAACCATATATCATTTAGTAGAGTTCTGCCTTTCCTAATAATTTTTCAACTGTCTATAAAATTAGTTTCTAATTTATTTACATATTAGAAGGCCATATTCATTTTAAAACAGACTGCCACTGTGACTTGTACCATAATGGGAACAAACTATTTTATAAGTAATGACAGCAAGAACAATAGGAATTTTCAAGGACTAAGGTATTCATTAGTAGGAACACTGATATCAGACTTTGTTTCTTTTTGGGGTAACCTTTTAATAGTGAAATACAGTTCTGTTACCCACTCCCACTTCCTTTTTTTTTCATGTACAATTGGCATAGGGTAGCCACTTGAGAGTTCCTTCTCAATTGCATTTCTTTAGCCACTTCTTCTATTCTACAGTCTCCTTTGTCAGAGCTTTAGAAGTGAATTTTAGGAGTGCAGTAAGGTACCCACAGTCATAAGATCAATATTCTTAACAAATGTCTTCACTGCCCCTTTTTGCCATGAGCAGTTTGATGCTTCCATTATACTTTCATGTCATAAGGGATTCAAAGTTCAACGCACAAGCAAAAGAGTTTACTAAAACTATTTCCTGCTGTGGGCAGACAATTAGACAATTATAGTATTGTATTACCACTGCAGTATTTGTATTGCTACAGCCATGATCCCTGCAGTAGTGCAGTCAGTTATAAACATAGCAGGAAAGTGAACTCTTACTAATTCTCGTTATATCCACATATCACCAGGAGTAGTATCATCTTTGTTAGTATGGAGATCTGCAGCCAGAATCTTCTTCAGCAGCCCAATTCTCCCATGCGCCAATAGAGGAATTAATCTCCTGCCAGTAACTGTACCACTATGGTAGAGGCAAAATGATCTAAAAAACAGGTTTATGTGTTATTTTTTACCACTCTTGGTGGCCTTCTTTGGAGTTGGCTGGCCACAGAACTGGAAAGAGGGCTTGATTTATATCAAGGTTGTTATTTTAGCCACTAAATTTTTACAACAGTAGAAGAATTTTGTCCAAAACTGAATTGTTTCACATAACAAAGTATACTGTCTACCTGTACCCTGACTGTAATGACACACAAAGTTGATTCATGTTCTTAATTTAAATTGCAAATTTATTTTAAAATTATTCAAAAAATTAGGTCACATAAACTTGTAAACAAATAAATACAAGAGCAAATATACAAATAAGGTGTTTATTTAAAACAATTGCTTTCAAAATTTTTAGCAGAATACACTAAAGTATTGCTTAGTACTGAAAACTCAGATGGATAGGCAATATATTTTATAGTATAAGCAGTGTAAATTTTGCATGAAATTAAATTAAAAGAAAAAAGAACAACAGCAACAAAACAAAAACCCCCAAACCAAAACAAAAAAACAAACCACCAAACAGAACACAGGAACAGAGTACAAAGCTTCTCAGTCACTTTACACGGAGAATATTTGTTTTAAAGGAAGGTTTCCCTCTCCTTACAAAAGAAAAAATGTTTTGTCTTGGATCCAGCTTGAGTGGTATAAAGAGAAAAGTTGGAATATGTTGTATACTTAATTCTCCAATGGTAAATGAGGAAGACTCCTACATAGTGAATGGAGAACAGTAGATGTCTTTGAAAGCCTCCAGAGGGAGAACCTGTCTGTTTATCTTAGCATCTAAATGTGAATAGGCTGAAAATCAGCCTTTGTTCCAAAAACAACCAAGGGAGCTAGCTTGCAGCTTCTACCATCTCTGGGTTTTTAACCCAGAGTTATTCTGGAGTGAGACTACCAGAAGGAGGCAAGGTTACCTTCTAAAGAGGTGGGAGTGGTTGAAGCAGTCTGATGATTGCAGATGATACTTAACAGCTGCAAGAGATTTCTAAACTTTTCAAAGGGTCACAGAAGAAGTTTTTAAAAGAACTGAAAGAAGGGGAAAAAACCTTTCAAAACAACAAATATTCACTGCAGCTGGTCTGAAATATGAACAAAATGCACAGCTACAGAACAGAAAGATTGGGAAAAAAAGCAATACAGTGCTTACAAAATTCACGTTTGTCCTCTTTTTATGAACCTCTTATGAATCTCTTGTCCTACATGCTGAGTGAGAAGCACTGAAAGTATTATCACAGCATGGTTGTTTAGATGATGTTTCAAGCTTGATAGTGAAATACTTAGGCTATCCTCTTAAAACATGAGATATGACAAAGAGGTATCTCATAGATAGTTGTTAATGGGGATTCATTTTTATGTATTTCCCTTAATTTTGCCCAGCATTTTCTTCCTACAGATCTGTATTTTATCCCTTGATGTTTTTCCAGAAAATTGTCTGAAGTCTCTTATTTCAATTTTTAAACCAAATTGTTTTTTAAATGTGTATTTTCCCCTGTGAGTTCTATACAAGGCAGATGCTGAGAGAGTCTTGTCAGATTCCAAATACCTTTTGTTTTTCAAAGACAATCTGTGCCCTGTGTTCAGAACTGCTCTCTTTTTCTGATACTAATCGTGCACTAAGTCTAACTACTGCATGGGTAAAAAATCCCTTTTAATGAGGTGAGAAATTTTAGTCAATCCTGTTTCTTAAATAAAAAATAACAAAAAGAACTGAAAAAAATCCCACCTTCCTACAGTTCTTCAAACAAATATGAGCGTGATTCTCTGTTCTTTTATACCTTATCTGTAGTTTCATGAAAAATTCCTTTTGTCAGCAAAGCTGGTTTAGGAAACTCAGAATGCCACCTTCAGCCAATTATTCTCTACCTCTGTACAGCCTTTTGACACTGGTTAGTTATGCCAATACAGTTAATTCAGGATGTATATTGTAAATTAAATGGTCCAAGTTAAAAGTAAAAATCAAAACAAGGATCAGTGAAGTCCAATTCCATCTATGAGGGGTTTGGGGTGCTGCATGGGTGCAGCTGTTGCAGCATTGCTGGCCTGCTTTGAATTGTAGATGTACTTTGATGTTAGAATGCTAATTCTGTGGTACCAGTGGTGACCCTGGCAATTTGGCTTTTCCAATATATGTCTATTTCAGGAACTAGCTTCCATAAAAAAGAAAAATCTACTATGACAGTCAAATGGTCTCTGCTTGAGAAAATGTTTTGTTCCTTTGAAATATGTTTTACATTTCAGCAAAATTTCAATGGAACATTAAACCTTAGGAGATTCACTTAAATTGCAGAAGCTGTGCCGTCTTTATGCATGAGTGTCAAGCAATAAAGCACGTACACCCCCTGCGCATTCTCTTGGTAGGGGGCCCGTGGAAACTGCCGCTTTCAATTCTATCTAATGTTTACACGCTAGGCAGTCTTCCTTCAGATATTGAGGGTTGCTTGTTCCTAATGTTCAGCCATATAGACCAATCCATCACATGAAACTGTCAGTGACATTTCTACCCCTTTTCTGGTTTTGTCATTAAAGTGAGGAAATAAACATGACACCCCTGCTTTATCCCTTCAATTTTCCTCTGCTAAGGGATTATTCATTCACTTCTACCTGTAAAGACACAGATTACAAATGAATGCCAGTGCATTCACTTTGTACCTAGAATCTTATAATTAACCTGATCTGTATCTGAATTTACTATGCATTTACTTCAACCTTCTCTCGGACAAAGATTTTTCTTCCATCTATGTTTCCAAAAGCACGCAGAAACAATTCTTCTTCCTCTGTTCTTAGTGGCATGAAGAATATGATGAATGAAATCTTTTTTTTCTGCTCTTTAGCCTAAATGGAAAAGGTACAAGGACATTGATTTCAGCTGTAAATGGAGCCTGCTTGTAGATTACCCACTATGAAAGATATTTAAAAGTAGTGCATATTTTCTGTACTGGTAGATCAGATGGACATTTTTAACACATTAACATTTATACCTAGATATTCCTGCAAAGCGCTCCAGGGAAGAATTCTCTGCTAATGATACATGATGAAAAGCAAGATGCATATCTCACTTAATTTGAAGTAGGAAAAATCAAGTTTCAGAATGGATTTCAGCTGAAAAAGACCTCCTAAAATGGATCCAATGGATCCAACAGATTCCGGAAGACACAGAAATGTGCCCTTCAGGGATGACATGTGGACAAGTATACTGGTTTAAAAGTAAACTGGCGGTAGAAATGAACCCAACTCAAGAGAGATTGCAGATCAGAGTTACAATTTACTAAAAAGGTTACAATGAATACAATGATACAGAGAAAAACTGGTTTTAATCCACAAAGACAGATGTATAACCCTGGGGCAAGAACAGAATGCTGTTTGTCAACCCTTGTGCTAAGCACCACATGGCCACCCCCAGTGCAAAGTAAAAGAAAAGGAAGCCCATTGGTCTGGATGATGGTTGCAGTTCTGTACCATAACAGGTAGTTTAAAGACAAAACTGTGTGTATATTGTCTTTTTTTTTTCATTTGTGTTGCTTTACATTTAGTGACACTGAACTCAACTCAGTTTTGTGAGATCTTTCTGCAAACTCTTGCAATTACTTTCACTTTTGAATCTAGTAATAATTTTGTAGTCGGCAAACTTTTCCATATCACCTTTCCGCAGAATATCTTTTGATGAACATCATAAGTCCTAGCTCAAACCATTCAGCCACATCAATGGCAGTATCCTGCCACTGTGGGAACAGTATTTCCTGCCATCTCATCATAGATCTCTCTATCCAGGAATTTGTCAAAGGCTTTTTCAAATCCAAAACTGCTGTGCCAATTACATCACAGTTAATCTGCATGCTTACTGATTCTTTAACAAACTCTACAACTGTTGTGAACCATAATCTAATTTCCCTCTAAAAAAGCCCTGTTTTGTATCCTATTGCTCCATGTACATTCACGTACCTGCTAAATCTACCAACAATTTCTAGCAATTTTCAGACTAGAGAAGTCAAATGTACAGACCTATAATTCCACGTCTTCCTGAATAATAAATTTATAAATCTGTGACTTTTGTCAAATTCTGTTCCTTTATTAATGGTGATTTTAGTAATAAATTATGTACCACAGCTAACAATTACACAATTTACCACTTGAGCTCCTTCAGAGCTCCAGAATGAATAACATATGGTACTGGAGATATTTTACTCTTTATTTTACTAATTTATTCTAAAACATCTTCCACTGACACTTCAGTCTGAGACTGTTCTAATGAGTCACTTCTCATAGGAAAAGCTCCTTCCGATTTTCACACTAATGTGAAATATTCAGTCAACTTTTCTGTTGTGGCCACATCTTTTCCATTCTTGTAACATCTAGATCATCTCCTTTGCAGCACAGGCAGAGAAAAACTTGTGGGTCAAGATGGGGACAGGGAGATCATCCACTGATTATCATCATGGGTAAAACATCCTTGACTTTGGGGAAGTAAATTTAATTTATTTATCCAACAGAGGAGGAGGATAATTAGCAATAAGAACAAATCTAAAAACACCTTCCACCTCCTTTCTTCCCAGGCTCAAGTTCACGCTTTTATCTTGACACCCTGAGCAGCACAGAGGGGCGGGGAACAGGGGCTGCAGTCCATTCATCACATATTGTCTCTGCTTCTCCTTCCTCCTCAGGGTCTTCCTCTGGTCCAGCATGGCATTCGGGCCTTCCCATGGGAAATATTCTCCATTAAATATTCCACTGTGGGTCCCTTCCACAGGGTGCAGTCACTCAGGAACAGACTGCTTCAGTGTGGTTCCCTCTCTGGGCTGCAGGTCCTGCCAGGAGCCTGCTCCAGCACAGGTTTCCCTTGTGGTCACAGCCTCCTTCATGCATCCTCCTACTCTATCTGGGATTCTCCAGGGGCTGCAGATGGATCTCTGGTCCATTGTGGACCTCCCTGGGCTGCAGGGGCACAGCTGCCTCACCATAGGCTGCACCATGGTCTTCAGGGGAATCTGCTCCAGCACCTGTAGTACCTTCTCCACCTCCTTCTGCACTTTGGTGTCCACAGGGCTGTTCCTCTCACATACTCTCACTCCTCTGACATCTGCAGAGCAGTGTTTTTTACCACTTCTCAAATATGTTATCCCAGAGGTGCTACCAGCATTGCTGATAGCCTCAGCTTTGACCAGCTGTGGGTCCTTTCTGGAGGTGATGGGAACTGGCTATATCCAACAGAAGGACAACCCCATATCTTTTTTCTCACAGAGGCCACCTTTGTAGTCATTTTTCTACTAAAATATTGCCATATAAATCAAATGCAATATATATATTAATATTAGTTTTACATATTTAGTAACCTACTCCTTTTTTGTCATCCTTTCTTGTTTATACTTTTAAAATAGAAGATCTTATGTTTTGAGGTTTTTTTTAATTTTCCTTGTCTGGATAGAAATTCTACTTTTAAAGGATACTTTCTTCTTTACTGGTGTGCTCTGCATTGACTGTTATCATTCTGAAACTGGATCTTAGGGTTATGATAAATAGCTCCATGAAAATGTCAGCTCAGTGCTCAGCAGTGGTCAAAAAAGTAAATTGAATGTTAAGAACTATTAAGAAAAGAGTAGAAAAAAAACCCCAAAACCCACAATCATATCAGTAGAAAAAGCTGTAATCCCAAAACTTAAAAAAAGGATGTAACAGAAGTGGAAGAAGTTCACAGAAAGCCACAAAGAATAATCAAAAATATAGAAAAGCAGTCAAAGGAATTCATAAATAGCCCAGGACTATTCAGTCTGAAAAGTGACAATTGAAGGAAGGCTTTGACAGAAATCTGTCCTATCATAAGGGAAAAGGAAAAGATGAAAAGAGACAGATGGTTCATTTTCTCTTCCAAAGCAAGAACGAAAGTATCACATGCTGTTAGCAGGTGGTAGGTTGAAAGCAAAAAAAAAGGGAGGTAGTTCTCTACATAATATGTAGATAGCTCTTGCTCCCCAGGTCGCTTTTCTTTCAGTATTCTTTACTGTGCACAAAAAAACATTACAAGCAGTATATGAACCACTTACAAGCGCACAGCAATGATTTAACGGCTGGCTAGAGCACCGAATGGGGAGCAACAATTGCCATTTCTATGCCTGCAGGTGTTGTGATCCTCTCCGGATCCACATTCATATGATGATAGGGAAGTGTCAGTCAGACCTGTTGTGCTCTGGCATGGATTGGTCTTTGGTGCTGCCAAAAAACAGATTCTAGGCTTTTTCCATACGTGTGAGTAGTTTTATGTCAGTATTTTTCTCCTGAATCCCTGAATTGCTAATTGTCGCCTCTCACTTCAATTTGTGTATTTTACTTTTGTTATCTTGTGAGATGTTAACTTACTTACACCATGACATCTGAAAAACAGGTTAGTCTAAAACGAGTCAAACCCAAGTGTAAAGTTGGAGGCAGCTGCATCTCCAAGGGAAACACTTTGAAAGAGTTTCACTCAGGATATTTTGGATGCTGAAGGCTTGCATGCATTGAGAAAGGAACTGGACTAGTTCACGGACAAAAATATCGCTTTGAGATGCTAGACAGAATTACCAGAGACCTGATTCTACTAAAAGTCTGTTTCTGTTTCAAGACCCTCCTGAGCAGTAAATTACTGAGGACATCAGAGAATATTCACGGTATGCCTCATCATTTTGATCTTTTTTCAAAATCTGCTTGTCATCATTGATGGAAGTGGGACATGGGGTTTGGCTAACCTTTGGTCTGGCTCAGCACGGCTGCTCTTGCACTCTGAAAGCCTTCTTTACTCTGCCACATAACTGTGTTGTCTGGTTTTACTTTGACGGTTTTAAGATCTTTTCGCCAGAGGTTGTAGGTTTCTTTTGGAATAATGTTTTTAAGCAGAGTTGTTCATGTATTTTATTTTTTTTTTTTTCATTTTAGTTACTCCTAATTTGGTTTTTTTTTGCAGCAGTTTCTTTTATGAAGGTGATATGGTTTGTAGAAGAGGGAAAACTTTTCAATCATACTGGGATTTTGAATGAGGGAAGTTTGAAACACATTATTTTAAGAGTGTGTCAGTGTAGCTTTAGCTACTTCATTTTGAACCATACATATTCTCCTCTTGGATATCTCACAATATTTCACATTTTGGTATCTCACTATTTAACTATTAATCATAACTCATTGTTACAATTTCCCAGATAATGAGGGTTAATATAAGCATCCAATTATTATTGTTTTCTTTCCTTGTAGTGACCTTAACGTTAGCATTTCTGAGCCACTATCTGAGCCACCATTTGACAACATAAAGTAACCCAAATAATATATTCTTTAAGGTAAGCATGACACTTTTGCTCACATAAATTATGATAATTGTTATGGTTAATTCATTTACTATATTTAACTCTCAGCTTTCTCTGAGTTCTGAAACTTCTCTCTAGCAGCCTGATCTATTTTGTCAATTCTATATATGATCTTGTTTTTCAAGACACATAAATGATCTGTTTCTCAGGACAAATTTTTCCATGCTTATGATGTCCATATCCTCACTTCAAATCAGTTCCTTGAGTTCATTCATCTTACTTTATCGTTTTTCAGTATTTGTAGACTTCTAGTATGACAGAAACAAGTTTTCCTTTGATCTAGTTGTCTATTTTTAGGTCCATATTTATGTGATGAGAGGATACTTTGGTGTTTCCTATCTGAGGTTTATTGAATTATATCTTTTTTGGAGGCTGTAGATTTTACTCTTAGAGGATGAATAATCTCAGACTGTCTTCTCTTTTTCCCTTGTTAGATTCCCCCTAATCTATAAAAACAAAAGTGAAACCAAACCCAACAACTTCAACTCTTTTATAACCTTGAAGTCAAATACCAGTGCATGTTTCATATTGGCCTAGACAGAAATTATCCTTTTTTTATGAGGCTGCGATATTTCAAAGCTTTCTGAAAATCCCCTCACTGCCTCACATTACTTCTGCAACTGTGTTTTAACACAGTTGTTTGTCAGATTTGTGTATCAAATCCTGAAAGCCTTCTGGGGAGTGCTATTGTTAAGGCTCTATTTTTGTGTCAACATTGAAAGATCAAATTTTGTGTCCTTTCTCTCCCCCTCTATGTAATGGGTACTTCACTGACAACATAAAACAGGTAGAAACCTTGTGAGGTCCATAGCTTTTGTATGCAACAGACAGATTATAGGCATTTAGAGTTGACCACGCTCAAGTGTTAAAAGTCGTCTTAAATGTGGATATCAAAGAACTTATAAAGAAAGTCTGCCCCTGGTCTTCTCTCCACAATGCCCTCGAATAGACCTCTAAAGAGTGATTGATTATTTCTTTTGTTTATCTCCTAAGCTCATGAAATAAGGGGTAGGATACAGGCAGTTCTGACTAAAATATTCATGCCTCTCTCAGGGGAATAGTGATCAGCCTCTCCCAGCCAATTGCCCCCAGATTTTATACTGGGCATGACATTCTATGGTAAGGAATATCCGTCTGGACAGTTTGGGTCAGCTATCCTGGCTATTCTTCCTCTCAGTTTCTTGTGCTTCTCGTCACCGGCAGAGCTCAAGACACTGAAAAGTCCTTAGCTTTGGATAATCACTGCTCAGCAACAACCAAAACATCAGTGTGTTACCAATATTATTCTCATATGGAGCCCCAAACACAGTGCTGTGCTAGCTACTAAAGTGAAAAAGAATTCTACCTCTAGCCTTTCAGCATGATGTTAAGAAAATGGAAATATCCACGAGGACCCTTAGGGCTAGGCATGAGATAACCTCCTGCTTGGGTAGCTTAGTCTACAATACAGTGAACTTGGCCTCAATTTAACCTTAAAACACAGGCTAGAGGGAACAGTTGTATAACTGTCATATATCTGCCATGTTAAAAATCTTACTAATCATGTTGATTTGGAATTTGTTGTTCTAAAGGGAAATATTGCTGACAGAAAAATCAGACTCAAGTAAACAAATGGAAGGTAAACTCTCAAAAAAAACCCCAAAAATGTCACAGGAAAGTTCCAATATGGCAAATCCATTATTCTTATTAACTGAGCATTTTCATGACACCATTTATGGCTGTCATGCTTAATTTTTCCTCATGTTTAGTAATAGATTTTATGGTATTGTCAAAGCGATACTGATCACCCGCCTGAAATGTTTTTAATTTCCAAATGTACTGTGCTGTTCTGTGAGAACTTTGCTTAGGTGGCAAATGAAACTACCTTTTACTACAGGTCAGGTGTGAATTCCATCACCAGTAATGGAGAGAACTACATTAAGATAAAGCTGATTGGAGGGAACCATTACTGTTTATTTGCATAAAGGACCTTCATTTCCCAAAGCTTACACTAGATAAATATGCATGCATATCTAGTAGAAATCATGCCAGCTCAAATAATTTAAAGGGATTATACTTTTCCTTAGCAATTTTTTGTTAGACTAATAGAAATTAAACTTGAGATGAAATACACTTGAGAGATTTTAATACCTTAAAATCTGTATTTATGGGGGGGTTTTTTTGAGTTGCAGCACCAATACTTTTACCTTAGAAATTATATTTGCATGTTAAAAACTCATCATTAATATGAACCCTGATTACATTTTGTTCTTAATCAGAAGGTAACAAAAATAATCCTTAATATAAATGACTACAACAAACATATGTATTTATAGCATTGCTCAAAAATTGAAATTTTGACCCATGAGAACATTTACTTTCTTTCTACATCACAGGTTTTAGATTGTGTGGAAGACACTACTATGTCAAAATATATTTTCACGATGAACTGAAAACAGTGAAAAATACCCATTTCTGTCATGAACAAATTTTATAATAAATAATTTATTCTACTTAAATAGAAAATCCTGTTCTAAAAATAGATATTAAAAAAAAGAATCCATCAGATCTGTTCTAGTTTCATCTCCTTTATTTATTTTTCTTTAGACGATTCTTATAAACACATATATAATATCTTTTTCAGAACTGTACAATTTACTGTTGAGTAAATGAAGAAAAAGCATGGAAACCGAAGCATATCTGATAATGGTTGTATGTCACTTCCCACTCTTAGAGATTCCAGCTTTTTACCATATCAAGCTGTAAATCTCTTACGGGCTTTGAGGGTGCGCTGGAATCCCAGATGCTGTACTCTCCTACAGAGCTCACAAATATCGATATCAGATTTACTCTTTTAGGTTTGAGTGTTTTTTGGGGGGTTTGGGGGGGGTGGATTGCAATTCTTTCAGCACAGGTAATTAGAGCAGAAAAAAAATCTGCTTCTTTTTGGGTGTGTTTTGTTTATTTGATAACAATTTGTGGAAAAACCACTTTGTCCCAGATGTTTACGTCAAAAACCCCACCATAACTAATGGTTACCTACAGGTACATACCTATATGGTTACATATAGGTTAACCTAATGACTACATATATGTTAAACTAGTTGTTCAGGATCTGTTTATAGTGAGTGAAAGGTATGGATACTTACAGAAGGTGACTAAACTTCCTTAAGGATGAACCTGCTTATAAATGCAAATGGTCCAGTGCAATAAAAGTAGTATTGAGGCTTGCATTATGTCGAATATCTAAGTTCTCTGTGAAAATGGTCCAAAATGTGAATTTATAAAATTGTCTTTCATTTTCACTTATTTCCCTGCAAAATTTCAGCTAATCAGAAAAGGGAAAAAAAGAAAAAAACTTAACATGTAGTATGTTTATGCCATTAACTATAACAAAGTCAATATCTGAAATTGAAAACTAATTTCAATTAGTGATTTTTTTGTAAAAATGTTGGTTCTTGTGCTCAGCTCCTTTTCTTCCTAAAAAGTGTTGTGTACTTATCATACTTATTAGATCAGATGGTTTATAGCAGTACTACTGAAATGAGACCCCAGAAATAGTCTGTTCTTTATAGAGAGCATGTCATGCGTCATATTTTCATTTGGTGCTTGTAACAAAATGAACATTTGCTACCATCAAACAATGTTTTAAAATCTTGCCACATGAAAAAGTGATTATGAAGTTTAGCACAATATCTGTTACTAATACCTGAAACCACAAATAAAATTGAGCATAAAATTTCTAAAAGCTAATTCTCTTTTTTTTTTTTTTCCAAACAGATAAAACAAGTTATCACTCAGAGTTTTATGGCATATCATGAAATTGACAGAGGCTGCATATAAAGCTGAAGTTATGCAGTGTTGAAATAAGTCTGTTATGTGCACTATATGACAAATCTAAGGATTGGATTTTGTTTCATGCTTTCAACTCTAAAATAATAAAACCAAGGCTTTGTTAACTGAAGAAAATGAGGCCAGACTTTCCTTAAGTAGATCTATGGACATCTTTTTTCATGTCAATGTGAACTTCTGCATGTGTGCAGGGGTAGGGTGCTGTAGGGGGAAGGTTTATAAACCTAACTCTGGGGTTCAACGTCTCTGCTTTGGAGTCAACAGATCAAGAACAATATATACCAGCTTTAGGTTTGGTACTAAATGTCCTATATCAAAATTTAAATGAAGGTTTGTCTTGTTTAGTGTCCTATCAGAAACCAAACTGTCCCTTAAGCCAGGTTCAGTGTAGCTGCATGTTTATCCTCTGTAAGCAGTTTTGTCAAGCTGAAGTGATTCTTATGCTAACTGTAGGCAAGATAGAGCAGTGAATCAAAGAGAAATATTATATTTAGGGATTCAGATAAATCGTATCTGAAAAAAATTCTGTTCGTTGCTGTTACTGTTGGAAATACACTCTTGTTTTTTAAAACCTGGTCCCCCATGGTCTTTCATGTTTTTCATATTAGGGAAGAAATATTCAAGTGAATGTTTGTTACTCCACTGTATGACTCCATGAAATAACATAAATAAATGCAGAAGTGAGAGGAAAGCTTTTTTTTCTGGTAAAGGAAAATAGATGACAGAATAAATGGCTATTGAATGAAATTGTTCATTCTGCATTTGTCAGTGGTTCCTACGGAAAACTTGGAAATTACCAGAGTGCGGTCATAAAGTATAAATGAGACTTAACAATTTAATTATTTACTCAAATTCTTTTCTGGAATTGATATTCATAAGATTTTGAAGGATCTGACTACAGGCTTTAGCTCACAGTCATCACAAAAAGGAAACTGCAGCAACACTCAAAGAAACAGCTCATATAGCTAATTACTACTTGTGAGGTCATTGTCCAGCAGAGCTGTATTTACTCTATTACTCTCCAGGTCCAGCTTTATATATGTGAGCATGAATGCTGGGGTCTGACCACAGCCAAATGAAGCAGTGGTTGTACCTCAATAAATCAATGCTTGAAAGAGAGCTAGTTTCAAATATTGAATAACAGATAAATAAAAAAAAAAAGTGGGTTAATCAAAGCACAAATGAAGAATGGCAATTTATCAGCAAATATCACACTAATTACAAGTAAATTTTTATATCCAGTCTTTGTCAAAGAATTTCTTCCCTCAGGGATATTAAGGCAGCCTCATGGCGTAGTCATGTGTCACTCAATCCCTCTGCCATGCCTGCCCTCCCTTCAGAATGGTCCAGGATGTGAAACATGCATCCCAAACCCACTGCGTTCATTAAATGTAACTTTACAGCAACTGATGCATACTGTCCTCTGCCCTGAGTGCTCAACCATCCTATACTTCTCTTGATATGCAAAGTTAACTTGCAGAGGTTGTATTGCTCTGCCTAACATCTCTCCTAAAGATGTTAATCTCTGCTCGCTCTCTTTGTCTATAGATGAGGAGCTCCAGAAAGAGGAGGTCTGGCAGAGGGCTGCCTGATACGGCCTGCTCTCCATCCTAAGGGCCCCTCAGGTATGAATGGGGAGCAACATTGCGGTTACATATCTTCTCTTGGCTAACTGGATATTGATCTTACAACTAGATTTTCCTGCTGTAATTAATTGGGATCTCCAATCTATGGAGATCTACTCTATGGAGACTACTCAGGTGTAGTCCATGACCTTGAGTAGGCTACTTAGTCTAACTTTAATTTTCTCTTGTGTTTGCTTATGTTTATTTAATCTATAACATTTTCAGGGTATCTTGTCTCTTTTTATGTTGTTGCCCAGTGTCCAGAACAATGGGCTCCTGATCTTCAGTAGAACCTCTATACACTATTTGGCTACAAATAATGAATAGTAAGAGTATAATTACCATGCAAGGGCAATGAATGTAGAATACAGAGGCAGAACGAGGAAGACAGGTCCTTATTCTTCTTCAGTGGTTATTATACAGTTTGAGAAAAAACTAAACGTCTTTTGTGTGGGATTGGAAAATAACATTTTTATCCTCAAACAACAGCAGTACAGCAATCTGCTGTTTACACAGTGAAGAGGCAGCAGTCATTAATTTTGCGTCTGGTTATCCATGCCCCTCTAAATTTCTTCACAAGTTCTTTTGCTTTTATTGCCTCTGGACAGTGGATGAATAGAACTGTTTTTAAGTGGTTTGAGGGGAACTTTATATACATATTAAGTAACATTGGAATATGTATAACATCTTTTTTGTGATACCCTAAAGGGAGAGCAGTGTGCTTTGGATCTGTAGAGCTATGCAGTTCTTAGTCATGCTGCCTAGTACATTGCTATACAAGAGACAAAATTGCTTGGACAGGTACCTAATTTCTTGCCTAGATTCTGATTCTCATCTCCACCATCACTGCTATACTGTCATTCATGTAAGTCTTTGCATGCTTTTTTTTTTTTAAATGAGAGGCAAATGAAGCACAAAACAGACAACCAAATAACAGAACCTGATGCAGCTCTGACTAGCCATGGGGATTTGCAGGACTGTTCCATGTTTCTCTTCCTCTCTTGTCTCTAATGGAAAAGGAAGACTGGGGCAAAAAGATCTTAGTGTACTGGGAAATGCAGCCAGAAGACTAAAAAGACTAAAGCTCAGATTCAGAAGTTCTTTAGAGGTTCAATTCCCACTGATTTTGATTGTAGACAGGTGACTAAACAGCTTTGAAGATCTGATGCCAACTACCTCCACCAAATTAATGTCAAACCAAACTCAGGTAGCTCAACTACTAGGTAATTTTCTGTCTGACTTTCTGTATTTCTGTGGGTCTAAATAAGAAAACAGACATTTTACGAGATCTCACCAATGTGAATTGCTTTTTGTTTGAAGCAATTCTAGGAACCAGAGGACCTGGAATGCAACTGGGAACATATGAAGACACACAATCACATGTTATGGAGGTCATTGTAATCCTGAAAATGCATTACAGTAAAGATAATTTCCAGGCAACCCCAGATTTCAAGCCTTCTTCCTGTTTTCTTGCATGAGAAGCACTATATAACTCTTCACAAGGGAATCTTCTGATTATGGCAGTAACATGCTTATGGTATAGGTACACAGGCATATGCCTTCATAGCAAAAGCACTCAGGCAATAGAGATTTCTTATAGAGAAATCATGAAGGAAAAGGAATGAGAAAAATATGAGCAGGTCCAGAAATTTCTCTAAGGGAGGTGTTTAATGAATGGTGAAAGCTGTGTGCCTGTACAGCCAGTACTACTGTGGAAGTATATGGTGATTTCAATTTGCTGCATACAGGCAGCCTGATTTGAAACTGTTAAACAATGAATTACAGCAAGCAGGAATCTAAGACAAATTCTTGAATCATATAAAGTAGCACCACTGTGTTGAGTGCAGTTACCTTGGTTTTCACCTGCAAAAAAATATCAGAAGCTATCTACATAATTGAACAATTTTAATCATTTTAATAATTGTTTTACGAAGTCTGTTAATCTCTAACTGAAACCTAGTGGCCATTACGCAGGTAATGCGCAACTTCGTAAAGAGACCATCCTGTCACAAAGATATAGCATCTAATAAATTAAACAGTCAAGTATATGGCTAAAGAGATCCCTGCACCAAAGTTTTGGATTGAAGATGAAATGTGTAAGAAGATTAATATTGGTCCTTCTTTTAAATTGTTCATGTAAGTTTATAGTTCATAGTGACATGTTCCATGTAGGAATGGATTGCGACAATATGGCTTATGATGTAAATAAATCAAACGGAGGAAAAAAGAAAAAGAAAGCCTTTTAGTAAAATCCAGCATGGACAAATGAATATATTTTGGTTGTTCTAAGAGAAAAGTGATGGTATTGGTTGAATTATAAGACAGTGACTATCATATTTGCTAAATAAGGAAGAAAACTGCAAAAAACCCACAACCCTTGACATTAATTGCATGCACCATACACAGTGCAAAATTAAAATATGTATTTATATGAATACTTCGGGTTTCTCTGATCTTTAAAGCTTTTAATTTAGCTGAAAAATGTAAAGTTGAGTTTTAAGCGCCCTTTGGTTACTAGTAGTAACCAAAAAAAAACCCTGTTTCACAAAAACACTTTCTCTCTCTCTTTATGTCCTTAGAGTAAAGATAAGACAGGAACAAGATGCATAATGATGGATTCCAGGTATGCTGACTCTTGGTTCCTTTCCAAGTGTTTGACAGTTAGATTGAAATGCCACTCTGTTGAGTGACGTATAAACACGTGTATAAAATATAGAATAATAAAAGTAGAGGTTCCTTCCTATCTACAAGTCTCTTTATCCTGAGGAGACGTAAAACAAACTAACCTAACTCTGCTCTTATGCTAGTTGGTTGTAACAAAATATAAAATAAATTTATGAGTTCTTATTGCCTTATCAATTGGCACCAAGCACTTCCATTTCAGCAATGACAAGATTTTGTTTGGTAATGAGTAGGCTAGAAATTTGAAACTATGTTCTGAGTGTTTATACATGCACGTATGTGATTGTATTTAAACATGGTTTATTATTCGCAGAATGGGATTTATACTTTTATTGACTACTTTCCACTCAAAACACTCTTTAATCCATATTATAAACTGGAGAGCTGAATGGTGAAGATGAATAAGAAACTATTACTAATCACTGAAAACCCAAAACTGAAATTCCTTTGCAGTGAGGTATGTTTATGATTTTTCCACTTTATTTTTAAATAATAGCAAAGTAATGTGTAACTTAAAATGTAATATATTATTGATGTCATAGCATTTTTCTCAGGTCTCTGTCTGAACATGCAGTGGATTTTGTGTTACAGTCAAGCTCAAGTAGAAAAACATCTGAAAAAATATGAAAGATCATAGCATTATCATTTAAGATACCAAAGTGTTAGGAGCATAAATTGCCATGTTGCTGCTCACACACAGAAATATATGTGCGAACATTATGAAAGAGAACTATGCAGATACTTTAATATCTTATATTGAAAAAATATAATTATTAAGGTTTATAATTTAAAGATATTATCTGTGAAATGTCAGAAGAAAGTCTTGCTATATTAGTTTTTGGGTTTTTTTGTTGGCTTGTTTATTTATTTAGCTTCAGGGGACAGTGTATTTACTTACAAGACACCAAATGCCTTTCATTTACCCGTTGAAACCACAGACCCACCTAGGTCCTCAGATTTAGAAAAGTAAAAATAAAATCTTAGATATAGACAGTGAAGTATTTCAGGCTTATCAGAATCCAGACCCTAGTCTTAATTTTACATGTCATAATTTGTGTTAGAAGCATACTACATTATATGTCCAGGACATTAGCTGCATAGGCTTTGCTTTTTTCTCATTCAAGAATCAGTCTTGCAACTGTGGACCAGAGGTGATAGGTGTTGCACTCAGTGCTGTTTTCTTCAACAAATAATAAAACCATAGTGGTGAGGTGGAATCACTCCCCCTCTGTCCTATCATTTTGGAACCTTAAGATTCAAATGTTGTTCCTATCCACATGTACCACTCTTGGGTCCTTTGTCTGAGGGTAATGTTTTGTCAGAGCAATAATATGGGCTGCAGGCATTAGATGTAGCAAGTGGTTTTATCTTGTGTACAGCAGAAGGGTTATATACCAGAGCTGAATGTAAGACAGATTTAATTAGAAGCTGAGGGGGACTGAAGGCTTGTGACAGGAATAAATCAATGTTTTTGATCATTAGACCTTGTGAAGATTCTGCTGCTGTAATGGAAAACTAGTACATGCTATTTCCTTCAAAACCCTTGACATGACTGTGATATACTTCTCTAATGCACTGTTGGACAGATTTCTTTGACTTTCTCCTTTTGATCTCAATTTAGATTATTACTAAGGTATGAAAAAAAGATCATTCTTCTGGTTACTACAGTAACATGTCCTATAAGCCTCAGGCATGTGCTAGCTCTTCATCAAATGTTTATGGCAACAGCTAAATGTAAATCCGCAAGAAAAAAATGATAGTTGTACTGCACTTAGATTACCAGATCCTCTGTGTGCCATAGAAGTGATGGACCATGTCCTCAGTTGGAGCTAGACTAATTTGTTTCAGGTGAAGACCTATTCCAATCATTTTAATTTGCCTCAACATAAACTCATGCTGCTTCAGAATGGTAGCTTCTGCCATTAGTGACAGTGACGACACCGACGCTGAGTTCTTCTGGGGCTATGGCTGACACTTTGCCCATCATTTGGATGCCACCTTCTTCTGTGGGATGTGTGTATTAGGCTTGGGGGCAATAAGTTATGGCTTTTTCCTCTCTTTTACGGGTAGCTGTATTGCAACTGACCACACGAAAAACAAATCCACTCTTCAATCTCTAAGACTAATTATGCAAAATCAGATGCACTTTGAGAGATTAAGTGGTTGTGTGTCTCAAACTGTGTAAGTATAAATATATAACCTTGTGCTGAAAACAGCATGTGAAGTTCTGTGTCTGTGCCTGTGTGCATTTCTCTATGAGATGAATCTGTTCTCCCACCTGGATCAAATAGCAGAAAACACAGTTATAGAAACACTTGACTCCTCACTACCCATGGGTGGAATATCGATGTTGTCTATTATTTAGGCCAAGCTTAAAAGAAATCAAAGCTTTCCCTTTTCAGCCTTGATTCAGGTGTAATGTTCATATCCTCAAAGGTCCATTTCAATAAGTACTCACTGGTTTTAAAACTCAGTTTACAGACATTTTGTATAACATATATTCTTTACAGAATATATCTTCATTTAGAATTTTTGTGGTTATATTGAAAGCTGACAGTAGTTTTCCTTTAGTGTAATTTTGTCCTAGTGTAATGAGGACTATGAAATCCTCCAGTCACACTTGTTCAGGCCAGAAGAGCCTGATTAGCAAATAATTAACAAATAATGCTGTTTTTTTTATGACAGAAACTACCATTTGTAGCCACATGCATGCCTGGTAGGCCAGATGTGAATAAACAACAAACTACAGAAAGCAGCAAAGCAGTAAATCATGAAGGAAGTCAGAGGAAACAGGTTTCCCTTGCTACTCTGTAGTGTTCACTATATGCTTAATACAATATTCAACTTTTTACCGAGAGAATGATATTTGCTTCCTTTTGGTGTGGGGTTTTTGTTTGTTTAGTTTTGTTTTTTTAATTTCTTCTCTCCAGTTGACTTCTTTAAATTCAGCATCCGATTTCTGTAGGTACCTTCTTTATTTTTAGTCTTTATGTGAATGATCCCTAACTCACCTTCATTTCAATAATATGTTTGCCAAGAAGCAATGCAAAAGTCTTGGGCTTTGTGCTAGCTCTCTCCCAGACATTCACCTACATTGTGTTGAGATAATGGAAGTATCCATAACGAGATCATTTAATGTCATTGAACTGTTTGATGCATTAGAAAAACAGAAATATAAGTATGTAAGATTGAATCCAAATGTAAAGAGACATGAACTTTAACCACTTCATACTTGGCTTCTCTTGCACTTAACTGTGGCATTGTGATTTTGGGCTACTATGGGAGATGTAATATTGGACTCAAGTAATATCACTCGAGTGATAAAAGTATGCCACTTTTAATTTTTCTGTGAAATCAAGGAAGTTCTACTAGATACATATAGCCTCTTAGAAAATCCATAAGCAAAATTGTTTAAAATTTTGATTCAGGTACTTCTAGTGAAATTTTTAGTTCAAAACTATATAACATTACAAATTTAGGCCAGAAGGTTTATTGACAGTTAAAGCAGAATATAGCCTAATATGTATTTATCACAGATCGAAAAAAAAAGCCGATGTTAAGAGCAAAGTGAAATAAACCATCTGATTTTTGATCCCTAGGGCTGATGCATTCTTTAGGAGCAAAGAATAATGTCATGGAAGTGAGATTCACACACATAAAATAGAAAGGAAAAGTAGTTCAGTAATTAGGATGCCTCAGATAAACTTCATGTTTTCTTTAAAGTACGGTTTTGTAGCTCCTTTCTTGTTCAACAACAGTTTTATATGATAGCAAATCCCCTGACTTTGATAGTATGATTCCAGGTTATGACCTCTATGTAATCTTGCACTGAACCATTTGACTATTGATTTAAAGACATGCTGGAGTGCCTGTACGGAGCCAACCATTGTGTGGAGGAAAGAACATAGAGACCTGTCCTCCAGTGATTTCTAATGAAAGAGGGATAAGCAGGTCTGCTCCCAGGCTAAGATCATGGCACACACAGTTTCACAGTTACTATGGTTCAGCAAAGATATTTTAATACATTAAACTCTCGTATCACCATCACCAGTCGCTTAAGTTCTTATAGTTAGTCTCATATTCATTCCAGTTAACCTTCTGTTCTTTTTCTTTTCTTGATTATATATACCTCTCCTGTATTTGAGGGGTCCTGTAGTAAAGCAAAAACCCACATCATATAGATCTACTGAGAACAGCACAGAGGCTTGTAGTGTGAATGAGAACAGAACTGCTTCTGATGTATTGCTCTCTGCTTTATGAACACTGCTCTTCATCTGCCTGCAATGGTTATCAATGAGATCCAAAAAATGCCCTTAACTCTAGCACAATTAGACACTTAACTGAAATTAAAGATAGATAAGAAAGTGGAATGGAACCCAAAAACCAGTTTAGTTTTTACGCAGTGAATGCAATCCTAACAGACTTGGAAGGAACCAGCCTTTAAACAATTCCACAATTATCTGTAACTCTAAAAAAACTGAAGAATCATTATGCTTTCCTGTTTTCCCTTCTTTAAATCAGTTGATTCAAACAAAATAATTCAACTGATGCCTTGGTATTTCAAAAGGTCATTTCTGCACCTACTAAATCTCTGAGGCCATCTTGTTTGACTTTTATACAAGAACCTCTGTGTTTTTTCTCCTGACGTCTGTTGGGAGGGTATCTCTGTAAACAACTGAAAAATGTTTCTTTTATGCTTTTCCAAATTCCTCCTTCACTTTATTACTCCAAGGAGTTCTTTAAAAACAAAACAAAGTAAAAACATAAATCTCCTGGTATGGCAAGATCAGCCACATCTCACTGCTTTCTCTTTGTTCCTTGTCTGTCTACACTCATCTTTTCTTTCAACTTCTATATTTAGATTGTGAGCTCTTGGGCCAGGGGCTGTCTTGTTTTGATCCATGTTCAGTGCCGAGTGTTAAAGTAGTGCAAATAAATAACACTAATGATGTACTGCTAAAGTATATCAGGATGCTGTACTTCTGTACTCAGTTAATCTGACTAGTGAGTCAGGAGATTTAGGCATCATTGCATGTCACTGTGTGTTGCATGTTAACAGCCACGGAATCTCTCAAGTTTCATATCAATTTACTAGTCTGCAAAGCTGTTTCTGAGTTAAAAAGTCTGTGGTTCTTAATGCACTGTGGAGGTAAAAGCAACTTGTAAACAGCTGTATGAAAAGCCCAGAGGTGGTAATTTCCTTTTTAGTAATGTTGAGTTTTCAGAAGCATATTTTTAAACACCCTTTGAAAGAGAGGCAAAGACATGCAGGCAGTGCCTGCTAATTCATTTAATTTTACCAAAGTGAATTCTAGGAAAATGTGTGAGGTACTGGTATTTGGTTCTAGTTTGGAAGCTTAAAGATAATTATGTGAGGAGGAGATAGTTTGCCACTGGAGTTTAGTAGTATTAATATCAAAAGCGTAATTTGTTACTCAAACTTTTGTTTTGATTCCATTACATCACTAATTATTTCCGTATTATGCTCTGTATGATTTTTTAAAAAGCAAAACCTAACCATATAAATACTGTATTGATTGTTTCATGATTTTAATTTAATCTATCGTCATTTTTACTTCATTATTTGTATGCTTTATAAATCGATTTTCAAGACATAGAGACTGTTATACCCTTATAGCTTCTTATGTTTCTGTTGTGTACTTTATTATCAGTTCTTAGCATAAATATTCTCCTTATCATTTTAGAAAATAAATATTTTTCTAAATATATCCTCATATTTCCCCAATTGTTCCTCAGTATATCAAAAACGATTTTCAGTTGCTGATAATTAGTACCTGTAGGGTCTTGCAGTCAATACTAAATTTCTGGTTGTTTTTAAAGGGCTTCAGGATGGAATTTTACCTGAGAAAAAAGCATATCACCTAATCTACAAGGGTGTTAGAAACAGTGATTTAAAGTGGTTGCTTTCTAATATATTTTCCCCACTTTTTTATCACTAATAAATTTACTATATCCATATATTTTATTTTTTAACAGCTTAGAGTTCTTTTCTGTTTTTTGGTTGGTTGGTTGGTTGGTTGGTTGGTTTTTTGTGGGAGTTCTTTTTTGGAAGGCAAGGTTAGGTTTTTTTTTTTCTTTTCTGAAGAGGAATAGAACAGAGAATTCAATACTTTAAACATTCTCTATAATTGTATCCCCTTAGTTAATTCATTAATAGCCCTATTCTCTTCCTAATACTTCTTTTTACACTGGTATCTCCATAAAAGTCTTTCCCATATTAGAAAGAAATGACTGCCCTAGAAAAGTATCATGACATGTGGAAATATTACATATGAGACAACTGAAATGTACTGTTCAGTGATGACAAGAAGGTTAGTTGTCAGATCCTTACACTATTATTTTTAATCTCTATCCTGTATGAAAATGGATATTTGCCAAATTTCAGCCCCGTGTCATTGTGGATAATCTCTAAAATAGAACATCTTTATTCTTTGTCATTAAACTTCTGAACTCTGTAGCATACAGAATTTTAAAAGGAATGCTCAAAATAGTACAGTTTATAAAGCCAATACAAGCCAATTACAACAGTAGATCTTCACAGGATTTCTAAACAGTTTAATGAGAAGCTTTTATCAGCAATTTTTTACAATTCACATCATGTCCACTGTTCCGCAGTCCCACTCTGTCAGTTGGTAAGTGTCTGGTTGGCTCAGTTAGCAAGGCGCTTTAAACCATAACTGATCCTATGCTATAGAATATCATGTAACAGAGAGGAATTTTCAGGCTGAGACTTTTCAGTACAGAAAATAATTTTTTTGTACAGAATTTAAAATTGTTGGATGAAAAAGAGGAGATTGATTTTTTATTATTTTCTGTCAGGGAAATATTATACATAGTAAGCCTAGATCAAACTTGACCTTTCAGATGAAGAGACCTCTCTTACTTCACAGAATCATACAACAATAAAGGTTGGAGAAAACCTTTAAGATCATCAAAGTCAACTGTTAACTCAGCACTGCCAGCTCCACCACTAAACCATGTCCCGAAGTGCCACATCTACATATCTTATAAATGCCTTCAGGGATGGTGACTCAAGCACTTCCCTGGGCAGCCTGTTCTAGTGCTAGACAACATTTTTGGTGAAGAAATTTTTCTTGATATCCAATCTAAACCTTCCTGGTACCTTCCATTCATGTCAAGTACCAGATGAATGGTCTGAAAGGGAAGAAAAATTGAGTGTGAATGCCTATCTGGATGTTATTTCTAGCAAGTCCTAAACTGATGTGCATTCCCAATCTTTGTGAGTCGGAGCTCAGTTTCCTCTGATTTGCTTTAGCTAACCTACCTTACAAAAATTTCTTGTTCATAAGCTTAGATTTTTTTTGATTCCTCTTCTGTCTCAGTAGAGATACCACTTACCGCCTTGGGTTTACAATGTCTCTGACAAATTGCCTGCAAGTTTCAGAGTGCAGTGCTGAGCCTAAAATCACCTTGTGAATCTAGCACAAACAGGTTTACCACTTATTTCTAGGACGAATTCTGAGAGTGCCAGTGGATCTGAGACTCTTGCTTTGTTATCTGTTGTCTGTCAAATGCATTCTGGCAATAAGAGACTTTGAGAGCGCTCTTGCAGCTCAATAGAGGAGCACTCCATAAATATTTGAGGACCTTGTTTTATTTGTGACACGTCACTGCTTGGCAATAGATGAGCCTTAATAGGCCTTGTCCTGCTCTTGGGATACTTACTGTTTGGCATCCCTGTTTGAATACCTATTAAAAGTATCAAAACATTAAAGTAAAACTGAAAGTGATTTCACTTACTGAAATGCAAACTTTATGAACTCCTTTACTTGGAAAAATAAGAAGTGATAATAGCATACTTTTAATTAACTTAGTCTGGTTTAATTTAAAGTCTATTTTCACATCTCAGTAGGACTGAAGGCTCTGAAACCTGAGTAATTCTCCACATGATTTTCACAGAACACACATCCGTGACCCTGCCCTTTAAAAGGTCAATCCTTAGGCTTTGCTTTCTTCAAATAGGATCATAAATTGTAGTAAAGCTGCCAATCTTTTTAAATTCACCTTTATTCACTTCCAATAAGCCCTCCATGCTTATAACTGAGTTAATCAGGGCATCACTTCTGTGCTAGCAGAATCCTGCCTGACACCGGATTTATCTTCATTAGAAAAAGATGTCCTTATCTGTTTCTGTGGGATCTGCCTGCTGGGTGGGCTCAACTACATTCAGTGTCTAGTTGATGACAAGTAGATCTGACCCTCAATGAGAGTAGAAAAATGCTAAGTGACCTGGGTATGGCAAGATCACTTACTACCTTACGACCTTAAAAGAAATTCATCCTACTGAATTATTTGAATTTTGTTAATTGACGACTTAAGTTCATGGCATGTGGTAGAGGGTACAATGACAAACATATTTTGTACAAACAAATAGTGAATACAATGTACAATACAAATGAAGAAAATTTAATGAAACAAAAAATGCAGAGTAATTCTAGATTTCAGTCCAGATACTCTTGGCTATTTAAAAATCAGTTATGTATATAAAGATAACTTTCTATACTTACTCAAGGAGAAGAGTGAGTTTCCAAAGGGAATTTCATTAAATCCTTTAGCAGATATCAAGCTGGACAGAATGACTCTTCACCTGATGTGCCATTTACTAAGTAAAGCTGGTCCTAGATATCTGAAGTTCAATGAGGGCAATGCCAAGTCCTGCACCTACAGAGGACTGATTCCAGGCTACAGTGCACACAGGGACTCATACCAGTCTGTGACTCTGTGAAAAACTACTTTATTAGAGTGAAAGAATTCAACAGATTACTTAACTTGTTCACAATAAAATAGAGATGAGTTCATCAGGTCATTATTAATCTTTAAGGAAGTTCAGGTACAAGAGCTATTAAGCTTATCTGGGAGTGACAACATGTTTGGAGCATATACATTGCTGGAAGTGATGGAGGGCAATGTTTCAGAAGGCAACAAAAGAGAAATAAATAGTATCCAGAAGTTAGGTTTTTTAAATTATTTTTTTCTTTTATTATTATAAGTTTTGTTATAACACTCTGACAAGTAGTGCAGAGTGCAGGCCTTCCCGTTCTCCCCATGCTTTGCTTTAAACTAATATCTACGTACTACTAATCGAAGGAGAAAAGATTACAAAGCTTTTCTGCATCAAAAGGAGGTTACAAAGTGTAAGAAAACTGATCAGTTTATATTCCTCCTTTTTTTCTGTCTTTATAGCAGTTTTTAATCACTGTAAAGTTTTTGCTATCCCCAAGGCAAGAGAAGGCAAACAAAGAGTCTGTAATATAGTCTGTGTGGTAGGTGTGATTCAGCTGGACAAAGGCTGTCCTGAAAGTGGGTCAGGTCTAGCTAACGTACCATGAGAAAACATTAACTAAACCTTAACCTCTTTTCTAGCACTGAGGTATCAAATGAGCTTCAGATTAAGAGCAAAAAAGATATTAGCACAGTTCAAAGAATTTACAGTCTGGTGTTTCACATGATAAGAAAAATGATAGGAATAAAACCGATAAGAAAGAGAGAACATGTCTCTCACACCCCATAGCTGTGTAAGCCCCATCACAGCTGAGCTCTGAGGATAGAAGTGAGAGGATGCACTGGCAGAAATAAGCTAAAGTTTATGTAGCCTTTGGGCATGGCTGGTTGTAAGACATAAAATTTCTACAAAATGCTGACTCGTCCTGAAAAGAAGTGCAACATTCCTAGACTTTGTGCTCTTGGCTAGTGTGCAAAACAATAATTCTTCCTGAGGAAGCATCATTTCTGAGAACCTAATGCAGAATTTTATCCTCAGCCTGAGTCATTAGTTATCTACTCTCCATTGCTTCTCACTCAAGGCATTAGAAAAAGCCTTTTCTTGAACCTAAATAGATAACCAAAGGGCTTTAGATGACCTGACTCAGAATTCAACACCTTTCATACACCATTGTGTCATCTAATGCATTTCTAAAAAAAGGAAAAACCATCCAGATCTTGCTTTAAAAAAATAGAACAAGATTAATAGGACAAATCCAGTGATGAAAAGCCTATATATAAGCCAAGATAAAAGGGGGAGATAATAGTAAACATCTGTGTAGAAAATGGAGGGTTTAGTGATAAAGGCCAGAGCATGAACACAGCCAGAATATTCTATAGATGTTCAGAGGGTAAAAAAATTCATTAGTGAAATGGATTAAGAGGCCAAGGGCAGAAGCAAACTAGTAGTGTTGACTGAAAGAACAAGAATTAGATCAGGAATATAGTTATGCTGTTGATTCCGTTATTTTAAATATGTGTATCTGAAACAGATTTGGCACATACATGAATGTGTTGTGTGAAGTAAAAAAAAAATATTTTAACTGATAAGATACTGAGCCAGGACCTCAATCTTCTCTTACCCAGGGAACACAAAACAAGGATACAGACCTTCTCTAGATAAGCTTATTTTATATTTTGTGTTTTCAGTTGCAAAAAAAAAACCCAGAGAGATATGAAGTCTGAGAAAATGTTTGGCTATCTTTTATTTGTGTATGGCTTAAGACTGACTGAAGCTTTGAAACATTTATTTAGTTCCTTCTGTATTTAACTATACTTCCAAGTGATTATACGTATGCACTATTCTTGATTCTCTGGTGCAGCAGGATATGATACAGGCACATGATTATTTATGAAGAATTGCAGCAAGGTGAAAATTCTTAACACTAGCAGTTGTACAAAACCAGTGTTATGGGGTATGGCTAAAAACATGGACAAGGTATTCACATATGCAGTCAGGAAAACTACCAAATACCCTTATCCTTGCTATCTCTATAGCATTTTTAATGTAAGAACACAGGAATTGTGATGTTTGAAAAGAAAGACAGGAAAAAATAATTTGACTTTATGATATTGAAACTTTCTCCTGTAAAATATTTATATCTCTTCAGATATGCTCTAAGCATTTACTAACATACTATATCAATTCATTGTCTTTATCCAGAAATAATTCACTGTTTTTATCCAGAAATAGTTATGGTCAGTGCTCTTTTCAAAGTGCTCTAAAAATTGCAGGCTAAATGCCATTGTGGGCTGAAAACAGAGGTTGGGAGAAAGAAATAAAAGTGTGAAAAATATGAGAGGTAACAATGAGCTCTTTAAGAATACTTGAGTGGGTCCCAGAAAAGCTACAGTTACTCCAGAGAAAAAAGTCCCACTCATTAGAAATTTCGATGATTTGGAATGTAAAAGAGAGTAGTCACATGTCACAAAACAACAACAAAAGTATTAAATATGTCTTATAATAGAGGATTTATAGAAAATTAGTATGGAATACCGTAGGATACAGGACTTACTTATGTCTATTAAGTAATAACTGAAGAAGATACTTTCATATAGATCCCAGTAGAACAATGCATATTTAAAGAAGAAAAAAAAAGGATCTTTCTCTTGATATTGAGTGTAGAATTATCAGTAAATGTCTGGATGTTCAACAAATATATTTGTTCTATTTGGGAAATAAACATGTGTCTGAATCACGCCACATGAAGAGTTGATGAAAGTAATGAATGTGGTGATTGGCTTTTCTAATGCTAAATGCTTACAAGTGTAGTCACGTAATTTATGACTAACAGGTTTAAAGGATATGGCTAAGGATCTCTCTGGGCTGTTAATGTTGATTTTTCAGTAAGCCTTGAAATGCTGAAAAAGCTCCAACATCTGAAAGAAGCTAAGGTTTCACAATTAATTTTAAAGAGGGTAAACTGGTCAACTTTTCTCAGTTACAGGTTGGTCTTCATAATGTCAGTCCTCAGCAAAATAGGGATAAATCTGATATGCAAATAAATTTAAAAAGTTAAAGAAACAATATAATTAATGGTAATCTGGAAAAACACAGAAAAATCTTTGGAGTAGTGTGCTTAGTAGATAAAGCAAGTACAATTCATTTATTCTGTACTGATTTCTTTAAGGCTTTTGACTTGATGCTGAAGACCATGTTTATGGAGGAATTAGAATGATATAAGAACAGCCTGTACAAGTTCAGTAAAACAGAAATTAGCTAATTCTAGGCTTTCCCTGTAGAGTTACTGTCTATCTAGTCATCTCTTTTAGGATTCAGTTCCTGGCATGTGCTTTGTACTGTTATCAGAGACTTGCAATAGTACAATAAATAATTCCTAGAGACATTTGCAGTGTATCTCACTGGTAAAATTAATGAATGTTCTCTTCATTGCAATAAAGTGAAATAATAAAATAGCACAGAAATTTTTTTTCTTAAACTTTGATTTTCACAACAAATTCTCAAGAAATTTCAGAATAATTGCAATGCTTGCAGAGAACCATATTTTTACATCACTTTAGTAAAAGTTATTGTGTGGAGTTAGAGACAGTTTAAGCTAAGCAAAGATTAGACATGTACTCCCAGGTTTTGATCAAAATGTGAAGAAGATATGTTCCTCATTCTGTTTGTAAGGTGTGAAACAAACAGACCTTTAAAAAGTGTTGCTATTGCAAATCTTCAAATTATTTTAGGAATATTTAGGCCAACAGGCTCTTTTCACATCAACTAAGCTATTGCCTATTACATAATAGAAAGGTAAAAATCCCAAAACAATCTAAGCAAAAAGTTATATTCAGTATGTTTGATTTTCTGATACATTTTTATACATCTGAATGCAAAATATTTTTTAGTATAATGACGTTTCCTCACTCAGCTGTAAATGTGTTTTCTTGTGCTCTAATGAAGCAGTTTATCAAGTCTGTTTACTCATCTCCAGAATATACATTTCTTATATCAGCAAGTAACTTTGTACATATAATGGCATGTATTCCACATTCACTGAATAGTTACTGATATAAACAAAGATATTATGGAGGGGGTTTTGGTGGTTTTGGGGTTTTTTTGGTACTACAGGTAATTCAAATTCAAATGCCTAAAAATAGGAAGTGAGGACTAAGTAGGGTTCATATATTGAAAAAAGTGTGTGTTGGTCCTTCATTCTCTGTATGCAGATTTGAAAACAACCTGTCCATTTAGATCATTACAACCGGATTTTTGAAAATTTAGGCATCATTTCACTTTTTTTTTTTTTTTTAAATTTCACAAAATCAAATACTGGCAATTTCAAGCTGAGAAGTTGGGGTGGGATGAGAAGTGGAGAGTCAAAACATTTTTCCTGTGAATATAGACCTGTGAATACAGTCCCATCCTGACTATTTTAATGCCCTCCTTTGGGTCAAAGACAACCTCATATATTTTGCATGAGAAACTGCCTTTCAAAGTTTGAACAGAAAGTAAAACCAAAACAAAGCATGGGTAAGATCCTCATTGCCCTGCTATGTTCTTGTAAACACCCATTATCCACATTCATAACTTGACTTGCAGTCAGTTTAAATGACCCTGTTTTGAAAACAGTGTACTAAGTGGGAGGGATCCTTGCAACAAAGGGAAATGACCACACAGGCAAGAATACTGGTAGAAGATAAATTGAATTCAGTGTGTGAAGCACATAACAAAAGCAAAATGTGAATATTCAGGCTGGCATTGGCATAGCAGATAAAGTTAGTGGAATTTCATTTGTCTTAGATATAGCTTTATGAAGAAAATGAGAATTTGATTGATTTGAATGTAAACTAATCTGATTCAAGGCCCATTTTAGTATAGATAATGTACCAATTCCCAAAGAGAGAGTTCTGATAAAATATTTTTTGCAGTAAAGTTATACAGAAAGCAAAAATACATTGAAATTAAGCTATTTCAAGAATCATAAGTACTATATATGTTTTATAGTCTTTCTTGCATATGTTTTATAGCCTTTCTTTCTCTAAAGATGACTTCCTTTACTATGGATTAGTGTTGAGCACAATGAGTGTGCGATATATGCTGTATTATATCATATTTGTAGTGGAGTGGTATTCGTAGTCTGCAATACAATTGTGAGTGAGAACTGGTTTTCAAATTCCTTGGATCTTGGTATTTCACAGGTTACTTTAAGGTTCCTGGAAGAGACCTTTCAGAGTTTACTTTTCTCACTCTGAAGAGTAGGCCTGTTATTTTAAATGTTCTTCAGACATATCTGTCATATCCTAGAAAATAGTCAGTGTCTTGTGCTAAGTCGCAGACTCACTTGCCAAGTTTCTTAAAGGGTCTTAGGTTTTTCTATACCTTGAGGCAGGTGCACAGGAGAAATGTGACAACATTCTCAAGGGGTTAAACAACAAACTTCTATTGGCAAACCTTAAAAGATCAGGAACTTGGCAACTTTAAAGCAACATTTAATCAAAATAAAGTATTTCACAAAGCACTGACTAAGCAAACTTTAACCCATCCAACTTAAAGTTACCCAGATTTCTAGAAGAGGAAGTTAGGAAAAGAAAAAGAGAGAGAGAAAAAAGAGAAAGAAAGAAAGATGTAGCTACCACCTTGGTTGCAATGTGGTCTCAGCTACTATAAATCCAATATAAGAGGAACACGGCACGTGCATCTTTATTGCAATGGTTTTTATCTGCTCTGGTCTCTTGGGGCCCTCCCCCAAGGTGGAGTTTTCGGTGTGCTCGTAGCTAATAGCCATTCTGGCTGGACTACAGGCTCCAGGGGCAGGCTGTGGAACAACGCACCATCCCACCTTGGCAGAACTTGCCCTGCCCACACACACACACTTTAGTTGTTTTGAGTCAGTAATCACTTTTTTTTCAGTCTCTCACATCCTGTAAATAAACAAACACTGAAAACAACTGTGGAAAAATTGTACTAGTTTTGACTGGAATATACTTAATTTAGCTGGTCTGGTGTTGTGATTTGGATTTGTGCTGGAAAGACTGTTGATGTCATAGGGATGTTTTAGTTACTGCTTAGCAGCGCTCACACAGTCAAGGCCTTTTCTATTCCTCATCCCATTCCATCAGTGAGGAAGTTGGAGTGCACAAGGAGTTGGGAGGGACACAGCCAGGACAGCTGGATATTCCTTATATGCCATCAGCAGCAGCATAAAAATCTGGGGGAAGAAGCAGAGGGGATGTTCATGTTGATGGTGTTTTTCTTCCCAAGTCCCATGTGACGGAGTCCTGCTGTCCTAGGGGTGGCTGAGCACCTGCTTGCCCATAGCAAGTGGTGAATTAATTCTTTGTTTTGCTTTGTTTATGCAGGTGGTTTTTGCTTTATCTGTTAAACTCTCTTTATCTCAGCCCATGAATTTTCTTACATTTACCCCTCTGATTCTCTTCCCCATCCCACTGTAGGGAGGAGCGAGCGAGAGGCTATGTGGAATTAGTTCTAGGTGTGGTTAAACCATGACAAAAACACAAAATAACAAAAACTGGAATTTCTGCTCTAAGGGTGGATAAGTCAAATGCGAACATGAGCATATCTACAAGTACTTTGGAAGGTAGTGACAGACTGTATATAGTGCTATTGTCAGTAATGGCTGTTGCATCTGGGCAAAGGGTTTTTGGCTACTGGAAGACATTGTTTCATGTAAAGTCATGGAATCATTTAGGTTGGAAAAAACCTTTAAGATTATCAAGTCCAATTGTTAACCTAGCGCTGTGAAGTCCAACACTGAACCATGTGCACATCTATATGTCTTTTAAATACCTCCAGGCATAGTGATGCAACCACTTCCCTATGCAGCCTCTTCCAGTGCTTGATAGTCCTCTAAAGAGAAGAAATTTTTCCTAATACCCAATCTAAAAGTTTAATTTAACAGACTTACACAATAATTATATAGGAAATAATCTGTTCTACAAAAGTAAATCCCTGTAAATATGTTACCAGTCTATTACACACTGAGCCTAAATGTGTGCCATGCTCTGGTATTTCTGTTGTGTTACCAGTGAGCTCTTGATCTAACATGAGACAGAGCAGATAAATTTGAGACAGAACCATTTCTATCACACTTTCTGTCTTGAGGAGCAGGAGGCTCCAGATTTATCCGTACTTGATGCTTTTACTCTACCATACTGACACTCTTGGTGACAGAATGCTCACAAGGGAACAATGGAGAAAATGTGATTGAAAATTGGCTCATTTATTGTAATTTTAATACTCTGAAGGATGTAACACATTAATGCTTAAATATTCCTTATATATATATATATCTGGTTGACCACCTGTCTGGTATTATCTGAGAGGATGTGGGGGAAAAAAGAGCCATTACTTCTTTTGGTTTTTTGACTGAATTAGCATTGTAAAATTTAGCTGCAGGTTCTTTTCTGAAACTTCACCAAATGCTACTACAAAGCATTTTGACACAGGTATGAATTACTCATAGGGTGCACAGTCTGTCTTTTTACGCTGTTTGTCACCTCATGTTGACAGAGGAAGTGAGGAAAGGTAGTAGAGTCTTTGGCTGTGGATGAGAGCAGGCCTCTTCTCTCCTCTGTCCATTTTGTAAAACAAATAAATTGTTTGGTTCTAAGGGGGAATGACAAAGGATTCATAAATGAGAAAAACTGACCTTGAGAGTGCCATACAAGCCCTAACATTAAAGGACATACTAACATAAAAAATCTATTTTTATAATTTGAAAGGCTTTTAAAAGTAATTAATTTTGTATATGTTTATATATTAGAAAAAATTACTTTTACTGCCACCAGCACTTTGCCAAACAAGTATCTAGTGATCTTTCTCCTTTTTCTTAAGAAATATTTAATGAAAAACATAAAAAGACAAGCTGATATTTTTCTCTCAGATTCAATTGCAGAGCATCAGGGAGACTACAGTGCCTTACCTGAAACTATTTCCATTACTATTCCCTGAAAGTAACAGCCACTGTAGATTTACAGCTTGATTGCCATTTAGAAATATCAGTAGAGTAAAGCCAGTATGGTTGAACCAACCAAAGCAGAGGCCAGTATAAACCATTAGCCTTTTGTTCTTTTTTGTACCTTGTCCCAGGGCAGAGGTAATTTGCCACCAGCCTGTTGGGACTGTTGCAAGTAAGAAATGCATGGTGGACACTGTGTAAAGTATCATACTATCTAAACAGTTACCGAAGCTTCTCAAAGTTAAAGAATATCTAGAAGTTTTCCAATAGGATTCTCAACTTCCCTGGGTCACAGTGTCAGAGAGGTCAAAACACTCAAGTAATTTTTAAGTTCCACCTTATTTCTAACAGACAGAAAAATCATTCATTACTTTCTTCTTTGAGCTGCAGAAGCAATGTCATCATTTATATCTCATTTTCTTGAGTATCACAGTGTTACTCACAATACAAGGATCCACTCCTAAGCCACAGAAAAAATATTCTCTTCAATTTCAGCAATTGTTTGAAGACTATGTTTCAAGTTTTGATCCTTATAGGACTTCATCTCATGTTGGGAGTTCAATCTCTGATTAATGTCTGCATTCTTTGCTAATCACTCTGAATAATTTTCTTAGTGATCAGTCCCCTGAAGAAGAATTAGGCACTAAAAAGATTAAACATGTCATTAATTACAGTATGTCAGGTTCTGATGCCTAAATGAAATGTGATACCATTTAAAATCCAATGTTGAAAATTGTTTATATTCAACTAACTTGTTAGATGAGAGTTATTCTGAAAGAAAAAGATGCTCAAGTAGTGTAAATCAGCATAACTTTTAATTTTGCTGATGAAATCCTATAATGATTTGCAGGAATGGGTGCTTGTTTGGGTTTTGCTGTTGCTGTTGATAAGTCTTTGCCTAAACAATGAGTATAACACATTGTAAAAGGTAGTAAGCACCACAGACCCATAATATATTCAATCCAGATCTTGTAAATAAAAACTGATGAGTCCAGCTTCTATTTGTCACTAAAAGTGGCCTCCACATCACCCAATATTAATAACATAGCTGTCTAACCTTATCTGTCTAAAAACTGTCAAGTCTAAACTAGCTAAAAATCTAGTTCAAAGCTCTCTTTGTGGCAAATGGAAAGGGATGGCTTCATCTATAGGGTGATCCATGTCAGCCTAAGACAAATGTTTAAGGTAGAAACATGGAATAATGTAAGGTGGAAGACAGGTGAGATGCATCATTCTCTGGATGGGTGTCTCTACTTTTTAGCAATAAAGGTCACTGAGAAAATCTGGATAGACTTGACCCACAGACAGATAATATTAGATATGAGAAATTTTTCCTGGCGCTGTGGTACTTGAGAAATCATCTTACTTTCCCGTGACTATTTGCACATCCATAAAATGGAGCATATAATGTATCCCTATATCAAAAATATGCTGCAAAATTTGATTCATGGTAAGTCTTTATGACCCTTGAGGAAAAGGCAGCATAGAGATTGTAAAACATATTTCTCTCAGGGCAAAAAGTGCAAATTCAATAAATTTATATTATCACCTTTTTGTAGATAACGAGATCTTGCATGCAGCATCCCACCTTGAGCCTTGTAAACAGGTCTCAGAAAGCTGAAAAGATACACAGAAAATGTGCACAGCTAAATGAGTTTGGTGATTGTCAAGCTATTTCTATTAGACTGTAATAGGCTTGGCATCTAGGTCATGCTTTGCTCAGAAAAGAATGAGAAAGAGCTTTAAATGCACTTTTCATCTCAGCAGAATGACCCCATATGAATGCAAAATTGAGTCAAGGAGAGCTGTTAATCAGAGATTAAGCTCCAACAAACAAGTTTCTTGCCAATAAATTCTGTGGTCATCTACTGTGATGTGTTCAATAGGATCATGTTTTGAATTAAAACCCAGTTGTTTCCTGTTCTGTCTCTTTTAGGCAAATGCTGACATAACACAGAAATTGTTCTAGGCATTAGGAATAAAAATGGACAAACTCAGAACTCCAAGTACCACAGTTTGTTCTCTTCTCATAAAATACTAATGATGAGTGGGATTACGGAGACTGTAAAGTGAGAAATGGTCCATAGGTGAAAAAGAAGTGAAGGAGAAATTTTGACTCCTACCTGAAGTCTCACTTCCTGCCTAAATATTTGCTTATTTGCAACAAAAGGAAAAGAAAATAGACTTTAGTCTTTCCTGGCTTTTACTACCTCATATCATTACTACTATGGACACAGAGAATATAGCAATCAAACCTCAAGAAGTGATGTTTTCTACTCAGTGGAAAGTAGGTGAGATAAAGACAAGCTGTGACTAGGCTGTGGTGCTGATCCAGCAAAGACTGGACCAGTTGCAGCACTGAAACTTCTTGGTAATCCTTCCTCTCTGGGTCATGTAGCTCAGGTGATGTTGAATGCACAGAGACTGCAGGAGGATGGACATGGAACATATGCTGATTTTTAACATTGGTTAATTCAAATAGGCAGTCGGGTCTAGCAGGGCAGAAGGTCCGCTTTATACTCACACCCCTGGAGAGACACTGGAACACTCAACTGTTAATCAGGCAGGAAGAATTTGTTTCTGTTAGTCCTTGTAAGGATCTGATCCTCGACATCTGAAACTGAGACTCTTTAGCCTCCTCCACTGCACCTCCTTCCCCTTAGGTAACTACATTTCTCCTTGTCAGCTTTTTTCCTCCAAAATCCTCAAGGTGCTAACTGTTAGCATCTCAACAATTACATTTCTATCCGTATTTTTGCTTTTCTTATCTTGTATGGATTTAGCTCATGTGCCTTGTCAACCCTTGTCACAATTTCCTTAGTAAAAGTGAGTCAGGATCACACAACTGCACCAAACTAGTGCTTGATCATTGATAGCCAAAATTCCAGGTTGAGAATTATATGACATGGTTCCAATTAAAACTGTAAATCATTGACTTACACCCATCATGTGTCTTAGAAGAAATTACAAGTATGTTTTTTATATCCCTGTATCTGACTCATTACCCTTGAGAATAAATGAATCTCCTCTTGTTTTTGTTTCTAATTATTGTCTTGGGCTACTGAAAAGAGTTCCTAATGATGCATGAGGAGACACCCATAGTATTCATTTACCAACCTGATGAGAAATTTCATGGGATACAGGAGATTAAACTGAATCCCTTAAAACAAAGATAATCAATATCATACAATTTGAGCATGCTTTGTATATGTGCACTGGAGGTTTGGTCTGAAGGAAGGTAGATATTCTGGAACAGCATTCCAGTAAAAAAGCTATTTTTTAGATGGATCAATATATTGTTAGAGTATAGGTCTGCACAGATGTCCTAGGAGAGTTCTTCTCAGTCCTACACAATACCTAAAAAAGCTATAACAAAATGAATAAAGTAATAAATCACTGAGGAATACATACAAACATACATGAAAATTAATTTTAAAGTGTCCCATACATATTGGCCACAACATATCTTGCTGTTTTTTTGAAAACTCTATTTAAAAGAGCACATTGATTTAGAGTAATATTTAAACAATTTTTTTATTTAGAGCATGTGCTTAAACAAAACAGCAACTCAGTGATGCAGGTTACCCTGTGTGTTTCAGTTAAGATTATTAACATTCTTAGCAATTCCATAGATTTCGTTATGAAATATAGGCATAAATTTAATAAAATTTTCTCTTTTCACTGCTCCAGAAAACCTGCATACAAATTTGTACTTACGAAGTCAGTCAGCATTATTTTATAACTAAATTTGCACCTTGTAGTCAGTGCTTCTGGAATATCGTTTTAGCAGTCACCTGAATGACAAAAGATCTGTTCTGATTAAACTTGAGGGATTCCTTCAGTTACAGTAACATCAGATATGAGACAAATAACTGTTTAGTCTTAACTAAAACTGTGCCTGTTTTAATACCATTATAATAAGACCCTTCAAACATTTTAATGCTGACTGAAATAATTTTTACTTCATGCGACAAGATTCTCAGCATGGTGAGAAACAGTGGTCAGATATTGCATATTCTTTGGAAGAATAAAAAGTTGTCAAAGAATAAATGTAATGCCCACATATATGATCAGTAGTCTGGTATAATTCTAGTTGCTAGAGTATGGTGATTTGTAACTTTCTAGCATCCACCAGTCTGTTTACCTCTATCTCTACCTTTCTGGTGCCAGCAGCAGCTGACTAGTTCTAGCACTGTGGCACCAAAGGGATCCTGCCTGGCACACTTAACAAGGGCAAGGCAGAGGTCTGGGATATCCTTGGCTCCTTGTCCCTGGACCTTTCTCTGGGACGAGAGTATTTTACTGGCTGTATATTATGCTTAGATGTTTTTATAACATATGCCTTCATTTTACCAGTCAAAGTTTGCTCTACTAATGTAATTTTAGTGCTCAGAGGCCTCTAATCTCATAATGTTGAGAGGCAGGTCTTCCTTTTAGTTTCCCAGCAGCATACTCTACTCTCATAATGCAGCTTTCTTTCAGCTAATGCTAAGTAACTCCGTTCTGTCTACTTTTTGTTTTCATCAGATTAAATTGTGGAGGGTAAACTGTAATTCACAGAGTAGCAGGTAAAAGGTCCCTTGAAAAACTTTCTTGGTGGGTGCAAAAGCAAAAGGGGCTATTCAAATTTTCTAATGATAGAAAGTTTGTGTCATATGATAACTTTTTTTTCAAGAAGCTACCCAAGCATAGGTCATTCCTTTTTGTCTCCTTTCTCCTGTTTGCTTCTTTCCATTCAAACAACACATGATAGTGTGAGCGGAAAGAAAACATGGGCATCTTAAATAACACTAGGGTATACCTGAGTTTACAGTTTCCTCCCCAAAAAAATCCATATTCCCTGACACCAAAGTTAAGTTCCTGCACTGAAGCACACTCATTAGGAATCTAAACAGGCTAAAGTAGGTACCCATACTAGGTACCTACAATGAGGTAGCATAAATATGCCTTTTAATCCTCTCAAGAATGAAAAATTGGCAATCCTATGACATTTCTCATGCAAGTTTTGGAGTAAATTTCCTTTATTATTTATGCTATTAACTCAGAAGATTTACAGAGGAGGAGGAGGAGGAGGAGGTGGAGAATAAGAACTTGTGTCTCATCTCACAGCATAATATGATTCAAGGGCCCAGCTCCTGAAGAATTGTCAATGATGATATTGGCATTAGCCATGTAATAGCAGCTTGTGAAGTTAGAGCATTCAGTGATATATTGTCAAATACGACTTTGGCCATTGATTAATATGCATTTGAAATTATGTTTCAGAGAACTGTTTGATCCAACCTAGCTAGAAATAGGTGGAAAATAGCAAATGGTTGACTCTAGAGATTCCAGAATGGTGAATGAGGAACCCTGAGAAAACTTTGACATGGGATTTCAGAGATGGAATCGCTTCTTTCTGGTTTCCACTGTATTTGCCATATTTTTTTCCACAAGGAAAATCTGAGGAAAGAGAGAGCTTCAAAATGATCTGATGAGTAAGGAAAATACTTTCCAGTGAGAAATCAGTATACATAACTTATCAAAAGTAGATTGAACAGTGACTTGATTAAGGTGTATAAAGATCTTTGGGGGAGGAAAATAGCAGATACTAATAGGCTCTTCAATCTTTTGAAAAAAGAATGAAAACCATCGGAAGCTAAAGACAGAACAATTCTAATGAGAAATACAACACAGATTTTTAACTATGGGATAATCAAGCATTTGCAGGGATGGAGAGGATGAAAATTGCAAGCAGTGATAGATTTCTTTGTTTCTTTCATCTTCAAATGAAACTGCATACATGTCTAGTAAATATGCTTTAGATAAACTCACATAAATAGACTCAAACCCATGTAACTTTGTAAACTATATGGTCTGTGTAAAATTTAGGAGATTAAAGCAGGTGATAGATTTGCTTCTGGTTTTAACTGGTGATAGATTTGCTTCTGGTTTTAACTGACGACTGATCACTCTCTAGGCAAGGGCTGGAAAACTTCTGTGTGTTTACGTTTCTTTGTAGAAAGCTGGGGCTCAGATCAATATAACTACATTTGCACAGCTGTAGCTGGCTTAATAAATCCTTTCAGTTTGCATTGGAGTCTGCCCTTTCCCATTTTCCAGCACCCACAATACCCAGTTTGTTTGGCTTATCAATCAGACTGCACACTCAAGGAAGAGATAAAAGTGTTCTTTAGTCCAGTCCTAGCATGCTGAGGTCCATGGGCTGGTTATCCCTCCTCCAGACTGCACAGATTGCCTCTGTGTGCTTTGTTCCCAGATGACTTTTGCAAAGGGCAGAGCTCCTTCTGGTATTAATCTCAGTCTAGGACTGCAAATGACTCTAGAGATTTGAATTTCTCCATCAATGTGAAGTGTGCCATAAGACATAAATCAAGCTCACCATAATTTATTGATTTCCCTCACTACTTTGTTTTGCCTCTTTATAATTGTCTTATTGCATATTTCTTAGTCTTCATTTCAAAAGTGAGAATATTCCATAAAACCCTGTATTTCTCTATGCATGACCACTTTGACAGTAACATTGACACAAAAGGGCTGGGGCTCAGTGTGCTAGACAGGATTATGGTTCAAAGAGAGATTTAAGCTTGTAAACACAGGACAGATAAAGGGGGAACTGGAAACACTGAGGTCAGGTGACGGGAAAATACTGCTCCTTCAACCTGCTATTCTTTCTATCTATCTCTCTGTCTTAGATTTTCGGTGAAATTTCCAAGGTATGTAAATAGTAAAAAAAGGATTTTCCCTCAATTGAAGTTTTATATATTGTATTCACTAAGGCTCTAGTCCTGCACTCTGAGAATTCATTCATGTATGTTGTCACTATGAAAATAATTAGATTTGGTGTGTTTCCAGGCACTGGAAACTTTTTATATTAATAATTTACAGCCTTGAAGCCATGGTGTATTACTTATTGATTGTCCCTAATCTTTTTCAACTTGAGATAAACAGGACTGTTGTCAGCAACAGCAGTGGGAACTGGGGACGCTGGACCTCTTTCCCATCTATGTTTCTAATATGTATTCCTGGTCATTGTTAATATATAAGTCAGGGAAAACAACTTGCTATTAAACCTCAAAAGTGTCCCTTTTCAATGTAACTTGCACTAGACATTCTTGAACTCTACAAGTGGTAATTAATTGTTGTACTATGTGACTCATAGACCCACTCAGACCCAAAGTAGGGAAAGGTCATCTACTCTATCCCTGTGTCCCAAAGAAAAATTAGCAGTATCTGTATCATTCCTTGCACATGTACATCTAAAGAGACCTTAGAGAGCTTCAGTGATGGGGACTGCATAGCTGCTCATGGCAGTCTGTTTCTGTACTTCACTGTCCTCGCTGTTATAAGGTTTCCTCATATGTTTATTCCAGTTTTCCTCATTGCAGCTTAAGCCTATTAATTTTTGCTCTATCCTCCCTGGACATGAAGAACATGATTTTCTTGCTTGTTCCTCCTTCTCTTCAGAAGCTTTTCCCATAAGTGAAGGTTGTATCATACCTGGCTCAGTGTTCTTTATTGTCAGCTAAAAAAGTCCAGTTGTTTTATTTTTTATATTTCTATCATTGTTTGTTCTCCCACTGTCTCCCTCCCCCAGCTTTAAGTGTAAATACGAAGGAATGCATACCATGATCCCATTGCACAATGCAAAATTCATTGCTACTTGGGTTCTCCACCTTGTTAGTATTTCCCTTTTCCTATCTGAGTTCCCATTATTAGCTTCTCTGTATTAATTTCTTCATTGATCTTGATTTTCCGCAAATTGTTTTGACTTCAGTGAATTTTTGTTTCACAAAATAATTTGAATTATCATTATTAGGTGGGCAGATGCTCCAAATTGACTTTGAAAAGTAAATTTTCTTTATTAAGTTACCTTGACAATATTTTATTTTCTATTTTTATTTTCTGGCTTAACACCTTGCTGTTAAAAATTAACAGCATGTTTCTCTTTTCTTCTTTTTTTTAAAAAAAAAAAAAAATCAAAATAATTCACTGTAGATAAATCTCACCATCTGTGTGTGAGTTTCAGTTTTCTTCTGGAGAATATCAGTCGATATTACACAGCCTTAAAACAATCTACATGTTAAACCTTTCATTTTTAAAATTTCTCTTCTCTCACATATCTACCCTTAAGTTGTAAGTTGAAGCCTCTTAAGACTTAGCCTGAAGGTTTTGAGTACCTCCTTTGAGGCTGGAAAGATAGATCTAGACATTTATAGTGCTTAGCACCTTATGAATAGAGAAAATCTGTAGGTGGAATAAATTCAGCTGATTCAGTGTAACAGCACCAATTTTAGCTATTTAGGTTGTGGGCAGGTGCAGTCCAAAGATTGTTATGGGATCAAGACTTAAAAGTCACATTATTGTGAGATAATGTTTTGCATTCAATTCTACGGGAAAATTAGAAATGGACTGTGGGAAAATAGAACAGATACTCCATGCAGCCCTTGAATCACAATGTGTTTTTAAACACAGACCATTCAAGTAAAAAGAGGAAGGGACTATAATCCAGAAAGAAAGGTGTTCTAAGTGTACATTGAAAGGGTTTGAACACCTTGTAGGGAGACCTGTTCATGGTAAGGCATTTATCAGAAGCATTCCAGTTACCAAATAGGTCAAAGAAACTTTATTTTTCCTTCTCTGCTGTTTTCCAAGTCCAGTATAAAAGAAAACTCTTTAAAGTTGTAATTTTTTATTCATTTGTGGGAATGATCTAATCTTTGATGTTTATGAGACAGGGTATGAACACAGGACACCTAAATATTAAACTTGTGTGATGCCAATCCTTTTGTGAACACAGTCCTTACTGTTGTCATGCTTGCTTTCCATTCCTCCTTTCAACAGCACTCAAGCTTTCTCACAGACATGCCTGTTCCTCACAATTTACTCTACTAAACAATAAAATAGTCATCTTATTTGAAGACCTTGTTATGCTACCACTTTCGTCAGCTTTGACTAGAATATTTCAACACACAAAGGTTCAGTGAAACAAGAAAGAGATGAATGACTAGCGCCCATTGCTATAATGTATGAATAGTTAAAACGTAGTTGTGATTCCTGTTGGTTGTATACAGTTCTGAATAAAACATCGCTAACATGAGTTCATCGCTGTATTTGTTGCAAATTTTGAGATAAAGCAAGTGAAATTTTTGTGGCAATGAATTATTTAGAATGTTATCATATTATTTGTGTATGTTTTTTATCGGAAAAAAAAGGAACATTTTCAATGTTAGCATTTCTGATATTTTGTGATGGTATTTTCTACTCTAGTAGCTTGCTTTTAAATTTTCATTACAAGCATGAGCCCAGGTTTCCATGGTACTTTCTTTGGTATTTACTGTAACTCAGATTTTTGTTCACCCACAGTCCTAAATAGCTAGGAAGACTGTGACTCATCAACAGTGTCCTTTTACTTTCCTTTTCTTACATGCTGATTTCATAGAAATTGAAATAAACTTCTTAAAAACTACAAAATGTGCTATGGAAAACATTCATTTAAAAACCAATCAAGAGTCTTCAATGGGAAAGATTTATCTATGATAACTTGATATGCCATTAAAATACAGATGTGATGAATGGGAATTGTTAAGTTTTCTTTGAAGAAGGATTAATTTTCAATTAGAGTCACTTGCAGTCTTTGGAGGGGTTTTATGACACCCATCTTTCATTCAGCATGAAGTTTTCTCTAAACAGTTCTTGAAGGTGATATTTCTACAGTGACACTCAGCCAGAAACCCTTGATTAGATCGGAAAAGCTGGCAGACTGCATCAGGTTTGCAAGGCAGGGTTCTAGTAGCCATGGAGCTACAGGAGTGGCTTCTGTGAGAAGCTACCAGAAGCATGTCCAAAGGAGCCAATGCCAGCCGGCTCCAAGACAGACCAGCCACTAGCTAAGACCGAGCCCATCAGAGGTAGTGGTAGTGCCTCTGAGACAACATATTTAAGAAGAGGAAAAAAAACGCTCTGAACAGCAGCAGCCAGGAGAGAGAGGAGTGAGAATATGTGAGAGGAACAGCCCTGCAGACCCCAAGGTCAGTGCAGAAGGAGGGAGAGGAAGTGCTCCAGGTGCCAGAGCAGAGGTTCCCCTGCAGCCCATGGTGCAGCCCATGGTGAGGCAGCTGTGCCCCTGCAGCCCAGGGAGGTCTATAATGGAGTAGAGATCCACCCACAGCTCCTGGAGGATCCCATGCCAGAGCAAGTAGATTCCTGAAGGAGGTTGTAACTGCGGGGGAAGCCTGTGCTGGAGCAGGCTCCTGGCAGGATCTGTGGACCTGTGGAGAGAGGAGCACATGCTGGAGCAGGTTTGCTAGCAGGACTTGTGACCCCATGGGAAAGACCCACGCTGGAGAAGTTTAGGTTAGATATTACATTTTGGGAAGATTTGAGTTCAGTTAGGAAAATGTTTTCAGAATCACAGAATATGCCTAGTTGGAAGGGAACCATAAGGATTGAGTCCAACCCATAGCCCTGCACAGGACCCTTCCCAAGAGTCACACCATGTGCCTGACAGTGTCGTCCAAATGCTTCTTGAACTCTGTCAGGCTTGGTGTTGTGACCACCTCTCTGTGGAGCCTGTTCCAGTATCCAAACACCCTCTGGATTCTTCACCCAGAGAATGACTGGGCATTGGAACAGGCTCTCAAGGGAAGTGGTCATGGCACTGAGCCTGAAAGAGTTCAAGAAGTGTTTGGACAACACTCTCGGGGACATGGTGTCATTCTTGGGGTTGTCCTGTGCAGGGCCAGGGATAGGACTCAATGATCCTACTGGGTCCTTCCAGCTCAGGAAGCTGTGGAATTCTGTGATTCTATGTTCCTGAAGAACTGTACCTTGTGGAAGAGACACATGCTGGAGTAGTTTGTGAAGAACTGCAGCCAGTTTGAAGGACTGTCATTGGAGGAATTTATAAAGGACTGTTTCCTGTTGGAGGGACGTCATGCTAGACCAAGGAAGAAGGACCGTGAGGACTCCCCTTCCCACGGGGGAGCAGCAGAGACAGCATCTGATGAACTGTCTGCAGCCTATATTCCCCAGGACCCTGTGCTGCTGCAGGGAAGGAGGTAGAGAAAACTAGAGTGAAGTTGAGCCCTGTAAGACTGGAGGGGTGACAGAAAGGTGTTTTAAGAATTAGTTTTAATTTCTCATAACATTACTCTGATTTGATTTGCAATAAATTAAGCTGATTTCCCCAACTTGAGTCTGTTTTACCTGTGACGGTAATCAGTGAGTGATCTCTACTTGTCCTTATCTTGACTCATGAGCCATTTATTATATTTTCCATACCATACTCAGCTGAGGAGGGAAGTGATAAAGCTGCTTTGGTGGGGATCTAGTGTCCAGCCAGGGACAACCCACCACACAGGACTAAGCCTTGCAGCAGTTTATTATTGGTCTACTCTCTTCACTAGAAGCTTTTCCCTGTCTGTATAAGAAATTGAATGAATTTGTTAATATGTTTTCAGAAAGACACTGATACCACCAGGCTTGGAAAGGACACTGGCATGGTGATACTTTCATGGTGATACTAGCATGCTCAATCCATCTGTCCCAAGAGCTTTCCTGATATCAGGGAAAGGTGCTCCCATTCTCCTCCCTGTCCTCCTTACAACAGAAACAGGTCAGACATTGCTGGTATAGGAGAACAACAAATGAGTTTATTGTCCTGTTTTAAGCAGTGGTGATCAAGCGCAGGACTGCTGGTAAGTACACCCAGAGAGAATCTGCCTTAAAACATGCCCGCCTTTCTATCCCTCTTCCCATTTCTCGATTCCTTTTTTTTCCTGCCTTCATTCATATCTTTCTCTGTGTCAGTTCCCTTCCAAAAATATAAATGAGAACATAAGGACTTTCTAGTGCCAGTTTAGCTGCATCTATGTTCAAATCTGGTATTACTGAGATATGTTACTGGTATAGCAAATTCTATTATCCAAAAGATCTGTAATACCCCCACTCATTGTTTGAGAAGTCTGGCCATTCCTCCTATACATCCTCTTTAACCACTTGCTAAATCTGACCATCTGTCATGGAGCTATCCTTTATTAGCTCTTGTATCCTCTTTATTAGCTTCTTGTAGTGTTGTCTATCATATCCAGCAATTTCTTTCCTCATGTCCAGTAGCTTCTTACATCCTGTTCAGATAGTTTAATCTTGGTCCTGATTAGTAGCATAGTCATCTGTCTGCAGCCCTAAAATTTTGAAGAAAAATTTAAGTATTACAAAAATTAGGTTAGAAATTGAAATGTACAAACTACATTAATATATTTTTATATACCATTATTATGTATATAATTGGTTAAAGAGAAGTAATGAAAAATTGCATAGTGAAATGCTACACTACAACACCAGGAGTGGCTGGAAGCATCACTGAAACTGTAGAGTATGTGCACTAATTAGATAATTAAGGGTCTTTGGGACTAGGTGGAAGAATGGAACTAGACATTTTTAAGACTAGCAAATTACAAGATCATAATATCTAAGAGGTCACATAGATGCTCTGACGTCAAAAAATGAGTTGTTAGAAGTGTTGATTATCAGGAGACAGTGCTGCTTACTACATTTGTGTGCCTTTGAGAAAAATGTCAGAAAAGGCATATGGAGCAGCAACAGCAGGAGAATCCAAGACAACTGAATAAATACTCATAACATGAATCTGGGCTAAGGTTGAGAGAGTGCTGTTGCAAAAAGTGATGCTTAAGGAACCGTGTTGTATGTGTACTGTTAGCAAGGCAAGATTATTTTACTTATGGAGTTCAACTGTACCCAAGGTAATAGGATCATTTGTGCTTTCTTGCATACTTGAAAACTTGCAACAAAGAAGTCCATCATCACTGGAATTTTTTTTTTTATTTTCATGGTGGATGTTGTGCAAAGGATCCATATTCCTCATGGCTGCTTCAGTGAAAGTAGTGCATACTGTTTCTTAGATAGAGTGCTGAACTAAAATATTAGGTTCTATTAGATTAGCTAATTTATTGATCTGCACTATTGTTAGCTAAGTTTTATCCTTGCTTTATAAGGATGATTATTGATTACTAAATGACTTTAATTTCAGTAAACAGCACAGACAGTGAGTTAAATTGGGTTATCAATAATTAATTTCTAAATGTTAGCATATGTTTACAGTGGTCTTTGTCAGGGGGGTTAAATTCAGAAATTCGAAATTTTTCTGGGTGTAGTTTCTTCCAAGAATGTAATTCTTATTATACTTTTATTAGATTCTCTAGTAATTTTAAAGATAATAATTCAGCTTATTATAACTGGCAATATCTTTTCTTCCTGTTGCCATCCTGTGATTAGCACTACAGTCTAACCATAACTTTGAACTGATTTCATAACCATCTGATCTCCTTGGCATTTCTAATCCAAAGTGTTCATAAACATACCTTTTAATAAGTGAGAAAAATCTTGAGTCATTACAAGATGGTACTGTTTAATTGATTTGGACAAATTACATGGATAAAGTAGGGAGGATTAGTCTTACATATTTAAGAGATTCATTGGTCATTTTAGGTACTGTTTTTGTGACCAGTTCTCCTGAGCTCCCGTGCCTCGTCCAAGGGTCAGTGCTTCCTTTTTAAGTGAGGCAGAGTGGGAAAAATGTCTATGACTACCCTTGTTCGTTGTACAGGACCAAAACAAATTCATCCACATTTTAAATACAGTGAATTGAGCTTGGTTAGGTAAGAGACAGATATGCAATCTGTTCTGCCTCTGCTGTGGTTACGAGCCTTTAGCAGGAGAGCAGGAAAGGCAGCTGAGAGCTGAGAGTGCTCAGACATGAAACACACATAAGGTCATCTGTCAATGTCCAGCAGACATACGTGAAGATTTGTCTTCTCTCAGGAAGGTGTATGCCATAACAACAGGACTTTCTCTTTTGTTCATTATGTCCAACAGGTTGTAGGGTACCAGATATTTGTTATAAGTATTAAAATCCAGCTGATCTCTTGGTTTCTCTTTAGTTAAAGACATCAATGGAGTTAGGACTTCTACTTCTGTGTCAAAGTTCCTCGGGAGATGAAAAGGCTGGAGGTAGGCCAAAAGTGGATCTTGGAAATACTTCAATATTTAATTTATGAAGTATTACAAGATTAAATTCTCCAACTCCTTGTTCAAATTGGATTCACCAGCAAAAAATAGAGATCAAGAAGGTGATGACAATAATGAAGACTCCTTAACTACTTCACCGATGTCTATTGCTCCTTGGAAAAGATCTTTCAGTACCTTCTTTCTCTGATGGTCAGAACTCTTTGTTCAGTCCTTAAGGTAAGCAACATCTGCACCAAGGTAATTCCAGAAATCTCTGGAAACAGAGAAAAATATGAAGTGTTTTATCAGCAGAGTACAGGACAGTGGGATGCCAAAGAACTGTCTGTAGTATCACACGCTGCTTTTGTAGCAAGGACAGGCAGATTGGGACTTCCATTACTGCTTTTAGTAGCATGCAAAAGATATGGCACCTCATGGTATAAAATAGATTCTAGAATTCTCAGGTCATCCTAGTAGTATTTCTTTACATCTACTGTAGTAGGTAGTTGTAGTGAGCATCTTCCTGCTTCCATAAATGCAATATAATTCTTTTATGTTGTTCAACTGAGTGGTTATTTCCAATGTTTTTAATAGAAATCTAATAAAACAAACAGGAATAAAATATGACTGGAAGGGAAAACTTAACTGGAATGAGTTCAGCTCAGATATCATGAAGATATCCGGCATTAAAAGCAAACAAAAACCCCAGACAATCAACAACAGAAAAAAACAAAGCAAACCAGGGAAAAAAAAAAAGCAATGCAAGAACACACAATGGAATAAAAAAAAAAAAAAAGAAACTTAGAGGAAGAAAATTGAAGCTTAAAAGTTCCAGCATATTTACAGGGTTGCAATTTACATAAAGCTGTGTAATACAGGCTTTGTTACAAATCCATTACATTCACGCAAATGCATTTTGTAACTGACAAACCAGTGCTACAAATTACAAAATCAGTCTGTTGTCTTCAAAGTCTTAAGAAATTTCTCTGTCAACTCTTGTTTATTAAATTTTCTTGTTTGATTTTCTCTTGTGATGATTAATATTGTTGGATGTGAAATCCTACATCTAATGTCTTTGTTTGGTTTTTTTCCGTCTTCAAATCCAGGAAGCTTTTTATCTTGCAGCTGTTTGCCCTGTCACACCAGCATATACCTTTATCCTAAAAATCTTTAAAAATAGTGAAGTTCGAAGTCCCTTTATTTCTTCTGAATGTTTTTGTCTTAATTTATCTTAGAAGTATTTCCAAAGGGACTACAAAGACTGTGCCTTCTGCAGACAATGAAATTAGTAAGCATTGACACCATTTGATATCCAAGTTCTACAAAAACAACGATTTATTTGGCTCTATACTTTCTAGTTCCTCATGAAACATAACATAGGAGTACTAAAAAACACAAGGAAAAAAAAAAACAAAATAAGAGTATTTCTTGTATAACAATAACATTATTAATTGTCATCACAGCGAGGCTTTGGGAAACCTCATTAATAATACAACCACAGGCTTAGTCTAATGTAGCAAACAAGATGGGAGAACAAGATACCTAAATCTGTGCCTGGACTAGGTCCTATACATTCTCAGAAAGGGATAATCAGTAGTCTCAGGGAGGGATAATCTCCCCAAACCTTTCTCTCTCTTTTGCTCCTTAACTCCTTCTGTTCCTCAAAATCACCTTAACAGTGGAGTATCGGTTATGAATGTAAGAAGCAACCCACATTTTTTTCAGAGGATTTAATTAATAGTCATCATATTGTAGTTTTATCTATATATTCCATTTTAAAGCTGATTGCAATAACAGAGTTTTCCATCTACTTCAATAGGCTCTAAGTCCATAAATCTTAAAATTAATCTTCCTTCTTTTGGAGTTATTTGAAATTAAATGTCAGGTCATGAGTTAGGATGAGACAAGAAGCAATCACACTCTATAGCACTGTAACTCTAACTATTATGTAATTACAGTAATTGCAGTTTGTGTAATTATACTGTATCTAAGTAATTACTAATATTTCTTATAGCAACGAGTTTTGTCCTATTTCTTTTACTTCTTTTTAATATGTTTTTATTTCATAGTCCTACAAATCTGTTTGATATGTAGTTACATGAGGCAGTTATTTACACTTCAATTGCAGTCATTTATGTACAGAACTTTGCAGTTAAGCTGATGCATTATTAATTACCTGGATGAGAATACATAACTACCCCAATGTACACACTACACCAGTCTTAAAAGCCAGCTATCAAGTAACTCTAATGCTTTCAGTAAGTAATACAATGTTTATCTACCACATCTAAACTTCGGCTCTAGATAAAGTCAATAGATTTCATTATAGAGAAAGGTTTTGTTCAGCAGGACAAAGGGTGGCAGGCTTTTGCCACATGTACCTAGGAGCTGAATGCCTCCTGTGTGGTACAAATACAATTAGAATAGAGGAATCAAAGACTTCAGCTTGTCACCAGAGCTCAAAAACTCTTCTGTTGATTTTAGATTGTGGGCATGAAAAAAATACTAACTGGCCACTCTCTATGGTTTTTAATTACCAAAGGATAAAACTTGCCTAAGCTTTATCCAGCATGTGTTGAACAGAGTATAATGCAAGGTGTAGACTTCAATATGCACCTCTGGTGAAATCTGAGACTTAGTTTTCCTTCAAAGTGTTTCAAATAGAGATGGTAGCTCAAAGAGAGTGAATAATTCTTACTTACTTACTTACTAATTCAACAACTTGCTTTGGATGAAATAAGTACTTTTTTTCCTTGAAACTTTAAATGGATAGTTATCTCAAGGCAGATCCTAAAAGTGGATGAAACTTGAGCTCCCTTACTTTCTCGTGTATCAGATTGAATGATGAGCACTATACTGATCCAACAGTGTACACCTGGATCAGCAATTCCATATACCTGATACCAGTGTTATTAAGTGTCAGTATTATCTTTCACTGTCTCTGGTATTTTGTGTACATCACTATAACCCTAAATCTTCATGGTAAGCAACTACAGCTCTTACCACCCAGGCTCATTGTGTCCCTGTCCTACAGCATGACATCCACTGTCCAAAAATGGGGCAAAAGCCCCCTTACCTTTCCTTTCCTCCTACCCCCAGCAACATTAAGGGGGAGCGACTGAAGGCAAGTCACATCCCCAGTCTCTCTGCTCCCAGCAAATTGTTGAAGCAGAGAAGCGTTTCCTCACATATACTGCCAGCAAGAATCTGAAGGTTTCAAGAATTCCTCCAGGAGTAGATATCAGTCTCCAAGGAAAATCAGATCAACTCTCAGCTCTTACTTGTGCTGTCACTTGTGCTCTTCTGATATTTCAGTGATTCTTGTCCTTAGCACTTAACGGTGTTGTGCCACCTGGGGTAGGATAGCACATTCTAGTACTGTGACCAAGAAGGACTCAACTAACACCACCCACTGCTATGCAGACTTTTTGCATAATTACACACACCATTAAACCTACAAACAGGTTCTGCAGCAGCAGAATCTAGGGGTCTGTTTAAGGCACTGAGTGATGCACAGGGAGAGTCATGAGCTTCTGAGGATTGAAGTCTCACCACATTTTTTAGCTACCTTCAATATGTGGGCAACAAACCTATCAGAATAACTTGGCGAAAGGAGGCAACTTCTTCGTCCATCCTAAAATAGGGAGGATTCACATGCCTTTATTTTGAAGAGGAAAAAGAAACACAGCTGAATACCCTAAGTTGAAAAAAGTTTAGATCAAATGATAACAGTATTAATTATGTACCTCTTTGGTTGCTATTAAAGACAATTAATTTCCCCAAGCTGAGTCTATTTTGCCTGTATGGGTAATTGTTGAGTGATCTCTCCTTGTCCTCAGCTCAAACCACAAGCCTTTTGTTCTACTTTCTCTCCCTTGCCCAGCTGAGGAGGGCAGTGACAGAGCAGCTTTGGTGGGCACCTGGCATCCAGACAAGCACAAACAACCGCACTCTCACTTATTCTTACTCTTCTCTCCAGTCGCAGTTGCTCTTGCAGTTTTTTTCCCCCACTTCTTAAATACATTATCCCAGAGGCTCTACCACTGTTTTTGATGTGTTCAGCCCCAGACAGTGGGAGATCTGTCTGGGGGCATTGATTTTATCAGACATGGGGGAAATTTCTGGCAGCTTCTCACAGAAATCATCCCTTTAGCCTCCCTACTATAAAAACCTTGCCACATAAACCCAATACTGAGAAAAATCTATATTTAAGCCACAAGTCAAGTGAAAACATTAAAAAATACAGTTGCAGCCTACAGTACATACTTTAAATATTTTCTCATTTAATTACCAGTGGAAATTATTGTTGGGATATCAATTTAAAGAATAACAAAATAATGTTCTGTCAAGTTGGGTAGTTTCACACAGTAGAAGTTTAATTTTTATTAGGCATTAACTGTGGTTATTAGGAACTTGCCCTCTTCTTCAAGTTATGCTTTCATATTTTCTGAACCTCCTACTAGAGTCAAAGTTAAATTTACAGTCTTGACATTTTCCACTGTCTTTAAATATCCCTGTGACTAGTTATTCAAACATTTTCCTACTTGCATTGTTCCCTCATGTTTTTGAAGTTAGTAATGATCTTCAAGTTTGAAGTTCTGAAATACAGCAAGGGATAATTTGAAGAGGAAAAAAAAGAAAATGTGTGATTATGACATGAAAATAACTTTTCAACTTTAGTGGGCCGATGTACTAAGATTAAATCTAAAATAGAGTATAATCTGTGAGATGTTGAGCTCATTCTGGTAAACTTCTACTTCCTTAAACTCAGACAGATAGAGGTGTGAAGTCACATACTTGAGGACTCAATCTCAAACAGTAGAAAATACAAGCCAGTAAATCTGGTAACCTTACAAGGAATTGTCAAAGTGTCATTAAATAAACATAAAGCATAATTCATCTCTCATTAATTATATGGTAAAATATATTGACATTAAACTATGAGGCTTTGTGGGGAACAGTGGTAATGGAGTCCATGAAGACAATTCTCATGCAGAGGATTGTATTTGTCATATGGCAAAGGACCAAAACTTCTCAGGAAATAGTGTGATATACAGACAGCATCCTTCAGAAGCAAGATGAGATTGAGAGCCACTGATGCAGGAGTACAAGAAGTATAGTCTTTGTAGTCCACAATGGCAAAGCTGTTGTTACCAAGATGCTCTGAGAGGGAAGGGACTCATGCTACTGTACCAAAAAGTGAAAAGGATCTTATCTTTCACGATGCTACTTGCTGCTAAATTGGAACTTGCTCCACTTGTGTTACGTTGCTTTTTGAGTGTTAATAATAGTATCTTGTTGATGCCTAAAAATGCTGAGCACATCAATCGCATTACATATTTTGGATATTAATCACTTTCTTAAACACCATAACCTATAATTTTCAAACTTTATCTAAATTAAATCTATTCTTTGAGATCACATCCATCTATTTTCTACTACCAAGATGGACCCACACAAAAAACCTAACCCAACCCAACCCAAAACAAGCAAAAAAAAAAAAAAAATGTTGGTTATGTATTAATTTATTGTCACTTTCTCACAGATTTGGGGAAGAACATCAAAGGTCGTTAAAGTAAGGGATTCTTTTTCATTAAAAATAATTTTGGTAATAAAGTGTTCTGACCTAAAAATTTCACAGTAAAAGCACAAAAAAAATCATTACCCACAAAATACAAAGGGAAACTTTTTTTGTCACATCCAGCGTAGAACATTTTGGTCAGTCAGTGAGGTGAGGAAAGTTTGTGCGTGTATGGATGTGCACATAAAAACATGCTAGCCAGATCTTCCATTTTGTCAGGTAAAGCCACAGGGACAGTAAGAGGTGGTCATTCCCCCTAATTTACAAAAAGCAGATCACTTCCAGTAGTATGAAAGCCCACAGGGTTTACCATGTCTCGATTGTTCAAGCCACACAGAGAAAAGCTGATGCATAAAAGATACACTCCTTTTTACTTTACCCTTCTGTTATCACCAATCTGCTAAGAAAAATTCTCTGTCTGTCACTTTGAGTCACCTTTTGGCGGTTGAACTGCTTCTTCTCATTTTGTACAGCTCTAGCAGGATCTGTCTTTTGCTGATTCTCCCAGTGATAAAACTAGATAAAGTTACTGTGATGTGAATCACATCACTGGGGAAATTGCATCTGGAAATCAAGCCTCCTTCACATTATTGAGCAATAGGGTTAGAGCAAGTGGCTCCTTGTCCCTTGGGAGACCACTTGGTTATCTATAGCTTTCCCACACTTAGCTTATTACTTAGTGTAAGTTGCATAAAGTGTTTCCTTTTCAGAATATTCATATTACCAATTATTTGAAAAGAATAGCTAATGTAACAAGATGAAGGAGAAATATAAAGGCAAGATGAAAAACATGAGAGCAAGCTATGTTTGTCTGGCATAATTGGAATCAAGATCATTAAATTTACAAATCAATAATGTTATTTTGCTTTATGCCAGTTGTGTATCAAACATCCATGTCTTCTCTCTAATACTTACAATGTGCTTAGTAAACCTAATTTGTAGCTTTAAACACTACCAAAATGGAGATGTTCCAGCAGTGTGTTCTTGTTGCTATGCACTTAAAGATCTTAGACATAGTAGTAGTGACTTGTCATGCATAAGTTACCATGGTGATGGTTTTCTTAATGAACAGTGTATGAAATTGGTTCATAAAACATATATGCTTTTAGCCTGTAAACTGCAGGGGCTTTGTATGAACTAGTGTTCATATTTACTGGCATGCATAGTATATTATACCGGGCTGATGGTGTATGCTCAAAGGTTCTTATTGTGGCAGTAGATGCTGATCTGCAGATAATTAAGTATCTTTTCCTGAAGCAGAGCCTTCCACTTGTATATTAAAAACATAGGAACAGTTGGGTCCAGCCAATGCATATTGCATGCAGAGAGACTACATGCAGACTCCTTCAAGCCTGAAAACAATATTGCTGTGTTTGCACGGCACCACACTGAAGATAATAAATTCCCTCTCTCCAAACAGTCACAGTCAGCATAGCCATTCAGCATCTTCTGTACTACAGAAAAAAATTGCTCAAGGCAGGTCAGTGTCTTTGGCCTATTCACTAAGAGAGAATGATGCTTAAGGGAAGAGCCAGCTTTCTTAACCACTGTCTAAAGGGCCTGAAGACCTCCACAGTCGTCCTAGAACTTCAATAGAAATCAAAACTCTCCAACTGAGAACCACTATTCAGGCACAGTGGTTCTCCTGTGTACTTCCTATTCAAGCTTATGGTTCCTGCTCTTGCATGTTCTGAGGACAGGCTCAGCACTCGTGAGTCTGTCGCTGCCCTTAGAGCAGAAGGAAAATATTATTGATGTGCTGGTTTTGGCTGTGGTAGAGTTAATTTTCTTCAGTAAAAAAATTAGGAAATTTATCAAGCTCTAGTGAGGTTGGATAATGCTGTCCCCAAGTTAAGAGTCGACCCTGCCCAGAACTGTCTTGGTCTAGAGAACTAGGATTATTATTTTTTTTTTATTTCTGCAACCCAGTGTCTCCAATTCTGCTTTTTCGTCCCAAGATTTCAGTAGGTAATAGTTCCCACATATGCAAAAGTGAAATTATAGTTGAAAACTTACTTTAAGTAGTTTGTCAAAGGCATCACGAAGGCAGGGTTTAAACAGAGACTATGGAGCTACTCAATCCTCTGGACAAACACTGAGAAAGAGTAATAGGATTTCCTCTGTAAATAGTGGCAAAAAGTCATATATTTTGCTACAAGTGGAAAAAAAAAAAGCGTGTTAAATAATATTACATAAGGAAAATTAGAGAAACTTTTGACCAGGTGCAGAACACTTCATTCATTTTCACTATCATTTGAAAAAGCTGTTGCAAAAGGACAGCCAGATAACAGATGAAATATGAGGATGTAAGTACACTATTCTCACTTTAGCATAACATTACCACTTGCGCTACAACTAAAAGTAATATTTAGTATTTATCACTTGCAGACTTCAAAGTGCTTTTCTATACACATGATTTGATATGTTTCTTGAAGGTGCCAGAAATTGATTTTTTCTGGATTCCTGATCACTGATTCATAGACTATGCTACTGACAGACAGGCAAAATAATCCTGTGTATATGCCTTGTGCAAAACACAAGGGAAAACACTTTCATACCACATATCTCTTCTTCACTGAAAGACACAATGTTTTTTCTCTCAGTTATTGCTTCTTTGCTCCAGCTCCATCCATTTTGCCCAGAAATCTGTTTCTCTCTCTCTCTTTCTTTTTTTTTTGTTAATATGATATGCTTTGAAAGGTTTTTTTCCTGGAAGTCATACATGATGTATCTATCCAGAACATTGTTTCATAGTGTACATGGAGTGGCAGCCACAGTATGCATGCAGAAAAGCCCCTTTGAAAGGTTTATTAATATCAAAAAAATGGATATTTTCTCAGTTTTGAAAAGGTAAAGTAGGATTTTAAGAATATATTGACATTTCAATAGTATTCATAATGATGAACATAGTAAGAATTTCTTCTTTTTTAATACCAACATACGTGGCATCTGCAAGCATTTAAATTACTTATCAACTCTGAAAATGCTAACTCTCATAATGCACCTAGAAGGAGTTACCTAGTCCTGTAGAATACCATCTGAACACGTTTACATTACAATTTCTATCATTTGCCACTCCCGCTTCCTCAAAAATTGTCTCCTCTTCTCTCTAGTCCTGCTAAGATCTGATTTGGCCATCCTGCTTTGGTGACGTTAACAGTAGAACAACTCTTTTAGTGGCTTATGGACTTCTCTGTTCTGGGCAGTAATGAATTTCCAAGCAGAAGCATTTCCAGAAGATAGCTAAGGATGTAAATGTGTTCTGGTGCAATCCACATGGCACCTCTCAAAGTTTGGACTCCCCAGCAATAATCAAAGAAGTCATCTAAAGTGACTAGAATAATGCCTTATCATTGAATTAATTTGTTAGGTTGTGGTGTAATTTTATTTTAATTTTGGCAGAAATTAGATTCTATGGAAAGTTTCACTGTAATATATAATAATCTGTATGGTATAACTTTTGGTGATATCATCTTTACTGGCCAGTGGCATAAGAATTTATGTTATTTCATTTTAAAACCCATATTTTGTTCCTTATAATTTTGCCAGACTTGGACAAAAAAGACTAAGGTTCTTGTCTTAAATTGGTGTATGTAACTGCACACATGACTGCTGAGGAATCTGATGTATATAATTCTGAGGATATGGCCCATTATCTTTGGAAGGACACAGGGATTTTGGGGACAAGGATGTTCCTGAGCAATGGTAGGAGGGCAAGGAGTAGGTAAGATCAGGGAAACTACAGACTGGTCAGCTTTATCTTGATGTCTGAAAAGGTGATGGAGAAAATCCTCCTGGGATGTTTTTCCAGATATATTAAGCAGAGCAAGATGAATAGGAATAGTCAGAATGGATTTATAAAGGAAGGATTATGCCTGAGCAACTCAATAACCTTTTATGATGATGTGACTTGCAAGATGGATGAAGTCAGTAGATCCTGTTTATCTTTGTTTAAGCAAAGCTTTCAACTCTACCTTCCATGATATTCTCATGTTGAAGCATAAGCTCTATAGGGACAGTGAGATGGACTAGAAAACTGACTGAACAACTGGGCTCAAAGGGTTGTGATCAGTGGCACAGCTGGATGCAAGTCTTTAATAGTGCATGCCAGGCAATAATACTGGGATCAATACTTTTTAACATCTTCATGAACTACCTGGGTGATGGGTCAGAGCGTACTCTCAGTAAGTTCACAAATGACACGAAACTGAGGAAAGTAGCTGATGTAGCAGGCAAGTGAGCTGCCAGTCAGACCATCCTCAACAGACTGGAGGAATGGATCAACAGGAACTATATTCAGCACAGGGAAATGCCAACTCCTAACCCTGTGGAGTTATAACCCCAGGTTAAATATAGACTAGAGGCTGACTGGAGGCAGCTTGGAGAAGAGGACCAGGAGGTCCTGTTTGACACTATAGGGACCATAACATAGCAATGAACCCTTGCAGTAAAGGCAGCTCTAGATGACCATACTCTGAGCAGGGATTTGGAGTAGATGACTTCCAGAAGTTCATTCATGCATCAGGTGTTCCGTAACTGTGAGGATGGGAATGTTCTTTTGTCCAAGAGAGGAGCTTGCAGAGGATTTCCCAATATACAAAGGTGAAGATGAACGTTCACAAGATAGTTGAAAGTGGGCAAAACAATTGAAACTTGAGACACTCTGTATTCTTAGTGCAGTCTGCAACAGTGCCTACTGATGTGAATGCAGAGTTCTAATAGTCTGGGTCTTACTCTCTATCTTTCTCAGAGGAATACTAGTTTTCCAGTCTGCTTTTCCTTCCTGCAGTCACATAGTCAAAGTTGATGCACCTGATACTTTTACCACCTACACAGTAAGATCACTTGGATTTCTCTGACGGGAACTGTGTAGCCTTGTACACATTAGAGATGTCTCAGATTTCCCAATGTTTTTTCACCATGATGGAGTTTAATATATCTTCCCAAAATAGCCTACTTACTAGATTTGTAACTTCCTTCAAATGTGGTTTCCTTAATTCTTATAACCTTGTCCTAGTGTACTGCAAAAAGCAAACACTTCTTGAATTATTTTAAGCTGAAAACATATTGGCCTCTAATGCTCTAATCAAATTAAACAGAAGATCAAGTTAAACAGTGATCAAATTAGCTGGTCCTGTTATTTGTGTAGCTAGATTAAATTCTGAACATCTACCTGGGCAAGTATCCTCAAGCCATGCCTGAGTACTTCTGCTAAAACCTCTGAAAATTGCATTTACTGCTGTCTCTCTTCATGATTTTATTGTGAGGAGTCATTTAGAATATAAAACAATTATTATCTCTACAGCTGTTGGAATCAGGTGATTACTGCAGAACCTCATTGTTCTTAAAGAAAGTAAACAAGTAATCTGCCAACCTATCTACTTCCAAAAAAACCCCCAGACAATGTAGACATTTGCAGAATATGTATCTGGTCAGTGAGAGGAAGAAAAAAAAAAGGAAGAAAAGTCAAAATTTAATTCTTAAGCTTCATGTTTTTAGAAAAATAAGATAATTATTTTGGAAGCTTTGTTTTCTTACATAGCAAGCATTTGAGATTAACAAAGTTCAGTTCCAAGAAACCAGTAAATGAAAAAAAAATTTGAAATGAGATATTGAGAAACCAATTAGGTCAGTTCTCTATGGATTTTTTCTTTTTAAAAATCAAGATTGATTGCACTGAGACAGAATTACAGGAGGCAAACTGAACAATGAACAAGATAGAGCACTGTGTGTCCTGTGCTTTCTAACGTGCTTGCATTGTCTTTATGGACAAGTAAATTAAGCAGTGATTTTTCTCTTCCAGATATGATTTCTTATATCCTGCTACATCTTATATCCTTATATACCTTATATCCTGCACATCTTCCATGTGCATCAGTACACATATTCTTTACTAAAATTGTTTGCCCTTATTGTATAGACTATATAAAAACCCCCCCAGCACTGTGTTTAATTTTCAGATGATTTCAAGTATTTCTAATATTTAAATTTCATAACCTAAGAAATCTCCTTATAAGATGCAGATATTTTTGATCCTTCATTCAATGAGACATATTTGGTGTCTTGATGACATATGCATCAATGCAATACTATAAAAATACAAATAATGTAATACTTCTATAATACAGGAATACTACCAGGGTGATATGTATTATTGAGATACTATAAATTCTTGTAAATTTTTTGCTTCTTAATTTTTGGCTGAATACCTGTATTTGCAGTGTTTTAAAAAATCAGCTGGATGACATGAGAATCTGTACATGCCAATAATCACAGTATCAGGTAACTTCCCTTTCCACGGGTGTTTATTTGCTGTTTGTTTTCAAACGTCCAAATTCTCATGGGCATTATTGTAGATTTTTCATGTACTGATAAAACCGAACCTTTAGACATATTCCTGTTTGGAAACCTGCAGGAAATATCTGTCTCAAGAACTCAGAAAGCTATCTTTAAAGAAAAGGAAAAGAAGTGGTGTTGTTTCTGTCTTTAGAGCCTTTAGGCATTTGCTGTCTGCAGGCACTCTGTGCTTTGAATTTGTTCCTGATATTAACCTCTCATTCTATAAACATCTGATGTCTTAAAAGAGGAAAAGTAGAATTTTTGTATAAATCCAGGAGCTCCACTGTCAAAGGAGTCTTAGCCTTTACTTTGAAATTGGTTTATGGAAAAAAATCTTTTCCACAATCATCTAAAGCCAGCTGGCCTGAAGGAAACTTAGTTTTTCAATAGTAGCAAAGTGGCAAATTAGAAAGATTACTGAAAATGCTCATCTTAATCTAGTTGCACACTGTGTGATCTTTCACAATAAACAATCACAGTTTGGGAATCAAATCAAAAAAAGTGTTATGGAAATTGACTATAAGGGACTTAGGGAAATCTATTTTTCTTTACAGTAAAGTAAATTAGTATCTTGAGATCAGGAAATAAACATAGTTACTGGATTGGGAGGCATTCAGAATGGCTCATGAGAGAATACTCTTCTTTAAATACAGCTGCATTGAGCTGACACAAGGAAGAAGCATATGACTGGGATTAAACTCCTCATTGTAGTCACCTAGGCTTTGCATTGGCATGTGAGCTCCTCTCACTAGCCCTCAGGCAGTTCCCTCACTGTAGGCATCTCCTTTCATCTGGAACACTCCAAAACATCTAGAACATCTCCAAATGTGACTCAGGACCTAGAGAAGCCCTGTCTTGCTGGAATGCCATCTGAGGGCCAAGGGGATACTGGAAGGTATTTCAAATGACACTACGTGTCTATGAATAGGCAGCAGAACTCACTCTCTGAAGTCCATTGAACTACTTGAGCAGACCTCCTTCAGTTATGATGGGAAAATAGATCTCCAGACCACAAACAGGCAACAATGCTCACAACATAAAAATTTAACTAAGAATTTAGATCTGATTGTTGCCTTTTGACAGACACGATATTGATATGATTCATTTGTAAGAGCATGGACCAGATGGCAGAGGGGGTTCTTGCAAACTTTCCTACGAAACCCAGTTCTCATCTTCGACTCTTCAATTATGGGAAACCTTGAGTGAATCAGTAAGAATTTTTTGAGGTTATTACAATAAACAAGAATTAAGTTGTATATATGTTTTAGATGTGTGCTTTTCTACATTTATTTCATCCAAGAAAAAAATAAAGGTTTAATGATTGAACAGATTTTTTTATTGTGCTGTTGTCCCAAGCAACAAAAAAAGACATTAATATGAATATATTCTTTGTTTTGAAACTGTGATGTTAAGGTTTTCTTTCCATGAATGCATATGCAGATACATGTACAGGTCTATTTACACATGACAGTTTGATGTGTACACATGATAGTGAACTTGGATTTAGATACAGTTTTACACGTTATTGATTTTTATTTTTTTTTTTGGAAAAGTGTACTACCAGCAAAATATTTTTGTCCATTTCCAATTAAAACTTGTAGGTTTATATTACTTAGTAATATTTTCACAGTGTTTAGTTTGAATAATACCCTTCTGGTATCATGTTTACCAATAGCAGCAGCAGTGAGGTTGTCCAAAAAGGTGATACATCTCATGTATTTAAACAGAAAGTTTGGGGATTATTTTGACTTTGGTACTTATTCGAAGCCCAGCAATAGCAGTACTAGTTAGATTGAGCTAACTAATCTCCATGTCTTTCATTAATCACATCTTATTTTGAATCTAAATAAACATCCAGTCTTTTCCTTAGTTTAGTGGACCAGAGCCTTGCCTTTTGGGCCTGAGGGGCAGATGCAGAACATCAGCTGTGTGACATATAGCAGTATAACAAGCTCCAGGTTCTGAATGTCAGTGGTTCTAGAGCTGTGCTGAAGGGCACCAGGTGAGGTGGTCTGTCTGTAATGGGCATAGCTTTGAAATCAGCTATGAAATCATGAGAAATCAGCCAAGAGGGGAGACTAAGGAAAAGAGAGGGTTAATCCCATTGACAGAGTGTCATCAAATCTCTTTTTCTCAGGGACTTAAAGACATAATCCCAGGCAACCCTACTAAAGAACTTTTTACCTCCTTCTAGTGCTCTGATCTTGCAGCTGTGTGTCAGTTTAGCTGCTTGCCTGCTTAAATTTATGGAAAGCTGTATGTAAAAAGCACAGCATTCCTTAACCTGCTGAATATATAACAGATGCAAAAATACACTTGAGGGTATATATAGTAGGAAGACTAAATTGTTCAATTTGACACATTTAGCTTGTTGGCAATGTGCTTTGTTTAAATTTAAAAATAACACTTTACTAAAGATGATGAAGCAGACTGCTGCATTGAAAAGAAGTATTAATCATAATTATTGTAGTGATTTACTCTTTATTGACATTGTTGCACCAGTAGCCTCAGGTCCAAATCCAGATCGCTGCCCTGTTAGTGTAGACCAATGCGTATTAAATTACTAATGAATTAAAAATTACATTTCCTATATGCTAACATCTAAAAAATCTGTTCCCTTCTCAGAGGAGCTGACTCTGCTTTTTTTTTTGTTTAGATGGTAAGGGTCCTGTTGAGTGGCTGGTTTTCATTTTGTTTGTACAGCAGAGGAAGACCCACTGGCCACTGAAAAGTCCAGAGCATTCTCAGCGCTGCCTTTCTTGGGGTTTTGGTTTCACTGATCAGAGAGGGCTCTACCTTTACACTGTCACCTGTGGCACCAGCAACACTGCATGTGTGTGTGTGTGTGTGTGTGTGCAAGGGACCAGTGTCACTGGGGAAAGCAGGAACATTTCTTACAGAGTGTGGGAGAAGGGCCAGTCTTGGTATATTCACAAGGGCAAACAGAGCAACAGAAAATGGTAAATAATATATTTTGTTATGGTTTTGTTGTTTGGGTTTGTTTTTGTTTTTGTTCCCATGCCTGTATTTCACATTAATTATTCTTAGACATTGGCTACACCTGCTGTATTTTGCAGGGAATCCACGAGCTAATTCTCAGAGCACTGGTTTTGCATTTCCTTTTGGTGGTTATAAATTGGTGTAAATCCTGCTGATTCACTGATTCTACTTCTCAAAGGGGCTCAGAGTCACACTTGAGGTTTGTTAGGTAATCTCTCTTCCCTTTGTTTACTGTATTTAAGTAGTTTTCAATGGCTTTTACAAAAGACTGCAGCCTAACTCTGCTAATGCAGCTGTATGGCTCACCTCCACAGCTGCAGTGTGAAATTACCACTACTTGTTAGGGATGGATGTGTTCCTGGGTGGTGTTTCCTGACTAGTTGTGGGCAGAGCAGGCGGCCTAATGGCTGCAGAATTGTAAAGGCTTCCAATTAAAAAAACCCCAAACAAATACATAAAAACAACAAAAAAACCACCAACCCAAAACCTCAAAAAATCCTACCATCTTAAAACCCACAAACAAACAAACAAAACCTCAGAGATTTTACATTTGAAAAGCAGGATTATTTTTTTTTTTAGATATTTAATGTGAAGCTGTATCCAAGGCCCTATATAAAGTTAGGTGGGAAATTCCAGGAGAGTTTTCCGGTGAGATCTCTATGCTCTGATTCTGCTTGAAAGATAAATAATATCAGCAGATTTTATTCTCTCCCAGGAAAATGAAGTGTTTCCATCTCAGCGTGAAACCAGAAACCGGCAGGTTAGACAAATACTGCAATTCTAAGAAAAAATAAAACTAAACTTTTATTATCTGAAACCTCTGGAAAAAAAAACCAAAAGCAATCCTCTCCTCCAAAATGTTGCTTAAGTGGGAAGTTTCCCTAATGTCTCAGAAAAAGCAATATTTTTCTCCTTTAAATGAAAACACGCATAGTATTCCTTGTTCTATAGCTTAGTGATCAGAGTTGTACCTTTGGATTTTGCTCTTCTTTGAAAAACAAACTGAAAACTCGGGGAAAAAAAGTCTAATGTCTGTCTCTCTTGGTTTCTGATCTTTCTATTCTGGTTTTAGCTTTTTGAGTGAAAATCGTAAAGTGGCTTCACTTTTCTCTTTCTTGTTTTTTTGTAAACATCTTACAGGTGAAGTCTTCTGTGAAAAACTGTGATTCTGATTGAAGTGTAAAGGGCAAAATTCTAAGAGTCACTGCTGCAGAACCATCTTTCCCAGAATGTGTCTGTGTTTCATATTGCAGCAGGAACCATGAGTGGATTTGAAGTTCAGATATATCTATGGTAATAGGTATACATATATATGTATATTTGTGTGTGTGTATATATCTATGCATCTATCATCTATCTATCTATCTCTTTTTCATATTTGTTAATATTAGTACAGTGGTTTCAACAGATGTTCCACGCTACCCAGTTTCAGAAAACTGCTTTGTTCTGAGGGGGTCAAACACTACACCAGAGAGTTTATATTTAAGTCTAGTATATGACTAGTTTACTTGTTTAGGTATTTTTCTCCAAAGTAAACATCCCAGCCACTGTGCTCTGTTGGTATGTAGAAGTGCATTTCCTAGGCACTAAAAGAAAATATAAAGATAAATCTTTATCCATCTCTTTAGAAGTCTTGGAATCAGTTTTAGACTGATACAGTGACAGAAAAGGGTGATGATGATAACAGCAAAAGGCTACTTTGCTGAAGAATATAGAGACAAGGTAAGGGATCTGTAATGTAATGCATCCAAACATCTGTGAAAGCCTTGTCCAGAAGAGAGTAATAAGCTGGCATGTTATAAGCTTGCTGAAGTTCAGAATTTCTGCGCTAAGTCTTCATATATTTTGAACAATATGTAATAACAAAGAACAGAACTCATGCAGTTTTTGCATGGGTAGGTGAGAGTTAGAAAGACAGGGCTGACTCAATGTCAGTGCCAGGATGTCATCTCATAAATCAAAGAAGTCTGTGCCAGTTTGGGGATAATGTGATTCATTCTAGATAATGAAATATGATTTGAAATCGGAAGAGATTTCAAAATGATACCTGAAAAAAATCTAAGCCTTGTGATTCAAAAGTGCCCAAATATTCTATTGCTTCATCTATGTTTTCAGACCCAATTTTGTCAAAATTGACATTCCATTTTAGAAATATTGATGTTGATGAAATGACATTTCTGGATGACAAATGCTTGGAAACCTTGGAAACCCTTAAATTGTTTTACTGGGACCATATCTTATTTAACTAGTGATCTTTGATCCATGAGGTCCCGAGGATCAACAGAAAATAGAAGAGACTTTCCCAATAGCTTGCACCAACTACTTATGATCCTAAGGACTTGCTACTGCACCCTTCATTTTCCATGCAAACAGTTGTCCTGGTGATGCCTTCTTCACCCTCACAGCTTATATATCATTTGTAGAGTGGAGAAAGTGACTTTGCATCACAACAGTGGATTTCTGACATCTAAAGATCTGTATCAACTTTATTCAAGCAGAGATTTTTACAGCTAGTTGAAATGTGATCAATCAAAGCCTTCTGATGATGAAAACAGCTCAGCATCACTCTTTCGCAACACCTTGGAAGGATAATTCTTCAGAAATTGTATTATCTCAGTTTCTGATGAGGTTAAATGAATTTTAAGGTGGTACATTTTGATGTATTCTATTATTTCAAAAAGTAATAGAATTTGGTCTAGAGAAAGGATACATGACATTCAATTTAAAAGGTTACTGTGCCCTGCACAATGGTTGTTTTGTAAAATTCAGTGTACTGGGTCCATTACTCAGGACTGCCTGGGTTTGTGGTGTATTTGATTTGTCTTTTTGTCATTTATTGAGAAGTCTTTGTCTTGACTCATGAGTTTTATTGCTTCCGTTGTTCTTCTCTCCCCAGTCATGCTGGGGAGTGGAGTGAAAGGAAGGAAGGCTGTATGGTACACAGCTGCTAGCTTGGATCAGTACACAACAACTAAACATTTTCTTTCATTTTCTATGCAAAATTAATCTATGAAGTTAAATGAACAAATGAATGCTACTAAATGTTATATTGCATATATCACATCTTATGACATGTACTTTGATTTTTTTTCTGTGAACAGACCCTGTTTATAAAACTAAAAATACATTTCCAAGTTTGGGTGTTGCTGATTAAAAGTAAGTTGTCATAAAGTAACTAGATCAGAAGAAAAGAATGAATAATACGTATGATTTTTTCTCTTGTTTATGTTATTCTTCTAAAATTCTAGAGCAAAGAATGACTTTTTAGTCTTACCAAACAAAAATTTAATTACAAGAGAGAAAATACTGTTTCCCAAGCGTCATTCAGCTCTATTAATGTTGACTGAATATAGGAGGGGGACACAGCCTTCATTAAATGTGTTTTAAACATGACTCAGAAAAGCAATAAGTTAATGCCATGTTCACCATATAGATGGGAAGCTGAGGCACATAGAATCGGGATCTTTGAAGCCATGTGTTGCAGTGTTTAATTGTTTCCATTTTTTTTGGAGCTACTTGAGCTTGTAAGTCGTGTTTGACTTACAAATAAGAGAGCGAAAAAATTACATTCACAATTATTACAAAGCTTTTTTTGTCCAATGTGTTGGGAATGTAAATACAAAGTAAATTTTTAAAAATTAAATTAAATTAAATTACATAAAACACAGTAAAGTTTTATAGATTTTTGATGATGAAGAGCAGATTTTTTAATATCATGGGGTTTTTGTTGTGTATGGGGGGTGTGTGTGTGTATCTGATCTCAGGAGTTCTGTGTATGGGAGGTGTGTGTGTGTGTATCTGATCTCAGGAGTTCTGATCTTGGTGCAGCCTTTCAGACAAACTTAACAACAGTGCAACAGTAAGGACATTAAAATCCATAAAGTTTCAAAAAATTTCATGAAGTCTCATGGCCAGTTATAGAAGGAAAAGCTTAATATAGCTCTAACAGATTATGTTAATAAAAGCATCCTTTTCCAGAAATAAGTTTATTTTCATTAGTTCATAACTACTTATTTTTGTGTTCTCAAATAACAATAAACTCTTCTCAGAAAACAGAAAAGAATAGGTAGCATGCTCCTACTACAGGCAGCAGTACAAATTTTAGGTTTAACTATTTAAGATTCATATGATCAGAAAAACACAATTACATCAAAGGTTTTAGTCTGTTTTAACCTCTTAGAACGCTAAGGTCCAAACCCAGTAGCATTAGTGGAGAATTCAACTGATGTAAATTCAGCCCTGACATATGGACTGTGTAACTGAGAGCATCCCTTACTGGTTGTTGATCTCCTGCATACATGAACACCTAAGAGGAAAGTTCACCTTTCCTGCATCCCCAGTGGACAATGCAGAGCATGAGTGCAGGACTGGGGCTGGCCCTGTGTTCTAGAGGGAGAAACCACAAGAACACCCGCAGGGTGTGACTGTGCCTTAAGTCTTTCCCAAATTCTGCACTCCAGCTTAAAAGAAATGAAACAGCAGCCTGTCATTCTTGGTTAAAAATAATGTTTTTCTTTCTACTAGGCTGCTATGCAGCCTAGCACAATTATTAAATAATGAGTCTGGTTCAAGTAGGGCTTTCAATGCTTTCAAGTTTGTGAGGAGATATATTTCCCTAATTACCAAAACAGACACAAGAAAAAAGAGCATGTGGCCATTACTAGGTATTTGCTTCATGATTTTCAGAAATACACAGCAATGTATGGATTAGTGGTTACATTTCATATGCTGAGACATGTAATTGACAAATGAGCCTCAATCTGACATCCATGTAAAGCAACAGAATGATGACTCTTCATTATCTACAGAGAAAAGGACACAAGTAATAGAACTCTTAAGTGTTTATTTGCCATCTGACAAACATCTGAATTTTGCTTCAGGGGATTAGGTAATGTTTCAGATACAGAGAATTGTTATTGTTTTCTAGAAAATATGTTGACTCCAGGTATTTATATTCTTTCATTTATTTCTTGATGGGTTTAGGTTTTCTTTCTGATTATGTTGACATAGAAGCATTTTGAGAAATGATTTTAGGATCTTTTGAATTGCAATGCATTATACATAGAAAAATTGCACATCCTGAGAAACAATGGTAGGTGGGGACTTTTAAAGACAAAAAGCCCTCCACCCCATTTTTGTCACTGAGCATGACACCATCAATCTGATCATAGAAGGTAGTGAGTGTGGGTGCTCAGCGTATGACTGGGGAGGGGAACCTGACACAAAATTCCAGATGCAGTTGGGAGTTTTCCACAAAGATAATTTTACATACATAAATAATTGCAATTTCTGAAAGCAGTTGATACTTAAAAGCATATATCTTATTTTAGTATTTGTGTACATTACCTAACAAGGAATATTTAATTATAGTAAACTGGATTAATTTTATTATCATTTTAGCAAAACAGTAAACCCTGTTGTTTCCTATCATTCGTGGAGACTGAGTCCACAGTCATTGCCTCATGTTGTCAGATAAGACTCCCTATCCACAACAAGAACCTTGTGCTTCCATACTGCAGTCACTTTTGTACCCTGATCCATGTGAAAAAGTGCAGTTTAATATTGAAGAGAGTTGCAAAAAATAGCTATATCCATATCAGCCACCTTTAGACATGCGTGGTGCTTGTGACTACAGTGAACTGGTCTCTTTGGGAGTGTTTTATAGTCAAACACAGATGGTGGCGGGGGGAATACACAAGCAATGACAACAACAAAATTTAGGCTCCCTTTCTGGTGTATATGTTTAGAGCGAACCAAAGGAACTGCTCCCTAGCATTGCTTAATTCTACTAGCTACAAAGGAGCATAAAATGACTCAGACGAAGACTAAAATTAGGCTTATTGAATCCCATGCTCATTTTTATAGGGAACTTGCATTTGGGGAATGCAGATTTTTTCATTTTAAATTAAAATACTGAAAATAGATTCTTTTAAAGAATTTGCATTCCACAAAATTGGTTAGAATTTGCCTCCTACTTCATATTTTGACACAAAAAAATTGAATATTTTGTCTTTTAAAAGTTGAATTTCACTTAGTACTGTTAATTATGGCTTCATTCTTGTGTAACACTCCCTTATTGCTAATTTTTTTGAGGATGCATCTAGTGTTTCCTGGGATTGCCCACTTAGACTGTGGTGAGGACCTGGCATAGCTGACTGGGGACAGAGGATACTACAGCTCTGTGCTCTGTGCAAAGGGCCAGTGAGGATTATTCACCACCACAAACCAAAAGACTAAAAATGAAAATTTAAAGTCTGTAGTGTTTAAGTGAACTGAACTGCAAAATTTTAAGGGTGCACTGGATGCAATATCTTACAATTTGACTTATGAAAGAAATAAATGATCTAAAATATAATGTAGTAGTAGGAAAAGTGGATTTCTCACATTTATTTGAGGAACATAAGTTCATAAGTTTCTGTTTTAATTAGAATGAATTATAGGTTTTGTATTTTCTTTTCTGAAAGAGATTTTTTATTCTATTCATCGAATACATTCTTTTTTATCCCAGTTAGATAAGAAACAGCATCTTAGCATGCCACGAGTGATCTAGAATTATGTTTGAAAATAAAGTTTTTAAATTATAATTATGATCTAAGAATTAATTTTATACTGTATTTTGCAGGGTTTTTTAATACAGGAAAATAATTTTCTCTTTCTGAACTTTTAGATTATTTGACCAAGTCAGAGGAACACTTTACTCAGTAGTTTCTCTGCACCATAAAGAACAATAATGCCCTCATCAATCAATTTCTTGGGTATCACAATGGTTTTGTGAAATAATTTATTTCATAACAGTCTTTATAACTTTCACCACCGCCTCCCTAAGATCCTGCTCTATGGTGAACTTGCCACTGGCTGCCGCAAGAGAGGAGCCCCGAAGAAAAGATTCAAGGACTCCCTGAAACAACATCTCAGCCTTGGCCATATTGATCACCATAACTGGTCTACTCTGGCCTCCAATCGGGAGGCCTGGAGACACACCATCTATAACGCAGCTGTCTCCTTTGAGAACTCACGCAGGATCACTCTCGAGGAAAAAAGGCAACGCAGAAAGAACCGTATCCTGCAAAATGCACCATCTAAGGAGTCTTTCTGCTGCGCCTTTTGCAATCGGATATGTCTGTCACGTATTGGCCTCATAAGCCACCAGCGTGCCTGTAGCAAATGTGGATAGTGCCTTCCCAAATCTTCGTTCGCGAAGCCTAGCCATGAGTGAGTTATAACTTTCAATTTGAGTCTGCTCCTCAGGTTTAGAACACATTCCAGAACCTCAGTGCTCTAACAAAAAAAAATATTTTTTTTTTATTTCCCATCCTAACTTTACTTCTGAATCACTGTTTTTCTATCAATGAAGGGTTTAGCAGTTTCCCCACTGTGTCTGCAGACCAGTGTTTATCTGTGGACTACTCTGAAAGAGACTGGAAGAAGCATTAGGGAAAAGAGAAAAGCCTGTTTATATAGAATAGCACCTATGTGATTTTCCTCAGTCTATTGAAAGCTCCTAAAGAAATATAGGTATCTACAAACTGGAAAAGGCTGAAAAACATTAGATCAACTAAAAATTATTCTGATTCTCTAGAACCTACTCTACAAATCTACTCTACTATCTAGTTATGTGCACTTTGGAAATTAATGTATTTTAACACTTTTTTTCCTGTCTCATAACACAGTAAATCTAAATCCCTGATCTCCCTATTTTTGAGGTTTTGGTGCTTTTTGTTTTTTGTTTGTTTGGTTGATTTGGTTTTGTTTTTAATTTGGTTTGGTTTTGTTTTTAATTTGGTTTCATTTGTTTTTTTGGGAAATTGTTTTCTGGTGTCTTTGTTTTGGTATTTTGTTTGTTCGTTTGTGTTTTTGATTTTGTTTGTTTGTTTATTTGTTTGCTTTACTATTGGTCTGATTTAATGTTTCTGGAGCTTAAGGATATGTTTATCCTGCTGAAAAAAGTCAAGAAGCAGCCTCTGGGCCTGATGCCAGGCAGAACTGTTTTGCTCAGGCCCATGCTATGCCAGGGACAACCCCTCCTGGGCAGACTGGCTACATCCACAGGCATACACTGGCCCTTGACGTCTTCAGACTCAGTCAGTGCCCCTAAAATATAAAATGAAAAATTATTAGCAGGTGTGGCAATAGTGCTAGTAAGGATAATTTCAAAGCACCTGAAATAATACAAGGATTATATTGCAATTTGCTAGGGAGAAGATTTTATAGCATGAAAATGAGATCATGGCTTCTGTGCACTGGCATATGGCATATGTGTGAGTATTCAAAGGTAAAAGAGTGGTTAGGATAATATTTTAAGATTAAATAGAATTTTATCAGATGGACCTTGTGTGGTTATATATACAGTACCTTATGAAGAGAGAACCTGGATAGCATTGTTCCCTGAACAGGAATGCACCTGTCTTATGGAAAACATGCTGGAATGTTTCAGGACAGATCCTGACAGTAAAGTGACCGTTAAGCACTGTGGAGAAACAAGTCTGATTTGTTCATAACAAATTCTCCAAACTTGTTCCTGACTCTGTTACAACAGCCAATGTAGATGTATACTGAACAGCTCGGGTATGCATTATTCCAGATGAAATCTTGTCTGTGATTGCTGACTCATTTCTATAGTATGGAAAAAATATGACATTACTGATATAGTCAACAATGCGTCTTTATGATGACTTTGTCATGATGATAGCTCACCATTTTCCTCCAGTTGACTGAAAATTTAGGATTCCCTTCTCTGTCTCTCTTAAATTCCAGATAAATCAGAATTATCCCTAAATGCAGAGGCATCTTAGTTACAGTTATATTCTAAAAAAACTGACACACAACTACTCCTAGGGTGTGTATTGTGTATTGTGTATTATGTTTTCTGTTCCTTGAATGGACTTGGGATTTTGGGAATTACAAAGATTCTTTGGGCCTTTCATTGCTTCACTAAATCATATGTGTGGATGTTTGCTGAAATAAAGCTAATTATGCTCAAATTTGCTAAGTACCCATTAAAAGTTGCCAAGCAAATGCTGACAGGTTTTCATTGGGAAAAAAAACAAAGTATTGTGCATTTGTGTCACTGAGCAAGGCATGCTTAATAGGAGTATTAGGATGCTAAGCCAAAAAAAAAAAGAGAAAAGTATTCACAATTTCAGCAGACTTCAGAACTGCTGCAGCTGTTTAGGGGTGACACACAGGCCTAACTGCATTTAATTGCTGACGTAGATTAAATGTAACTCTGTACCAGTAAATTTTAAAAAGTTCAACTGATGAGCTTCCACTTTATGGCCAAAAGATATTTCATTAATCCTGTAAAACAGCCCTAGCTATAACTAAACACCCTTCAAACAGTTCAGGCTCCCCCGGAAAATGACTCATTCCCTTGGGATTCTGTATCTCGGTCTGGAGGTGCCTGTTTCTCTCAACTAATTGTAGGAATAACCTACATCCCCAGACCTGTCTAAAATGAGATAATTCAGGACATAAGTGCATGACCATATGCCTTATTATACTTCACTGTTTTTCTATATCATCTCTGTCTTCTGTAAAATATATTCTTGTCTTTTGGTACGTTAACAATGCTTTCAAATTAACAATCATCAGCAGTCATCATTAAAACCCTAACCTTTTTCCTGCCAGATTAGTCAGTTATTGTTCTGTACTGTAAAAAAAAAAAATTATTTTCCTTTTTTCCTAACCTGCCCTCCTTAGTAAACATCTGTGTCTTGTTAAATTAAGACAGTACCTCTGCTCATAATGTCAATCCAGGCTGCTATTTCTATATCCTTCTAAACCCATTATGTCTTTCTTTTGTTTCATGCCCATATACAAATTCTTATCTACCTTTCTTTGCCTAAGTAATTATTTTCTGAATGGCAATAGTTCTGTTGATTTTATCTTGTTTTCCTATTTGTATGATTTTCATGTCTTGAAAAATGCATTCTAAAAGCTTGTACATCATTGAGGTCATGCTATTCTCTGGTGTATAACACCTTTACCAGTATCATTAAAAGCTTTGTTTCTGCATTTGTAAATTCCTGTTCCTGTTCCTACAAAATTTTAGAGCAGAGGTTAGATCTGTGAGGGGTTTTTTTTATATTTCAGCCTTATTCTATTTTTCACAACCAGACTTTATTCTTCTTTTCAACATCATTTTCCTTACTGACAAAAATTCAAATGGTTTTGAGATTTTAAGTCAAGTTTATAAAGCTCTTTACTTTTATAAAGAAAATTACCTCTCTGGTCCAGCGTTTGGCCACCTTCCCTGTAAAAAAAAAACAACCAAACAAAACACAACAAAACAACAATGACCAAAACCCAACAAACTTGAAAAGGATTTCTTTTGCATTTATTTCAGTTTGTGTCAGTTGCCTCATCTCTGTTTACTAGGCATCACTCAGAAGACTTTGGCTTCATCTCCTTTACTACCCCTTTAGGAATTTATACACATTGACTCGATCTCTCTCAGCCTTCTCTTCTCAGGCTGTACAGCCTCAGCTCTCTCAACCTCTCCTCATATGACAGATCCTCCAAGACCTTTATCACCTTTGATGTCCTTCACTGAATTTGCTCTAGTAAGTCTATGTCTCTCTTGTACTGGGCAGCCCAGCCAGCAATGAGCGCAGCACTCCAGGTATGTCTCACCAGGACTGAGCAGGGGAAAGACCACCTTCCTAGACCTGCTGGCAACACTACCTGATGCAACCCAGAACCCTTTTTTTTGCTGTGAGGGAACATTTCTGGCTTGTGTTTGACTTGGCGTCCACCAGGACTCCCAGATCCTTCCCTGCCAAGCTACTTTCCAGCCATTTGAACAAAACCTGCTCATGATATCTGGGTTTATTCCTCCCCCAGGTGCAGAACTTCACATTTCCCTGTGTTGAAGACCATGATACTTCTGTGGACCCTTTCCTGGAGGGTGATGAGGTCCCTTTGAATGGCAGTACAGCCATATGGTGTATCCACCACTGCTCCCAATTTTTTAACGTATTGCAGTTGAACAGAATTGGCCCCGGTATGAAACCCTGGCACACACCACTAGTGACTGACCTCCAGCTGGATTTCATGCATCTGATCACCACTTCTGAGGCCTGGAAGTTGAGTCACTTTTCAATTCATCTCACTACCCACTTGTCTAAACTATACTTCATTGGTTTGTTCATGAGGATTTCATGGGAGACAGTGTCAAAGTCTGAAGTCAACATAAACAATAGTAATGTGTTCTGAGTTATTTCTTTGCAGAAGGCTACCAGGCTGTTCAGGTATTTGATATGATAGACATGATTTATGTAAGATAAAAGATTAATATATGTAATTGATTTTGCCTTTGCTCTGAAACAGTTTATTTTCCTTAATGTGATTGGAAATGTATTTTGGGATTATTTGTTTTTTTCACCTCCCCAGGGATTAAGATGAAGCTAATGGGCTGATCCTCATTTTTGCCTCTCTTTATCAGTCTGCTTTTTTCCGTTGCCCAAGAATCTCTTGCAATTGCCATAATCTTTCCAAGGCAGTTGAGAGTGGCCTTGCAACAACATTTTCCAACTCCATCGCCACTCAGGAGTACCAGGTCCCATAAATTTGTGGATGTTCAGTTTCTTTAAATATTCCCCAATACAATGCTTCTCTACTGAAAATAACTCTTCTTTACTCCAGACTTTCCCACAGATTTCAGGAGCCTGAATTCCAGAGGATAAACCTTAGCAATAAGGACCAAGATCTTTTCCACATTCTCTTTCTTACATCAGGTTCCCTGACCTGTTCAGCAGCAGCCTGATAGTCCTGGTCTTCCTTTTTCTCCTGATGTATCTGTTGAAACCTTGACAAATACAACTCCAAATGAGTTTTGGCTTTCCTAACCACACCTTTCACACTTGGACAATGTCTCTACTTTTTCTGTGTTATCCTGCTTCCACCTCTCATATTCTGCCTTTTTTTTTTTCACACATTTAACTGTAGTTAAGACTCAATCTATGTTGATCCATCCAGGTATCCTACTGCCTTTACTTGATTTCCCATGTTACAATGGACCATTCACAATCTGGGCAAAAGTGTCCCCTGGAAATAATTCAGCTCTCTCAACCCCTTCTTATGCCTTCCTCTTTTCAGGATCACAAATGCCACCACCATCTCTCTGGGGCAAAGGCTTCCCCCAGCCTTCACATTTTGACCAATTTGCAGTAATTCTGAGATCCAACAAAGCATCTCCCTTCCTCAGCTTCTTGATCACCTGTGCCACAAAGTTGTCCAACAATGCACTCCAGAAACCTCCTGTGTTGCTTGAGCTCTGCTGTGTTTTCCCTACAGCAGATACTGGGCTGGTTTCAGTTCTCCTTAAGGGCCAGGACTTATGAATGAGAGGTTTCTTCCAGTTGTCTGAAAAGCCTCATCTATTTCTTCCTCATCAGGCAGTCATCCAATACAACATCTGAGTGACCTTTTGATCTACCTCTTAAACATGTCCCCTCAGCTCTCAGGTGGCTCAACAACCCATGCCTAGTAGAGTGACAGACATACTGGCTGTTGCCTTGCATAAAGGACAACTCACCTACCAAGAATGTTGTTCCTAAAGACCCCATATCCATCCACTGGAGCTATCCCATCATGTTTTCATCAGCCCAATGCGACTGTAGCCCTGCAATTGCACACAGACCTCTAATCCCTCCTGTTTGTTTCCTATGCTGCAAAGATTCGGGTACAGTAGTCAGAGGTACGCCTACTCCTTCTGATATCATTCTGATATCTCATATCCTTCTAAAGGATATGAGAGTTTCCCACATCACAATGTCCTCTCACTACTTACTTGTATGCATATTCTTGAGGTGGCCTCCCTTCAGCCTTGTTTTGCTGATTGCAGGGTCTCTCTCACCGCATCATAATCCTAACTAGTCTAATTCCAGTTTCCAGACACTATTAGGGCCCTTTTTGTCTATAAAGTCTTTCTCCGCAGAAGTACTATTGAGTATGAGTAACTTCTTTTTTAATAGCAGAGCCAAATTTGAACTAAATATTGTTAAGGTATTAACTTGGACAGTTGTCAGCCTGAAATTATTCTTTCAAAACTGGGGAAATATCCTATGCATTCCATTAGAAAATTATTTACCACAGCACATAATGGTGGTCCTTTTGCTGAGGATTATTAAAAACAATAATAGCTATATGTGCTTACATTTAAAAAAAAAATATTACTGTGCTTCTTTTTGTTTTGGATTAATTCCTAAGTGCATCGTTAGCATTCAGAAAGAATTGTAACAATATAATGACAGGAAAATAACCTTTCTAGTGATTGAAGTTAAATTTAAAAAAATGATAAACAATAAAGACTTTTAAAACCTCCTTCATTTTATAACTTGGTGAATGTGTATGTACATATAGGCCACTTTAGGAAAGACCTTAGGAATGTGTGCTTTACCTGACGAGGAACAAAGCTCATTACCACTAGAGTAATCAATAACCCCTGCTAATGTGTTCAGTTGGCGACATAGACAAGATCAATAAAACCTGCCACATGCTTTTGTTTTAGGAAATGAAACCTTTTAGTTCTTAATTAAGGGAGAGACCTCACATCCTTAATGGTATTTGTGATGACCGTTGCCACAGAGGACAAGAACAACTGCATCTGAGGTTTGCTCTAAAAGACTGACAAAGTAGTAAGAGAGTTGATCCAAACCTGATCTAAATTTGTTTAATTTATTTTAATGCAACAAAACTTGGGAAATAATTGTTCAAGAAGAAGGAGAAGTATTGTGATGAATTACTGTGGTTATCAGAGGAAATAACACTTCCATTAGTATAATGTGTGTCTGCAATCTGGCAACAAAAGATACAGAATCAAACCGTGCCAGAGTGCTTTGTGTGGAATTGATTGTGGGTCTTTAAGGCACAGCTACTGTAAAATGTAAGTTGTTATTTTTTGCTTCATCTTTGTTACTGTTATTCTTCTGACTTCTGTATAATTCTATGGACTAGTGCATTTTCTACAAGGCAGTTAAGCTAAGGGAAAGCTCATGTGGAGTGGAAAGCAATAATAACTGCACTGAAACCAGCTCAGCTATTTACAGCTAATAAAAGGATAAACATATGAGAAGGAATGAATTAGTTTAAATGTTTAATAAAAATCATATTTACATAATACATGAAAGATGTAAATGGACATGTACACAGGGGTCTTGGTGATGGTGTTATTGTCTTTTCCAATGCTGATATGTTGGAAAGCAACTCAAATCAGAGGTTTGCATAGCTGCAACTAACACTTTCATTCCCAATATAATTTCTGTGATAGATTAGCTTCAATGAAGTCTTAAAGGTTCAAATATGGTTTAAGAGCATGGTTTAAGGGTTCAGATTTGCAAAGCATTAAATCTTCACAGAAATTGACTATAAGTTCACTTGTCTAAGAAGGTGTGGAGATATGGAATGGAATGAAAACGGAAGAAATCAAAGAGAGACTTGCTAAGTATTTTCACAGCAACCTAAGGATGTAAAAGCTTACGTTGTCATTAATCCTACAAATGCAAATCTATATCTCAAATTTCACTCACATAAATGATCATTTGCAGGAGCAAGCTCAAAGATCATCATTATTAACTGAGAAGTACAAGCCTCTAAAAGCATAAAGGTTGACATCCCTTTCATTTACACAGTGCAAGCCACCACTTAATATGCTGAAAGCAGTAGTGTTGTAGCAGTTTAAAACCAAGAAATTAAATTTAGGCTAGGTGTACATACAGAGAACAGTGTGATGAGGATATGTAAAAAAGTAAGGAAATCATGTTTCATGCATTTGCTAAAAGTAATTTTTGTAAAAAATATACGTAGTAGTTGTTTGGAAACAACACTTCCATCATGAATGCAAAATCCAGCGTATTTAAGGCCTGAATTTTCTTCAACAAATAGTTGGGGTTTATTTTGTTTTGTTTTGTAGTGGGTTTTACTGTGTGGAGTTTTTTTGGGAGTTGAGTTTGGGTTGGGTTTTTCTTGGGGGAAGTTTAGGTTTTGGGGCTTGTTTGGTTTGGTTTTTAGCTTTTGGGGTTTTTTTTTTGTCATTAGGGTTGGAGCAATTTTGGTTGAATAAAAGTAAACAACAAAACCAGTATTTTAGCTTTTCAGCAACCTTCTTCCTTCAGTGACGAAACTAGTTTTTGGTTCTTTTTGTTGTTGCCATAGATTAGGAATTATACTCCTCAATTTAGTGCTCCCACTGAGACTCTTCAAACCATGCACCACTTGCTCCCACCTCCCCTTTTCCCTTCCCTTGCAGCGGAGAAAGGAGAACTGGAGGCACAAAATGTAAAGATCATGAGCTATCAACAATTTACTGGAAACAGCAATGAGATAAGAAAAAGAACAATAACTGCAACAATAGTAATGACAGAGGGTACAAGAAATAGGTCAATGATTCACATGAAAACAGCAATACATGACCATTCCCTCCACCACGCTACGCCGACATGGAAGCGAGCCCTTTCCCAGAAAATGACATAAGGTTACCACCTTATAGAATAACCTCCACATCCTAGACCCTTCCCCTCTTGACAACTGCAAAAATTAAGCTTGCCCTAGCTGGAACCAGGACATATACAGCTTTAGTTTTTGGTTGTTGTTATTTTTTGGGGTTGTTTTTTTTTGTTGTTGTTGGTTTTTTTTTTAATTTGTCATTTATTTCTAAGCTTGAATAAATTATGAAGCAAAGAATTGCAACTAAAATTTCAATTTTATGATTCCATATGTTACAAGTACTTATTCTGGATAATAAGATATTCTCTTGGGAAAAGACCTACCTGTACTTACTACAAAAAGAAGTATAGTGGACAGTTTCATAACATTTCTTACCTATCTCTAGCCAGCTTCAAATATAAATATCTAAAGTTGATTCAGTAGCTTAAATACAGGTATTGAGTGCCTTTTATTTTCCCCACAATGTGTGGGACATCAAAACACAGCTTGTATTTCACAGAAGACACAAGGTAATCCTCTTGCCTTTCTGGTTTAATGTTATATGGCATATCTACATTAACACAGCTGTGCTGGGCAGGGCACGTCTCCAGGATGAAGGACCACCGCCTCCCTAAGATCTTGCTTTATGATGAACTTGCCACTGGCTGCCACAAGAGAGGAGCTCCGAAGAAAAGATTCAAGGACTCCCTGAAACAACATCTCAGCCTTGGCCATATTGATCACCATAACTGGTCTACGCTGGCCTCAAATCAGGAGGCCTGGAGACACACCATCTATAACGCTGCGGATGCCTTTGAGAACACACGCAGGATCACTCTCGAGGAGAAAAGGCAACGCAGGAAGAACCGTGTCTTGCAGAATACACCATCTAAGGAGTTTTTCTGTTGTGCCTTTTGCAATCGGATATGTCTGTCTCGTATTGGCCTCATAAGTCACCAACGTGCCTGTAACAAATGTGGATAGTGCCTTCCTAAATCTTCGTTCACGAAGCCCAGCCATGGTGATGATGATATCTACATTAGATGTTTATGTGTATACAAATGAGTTGCCTCCCAAGTCAAAACTAATTTCCTTTATAGCCAGCAGGGTAAGGGAGGTGAAATGAACTGACTTCTAGAGACACTTCGTGAAGATACCTGTGTTAGGGTTGAAATGAAACATCAGAGGAAATCAATGATCTCTCTCTGACGGCAAAATAAGTTGCTTGATGATTTACCTATGTCACAAATTCTCTAAAAAATGAGTTCTACCTGTTATGAAAGTAACAGCACCTCTGTATGCTTTAATATGGTATTCTGTCTGAAGCTACTGAGGACCTTACTGCTCACTTGAATGATAGCAAGGCTGGACATTTTATTCATATGAATTAAGGATCAACTATATAGTAATTATTCTACCACACTTTCTATTTTTGAATAAGGTATTTCAAGTCTCAAATTTCTCATATTTCCAAGTGTCTTTAGATGCTCATATAATACACCACTGACAAATAGAAAACAGCCTATTTTAAAAGATTGTGCTGTAAAAAATTCAAGCTAACTTTCTGAGAAATAGAGAGAGAAAATAGCTCTAAGAGGTTCTATTTCACCCAGATGAGGAAGCTTACTAAAGAAATATGATCAAAGCAATGTAATATATGCCTGCCAGAAATAATAGGTACATATTGAAATTTCCACTTTTAACTTTGGGTATGTGTTCTTCAAGATTTGCATATATACATAGCTGTTGAACATTTTTTTTTCCACAGATTCCGTGAAACAACTTGTAATTCAATAGAACGTGCAAAAAAAAGTCAGGAAAGGGCAAGAGAGGATGTCAGAGAGACTTTAAGGATTAACATGCAGTGCTGCATATTTAATTAGCCAGAGATAACAACAGGTAATTATGAAATCAAGCAAAGTTTTATTATGCATAATTTTATAATTCATGCGGGTGTGTAATAAAATTACAAGCATTTGTACTTTTAAGAAACTAACCATGTGTTTAATGCAAATGCAATCATGCTAATGTGATTCATATTTTTTAAAGTGCACATAGAGACAGTGGGTAATAATGAGAGGCTTTGTAAACATAATCACTGGGAGATGCTAGATGTAGCACTACTAAAGGATGTTATTTATTGCAAAATTTGGAGGAGAGAAAAAAATGACCTATAATCAACTCTTAATTTCCTGTTTTTAATTCTCAAGTATTTTAGGATTGCACCTTTCTTTTATTGTTCCTTTATTTGTTTGTGCTTCTGGTAGAAGCACTAGGCTAGTCAGAGCTCTCCTCCACCTTGCAGAGACCTTCGCTATGGAAGTAGGGAGAAGGAGTGAGTGATCAGAAGGGGTGAGAACATGTTCACACCATTTCAGTTTAATTCAGCTGGTTAAACAGAAGGAAATAATCTCTTCTCTGAACTGCCTCTGGTAAACGTTCTGATGACTCCAGGGGGAACCTTAACCTATGTGGTTAAAGTTATATAACACAGTTATATTTAAAGTTATAACACATAGAAAATGAAAGGTGATTTGCTGTCTAAGGTTAATTGCTACATTAATGTCTAAACCCAGATTGTCAGTGGCTTCTGGTGAACAACAAAGTTTCCAAGATATTCACATAGGATGACAAATATGATCTTCTGGTGCATGGTAGCTGGTGGGCATGGGGAATACTCCAGAGGTTTTTGAAAGAGCACAAAACATCTCTGTGTAGACAACTGAATCCCACCATGAGTACTATGTTCAGGTGAATTGAATAGCTTTCCATTCCCCACTAATGATATTGAATGAAACTAGATGAATTCTGACGCATGGTACAGTCATAGATCTAAATATTGGTGTCTTAATCTCAGTGGGATCTTAACATCAATGCCTAAAGTTGAGGGCTATGCCTATAATGAGACCAGCAGCTTGATCATCTGCATCAGGCAAAGTAGTGCCAGCAAGGCTAGCAAGGTGACCTTTCCGCCTTCTAAGCCCTGGTGAGACACACCCTGAGTGCTGCACCCACTGCTGGGCTACTCAGCACAAGAGAGACATGGGCTTACCAGAGCAAGTTCAACAAAGGGCCATAAAAGGTAATGAAGGTCTTGGAGCATCTCTCATATGAGGAGAGGCTGCCAGAGCTGGGACTGTTTAGCCTGCAGAAATTAAATCTGAAAGGGATTGAATAAATGCGTATAAATACCTGATGACAGAGTAAAGAAGATGAAGCCAGAGTCCTCTCAGCGGTGCCCAGTGAACAGGTTACCAAGAGATTTAGGAACCTCCTTCCTAGGAGATATATAAAACCCAACTGATATGGCCTGAGGCAGCCTGCTTTAGGTGACCGTGCTCTGAGTAGGGCATTGGACTTGATCTCTGGATCTTCCTTTTCACATCAATTCTGTGTTTCTGTTCTGACAATATGTGCAAAGAGCTTTTGAAAGCAAAGCTACTTAGAAATGCCTCAGCTAGGGAAGTGGGGTTTCTTGTAACTGTAAATACAACAATGCAGACAACTAAACTGAAGTTCCTTGATTCATACTCACGCGTATCCAGTATCTAGGAATACCTACACCATGGACACAGAAGATTCTAATACAGTAGCCTATCTTGTAACCTGAAAAGTGAAGCAAAGTGTCACTGCAGACCCTTTCCTCTCCAATATACTATTTTGATAAAAGTGTGATTTTAATGCCTCATTACATTGGATGTCAGTGAGAACATGGGCTTAAAATAAAGGTTCTATATAGATTTCTATGTCTCTAATTATAAGTTCCCAAATCTTCATTCGTGAAGCCTAGCCATGATGATGACTCATAAGTAAAATATATGGGAGTTATACAGAATATGTTTTCTTGAAGCATTTGAACTACGTACCCTCAAAATGGTATCAGGGAATTGTTCATACCAGGATTCTTCCCAAAGGTTACAGAATCACAAAATCACAGAACAGCTAAGGTTGGAAGGGACCATAGTGGGTCACCTGGTCCAACCTCCCTGCTCAAGCAGGGTCAACCTAGAGCACATCGCACAGGATTGCATCCAGATAAGTCTTGAATATATCCAGTGAGGAGACTCCACATCCTCTTGGGCAACCCGTTCCAGTGCTCAGTCACCTGCACGGTGAAGAAGTTCTTCCTCATTTTTAGGTTGAGCTTCCTGTGCATCAATTTCTGCCCATTGCCTCTTGCCCTACTGTTTGGCACCAACTAGAAGAGCCTGGCTTAATTTTCCTGGCACCCTCCCTTCAGATACTTATTGTATCCCAGACATTGTTGGGGTGCCCTCTCAGTCATCTCCAGGCTGAACAGGAGAAAAGTGACTGTACTGGATTTACCTCCTTATACTGTCCATAGTCCTTCAACATGATCTCAATGCTAGTGCTCTCAAACACTACCACAAATCCTCATAAAACCATAAAAATGCTATAATTAGTCAGAGCAAGGATCCCTGCAGTTTAACACTCTGTGTCCCACAGTAATAGAAAGCTGCTGAGAAAGTACAGATAAAGCATATAAGGTACATTCTCTTAATAATATCTCTTCAACTCATTCATGCACCAATTACTCCATTATTTAGACATAATATGTTATAAATAAGTTGTTAGAAAATGCTGTATAAACAAAGCATAGTAAATACATATCTTCTCTCAATATCTGTGAAGAAAATATTTTGCTTTGCTAAATCTTTGCTTAGATGCCTTCAATGTGTTGTTCTTGCACCAATATAAACTTGCATCAGTGACTCAGCTACATATATATTGTCAGTCTTTGTGCTGTGGAGCTTAGTTCCAAAAAGTTTTTCTTTACAGATGAGTAAGTGGGGCAGGTAGCAGGATTTAAGATGGCAACATGGGTTTTTTCATTCAAAGACTGTGCAGACTCTCCACCTAAATACATTAGCTTCAATCCCATTTTTTCTAAGATGACGTTGTAAATAACTGAATGACAGAGGAAAAAACCTAACTTTTTGGCTGCATCTCCAACTACAATTTCAGTTCAAAAACTGTAAATTATATTTGCAAACTGAGACCTTGTTTTTCATCTCAAGACAGAGCTAGACATTTTGTGAACAGTGATTGATCTTTTTCTTCTACAATGTTGTACTCAAAACTCTAGAGCAAGATCTTCCAGCATTAATTTTAGAAAGATTTTTTAAAATTTTCATAGCTGACTCATAAACTCTGAAAAATGGATCTCATAATGGAAATGCTGACATAACATTAACCATAGCAGCAAGAACAGCACCACAGTAATTTATTTACATATTGCTTTTCAATTGCTTTGCATGTTATTGTTATCATTTTTATGGCAAGTATTATTTTTCAACAAGTTTTTGATTTGCAATTTAATACTGCAATCTTTACTATTGGTTGGAATCTTCTTGCAAATTAATTACACTCTTCAAGAAAATTGCTTAGGCCTAGAAAACTGACACAATTTCTTATTGTTTCCAAAGGGAAAACTTATTATCTTCACTACAATATGGGCTCAGTCCTATTGTAGTTATCTCTATAGTAATAAGTATAATAACATAAATAATAATGTTTTAATAATTCTTAAAAATCATCAGAAGACATCTGTTCAAGTCAGGTAAAGTTGCTGGTCTAATTCTCTTCTCAATTCTAAAGATTTAATACTGGTACAACTCCAATTTCTGTGAATTTATTATATATTGTACCACTTAGAAGAGCTAAACTTATCTCTTTTCTAATTGAATTATCTAAAATCTGAAGGAATGTATATAAACCACTGAATTTAAGATTTATGGGGAAGGAGAAGACAAGGACTTTATTTATAGGAGAATTGTTGGAAGAATAATGACACTATCTTAGGTGTCTGTAAACTATCAAAGCAGAAGTACAAGGAGATACTTCAAGTCTTAATTCATGATCAAAATGATGACTGAACTGTCATCACAGAGACTATGGAATATGCTGCACATCTGACACAGACATAGAAGAATACAATTTGTTCAGGGAGACAAGTAAGGAAAAAAAGGCAGGAAATGTGTTTTATATCAAAGGTGTAAATACTAGTTTAGATGCTACATGAAAATAGACTGATTGAAAACCTGTGAGTAGTGTTAAAAGGAAAAAAGAAAAGAGAACTGCTGGGAATTACTCTAAGGCACCAATTACATACAATGAGTAAAACCCTGGAGAGAAGTCTTTTTGTGATTAATAGAAGAATGAGTAAAGTGTTGTAACTAGTAATAAAATGAATATTTAGCTATCAAGATGCTGTTTTCCCTGTTGGGAACAGGGAAAAGGAGAATGGGTGGTTCAGGAAGATTTTGGAATTAGTTCAGAAGTTATTTAAACTGAAGATGGAGACATCAATTAGACAGTCAAGCTCTTCTGTATTGATTCTATTAAAATAGAAGAAGTGGCTGAAATGAAGGAGAGCAACAACATAATGATATGATCCTCAAAACATCAGATAGAGATCAGCAAAGTAAGAGTAAGAGACTCTAAGGAAAATCATTATTAGAATTGGTAAGGAAGGAAAGTTATATATCTACATACATATATATGTGTATATATATATGGAAATAAAACAGATTTTAGAAAAGCTGAATACTTTTAAAAGAAATAATGGCAAATTATTTAATTTCATATGGTAGCTAGGGGCAGCAGCAATATATTAACTCAGCTAAATCAAGTTATCTTTGGTGTCCTTAGATTCAACAGGAAATTTCACAAAACGCTAACATGACCAAATACTGAGAAGAAGTATTAAGGGAAGCACGCACGTGGGACTATAGGCCTTGATGAGAAAAGACATGCAAATACGAAAAGATTTCTAAGAAAATACCACATTAACAGTACCGCAAAAGAAGGTGATATTTTGTTAGTGAGCTGAGATAAATTTGGTGTGCTAACAACTCAAATGTGTCTGCAATATTGTTTGTAACACTCCTATTGGGAAGATTCGACCGACATCCCAAATCCCACTGCGGACTTGGAGTAGCTTAGATTCCACATGCTCCCTAGCATTCCATTGCACTTCAGTCTTAAGGTGAAATCTCAGAAGGACTTCTCCAATGAAATACAAGAAGTACAAAGTGTGAAGTTCATTTATTACATAGAGTGCTACTCCATACATTCAGGTGCCACTGTCACTACTCATGTTAATTGTTTCAGCCTTTATCCACTAAAACCTAATACAGAAATGTAATAGGGAAAAAGAAATAATGGCACACTTTCTATACTTGTGTATCAGTTATATCAAGATGAAAATATTCTGATTTATAGCACTGGAGAAGTATGAGGGAGAATTTGATTTTTTGCTAGTTAGTCAGTTTCTTTCCCCTTATTCATCTTACCTAATGCTTCGTTATATTACAGAAAATGTCAAAATATCCCTCCTCACTTTTGATATCTCCTTACTTTATCCATATTATTGCTATCTATCCTATGGTAACATCAGAAGCTGAAGAAATTTCTGCATAAGTAGGCAAGACAGCAAAGAGTGCAAGAAAGCCTTGCAGCATTCCTCTGAAGTACATATTTTTTACTCACATTGCCTGTCCACTTTCTCTACTGCAGCTGTGCCAGGGGATGAATAAAGGAAGCGCAGAAGAAATAGTCATCTTGATGTGCAGGGGAGGGTTTCAGAGACTTAGTAGCACCAATCCATAATTATCTATGAGAGGAGAGATATTTCATACATAAATTTGTAACTGTATTTCATCAGGCATTCCCAGGCCTGAAAAGGGATGTATCTGGGTACATCAGTCTAGTGAAGTTAGAAGAAAACAATCTCTCTACTATGTCCATACTGGAGAAAATGGGACTCAGGAACAGCTTTTGGGTAGACTGATAGTCTGAGCCCAGGTAACTGTCAATGTTGTACATATGTGTATATCTATCTATCAATCAATCTATCTATCTATCTATCTATCTATCTATCTATCTATCTATCTGTCTGTCTATCTATCTATCTATCTATCTATCTATCTATAGCTAGCTAAATAGCTACAGCTAGCTAGCTAGCTAGCTATCAAGATATAGATATAGATATAGGTAGATATAGATATACACATATATACACATATATCCCCACCAAGAGATCTTCATCTTGCTCAGCTAGCAGAGGGAGCAGGAAGAGGTTGTTCGTGCTGGTGGTGTTTGTGTGAGTTTTCTATGCGTCTGTATTGATCTGCAGCAAGTGACTACCTGTGAATATATGTATATGGGTAGTGTATGCATGTGCTCACAGGAAGAGTTTATTGGGAATGCAAGTACATCCTTGCTGTTGGTCAGATCTGGGAGAAAGATGCTACCACAGCCTCCTTCGTAGCAGGCTTCCTTATTTGGAAACTCTGTAACATCTATAAACCAAGGATTTAATTCTTTTACCCAAAGCAAGTTCTGCATATCAAGTTAAGGACCCTTATTGGTTCTGTATTCCCTGACATGACCTTGGAGCATTCAAGCATTTAATGACATATATATAAAATATAGCCATATTAAAATGAAGATCCAGTTTATGTGCCTCTTCTCTTTCTGTTTGTATGTATTTATACAGAATGTAAACTTAAACTACAACCTGTATTATTTAAAGAAAGGACTAATCTATAACTAGATTCTCCAGGGCACGGAAGCTAAGAAGTTCAGCAGTTTAGTTCTGAAATCTCTTACATTGTACAGCTAAAATCCAAGAGTCATAATCCTTTTTTATTCTTCTGTGATCTATGGCTGTTTTGCCAGCACCAGATCTTCTGTTCTTTTTGTTTTCTCGTTTTTATGACTTTCTTCTCCAGGGATTCCAAGTGAAAATAAATGCTAAGGGGAAAAGAAATAAAACCACCCCCCAGGAAAAAAAAAAAAAAAGTCCTTCCTGCTCAGTGTTTAAATATCGTTTAGAAAGTTACTATAGAAATGACCTTCCCATTGACAATATGAAACTCATTAAATTTAGAAGACTTCTAATTTACTTCGTAAAGTCAAATTCCATGTAAACATTCAAATTATATGAAGATAAAATGTAGTCTAACTTTTCACAGTTCAAGAAAATTTCCACTCAAAATGCCTAAAAATCCAATGGCATAGCCTGAGCGACAGGTATTAGAGACAAGCAAAGTTTATTGCATACCAGCACTCTCCTTCAAAAACTCTCTGGTGAGGAAAGGGAAAGGAGGCACAATTTTTAAGCACTTTGATGACATGTTTGGTATTTGATCTCTTTGCTAAATAAGAGTTCTTTTACTTTCATGGTCTGTGAAACTGTCTGAAAATTAAGATCGTTCCTTTTTACTGTGGAATTCCACTGAAAAAGGTCTTACTGGTTTTAAAAAATTTTATCATGGTTTATAGTGGCAGCGTGCCTGTAGGGAGAAATATTTATGTGTGGAAGACCAATAGAAAATTTAGGGAAAATAACACCCTTTCTAAAATAAAGCAAAAAAGGACAAGAGACATTAATCAGACGACTGAGCTGAGGAGGAACCAAAAAAACAAAAACCAGAAGACCATACTGGTCCTTGAGTCTGCTGTGTATTTGGTAGTGGGTCCTCTTTCTTGATTCACACCTGGAAAAGCAACTAGCATGGAGCATTTTGCTTAGGTAGATCAGCAATGCCACTGCTTTGGTGTTATCTAGCACATTTAATGGCTTTGCTTGTTTGTGTGTAGTTTATCACAAAGAATAATTTCAAAGGGATATTCATTGTTTGCAAAATGTCCTTTTCAGCTGTTGATTTATTATTCTAGTGATTTTTGGAACTATCATGGTTTAACCCAAACAAGAAACTAACTACCCTGCTCACTCACTCCCTCTCCTTCCCAGTGGGATACGGAAGAGAATCAGGAAAAGAGTAAAACTCATGGGTTGAAATGAGAACAATTTAATAACTGAAAAAAACCAAAACACAAATAATAATAATAAAAATAAAAAATGTAATAAAAAGGAGAGAGAGAAAGAGAAAACCCAAGAGAAACAAGTTATTCACCACACAATTGTTCTACCAAACTGACCAATGCTCTGCTTGTCCCCAGTCCACTATCAACTCCTGCAGGTTAACTCCCTACAGTTTATGCACTGGGCATAATATTCTATTGTATGGAATACCATAAGGCCGGTTTGTGTCACCTATTCCAGCCATTCTCCCTCACAGCTTCCTGTGCAGGTCCTAACTGATAGAGTATGAGACCTTGAATAGTCCTTCATTTAGAATAAGCACAGCTTATCAACAACCAAAACATCAGTGTGATATCAGCATTATTCTAATACTGAATCTACAACACAGCACTGTACCAGCTACTAAGAAGAAAATTAATTCTATCCCAGCTAAAACCAGAACAGGGACCTGTAAAACTGTAAAATTATTTATTTCCATGATTACATTAATAGCCTATAAATATCTTCACAGCGTCCAGGCCCTTGTTAACATTGCTACCCATACTTGCCAACTAAGTCAACCTTTGTCTCTCATGTAAAATCTAAAATGTACTATTAAGCAATACAATGTACACAGTGGCCAGCTTTACCGGTCATGTATTGCACTGTGATTACTGAATGGTCTTATCAACAGGGACCTGAAAACCAACAGAGCATCTAAAAAAAATAAATCTAAAAACATCTATAAGACCTTTTGTCTGGACCTCTCCGGTAATTGTCAACATTTCAGTGAGAAAAAAAGAAACTCTACATAATTTCATTTAGAGATATTTTTTCCCATTTGTAGAGATAATTTGCTTATTATTAATTTACAATTTAAGACTAGATTCTGAAAATGTCTTATTCTGTACTCTGTTTCACAGAAATCAAGGCATTGTTCAATAAGAACGAGTTTATCCGAAACTAGCCCTGCTGGAGAAAACCTTTGGCAAAAAATGTTTTCATACAAACCATTCATTAAATGACTGTGAATAATGAAGAAACTAATATAAATTGCTGTCTATTCACAATAGACAGCAATTCAGTAATGGGTTGGATTTGACAAACTGTTTGTTACAAGTAATTCACACCAACTATGAATATAATCTTTCCAGCTGTACACATATTTGGGATTAATAGAGCATTTTTCAGACCCATTTTCTCCCTGCATCATCTGTTTTGTTCTGTTTGTACAGTTGCACGAAGTTGCTCAGCTTGCGGTATATAGCCAGCAATTAACACCACTTAACAGCTGTTAAATAGGGTAATCTCCTGTTGCTATCCTCATTCAGGAACTAATTGCTCTCAGTGTGCCACTCATAAACCCACCAAACACCAGGTATGATCTGTTGAAGATGATCTTATGTGAAATGGGCTTTATTTTCCCTCCTCAAGGATCAGTTCAGCTGGCTAATAATGTCTACAGAGTGGAAGGACATAGGAACACTGGTAAGGATTTCCTCTCGTGGAAATCAGAGGGTTGGTGAGCCCACAGGTGGCCAGGTTCAGTAGATAAGAGGAATTGCAGCTAAAATTGCACACAGCAACTAGTGCCAGTGTGAATGGCACTGGGTCTGTCACTGCCCTGGTTTGAAGTGAGTGATGGAAACAAATTATGAAGCATAACCTCCTCTATGATCCTCACATCATTTCTGAATGTATGGTTAATGTTTTCTCATTCCTTTTTCTGACTATTTTGAAGATATTTTTAATGCAGATGAAACAGAATTATTTTTTTTCCCTATTAAATCTGACTGCTCAAAACAAAAACAATGCTAGTGGCAGAAATAAATGGAATAAAATTAATTAATTATTAAATTATAAGAATTAAGTAATGTGATTTTTTAAACATTATTCACCTACGAAATACATTTAATACGCTCTTTTTGGTGAAGTATTCTTGAAGCACCAGTAATCAATAATGTGAGTATATTTCAAATATATGCACATCTTCTCTTGGTCTGCAGCTACACATAGAAAAGAAATATGCCTCCTAATACAAATGAAATATGCTTTCTAATTAATGGGGAACTTACAAGGGCAGCAGTCGGAAGTAGAAGATGTGGATTTTATTGCCTATACATATCTCTATGCAGCATATTGAATGCAGTTCTAGAATAAGTAATGTGAAGTGAATCGGTATCTTAAATGTACCTCAGATATTTTTTATGACCTTTGTGCTGGTCACCTATGCTGGATACTTTAGAAACACGCATTGATTTTAGGTTTCCTCTATTTTAGAAAGCTACTAGTATTCTAATTAGGAAATATATAACAATGACTTGTAACTCCTTAAGAGCTGAATAAGAAATCTAGGCCTCCCATACCATTGGAAGTTCTATCCAGGTCCTTCAAGAGCAGAACATACAAACAAACACACAAAAATAGCTATTCCACTAAGAATCTCCCTGTTTTTCCTGTATATTAAATTATACACTTGTGAGATAAAAGGTGCATTGGAAGGAACCAATTTTTGATAGTCTGCCAAATGTTGAAGTAGGATGTTATTCAACATTCCCTTCAAGATAATGGTTTAGGTAAAGATCAGGTAAAGATCCAGACTGAAGGACTGAGATGTATTGATTCTGGTATGAGCTAACACTGAAAACAAAGCAGAAAATATTTTGTTTACGCTGGTAATTGGTTTTCTTTATTGCCTTTCTGTTAACCTGACACAGTTTTTGAATGCTGTTTGCATGTGTGTACATGTAGTAGGTTCAAGCATCAATTTCAGGATCTATAACCTGTGCTTATAATGCATGTTACCAAACAAACCTACAAAAAAACCCCAACAAACCCCAAACAACAACAAAGAACAGAAAACAACATAAATAGCTTGCAAGCTGAAATTCAATAACATTGAATGAAATTTAAATGCATCTCTTAGAGGTCAAATTTTTTCACGATACAAATTTATACTATGACTATATGGTTGTGTCTGTTAAAATGTTCTGCACCAGTAGAAGAGAAATGTAGAAGTTTAATATGAATGCATTGTTTTGCTGTGAAAATGACGTGTCAAACATAATGCATCTGTCTGCAGTCCTACTTCTGAGAAGTTAACAAATCCAAGCTGTGTCCTCTTGTTCCCATACAGCAAAGGGAAAGAATTACAGCTTTAATAATAGCCAGCCTGCTGATCAAGAGACCTATACTGCTTTCTATGGCTAATATTAAAGAAAAGCTCTGAAACCCTAATTATGTCCCATATCATGTGTGTATACATCAGAATTAGGTACATATATTAGATGGTGGTTTCCAGGATGAAACATCTTGATGAACCTGCCTTGATCATTTGTTTACAGATGATTCACACTCAGCCTGAAAACTCAAGATAGTGTTACCTATCACTACCTGCTAGTTTCATTATTAGAATAATCATCCAGAGAGGAAGGTGGGATTTGAAACTTTTCCCTACACAAGAATCTTGAGATTTACAGTTTTATCCCTCTGTGATGGTTAGGACCAGGGGCGTAGTTTAGTGACAGTTCTTCACGGTTCAAAGAACACCATCCTTTGTCCAGAAATTTCCTACATATGTTCACATCCTCAGAATTCATTCCTTACTCCTTGCAGCAAGGTTCCATCCTATCAGCCTACCGTCTCTTCATTCTGCAGGAATATACTGCAGCAGATATGCTCTCTCAGAGGTATCAACATAATCACAGAATCATAGAATTAGCTGGGTTGGAAAGGACCTCTGAGATCATCAAGTCCAACCCTTGATCCACTACCACTATGGTTACTAGACCATGGCACTAAGTGCCACATCCAGTCTCATCTTAAAAACCTCCAGGGACAGAGAATCCACCACTTCCCTGGGCAGCCCATTCCAGTGCCTGATTACCCTCTCTGTAAAGAATTTCTTCCTAATATCTAACCTAAAACTCTCTTGGTAGAGCTTAAGACCATGCCCTCTTGTCTTACTGATAGCTGCCTGGGAGAAGAGACCAACCCCCACCTGGCTACAACCTCCTTTCAGGGAGTTGTAGAGAGTGATGAGGTCTCCCCTGAGCCTCCTCTTCTCCAGGCTAAACAACTCCAGCTCCCTCAGCCTCTCCTCATAGGACTTGTGATCGAGTCCCTTCACCAGCCTTATTGCTCTTCTCTGGACCTGTTCCAGCACCTCAATATCCTTCCTGAATTGAGGGGCCTTCCTGAATTGAGTGGACACAGTACTCCAGGTGTGGCCTCACCAGTGCTGAGTACAGGGGAAGAATCACTTCCCTGGACCTGTTGGCAACATCGTTCCTGATCCAGGCCAGGATGCCGTTGGCCTTCTTGGCCATCTGGGCACACTACTGGCTCCTGTTCAGATTCCTGTCAATCCAAACTCCCAGGTCCCTTTCTGCCTGGCTGCTCTCCAGCCACCCTGTGCCCAGCCTGTAGCGCTGCAGGGGGTTGTTATGGCCAAAGTGGAGGACTCGGCACTATTACCTAGTATGATGAAACCAACAAAATTCCAGATTTTCCAGGTGCCAAAACACAAAGAAAAGCTTTTCTGAAGCTGTTATGCATCCCACAAGAATCTATTGCTGTAAGCATGTGGCTGATATTCCTATAGGTGTGGATATTACCTATAATCACAGAGGAAAGCATACCAAAGATTTTCCATTAAATAGACCACCCAAATCCCCATGAACTTTGAAAGAAAAAAATCCAGTAATCAACTGAGGTTTGGATAAAATACAGAATTGAGAAAAATAAAAGGCAACTGTTAAATTAATTTTCTCCTTTGATTTTGTTTTTTTATGCCCCTTTTTTTTTCCCTGAAAATTTAATAAGATTTTCAGATGTTTTACAGTACTATTTGTGATGGGCCAAGGCAAGAAATAACTTTCCAAAACATTGCCCAAGTTTCACACCACATCATAAGTCTATTTCATTAAGAGAATTGAAATTCAAGCAGTTAAAAGCAATTTGCATCCAAATGTTATTTTTATGTTTGTAATTGGTATTATTAGTCCCTCTTCCAAAATGCATCAAAGTTCAGCCCAAGTATCAGTACCCAGTAGACTAACAGTAATGTGGAATTTCTATTTCTGTTAAAGATAAGTTGAAGGTCTGACAACTGCAAATATAATAAAATTGGCCAAAGAAAAATAACAAATTACTTCTGTGAAATGCCGTGTTTGTCTGTGGGGGATGATTACTGGAAAGAAATAAATGACTAGGTAAGAAATTAACTTTCCTATTAGAAAGAACCTTAGGGTCTGGGAAATTTCTCATTTATGGCTTATTGCTAAATGAAGAGTTTGTTATAGACATAAGTGAGTTCTTCTTTTGACTAATCACTAAATAGGAGATTTCAAAGCACTCTTAATTTTTTTTCCAAAAGGTCATAGGCACATATATAGAAAAAATGGTATTTCAGTGCAAAAAATAAAAAGGTCGTTAAATCCATGCTACCTGCTAGTGAAGTACATTAAGCTTTGATTGGTGTTCTTAATTTTGCCCTTTAGAAAAATAGAAAGATATACATTTAAAAATCAGCAGTTGAAATATGTCCGCCTTGCATTGCCAAAGCCTCTTTTTGCATACTGTTTGCAATGTAGACAATTATTCTGTGACAAATATTGGCATTTCAACTGATCACTGAACTCACCACATTATTATGGGTTAAACAAAACTGAAGGAAATTTCCACCTTGTATGAAGAAGTCCTGGAAAAGATTGTGGTTAAGGTTCATTAATATTCTCTGTCACTGAAGAGCAAGGGCTGCTGGCAGTTTAGCAGAAATCGTGTCAGTCACTTGACACTATTCTGGCCTTGAGATGTATGAATCATTTACTGCTGTCTTATTTCCATAGCACGTGAGCAAATGCAGGACAGTATGGTAGGGGTGTGCTTTCACTTGCTTTTAGCGGACAGGCTTGCTAGCTTCAGGAGTTTCTAGCTACCTTTTCTTATTCTTGTACTTCCCTTGCAGTTATGTCATTAATTGTGAAAACAGATTGGAAAGAGCAAGTTGTTAACTTGCATTGGTTTGCTCATCTCTTTAATCCCCCAGTTCACAGAATATCTCTAGGAGCTGAGTGCAATAGATTGTAGAAGTTCTTGTCATCAGGAAATGTATCTGGAACCATATACAAAGTTTTAAAACATCTGTTTTAAGTCACAAAATATACTTTAGACAATGGAGGGAGAGCTGTTTTTCTGAAGAAGATTAGGTCCTTGCTTTAATGAAGAAAGAAGATTTTCAGGAAAATTCCTAAAACCAAATGTGTTCTAAGAAATTTGTAATAGCTCTGCACAATTCTCTGAAGTGGGATCTTTAGAAACCCACTGAAGGTATTTTTGTTGTGCAGCTACAGAAATATACTCATTGCCTCCTCCCACTAAGAATAATACAGGATGATTAGTTTTTACTTTCCCATTAAGAGTAGGCATTTCATCCTTTCTTTCTCCTGGCTTGTCTTTCATATAGTCCATGTCTTACACTCCCAAAATCCAGGAGACATTAGAAAGATGCTGAAATCATAGGAAATTCTTTTCCACATAGAACCCAATTAGAGCAGGTAATTGATTTCCACAAGATGTTATGATAACCAAAGGTACAGATCAGTTCAAAAAGGGACTGGACCTATGCACAAAGAATAGGTCTTTAGTGGCTGCTAAACACGATCCTGAGGTTGTAACCTCTGGCTTGGAGAAGTCCCTGGACTGTAATTATGGAAATTTAGTAGCTGTATGAGGACCAGAATTGCTTTATCTAGGCCTTATCTTATTTACTTTTTTTGTTCTTTTTTTTCTTTTTTTTTTTTCTTCCTTCGGACTCCTTAGTAGGGATAAATGTAATCTCTCTATGACCTCATATAGCAGCTCTCACTCTGCTTCAGATATGTCCTGTACTGGATACAACCTAGTTAGATTATAACTGTGTGACCAGACTCTGAGTTGAATGGGAAAAATAAAGGGATGCAGTGGAGTCAGTATACTATTAACAGTAAATTTTTGTTAAGCATATCAGTAATCTTTTTCAGTCCCTTCATTTTATTTCTTGAGTCTCTTGCGCAGCTGTCTCCTTTGAGAACACGCTCAGGATCACTCTAGAGGAGAAAAGGCAACGCAGAAAGAACCGTGTCTTGCAGAATACACCATCTAAGGAGTCCTTCTGCTGTGCCTTTTGCAATCGGATATGTCTGTCACTTATTGACCTCATAAGCCACCAGCGTACCTGTAACAAGTGTGGATAGAGCCTTCCCAAATCTTTGTTCGTGAAACCTGGCCATGATGATGATGAATCTAATACGGACAGAAAGAACTTTTAATTCTCTAATTGTTATTATTTTCCAGTCAAGAACATTTTCACTGCTGGTATTTGGGTTTGTGTTGCTGAAACAAAATGCAAGAGGTAGCAGAAGACTTCTGAACAGACTTTTTTTTTTTTTTCTCTAGAAAATTGGATATTTTCCTAACTAATTTTCTTTAAAAAGTAGGAAATAAACCACCTATTTTTAGATTTTATGTGCTGGCATTTACTTTATGTTATTTTTCATTTAGTATCTGCATAACCTTTAATTGAAATTCAGGTTGCTATTGCAGATATAAAAATACTAATAACAAAATTGTTTTACGCTGACTTACATATGAAATAAGTGTGTAACTAATTCCAAGTAAGTGAATATGACATAACATCACATACTTATCACAGACAACCTCTTTGAAATAGACTGCTGTGAATTAACAACTGTTCTCAACCCTTACCTGCTGCTCAGTCACTCCCCCACCAATGGGATAAGGGAGAGAATTGGAAGGGTGAAAGTGAGAAAACTTGTGAGTTGAGACAAAGACACTTTAATAGATAAAGCAAAAGCCACACATGCAAGAAAAGCAAAACAAGGAATTAATTCACTACCTCCTATGGGCAGACAGGTGTTCAGCCATCCCCAAAACAACAGGGCTCCATCATGCACAATGTTAGCTTAGAAAGACAAATGTCATCACTCTGAATGGCCACCTTCCTTCTTCTTCCCACAGCTTTTTAATTCCTGAGCACAATGCCATACAGTCTAGAATATCCCTTGTGTCAATTGTTGTCAGCTGTCCCAGCTCTGTCCCCTTCCAATTCCTTGTGCACTCCCAGTCTCCTTGGTGGTGGTGTCCTGAACATGGGCTCCTTGCTGGATGTGCAGCACGAATTCAGACATTGAGGTGAAGCATTTCTATTTTTTTATTCTAGTTTGCACATATCAGGGAGCTAGGTGGTAACCCATGAAAGACTAGCACACAGATCATCAAAAGTTTACAATACTCTTACATTTTAACAGAAGCATCAACATTCATTGATTGCAAATTACACAACTTTTCTATTAATTAGTACTCCAACCCCTGTTTGCTAGTTGTATCTGTTGCTTCTCATGCTAATTATACACGGGCACAGTCCTTCCACCCATTGAAGTCTGAGGTCTGTTTGAGTAGGTGGTCAATGAGTCGGTGGTCCAATCGCCTGCTGCTGGAATTACCTTTCCCCCAATTACTGCTCAGTTCTGCTGAACTAATTTGTGGTGGCTATTGTCCAAATAGCTGGAGGCAGATTGTCTTCACTTTTCCAAGCATACAATATTCACGATGTAATTGCTTAATCATAACTGTCCAGCTACAGCTACTGTTTAACAACTAAAAAAGAATTGCAAAGATTGACTCAAACCCTTTGACTCAAAAGCTTTGCAAAGATTGACTCAAGCCTTGAGGGGCTCCTGCATCCAGATAGTTCATAAAGATATTAAAGAGGACTGGCCCTAGAATGGAACCCTGAGGAACACTGCTGGTTACCAGTCACCAGCCAGATGCAGTTCCACTCACTGCAATCCCTCGAGCTCTGCCCTTCATCCAGTTCTTCACCCAGAAGACTGTGAATCCGCTCATCCTGCAATTGAACAACTTGTCCTGAAGGATGCTGTGAGGGACTCTACTTACTAAAATTCAGAAAAACTACATCCACTGCCTTTCCTTCATGGACTAGGTGTGTGACCCTATCATAGAAGAATACCAAATGAGTTAAAGAGGTTTTACCTTTGTGAAGTCATGTAGACTATGCCTCATGATTGCATTATTCTTTACATGCCGTTCAATAGTATCCAATATAATCTTCTCCATAATTTTTCTAGGAATTGATGTTAGACTAACAGGTCTGTAGTTCTCCATGCCATAAAATCCTCTAGCTCCTTCAAAACTCTGGGATGAATTCCATCAGGCCTCATAAACTTGTGAATATTCATCTGATAAAGCTGGTCCTTTATAGCTTCAATGTCCGAAGACAGAAGGTCACTGTTCCCACTCTCATGACCTTCTAACTCAAGGGACTAGATAACTACACTTGCTTTGCTTTCTGTATACCCTTTCTCTTAAAGTGGATTTTTCCTTATTCAGTATGCATAAAGTTTTGCAGTCAATTAAAACTGAAAGAGCAAAAGAAATCTAAGGGTGAAAGCATTTGGATCCTAATCTTTTCATTATCATGACATTGCTATTCAAATTTTCCACTGAGCTCTTGTTGAGATAGCAAAAAATATAAAAAAATAATAATTTTGCCTTCATGATTGAATGTTTGCCAGTTTAAATGGAAAAGTAATGATCATAAAATAATAACCATTTGTCATTATTACAGCATCATATATTGTGTCACACCAACCATTGTTGTGACCCTGTTCATTCATCAGTAATTTTCCAATAACGCTTCAGAAAAGAAGAAACAATATGTCTTCAGTCCTGTACTTCAGTTTTAGTACTTTTGTATCTCATACCATCTCTGCTCAGAGATAAAAATCCTTCAAATGCTACCCACTCTACATTCTCACAGTGGAAACAGACAGGCATGGGAGATTTAGCATCAGGGTCAGAATCACTTTTTACTTTGTTGTTCCTGAATAACCTGAAAGGATTTCAGAGCTCAGAAGTCCACTATAGATTGCCAATATGACAAAGGACTAGAAAATCATGGATTTCCCAGCATTATGAGTCAGTTTTTTGCCTGGTTCTTGCTAGGCTTCAGAATGGAAAAGAAGTAAGGTGAAGCCACCTGTCTTTACATTTTTCTTCATTACTCTTTGTTATACTTTTCAGGAAAAGCTGAGGCATATAGTGACTGAAATGCATTGTTCACTGTATTTGTAGAATGGATGTAGGGTGTAGCCACTTGTTAACTCATTCATGAAAAAACTGTCCTTTCAACATATTTTTCCAAGATTTCAAAGAACCATTTATTTGTTCTTAAGGAGCACTCACAAGGTCTAACTTCTGTGTTTATGTACATTAACTTTCCAGTCCTCCTGTCAAAGGAAAGAAATAGGTTACACTTGAGTGCAGCTGAGTTAGTTTCTAGCTTTAGCTCAGTCTAAGAGAAGCCTTTTTCTCCATTGACTGAAGAGGGAAACTGAACAGACCTATCTGCTAACGTAGGGCTCTGATTGATGGGTGGTGAGAGCTTACTTTAGAACAGTACACCCACCTCTCTGTCTTGCTCTCACTTGATGGACTCCTGATCTACTCATTAATCAATTTCTGAACCTCTCAACTTCTTACAGTAAGATATCACTGATACCACCTTTCCTTAAGACCTCCTGCTATAAACTGAAGATCATGATTGATGGGTGGGAATGGCTTAATTGATGGGTGTCCAGCCTCCATCTGTGCTCTACCCTTGCTGCAGGAACATCTGAAATGGACATTAATCAAATCCTGAGTAACAAGAGTTTACGGTGCAACTTTCTGGGGGAAAAAAAACAACTGAATTTAGCCTACAATCAGGAGGCAGTTGACAAAGAGCTCAGAAATCTCTGCAGCAGTTAGTTAGAATGGACAGGAAAGGGTAGCAGCTTCATCAGTTGTCTCAGTCGACAACACCCTTGCTTGCCAACAGAACCTTTAGCTACCTAAGACAGATGCCTAACATCAAAGAGTGCAAATAGCTTCTTTAACATCTCTCTAATCACTTTCCTACTGAGATTGCATGCACATGTACCATCAGTTCCTGTCACTATGTACACTTGTTCTACAGCACCACTAAAGTCTTTGATTTCTTATGCAAAGGTTATGAAAGAGTTATGAGACAACCATGACAAATGGAAGTCATAGCATGGCTAAAGGACTGCAAACTTTTGAAACTGTGTACTTTGTATGTTTTCATTAGGTATTTTAAACCAAACATTCAATATCACAACACATATTTGCATACCTGATAAATAATTTGTTTCCAATTTTAAATTTAATTAATGTAAAGTAACCCATGAAATGTGATGAATTTGAATGAATAACATTTTAATGTCTTTGGGGTTTTTTAATGTCATACGAAAGGCCACAATGGGGGAAAATCAAAGTTCTGCATTTGATGATGTAGCCTGAGAATCAAATTTCAAAACTTCATTATTCTTGTCTGAGGCTAAAATTACTTTTTCAATGTAGTGTTTTAATCAAGCAAAGACTAATTAAAATATATATTAATATGATTAAAAAACTAAAATATAAAGAGGATAAAATCCCATAAACATATATCTTGACTGTAGTTGATTTTGTAGCATCTATACATGAAGATTAAAATGGAGTTGTTTATGAACAAGTAGTTATGAGCTGTTAACTTAAAAGCAGAAATGTGAAGTTGGCATTTTGATTTAATTTTTTAAGAATGTGCTTTAAATGGATTCCATTATGTTTAGTGCTCAGCCACCACTGAACTGCACCACTCGTGCAGCTTTTTTTGTTTCTGTCAATATTAAAGCTATTTGAAGACCCATTGTGCTGTGATTGATACCGACATACATACATATGCCCTTTTGTAATGATGGAATCAGAGACTGGACTATACTGATATCAGGAATTAGCACTGAGATGAAGAGTCTATCAAAAGATATGACTATTTTAAAAAAAGCCAAAAAAAAATCCCACGCTTCAGATATGTGATGAGATTCATCTCACTTATTCCCTACTCTCAAGAGCTAGGTTAGTCATCGATCCATCTTTCCTACACCCTAGACATCTAACATAATTTTTGTAAACTGCTCATGGATGATGCCTGTTTCTTTTTTTCACTGTGGAAATAATCCAAATGACCAAATAAATTTGAAGATTAATTTATATTTTTTTTTGTGGTTATGGCTAGATTATCTAAATCCCACTTTTCATGTTACTTTTGATCTGAGAAATGTTTGCTCTGTTTAACTGTATCTCAGTAATTTACAAGTCATTTTTGACACAATAAAAGCTACTTAAAAAAAAGAAAAGTAGAAGGAAGATATTATCTGTCTTTCCTCAGTCCAATAAGATTTCTTTGTCTTTTGCATTCTTTTATTTGGTGTTTCACCTTGTTGAATTTCTGAATTATTTAATTCAGTCTCTTTTCCCCTACCCCACATAGCTGTGTATTATACTTCAGAAAAATGCACATTGAAAGTATTGTGTGGACTATCCTGAAGAGAAGATACAAACCAAATACTTTTGTTCTATTGTTTTAATTTTAACTAGAACAGAGTGTGAAATGCCAAAACTAACAGCTCTTTCAGAAATGACATTTTCAAGAAATGACGTTTCCTTTATCACAGCAGAAGGTTTTATGGCTTCATCTTGGCTCCCAGTGCTGGATCCAAGCTTACTTGAAAATGTTGAACTTTCTCAGTGAAGTGCCAACATTTTGCCCTAACATCTGGATAATATTCAGAAAACCATATCTGTTGTCAATAAGATCTCTAGAAAATCAAGAAAAAAAAGAAGAAAATGTTGAAGGCTCCTAGAAATATATTTTGCAGGCATCAAGGCAGCCCTGATCTATGATGAAGGTGGTCAGTTTTGTGTTCATGTTAATGTTAGGTGACCTGGCAACATGTATTACCATGGGTCAGTTGCAAAGCAGGACTAAAATTCCCAAAACCCCTTTAATCTCAAGTTCTCCAGGAGATTTACACCTCTGTGAGTCCAATAAATATATAATTGCCTATATGAGAAGTAACACACTCAAGTGCACAATTGAGGAAGTTGATATGAAAGGGCCAGAAACAAATTTCATGTGGAAATTAAGAGTAGATTACCTATCACTGCTGAAGGCAGAATAACAGCCTGCTACAGTGTTCCTTATGAACAGCTTTATGATGGAACTTTGTAAATGTATGTAGGGAATGACATAAGGTGTCTGTCCTGGATCTGGTGTTTGCCTCAGTTCTTGATGTCATAAACTTTAGAAGGTGTAGATTTGGGTCTAGTTCTAGAAGGAACTAGTTCTAGAAGGAATGTGGTAAAATGTGCAGTGTTTTTATGGTTGGACTCAATGGTCTTAAAAGTCTTTTCCAAACTCAGTGATTCTTTGATTCTAAACCACTTTGGGAAGGAAGATAATGGCTGCTGCCTCTTCTTCCTATGCCACAGTCAAAGAGGCGTGGGGGTGGATGTGCTGCTCTTCTTACTGTGCTGGATGAAGGGTCTGAGTATACAAGGCCTTGGGGACCTGAAGGGCCTCCCAGCATTAACGATCCTGACTCTCAGGCTGCCACATCTGACCAGCTCTACCCCATATATCCGTGACAGTCAAAGGACAATCTATCTCTCCAGGGTTTACTAATCTGATCTACATCCTCGCAGTGGCAAAATTTAACTGCCTACACTACTAAAAACCCTGAACTGCCTCTTCTTATATTAGCATTGAAAATGTTTCTAAAAAATGCTTCGTGAATAATTTGTTATACCAGGCTAAAATCAATTATTACCTTTCTTATTCAAATTTTAGAGTGAATTACAGTATGTAATTGATTATTTTAGATGTATTTATATACTGTGTCTGGCTGGAGTGGAGTTAACTTTGCTCATAACAACCCATAATAAAGAATAACAAACCACTAACAAACTGCTTTTATCTCAGCTTCCGAGCTTTGCTATCATATTTTCTTCCCCCATCCCGCTGAGAAGGGGGAATGAGAAAGTCACTGCGTGGGTTCTGACAGTCAGTCTATATCAATCTCCCTTGTCCTAGAGTTTAGAAAACTCTCAAGTGAGTTACAGCTGTTTCATGTGCCCTATGCATCAAGAACTTGATGCACATCTCTGTTTCTTACCTGCTCTTATTTTAACTGTGTGTAAAAATTGTATCACTTGTTTTTCTGGCTCATGCCTGCTAAAAAAACTTACAGGTCACTAATGAAAATCTATAATTACAGAAAACCTGTACTCCATGGTTTCTGATAAAAGCACCATTGGATGTCCATTCAGTATTTTAGAGACCATCAATAAAAGTAGCCATTTACAGTGGAAAGAAGATAAATAAGCAAGGATAACACTTGACTATTAAATTCCAGAAGACCAATAGGATCTACCATCTATGTCTTTATGAGGTCTCCTTGTCTGAATAGTTTATAGTAAAAATGAAGATGGATTCTCCTTTAAATTCTTTACTTGGTTTTTATTATTTTTATTGATTTTAAGGTTTATATTTGATGATTTATTTTGTGTTTTAAAAGTTAGATCATTATATTGTGTATTTTAAGACATTAATCAGTTTGAAACATCAAAGAATATTAGCAACATTTTAAATCTGCATACCTAATGAAATGCTTTTCAGTATCAAAAAAACTCTTGCTTAGAATCCAGAGACCCTCATAGACAGATCTGCAAAGGAGTTGGGAGCAGCCATAAAGTTTGACCTTCGCTCACTTGGATAAAAAATGCTCTACTGCTTTTAGTCTGCCGACAGCAGATGTTAGGAACAACCATTTACATCACAAGTCTCAGGTTCCTCTTATTTTCCAGTGTAGTTTCTGTGAAAGGGTTTCAGCCTTTCCTGTGCCATTACTGCAACTAAGCAACTTGTCAAGCTTCTGAGAACCTGTAAAGCTTCTCTTTTCTTGCTTTGGCCCCCGACTAAGAGATGGACCTCAGCCACTTTGCTGCACCACAGGCTAGATGCTGAAAGCCTCAGATACAACTTCATCTTCAATGGACAACTTTAGCAGGGCACTGCACTGGCCACTGGCACTTGGAAAAGAAACCTTCAGGAAAAGGTCACACCTCAACATCTCGTGACAGCTTCCTCGTTCTGGCAGGGGTGTGGGGTTTTTTTAAGAATTTAGGTTTGCTACCTCTTGTCAATTGAATTGCAATTAAAAATGTAGGCAAGTTCTTTCTTCTGACAGATTGAGAACCTCTGAATTGTCCTACTCCTCAGTATGTGAGAGCAGGCTACTGTCAAGAGTGCTGAAAATGGCTAGCTAGGATCTCATTGCAATTTGCATTTACAGGTCAATAGTTTGGAACAAGTTCTTTTACACTGTTAGACTGCAAGAGAAGATATGAGGTAAGCTCAAAGCTCTTTAACATTGCTTCTCACAGTAAACACAAAACATCATCAATTAACACCCATTTTCAGTCATTGTAATTCAAGTAATTATGGTTAATTACTTGTATAAATTATTAATTTAGTAATCAGTGCACAATACTAAAAACAGCTTAGTATTATCTCCTGGTTTTTATGCTCAATCATCTACACAATTACTGATGTTTTCTGGGATTTAAATTGGCATGAAAATTTAATAATTTTTGAATTTTTTTCTAATTAATAATTACTGCGTTGTCATTTAGGAGGAATTCAAGATTTTTCAGGCCACATTTTAGTTCATAGTTCCATGTTGTTTGCTTTTATTTTGCTAACTGAAGAGTAAAATATCATAGTGATCAAGACTGGTTTCATATTGAATCAAAATAATGGTTTAACAGGCAAAAGGAAAAGTGTCCAGAAAAAACCAAACAACAAACCAAACAGCTGCATTTTTTTGATACATACACAATACCTAATTCAATTGAAATTAGACCATAATTTTTTTTTTCCCTAGAAATATGTGACCAAACTTAGAGTTACATTGAAAATATGAGAATATGTGTGAGTAAAATATTATTCAATTTGAGCAATAAAGTGTATTTTTTATCTGAGGCTGTTGTAGCAGTCCAGTATGAAGCAGTGCTATAATCTGGGCTCCCAAAAAATAGCCAATATGCTCCTTTACTCATTACTTGGACCAAAAGAATCAGTGAGTTCTTTGGAGCCACTGTGCTATGGTTCTGTGAGAATTTGTCACTTGACTTCTACTGACCCCAGTGGGATTTGCAAAATTGGGATTTGGAAGGTAAGGATGTCTCACAGTAATTTTTATTTACCTCAATTAAAAACAAATTTCACTGTCTCTTTCTAAAGCATTGTAAAACATTACCTAAAGAAGAAGGTACATGGCAATTATGCTAATTCCTTCCTTCCTTCTTTCAAACACCTTTCTTAGGTTTTTGAATTACTTCTTAGGCAAGGTGATCTTGCAGCAAAAGAAAGTGCCATTGCTTTTCATATTTTTAAAAGTAACCAAATCTCCCTTGAGAAAAAAACAACATGAAAAAAAAATTACAACCATTTTTTGTCATATCTAACCTATAAATAGAAGGACTTTTTCATCTAAATGTCACGACTGATGTTCACTGAGAAAATGTTGTGCTTAACACGACAATGATTTATTTTATTCTAGTATCTGACAACAGAAAGGGTTATAGAAGAACACAATTTCAAGGCTTCAGATTAATAAAGAGACAGAAAGTTTTTATCCAGAAACAATTTAAAGTATAAGAAAAAGAGAATTATGCAGTTACAAAGTGGACAGTTCCTGGACCTGGGCCCAAGTAAATTTTAGAACTTCAAAGATAGTTTTGAGTTGAATATCCACAATGTATATACTAGTTTTGATTCAGAATAGAAAAAAATAATATCAATTTGTTACTCAGATTTTATGAGTTTATTAGATAGTACAACTTGATATTATTTCTTCACAAGGCTCATAGAAAAAGATGGGAATAGCGGTTATACTACAGTGCTAAGAATTGGTAACAGATTTTGTGATAAAAATTTCATCTCTTTTACCAGCACAAGTAGTATTTATAGGGATTATATTCATTAGTTCCTTTTCAATATTCAGGCCAGTCTGTTTAATTCACAACATATACACAGATCTTGCTGGCATTCAACCAAAATAGAAATTGCAACAGCAAATTGCGTCAACAGTTCCACGTGCAGAATACGAGTTACAGAATAACCTTTACATCTAGAGTGGTTGTCTCCTAATTGTTTCCCAATTCCTACATTTGCCCATAAACTCAAGTGACTAAAATCACTTTTTTATACCATATGCCTGTTTCCACTCTTCTACCAAGTGTCTGTGATTCACAGTACCTTGGATTTAAATGGGAGTCTCCATCCAGGAGAAAGAATTTTTATCTATTCCATGACATGTGGGCAATAAAGTGTACGTTAAAGTAGTGTAAACACGGAGGTTACTTCCTCAGCATTTCTTTTATTTAATGTTTTGTCTGTAAAGTTCCATCCATATTTCTATAATCCACTATCTTGCATTTCAATACCATTTTCACCCAAGTTTGATGGAGTTTGCATTAGAAGGGAACATCGCAGTATTTCAAATAAATCATCTTACATAGCACTTAGAGTGTTTCCAGAAGAATTTCTGCAACAGGACTATCATTCTTCCATGACTGTCATCTCAAATGATTTTACTATATAGCTTTTGTGGATATTTAGTGCTATTCTTTGAAAGTTCTATATATTGAAATACATCATTATATATAAATTTCAACTTTCTTTAAGAAAGTTGAGCCTTAAGAATTCCAAATTTACAAGGTCTGATTTTCTTGGATATTATTTTTTAAATATTGAATTTAAAAACTTTCTCGTGATTCCTTGCAATATGTGATATTAAATCCTCCTTCTTTCCCATCATATCATATAGTACTGGAAACTCTAACAGCACATGTGTGATTTTACCTGCTTTGTTTAGGATGACTTTTATTCTTTGTTATATAGATGGTCTTAGGCAGAGATTTGAGAAACCTAGCAAATACTGTAGCTCCTTTTATACTTTCTCACTTATCTACACTAGTAAGGATGTTTATTCCCAACCAGCTGGCCAAGAAGACTGCTGTAGTGTGGTCAGGGTGCAAGAATGCCCATGGAAATGTGTCTTGCTTACTAGTTGATTTGTACCTCACTTATGTGGTGCATATACCTTATGTATATGTACATAAGGTATGTATATATATGCAAAATCCATCGGCTTCATTCTTGCTATGTGATGATGTTAATTCTTGCTATGCATTACTTTTAGCATGTTTTAAATTATTTTTTAGCAGTACAGCTTAACATCTCCACTTGTAGCTTGAAAGCCATCTTGTCTGATTTCTGTAATGTAGTCTCATATTAAGGCCTCCCCTCCCTCAATCCCGTTCTTTTGCCCTATACTAGTGTTTTGTAGTATGCTGAATTCATACTAACCCTTTTGAATTCCATTTATGGCCTCTTAGGGTGTGAGGGATTTGAGCACTGAGGGAGAGAACAGCGTGTGAGTGGATGTGCTCCTGGCAGAGCTGTGAGTGTGTTGTGCTGGCTGGCACCACAAGGACAACCAGCAATGTGCATGGTGGGGGATCAGAGGATCAAGACGGGACATAACTCAAAGTGATAGCAGAGATCTCTGATACTTCCCTGACAGTCAGTTCTCAAGTGTCACTTCTTAATTTTCATACAGCATTCTGAATACCCCTTTCTAAAGTCAGGAAGAATAAGGTAAAATCTCATGGAAGTAGCTGAGACTTCTTTGGTATCTTTGAATCTGAGCTGGTATCTCAGATTCAAATTATTCTGCAGAAGGAAGAGCAATGAGAAACTTTACAGTGATCATTGGGAGATAAATTGAAATTTGTGCTGATATTAAGAGTCTGGCAAAGCTAAGTCTGAGCAAGTGGACAGCTTTAGACAAAGCAGAATTTTGAAAGGTTTTCCTTTATATTAATTTTGATATTTTGTATCATTAAATCAATAATGATAAAATTGATAAAGACAAAACACTATTTTTTTAATGTCTTTCAGTAACAAAATCCTTTATCAAATTGGAAAATCTGGCAATAGATGCAGGCAATTAATTTACCAACCCCTTCTTGTCTTTTATCTTTAAAACTTAATATCCTGAACTTGTATGGTAATCAGCCATTCAATATGCTTATACATAATGTGAAACCTACTTGTTGTTTAACTGCATAAGACAGAAAAGTGAGAAGAGTGAAAAGAGTGGCTCTTTACCCCGAAATGGAGATACAATGAGGAAATTTATAAGTTCCTTGAGGTTCTGGATTTGTTTTAAAACTGTGCTGGAAGGACAGAAAATATTTATGCTTACCACAACAAATTACTGGAACGGTAAGAATTTCTGGACAAGGCAGAGTTAAGCAGGAAAGCTAAAAGGAATATTAAGCAAGACTACTTCATGTCATGATCATTTAAACTTCTCTGTTCACATTGAATGCAATTGGACAGTTCTGTCTTTTCTTTGCAATTTTCAAGGGGTTATGGATAAAATTTTTTGAGGTAGCTTACCATAGAACAACTATTTATTTACTGGATAAAAAACAATATATTTTTATCTGAAACTGGAATTTGCAATGCATTTCATTGTACTTATTCCATTGAGTGCTTCTGAATGATGCTATTATTTCTTGCAAATGCATGAAAACATCTTTTTTTTAAAAGCTGAAATTGGAAAGGTTTTTATTATTATTATTATTTATGATAAGTAAAGAATGAACATCCTTAAACTGATTCTGCCTAAGTATCTGACAGGTATTTCTAACAATAAATTTGAAACTGTCATTATACCAATCTTTATATAAATTTTTTCTTTTGAGCGTATGTTGGACAAAGAGTAAAAATAATTTTCCTAAACATGAATCCAGTATTCTATGAAATAAATATATTAATTGTAACATAACGATATAGCAACTTAAATTTTAGTTCAGAAATATATGACTCCTGTAGGACTGAATTTAGCTGGGATCTCAAGTCCCAGGATACGAGTAGAAAACAGTTGATATAAGATCCAGTATATAAAAGTAGAAAACACTCCCTGTTTCTAACAGTATAAGAACTAGGGATCATCAAATGATGTCATCACTGAGCAGGTTAAAACAAGCAAAGAAAAAAAAGTATTTTTAGCTGAATATATACACTGTGGAAACTCTGCCAAGCAGCATTCCAGATGTCAAATGTGCAAATCAGTTCAAAAAGCAATACAACAAACTCATGGAAAGAAACACATCGGGACTTCAGCATACAAAAATATCTCTGGCTCCAGAAACCCCTGCACAATTTCTTGAAAACTGGGAGGATGAAGCAGGAGAAATATAGAATAAGCCTGTATCTTAATGGCTTATCTTGTTCTCACAGGTTCCGTCCATTCAGCTGACACTTTCTGTTGCCAAAGACAGACCATTGAGCAAACAGGCCCTTGGTCTTCTTGTACATTATGCAACCCTCTAGAACCAAGCGAGTCTCCTATTCACTCATTTGATCTAGGCACACAGATTTGTTCACACAGCTGTATTTCATTCCCACAATGGAGCTGTGGGAATTTTTATCTTATACAGATAAGATGTGGGTGCTGTAAATTATTACCAAGTTAGTGGACTGTTTGTTATGATTTACTTAGAAAACTCCGAAGAAAGAGCATAGCTTTGAGGAAAGTCATTCTTAAAAGAAAATTCAACTTTTCTTTTGCCGTCGTGCACACTGAGGATCTTAGGTCTTCTGCCATCACAGTCAGTAGAGAATCAATTTATAAATTACCATTAAATGAGTCATAGACTCAGACTTGAGAGTGTACTAGAAAGACAGAAGTTGTGTAGAAGATATATACACTGCAGGCACTATTTACATTGCCTTCTTTATATGTGAGGATACCTTCTGACACCATGTCCTCTAGCTATTGAGAACTTTTTCCACAAATAAGACCGACTGCCAGAGCATTCCAGTGCTCTACACTGCAGCAAGTTATTTGTGTCTTTCTGAATCTACATGAAAGACTATTTCTTGTGCATGTGCTTAAGTTTGCTCCAAGGAAAATTTTGTTTCCAATTTCTTCTGCAGTATTGCAATGAATTTTGGGGGCAGAAATTGACATTTCATAAGTAAATTTGTAAAATTAACTCTATTTCTGTCAAGAATTACTCTTTGGTTTTTTCCCTGTAAAAATTCCATCATTAAATGTTATTTTATTATCTGCTTAAGTCCACTGTTGAAAATTCTGTACATTAAGACAAGGTTTATTGATTGTTAGTTAATAAAGTATGTCAGCCTTAATTTCTACGTAGTTGAGTATAATCTTTATTTTTATGTGAATGGTCATTTGCAAAGTCAAAGTCTGTAATTAATTGATGTGGAGATACCTAGTGTTCTTGCAGATTCAAAGCAAGAATCAGAAAATAAAGAAGTCCACTGAAAGGAGGACCAAAGATTTCAACATTTTGTCTGGGAAGTCTTTTCTGTAGATGCATTTGCTGGGTCTGGATGGGATGGATTTAACTTTCCTCGTAGCTCCCCATCCTGTGGGAGAGAGGAGTGAATAGCAGCTGGGTGAGAGTTTAGTTGTTGGCAAAACTAATCCACTACATGACTCAGCTTTATTTCTATAAGTTAACTGATAGTTGCTCTCCTGTTTATCTAATTCACAGTGATCAGCTGAAAATAACCTGATTTATTTTTCTCATTCTCATCAATGTTTTTATTTATTACTTCACAATTTATTACATCCCAATAATCCTGTAGATCTTTACCTTCTAATACTACATTAGCTGTTGCTCTATACAATATGAACAACAGAAGCAAAGCCTTTGATCCACACCTTTCAGTGTCATATATAAATGACTTCTATCTTGGGCAAACACATTTTGAAAACCCTAGAATAGCTAGAATTTATTGAAAAATGTAATGGAAAGAAACGTGCCATGGGAAATTTTCAATAGTTTTTAATTATTATTTTTAAAAGTATATGCTTTTTACCTATCCATCTTCTTCTGCTTTCCTCTGTTTTTAATAGTAAATACAATAGAGTGAAGAATATCCACAATTCATTTTTTTACTTATATTTTTATAAACTTGTTCAAATTTGAAATGAATCGTAGTCTTTAACTTTACTTTCCATTGCTTTAAGCTAACTCTTCAAACTATAAATAAACAGGTTCTGAAAAGAGTAACTGGTATCAGGTTTACCAGATGATTTCTCTTATTTCCCCTGAGTAAACAGAATTTGATATTGAGGAGTATTCCAGTCTCTTTTTCTGATGAATATTAGGGGAGAAAAAAACCACAAATCCCAAACAAAAAAAAAAAAACCAGCACCAGAACCCAAACAGTTATTAAGAGTCAGTAAAAACTTGAACAGTCTGTTGGGGGGTTATCTGGAAAAAATTACATTTGTTACATCAGAGTTCAATGTAGATTACAACATAGATGACTACACTTGATCCTGTTAATTAGATATGGCTCTTTTTTTGAGGTTTAGGTTAGTAAGAGACTAACTGGGCCCTAGAATTTCCTTCTCCTCACTGTTAATGGAAACCCAGGACAAGAAGCTCAAATATAAATATGTACCCTGGGGAGATAAAGCCAGCTGCATATGCTCTTGTATACACATATTACCTTTGCAAATGCACCAGAATCTCATTGTTTTAATGGCAAGAAAATGCTAACTCCAAGTTAATGTATTGCTTGTTTATATTCATTAGTTCTTAAGATGGTGTTCTCCCTGGGAAGTATGTGGTGAAGAACTCTGATACTGCATATTAAGAATGTCTTGACTGTATCACTTGAGAATGCTATAGTTCCTTGTGGAATTTTTTCCACTAACATTATAACATCAAATCTATACCAGGGTTCCAGAATGGTGCCTTTATTTTATTTTTCTCTTCGAAAGTAAGGTTAGTTTGAGCAGAGTAAATTCTGTTTTACCACTGCAATTCCTTAGGCTTAAACTCTTTTTATTTATTTGAAAAAAACTATTTAAGTTTGGTTTCTAACTACAGCTTAAACAGAGATTGAACTGAAACAAAATTTTCCACTGTCAATAGGAACTCAACTATACAATGAAACATTTTATTTATTTAAAAATATTGTAAAAGAAATATTTCTATTTCTGTGCCTTTCAAAAAGTGTAAGTTAAATTTTTGTCTACTGATCACAACTCAGTTACTGTTATTATTGTAAAAATAAATTTCTGCTTATTATTATCTGTGGAAAAGAGGTAGAGATACTGATTCCAAAGCACTGTTCAGTGAACTTTTTTTTTACATAATCTTACATTTTAATAATTATAAAGTAAGTAATTACCATGCTCCAAGATATATACTGAAATTTTCTATCTTGAGTTTGTGAATTATTTAAAAATAAATCAAACATGAGTAAAAATGTTCTTACACTGAGATTAAAGAGATAATATTTTTGGGTCATGTTAAAAACACTGTATGTATGTATGTATGTATGGCCAGTCTTCGCGAACGAAGATTTGGGAAGGGTCTTTGCCCTTCGAGCCTGCGCAGTGGATTTTTTTTTTTTTTTTTTTTTTTTTTTTTTTTTTTTTTAGGTGAGACACAGCGTGCGCTGAGCTGAGCCCACCCTTTAATCCTGAGGTTCATCTGCCGGGGCCGAGCAAGCTTGGACGGTGGCAGTGAGGTCCTCAGGACGTAGGTTTGTTTAGAGTGACCTTCTCTTAGATGGATGGCCTTACAGGGCTAACGAGCTCCATCTACCCGGGGGACTAGTAGGAAAGTAAATATTGTGACAGCTTGACAGGGATGGAAGGTTTTTATTTTTTGACAATTGACATTGTGGTTCTACCTTCTGGGCTCTGTATGAAAGTAGACCAGTGCCAAAATATACCCAAAATTTACCCCAAAATTACATTTTAATGGAATAGTCAATGAGTTTCATGGTACTTTTTTCAAATGAGATGAGGTCTGAGAGAAGGCAGGCTGAGTACAGGCAGTTTTGAGCAGAAAGAAACAACCATTCCACAGGTCAGAAGAAGAGGTGCAAGGACAGAGGCTCAGGAAAATGAGTAAACAAAACAAGGCAATAGCAGGGGAAGAAGTTGGATAAGAAAGGCAGAAACAGAGGACTACAGAGACACAGCAAGAGCAGCAGAACGTGGCAACTGCAACAATAGTACCAAGCCTGGATTGCTTCCAGGCATCCTTAACCCCATGTTTCAACAACAAATATCTGGGAAAACTCCTAGTGCTGATATGTATTCCCTTTCTAATAACTGCCCCATGTAAGGGTTACCAATTGCACCAGACCTGCCTGGGGTAGGTAGGTCATCTTGCAACCTTCTGAATTGTGGTTATGAAAGATTTGACTCTCAGAAAAGCACAGCTTTTCTCCAGAGGAAAAGATTTCTTCTCCTTTTTTTTTTTTCTGCCTCAGCAACAGTGGCTTTTTTTCCATGTTTTTAAAAGCTAATTATAATTGATACACAAGGAGTGTTGCAATTGCAAGGTCAATTACTCAGAAGTTAGAAAAATGTCAGAATTAAGGTTGCCTATACAGCCTTAATTAGTCTGTCTTAGATGTAAGCATTACCATCTATAATATTAGCACATGCAATTTTTTTTCATAGCATTCTTTCCTTATTCAGTTCACAGACTGCCAATCAGGTTTTATAATGAAAGAGACTGTTGACTGTAGGATACCCATGTAATTTTTTTTTGTTTTTTTTTAGAAAATGAAGATACACAGTTAATAAAGCAGGAGTTGAAAGAAAGAAGATTTAATAATTGTGATTACTGGATGCTTCTCAAAGAAACTGGACTTCCTCAGAGTGTTCTGTTGTGATTCTGGGTGAGTCACACTCCTACAGTGTAGGCTTTTCATCTCTTCTGTGTCTGGTTGCTCCAATTTGGGGCTGGTGATTATCAAAATACAATGTAACCATGCACAGAGGCTGTTATTATAACGCATAAGCGTAGGATGTCAAATTGGGGTTATATTTGAAACCTTAATTTTGGTATTTACTAACACTGGAGTATTTATCTGGCAATATTTTAATTTAGTGCTTCTTCTTCAGTGCTTTGTTTGTGTGTTTCTTAGGTGTTAAATGTAATTGAGCTATTCAGACCTTAGCACCAATCTTGATTTTTGTCATAGTGACAAAAGAGTCTAGAATTGAAACATTTTGAAATATGACCATGCCTTTAACATTCAGACTAGATTTGAGTCAGAGCTGTGAACAGCTGTGGTTAATTCTTACATTTCCTTATCCTTCTTTCTTTTCTTTCCTTTTGCTTATTTCTATATTTCATTATCCTTCCTGTCTGTAAAAAATGCAAATTTATTACCATAATAGTAATAAATTTAATGTAAACTGTCTAAATTACCTCAGTTAATTTTAACTACCTAGCCATGAAAGTCACAAAGCTTTAGAAAACATAGCTGTTATAAATCATACCCGATATGATTTGTGTGTAGTTGTTCTTGTCGTATGATGGAGAAGAATCTAGGCTAATATGTTACAGAACCATTTCTCTTCATAATCCAATACCAATGCTTTTATGTCACCAAAGTAAACATTTTGGGGGGAGCAGGGTGTGTTCCAGATTCTACCTCTTTCCTTTTGGGTATTCCTACTGAGAAGTCTTGCTGAAGGTGTGTTGAGGTGCTCCACATAGTATCACATTCCAAGGTGCTCTCTTGCTCTGTCTTCTGGTTCTCTGATGTGCTCCTGTAAGAAGCTGTGCAACTTGTGAGAATTGCATGACAAGGACCTTGTTTCTCATGGGTTCCAATAGCATCAACAACTGGTGAATGCTTACCTTGGATGTTGAGAACTGTCAGGAGAAAACCTGTGTAAATATCACCAGGGTGGAGGCTCTCTCTGAGCGCCTAAACAAGGGAGTATGCAGCAGCCATCTGCTTTGTCTTTTCGTTCAGCTCTCTTTTGATAAAAAGTGCAGAGAATTTCCAGCGACTGACAAATGAACAGTACCTATAGAAGATTCAGAATACGGGGTTAAAATAAAAAGTCATATCAAAGGCCTTGTTCATGACAATAAATAGTACCTGGTTTTTTCACACTGTTTTTTATCATTTGATTTCAGAATACTTTACAAAATAATTGGGTTTTGGCCATATTTTCTTTAGTGTTTTGTCCAGTCTAGATTTAAATGTTAGTGTTCAAAAATATGCTATGTTTTCAGTATGCTTACAAAGCCCCAAGACAGAGAGAAAATCAAATATCTACATGTCACATAAAACTTAATGATGAAAGCATCAGAGGATAAGGATCAAGGTACACTGCATGTATTTTCTCTTTGATAATCTCTCTTGCCATTTTAGTATCACATATTCATCTGCAAACCTAGTTTAACCTAAGCTAAGATAAAAAGGAGTGAAAAGAAGAACAGCTTCAAGAATTTTTCAAAATTGAGTAGTCTTTCTATGAACAGAACACAGCACTTTCATTTCTGAAATTAATTTAAAAAATGAACGGTTTATTTTCTAAATTGCACAATGGACACCTTTAATATTGTTAGTATATATTCTATTTTAATCAAAGTCATGCAATCAAAATCAAAAATTAGTCTCAACATCCAGAACCATGTCAGACTAGTTTGATTATCAACATATCTCATTCTCTTACCATTAGGATGCACAGTGGTGCTTTGACAAGAATTACATTCAGCTGCTAGTTTGGCTTTTACCGCTGAGGATGTGGGAGTAGCTCTTGTGTTGCAAGGATTTTGTTCATAGATAGTGTCATCAACGTTTAGCCCAAAATCTTGTTAGATTCCTCTAACTTATTTTTCATATTAATCAAATGCCTAAAATGTTGACTGACTGCTCCAGTCAAAGATGATAAACAAGTGTACACTGAGAGTTTTACAATAATCCTATTTTTAAACAGAGATAATTTATTAAAAGGTAAATTGGAAGAAACAATGTTTTGAAAGAAATTAGACTACTTTTTTTTTAACATTTTAAAAATGTTTGTAAGTCCTTTGCAACACTTTTAAAGTTTCATTAATTTGAATTTCAGCTTTTAAAACTATTTTCCCATAATTTATACATAAATTTATTAAATAATTAAAAATTAAATAAGATATATTTTCAGGATAAAAAGTTTTCACTTCTCTCATACTGTACAATGTATGTATTACATTATAAGATCCTAGGTAAAATTTTCAATATATATATTATATTATCCCATTATGCATAAAATTTTCATTTTGTGTAAAATGAAAGTAAGCTGTTAATGAGACAAACCAAGATTTTCCACAAAGGTTTATTAGGCATGAATTTCTTAGGCAAGAATTGGACATGATCTATTTGATTGGCAAAATTAAATCAGATTTATAACTCATGTATTATGATTTCCAAATCTATATTTAATTTTCTTTTTTTTCTTTTTTTCTAGCAGCCATGGTATCTAGAGATGGGCTGTATTAGTCATATTTCAGGTTAAATCGCCTTAAGGAATCCTTAAAATATCAAAACTTATGTAGTATATATGTTATTAAAATAGCATGATATCAACATAGCATAGTCAATTGAAAGACCATTATCAAATCAAATTCAGAGTGCATATTTAAAAAAAAAGATGTAAATATTTATACCTGCATCAGAGTTACTAGCTAAATTTTTCTGCTAGTACTAACAGATTTTGTCTTCTTTTTAGAGAGATTACAATTTTGCTGTTTCTGGAAAAAACATCAAAAACCAAGACAGGATAAACAAAAGAGAAGAAAATAGCTCATTTCCAACTGATTTTTGCTCAGTTTACCATGTCTAGAAGGTCATCCCCATTTCTTCATTTGAAACAGGGATTTGAAACTGATATCCCCCTACAGTTGTTTTACTGATTATTCTAAGAAAACTCCCTCCTTTCTTTTTTTTCATTGCCTCAATTTTTATATATCCATATAGTTTAAATGACATTAGAAAGACCTTGTATCATGGTGGATATTACACTAGTTGAGAAGATTATTTCCAGTCCATGCTTCAATGAGTGTGTAGGTAATTATATAGCTAGGTACAGCCTTGATAAAGATTGTAAATTTATTGTTTACTTGAATAAACTGCATACAGCTTGATACTTACACTGCTTACTTAGAAGCCACTAGAACCTAAAACTGTTTTCTGATATAAAAATGGGTGTGTTCATTTACTTATCATCTACCATGGAAACAGCAGTACTAAAAATATCTCCTGTTTCAGTTTCAGTGTCCTGTGAGCAGACCTTCCAGAGATGCTACTGGTAAAGAAAAAGTTTAAATTGTCGTCTAAAATTAGATTGCTGAGCTCCGATTAATGCTTTCTAATCTCACTAGGCTCTTGTCTGAACAGTCACACAAAGATTATTAAAGAAAATCTGAGATTAATTCAGCAGAAGTAGGAATCTGAGTTAACATTCTTTGTCATTAAAATTAAAGTGTTTGTTTTCCAGTAGGGGTAGGGTTTCAGCTTGTTATCTTATTTCCTTTTCACATGACCTATCAGAAGCAGGTGGTCTGCAGTTAATAAAAACCACCCCAGGGAAAACTCTGAAGAACCACTCCTTCAAACATGCCACATTTTATCTACTTTACATACTTGTTTTCCAAAATATTCTTATATAGATTGAGATCAATATGTTAGGATGTCTAATTCTTATTACCTACACAAATCACTCTTTTCATTAACATCAAACTTACATTAGCCATTATTATCATATTACCATAATTATGTCATTATTATAACTTAAATTTGTAGAAAATTTATTGCCCAAAAAACAATTCTATTAAACGACCCAGACATTGAAACTTGTTGTAAATAGCATGCCTCTGTTCTTTCTAGCCAATAAAGTTACTTTCTGTTACAATTTACATACTGAGCATTAAGACAGTGTTCCGTAATACCATACCCGTTATTCAGTTTTCTTACATGAATCAAGTTGAAATTTTGTTCTACTGGGCAAACAACAAACCTGTTAGGCTAGAAGACTTCTGACCGTTCCCTTCTTGAGCAGATGCATTCACCTTATCAAAACCTTGTGAGGTGGATGGTGTTGCCACCTCAGCTGTGGTGTAAAATTTGAAGTAGAAAAATTTGTATTAGGAAGAGGTATAATCAAGTTGAATAAAAGAGAGAAAAAAATCATGGCAAGCAGAGGAGGCTCCCACTCTGTAGGAAAGGCAGAAGAGAGGTCTTCAAAATGATAGGATTATCTCAGTCCCTGGAAAATACATTAAGCCAATTCCTGTTTTAGTTCAGTTCCAAAAGCATGAAGGAGAATGCAGTCACCAGGAATAATTAAGATGGATTCACAAAGGGTCATCCAGTGTGACTGACTACAATGAAATGACTAGCTACGTGGCCAGGTAAGAGTGGTGTAATGCATATTTGTTGAAGGTATACGTACAGTGGAATTTATTTAAGTTTTGAACCTCTTCTCCATCCCCTCACTTGGAACTTAAGGAAGTGGTAAGTCGACGATTGTCTGGTCAGCTGTATTTAAAGGGAAAAGCATATGCCTTTCCAGTCTGGCTTACATCCACTGATGAATATTTCAATTAACAACTCCAGGGACTGATACTTGACAGAAACCTCAAGAAGTTCATCAGGCAGCAGTGCCAAGTTCTGCACCTGGAGTGTAGTAATTCTGTGGTATAGGATAAGAAACTACTGGCTGAGGAATAGCCTCATGAAAGGCTTCTGAGGATTATAGATGTTTGTGCCAGTTTGGGCTGGAACAGACTTAATTTTCTTCATAGTAAGTAGTGTGGGGCTATATTTTGGATTTGTGTTGGGATCAGTGTTGGTAACAGAGGGATGTTTTAGTTATTGCTGAGCAGTGCTTCCACAAAGTCATAGTCTTTTCTGCTCCTCACTCCACTCCACCAGCACCTCACTCCACTCCACTCCACCTTTTAATTAGGATATTTTGCATGAAATATGTTGCACAGTTAAATAATATGAATAAGCCTTTATTGTATAAACTGTGGAAATCACAGTATTAATTCAACAAATGCATTCAAAAATAGTCCTTCCATTGGGAAGGACATATTAAGAAAAGCAGAGTAAGAAAATAAAAAACTCAAAAGAAATATGTCTTCCTTTTTTGTCCTTTCTTTTTAACTTCTGAAAATTGTCCTATTGTCCATCTCCAGGGTAGCTTGCAGATGGATTTCCCAAGTTTATCTCATTAGAACAACTGATTTAATGAAACAGAGCCACTGTCTTCCAGGTCAAAGATTAAATCATAGGACAGAATCATTTCAAATTCCTAAGCATGCACTCCAGGAACATCCCATTACGATACTAGAGTTAAACCTGAGAGTATTCTGTCACAGTTTAACCCCAGTTGGCAACTGAGCACCATGCTCACTCACTTCTCCCCAAGTAGGATGAAGAAAGAGCACTGAAAGGGTAAAAGTGAGAAAGGTCATGAGTTGAGATAAAAACACTTCAATAACTGAAGTAAAATATACTACTGCTACTATTACTGCTACAACAACAATCATGATGTAACAAAAAGGCTATAAGAAAGAGAAATAAAACCCAAGAAAGACAAGTGATGCAAATAGCTACCCACCGACTGATGTCCAGCCAGTCCCCAAAGAGTGGTCCCCTGTCAACCTCCCCCATCATTTTATTGCTGAGCATGATGGCCTGTGGTGTGGATTATCCCTTGGGTCTGTTGGGGTCAACTGTCCTGACTGTATCTCTTCCCAACTCTGTGTACCCCCAGCATCCTTGCTGGTGGGGTGGTGTGAGGAACAGAAAAGGCTGTGATGCCGTGCAAGCCCTGCTCAGCACTGACTTAAACATCCCTGAATTAGCAACACTGTTTCCAGCACAAATCCAGAACATAACCTCACACTAGTTTCTGTGAAGAAAATTAACTCTACCCCAGGCAGAATCTGCACATGAATATCGTAATGTTCATATTCTACATTCATTATTTCATTTCCAGTAAAAAGATCTCCGGGTAACAGCAGTATGCAGGAAACAATGTGCTGCAATGGGCTTTAGTTGGGATATATAGGGATCAGGAATTGCAGGTAATGTTTATTATATACTTGCAGGGCAGGTTGTCAGTTACTGAAAAATCTCTTTTACAGTGGTCAAGAACTCTCATTATCTTCAGACCATCTCTGAATGTAAATTGTCTATTCACAGTCATATTTCCATTTGCATTTGAAATTACTTGCTGTCTTTTCATGAGATAAGTACATATATTCAATAAAAACAACCTTCTGTACGCAGCATGACCAGAACAAGAAATTTTCTTTGTTGTACAAATTCTATTCTCACTTTCACATTTGTATTGATGTGGAAACATTCCAGCTAAATCAGTGTTGTAACTTCTGCATTATAAGACTGTAACATATCACTATTTAGTTTTTTATATTCTTGCAAATCAAATCTTCAGAATATCCTAAAGGCATAAGAAAGGGCATTCCAGATTGGGGCTGTGGCTCAGTGTTTTGTCACCAATGTGTGCGTCTGTGTGTGTGTGTATAATAGATGCAGAAAATATGTATACCTACAGATACATATATACATATATATATATATACATACACATATACACCATGTAGCCACTCACTCACTTCTCCCCAGGCAGGATGAAGAAAGAGCATTGAAAGGGTAAAAGTGAGAAAGGTCATGAGTTGAGATAAAAACACTTCAATAACTGAAGTAAAATATACTACTGCTACTACTACTGCTACAACAATGATCATGATGTAACAAAAAGGCAATAAGAAAGAGAAATAAAACCCAAGAAAGACAAGTGATGCAAATAGCTACCCACCGACTGATGTCCAGCCAGTCCCCAAAGAGTGGTCCCCTGTCAACCTCCCCCATCATTTTATTGTTGAGCATGATGGCCTGTGATGTGGATTATCCCTTGGGTCTGTTGGGGTCAACTGTCCTGGCTGTATCTCTTCCCAACTCTGTGTACCCCCAGCATCCTTGCTGGTGGGGTGGTGTGAGGAACAGAAAAGGCTGTGATGCCGTGCAAGCAGCAATATTTTTATTCTGGTGTTTCTGTCCCCTCAAAACTTCCACTGAGAATGGTTTGTGTATGTGTATAGAATCATAGAATCATTTAGTTTGGAAAAGATCTTTGGAATCATCAGATCCAACCATTAGCCCAGCACTGCCAAGTACACCCCTAAACCATAATCTACAGTGCCATATCTACCTGTCTATTAAATATCTCCAGGGATGGGGTGTCCATGTCTTTGGTTTTGGGCCCCTCACTATAAGTAAGACATTGAGGTGCTGAAGCCATTTCAGAGAAGGGCATCAAAGCTGGTGAAGGGTCTAGAACACAAGTCTTATGGGGAGCAGCTGAGGGAGCTGGGTTGGTTTAGCTTGGTGTTGTGGTTCGACCCTGACTGGATGCCAGGTACTCACTACAGCTGCTCTCTCACTCTCCTCTGCAACGGAACAGAAGAGAGAAGAAAACCTGCAAAGGATTCGTGAGTTAACAGCTGGGAGATGTCACTTACTGATTACCTTCATGGGCAAAACAGACTCAAAGTGGGGATATTACTAAAATTTATTACTAACAGGATCACAGTAAAAGAGTGAGAAGTAAAATAATCTTAAAAACACCTTCTCCCCACCCTTCCTTCCTTCCATGTTCTCCCTCTTTCCCCCCAGGGGTACAGGGGCACAAGGAATGGGGGTTACAATCAGTGGTTGTTTCTGCTGCCACTCAGAAAGAGGAATCCTTCACTTGCTCCCCTTGGGGTCCCGCCCATTGGAAACAGTCCTTCACAGACCTCTCCAGCGTAAGTCCATCCCTCAGGTAACAGTTCTTCCCAAACTGCTGTCCCATGGGTCACTCTTCCATAGGGTGCAGTCCTTCACGGACAAGCTGTACTGATGTGGGTCCCCCATAGGAGCCACAAGTCCTACCTGGTAAAAAAAACCTCTCCATGGGCTGCAGGTCTCCGGCAGGACCCTGCTTCATCTTGGGCCTCCCACAGTGTCACAGCTTCCTTTGGCATCCACCTACTCCAACATGGGTTTCTCCATGGGCTGCAGGTGGGTCTCTGCACCCCGATGGTCCTCCATGGGCTGCAGGGCCACAGCTGCTCCATCATGGTCTGCACCACAGGCTGAAGGGGCCTCAGCTCTGGCTTCTGGAGCACCTCCTGCCCCTCCTTCTGCACTGACCTTGGTGTCTACTTTGTTGTTCCCATGTTCTCACTCTGCTCTTCCCTGGCTGGAATTTTCATCTGCTCAAAAACTTCAGTTGTTAAATATGGTATCACAGAGGCATTACCATTACTCCTAATTGTCTCGGCCTTGGCCAGTGGCAGGAAGTCTGTTCTAGAGCCAGCTGGCATTGGTTCCACCAGACATGGGAAGCTTCTAGCAGTTTCTAACAGAAACCACCCCTGTAGCCCCCCCGCTACTAAAACCCAGCCACAGAAATTCATTACACTTGTAGAAGGGGAGACCTTCTTGCTCTCTACAACCACCCGAAAGGAGGTTGTAGCCAGGTGGGTATCAGCCTCTTCTCCAAGTGACTGGACAAGAGGAAATGACCTCAAGTTGCAATAGGGGAAGTTTAGATTAGATATTAGGAAAATGTTTTTTCATGAAAAGGGTTGTAAAGGATTGGAACACGCTGCCAGGAGACTGGTGGAGCCACCATCCCTGGAAGTGTTGAAAAAATGTGTGTGTATGGTACCTAAGGACATAGTTTAATGGTGAATATTGAGGTGGTGCTAGGTTGACAGTTGGACTTGATGCAGGACTTAAATGCCTTTTTCAACTTTAATGGTTCCGTGATTCTATGATTCTGTTACACCAGGGCACCTGAGAATGTGGGGAGTCATGTAGGAGATGCACCTGCTCTGCCAGACAGGAACTTGTCGCCATTGGTCCCTGTCCCTTGAATCACTGAATTTACCCAGAGGAAGAGAGAGGATAGGGAATCCTCTGTATCATGCATCCTATCTGCCTGCCAGGTCAGTCCCAGGGAAGGAAGAGTTTGATTCCAGCAGTATGTCTCTCTCACTCTACTCTTCAAACTATTCACCTCCTCCTGGAGCTCTTTCACTAAGCAGCATTTGTCTACCCAGGTGCATCTCCAACAGATATTTTCTCTCAGGACTTCTTTATCTTGACCAATTGAAGAAAATCTTATGTGTATTCGTTTTTAAGAAGCAACTGCCAACGACCAAATGAATAGTGATGATGCAGTTGGAGCTTCTCTGTTGTAGGATGCGAAGGTTGATGGACAAGTTTATAGAATGTCAAGTCATATTACCAGCTACATGGGGATATGATCTGATGGGCAGAAATCACATCTTTGAAGTGTCATCCTGATACATTGGAGACTGAGAGCCACTGATCTACCTTTCAGTGATATAAATTTGTTTGCAGTGATATAAAAATAGCTTCCACTCTGGATACAAAAAGATTATAACTTGAAAGGTCAAGAAATTTATAACAATTCTTGAATAAAAGATCTTAGGCATGAGGTGCAATGCTTTTCAATTCCTTTTGTTTGTTCTCTTTTATTAATGCATAACTGTATTTTGCTGGGTTAGTAGGAGGGGCTTTATTCTGGTAATTGCTTGGCACTGGTTTTGCAAAGAAACAGCAAAAGCAAACTTTTATTTAAAGCCTCTGAGCTCAAAATTGAAGCATCTGAGTTCAGACAGCTTTCAGGTGGTGTTTGGGGGTAAAGACTGAGGGAGCTAAGGCATTACTGTCACCCAGGCCCTCTCCTACATGACTGGTGTATGTTAGCTGTACAGCCTTCACTTGTGCATTAAAAAGTGGAGTTCTGTTCACACCAATGCCTAACCTTGAAGGCACTTCAAGTGTGTAAAGGACTGCTGTCAACAACGACATTTTCCAGGAAAGTGAAATCTGGCATCTGAGCAGTCCTGACTTCAGTTGTCCTCTTGGGGTCCACAATGTAGCTGTGAATCATGACACGTATTGTAGCAAGCCTTGCACTCACCATACCTGACACTTTTTCCACTGTTACTTCCCTGATTAGAGACTCTATCCAAACAATAAGAGACCCAAATCCATTCCTTCCTTTCTTTGAAGGAATTAGAGGTAATCTCCATTTTGATATCCTTTTTGTCACTTTTCTTTGAAGTTTCCCTGCTTAGAATGAAATAGAACTGTCACATAACTGCTTTTTTAAATGGTTTGAATTAAAAGGAATTAGAGTCAGCATGCTGAATTTTAATATTTTTTTAATTAGTTTTTAATTCCAGGCAGTAAATGTCACCAAAATAGTACCCAAAGGTGCCCACACCCCCTTTCTCTCCCTCCATCACCACCCTCCCTGTTTGAGAACTGCAGTGCTAAATCAGACTAGAGGCTCGCCTTTAATGGGGGCCAGCAACAGATGTTCAGGGAATGAGTATAAGAGCAGGATACGCACAGAGTAGTACTTTCCTTGCTTATGTTCTTGCAGCTTCAGGTTCTCTCTGGTTCAGAGACCTCCTGAACTAAAGCCAGAGGTTGTAATCAGATCACAGTGTTTAGTAGTCCTTGGTGGAGCTTTTCTCCATTGTCTTGCCTAATCAACTTTTGAATCCATTTATACTCTTGGCATTCAAAACATTCTATAGCCACAGCTTCAGCAACATGTTTAAGCACTGAATGGAAAAGGTACTTCTTTTGAGTATTTCAGAAAATTTTCTTTGTCATTCCATTTGATGTTCTCCCATTTCTGTGTCATCAAAACCAAAATACAATTAACCCATTCCATATTACTTTTATAGATTTCTGCTATATCTCAGTCATCTCTTGTCTAAGTATCTCAATCAGTTTAATATTTTTTTTAGAGAAGTCTTGCATACTGGCACTATGTTCCTCCTTAGAAGAGATGCTGTGTATCTTTTCCAGCAGAACAAGCATACTAAAATCACTAGGTACCCACAGGGGGCTGCTAAGATCATTCAGACCCCAGACTGCCTCTTGGGCAGGCTAGAAGAATTTCACTGACGTTTATAACCATTCTTTGCTACATATTAAGGGTATCTAAAATTTCTCCTTCCACTTAGTAGTATTTCTTGCTCTCATCTCCACACAGAGATCGATTTTATGTTGTGCAAGTTAAAAAAAAAAAAACAAACAAGAGGATGAGTCATCTTTGCTGGGTAACTGTAAAAAATTCCTTCTCTATGCCTAGTAAACCTTCTGGGTGGGACCTAATATTTCCTTTAGGCATCAAATTATTGTCTCTTCAAATAGCAAACAATTTCTAAAATAAATAGAATCCTAATTTTCTTATATACCCAATTTATATGAGCAATCACAAAGTTGATGGAATCAAACGGGACTAAGACATACAGTGCTGGATATCTCATCATCACCATCATCATCATGGCCAGTCTTTGCGAACAAAGATTTGGGAAGGGTCTTTACCCTTCGAGCCTGCGCAGTGGATTTTTTAGGTGAGACATAGTGTGCGCTGAACTGAGCCCACCCTTTAATCCTAAGGTTCATCTACTGGGGCTGAGCAAGCTTGAATGGTGGCAGCGAGGTCCTCAGGACGTAGGTTTGTTTAGAGTGACCTTCTCTTAGATGGATGGCCTTACAGGGTTGACGAGCTCCATCTGCCCGGGGAGTTTCCCTGACAGAGAATCGAACACCGGGCTGCGGCAGCGAGAGCGCCGCATCCTAACCACTAGACCACCAGGGGTCCTTGCTGGATATCTAGTGCTCTCCAAAAACAACTAGAGTAAAAGCCTACTCAAGCAAGAGCATAACTTCTGCATGGATAGGAAAAAGTTCACTGACTAAAAGTTTAATTTGGTAAAAGTTAAATAGAATGTAAAATAAGCAGTTATGCACACAAACACATGAATGTTTATTCACAGCCATATTAGGTATCTGCAGAGTTCAACAGGCTAATAAACAGCACTATGAACTATTCACTGTGAATCATTGATGGAATTTACTTGTTGTTTTTGTAGTGTGAATTACTAGGAAACACATGAAGATTTCCACAATTTTTTTGTTATTCAAAATAATTCACTGAATGTATTGAACAAATAGCATTTCAGTGTAGAGATGTTCATATTTATGAATATTCATGTAGCATTTACTAATTTTTAGCTTATTCAGAAAATCAAATTTCATCTGTTTTTTTGACGTGTTTAGACATGTTGATATATCCCTACACCCTATCTAAAACTGACAATACTTATAGTTGCATTTCTAGGGCAAATATTTGCATTAGTACATTAAAAATATTCTGTGCATTATTATTCTGAAGAACGTACTTAAAATTCTCTTGATACTGTCTTCAGAATATATATTTGAATTATTTTCCTGTTTTGCTAGTTTATTTACAGAAAATAAATAGAAACAGTCCAAGTAAAAACTGAATAGAAACTTTCCCAATAAATCTCCTCTCAGCGGTCTTATTTAAGGGTTATCAACAGATGCAGTGTATTCTAGATGGATTGTTTTATGGCCTTTATTAACACATGTGGTTAAGAAAGCAAAATGAACAGCTGAACTTCAATATAAAATTCATTATTTCCCCTTGAAAAGGTTTTCTTTGAGCTTTTTCTATCTACCATTTCATACTTTAGATTAGTTCCTCTATCTATCCACCCTACTCAATGGATCCAGTCCTAGGATCCATTCTTAAGTTGATGTCTCTTAAAGATTCCTGTAGTTATGCTTAATTCCACACTGATCACTTTATTGAGACTATAGATCTTACCGATGTGGGCAGAATAAGGAGAAGACTGAGAAACTCCATGTTTAAGTGTTTTCATCACACTCAGATCAAGGAAGATGAGGTCTCATAGGCATATACATTAACACAGGTGTGGCAGAGTAGATACAATCAATAGACTGTTGTGGATGTTTCATCAGAGAATAAAATTACACAAAGTAATACTTGTGAAGGCTTGTCTCAGGTACTGTTGCCCAACACAGCTTGGGGGACCTCACTGAGCTTCATGTTTGACTTTTCTACATCAAATATTTGTTTAATCTCCTTTTACTTTCTTACAATATAGCAATAGCATTACAAGTAAGAAAAACTAGAGAAACCAACCACTAGAGTTCAGACACAGGAATTTCTTTTCGCAGAAATGTTTTTGGCCTCGTAACAAATCTTCAAGGAAAGCTTAATGCAAGTATCACAACAGGAAAACTAATATTTCAAAACTGTATATCATGGAAGCTTAAACCCTGCCTTTTAGTCTTATGCATTAAAGAAAGATGAAATTCAAAGTTAGCTCCAAATGTAACATTTGTGTCTGTAGATGCATTACCGTGACTAGATTTATCTTTTTTAAGCTTTTTACTGCAAGAACACTATTAAGTTATATGTTGAACGCAAAGAATATAAAATTAGCTCTATCTAAATCCGGTAAAAAGTTCCACCTTGCTCAAAAACCTGTTTCACACATATCTATTCATGTCTTATAAAGCTATATATGATATTCTGGAACATATATGACGTTCTGTCAGCACAGCAATTGATTTCCTGACAAATAAAGAACTCTTACAAATAGGGAACCCACAAATGGTTTGGGTGGGGTCTTGTAATTAGAACCATTGTGCCAAGAGGGCACAACCGTCCCAATTCCCAAATGAGAACCACCCTTCTTCAGATATCACCTGTCTTCATATCAAAATGTATTTAGGAAACTGTTTTACAAACCACCAAATAATCACACTGATTGCCTTGTTGAGGGGTCTTTGCATCTTTTTCAATACTGCCATGCTCAACTGAAGTTACAGACAACAAAACAGAAAGGCAGGTGATATATTTTTTGCCTCCCACAAGTATTAATTTTATTATAGTTATGCATGCTGCTTTATTTTTAAACTCATATTTTTATAGACCTTTTCCTTTCATATTTTTTCTGCATTTGTCTTTCTGTCATTTAGTCTGCTTATCTTTGAGGAAACAGTTGTTTACGTAGGTTGTTTTTTCATTTTTCCTGCAGAACTATTTGTGTATTGCTTTCTTTTTTGTTTGTCATTGGTGTTGTGTTCTAAATATCTTTTTCATTTATAATTTCATCTATAACAGTTCTGTTTTGCATACTCTCACCTCTGAGCAGATGACAGCTTACTAGGAGAACAAACTTTCTTGTCCCTTCTTTTTGATACCAATATCAAGGTAATGTTAGGCACTTTTTTAACTTTTTTTTTATCCCCTTGTCCTTTGCTACTGCCTCGCTCCAATACTTCATCATTGTTGTTTTGGTGCATTAATTATAGTTTCTAAGCATATAATCCTTGGAACTGAGTAAGAGGAAAGGTAAAATTTAGCCCCAAAAATTCAAGTTCTGTATTGTGTTCTGTATTCAAAAGTAGATAAATAGGTACAAGCAAATAATCAAATTAAGAGAAAAAATACTTTGTCTATGGACTTATTTTTTAACACAGCTAACACAAAGACAAACATGTGAACAGAGAATATAAACAATAAATGTTTTCAATTGTGTTTAAGAAGAAAAGGACTGATTTTTTTGTGAGTAGCTATTTGTGTTTCAGCTCTCCATTTGTCTTCATGGCCCTCATTTGATCTCAGTCCAACAGGTCCACATCCTTCTTACACTGGGGGTCCCAGAGCTGGAAGCAGCACTCCAGGTGGGTTCTCATAAGGACAGACTAGAGGGGGAAAATCACCTCCCTCGATCTGCTGGCCATGCTGCTTTTGAAGCAGCCCAGGATGCAATTGGTTTTCTGGGTTGTGAGCACTCATCGCTGGGTCATGTTGAGCTTCTGGTACAACAAATTGTTAGTTACTTACAGAGTTACTTACCACATGGAAGAAACATACAAAGGAATCAAATTAGAATGATTTGCACTGGAGAGAGAGATCAGAGATGCAAAAAGATAAGGGAGAATCCCCAGATAAGTGACAAAGTTCAGAGTTGACACCCTTGTTTTCTAAATTCCTGATGGAATTTAGGTGCAGCTAGGTCCAATCTTAATCTCAGACTTAGACAACAATTTATGTCTAACAGAATCAGCTACATGAATTTAGTTCATTCAGCATTCTATCCGCCGCTCATTGAGGATCTGTTGTGAATAAGGGATCTTTCAAACCTTGTGAGGCATCTGGGCTCAAGTGAAGACTCATCTTCCTGTTGAGAAGCACTTCAGGAAATCCTCTTGCAATTTAGAGAGAACTTGAATTAGACTCATGAAAAGAAGTCTGTCATTAGTAGAAGGTCTCCCTGCCTTGAGGAGAAACCTTGAGAGGTGTCTCACCTCAAGAGGAGATCACTATCATTCAGCCACATTGTCTAGCAGGGAGGGCTCAAAGAAGGCTCCCTTAGGCTGTCATATTTATGGAATAAAGTGGTTGGCTTATAGTCAAATTGCATAAAATGGGAAGGCGAGGATGACACTCCTTGCACCCACAACTTTCTGTGTTTCTTGATATATGAGTCTTGGAAAAACCATGATTGGTGTTCCCAGCTCATATGCATCAATGCCCACTGGGTCACTCTACTCATTTGTGGGTTCCCTGGAGAAGTCTTTGGCCCAGCTACAACTTAGGCCTTTATCTCCTTTGGAGCGAGCACCAAAGCACTGCTGGTTTGGTTAAGGGATCGACTGCATTCATCACAAATATTCACAAAATCATTAATACCCCAGTCCTTTTTATACTGAATGTAATGGAAATTTTATACTAAGAACAATCTGTTCTAATTAATCATATCTAAGTTTTTTATGACAGGTAACTTAGAAGCTTGTCTCATCACATTTTGCAGCTTTCTCTCCTAAAGATACTTCTGTTACTCCTTTGCAGAATCTTAGTGGCAGGTGTCTTTTCTTCCTGGGGAAAAAAAAATTAAAAAACCTCTGCAAAAGCCCAGAAAACCTCTCCTCAAGTGTCAAGTGGCATTCCAGCTGCCATTAACATAACTGCATGTAGCAGAATATTGTGGAGGTGGTAATGAGACCGTGACACATAAATGGCCCTTTCAAGAAGGGGCTAAGCTACACTAGTAAGTAGTGTAGTGCAGTCATAACAGTTCAAAAGATTTCTGAGGACTCAGTAGTGCCTCCATTTTATTTCAGACAGGCTCCTCACTAGTACTGCACACTAAATGCCTGGTAGTTGTTTGATGTAGATGTAATTCCCGAGTGAATCTTCTAGATTAGTCTTATTATAAATAAATCTAATTTATTAGCTCAAAAATCACTTGAAGATATAAATTCAAACATTATGAATGGGTACCATCAGGAGATTTCCTTCAAGAGCACTCTACTGGTCTGACCTAAAATTCTGACATAGATGTACCCTGCAACATATCTTTTTTTTTTCTTCTACCTTTTTAGCAAAAGATTGGAAGTTCAGATCAGAGATCTCTTTTACAGACTTAACTTCAGACTTCTTTCCTTTAAGAAACAAGCAAGCAGTGCAATCCTCTGCAGCAAATTCAGTCTGTTAGGCTTTCAAAATTAGACCTGAAAAGAACATATCTTTCTCCTCTTCCAGCATATTGACACTGGTAGTGTTCAAAATGTGAATAAGAGAACTGCTTTTGTTCGGCTGCTGCTGCAGAATCCAACAGTAAAAGAGGCAGGGTGATTAATTGCATTCTGTGCACTTTCACGTCTCTTCCAGAAGCTGCTAGATATTTCCTTATGAAATGCCAGTTAGAGATTCCTAAATTAGGTCCATTTTTGTTTCATATTAAAAGTTATTTTAATAAGCAGTATTAAAAGCTGGGAGTGCTCAGTACAGAGTTGTTTCTTGATGCAGCTCAAAGCTATAGATTGCCACAGGCTAAACACTTTAATCCATCAAAAATAGTTCCATCTATACCAAAACAATTAAAAAACCCAAACAAACAACCCCCCCAAAAGAAACAAACAAACAAGACAAATACTAAGTAACCAAAAGCTTCTCAAACAATAGATAGTCTAGGGGTATTCTAATTTCTTACATGATTATGAGATACTTTTAACATATCCCTCAGAGAGATCTCTTCTTTTACTGTTGCCTTAATTCCAAATCTGACTGTAATAATTATAAATTCTTCTTAAAAAACTTCTCTGACTTTCTACACTTTGGTCCTATCTTTAGTAAAGGGATGGCTGAAGCTGTTGTGGTGTCTACTGCCCGGAGTATTTCTGCATTTATTTCAGAGCAGAAATGCACTGTCTATTGTGTATGCACTATATAATTCATATAACTTGCACCCTTCTCCATTGTCCTGGTTTTTCCAGGTGTCCAACAAATGCAAGCATGTTTAATAGGATAGAGGCAGTCAGTGTCTAAAACATGGTCATATTCAATCATGTAAGAGACTGAACAACTGCTCCCTGAGTTGTGTAATGGTGTCATGACAAGTGTGCAGATGGTGACATGATAGGTTGGGGCTGGAGAGTAAAATCCTTATGCAACTTTGCATTAGGTCTACTCCAGGAAATACAGTGCTTAAAAAAAAAAATTGCTTAAGTGCATTAGTAGCAGAACAAAACCTCCATATTCCCATATAAATGCCTGTAGCACAAGGCTCCTCTTTCATTCTCCCAGCACTGCCTCCTCTCTGCCTCCGCGAATTCAACAACAGGGAGGTAGGAGACTGATGTTTTCTGGCAAGATTCAATCAAAAAATTCCAGAACAGCTGAGGTGGGAAGGGACCTCTGGAAATCATCTAGTCCAAGCTTCTGTGCTGATGAAGATCACCCAGTACAGGATGTTCAGGTGTACGTCCGGTTAGATTTTGAACTCTTAGATGGGGACTCCAAACCTACCTGATCCAGTGTCTGACCACCTTCATAGTAAGGTTTTTTCCCTTTCTTGAAGTAGTATTTCTAGTTCTAGAATTTCAATTTCTGCCCAAATCATTGCCTAGGTTCTATTGATTGTATTGACCAGCTTTCCACTGACTGAAAACAAGAGCTTAGATATTCAGTGCACACAAACACACCTACATATGAACATCTAAATGCAAATGTCTAAACTTAAATTGAATACTAATTCATAGATCTGTTAGTTAAGATCTGTAAACCTTAACGGCATGAAACTTAAACAGACTGAGAAAATTAAACAAGTAGGTAAACAAAATTATGGCTCAGTGCACAGGAGACCATATTAGCAATGGTAACTTATCAATGTAACCCATATTAAGAGTTAACTGGAATTTTAACTGGAAGACAACATTAAGTCATGTTATTGCTAGTTATTCATTAAAGCAAACAAAATTGCTTTATTAACAAAATTATGAATGTAAGGTAGTTTCTAAGAACCTGTTCTGAGAGGTTTCCAGATGGTGTATTTCTTCATGTAGTAAAAAAACCCATATGTTTTCTGCTAAATTACTTTCTGCTTTAAACAAAAGAAAATAATAACAGAATATAACATTATTAAAGGGAAAGGTCTTCACCTTCATCAGTTTTTATGTAGTATCATGTATGTGGGTTGCCAAAAAACTCACCACATCCTTCTAAAAAGACAAGTGCAAATAAAATTAAGTGTTTTGCCTTTGCATCTGTTTACAGTTAGAGTGATTAGGGATACAAATGCCAGCAGAAGCCGTTAGAGGCTATGTGGATATTTCTGACAAGACAGCCAGTTTTCAGACCAAGGAACATGAATTGGCATGTGTCTTCATTGCTTAGGATTAGCTTCATTTGGGGTAGATTTGTCTCAGAGAGCTGCAGTGGTCCAAAATAATGTGAGGGAAGATGATGATTAAACATAATGGTCAATTGGGTCCTGATTTTACTCCTTGAAGCCTTTTTATTAGAAGATGTAGGTTTTATGACCTTTTTTTGTAGTTCAGTGGGTACTTAAGGAATAGCAGTATGAATGAGAATATGGTTCATTATAGTCTTTATAGGTGTTGGGATTTTTTTTGGACATAGTGCAATCTACCAATATTAGAGATTCCCAAGTAGACTCTGAGTGAGATACCAGGTCTCTGCAGAGGTATTAGCTCGAGAAGTATAATCATTTTAGAGTAGTGATTTGTCCATTCTAATTAGCCCTGCTTAGGCAAATGAATCCAGTAATTCAGTTGTACTTCTTCTAATAGTGATACTTTGTTCAAATTATTCCATTCAGATTTCATTGCTGATAATATTTTAGTAAAATGTATGATGTATATGGGGACATCTTCTCAGTAGGTTATAGTAAGTCTAAAACCAAAAATGGAGATTTTTCCATGTGAAGTAAGTCATTGGGCATCAAAGAAAGTGCCATTTTAAGCCCCAATTAGTACAAAAATTCACAGAAATTAGAGCATACTTTGCATCCTGCAGAGATACAAAGCTCAGCTCCACTCCAATTATAAAACACGATGATCAGTATCTTTGCAACAGAGCACACATCCAATGATTATATGATAATACTGTCACTAGAAACTCTTTACCCAATACAGACCAAACATCTGTCTCTAAAAACACTACAAAACAAACAATAATTTTATAAATGCTATACTAAGATACTTTGTAACATATAGGTGTTAGGAGCCATCTGTATAACTACATCAGGGACCAGATCCATTATCAAACGTATTTGTATTCATTTAGTAGCAGCTGCCAAAAGGAAGCCACAGGTAATATAGCACAGTTGTAATCTGTAATTAACATCCCATGGCAGTTCAGCAGACACAGAGAGTCTTGAGTTTCATTTTTGTTCTGTACCTCTATCAAAGACCCTGTCCAAAATGACCTAGACACAGATACATCTGAACAATAGTGTACCTAGAATCAAAATGTACTATAATCAGCCTTCTTGCTGCTGCTGCTGTAATGGGCCCTAAGGCACACCAAAAAAGTCACTCGTCTTCTCAAAAGAAGACAAATGTATGATTCTATTTTAATTCTTCTTGCTTTGGTTTCCATTTTGCCTTTAGTGATATCTTTTACAAAAGATAATTAGCACCATGAATGAGCCATCTGCATCACTCATGTTGATTTTCTGCTCCCTCTGGAGCTGAACCTTTAGCCTTTAGCTTAGCCATTTGGTGCCTGTGAGACTTAGCCGTATGTCACAGTCATTGACAAAGATAAATAATGACACCTTACTGAAGTAAGCAGAAGCTATTAATAAAAATAATGTGAAATGGGTTGATCTGAATGCTTCTCACTGGTAAAATGCTTAAACAAAAGCTTAGACTTCTATTGGCACTAAAACTTCTTCTATAGGACCTTAAAAAAAGGGACAAAAAAGGAAAAAGGAAAGAAGGAAATTATTTAAAACTTACATAACCTGCCTCTATCTCTGCATGGAGTTTATGGAGTTTAGTTACAGCAGTCATGATAGGATGTATAAACAGATTAAGAAAATGTTGCTCGATTTTTCCAGATGTCAGTTAGGTGAAAGCTTTATTGATTTCAGAAAAAAATGCCAGCCAAATGAGAAGAGCTTCTGTTATGGTCTGTGACTTAGAAGAACCATATAAAAAAGGTTTCAAAATAACCCCTCTGCCAGTTCTGTTGTCCTTAAATCAGTTCCATTTTCGTCAGAAGAGAGAAACATAAATAAAAGATGATTCTGTATCAATATGCCTTATCATCCAAGGATTTTGTTCACTTATTTTCCCCTATTACAAGGCACCAAGATTTCAGATCCTGAAGTTTGTATCAGAAATTCTCCTGAACTCTTTAGCAGGATACTCTGGTCTCTATATAGAGCTTCTTGCACAAACAGCCTGAAGAGTTGGTAGCTGTCAAAGAATTAACTGCTCAAGGTTCAATCCAATATATAGTAAGTCCTTGATTTAACTGGACACTCAACTGCACAATGGATTTTAGCAAAAAAATCCTCTTTATGCACACTACTGCCTAACAGCCCTCACTGGAAGAGAAGAGCAGTTGGATAGATATAGGGTTGTGTTGAGCTTTGTCACAATATTAGGGTTTTTCTCAGAAGGAGAATATGCTTGGATAAGAAGAATGACAACAAATTTTGATTGCTGAGGAAAGAAAATCTTGTGGTATCTGATGATGAAGTCAGTTCTTACCTCGATGTTAAGTCTAACAGGTGATATTGAGATGTAGGGGTTTTTTATTTTATACAGAAGAAATAAGATACTCACCCAACAATATTTTCATTCATATTTGTTGTTTGGATACATAAATTCACTTAAGTTACTTGTTGCAGCTGTTATGACATCTGAAGTCAGCGTATCAGTGAATGACATAAAACATTTGACATCTGAGGCTGCCAGACTAGTGTTCAACACGATCAGTGGAGGCAATCAGTCATTGCATGTAACATAGAAAGCCAAGATTTTAGGACTGGCACAAATTCCCTCTTACCAGAGAAAAGTTATTGCAGTGGTTATTTTCATGCTAATGACTCCTAGATGAACCACCCAGACTTTTACTGGTCTAGACGTAGAAAGCTGGTTTAGCTTTCCATTCATGTTTTTCTTTTATTTGTTTACTACATGTGGCTGTTGAAACATCAGCTATCAGAAGAAGCATTCAAATAAGTTGCTTTTAACTCAACTTCAGTAACACAAATATCAGCTTGTGTATACAAAGAGCAATTTTGGGAGATCTGACATGTTGTTTATTTAAGTATTGCAGACTCCAGTTTCAAAGTGTCAGGATGTCTGGTTTAGGATATAAGTTAATAAAAGAACAAGGAAAGAAGTGGCACCATTTCTGACAGTTCCAGCCTCAGCATCCTCATTAATGGAGCAGAGGCTGATTTTTTTTTAAACTACATTCATAATCATCTCTGAATTATACTCCGAAACTGAAACTGTTTTTGCTTCCTCAATGGTTGACATTATCTTCCTGGATGTTTTGATACCTCACAGTAGAGACTTTAAGGTGTCCATTGGGTATAGGCTTTACGGTTCTTGTGAAAGGCATATCAAAATACATAAAAAAAATCAGAGTATCAGAACATCAGAAAGATATTACCAGATACTTTAATTAATCTGAAAATGTAGAGAGGAAACTAAAGTCTAGATTTTAATTTTTTTTTTTTCATACTGAACTCTAATTTAGTCTAAAATTATTTATTTATTTATATTTTGGAATCTTCAGAAAACATATCTTATGCAAAATATATAAATAGCTAGGGAAACATCTCAGCAGACATTAAACAGACTTGTGTTTAATTTCCTGGACACATAAAAACCTTAGCCTTTTTTGAAGAGGTGGTATGATACAAGGAGAAAATCACAGTTAATAATTACGTAACAAAGCTTGAAAAATTAACATACTATTGGTGGAATTACAGGGATGTCATGCCTAAAGGAAGAAGATAGCAACATTTGAACTCAAGTAGGTAATGTCTACAATTATGTCTTACGTAGAGTAGAATAGGTTATTAAAATATATATCAAGAAATGCATTGTGGTCACACCATATGAAAAGGCTTGATCTGAAAGTTCCAAATGCATCAGGAAATTTTATACCTTTGGTTTATCCATCACTGAATCATAGTAAATGGAGATAAGTAAGATTTGTGTGTGTACCTGAATCCCTACTGAATCCAGATTATTTTTACAGACCCTTGTCTAGTCCACTTTATAGTGACTCATACAATATGTCTTCCAAAAACAAGTCACAAAGACAGTTTTGTGATATAATAAATCATATGGGGCTCATTTAGAATGTATCATTCCACTGTAAAATAGAAATTAGGATAAAATTCAATCAATTATCAGATATTTTCTCTACAAATTCAATCATCTTTTCCCTGTTTGATAAGTGCCAACTTGTTACTTCTTCACTACTCCCTTTCATTATTCCTTCCTTTGAATTCCATCCAAACCTAAACTCAATTGCGTTTGTTGTTATAACACTAATTAATGTTATTCAGCCATTCTGTATATTTTTTAGTTTAAACTGACCTTTAAATGTATTAATGCTTTTTTTCTGCCTCACTAAGGCTTGAGATGTTCAAGACTAGTTTATGCAGATTTAAAGATCTTTGTGCATTTATTTTTTCCCCTTCCTTCAAACAGAAATGCCATCAGTGGTATTCCACATGCCTTCAAGCTGTTACCTGAAGTAGCAAGAGGTCAAATTGAATTTACATGCACTAAAGTTTATTTGTCACATACGTAAAGCTTTATTTATTGAGAAGTTAGAGGGTTTCTAAGTGAGGAAAAATGCACTACTTTTGTTAAGAAAATATACCCTGGGACACATAACATATTCAGTTTGCCATATGCAGTCTTGGACAACCTGCTGGCAGGTCAAAAGGCTGTTGGAGTGTCAGAGCTCATGATATAACTGGAAGGAACTGAGACTCTTGTTCTGGCAGCAATCTTGCAGCTTCTACCACCCCATCATTCTGTGACATTAACCTTTGTCACTGAGTGCTGAGTTCTTACTTATAAAACTATTTGAGTTTTTTGCCTTTGGACCTTTGTCTAGGCTGTAGTTTGGCTACTGGTCTACACTGTGCATGATGACGGAGGGTGCTACATATCCAGGCTTCACCAGTTGTGTTATTCTGTTTGCTCAGCTGCTATTTTTTGCCTGCCTGCCTTCCTTCATTCCTTTCTTCCTCCCTCCCTCCCTCCCTCTTATTCTTCAGGTAATTTTTTCCAGCTCAAGGTTGTACATTTTTGGTGACTAATAACCGACCATCAATGCATTGTCTACAACCCTGAGGCTTTTATTCTGAGCTTATTGTCCTTACTTTCAAGTCCTCTGAAAGTTAAACTCCCTTAAATACTGCACTGTAACAAGAGACACTAGGTACAATGTTCCTGTTACTTGATTCCCACAGGAAATTCTCATAACAAGTTCATAACAAACCAAATAGACTCTATCCTTGATGTCTTGAAAAATTAAGGGAAGGAAAAATAGTGTAGTGCCTGAAACCTTTTACTTGCAATGGCAATATGGTATTTACTGAACCATAAAAAAACAAAACCAGGACATGGCGGAAATTTGAGTGCTACATGAAAACAATGGGTGACACAGTACCTGCAAATAGTATGCAAAAAACCCCAATGTCTTCCTTAACATGTCAAGTTCCATGTTCCCACGTTAATACGTAGATTTTGATTAAACACTGCGACAATTTCATTCTCTCCTTAGCATAAAGCTCAGCTTTCGTAAAACTGTTTTCTCTTCTATTTCTCCAGATATGTGTATCTCAAAGGGGAGGGGCATTGAAGTTTTTAAGTCCTTAAACTTTTGATTGAGATGAAACTGTAGTAATTATACTTTATTGTTTAAAATTAGAATTTCCTGCTGTAGCACTCACACAAAATATATTAACTCTTTGCAATGAGCATTCCAGAAAGATTAATGCCAGAGGGATAAGGTATATCAAAGTCTAACTCTGACAGTAAAGCTTTTAATTGGTAATTACTACCCTTTTTTATTTCCATTATAAGTTTTTAAAGCCTGTTGACTTTTAAGTCTTCTCTGGCTTTACTGCTTGGTTTGATACTTAGCCTGAATCTGTCTCCTTACTTTCTAAGAGTTATTCCTAGGAGTTATTATACAAATTATTCCTGCATCGACCTTTATAAAAGGACAGTGATAATTGCATGTTTTTGTACAGTAAATCTTCATCTAAACGAGGGTCACCTGCAGCAATGAGGAAACAGCTCTTTACTGTGGTAAAGTGTCCATCATATGCAGGAGTTACCAGTTTGACTCCATGGGTCACTCACCTGAAAAGAGTTCATATCCTTTCTCCATTAAAGGAGGGTGGAGGTTCGAAGCTTGGGATACTATGCTTGCACCAGAGCCATTGAACTACAGAGTGCTCTGGTGCTGCTTCTAACAGAAGTTCTATCCCCATTCTCTAGAAAATTCTTGGAAATCTCCTTCAGGATTTATATTCCCTATGAAATGTTCCAAATAAGGTAAAAATTGTCTTTTTCACAATTTTTGTGTTTTTAATGGAAGACCTCTAGAATTTTGTATTTCAATTTGTTGGGGTTTCCAGAACAGGATTGAAGAGTGTCATGCAATAACAAAGGTGATAAACTGAACCCTAAAACTGATGCCTACATCAATAGCTAAAATATTTTGCTAGATGTAGAGACAGTTATAATACCTGTTGAGAACCTGGCTTGTCAAAGTTAAGTGCAAAGAATGTAGACATTTTGAGGCCCAAAGGGAATCAACTTTAGATCATTTAAAGAACTTATAATGTTGGTTTCTCATATGCATTAATGCTTGCTGCTTGCAACAATGTTTACTAGTAAAATGCTTAAAGGTAAGATTCAGCTCCAGAATTACAATCATAGATGCATAAAGCAAATGACAGAATTGGAATTATAGACACTTACTGGCACTATCTCCTCTACAGGTGTACATTAGCTCCACAGACTGATAGCTACTTTACTACAGGAGACTACAATTTTATATGTGTTGGTTTCACTTTATAGGACTGAATTTTCCCAGAACATGAGACAGACCTTGGATGCAGCTCATGGCATTTTACTCCCATTGTCACGGAACAGCTGATATTGTCGTTGAATAGCAGAAGGAAAAGGCCATTTGGTGGTGAGGTTCAGAAGTATTAAGGAGTTTAACTGGAATTTGCCTAGGTATAGTCAACTAGAGACTCAAAACACACACAGTTTATTATTCAATACAAGTAAAGGAAGGAGAGTGTGAAATAACCTGTTGTTCTTTGGTTCCAGAGTAGCTGGGTAATAAAAAAATCATTGTAAATTAATAAAAAAATTCAGTTGATATGAAAAGCCTATGAGTAGTAGTTCCAATGCTGCCTATTTACCACTTCTACTTTTTTACTGGGGACATGCACCCAGATTTTGAACTCTCATTGCAATTCATGCAATTCCTATTGAGACAGGATGTAAATATTTTTATTTTTTTTTTTCTGTGAAGCCCATTTTTAGCAGAACATTGATTAAGCACTCATCTATGGAAAAGCTTAAATTAAAAAAGTGACATGTCAGAAGTCTTTCAGTGAAATTGAAGAAATCACTGCAGCTTGATAAGAAGCAAACTCTGACCTACATCTGTCAGAAGATAGGGTTTATCCAAATTTCTCTCAGGAAACATCCAGCAAACTATTACAAGAAACAGATTAATGGGGCTTTTTCAATTCAGCATAGGATACTTTGAGGTTACAGAACCATGTAGAGTTTTTTCTGGTTTTAGATTCACTTTTGCAGAAAACTTTTATGTGTATAGCCATTTTTACAATCAACAAATCAATAATTCATAGTTGTATTTCTTTGCATATATGAGCATGAAGAAAGTTGCTTATAGTTCTGCATAGCACACTACATAATAAAAATTATGTCAAGCTTCCTGAAGTCAAAAAAAGTTTTCATACAAGAGACACTGAGATGCTTTTAGCTTGTCAGTAGCACAGATTTTCCATTTCTACAAAAGTTGAGTTTTATATTTGATTTAAGAAGAATTTTACCACATAAACTGGATGTTTAATCACAGAAGCATGTTGTCAAATTTAAAAGTGTTTCCAGTAAAAATACTGTTGCTCTGACTTTTCCTGTCCCCTAGAAATAAGGAAAGGAAATAATGTACTGCTTTCAAACTTTTAATTATAGATTTCTTTTGCCCTTGAAAAGGCTGGCAGGCACTTTATTAGGAGTTATGGTGGCACTGTAAATCAGACATCAAGGAGTCATACATGAAGTATGGTTTTCAAAATAATTTCCAGAAGACAACATGCTATGTTACTTGAAAGTAATATGTTCACTCCTTCACTCTATTTCACCTTTTGTATCCGTTTTCACCATTGCATGGAAAAGTTAATTGTATTAGTAGCATTTTATATCCTCTGCACACAAGAGAAACAGCAAACCAGAAAATTTTGACCACTTAATTTTTATTTTTGCAAGCCTCAATTTATTTTGTTTTTATTGTTTTACACTGAACAAAGGAATCTAGAGTGGATTCAAAGGAAAATAGTTTGCAGCTATTTCTCCTTGATGATCCAAAGACTTATTGAGAATATAAAAACTGTCTTATTGTTCTCTATAGTTTTGTACCCAGCAAAGCTCAAAATTGAGTGTTTCTTAAAGAAGGAGTTCATTCACTAGTGGTCTTGATTGTATAGTACTAATACAGTACCAAGAACAGAAATTTCATTTTTATCTTAGCTTGTGATTTTATTTTTTGTATATGAAGACTAAGACCCTTAATTTCAGTATGATGAGTGTAACAGTGGAGGGTATTCCAACTTACAACTTATTATAGATGGATATAATTGAAAAGCAGTTTGCATAGAGACTAAGAGTAGAAGACATTTATTAGAATGAAGGTTGACAAAAATCAATAGTGTACAACACCATTCCTTTCAAAACAAGACTTACTTTTATACTGAGCTAGATCTTCATCATAAGCTACATTTACATGGCAAAAGTATTTGGAGTACTAACATCCTCTGGTGTTTCTAAACTTTGTAGCCACAGGACATTGCAGGCATGTCAAATAATTTAGCTCCAGCTTGCACACAGCCTCAGAGAGGTTTAGCCTCATGCCAAGGATATAACAAAAATTAATCTGCTCTTTCTGTGTCTTCTGTTTTCATACAAGCTTTGTCACAGCCTGATTCTCATAGTAATTGTCCTTTGACCTATTCAGGGTATTCTGTGATATTATGTGAGTGCTAAAGAGAATAGGAGGTGAGTGCTAAAAGAATGGGTTTATTTTATTATTTTATGGGAGAAAACATGGTAAACCCACTGGAAAGATCAAAGGAGTTTTCAATGCAGACCTACAACAAAAACATTCTAATACAAATGTAGGAGACCTACAAATACTTTATTAATAAGTGATTGAGCTAAAGTAACAAAGTAGAGGCAGAAATCAGCTGAAATCTCAAGTTCTTGTTTTAATAAACTCAAGAAGAAGAGCACATCAGGAGCACAGTTGAACCCATCACTTTAGAAAAAGAGATAAAAAGAAAGAAGTAACTGTAGTAAAAAATATAATCCAAAACAGAATCATAGTAGAAAATATTATTTCAGGTCTGAAGATTGACAGGCTATTATGATAAAGCCCCCTCTGAGATTTGTTTAGTCAGAGATGCATACACACTGCAACACAGAAGTCAGTGTGATTCCCAATTCTCTAGGTCAAAGAGGATTTTTGGTGAACTATCTGATAAGTGGAAAAAACAAAGAAACAAAACACAACCACCAACAAACAAAGCCAAAACAAATAAACAAACAAAAACCACACAAAAAGACCTGGGAATCAGTGAGGATGCTGAAATAAGAATTCTACATAACGTGGCCAGGTTGAAGGCATGAGTATTTTTTCATTATCTGTGTTCTGTCTCATGGTAACAGGCATGACAGAAAAAACAGAGAAAATTATTAGAATGATATAGTAGACTCTACTTCTGTCTAGACTTGGTGCTGAGTCTCAGAACCATGACTCCGAAGTCAGAGGCTGTAGAGCTGTGCTAATTACTCATTGATCCAAGCATTTTAAGAGTATGATGTTGTCTGACCATCTGCATACAGAGATCAAGATATCAAGTACTTTTTTTTTAACAATCCTGTAACTCCTGATTGTACTACAAGAGGACTAGTAATGGCAAAGAATTTACTGAAACCCTATTCTAAAATATAGATCTTTATCATTTAGGAGTTCCTTATGTGGTTTTTTTTCTGCTTATAAATCTACCTAAATCAGTATGTATAAATAAGAGCTTTCTATTTTACTCAAAACCTAAAAATTTAATCTAAAAATTTCAGCAGTAATTACCTAAAAATTTTAGTAGTAATGATTTTATTTTTTTCTTTTGATGAGTCGATAAAACCACAAGAGGCCTAGGAACATATAGGCAAATGGCAGAATCTGTTATTTCACAAAGAGCTGGAAATCATATTCAAAAATACACTGATAGAAGCATTGGAATAGTCATTAAATCTAAAGCTTGTCAAATTTGGTATCTGGTCTGTGATGATGCCTAATAGATGCATAGGTGAAAGTGTGAGGAAAACACTAGTGAAAATAAAAATATTTTACTGGAATGGTCTTCAATACATTCTCATAAATTTGCAGATCATGCACTGTATAAGCAAAGTGTGTTTTCATGTCTCATAGCCCTCAGTGGATCAGTTTCATATTAATTTCCCTGAGTTTCAAGTTGCTTTCAGAAGCCTTTGGTGCTTCTTGAAATACAAAGTAAGTTGTACTAGAGAGCATCACTGTCAGTTTAATCTGATGGTCCCTAATGTTTATATTTGAAGAGGCAGTGACAAATCTTTCCCCATTCATACTCTCCATGTCATTTATGATTTTGTAGATCTCTATTGTGTCTCCTTGTCCATCTCCTCCCTGTATCAATTTAGCAGAATGAATAATATCTTTCTCTTTAGTGGTTCCTTGCATGGGGAATGGTTCCTTACTGTCTAAAAGTAAATCATTCCTATCCCTTTTATCTCTGCATTTTCTGTCTAAAACTACTATATCTCTTCTTTAATAGGAGAGTCAGATATTTATACATCATTCAAAATAGGGGCATAGGGGTTGAATAGTGGGACATGTTGTCTTCTCTTTAAAAAAAAAACCAACAAACCAGCCAAACTCCACTGCTCTTTTTCTAATAATTCCTAACGTCCAGTTTTGCTTTGCTACTGATAATTGAGCTGAAGTTTTCACACAGTTGCTTAATACAAATGAGGATCTCTTTCCTGAGTTCTAATTTCTCACTTAGAGCTATGAATGTGTATGGAAAGTTTAGATTATTTTTTCCCTAAGGGCATTGCTTTATATATATATACACTGAATTGTTTTGTAGACATTCCATGTTGTTAGTAGACTTTATCAAACTCACTGCCTGCTTTTCCTGGAGTGTATATGAATAGCACAGGCAGAACTCTGTTGAACCTTTCTCCATTAGTGATCACACTCCACAGGGAAAATAGACCATTACCTCCTCTTTTGTTTCTACTTTGTTGATTTTTTTTTTTTTTTAAGAGACATTCCTCCATGCAATGGCCTTTTTTTTAATTCCACAGTAGACTGCTTTCTTGAAGAATGCCTAGTGAGGAATCTTGTCAAATGTCTTTTGGAAATCTGAGTAAACTATGTCTTTTTTGTCTGTATGCTGACTCTCAGAAAGAAACAAATTAGTTTGTCAAGTATGATATCTCTTTACAAACACGGGGAAGACTATTTTATTGAATTTCACATTTATCTACTAATCCTTTCTTACACTATTTTTGCCAGTAGAACAGCTACAGATATAATACATGAAACTTGTAGTAGTAACTAAAGAAATAGTCAAAGCAGTCAGTGGCATCCAAGAAGCAAGTCATCTGCCTGCCAATAGTCAAGATTTAAAGTGCTTCTACATGAGGGGGTTAAATATCTAGCTTTCTGTATAGACATCTACTATTCATGCCTAAATTTAAGAGACTTCATCTGGAGCTGAATCTCACCCTTTAAGCTGTTGAAATCTAATTTCTTTGGCTAATATTATTGGTGGGGTACTTTTGTAATTTTTAAAAGGTTCTGAAGATCACGCAAGGTAAGGTCCCTGGTGGCTGGAGAAAAGACATTACTGCGCCCATCTCCAAAACAGGTAGGAGGGACAATCCATGGAGCTATAGGCTGCTCAGCCCCAGTTTGGTCTCTGGGAAAATCAAGAAGATAGTCCTCTTCATAATTCTTGTTGTACACATGGAGGTGAAGAACTTAAATGGGAACAGTCCTCATGGATTTAACCAGAGGGCTGGGCTAAAGATTTACTAAGGTCTCTTCCAGTCTGAACTAATACACAATCCTATGATTCTGTGATTAAAGCCCTTTATTGCACATAATGTACTTATTCAAGGATTGTTGCAATGCTAATGAAATACACTTCAGAGATTTTTCCTACAGGAGCACGGTCACTGGAATATGATATATCATAGCCTTACAGTGTATAAAGCATTCTATGAATTATATAGTATAGCATAATTCCTGCCCCGCAGAGCTGAAAAACAGCTAGAGAGAGAAGAAAAGCAGGAAACATTAGAGAAACTGGAGGAAAATGCAAAGTATTTTTTATTAGTATTTGATTTGATTGCATATAGTACAACAAATTGTAGCTATCACAGTAAAGACAAATCTTCAGAAAAGATCTGAGTAGCAAGGAAATCATGGATTTGGAGAGAAAAGCATTGTCTATACTCCAGTTTACATCCAAATAATGAGTTAAGTATTCAGTAGAAGTATGTTTCTTTTGACTCTCAAGGAATATCCCTGCATGTTAGATAGTAGATATATTTTAACGCAATATGAAAAAAATCCACAATTTTTGAATAAGCCAAATAAATTTTTGTAAAATATAAGTGTAAAGCTGCAGTCTTAATTAGCTAAGTATAAGAAGTATAAGAAGTTTGATCATGTTTGCAGCTTATATATCACATTGTTACAGTCAAGTAAAATAAACAGACTACATATCTATCCATTTATTGAATCCAATTTAATTTTGTTTAGTTACTCATTTAATTCCCAGACCTGGCATGCAGCTGTAAAGCCAGATGACTGTGGCTTTGTACTTTACCAAACTGAACAGAACCAAATTCCAGTATGCGGGCTGGTTATAAAAAATTTCTAAAACAAATCAGTGTTGTAAATTTGTTTCAGAATAAAATTAACTACACTAAGAAACCTTGATGATGTTTACTCATCATGTTGAGCACAAATGATGGTAACTTTTTTCAGAAGAGGTGGTCAGAGTACTAAGGGTATACAGTATCTTACATACTTGCTGAAAAAATATTTGCAGTAGTTACTTGTTCATCTCAATATTAAAATCTGAAAATGCCACACTTATAAATGGCATTCCATTGAAAAGTGCTGAATTATGCCCATTATCAGCAACATGTTCAAATTAAATATAGTTTGTAAAAGGCAGGGTTTTCTATTCTCCCCTACTTACGTCTGACAGACAATGTAAGCAGTTTACTTCTAACTAAATATCTATGTGAGACAGGCAGACAACAACAATTTTAGCTAGTATTCAGAGGGAGTTAACAAAAATACTTAGGAAATTGTCATTCTGGGTGAAACAGGTAAATCAGAGGTTGACAGAGTTCTGTGGTTCCTTCTCCCATCCTGTGTCAGAACACATGTCCTAGTCTCATGTCTGTCTAAACTGTGTTTATTTTAATGATACGAATTTTACAACCTCCATCACTCAGCACTCACCTCTACTTTTAGACTGAAAAGCCCTCTAAAAAAATCTCTTCTGCTGAAAATTCAGTTGCTTATTTCTCATGCTGTCTTCAAAAGACAGACAGAACAAGAAACCTTCATAGGTCCATAAATGGTAAATTTAATTCCATAAATGATTACTTCTCAGCATGTCCATAAATGGTAAATTCTCAGCATGTCCTTCCTCAGTTGAACAAAAGCTGTCTGTCAAAGGTACTATTTTCTTTCTCTTATTATTGGAAAACATAATTTTATTTTCTCTTCTCTCTTGGTCTATAATATTCTCTATGTTTTGCAACATGCAGTGCTTAGAACTTGATATTCTGCTTCCTGAAGTCTGCTGCTAAAGTAAGCAGAACTAAGAAGTCATCTCTAATGTCTCTCAGTGCTCTTTATTGATCTCTTCCAAAATGGGAGATGGGCACTGACTCTCCCATTCCAACATTCATTGATTTGTTCCAAGGTTGCACTTACAATGAAAATAAATTATTAATAAATTATTGAATTTTATAGGACTTATGACATTTGAATTCTCCTTAAAAATGTTCACTAAGTACTACATCTTTATTAGTATGTTCTGTTTCAATTTGCCTATAACCACTCTATTGTAATATGGTTCATCTGTATTACAATTTCTTACCAAAGTCACAAAAATCTGTGTAAAAATGCTTATCAGGGTTTAAACTAGGATGCTACATTCCTGATTTTCTGCTTTGGTTGCTACCTCATAGAAGGTGATTGGGTCTGAAAATATGCTTTGATACAAATATCTAGCAAGATATTTATTCTATTATCACCTTGTTACTTGTTGAATGCTTACAGATTATTCAGTACTTTCCCTGGTATATTTATAGGATCCAGGATTAATATGTAGATGATTCTGTTCACAGAGGTTTCCTTTGCAAGGAGATTACACTCATCTATGTTCTATCGTCCTGTGGGAGTTCTTAAAAATAATTACTAATGGGTTGGAAATTGATTGACATGTTTCTTAAGTACTTTAGTGCAATCTCTTGCCACTTGTGGACTATTGGAGGTCTGTAAGACACCATCTAATAGTTACTTCTTTATTTATGTGTTAGAGCAGACTTTAAAATAGAAAAACATGGGAAAGAAGACAATTCATCCAGCAAAGTTTCTATTTATGGCTAAAAAAAAAAAAAAAAGAAAAAAAAAGAAAATGAGGAAGAATTAAGATATAAACAGCCCAAATTTATATTATGGCTGTTATTTTCCATTATTTGAATGCAGATACAAACCATAGTGGCAATAATATGGAAAATGTGCTATGAATGTTTTTTCAGAACATTGGGTAGAGAGGGGGAAGGAAATATCTTCCAGCTACACCTAGTAGTATTTTTGACAATAATCTACAGGAGTGAAAACTATAGTTGAGAAAATTTACTGACATCAATAACCAAGTTGTTAGTGGCTAACTCCTGTGTAAAATCACACTTCATGTGATTAAACATAAGAAATTTAAACAAAGGAGTTCTGAAATGAAGCAGTAGTTGGAATTGTACATTTCCGAAATTTTAAGATTATAGGGCAAAGAATCTACCACGTAAAGCAACATTAAAAATCTATCAGTCACTTATTCACCTCCCAGCTCTCATTATGGTGTATGGTGGGATTAGTTAATTTTCCTTTCAGAGATAAATACATATCTTCAGATAGGCTGACAGAGGAAAAGGTGCAAAAGGGTAGGATTCTGAGGAAAGTGCCACCATTCTCCTACGTACCTCCTTGGCCAGAATTCAAATTTAAGCAGAGGAATAAAAAAAAATGCACACTACCCGTTGGGTGACAGAGAGAAGAGGCAAACATAGAAAAGTAGTTTCAATTTTTCAATTTTCTTTCCTTTGTTCTCATTATTAATATATTTGAATCAAAGGGGAATTAAGGCTTCTTTCTCTAAAAATATCTTTACGAATTCAGTTTCTCCATCAGATTTCTGCTAATACAAAATACATGAATAGCTAATTTAGCTCAGTGGAATAATTTCATTACTTTTGCTCTTCTGCTCCTTTTCATGGCTACTTAAGCTCTAGAAAAAAATCAAAAACACCTCTCTAAAACATCTATATGTTCTGTTAACTTTTAAAGGACAATGTGTTATATATTGACCACCCTGAAGTGAGAAGTGATGTTGAGCACTCTAACAGCTATAAAAAGATACACCTAACTCCAAATAACTCCAAAATAACAAAACAACTCTGATTAACTTATGTCTGCATAAGTAGACCCTTCAGAAAGCTTCATGAAAGAGACTGGTAAAATAAACACTTGAAGAAAAGTACAAAGATCAGTGTTTACAGAGCCATAGTGCTGTCTACTCTCTTATATGGATCTGAATCATGGGTCATCTATTGCCACCACCTGCGACTCTTAGAACGCTTCCATCAATGCTGCCTCCATACAATCCTAAACATGTATGTATTTTGTGTTTAATAGGCCTCTTGCTCACTTTGTTACCAGGATCATTCTGGCAGATCAAGAAATGTTCAGGCTTTCCAGTGAGAGAAGATGAGGTTTCTGATTACAGCTGAGAGAAGACTGAATGCCTGCTCCATCTCTTCAATGAAGAGAAATTTTGCTTCAGAATGGTATTGTTTTGTTGTACTGCCTTAACTTAAGACAGCAAAAAGCTAAAAGCAATATGGTCCTTGTGTTATTTATGGTGAGGAGAACCTTTATCACAAATTGTATTCACGATATTGTATTAGAATCAGACAGAATTGATTTCACAGAATTGTTTCTGATTTCACAGAATATTCTGAGTTGGAAGGGATCCACAAGGATCATAGAGTACAACACGATAAGATAACGTGGAAAGTGCGCTGAGCAGGAACTGCAGTGCACTCATGCAGAGCATGAGCATTTTGTCGGAGTACTTGGCAAGGATAAGGTAACTATGTTCTTCTTGGAAATCAAGAAATCCCAAAATATTTCTGTTGAATACCCTTTTTTTTTTTTCCTAGACCACCAACCTCAAGTGCCTTCTAACATGAGAAAACAAGGACTTAGCATAGGACAATATTTCAACTTGCCTATCTTTCAATACTTATTTCCTTCGAAGCATACAGATGTGATGCTAGGATTTCTGAGACAAAGCTGTCTTTTTTGTGTGTGTTTGTGCATCATCTTGCATAGTAGGGAGTCAGTCAGTGTTTTGGACCCTACAGTACTAGTTCATTACAGAGTCTTCCATACAGTTGTACATCTGTCTTTATTAGAATTCTGAAGGTGGTTATATGGATATCTCTTCAATGTGTAAATTTATCCCTAATGTCTTGGAATGTCTAATGTTACTAAAGAATGATGAAGCAAAAAACGTCGTGTTCGAAACATTTGGTCTTTTACTTCTTAGCATGTACGTATATTAAAAAAACTCCTCACCTAAAGTGAACATGTTCTTTCATTAACTGAAATTTTCATGTCTAACATTCCCTGAGATCTAGAATATTGCATGCTAAAATTGGGTTTCTTAGTGATGATCTCCTGTTGAGGGCAGTCTGTACATATGTAAGGTGATTAAAAGATTCTGTTCCAGCAAGATAGACCTTATTCCTCTTATTTACGGATCTGGTCCCATTGACTGGGACCTGAATGTTTCTTCATTTTAGTAGAAGACAAATAAGATGGTTCAAGATGCATAAGTTGCATATTAAATTACCCACAGCTGTGCAATGTTTATTTCCACGAGAAAAAAAATGACAAGTTTTTTTTCTCATTAAATTCTACTTATATTTCTGATCATTCCATATTGAAGATATAAACAGAAACAATCCAGAAAAATAAATTAGACCTCTGCAGGTCCAAAAGAATTTTACACAATAATATTTGAGCTGTTTATCTTTGGAAACAAGTAATGATAAGCTTTTTGTTACCTGTACATATATTACATAATTATATAATCAAGCAGTCACAGAAGTTCTCCTATTTAGCTTATCATACAACAGTTAGGCAAAAGGTATTCCATGGCAACTGAAAAAATTGAGAAATATCTAATTAGGCCACGGAATTCATTGTTGCATCACTTTACTGTTCCCAATGAATTAGTAGGTAACACAGAAGATTATTTTCATGTAAAAGTGTAATGTGTATTAGATGTGCAATATCCTGTGCTTCTGCATATACAAGCAGAGTTTGCCTGAGGTTAGAAAGAAATCTTTTATTTGGAAATTATTTTACAAGAATTTCTTTTATGCAAATCATAGGGAAACTTCTGATGGTCTTTGAAATTTCCAATACCTGACTACTGTTGCAAAATAAACTGTCTGAATCCTTAACTCTTTCAGTCATGAAAAACCATGTGGTGAAACCAAACTGAAGTGTGCAAGACAACCAAGTGTCCATGGGCTAGTCTCTATATCTCTGCATGAAATTCGGTAGATACAAAAAATGAGTAGCACTAAAACAACTTTTGAGTTAACAAAGTTTCTGGTAGTCCTTGTGCTTTCCACAGAATAGTCAATGAGGCAACCTACCTCAAATGTCATACACATCAACTGAAGACACACACATCAACTTGAGGATTCCTATGAACGTGCTTCCTTAATGTCATGCTCAGCTCTGAACAGTGGGATTTTACAAAGAAAATTACAAACTAACATCTAGTCAGGCAGTTGAAAGCAGAATAAAAATGTCACATTACCTTCAGAAAAAAATTACACTCCAATGAGAAACCTGTAAAATAGTTACATTAATACCTGAAAACACAGCAAAACCCCAAAAGGACAAAACAATTTGAAACGGCAATGTTATTTGGTGAATATTTAATGAAATGTAAAAGGAAAAAAATCAAGACAACCAACAATATAATAAAGATTGTTTTGATTTCTTTTAGTCAATTATGGTGTGAAGTATATGTAGGAAAGATGTCATTAATAATAACTGCAGGCTATTAAAGGTGCACACTCCTATAATCATAGATACCAGAGTGTCTTGTGGAGAGCTGGAGACAGTCCTTATAGAAGGTCAGCAAGTTGTACTTGGCCAGTTGTTTATGCTGAGATTTAGCTGAATCCTACTGGATTTTCATATATAGTGCTTCCTCTTCTCCTGCATCACCACATAAGGTTTGGCCTCATCCTACTCAGAAGCACCTGTAAGCACCTGTCAGGCACAAAGTGTTGTATCTAATGGGGTTAGATCAGGCTCACAACTCCTCACTAATGGTGTTCCACAGGGCTCAATTTTAGCAAGCTGTCAGGATTGCTGAAAGGACTTCACTCTAAAACCTGAACCAGATCGAACTCTAAAAACTGACCTTTCATGGTGGGAAGAAACTTTTCTTGACTGTGTCAACCAAAATAAACAACTGTCACAATACAGATTTTCCTCAAAATTTATGGTGTGTAAAAAGTTCCCACTTTGTACCTTCATGTTTTCATCTATTTGACACAGTTAAAAGAAAGGTTCTTCTACCTCTAAATTAGCAGCTTTTTACTATATTTAACCTCAATGGAGTCCTTCTACAGCAAAATATCATTCATCAAAGATGATAGAGTCTAGCCAAAAGTGACTATCTGACTATTTCCCTCCCTTTGAGAAAGCTTTTGCAGGTGAGTGTTGAAGCATATATGTCAATGAATTAGGTAATTTCATCTTCAGTATCATCAGTCTGGTATCTTTATGGATAATAAATCCACTCAGAATAAAAAAGTGATGTTCTTGGTGACATCATAAGGATCTCAAGTCTGTTCTCAAAAATTGTCCTATTTCAGAAAAATATTTATGATGTTTTTATTGTTGAAGAACATTCCTTTCCTTCTTTGAACTTGTCTGTAAGGCAAGAATTTCAATGCAATTAATGAGCAGAAAACACAAGTAATGTGACAAAGTTGGTAAGAAATAATGCACAATTTTTTTCTTGCTAATTATAAACATAGAGACAAAATTGAGGTATAGACAAACACACTATATTTAACTATATGTTATTCTTCAGTAACAAATCATACTTGATTTGCATTCATATATATATTAAAGACACTAAAAATAAAAATTTCCTTCTGACTCACAAAGATTTTGTAACATAAGCTCAACCACAATAGAACTTATGTACACAATAAGAGTTTTGTAAAATAATTTTTGTACTTATTTCCTAATAAGTTATGCCATCTTCTCATGATATTCAGATATGAAACATGAAATGGTCTGATTTATTTAAAGTTATAAGTTCTAAAAATAAAAATAAATACTAAAAAGTAGCTACAAGTACAGTTCATGGAAACTTAGAAATAATTTTAAGGATTTTGAGGAATAATGAGCTGTAGTTGTTTAAGCTTCCAGTTGTAGATTACTCATTTTTAATCTAGTTTAACAGTGCCCAGTGCCTCAGATTTGTCACCCTTTGAGGGCTCCTTGGCAATTCAATTGAAGCCACCCATTAGCTACAGTTTTTCACAGAAAAATGTCCACATAAAGAAAATAAGCCCAACAAAAAGAAACCTTGTTATCAGCCACAACGAAGGCCATCAAATAAAAAAAGCATGAAGATCATTAAGGGATTGTTTACCTTGCTGAGATTAAATCCCACAAAGAGTTCATAGCCAGAGGAAAGGAAAGAAATAAGATGGAGGAAAAGAGAGGAAATATTCAACAAAATACAGTTTCAGAAAGAATCTTTCCCAGAATAAATATAGCAACATAAGAAAAGAAGACTATATATGAAACTGCAGTGAAGTATTATGAGATACCCTGATTTACTTAGCCCAGGCAGATAGTTTCCAGAATGTCTCCACCAGCACACTGTAGGTAAACTGAAAAGATGTTCTGGGTTTTTTTACTGATATTGTCATGACAAAGAAAGCTTATTCTCTTCTGGGTGCTAGAAGGATTTACATCTGTACTATTTCTGAATGGAATATAGCACTATCTGTTAAGTAACACCGATGATAAATCCTCCACCCCTAGAACTTAAACTTCTGACCTAGAGTGAAGAAAACAATGCCTTACTACTTCCTGTACTATGAAGTGCTAATGAAAAGCCTGCAGAGCTCTTGTGCTTAAGGCCACTTCAAAATTACTCAGTGGTTTCCAACCAGCCTCCTGGTATTACTGTGATTGGATTTAGGAGTATTGAAGTCATGTGGGTAGAAAAACATGTTTCTGTTGCTGATCCTGTGTGCTTCATGCAGAACAGAGGGATCCCAGGGGCCATTAACTTCACCAAAATAAATAAAACTCTATCAAACAAACACATACAAAGAAAGAGAAGTAGAAAGCCTTTCAGAAACTGGTTTTCGCTAGAGGAATGGAGGTAGGAGGATTCCTTAAGCTAGTCTGGCTTTCAACTGAAAATTATTCAGAATATTTTATTTGTCTTCTAACTGATGTACAGAGAAAAGATTGGAGCAACATGCTGTTTTTAAACAGTGGATGAAGAAACAGTTCATGATCAGCATATTCTACAGCTATTCACTGACACCACTTCCATTCTTCTCAGTTCTTTCCTCTGTGTCCCATTCCATCCCACAATTATTTTGTCAGCATGTAGGTTTGACTTACCCCTCCTTTCTGTCCATTCCTGGTTTCTAGAAGAAGGGATTATATCTTTAATTAGCATACACTTTCAAGTACACTTTTTTTCAGATAGATGTCATTCAGTCTTTAAATTAGAAACCCTTGGTATCCTTATTTAAAAACCAAACCAAAACAAAAAAACCCTTTTCCATTACTGGCTATCTGAGAGTTTTTACTTGATCTTTTAAAACCTCTTGTTAGAGCTGAGAAAAGGCAAAAATCTGAGAAATAGGGACGGAACATTTCTACATTGCAATAAACTGCTAGATACAGGAGAAGAAAAGGAAGAATTTTAACTTTGATTCAGAAATTAAAAATACTGGACAGATTTTTCCTTCTGTCTTCTTTGAAATAAGAAAAGAGTTCATGAATAAGATGTAGTCTTATTCACTTTGTGGTACCTATTGTATATTTGTGATATCCATACTACATTTTTAAACTGTTGGGTTTTTTGGGCTATATCATGAAATTTAACAAATTTCTGCAATAATGACTAGTTTCCAAGATTCATAAAATGTTTTCTCTACTGTGTTCTTTTTCATAATATATTGGATCTATGTGCTCTTTGAGTTACAGTTTGCTTTTCAGGATAAAGAAGAATCTCATGAATGAACGACTTGGATTTCAATTTCCTCTACAGACTGACAGTGCATCTTTACTGAGAATCACAGTTCCACACAGATCATTTTGTTTTAACTCATGATATCTTTCCAGCACAGGCTCTGGCAACAGAGTCTCATGCTCAGCTCTTGATGGTCCTCTTTACATTCACGTAGCATTCACCTCTAATCAAAATCAGGATCCTTTTTCTTTGGAATCAAACTTAGGGTGCAACAGAGCTCTGCGACCTTAAGTTACTGACACCAGATTACAACATAATAATGCTACTTTTCCATTTTCTTCTTTTCAGTGGTTCCACTGTTATCCCCATCTGAATCTTCACAGAAAAAACACAAATGCCACAAGGTGCTGCTGCTTCTCTCTTATTAAAATATAATGATCTCAGTGGATTTTGATGATTTCATGTCATGTGGATATAAGTTCTGCTATCTACCCAAGAGACTGAATTTTACACAGCTGTTACTGACATGTTATAGGCCAGTGGAGCTAATGATGTGTTTTGTTGTTAAAACAATCCATTCATTAACACTGTCTTAGAAATTCTTTTGAAAAAGAGCATGCTGTAAGAAAGAGGAATAGGAAGTTCCTTTCAGATTTGAGTCTTTAGAGCAATTAACCTAAAGTCGGGGATTATTCAGACTCAGTAAAGAGCAGAGTACATAGTTGTTATCTAATCTAGCTGTGACCTTAGTGCATGTTGCAAGTTTGAAGTCTAAGATACTTTTGTTTGGACCTGCATGTAAGAAATAATGTAAATTTAACATGATTTAGGAATGGAATCTTAATTGTCGTCTTAGTTTATATCAAAAGTAAGTACGAAGGAAACTAAGTCAAATATTATTCTCCTTTTTTTTTAAATTTTCTCTCATTTCAGTTTTGAACTCTTAACAAATTCTGAAATGAAACCTTCCAGAAAAAAAGACCAGATTCCAAACCAGTTTGGTAGTTATGGCTCATTTCTAGAAGAACAATGTTTAATTTTATAATGAGTCCAACAGAAAAGAAAATTGAGCTTCAATCTCCTGCAAAGCCAGCGAATATACTTAGCATCATGCTGTTACTCTATGTGAGTTTAAGAGATAATAGTGCACCTAAAATGTGCACAGACAGCTGTGTGAGCAAAAATCTACTGTTAAGCTATGACACCTCCCCCAAAAATTCAGAAGTTCATTAAAATATTTCTAATAGGCATTAGTCATCCCTCTCTAAGGGATACTAGCTTTCTTGCAGTGAAGAGATATTAAAGATAGAACTTCCATACCAGACAAGCAATTAGGTGTGCAGACAGATCACCGAGCTGCTCATTTATTCTTTAATTGATTTGAGGTTAATAGATATTTTGAAAGGGACCCAGTAACTGAGACAAGTAGTCTGAGCCTATCCAAAGACATGCAATTTTATTTATCTTCATGTAGTCACATCCCAGATGAGTAGTAACAGTAATGCACATAGTTTCTAGCTTGTGCTTTAAATCCTTGCAGTCTTGTAACTTTGCATCTAGATATTAGTTCTCTATACATAATAATTTGGCAAACAACACAGTAAAGTTTGACTATAGGGAACAAAGTAAGAGTGTCCTACTTTGTCTACTCATCCAGTACATTTGAGGAATCAAAATAATAAAAGGTTGAAGAACACATTCTCATAAGGAATGAGTTTGACCTCATGATGATATTCTGAATTGATGCTACTTGTTATTTTGCATTTAAATTTTCTTAAGTGCAGTTTCTACTTTTTTCATACTCCTAGAACTACTTTTTTCCAAACGCTGAGAATGTCCTATCAAAGCAACGATAACACCATACAATGTTATTTTAAAATAGAATGCTGATTTCTAATGTAGATTTTACAAAATGTTAAATGGCATCAGGCTTTGACAATTTCATTGGCTAAAGGTTTCACTTTCATATGCAAACAGCCACCTAACTGTGCCACCAAAAATTTATCCATAGCTACATTTATAAAACTATTAACCTTGATGAAAATTCTTTAAGTTTCATTTTAATGTGAATTAAGAATGATTCTGTAACTCATAAACACAATTTACCCAGACCTGCTACTGATGCCGTGGGATTTAGGTACTGAAAAAAATCTCTCGGAGCAGTCAATTAGGGGTGAGATAAGAAAGGGTTTATTATGACAAGGCAAAAGATGTTACAAGACGCACGCAGGCCATGCCTGAGATGTTACATTTTATAATACCATCCATCCAATCTCAAATGTGTCCACCCTGTGGCCTTTACTCTGGACCGCCCCTGGTCCATCCCCCGAAAAAGGGTCTGGGGTGTATTTTGGGACCCTCTGTTCATCCCATCTTCATCTTCTTCAGAGCACAAAGAGTACATAGTTGCCTAATTTTTGACCGTATTCTGTGGTTTAGGCCAAGATACGCTGTTCTGCCAACAATCTAGGCCTTGCCTTGACAAAAGACTAAACATTTCTACTGGATTCGGGGGTAGGAGTGATATAGGGAGCATAGAATGGGGTAAGAGGGTTAAGGAATGTGTAAACAATGGTACTACAGGGAAAGGGATGCAAGGGAGTGAGGGTTGCTGCTTTTAAAATCTACCTATAAAACTTACAAGGCTTACAAATATTAGAAAAATATAAAACCATTAGGGGCTTAAGGTATCACCACTCATAAGGTAGTGTCTCAGGGAAAAGTAACATCCCTAGACTATTCTCAAAGAAAACATCTGAACATTTGATTTAATAACTGTCATACCCAAGGCCAGATTTTAGAAAAGTGGCAGTACCTATACTAGAGAACTGAATAATTTTCCAAACATTACAAACCTGACATCTACAAACCTACACAGGTCATGATCTCCTAGAGAGCTGAACTATTGGCACTGGCATTGTTTTAACCCACTCCTAGATGCAATGGCTGAATGTGATTTGGAGCCTGCAACAGGCAGAGTGAAGGCAAAGACTTAGTTTGGCTCTATGTGAACAGGCTGTGGTGTACCAGGTAGCCTCAAGGTCAAACAATAGTTTCCATTTTGAGTGTGGTATTAACTATATCAGGGTGGCTATTATTTATTTCCTAAAATCGTATTTATGCATCTATTTAATAGATATAAATTTTCTCAAGAAACTATGCTTCTACAGGTTCTACTTAAAATTTTCACTAATTTTCTGAAGTAGATAAATAACTTTAGGACAAACTGATCTGTTACACCAATACTAAAGAGCAGAGCTAAAGAAACTACCCGTGAACAAACTTTTTGCCTAAAGAAAGTGTATTATAATTTGGATAAATTTTAGCCCCTCTTTTTATGGGTTTTGTTTTAAGTTAATTTCCTTGTGTTTATTTAGATAATATTTTAAATGCATATGGTTAAAAAGGATAGGCTGAAGAATGATTATTTGTCTTCATTGGAACCTGACTATATGAAAATGTTTCTTAGTGACCTGTCTTACAATATTATTCTGAAAATATTTTGGATTTTCTTTAACTGAGTCATTAGTTTATTAGTGGTACTCTATTTGGCCTCTATAGGAATTTTAAAATTTATATTTATGTTCCATAAAAAAATTCTAGGTGATTACATCTATCTCTATTTGGTTATATGGTGAGGAAGGGTAGAGAATGTTATTAAGTGGTAAAATTACTAATTCAACTTTGATAGGACAAAAATCATGTAGATTTTGCAAAGAAAACCAAATATTTACTCAGTTATAGTCAGTCACACTGAATTCAAGCATATTGAATATGACGAAAAATCAAAATTTCCAGCATTCAATATGCCCTTCAATCAACAGAGGCCACCATTATGTACTTTTCTGATGTTTTAGTTTAGAAACTGTATGTATGACTTACTTTTCATAAGACTATGTTCTCTTTGTGGCCAGATTATAACAACTGTACAACAACTGCTTCTTATAATAAAACTAACACAACACCGGACACTTTAAATCACCATAGTTAATCTTCCATTATCCTTTTCTATGTAAGCTGCTGCCCATTCACTCAGCAATCTCCTCTTTATTGGATTCCTCTCTCCTCAAGATCTCCCTTCTCATTTTCAGATCCCTGTATTATTGAGAGTCTCCATCTGCTTCCCTTCCTTTCCTTGCCTTGCCTTGCTTGCCTTGCCTTGCCTCCCCTTCCCTCATTGCAAAAATCTACATAATCTCCATTAAAATTTCCATCATAAGATGGAAATCTGACCATGTGGAAGAGAATGAAATTTATCTTTCTTTACCCTCTAATATTCCAAATTAAGTACTGGTGTTTATGAAAACAAATAACCAGCCACAAGTGAATGGAAGCAGTAGCTACGAAGACATGTCACCAGTTCCATTCACAGTTCAGCAAACTTTTTACTACAGAACTAATGAGTATTGTTGTAGGGAATCATATTTCGTTTATGTTTAACATATGCAGGTATGCATGCACACATGCTCTAAAATTTAGCTTTGTCCAAAGTAAATGAGACAGCTGAAGACCTAGACCAGTGTACTAGTTTTCTCAGTGTAGAATTTACACTTCAAATTTGTTCAGTTGTTTAAACAATTTAATTTGTGCTGATGTTCTCTCACATGGTAAAAATGCAAAGGCACATATTTTGCTTTTCTTACAGCCGAAGCTGATTATGTCCACATTTTACTTTGCTGACCTCCTCTGTCCCATATTTCCAGTTTCTCCAAGAAAATATAATAACATTAGAACTTGCTATTTGTAACCTTGTAGTCACTGTTCTGGGCAACTCCTGACATATTCTTTTCTCAAATCAAAGTATTGGAAAAAAGATAATGTTTAATTGTAATACTCAGGGGCTGTTTTTGGAATTTGGACACAATCAGTGGAATTAGCAACATATATAAATTGTTAGTACTTTTTTATATTTTATTGCTCTGTGGAGTTCTGCTCACTCAGACCACTTAGAGAGAACTTTCAGCTCAGAAAGCTTTTTGTTAGGCTTCCTGTTAAGGATGGTATAATACTGGAAATAAATCACTGGATGGAAAAATGTTATGTCTAAAATATATGTCTATACTAAAATAACCATTGTCCATATGGACAGAAAGTACAATGCTAGTTTTCCTGTTCTTTAAAAAATGCACTTTTGATAAGAAATGATACTGTTTGGACTCCCTGTGTTTACAACATCCCAATTTGTTTTGACATGTAGAAATCCTGCAACATTCCTGTCCAAGCTTCTTTCATGGTGCCTTTCAGTTTACTTAGTAACTGAAAAAGGCCAAATGCATTTCAGTTTCATGGTATATCTCTGAATCACAAGTTGCTAATATTCCTATCTAAAAGGAATGTGTGTGATGGTGGGACAGGGGAAGTAAAGTAAGGAAATAACAGGTCTGTAAATAAATAGGATATAAGCTCACAGTTACCTGATAACCAAAGTGGTTTACTGTTTGCAAACTAAAGTGATGCTTTGTAACAATTTTATGCTTCATATCCCACAAAGAAACCACAGAGTGAAAAGGTGCAATTAGCTATACATTGCAGTTAAAAAAAAGTTTAACATGTTCATTTATGAGAGTGATATTACATTTATAGCAGCCCGATGTGCAATCAGTAGCTTGTAACAGAGTACTGTCCCTGTGCTAAAGTGTGAGTACTCTAATATATTGGGTCTGGATGGTAAGATTTTGGTAGCAAGGACTCACATTGCAGAAGTTTGTGGAGGACTGTCTCCCATGGGAGGGACCTCACATTGACCACAACCCCCATTCCCTATCCCCCTGTGCTGCTGGCAGGAGGGAGGTAGAGAAAGCAGAAGTGAAGCTGAGCCCAGGAAGAAGAGGGTGGGAGGGAAAAGTATTTTAAGATTTTACTTTATTTCTCATAATCCTACTCTGTTTTGATTGACAATAAAATAAGCTAATTTTCCCAAGATGAGACTGTTTTGCCCATGACAGTAATCAGTGAGTGATCCCTCCCTGTCCTTATCTCATCCTTGTAGTGGTCTGGAGCACTTGCCCTGTAAGGAGAGGCTGGGGGAGCCAGACTTGTTCAACCTGTAGCAGAGATGGCTTCTAACTTCTGACTGGGACATAACTGACTGGGACTGTGGGGAGGTTGTTCAAGTACCCTGGAGGTGTTCAAGGCTCAATTTCATAAAGGTCTGAGAAACCTGGTCTGACCTTGTAGATGACCCTACCGTGAGCAGAAGGTTGTTTGGACTGGAGAAATCCTGATGTCCCTTCTGGCCTGAGCTACTCATTCTGATACAGTGGTTCATTTTTCCGAAAGACTCGAATGTACTAGAAATTTGACTGAGCCGTGTTTGAAGAACACAAAATGAATTGACTCAAGCAGAGGCTTGGCATCACAAAGTGCTATATATTGTAAAATTGTATTTTTATTTATTCAGTCTGCAAATGCCTTCAGTAAGTACAACAAAACCAAACAGTCACAGATCTTAGATAATGAATCATGAATAAGTGAAGCAAACAGATCATAGTAATTCACATAAATAAACTCCTGTTAATGTTGTGGGAACTATGTAATAACAACTAAGTTTACAGAAATTGGAGTCAATTTGAAAATAATTTCCAACAAGCCTGAAGTCTAGATTAATTAGATAATTTATTAATTAGAATTTTTGTTTAGTCCTTCTATATACAAGTTGTGTATGGTAAACAGTTCAAGTTTACACGTGCAAGTGAAATTTCATATTTCTGTTGTGGATGATTTGTATTCACCTGAAACTTCTTTAGAAGAGGAGTTACTATGAAAACAGATTGCTATGCCTTATCAACATTTATTCCATTTTTAATTGCTGCCTCAAGTTACAGAGTAACACCCATCTTAGTTTTTTTACTAAATCTACATCATCAGACATGACAATCTTGTCTAACAATAGTTTAGAGATTCCAGGAACACAAAAAACTCACTTTCTCTTTTCCAAATTGTTGATTATTGATTGCTTGCTGGCAAAAAAAATTATCTAGCAAAATTTGTTTCCTTTTCTGATAAGGCAGAACTATGTTGGCTTCTCAAGCCTTTCCCTGTTTCAGCTTTTCTCACTGGCAAATAATGTGCATCAGTTCTTTTAACTGTTCCACATCAGAACAGTAACCATCAGAATGTAATCCTTGGAGAAATAATAAGAAGAATAATTATACTTTTAACCATGAAAATAGTGAGCCCAAAACCATAAGCCTCTATCCTGAAGATATTCAGCATGTAATATACCGATGGAAATCTGAGTTGTTTAGTTTAAAGGAGGCTGATATATTCAATAGTAACTGAATGTGGATACTCTCAGAGAGGCAAAAGATTAATTTTACCTCTTTCAAAGATCTAGGGAGTTTTCTAAAGACCAGGCACCTGTCACAACATGCCTATGTCCTCCTCTGACTATTTTGAAAGAGATTAGTAGCTGAAAACACATTTTGTGAAGATGTCAAACCTATAACTGCATTAAGACTCTGAGAATTCTTGGAAGATCAAAACCCTTAAAGGAGATAAAGGGTCAGATTTCTGGAACCCCGTTAGTTCAAACAGTGAGATCTGAGATCACATTTTCCTAAGCTGGGACATTATTATGTTTTTGTCTGGTCCTTTCAGAATACCCTAGAAATCTACAGTTTTATGTTAGAAATGCTTATGGTATGTGAAGTTTTCTTGAATTTGACATCACTTGCATAATACCTTTCATAATCAGAAGTTTCAAATTCAGAACCTAAAATTCTAAATTATTTCTACACTTTCCACCTTCCTTTTTTTAGAGAAACCTTTTTTTTTCTAATTAATTTAAATTTGAGACCCTAACTATTTAGAAAAACCAAAGTAAAATTCTGTGAGAACATATCACAGGTGAGGCAAAACAAGAGGAGATGAAGCAAAGAAACCATGACAACAAACAATTTTCCAAGAAATATATCCTATAGGAAAGGTGAATCAAAACTAACTTAATAATGTGCTAGAAATGGACTCTATTGCTCTACAGCTTTTAAGTATCAAATGGTCCAAAAATATACAGATGCTTAGTTTTATTGTAGTAGCAATTGATATCCCTGGATATTTAAAACAAAGCTTATGGAAATATACATTAAATCAGTGTCCTATGATAATTCAATTATCTAGTCACAATCTACCATGAGAAAAAAAAATTTTTGCACTATCAACCAGTAGGAAATGGAAACCATTTATAGATAGGTTCCAAATAACTATTGCAAATCAGCAGCCTGCTCTTATATGAAGGCATAACCTTATACAACATCATGTTTTCCCACTGCATTTCAGACTGCGGTGAGTCTACTTAAGATCTCAGCCTCTGTGCCCAGCTCCCATTAGGGTTAGAGTTAGGGTTCAGAAAATCAGAAAGCCTAGACCTCCAGGGACATTTGGGATAGAAAAGGCATGCCAAGCAGAGCATAGCATGACACCATCATTGCTGACTCCACACTTTTCAAATCTGGGCTACCAAGGGTGATGTTGACAGCAGCCTTAACACCGAGATTCCATTAAGGTTAGGATTCAGAGAGCCACAGAGCCTCAAGCACCAGGGACACTGGGGTTGGAACAGGTATCATGCCAGGGTACCAGTATTGCTTCCTCCACATCTTTCTATTCTGGGCCAGCCATGATGGTGGGATGAGGGGAAGCAATAGGAGGGGCATCCTCTAGGCTTGTTCAGCCTAGAGAAGACTTAGGGGAGTCTTCACCAAGGTCTACAGTTTCATCACAAGGGGAAGCATGTGGGCAGAAACTGATCTCTTCTCTCTGTGACCTATGATGACACACAAAGGAATGACATGTAGGTGTGTCAGGGGAGATTTAGGTTAGAAATGAGGAAAGGTTCTTCACCCAGGGAGTGGCTGGGCACTGGAACAGGCTCCCCAGGAAAGACATCATGCCACAAACCTGCCAGAGTTCAAGAAGCACTTGGACAATGCTCTCTGGCACATGGTGTGATTCTGAGACTGTCTTGTGCAGGGCCAGGAGCTGAACTTTGATGATCCTTGTGGGTCCCTTCCAACTCAGGATATTCTATGATTCTATGATCATGCATTACCAATATATATGCTAGTTCTGGATATTAACTTTTTCCCTTTGAAGTCTACTGTTGTTACTTCTTACAGTTTAATGCATGAGCTTTTTCTCTACTACAACTTGATTCTAAAAAGTAACAAGGTCTTTCTGGTTTTTTTTAAATATATATAAATTTTATCAGATAGAAGCTTGTCTATTCCATTATAAACCCTGAAGGTTGCTTCCAGCTTCCTGAAAGCAAACTTCACTTATGATGGCTGTATTTAAATTTCTTATCTGGTTTCATTTTTCAGTCCAGACAGCCAAACAGCTCCTAATTTGCATTGGAAGTTTTCACATTGACTTTATGTAACATTATTAATCTGCACTTTCCTTTCCAAGACTAGTTTAGAGTGTGCTGTGGCAATGTTTAGTATCCTCGTAGACAAGCTGACAAAGTTAACAAAGTGGATAGCAAGGTGGACTGAAAACCATCTGAATTGCCAGGCCTTGTGGTCACCAGCACAAAGCCCACCTGCAGGCCCATTATCAGTGGTGTGCCCCAGGGTGTGACACTGGGGCCAATACTGTTTAACATCTTCATCAGTGACCTGAGTGACAGAGCACTGTGTACCCTTCGTAGCTGATGACCTGGGGCCAGAAAGACACATCTGTCTTGAAAAATCAGTTCCAGGAATACAGGAGGGAATTCTTACTGCATCACTTTACTTTGTTTTGTTAGCCTGCAGAGCACTGCACTCACCCAACAGATCTATGTCCCAACAAATCTAGAATGCATCTACAACCATCTCAACTAGTGATTTCATTAAGCCTTGTCTTGTTTGGTTTTGGGGTTTTTTTCCTGTTTTTGCTGTGGGAAATATTGAAACACTAAAGGCTATTACGCTTCTTTCTTAGGAGGAACATATAATTTATTGTCAGTTTTTGAAAGAAGAGTATGAATATGTGTGAAGGAATGTTAATGTTGGTAAACATGTTTCACAAGTAATCCTACAGAAAATATTTTCTAGTGTCCATCATGTACATTAACAGAAAAGTCGCATTTTGCATCTGTGCCTTCTCTTGCATTTGCAGAGCACCATGTCTTTATCTTGGTGACTCTGGTCACCAAGCTGAGTGAATATGACTTCAGTTTCAACTTACAGACAATTGCATAGGTGTTTCATTTGCTTTTAAATAGCACATCAGCACATTATGCTATTGTGCACAACTCACTGGTGTGATAATCACCTTCAAACCACTGTAACTGTTAAAACCACAGTATTAAGTGTAAGATGGACTTTAAAAAGCAATCATCAAAGAAGAAATGTAAAAAATCATACCATTTAGCAGGGGTTCATAATAAATGAATGAAAATTCTGCAATAACCATCTTGCTTTTGAAGGGTAGGTTAGAGCCAGCTTTCTATGAGCAGAAGCAACTTGCTACCATGTTATGTGCAGAAAGAGGGATGATGGCAGCCTTTGGCATCACTTTTATTAAAAACAATATTCAGTGTTCAATTTATAGTACGCTAATAAGATATACCATAATAAATCCTTGCCTGTCACAGTGGAAAATTAACTAAAGTGGAGGCCAACCGTGCTTTAGAGGTATGTTCTTAGTGGGATGGAAATAAAGACATGGAAAGACAGAAGCCCTGCACTGTGTTTCATAAGGCTCCCTTTAGCCTTTCTCATTTGAAATCTATAACCTGAGGTAAATGTAAGTAGGCTGTCTCTGATCCACTGCAAAGTATTCATATGTAGAGGCAGGGTCTTTATATGATAAAGAATGATGTCCTCTCTCTGACAGGGTGGAATCAAAGAGGTTTTATTCAAATCTCACGCTCCCTTTTATGCTCTAAATCCATGTGACCTTAGAACCAATGGGGTTGTCCATCTAGGCACATGCTCCCTTGGGCTTCACTGCCCTGGTACATCCCTTGTACCTTTGGACATGCCTCCTACATTCATACTCACAGAAAGCAGAGATTTTACAGGAGGCAGCACACAGGGAATTCATGAACAACCCATCCAAACAACTGCTTAGATAGTTGGAATTGTTTGTCTCTTCCAAAGGCCTGCATTTCAGCTGGAAAACTAGTCCAATTTCATACTAGTAAAAATGGGATTACAGAAGTATTTTCTGGTGTAAGTTTAAAATAGTTTTTCAACAGCCAATAAAAAAGGTGTTCATCAACATCCTCTTCCTTGTGACAACCTTCAGAATATCATTCATTGAACAAAATATCTGTGGAGGAGGAAACCCACTTTTGATCACTGTATTACCTGATTTCTAATCTAAGATAAATTACTCAATGCAAAACAATTTTCTAACAATTATTTTCTCATTCTTATAACCTTGATAAGGAGAAATACTGATTAATGATTAAGTCAACTACTGAAAGAAGGCTTATCCTAACACTAATACATGGAAACAATTTCATTGTGAATAGGTAATTGTCTTCAGGTTGACTGCTAAAACCTGTTCTGAAATTACCAAGGGAAAAAACCCTCTTGTAAAATCTCTCCTGTTTGTTGCTGCAAGAAAAGTTTTGGATATTATGCAATATTCAAAAATATGGAAATCATTTTTAGCCACTGAATCCTCGCTAAAATATACAAACTGCTTATCATCATCTGTTAAATTGAAATATAAGACTATTCTTATTATTAATATTAATAATATAACATGATTATACAACAACAAAACCAACAACAATAATAATATTAACTACTCATCTTGGATGACAACTATATATTTAAAAGAATGTGCCCAGAGGTCCTCTTTTCCTGGTTTCATGAGCATCTTTCCACTTTAAGTTTTCCCCACCCAGCACAATACCTCACCATCTCCACTATCACTGTCATTCTTTCCACAGAATAAACATAAAAAAATTTCCCTATCTTATTTTTTCTCTCAAATGATCTCATTTCCTCCCCCCCCAGTTAAAAGGAATATATAAAAGTGATAATTTTGCATATATTTGTGTGATTTAATCTGCCATGAATTTTTAAAAAAATTATTGAAGGTATAAGTTTAAGGAAGGCTCCTTCTTTTTTTTTTTTTTATTTTACTCATTTCTCTGCCAGCCATGTATTGTGGTTTTAAGATATAAGAAATGGCTGCTATGTCCACAAAGATACAATTACTTCTCAGGTTGAGAACAGGCAGTGGCTATGCTAAGATCTGAAACTGTACAGGAGGAGAGATGCAATATCCATCAGGAAGCAGGGGTGATAGAGAGAAAATCATGCTTAAAAAACAGGCAGGAAAAGATCTGTTATACTGCATCAAGTGGTATCCTGGAAACAAGACATGCTTTCTAACTCTTGACTTCATTTATTCCGTATTCTCTCCTTAATCATCATCACCATCCCATACCATCACCATCTTTGACTCAATAATGAAGCACATTGTTAATCTCAATGTTTATGATTTTCTTCTGCATATAACATTTTATCACATTATGAGGTTTTTTCCAAACTCTTTCTACTTTCATTCCTCTATGCAAAGATAACTGCCACAAACAGCAATACCCTTTGGGATTTACTGGAGTATTACTTGCAATCGTTTTGAATGTTACGGAAGAAATCTAAATGCAGTCTTTGAAATGTAATACAAGCTATAGTCAGGATCCATTGCAGTTAACCTCTTTCATTAATTTCACTATGTTTGTAGCCACTGTTATCTTTAATATTTCTCTTCAGCCTGAAGTCCCTGGAGTTTTTTTTAAAAAAATATCCTTAAACTCTAATACTCTGAATTATGAATTCACTTACCTTTGAAACAGGAAATGTTTTTTATGGAAAATAAATAATAAAGAATATTCAATTGTATAATTTTAATACTTACATTTCCAGATTTCCATCTGAGTTTCCTATCTTATATTTCTAATACCACAGTAATAATGGTTTTCATCACCGCAACAGTGAATTTTAATTTAATTACCATCAAGTGCTGATCACTGTAGTATTTAAGACACTTGCATTCTCCTAGGAGCTTTTCTCTGCAGTTGCTGTGATTTCCTTCAACTGTTTGAAAGTTTTTACACTTAAATGAGCTTTTTTCTGTCCTCATCTTGCCTTAGAAATAAATGCATCTATTATTTTCATTATTTTACCTTCATAAATAAGTTAATTGCAATCATAGTTTGAAATCCTACCTTGTTATGTTCTTTGTCATGAAGTTAACACAAAAATCCCTTCTGCACACATATCACTTGGAAGTGCTCAACCTCCACAGGTACTCCAGAACTTTATGGTGCCAAACAATTTGAATAGAAATGTTAAAAAACGTAAAGAATTGGACTGATATCTGCACCTATGTGAAAAGTCATTCACAGATGACACATAACCAGGAGGAGTGTCTGAGTCATCAGCTGCTTGTGTTGCCATTCAGTGGCACCGGCACCACAACAGAAAGGAAAATGTCACAGAGAGGGGTCTTGTGAAGTTCAACAAAAGGAAAATGTCAAATTCTGCTAGATCTAGATCATCTTGAAGGTTCATTCCAACCCATTCCAAACCACTCTATGATTCTATTATTTTATTCTATGTAAATTATATTATATATATATTATATTCTATATAAAGCATATTATGTTATATACATGATATTAAGATCCCTTCCAGTCCAAACTGTACTATGATTCTATGATTTGATGATTCCATTATATTCAGGATATTATCTTCAGGATTATATGCAAACAAAATTGTAACCTTAAGTATGAAAGTGATGTTTGAAAGGAGAGACTATTAAAAGCATTTACTAGTTGTTATGAGAGAAATAGGTGTTTTAGGACCTGATCCATCTAATATATTTCCAGTGCTTACTTTAGCTTCAGGTGAATCACACCTAAAATGTCTATTTCTCACCACAAACTGTAAACTCAATGACAAGTTCAGATATAGATGCCTATATTCAAAATACTGAAAGTAATATATATTCAAAAAATCTCTCCTCTAATTGGTATATTCATAGTGTATGAAGCACAGAAGTAGATCCTTATGAAGCTGATATAGAGAGAAGAACACTGTATAAAGCAATCACTGTTTAATGATTCACTTAGAAGAAAAAAACCAGAATCTGGAAAACTTCCCAAATTATACATCTGTTCCTTTTTATTTACTGCTCAGAGGAATGGGAAGACCAAAGAACTGGGGAAAATACATTTATTATTAACTGATGCTCTCTCTATCTAAAACATTTAAGTGATCCTTTGTGATAGAGAAAACCTCTGGCTACACTTTTTGTGCTAGGAATTATGATCAAAACACTGCATGCTTGATCCAGAAAAACGCATGTAAATACTTCCTGTGCTTCTGTAGCAGTAATTCAGACCCCCAGTGTAGGTCCAGCAGGGAACAACAGGATGTAATTACACAGCAGACCAAAGTTAAATGTGACATATTCCAATCACTTTGCTTTTGGTAGATTTGGAATATTGTTTAGTAATAAAATAAATGAGCAAATGGGTATGATCACTTCTCTTGAATCCAGAAAGGCAGAAAGAGAAAAAATATGTCATGACAAAATACCTTAGTAAATCATATGAGTGGCGGTCTGAAAAATAAAAGCTAGACACGATCTCAGTATGGGGGAACTGGAATAGTTTACTGAACACGAGAACACTATTTTAAAGACATCTGGGGTTGGATGTGTTAATGAGGAGGATGAGCTATGTTAATTGGGGAGTTACACAAGTTTTTACTACCGTTGCCCAGTGGGTTAAATATTTCCCTCAACCAAGATTACATAGAAGGAAAGGGATTAAAGGGGTTTAGACATGGTCTGATACAATCACCTCAAGAGTCCTTTCTGATTTCTGCTGGAGCCAGGCTTAATCCATAAGGTAGAACTTTAACAGGTCTTGTGAGAAGGGTCCAAACTTCTTGAATCATGAGATGTTTGTCAGCCAAGTTTTCTTCCACAAATATGTTTTGATATAAATATCATCTCAGGCAGTAAAAAACTATATGCTGCACCTCTAATTAATGTGTGCACACTGCACTAATAATGATAATAATGATGATGACATTTATTATTATTATTATTACTACTACTACTACTACAATAATAATAATAAGTGCACACTGCATTTACTGTAGGATTGACAGTGGTATTAAGCGTGCCCAAAGAAATGATTTGAGCTACCTTAAGTGGGAAGGGGAGGTTGGTGAGGTTAGGTTGATAAGACTGCCACCATATAAATCAGACTCTGTTTCTTAGGGTACAATTTGTATTGCTATTGCCTCTTGATTAAACAATGGAAGATTTTTTTTTTCATGAACTGAATATATTCTGCTTGTATTTCCCCATAAAATCTGAGGTTCTCTGGAAATACAATGCCATTTGTTCTCAACCAATGTTGGTTAGGAGCTGTGTTTTTGCTGTTTTACTCCTAGGGAATTAATTAAAAATTGTGCTATCACCACTCTCTCTGACTGCAAAAATTATCAGGCAAGACTTTTTCATTGTGTAGACTGTTTTAAAAAGTACACTTCAGAGTAATGCCTGATTTACTTTCAGCACGTCAGATCTAGCGTAGTATGGGGAGTTTGGGGGTTTTTCAGCTCCTAGGCCTTGAAGTCTCCTTCTAATACTTACTTTCCAATAACATTCAAATTTCTTAAGTGTTCATTTCTTAAGATTGTTCCCTTTTTTTCTCTGTTTGCTAGAATCAGTGTTTTTCACTGCTGTATTTATAATCATCTTGATTTACTTATTATCTACTGTTGCTATACATATTTTTATCCACTTCATCTGGGGCATTTTCACACATCCTATGAGAAGTCCTATGAGGAGAAGCTGAGGGAGCTGGGGTTGTTTAGCCTGGAGAAGAGGAGGATCAGGGGAGACCTCATAACTCTCTACAACTACCTGAAAGGAGGTTGTAGCCAGGTGGGCATCGGTCTGTTCTCCCAGGCAATCAGCATACAAGAGGGCATGGTCTTAAGCTGTGCCAGTGGAGGTTTAGTTTGGATATTATGAAAAATTTTTTTACAGAGCGAGTAATCAGGCATTGGAATGGGCTGCCCAGGAAGGTGGTGGATTCACCATCCGTGGAGGTTTTTAAGATGAGACTGGATGTGGCACTTAGTGCCATGGTCTAGTAATCACAGTGGTATTGGATTGAGAGTTGGACTTGATGATCTCAGAGGTCTTTTCCAATCCAGTTGATTCTATTATTCTATGACTTTATGATTTTTAGATAATCCTTATTCTTTTCAGCAGATAGTTTCTGCTTAATATAACTTATCTGTAACAATGATAAATGAACACTGATAAATAGAAAGTTAGAAGGATGACGGGGGGGTGTGCAGTCTCAAACATATCGGATGTGGCTTTCTGCCACTGCTCTCATTTTTGTAGAAAATTAATCATAGGTGGTCTTTTCAAAAACCTTGTGTTATACTAGACATCAAGTTAGTTTCAACTTGTTTAGTATTCAGTATAAGGTAGTGAGGTTCCAGCTGGGATTAGGGAATTAATTAAAAGTTTGACTAAGGTATCTGACTATCAAGCTGAGTAGGAGTGACCCAAATATAATAACCTGTAAGAATCCAATGCATTCAGCCCAGGGGAAGGCCAGCAAGGATAATCTGCTCAGATATCTAAAATTCAGCTTTGAAAGGCAGAGGAAGTGGACTGAGATAAAACAGCAAAGCTGCACCTGTTTTGAAAACAGAAGTAAAACATGAGAAAAATAGAGGGAAAAAAGAAAGAATTAAAATGACCACATTGAAAAGATAGACTATTCCCAGAGGATGAGATCTTTAAATTACAAAAAAAAAAAATGGTAGAAATCTGGAGAAAATGCTAAACAAGAGCTTGCAGAGAATGCTGGTAGACTCAAGGCTATTTAGCTTTTATGTTTCAGGCCCACCTACTGACCTATGCTGCTGGTTACACAAAAAATGGGGCTTGTTTCCAGACCATACTACTAAAGGAGGATCAAGTTTTTCACTGAAGACAAGATAATCATATGTATTGATTTATAGGTTATCCACTCGTTATAGGTGGAGCCCTGAGTTTAGGTGACACTTAAATCTATTCTTTATCTTGAAAATTACTCCATCTTGATAGGAGGAGGTGAACTAAGAATGGAACTGAGATATTAAAATAGACAGTTTCCCCAGTAAAGTAAGTTTAAATTTTACAGTGGTGCACACACCTTTGAGGGAATAAATACCCAAAACATCTTTAAGCAACCTGTGGAGTGCAGAGTACTTTCTGCCAAACTGCCAGAAACCTGAGCAGGAGCGAGTGCTGCCTAGTGCCAAGTTCAGATAAAGAGTTCTCTGGCATCTGCAGACCAATATTTTTTTCCATTTTAAGAGGGCTGATAGACCTCTTACTAGTCTGGATAGGCCCACAGCATCACACTGTTCTTTTTTTCTCTCAAACTGAAGATCTTTAGCTGCAGTTGAGATGCCATGGCAATATTTCCCATCCGTATCATAAAGAGAGCTAGACTGTTATATTAGGCAACTCTTTATATAGAAAAAAGGTTTCACATTGTGTTATGAAAAGAAGGAACATATCTTTCCAGCAGTAAACTGTGATATTATCAACACACTATGGTACTCATTGACTGTGGTAGATGAGAGGATGCAACCACTGATCCTCTGAACTTTTCATATGATAAAAGTTTGACCTTAGGATACCAAATTTGAGAAACCAATAACATTAATAATCAATAGATCTTTTTGGAAAATCTTCTATTCATGGAAAATACAGAAAATATTCATGATTGTTTCTATACTTTCTTATTTATTTACAGGGTTTTTTTTAATGGAATTCTTACTTTTCCAAGGGATCTTTTGGATCTTACTTTTGGATCATTCTTCAGTAAACACATTATAGTTGTATGACATGTGACAGCCCTACATAACTTAATACAATGTGAAAAGAACTTTTAAGGTGCATATCACTTCTGACAGAGAGGATGAAATACCACTAATATCATACCAGAAAGATAAAGGTATCAACAAATTACTCCTAATATATTCAGAAATTCTGTTTTTTTTTTTTAAAAAGCAGACCTAAAAGTCTTTTCAGATCCTTTTCAGATCCAGTTCTTATCCATAAAAAAAGTGAAGTACTTCAGCAAAACTCAGAGGCAAATTAAACATTTTTCTAAGTGAAAGAAGGAGAAGTAATGAAGCTATTTAATTAAATAAAAGGTTGATGTAATTACAAACTATACAACCATAAATGTGTTCTATTTAAACAATGTGAGACATCTGATAGCAAAATCATAAAAATAGGAGTATGTTTCAAAATGTTCTTGCCACTTATCTGCTGTGAGCACCAGTTTTTAAACTGTGGCTAAGTTATGTTACAAAATGAAATTAATTTTGTTGGACCAGCTGCATCTCAGAAAACAGTGTATGACTAAATCTTTATGATTTAACTCAACACAACAGACAGGCCTGTTAACAAAACCCTTGGCACTAGGGTCCCCTCAGTAAAGATTATTTATTGGACATCAGGGTCAGAGAAAATTTTAAAAATACAACAAGTCCCTTGACCTTTGTTAGCCCAAACACATTCACCTTTCTGTAAAATGATTGTGCCTGCTGTGCAACTGAGTAGCACTAGCACATCATTTGCCATGTAGAATAATGGAAGGATCCTCTTTCCTGTGCCAGTGGACACCAACTTCTTACTGCTACTGATACAGAAAATTAGTGACTGCATGAGACTATGAGTCCCCCTTATAATGTGATCCACAGAACTACAGTCTTTTGCCTTTAGGCATAAGATTTCCTTGTCTTCATTGTTTTATCTATATATCTCTTCGGTTAAGACCCAATTTAAACAAAACAAGAAGAGAGAGTAACTAAACTGAGCTCCAGTTGATATCAGTTGACCAGATTCTTATTCTGACATATACAATTAGGGGGATTTGCAGGTGTGCTCCAGAAGCAGTGCTTTCTGCACACACATGAACCACTGAAAATGGCCCCAAACCTATATAATTAAGAGAGCTACATGACAACTAACACAGTACATTAAATGAGACTGGAACTGTGGTGTGTCCCTAAGCCTCCAAAACATGTGCTATGCCAGATGAGCTCACAAAGCAACTGTGACAGCTCATGCTGGCAGACATGCTTTTATAGATTACCAAGGCATTCTCTTACCTAAACTGCAGATAGAACAAAGAGTTACAATTCAAAAGAAAACCAGAATTCTTTAGAAACTCTTTAAGAGAAGGAAACTAGAGGGAAATACTTTGTTTCAGAGGCACCAGGAGGATTATATCCCCAGAGCTTCTTGTTTCTGGAATCTGCTGACAAGCTCAGGGGAACAATTACTTCCAACAGATATGTCAGGGCTTGTGAGACAAGAAAGCTTCTGCAGAAGAAAGTATAGGTGTAGTAATCAGATGCTGCAGAGAAGCTTTTTGATAAAGTTCATTCTTTTCATGATTCATGTTCAAGATTCTCATGCTTAGACATATTTAAATAATGTAGGCAGTTAGACACATACTATTAACAAGTGAAACACAGACTAACAAACAACAAGTACTGTACAGTCACTTCATCCCTTGACACTATGTGCTACCTTTATAAAGGTATATTTGACCACAGAAACCATAAACTCTATTTTAATAAGACTACGATTAACCTTGAGAAAGTCAATGAAAAGAGACCAATCTCTCTCAATAGTGTTGGGTTCAGAGCAGAGAAGATTCAGTAACATCAGAAAAACAAGAAAGCACATAAGTACTTAGACCAAAATATTATTTAAAAATGGTTTTGAAGAGGGGAAGAAGATACTTAAGATTAATCTCAGAGTCTGGTTTGTTTGCTTCAAAAATTAGTCAAGGCCTGTACACCTCCCATGGGGCATGTTGACACTACAGATTTTCACTTGCATGTCTCCCTACAGAATAGTTTAAATTGTGCTCTGAATTACATCTATACATCAGTTGTCCTTTTTTACTTCATTGATGTTCAGTTAAAGGGAGAATTTAATTCATTGTCTCCATGAGGGAACAATATGTCCAGCCCAGCTCTTATGTTTAAAAAACTTTAATTTTCAAATAAAAGCCAAAAAAGACATTTACTTCAAATTTAAACTTCCTTTTCTGTGGGAGGTGTGTCCAAGACACAGGGTACATGTGCAGAGGAGCAGAGGAGCAGAGGGGCAGAGGAGCTCAGGGGAGCGTGCGCCGACATAGGTAACCTTATTGGTCAAAGAAGTCACATGGTGTTAAAGGATAAAACCGCGCCGATTTTAAAATAAAATCTCTTTGTTCACCATCACACGAGGAGGTGTTTTTCCTTATTATATAAGGACATTTGCATACCCTACACTTTTCGATTTGCTTAAATAATTTTCCTGGTCCAGATGTCCATGATCTTACACATATAATCTCATTGCAGGTGCTTAATATCTGGTGAGACAACTGAAACAAGGTTAAAGACAAGGCACATAAAACTCTTGAGAATCTTTGAAACATTTAAAACAGCCATTCCACACTTTTCATTACAAGCTCTTGCACCATAGCTCTGTACTCAAATCTCTCAATGCTTCGCACCTTCTTTGAGGGGAACATGGTTGTTATTTTGGTGTTGGGACATTGTGAAAACAAATAAAAAAATTAAAAAGTTTTTCTCTTTGTATAGTATAGAGGTATTTTTCCCCCTCCCTTATGATAACTATATGTATTTTTAAGAGCGTTTTACCAACTGCAACCAGATGCACTAAAAATCTATTATTATTATTACACAGACAGGACAAAAAGGAAAGATGATTTTATAATCAGTCACTAGATGAGCACTTGAGTGACACAGTGTCAATTATCAACTTTGCCAGAATCTTTCTGAGTGTCACAAACAAGTCACAGTGAGATTAAAAAAATATCTTTTTGTCTTAATTGTTTATTGTGTAAAGTAATATACACCAGTTTTCTAAGAACAGCAGCTTAGTTCATACTTCCTTTTGATTATCGAGGTCACTAGACTAATAAGGAATGATTATATTTGTTTGTTTGCACCCAGCCCCTACAGAGGTTGTCTTTTGAAACCATGGAGACACCTTTTTGAGCAGAAGAGAAAGAGCTATGTCCTTCAACATGTAAAGAGCTATCCTCATAAACAGGAGCTCTGGCCTGAAGAAGCCTTTCAATCTTCTTTGACAAATGTTGCAACCATTAGGTTTCATATAAAATAGAGACTTCAGGAACAGTAGCAACACATCTCTGAGGAGAGAAGAATGAGAGAGATGCATGTTCAAGGAAATGAGCTAAGAACTGCTTTTTGGTTGAATTAATTTTGAGACAGAACCAACATTTATACTTAAAGTGAGACACAGCTATATTGTTATACTGTCAGTATACTCATGTATACTGACAAGTATGACTTCCTCCGCTCATTTTTTTAAATTGGTAGATGTGAACCAGCCCATACCTGGATTCCAGATGGTCCAGATCCACCTACAGTTTTGAGAAAAACGCTGTATGGTGTATATTTCTCAGAGCAGACTGTCGTGCCGAGAATTCTAGCCCTTATGCAATCAAATGCTTTCTTCACTTGTGTATGGTGTGCTCCACTCTTCTGAACACCTAAGATTATACTTTTTTTCCCTCCTTCAAAAGTTACATACTGTACTTCAAGAAGCAACTGCTAGTTGCTTATTGTGGATCCTATTCCTATCAACCTGAAAGTTTTAAGCTCAGTGATTAGGGAGTTCCTGGCTTTAAATTTAAGTTCTGCACTAGGAAATATCTTAAACTTTTGGCCATTGCTGCACTAAGCATTGCAAGTTCCTCTTTTGATCTAGACCTTAAGCTTTTTGTACTAGAGCTATAAATAGGAACTAGTAGTGATTTCATTTTTAATTTGGTCACAGTGCTTAGGAATAATGCAAAGTACAGGAGCAGTACAATTTTTGGACATTAATATTTGGGGCCATGGGGTCACACCCAAATTTACTTGATACTGGTAAGGGTAGTTATGAAGACGGTACAGCCAGACTAGTTTTGGTAGTATCACACAGTACAACAAAGGAAAATACAAATTTTGTCTTGATCATTCAGGAAAAAGAAAATCTGTAGGAGGTTTGCACAGCCCAGGAACAGGTTGCTCAGAAACATGGTAGAATTTCCATCCTGTGAGGTTTTCATGCTTTGGCTGGTAAAGCCAGGGCTGGTGTGACTTGTAGTGTTGGTGGCAGCTGTGGCAGGCTGAATTTGACTGGCTGCCAAATGCTCACTCAGTTGCTCTCTCACTCCACCTTCTCAACAGGACAGACAGGGAGAGAAAATAAGCTGAGCAAGCTCATGATTTGTCATAAATGTGATTCAATAAAAGAAAAAGCTGTGTATGAAACCCAAATATAAAGAGGAATTTTTCCACTCATTCCTACTGGCAAGCAGATGTGCAGACACTTCCTAGGGAGCAGGGCCTCAGTATGTGTAATGGTTGCTTTGGAAGATAAATGTTATATGGTCTGTAATATCCCTTTGGCCAATTTGGATCAGTGTCCCTTGCCAATTTCTTACCCTCTTACAGACAACTAGCCTTTGGGTGTGGGGAGACAACCTTGAGCTGTGCAAGCAGCAAAACACTTTTCTAGCCAAAAATGCAAATCATGGCACAGTGTGGGATGCCGTGAGGACAATTAACTCCATGCCAGTCAGACTCAGTGCAGGAGTTTATCTCTGAATTGACAGCTGGACTAAATGACCTCCATAGGTCAACATTTCTATAATTCTAAGATTCCTTTCTTACATCCCGAACTCATGTGCTATACACAATCCAACTGGCTCTAGTGATTGACATTTACCGTTTTTTTACTGTATGAAGGTCATAACACTGTTAAATATCCTCATCATGATACCAAAAAATGTCATCCGTTGTTTCATTTACAGATCTGTGCAACCACAAAGACTATAAGCTGAAATAATGAACATAAACTACCCAATAGTAATTGTGAGTCACCTTCAACTATCAAAACCCATTTGACAGTATCCAGGTCAGCAGACAATTTTAACCAAAAGGTAATTGTACATTGACTGCTATCTTGCTTTGTAACCTGACAATACTTTGGCCTAAATTTCTGTCTCTATTTCTTCAACATGCCTTAGGGGACACTATCTCAGTTTTATCTTTGCAGAGGAAATGAGAAAACTGTCTTTATTTGTCTTATAGCTCATGGAATTAAAAAAAAAGAAAAGAAAAGAAAAAATTGCTCATGCCCTGACTTGCAAGAAAATCTGTCCTTTTAAATTTAAGACAAATAGGCTTTTAGGGAGTGCAACACCATACTGCTGTTGAAGAAAAAAATCTAAAAGACTTCTGAAGCTTTTTATATTATTACAGCCACATTGTCACCACCTTTTCATTTTCTATTCAAGTCACTCCTTAGTTGGTGAAAAGGCTAGAAATTGCATGACCCATTTCCTATATACGTTTGGAAAACCCAGTTAGTGTTTTCTTTCTTCACATTCATTTCACTGAAGCTGTCTGAGTTGTTCTAGAGAATGAATGTCACTGCAGTTAGATTTGCATCTAGGAATCAAGATGAAAGGTCATTTGTGACAGCAGTCCAAACACGTGTTTACTGATGCCAAAATAACTTTTAAAGGTATTAGGTTAAACCATCGCATTAAGTTGTGAAAAAAATTGTTTCAATCATTTCCAGTGTAGTGCTTTCCAAAATTAGATGTAGTGTTTTTGCAACTCAATTATTGTCTGTTATCACCTTTCTTTCTGTTTTCTCAAATTATTCCTAGGACAGTGGCCCAGCAAAAGCTTTCCATTGACATGTCCCTGCAGGGGAATAGGCTTTCCAACCCCTTTCAAGAGTGTAAGAGCCTCCTGAGCTAACTTGTTGCCATATGCTTTAGAAAGCCAAGGATGAAGACTGCTGTTTTCAACCTGTGTTCGGTTGTAATCTGGTAGTCAGAGACAACCTGTTTGCTTCTTTCGGCTCCCAAATTTCCCTGTGAGAGCCCCTGTAGGGCTTTACCTTCTCTTCTACAGCACTGGAGAATGAGTGTCAGTGCGGGAGAGATGTAAAAAGGAAAGAGGTTGTGCTATGATATTTATTGCCTGCCAGGTTTTTAATATAGCCTTTCCTTAATTCTACTTCAGAGAGACAAACAGCTTACTCAGGGTAGTTTTGTATCTAGAGACTCTTTTACTCTTTTACTTATTAAGTCAATCTTCATCTCCAGTAGGTTATATGAAGTTCTTCCTCATCCCTGCTGTTTGAAATAATGGTTCCATTTAAACTCCCACTTAAACATGGCATCCACTGACTGCAAAAATTGGATACACACCTGTGTCTCCATCCTCCTTACGTTCTTCGAAGTTGCATGGTTTCTGTTTGAAAATGGGCTGGAAAATAAGCCCATTTGCTTATTTGTTTGCTAAAAGTCAATTTTTTGTTGTTCTTTCCGTTGCACTCAGGTCTCTCAAGGCATGTTTACACAATGAAATGATACTGAGGATTCCAAAACTCTACTGAAAAAAAACCCTAGCAATCTCCCTCGTCCTGTGCTGCAGGTTCTGGTATCTCAGTATGACGTTGTAACTGAGGTAATTAGTGCTGCCTTTCCTCCAGGCTGCCTGGTGTGACTTTGCTACTTCCGGTCTGGATGAACTACACATGACATCAGCTTAGGTCTGAGCTTTGACAGTTTATACTCTGCACCACCTGTGGTAGGCCTTGATATATAAACGACCTTGACTCCTAAGAGTTTTCTCCACTGTTTTATTCCCCAGCTGAAAGTAAAGGATCTCCAGAAATTAGCTCAAGTGGATGGCCAAGTGGATAGCTTTCACATTGCTCACGCATGCCTCATAATTAAGAGCTAGACAAACAATGCCAGTAGGTACCCACATGCTCAGTTCTCCAGGCAAAGAATATTGCCCTTCTTTTTGACAGGCAGAAAGGAAAAGAAGTTGGACTCAAGGAGCTGAGCGAAATGTTTGGTTTTGGAAATAATAGAACAATTCCATTCTAAAAATATTCCCTAAGTGTAGAATTTGAGCTCAGTAAAAGTGGTGGAGAAGGATTTCAATTTTCACTTAGGATTAAAAAAAAGAGTTTTTAAAAGTCAACATTTATATTTTTATATGCATATATAATTACATATTTATGTGTTTATATATTTGTATTTATACCTATATTTAGGAAGCAGAGACACTATTTTCTATCTTTCTCCTGATTTATTTTTAGTCTCATTGTTCTTGTTCATTTGGTCAGTGAATTTATCCAAAAATTGTATCTTAAATTCTTTCTCCTTGCATCTGCAGATATTCTTCCTAATTACCGAATACTTCCAGGTTGTTTACATTCTTCCCCAGATAGGCCTGATGTCTCATTCTCTCTCACACTGCTTAAACATATGGTCTTAGCCAATTTTTTTCTCTTTCTTTTCGCTGCTCCTCCCTCTCTTTTCTTTACTGTCAATTTTAATCTGTATTTTGAGGGCAGGGAAGATTTCTCCAGAGTAGCAGCAAAGATGGTATTATGAAAATTCATAGATTGCTATGATCTTGGAGTTTTAAAATAGAACCAACTATTGTCATAGCAATGCATATTCTTCCTATATAAAATATTCAGTCTTGCCTGTAGTTGATCTTCAATATATGGGGCACTGGGCCTTTGCTTTTTTTTGTAACATTTTTCAAGTCTAACTTATTAATTACTACACAACATAGAAAATTTAGCACTTTAACACCCTTTCTCCTCTTTGAGGTAGATGATATTCCAGTGGAAAAAAGAAAAAAAGATCTCTGCTTGTGGATCAAAGATGGAATGGTCTTTCACTGCATAATTCACATGGGATTTTTTGCCCAACAATTTCTATCACATTATTAACCAGAGTCATTTTTTTTCCAAACCTTTCTGTCTTTCAAAACTTTTATTTCTAAAATCTTGTCTGGGGACAATGCTCCACTTTGTTCCATAAATTCAGTTTTCTATTGCTAAAAAAAGAAAACAACTTTCGTGGTTGAAATAATGTATTAAGCTAAAGAGGTCACAGATTGCTGTTTGAATACTCCAGAAAGCCAGTTCCTCCTTTTTCTTCCTTCTTCCTGACCCATCAACTGTTATGAGTTATGCAGTATTAGCATTGGAATACCTTTTGTTAATAAAAATTAACATCTCTTTCCCCAGGAGGTAACAGGAAGACAAGTAGCAAATGAATAAACATATTCAGATAAGCAAAATAACACTAAAATATTGTGTTTAATGGAACACAAAGCAATACTGCACAACCACTGTCTAGCTGCTTTTACAGTTTGGCCTTTCTGCGAGTTTTGGAAGCATTCCTCTCACAGTGCAGTTTGATTTTAAAAGGACCCTTTTCCCCTGATTTTAAAAGGACTCTTTTTCCCATACCTAAAAAGTAGTTCACTTCCCTAATTGCGTGCCATTTTTTGTGATTTCTTCTTTCTCTTCTTTAAATGTAGAACTCTTGGTAATGTTACGTTTACCATAATGGACAACAAAATGCAGTTGAAGGAGAAACTCTGTGTTATAACACTGTTAGATGAAGCATTTATTTAAGTTAACATTTTCTCTGGAAAGTTTGGAATTGTACAACAGTGACTTCTTTGCCAAATATGTTCTAACACATATGTGTGACCAGTTTTGCTTCTGGGACTTTGATTTGTCTATAAGTCATGCAGAGTGTAGTAACTTGCAGTTCAGATATGACAAGTAAAGACATTTCAAGCTCTTAATTTAGCAGATAGAAATATCTTTTCCATTTAAGTTTGACTAGAGGGAGAAGGACAATCCTAGAAAACAAAGTAATGAGCCCATAGTAGAAGGGGTTATTGAAGTCACAGGGATGAACAGTGTCTGCAAGAGGAAAAGAAGCATAAACAAAGAGATCTGTGGTGCTAATAAATAATGTGTAGAGTGGTATTTTATAAAAGTAAATAAAGAAGACATACAAAGATTAAACTTTTCCTGCTTCATTACAGTCTCACTAATCAACATGGACAATACCTGATTCTTCTAGGAAAACCAGAGACAAATGACAATGAAAGTTATAATATTTCTGAACTAATAAGAAGAAATTTGGATTGAAAATAATTTATGACTATAGTTGGCAGATTTGTTTGCTAGTGTTTTAAGTCACTGCTTTCCATTTGGACATTGAGCCATTGACTGTAACTCTTTGGATGTAACCATCCAGATGAGTTGTTATCCAACTAACAGTCCACCTTTCAAACTCTTATCTTTCCAAATTAGAGGTAAGAAAGTTGTGGGAGACCGTATCAAGGGCCATGTAGATGTCTAGATAGATGACATATGTATCTCCTTCTTTCTCCACTGGTACAGTTACTTCATGGTAAAAGGCCACTAGATTAATTGGGCATGATTTTCCCCTCATGAAAATATGTTACTGTCTCTAATTTTCTCCCTGACTTCCATATGTTTCAACAAATTTTCCAGGAGGATCTGTTCTATGATCTTACAAGGTACAGAAGTGAAGCTGACTGATCAGTAGTTCCCAGGGTCCACCCTATTGTCCTTTATAAAAATGGAAATTATGTTTTAATTTTTCAAATCACTGAGGACTTCACCTGACTGTCATGACTTTTGACATAGGAGGGAGAGTAGTGTGGCAACTGCATCAGTCAGTTCCATCAGGACCATGGGATACATCTTCTCAGGTTCCACGGGCTAACATATATTCAAGTTTCTTATGTGATCTTCACTTATACTTGATCTTCATTTATGACGGAAAGGACTTCATTCCCCTATTCCCTGAATTATGGTTCGTCTTGAGAGATGTGAGAAGAGTGATTACCACTGAAAAAGGAGTCAAAAGTATTGTTGAATGAATCAGCCTTTTCCATATTGGTTGTCACTGTTTCTCCTGGTGTTTTAAAGACAGTCCAGAAATACAATTCCACTCTACAAAGAATAAAAGTCGTATTTATTCAGACCTTTTCAGATGCCATGGAAAGTTACAACATTGAAATTTCTTCTGGAATGTATGTTATTTAGAAGGTTTTTTCCAACATTTTTATATGTGCACAAAACATGTTTGGTTTTATTTTACAGACACTTTATTTAATAATAATTTAGTGTTTTGCTCAAAAAAAAGCACACTTATTTAAGGTGATAGATTAACCTTTCTTTACCCTACTTTATCTTATATGTATCTATCATAGAAGCATAGAACCATGGAATCTCAGAATGGGTTGGTTTGAAAGGTACCTTCAAGATAATCTAGTTTCAGACCTCCTATGCTATGGGCAAGGGACACCTTCCACTAAACTCTCTCAGCCTGTCTTCATAGGAGAGTTCTTCCAGCTCTCTGATCTTTTTGGCCATCCTCTGGATGCACTCCAGGTCCACATCCTTCTTCTGTTGAGGACTTCAGAGCTGGATGCAGCACTCCTGGTGGGGTCTCATGAGAGCAGAGTAGAGGGAGAGAATCACTTCCCTCGACCTACTGACCACACTGCTTTTGTTGCAGCCCAGGATACAGCTGGCTTTCCGGGCTGCAAATGCACATTCGCAACAACGTTTTCTCCTCAGGGCTGCTTTCAATCCATTCTCTGACCAGTCTGCATTTGTGCTTGGGATTACCCTGACCCAGGTGCAGGTCCTTGTACTTGGCCTTGTTGGACATCATGAGGTTCACAGAGACATACCTCTCCAGCCTGTCCAGGTTCTTCTGGATGCCATCTCTTCCCTCCAGTGTTGACCGCACCAAACAACTTGGTGTCATCAGCAAACTTGTGCTTGATCCCACTGTCCATGATGCTGAGAAAGGTGTTAAACAGCACTGGTCCCAGCATTCCTGAGGAACACCACTCATCAGTGGTCTCTACTTGGACATCGAATCATTAACCACAGACCTTTGACTGTGGCCATCCAGCCAAATTGTTATGCGCAGAGTGATCCATCAATCAAATCCATGTCTCTAGTTTAGAGCTAAGGATGCTTTGTGGCACAGTGTCAAATGCTTTGCACAAGTCTGGGTAGGTTATGTTAGTTGCTCTTCCCTTATCCACCAACACTGTAACCCCATCATAGAAGGCCACCAAATTTGTCAGGCACTATTTGCCCTCAATGAAGCCATTAAGGCTGTCAGCAGCCACATCCTTATTTTCCATGAGCCTTAGCATGGATTCCAGAAGGATCTGCTTCATTATCTTGTCAGGCACAGAGATGAGACTGACTGGCCTGTTCCAGCCCTCAAATGTGTGCAACCCCACAGACACAATTACTGCAGAAATCTTTGAGGTATTTAAAATGCCACATAACCAAGTAGGAAGGAGTAACTGTTCTTCTCTGTGCTATTCCTATGAGGAATGTAAAAGGAAAGTTTGTGAGCGCTTCTAATTTACCTGTAAAAACTCCGTTTAAACACCTTCACCAGTAACTAGAAACCTGGATGTTTTCACACAGAAATGTGTGAGAAGATGACACACACTTGTAAAATTGAACAAAGAGAATAGTAACTGCTGGTGAGCAGTTACTCATCATGAGAGGCTGAGAGGTTTTTTCTGAAGCTCTGGCAGACCTTTCTGGAAGAATGTCCGACCAGAATTCAGGTAACATTGTCGTGGGTGCAGTAGACTGTATTGTTGTGCTACATATTCATTTCTACTTGCAGAAAGGGCTTTCATGTAAACAGATGTGAAGGAACAGAAAACTAGATACATTTCAGCGGCATGATCTTATCAGGTATAAACTGTCTTTGCTGGCTGATAAATTAATCCAAAAAAGTGCTACAAGCTTATGTCTCTAAACAGCATTTAGGTAAAGAGGATCCCTTGAAGTTGTAACTAAAGTTTACACTGAAACAATTTTCTTGAAGGTGTAATCACAGCTGGAAGGTTTCTCAAATAGAAGTGCAAAAGACTGTGGCTTAGCTCCAGTTTTCCATATTTTGTTACTTGTTGTTTGCGCTTTTTTTTTTTTCATTTGTAGAGTGAATTATTCAATATAGTGAATTTCAGTTCTCATGTTTGTGTACATCTTGAGATACTTTAGACATAAAGAAAATCTCTGCAATGTAATGAAGGGCAATATCCTTGAATTTCTATCACAAAGAACAATTATCAATAGTTTAGATCACAGTCTGCTTTTCTAAAATGGAATTTTAATAAGGTAGGAATAAAAACATTTAATTCGTTATGTGAAAGTCTTATACATGAAACATCCCTTTTTAGCTATAATATTCAATTCCATACAAGCTGTTTAGTAGCTCTTCTTATGACTCCAAAACATCAGTTTCACATATACAGAACATCAAAATCCTTGCTTGCTTCAGGTGGATTTTTCTGTTATCACTGTTCCCAGAGTGGCCTGTTAAGCTGGATAAATATGCTATCTTTTTTCCAGAGCATAATAGAGTTGTTAGAAGCAATATATAAAATTTACTGTCTACAAATCAATCATTTTTGCAAGACACATGAAGAAGAAAAGACATCAAGAGCGTTTGCAGGTAATTAAAGTGGTTTGTGATTTTTTTTTTTTAAACTAAAATGTCCTTCATTTTGTGCTTGGTAACTATATGTCTGCAATGGCAATTCACTCCTTACACATCTGTAACACTATTTGCAATAGTTCTATCATTTCTTATTCTTCTGAATCCAGTTATTCAGGATCGTCAGAAAATGTTCAACATATAATCTAATTAAATAAAGTCCATCCCTTTTTATGAAAATGGTGAATTTATTAATTCTGTATACATGCATTTCTTTCAATCTTTCTTTCGTTACTTGGTCTAAGAGCTGATATTCACTGAAACAAACTCACCTTGGAATGAGTTAAATATTTCATAAGCTTGATTTAATTGCTGTCATTTCCAATAGCTTCTCTACTCAGGGGACACTCTTTTTATAGGAACCCTATTGGATTTTTTACTGTCAATAAAATTTTTTTAGACATCATTAATTTGATTTTAAGGGTGAATGAACCTCTGGAGTTTTTCTCCTGATGGCTGTTAATTTCAAATCTGCAATATTTATTCCTCTTCCACATCTTAGATTCAGCTCAGGCTTAATAAAACAAACAATGGTAAAGGTATATGTACACCTTTAAATGTTTTTATTTGTGTGCCAATCACCATTTTGTACTTTGCTATGGATAATTTTTTTCATGCATTTTCAATATGTAAAACTGATAAAAAATAATAATTTAAGAGATTAAATGACCTAATATTAAAAAATATACAGTAGTATCATTTTGGTTACTTCTTTCTGTCTATTTTTTGGTTTAATCATGTTATAAACTCTTTCCTAAAATGAAGTTTAAAAATGCATTCACTTATAGTATGTCACTCTTGTGACATACGATCTTGCAAGATTTTTCAGTAAGAAAATAGCAAATGCTATTAGAACTTGCAGCTAAATTCAAGATTCTATAGCTTCTTTGGAAATTATCAAATCAAATATTATTTCTAATTTTTCTGAATTTTCCTTGTGTATGCATATCTGTGTTTATGTGTACAGATAATACATTGAGACATAAATATTTCTATCCATAAGTTCAAGCAGCAAAACGAAATGATAGTATGTTTGTTCACATCTGCAACAGTATGAAGAACATACATGATCTATCACTTTAAAAAGAGCACTAAACCTACTATAGTTTAGAAACAAGTAGGACAGTGACAGAGAAAGAAAAATACAAGGAGCATATTTAAATAAAGATTCCAATTGTTATTCTTCTGAAAAATTTTTCTTGCTATTTCTGACTATATAGGCAGACGATTTGGAGTCTGATTTGGAGTCTCAGAACAAAAATATGTTACTTTCTGTAAAGTCAGGTGGGTGTTACCTTCTTGAAAATTTAATAGTTCTGTTTTCTGATGATTCACAACAATTTTAAGTTATTTCAGTGGTCTTTTAAGTATGATACAGAACAAAAATTAGCAAAAATAATTTTTTTTCCCCATTATTTGACAACTGCAACAAATTATTCACTGATACAGCACAGATATTTGTCTTTGTACCCATATACTTGGTCTACACATTATGCATGTGCAGAATAATCTACAAGTTGGTTTTACATTAAAAAAGGATTTTAAAAATTATTACAATTTTCACTTTTTCAGATTTGATCTTAGGCTATTCAAACAGAAGTGGATATCCAAAAATGCATTAGTCACAGTGTTCTCTACTTTGATTAAGCATCTCACTCGAGTATAAGTCTTATATATAATCCATTTTAAATGTTTTAGAGATAGCTATAAACAACATCATGTGTTCTATAAAGAAGCAAAACATTGAAACACACATCAGTGGATGTGTCCAGCTGGAAAATCAAAGGGTTTTGGCCTGATGGATAATATAGGAATCACATAATCTGAGTGACTGAAGTTCCCTGTGGTTATATACATGTTTTGTTGGTTCTGGCCCTTTCCTGTAAAGTCAGATCAAATGTCTTTAGTATTAGTAAGGATATAAAAAATATTGGGCCAAAACCTCTGAATGGGACAAATTGTTTGACAGGTTGTACCTATAAGGTCTTGTGGAGCTTCTTTGAAGAATGTAGCTCTCACTACTTTAGCAAGTTGTGTGGCCCAACAAGGGTGGGTTTGTAGACACAAACAGTTCTCACCAAGAATCTGATGATTACACTACGTACCTTTCATAAAAGCTAAATTTGGAATGGGTTTAGCCTGATGAGTTGGACTGAGCACCCTTTAGCCGTTGAAGTGTATTAAGTACTCTCCTGGAGTGAACCTTCTGTTTTAATTTTGTCAAAAAGAGTCCAGTTTGTAATCTGAAATATCTGAAGTTTTCATGAAATAGAATAGTTGTGTGGACTCATGTCTCAAGGTTTATTTTAACATCTAATAGAAGTTGTGAATTTCAAAAGCAGTTCACATTCACATATATAATTTCTTTGTTTTCCCCCTCATTGCGTTCTGTGAAAATGTTTTAAACATTTTTGGATATCATAACAATTCTTACAGGTACATATGGGGATAACATATTAAAAAATATGACCCAACATTTTTTAAAAAATATAAACAGATTCTGTGTACCAAACATCTATAGTGTTCATCCAAAAAATTATTATACATTCAACAAATAATTCTTAAGAAAAAATATGGGGTTTTTATCAGCTTTGTTTCAAATCATATAATGAAGTAAATGATATAGAACCATAACACGTAATAGAAAGTCATTTTATATCATGATGACAAGTATAAATAAATAAAAATTTCATACTAAAATTTAAAAATAATTGACTGAACCAAAGTGTGAAAAATGAGTACTGAAATAAAAGTCAAAGTAAAGAAACAAATTAGAAAAAAAACCCCAAACCAAACCAAGAAAAAGAACACCCCCCCAAAAAGGGACTTAATTACTTACATGCAATAATTGTGAGCTTCTCAAAAGCAACTTAAAAAAACTCTTAACCCTTTTCATGACGCATATCTACAGTGAGATCCACAACTCCCTTCTCTTCTTTCTCCTCCCTTCCACTGCTTCTCTCTTTCCCTTCCCTCTTCTTCCTTCTTCTCACTATATGTATATTGTGCACCAGTTCATCCATACGTTATTTGAGAACCTTGTGAAAACTTTTGAAAATCCAATGATTATTTTATAATTACTTTAGGCATAAAAATATAGAGGAAAAACTAAAGAAAAGAATGCTTCAAAATAATTGACATTCAAAGAAACTATGCTTACTGTATAAATTGTACCAGAATTAGTTACAGTAATCTCTTCCAATACTGATAATTACTGAATAATAAACATTTTAAGGAAGGAATAATTTGAAATACAGAATGTACATTGTAACACAACATGTGCTATGTAAATCATATACCAGTTCAAGTAATTACTCCCACAGTATTAAACATAAACTCTAGTTTAATTCAAGCTTTACCCTGACATGATATTCCAAAATGATACGCAGGCCAAACTGTATCAAAAATGTGTGAGTGTAATATGTTTCAACTAAACAAGTAACTGAAAATTGGAGCTTGTTCATTATTTCCACTATAGAGAAAAACTGATAATGGAGTTCATGGTGTAATACTAAAATTTTTACAGTTTTCATGGTCAAGTTATTAATTCTCTCCTTGTTGTTTTAGGGTTTGTTCCTTTTTTTTTTTTTTTGTCCACAGAGATGGTGATAATTCAAACCATCCCTGTACCTCTGTCTGCACAATACCCAAAGTACCAACACCCATCACAGACTTATAGATAGTTCATGTAGTAAAATTCATGGAAATCTGGTAGCATAAGTCACAGGAAAAATGGATTTGAGGAGGCATCAGAGGGTCAGATTTTATTCACATGCCTTGAGCACTCATTGCAGTACTTCTTTATTTGTTAAAGGACAGCTAGTGTTGTTCTGGAAATATGACGTCAACTTATTTTGGTATTCTGTGAAAAGACAAAAACCAAATTGGGTTTGGAACATAAGTTCCTACTGTCCTGACTAAGTCATTCATACAGAATGTCAATATCATTTTCATACTATTTCTCAAAAACAGAAGATGTTAAACTTAGCTGTCTCACAAGCCCTTCATGACAATACCCCCAAATCCAGCTGTAATGGGGACCAAAATAACATAACTTATATGACTCTAGATAGAAGGAAATTAAATATTTCACTTAAGAGTAGTTGTTATGTGGTGATATTTCACATTTCCAGAGGTTTTTATCTTCAGCAGAGCATTGCATAATATTTTAGGAACTAGAGACAAGCTTTCTTCCAACCACCAGTTTAGCCAGAATTATTCTGTCCTTAAACTTCCCCATGGAAACAAACCCAAATCCTTGTCTGTTTGTTCCTGCTGTCTGAAAACCAATGCATACACAGATACCACAAAACCAATCAAATGCCAACCTTAATTGCTGTGAAGATCTGCGATATTACTTGGATAGTGAAGCTCATCTTCTGCTTTCTCTTAGTTTATAGGCTCTGTTTCATGCAATTATATCTGTTGTTCTGTTTTCTCCATCACAAAAGTAATTTGATGTTGGTGAAATAGGAGGCCAGGTCCAAAAGAGTTAACTAAGAAATCTGGGCCTGCTAACAAGCTACTAACATCCAAACGAGCTGTACTTGTTCTGTTCTACTTACTGGACCAAAACTTAAAAGAATGGTAAAAGAACATGTAATAGGCCTAGAGGTAATAAATTAAGATGCAGTAGGATAAGGTAGACGTTTGAATAGAAGAAACAGGCCAGGAGCCAACCCTTTTTCTAAGCTTCAGTGAGCAGGTCGAGAACGATGGAAAAGAAGAGAGGTCAAGCTGAGGAAGATGAGATTAGCCCCCAGACCCACAGGAGGAAGAGCAGATCTCCCACCAAAACTGAGGGCCAAGAGAAGCATTGCCCCAAGGCCCGCCTGAGCTCCACCTGTATTCCACCTGTTATTAATATGTATAGATAGATGTTGTAATCACTTGAATATGCATTTAATCATACACTAAAATTGTATAAAAACTGCTGATTTTATGTGAAGCCTTTGAGCACGTTTTTCCAGCAATAGATGGTTTGTTCCCAGTGCTGTCAATAAATACCTTTGCTACTCAAAGATCAAAAGCCTCTGGACAGTTCATTATACCGAATTTTTTGGAATCACTGGTTTTTTGGTTTTGTTTGCTTGCTTGCCTGTTTTTTTTAATTTAATTATGTCATTAAAGAAGCCAACTGTTTTACTGAGCAACTTTCTTATGGTTTTATCCAATCCCCAGCCCCAAAATAACAACAGAAGAATTTACATTAAGGAAAAAATGTTCTATAAAAAAAATATCAGCAGAAGCATAATGAGAAGACAGGAGAATTAGACTGAAACCTTTGGACATTGGGTTTTTTTCTTGTCACACTTTTACATCAAAATTTATTAGATTAAGACCAATTTTGTGGAGGTATGAAATTCCCAAGAAGCTGACTTAACTTTCACTAGCAATACAGTCCACCGTAAAACAAGAAAGAGAATGACAGTTACTGACCAAAATCCGTATAGACAAAGACTAGAGCTTTCTATATTCTGGAAACAGTAAACATTAAGTATGCTTATCTTTAAAATAACATAGGCCATTTGGAGTCCCACTGGGATTTGGATCTATGACAGTATGAGCAAACAGGTTAAACAGATCCTGTATTAGATCAATTTATATAATTGAGGAAAAAAAACCAATGAGGTGACTTCCTGGGTTCTCATGCTAGTAATCTGCTCTGTAACAGAAGCAGTAACTTCTGAAGGGACCTAAAGGTTTAGGATAGTTGCTTTAAGTACAATATGATGCTTTTCTACAGGATAGTTGAGTAGAAAGGACGATAGGCAACTGTAATACAGGGGGTGACAATAAAGTAGATGAAAACCATGTTAAACTTATATACAAAAGAGAAACAGGCATCAACCAACTTTGCTTCCAACACTTCAGGGGTAGGACAAATGCAGCATATACCCCAAGTCCATGACTAAGGATATTCAATAGATTTGTGTGATTGGAAAGGAGCTTTGAAGCTGTCCCTTAAGAATCTGTAGTGTGAGACCTTGGTAAGTGGTGGTCTTGTGAAAAATATTGCTCACCTAGGGGTAATTATTTGGTTTAGCCTTTATCAAAGGTCTGTTTGAATTCAGTTCAGTGTATAGTAGTTGCTCAGCTTCACCTATACAGATGTCCTTGGAGGGCCTATATTTTGCTCTTTGGGGCTGCTATTTGAAAAGTAATAGGGGAGATTTGAACATGTATTTCAAGATACAAATATCGTTTCTTTAATAACTTTTAGAGTTTGTTTTAGCTCGTGATGGTATGTGATTGCTAAGGGTGTACCATCAGTGACACATTTTGATTTTTGTACTAAGTTTTCATATGTTTCTTTCAGAGGTCATTCAAAGATGTAGTCTGGAAAACAGTTTGGTGGTGCAGTTTTCTTTTACTCAGATGAACTGGGTATATCGAGCAAATCTTTGATGTCCTGGTTGTATATCATGGCATTTTTTATGCGTTTTTTTTTCAGGTGTTTACTGGCTTTTCTGATCTGTAAGATATGTAGCAGTTTGTAGGAGCAGTTTGTAGTTTATCATCTCATGATGCCTCTGGTGTCTGAATTAATAGCAAGCAAGCTGCGGCTGGGGTTCATACAGAAGCATGTCAGAACTGGATGATGGAGAGATGGTAGATATGGAATTCGTGATAAAAATTGGTAAGTCAAGGTTAACACAGATGTTACAGTTGTCATCTAAGGATGTTAGCGACACTAAAATATAGTTATTTAGATTCAGTTCCTTAAAAATATTAATGAAATTGAAGTCATATTAGGAACTACTTACGTGCACTGTCTTGACAGTAGTAGTTGTGAACTCTGTTGAAACTGTTGTTTATTAAAGGTACTTTTTCTTGTGCATAAGAACTTAGTACATATGACTCACTGATTAAACTGGAATTCCAAGTGCTAGTTCTTAGTTGTTGATGTGTTGCACATAGGAAGGACCAAATTAGTAATCACACTAGTGCTTCTGCTACTCAAGCAAATGGGACATTCTACCATTTATGAATAAAATTGTATTTCAACTTTTTATAAATTTCTAGTTCTCCATTTGATACAGTTCTGGCAAGGGAACCTTTCAAGCTATCATGACTGTGAATCTAATGTGGAAATTGTTTGCTGCTCTTTTGGAATGTAAATAATTTCACCAAAGCCAGAGTCATGAATTGTCTTTCCAACGTTAAGGATATGCTTTAGCAGTCAGATTTGAGACTTTCCAATACAAAAACTTTAAACATCACTAGCATCCACTGGACTTTGCTGAATAACCTCATTGAATAGAGCATTTTGGAGAACATTAATAAATTATTCTACTGGGAGCCTACATTGCTCCCATTAAAGTGAATACCAGTGTCTCAGAGTTTAGAAATCTCACAGTTGCAGCCATATTGATGTCAACTACATCTGAGGTCACTTCATTTCTCTCCTTAAATTAGTGAGTTCTATATCTGCTGGTTCTGTACTCTTCACATGTTTAGAGAACAAATGTAATGAAATCAGGTAACTCTGAGACAATTATGAAAAATATTAGGAAAACAATAAATGCACTCTATTTATTTATATATATCTCAGTGAGAGAGCAGAAGTGAGCAACGTATTTTTAGAAAGCCAGCAGAGGGTAGTTGTCAAAGCAGTTGCATGGATATATAACTATTAATCAGAGTAAGAAAGGATGTCAAAAACATTATTAGTACTGATAGTTTTGTAACTGACCATCAACAGAAAACTCTTTCACCTCCAGGTTGAAAGGGTCAAAGTAAATCTACATCCCAGGAGGCAATAAACTGGCCATTTTACATCAACTAATATCTGCCTTGCATTAGGGACTGTTATACCAGTGAAGGATTTGTCCTTTGAATAAAACGTTAAATCAAAGTCTTTTCTGCTCTGTAGGCATTATGGATAACATGACATGACTAATAGGAGAGTAATAATGATTAGAAATCTCCAAAGACTTCTGACTTGATGTTTATCAAATATACATAGTGGATAATGAAAGCAGTTTATAAAGTCTTCAGCATCAAAAAGTTTAATACACAAAAAGGAGGTGGGACTTCTTAAGGACAAATATCCCATTCTATTTCAAACAGACTCAAACTCTAGCGAAGACATGGGCTGAAACAGGACATTTCTAAAGCAACTAAGTGACTTTTTGTGTTCACTGTGTTCTATTGACTTTCAAAATCATAATTTTTGTTATTATTTAAATATTTCTAACTAGTAGAAGGAGGTGGAAAAAATGGTGAAAACAGACAGATTTTAGAAACCTGAAAAGAGATTAATTTTTCATTGTAATCTAGTTCATAAACAGAAGATGAATAATTTTCCTGTGTTCCTCTGTCATATGTAATGCACTTTGTATTCATGTACATTCCAAAGCTATAGTCCATTAAGGCTATTGTATTTTCCCAAAATTAAATTTTAAACTTGCAAATCTAGTTATGTGTATTGGCTATCATAATTCTGTGAAATACTGTGGAAATTTCAGTAGGGCTGTATAAAGTTATAAAAATGGAGCCCACAAATAAAGTTGCCATTTACCAGTTTTTAATGCGGAACTAATTTCAATCCTAAACTCTAATTTTTAGACATGATCGCATTTGCAACATGGCTTGAAGTCTTCTAGTTTTGCTGTAAATCATCATCAGATGCAAAAGAAAATTTTTCCAGTATGAAAAAAAAAAGTTGTTTATGTCTTTTGTATTCACATATGAGATTCTAGAAAAATGTTAACAGAACCTGATAATAAATGTCATGGAGTTCTGTTTTGTCTATTTGCTTTCGTATTTAAATCTCTTCTCTACTTAAACATGAATACATCTTTACAACATGTTTTAGCATTTTCTTTTCAGATATTTGCACCTTTGTTTGTTCTTATAGCCATTTCCTTTGTGATCTCAACAGTCTAAACTATTGTAAAGTAAACTTTTTTCCAGGGCACATTTACTGGAACTATTTTGATCAATCAACAAATTTCCACAATGGGAGAACTCTTAGAGGAGATTGGCAATGACTGCTCTCAGGGTAGGCTCAGGGAAGAATATGACTCAGCAGTGACTGAGTGTTGCTGAAATGAAAAGAAAGCTAAATATATCTGAACACACAGAGGACCAGATTGTGGGTGAACGCCAGGATTATGAAACCTGGAAAGAATGGCTTTAGAAACAGGTACTTCACAGCAGCAGCTTCCCGGAATCGAGCAGAGTGAAAAAGCAGTAATACACATTTTTTTATTGTACGGGTTTCCCTTGGTCTCTGTAACCACGCAGTGCCCCTCCCCGCTCAGTACCATATGGTCTCCCCTCCCGGAACACAGACTCCGCCTCTGCGCAAGTATGATGGGCTGTCTCATCCACTCTTCCCCAGTCCCTGGTTTTGTTACTGGACTGTGGTCCCTCTGTACCCCCCACTGATTGCGGAGCCCTCAAGCCACTCCCTTTCCCCCAGACTGTGGCCCAATCACGTTCCTCCTTCTAGCCCTGCCCCCGAGCCCATATAAGTTGCAGGACTTTCAAATAAAGGAGTTTTCACCTTGGAATCCAGAGAAGGAACTTGGTCGCTCTCTCCTCCTGCCGAAGGAGGACCACTTCGCTGAGCTTTCTCCAAGAAACCTCTAGCGAGGAGTTGGACATTCAAGCTCTGTTACTAGAGCAGCCTTTGTTTTAGAGAGAAAACTACATCAGTGGATCAGGTGACTACATCAGTTAAGTGAATCAACTGTTTGTTTAAATAGACTTCCTTTAGTTAATCAATAAAGAATAAGCCAGACCAGGGGTTCTGGACCATCTAGTCCAACCCTCTACTACAGCAGGGTCATGTAGAAGCCAGACGCATGCCCATGCCCTTCTGAATATCTCCAAGGCTGGAGACTTCATCACCTCTCTGGGACACCTGTGTCAGTACTCAGTCAACCTCACAGTAAAAAAGTGTTTCCTAATGCTCAGATAGAACCTGCTGTGCTTCAGTTTATGCCCATTGCCTCTGGTCCCGTCACTGGGCACCACCAAAAAGAGCCTATCTCCAAGCTTTTTGAACCCTTCTGCCAAGTATTTACATATATTGATAAGATCCTTTATCAACCTTCTCTTCTCTAAGCTGAAGAGCCCCAGTTTCCCAGTCCTTCCTCACAGGAGGAAAGTCCCTTCATCATCTGCTAATAATGTCAAGGTAACGGGTTCAATCCCTGTACAGCCATTCACTTCAGAGTTGAATTCCATGATCCTTGTGGGTCCCTTCCAACTCGGAATATTCTGTGACTCTGGATCTTCATGGGCCTTTGTATGGCCCTATCCAGTATGTCTCTCTTGTATTTGGGAACCTAGAACTAGCCACAGTCCTCCAGGTATGGCCACAGGTATGGTTGAGCAGAAGGGAACGATTACCTCCCTCTACCTACTGGCGAAGCTAGTGCAGTCCAGGGTACCATGGATCTTCTGTGCAGCAACAGTCCATTGTAGGCCCATGTCCACGTTGATGTCCACCAGGATCCCCAGGCATTTTCTACCAAAATTCTTCCCAGTTGGGTGGCAGCCAGAATACATTGGTGCCTGGGGTTGTTCCCCTTCTTGCATTTCTCCTTGTTGAACTCCATGTGTACCCTGTCAGCTCATCTCTCCAGACTGTTGAGGTCTCTCTGGAGTATCAACCACTCATCCTGGTACTGTATCATCTGCAAACTTGCTGAGAGTACAGTCTACCCCATCATACAAATCATTAATGAAGGTATTAAACAGGACTGGATCCCATATAGACTCCTCAGGTATACCTCCTGTTTCTTTAACTGCACTAGGCCTCCAACTGAACTTCTTGAAATCTTGTACCACCCTCTGGGCCACTCGCAACCTGTTTTCAGTACATGCGTTCAAACAATTTATATATACATCAAGTATTAAAGATTTGTAGAAATATTCTCCTCTTTCCTTAAGTGTTTAAATTGGATGATAAACAAAAGACATCGTAATTAGCAGCTCAATAGAGAAAAATATATATGATTGCCTGACTGCCCTTGTGTATAGAATAATTAGAAAACGAAGTGAGAAAATATGGGAATGGAAATTTTCTGTTGGTGTAATATTTATATTTATCTAGTACCATATGCGGAGAGTGATAGGAAGAAATATCATATGCTTCTTCTTTTGTGTAGATAAAAGCATCTATCAGAGAAAAAATATGAACAGAACAGTGAAAAAAATAAAATTCTTTTAAAGATACAGTCTTCTTTTGCAAGGCCTGGGTACATGGTTTGCAAACTCATTTCCACTGAATTTATTTAGTCAAGACTGGTTTCAATACAAATCATTAGCAAGACAGATTTAGTAGCAGTCATCCGAATACATATTCCAGGCTTTTAAAGACAACAGCATGAATCCAAGACTGTGGCTTTTCTGGGCTGAAGAGTAAGGAACAGATGTTAGGAATGGTAAATGCTACATGACTGTGGGGAGGATCTACTATATTTTGAAAATAATAAAAATGTACAGTGTAAGTCTTCCACACAACTCTTGATATATCAGGTCTAACTGTGAAACAGAAAAGCAAGAAAGCAAATGACTGGTAAAAATATACAAAAACACTGTAAGGAAACAAAGGATCAACCCCAGATCTATAGGTTCTGTGGTTTAACTCCAGCTGGCAAATAAGCGTCATGTAGACATTTGCTCATTCCCCGGTTGGGATGGGGAAGGGAGTTAGAAGGGTAAAAGTGAGAAAACTCATAGACTGAGATAAAGACAGCTTGATAGGTAAAGCACACAAGGAAAGCAAGCCAAGAATTCATTCACTTCCCATGGGCAGGCAGGCATTCAGTCATCCCCAGGAAAGTAGGGTTCCATCATATGTAATGGTGACTTGAGAAGACAAATACCATCACTCTGAACATACTCCCCTTCCTCCTTCTTCCCCCAGGTTCATTTGTTGACCATGGCACCATATGGTATGGGATATCTCTTCGGACAGTTGGGGTCAGCTGTCCTGGCTGTGTCCTCTCCCATCTCCTTGTGCACCTCTAGCTGCCTTGTTGGTGGCGTGGGGTGAGGAGCTTCTAGAAAAGGTCTTGACTCTGTGCAAGAACTGCTCAGCAGTAAATAAAACATCCCTGTGTTTTCAGCACTGTTCCCAGCACAATTCAAAACACAGCCCCATACCACCTACTAAAAAGAAAATTAACTCTGCCTTTATTCCAGATGGGAGCATGTTCAGTGTACACTAAATTAGATTTTACATTTTAATTTCCTCAGAAAAGAATCTAGTTTGTACACACTGACACTACTTTTCAAAATAAACCATCAGATGACAAATGAAGATCATGTGGTTGTCTGCACCAAAACTGTGCTGCTGATCGGAGCTAGTTTTTCACAGATTTTTATCCAAGACTTGTGAAGAACAGAAGCACAGATTGGCATATGTCCTCAGCAATTACTTAAAAAAAAACCCTAGTGGGATAATTCAGACTAATTCTCAGTTATATCAGATTTATTTTGGATTTTCTTCTTTCTTATTTTTTGGAGGGATTTTTTTTTTATTTATTTTATTCTTTTTTTTTTCTTTGCAGGAAAAAACCACACCTGTGAGCAGAATTAAGACTATGACTATAATGCACTAGTGGAACTAATAGTAGGGACTGACTTAACAACCAATTTGACATCTTTATTTGTAATCATTCTTAAAATATGGCTTCTAGTAATGTAAATCTTTCTTCCACTTTCGATTTTCAAACAGGTTCCTAGAAGCAAAGATGCTTGGGATCTGTCAACCTTTTTTGCATAACTAGAAGTAGGGTATTAGGATCTTGCACCAAATCTACATCAGCACATTTAATCTTGTAAACATTCATGTCAGAAGTGTTTTGCATTCTACCAGTTCGTATATTTTTCCTGAGTTTCATAATAACCTTATTTTATTCTTGCAATGTCTATGTTTTGTTTTTTTCCCTCTCAGTGGCCGTTTTTTTCCCAGAGATATTACCATTATTTTCTGTAGATTCAGTAAGACTCATCTGAAACAATGATAATGTTCTCTGGATGAAATACGTTATTTCATTTTTTCCAGGTCCAGTGTAGTTTTTTCCCTGAAGAAGAAAAAAAATTATGTTGAAGCAATTTAACCTGAACACATTTTATATATACTTTCAGAAAGATGGGTTTAATCCACCGATATTTTTTTAAGAATGTGGCATCTTTTTTTCAGAGGAATAGACTACAAAGGCAATGAAAACAGTACTTTAACTTCTGAAATATCAAACTGATGATGCAGTTTAGCACAAACACAGAGTAAAGTATGTTATTTTATTTTAGGAATATGTAGATATATTTTATTATGATGCCAGTAAAACTTGAAAATACATAATCTATCATGAACTCATCCCATCTTTTCATGTTGTTCAAGTCCTAGTTGGATTGAATATAAAGAATACTAAACAATCACATATAATGCAGCAAAATTAAAGATTATAAATCACATGTGCAGCTCATTAACTAGTATGAGAAAGAGAAAGCAAATTACTAGTTTTAAAGCAGGGATCATTATGCTATGTGTTATGTCTAATTATTCATTCTCAAACTATAGAGAAGAATAATTAAAAAAATGCTTTTACATACAAATAGATTGTACGGTGTCACTGTTGTTCAGTTTAAGTTAGACAAACTCAAATGACAATTAAACCACAATTCAGAGTGACTAAGTATTAAAAGGAGGAAAAAAAAGATGGATTTAACTCAGAGGTTAGAAGCAATGAAAATACAATGCTAACATCAGTTTTATTTAACTGCTTTTTGAATCTTAGGGACTACCTTTCATTTTAGAGTCACTCTAAGTGATTGTTACTGTCATGGTGATTTGTGTGGTTTGCTAAGTTTAAAGTCAAATTTAAAATGCTAAAATTTCACATAAAATTTGAGTATTTTTACTTAAAAAGGACTCAGTCATTGCAAACAACTGATAATCTATCTACTCAGGTAATTCAGCTCATGTGTGGCAAGTAAAACTACACTGTAATATCTGATCATAATGTTATTTTGTAATCTACGATGAATGAATTGGAGAAGGATTAGTATAGAATCACAGAAACATTTAGATTGGAAAAGACCTCTAAGATGATTGAGTCATTTATAATGATATAATGATATGTTATTGAAAATTGCATACGTGTTTAACTTCATGAAATATTAACATGGGGTTCTGTTTCAGGAAGTAAGATTATTTAAATAATTGCAGGACTAATGCCCAATTATTCAGGAAGCAGTAGGACAGTAGAGCTAATCTCCTTCTCTTAAAAATGAATTTAAAATAATTAATCTGTTCTCAATCAGACCCACTATGCAGAATAATGTTTTGTTGTTTTGGCTTATTGGATTTTTTAAATTTGTTTAAGTCCTACCCAATCTTCAGTTGGAGTTACACACTGCACAATCACATTAATATTACATTATGTATATATATCTTGATAGTTGTCATTCTATTTCCCAGCAAGTAAGGCAGCTGTAGTCCACTTACTAGTTACCAGTAACCAATTCACAAAAGATTTATTTTTTTTTTAGGAGAGAGAGAAGCTTACGAAGACTAAAAGAGGGATTAAAAAACATTAGTAGAACAAATGAGTTTTACTTTTTATAATTACAAATCACTAGCATCTTATTTTTCTATAATTTTTGCTTTTTTGACAGACCCAGCAGTACCATTAAGCTGAAAAACAATATATGAAAATATATTTCTTAACGTTGACAGACTCCTAGACTGATCCCAGCATTAATATTCTACATTAAAATAATTTGGATTTTGTTCTCCATCTACACACAGTCACATTTTGTTGTTGATTTTCAAAACTCATATGTGAGTGTGGTCTGTGGAGTGGAATTAAAGTTTTGAATTAATTTTTCCCATGTTCCAATAAAAAATAATGCAACTGTTGTTAAGAGAGTGTTTGAATAAAACCTTATTTTTCATTTCTCTCCTTCTTATAATGTCAAACTTGGACCTGTGTCCACTTTGTGGCTAATAATTCATGATGAAAAACCTACCACACAGGGTATATATACATAAGACAGCAGATAGTCTGCCTTTGTTTCTATGTGCAGCAAACAACACTGAAGAGTGAAGAGTTGCTGAAAACTAATCTGAAGAATGAAGAGAAACAGAACAACTACAAATTCAGAGGCTTTCTCCTGTTTATGTAATATACTAGAAAAAAGTAAACATGATGTTTGCTGCCATAAAGATACAATGTTGTTATTATAATCTTATTATGTAATAATTGAGGATAATCAGAAACCTCAGTACAATACAAACAGGAACGAATACTGGGCTGAATGGAGAAGGTAATTCCTGTGACCAAACTATTAGCTGATATATTACAGTAGGAAAAGAGAAGTGGTGTATGCTGATAGCTGACAGAGTTTGAATTAAAGATGGAGTAAATTGTATAGACAAAATGAGAAACTGTCTGGACAGCTGCCTAAACTATAAGATTATTGAACTGAGCTAAAAATTCACTTTAACTTTGTCTAAACTAATAGGCAACCTAATATTGAATGATATTATCTCATCTCATCTGTATGTCCAGGCATCATCTGTTTGTCCAGGTATCATTTCTGCTTGCTGTTGTTTAACATTATTTCCTCTGTCTGTATTAAGACTTCATTTCCATAAATATCCAGTTTTTTTCTCTTTCACTCAGTCAAGCACCTGGCTAAATTACAACTGAGTTAATGAGAAGTCCATAGCTTACTCAAGTCTCTAATGAATCAGGGCATGATTCACCTCATCTAATTTTAGACATCTGCAGAGCATTTATTCATCTGACCTATTTTACACAAGTACTTTGCAATGAGATAAACCTCTCTTTTGACATGTTCTCTTTCCCAATTAAACTATAAAATCTTATTCCAAATCAAACTATAACTGACATAACTGTCTTGCACTGGACCACAAAAGTGGTTTATTTTAAAAGCTATTTCATGATACTAAATACTGTTACTTATTCTGGACCCAATGAATGTAAGAAAACTAACTGCTGAAGCCACAGGGTCATATTTGAAGACTCATGAAGAGTTAATAAGCAAAATACGGAAACTTTGGAGGTCCTAGACAACAGAGGAGAAACTTTCAGAAAAGAGATGGAACTGGGTCAGGATAAAACAAAATTTTGTTTTATGGAAATGACAAGAAATATGAGAAATATGTGGGACTGTGTCTAGAACTAAAGCTAAAGGAGAACACATGCAGATGGTCTGTTATGAAGGTGTGCAAGTTATTCTGTGATACCAGACGGAATGCATCTTCTAAATTAAGACACTTAGAAAAGCAGGAGTGGAAAGTAGTACTGAAGCAGCCGTAAGAAGCAGACTCTTTTCTTTCCTTCCAGATAATTAACAGGATTCATGTCTTCAATAAAGATTGATCACATTTCCCAGAACTTGTAAAATTGCAACTGTAATTGTCACAAGAGTTTGAGAAGGCTCATTTTCACTGTTCAGACTCTTCTCCAGTGAAGAAATGTCACTGTTTCCACTCTAGTTAAGTAAAGATTTTGTCTTCTCATTTTTCACACATTTCTACTGTTAAGCTACTCAGAGAAGAAATTCTTTACATTTTCTGCATAGTTTTCTACATCAAATATTAACATATTTTCTTTAAATGATTTACTGCCTAAATATACAGCTATTTAGCTTAGGGTAGAAAGTCAAAAATCCAGATTTTTTTTCAGTTATTGAAAGTACTTAGAGAATGGTTAAAAAAGAAACAGTTAAAAGGAAGAATTAAGTCTGAGACAAACAATAAATCAAAATTACTTACTTATATATATCATGACATCTCAAAGTAGGTGAAAGAAATTCATAGTATGCTAAAAGAGAAAAAACAGAACTGAAAGAAGAGAAAAAAACCTCCCACCTGCTAAAAGTTGTCAAACCTTGTATTTAAAAATATGTGTCAGAAAATTATTGTACAAGAAAACTGTGCAAGAAAACTGTACAAGAAAAAACCTGAATTTTAGACTCTAAGTTTCAACTAATTATCCTAAGGCAAAACCAAACTAGTCTGCAAACTTAAAGAGCCATATTAGTGTCACCAAACTTATGCAGCCCCAGACAGCAACATCATTCTTCATAAATTAGGCAACTCCTCAATATAAAAAGGTAAAAATTTTATAGGATTGCATGAATGCTGATGACAAGACACTTTTACCAAAAAGGTTGTTACAGTCAGGACTGTGAGGAAATATAGAAAAGTAATAAGATATATCATTAGGAAGGTCTTATTTTAATAGATGAATCCCTGGAAAAACCTGAGTTATTTACTTGTTCATCAATATACAGTAATGTAATATAGCTCCGTAAACCAAAAAGTTGAGGACTATTATATAATATCCTTTAGTATCTGTTTGAATATATATATATATACACTTTTTCTCTATTTTATTCTTTTATGTCCCTTGTTTTTTTTTCTTTTCTGTTCACCAGTTCAGGGCTCATCAGAAACATGGATTAAATTCAGTTTTTGAGAGGTGGTAGAGCTGACTCTGAAAGAGAGGAAGAAAGAGCTGAAATTTGGTTGGTAGAGGTAAAATATCAAGTCTGAAAAGAACAATGGGGTTTGAGGAGCTGTGAGGGTAAAGAAAAGTGAGAGAGGTCTCTGAGGGATCTGGAAAACTCAGCTTCAAAGGCTGGAAGGGTTAAGAGCAGTTGTGAGAGAGTACCTGGGAGAAGTAAGGAAAAATTAGGAAGAGACTCTTGGAAGTTGATGATGGTGGATAAAGCTTTGGGGTTTTCATGCTGCAAAAAGTGTTAGCGCTTCGATTTTATTTCTTAATTTTTCAATTAGAAGTACTTTTAGAATAGTTAATTTTAAGAATAGTTAATTAAGCTTAATAGTTAATTAAGCGTGTGGCCATCACCCAGCCACATACTTAGGGCCACAAATTATCCAGGTTCTTAGGCATATGAAGAACCTCAAGCATGTGTGAATACTTGCAGGTTTAAGGCTTTGTATACTAAGCCCAGTGATAGAACATATTTTAAGTGCTGTCAACAGAATTATTAATGTATATTTTTATCCTAGAAAGAAACCTACTTTCTCTAAATTGGCTCTAGGCCAATTTAATTTTGTGTCATAGGAAGCATAGTTTAGTCTGATTGCCAGAACTAGATCTCAAGCATCTCTGACATGCTGGAGTATTAGATGTGGAAGGAACCTGCCTTTCCTGTGTCTTTCCTCTGCAACAACATTTTCTGTGAGTGTTAACAGCTAGAGACTGTATTGAGTGGTCCTGTAGAATGTAGAATGCCTCCCTGTATATTTTCAGGTTCCACTGCTTAGAGGAGAGAATGCTCCACATCGCATAATACCTGTACAGCATAGTAAAACCCACTGGCAAGTATAGTCACATTTTAACAGTTTTTAAAGCCTTCATTATTTTACCATACATCTATATGCAGCCAGTCATCTGGTTCAGCTGCTTACTTGACACTAAGTCAGCAACTGAAAAAACATGCTTATGTCTCGGCTTCCAAAGGTGTTGCTTGCACAGAGGCTGCTTCTTGGCTCAGCAAAGGTAGGAAGAATTAAAAGCACCACCTGCACTCCCATTAATGTGTTCCATAAGAATACGGATATGTAATAAATGAAGGTGGAAGACAGAATTTTCAGATATTGAAGAAAGAAGAATAAATAGGTCACAGTTTATTCTTAGGACTGAGGAAGTACCTCTGGAAGTTTCAGCTAGCAATAAAAGAATGTACAGATGCAGGGGACAACTATTCCATGGAAATTAATTACCATCTTGAAAAAAAACAAAAAACAAAAAAAACCTCAATCCAAAATGAACAAAAAAAGCCCATATATAAAATATTTGCATGTCTGCATTGTAAAAATTCTGGATTTGAATTCAAAAGTTCTAGGGAAGAAAATAGTGAATGTACTGCATACTAACATGAATTTGAAAAATGGAATATTTTTTGTGTCTAGGGTTTTTCGTTTGGGGATATTTTGCTCATTTATTTGTTTGGTTTGGGGTTTTTTGCTTGTTTATTTGTTTTGTTTTGTTGTTGTTGTTTTTTTTCTTTTCAAAAAGCAAGGCTTAGTTAAACACATAAAAAATACCACAGCTCACAAACCTGTATCTCTAAATCCTAAAGAAAATTGTTCTACAGTTCTAGATATATTTAAACAGTTTTAAGAACTGAGCAATATCTATGGTTATGCAATTTCAAAAGATATTGCAGGGACACATTAATAACATACAAACCAGTACATTTAATTTTCTTATGGTGAAATTCTTGAGGACTCTTTTAAGTGACCAGCTAGGGAAATATTTAGAATAAAGAGACTTGGATTAGGCTCTTCATTTGCAGTTCTGAAGAAAATGGTAGTCTTCTAATCTTATTTGAAATCTGTGAGTTTACCATTGTATTTCCAATGGTGAAATCTGGGAAATGGAAGGGCTGGAGCAAGGCACTAGGTAAATTTTTTTAAAGAGTCAGGAAGTATTTTATAGCAGACTTTAGAAGGACTTGCAAAGTTTCAGTGGAAACCCGCCTAGTGTGTTGGTTTCTTTTTGCATTTTGGAGGTTACTATCCTATACCAACTTTCCATCTAATGGTAGCTTAGCTAGAAAGTGAAAGTGCAAAATATTTCCTCTGCATAAGGAAATCACTCTTTTCTGAAACATATCAGAAAAGGTTGAATATCAGTGAGCTTGAATTCATACTTGTTTACTCATTTTCTCTCCCATACCCTGAATGATAAACAAGCCTGTTAATTCTTCAAAGATCAGAATGAAAGAATCCAGGTATATTGAACTGCAAGATACAAAACACACACCGTTTTGTGATTTAGGTCATATTATTTGCAATTTACTACTACCATTTAAAAATGAGAACAGTCCAAAGAGATTATATATATGCTTCAAGAATAACCAGATATTTCTATGACAAAGTGAGGGAATAAGTCAACTATTAAGACTTAAACTCCATTCAAAGCACTATAAATTAAGACTGTAAAGTAGTCAGCGATATTTTCAAATTCTGTAACACAGAAGTATGCTTATAAGTCTTTTTAGGATCATGAAGAACTCTTATGTGAAAGGTTCTGAAAACAAACCCGATTTTGACCATCACAATTCTGTGAATCTTCAGACATCAGAGAATCATGGTACTATGTAGGGTCCTCCAGAAGTCATGTAGTCCAACAGCTGCCCAAAGCAGGTCTGCCTGAAGCAGGTTGCTCAAACCCTTCTCCTGAATAATGGTAAGGGTGGAGTTTCCTGTGAAATCTCTGTCAGTGGCAGACTATACTCACAACATTTTCCTATATATCCAATAAATATTTCCAAGTTTCCAACTTCTTTTCTTTACTTCTCCTCCTACCACTGAACAGTACTTAGAAGAATCCTTCTCTACACTCTCTCATCAAAGAGTTGAAGACAGGAGTAACTTCTTTCCTTTACTTTTCTTCTTAAGGCTGAAGAAAATGATTTATCTCAGCCACTTATATTTCATACACTCCTGACAATCTCTGTAGCCCTCTGTGCTGAACTTCTTGGTCATTGCCTTGATAAGAGAAGTCAAAGTTGTTTAGCAAGGCCAAATTGGTGAGATATGGAGTGTATAAGCATAAAATAAGGCAGGTATGAAATTGGCCAGATTGCCGTGTTTAAGGGATGGTTATCAGCAACATTGTCCTCTCAACAAACATGAACGTGTCTCTTTCTACACATGCCGCAGTCCTACCTACGTAGGAACTGCCCTGGTATTAGAAAGGAGGCCTGCCTGTGGTAGGGGTAGACACTGTGGCTGTGTATGAAGAAACAGAGGTGGAGCTCTTTGTATAAGAAAAGAAGCAGGAGTTTGCCTGGCTCAGAGCTGTGTTCCTCTGTGCATCAGAGATGGACGTTGACTTCTGATGTTTGTAGAGGTGGCACAGTGGCGTTCTGCAGCTGAGTATGGGTGTGTGCTACAGTCCGTAGCTGCAGCACTGCACAAAGGGGTCCGATGAGGTTTGAGGTTGCTATGAAATGCTGAGTTTAATGGGGGTGCACAAGAGTTTTTATGAGCTCTGGTATGGAATGTACCAGAAAATGGGGTGGAGCATGAGACAGACAACCAGGGAAACGAATTGGGATAGGGACACAGGTGAAGAGGGAGGAATGGGGGAGGAACTGGGGAAGGAAAGGGTGAATGGTAGCTGTCTCCTCTCTGCAGCTTCTTCAGCCAATCAGAGAGGGAAGCAGGGAAGCAGGGAGCAGGTATGCCTGGGCAAGCCCAGGTATTATAAATCTCAGGGAATCATACAATGAATATATTTGTAAATATATGATATCTGTAAAGTCCATATAATAAAGCCCTTTCAATTGCTGTATGACTTTTTCCACTCCTGAAACCACTCCCATCCTGATTATTGCTCCTTCACAGGTATACGTCTGCATGCTCTAACACTGGACACTAGTTTTGTGTGTCAAAGAATAATGTCTATGCCAAGATGGGGATCACTCAAGGTCTCTGCCATGTTTTCAAAATACTAGAATAGATTTCTCAGAGAAGTTGTGGAGTCTCCGTCTCCCCTGAATCAGCAAGGGCCTGAGCAACCTGTTCTAGCTGACACTGTTTTGCATAGGGGTGATGAAATAGACCATCTTAGAGATTCCTTTTATTGTCCATTCTGTAATTCTGTGATTCCATATGGTTGCCTTGGATATATCTCTCTGATAGAGATTTGGTTTTTTTCTCCATTCACAGTGAATAAACTTCAGTTATTTTTGTGTTAGTGAAAAGCACATGTCTTACACACGTTTGTCATAGAGCTTCATAGAAACGGATTTCACAGAGTTATGCAGGAATAAAGGGTTGAGGAAGAAACTGGGATGAGTGTATGCTGGTGCCATGGAATTCACTAAGACAGGAATTAAGCTCTTTCTGTTTAGGAAATTGTATAAAAATATATATAAGGGCCTGAAATGCACCTCTGGCATTGCCCAAAATAGTGATGATGTTGTAGGTATTTGATTCTATGCTGCAATTATCACACAGGTAAGAAATTAATATTACAATCAAAATTCTTCAGTTATAGAAAAGAAGCTCTGATTATTTTACTGATCATCACAGAAGTTTATTGCAGAAATTGTAATATGACTATTAGACAGATTGTTTTCTGCATGCTGTGATACAGGAGGAGTTCTGGCTATTTCAATAATAGGACTAAAGTTTTGATTATGTAAAAAATGTGGATAGTTATACTCTTGTGTGAACAGTTGTCATGGAGTTCTTGTTGTCAGAGGCAAATGTGGAGTGCTAATCAGACTGAAGCAAAAACATTAATGTGACATGATTATGATTGCCTGATACAAAAACAGAACCTTCATGAGACCATAAAACTGAAAATAATGAAAGGGCAATACCTTAAGAACACACTCGTTCCATCCAGTTCTACAAATAACTACAGAACAAGCAGAACTTCTTAAGTTTTCTACCCTCCTACAGCACTGTAAATCAGTGCCATACAAAACTTAGGTCTAATTCATTACAGCTGTGCAACTGAAGACATTAGGTGCTAGCTAATAGTACTGAAAAATCAATTAGTATTATATGTTTAGAAAGGCATAGAATTTGCTGAACACAAGGCACTGCTAATAACTCAAACCTGAATACATGATTAGGATACACACTTGGGAACTTGCCAATTAAAATAACCAAGTAGAAAAATTCACTATATAGAGTGTAAGGAGCATATTCAATATATAAAAATAGTAGTTTATAATTTTTGTAATGGTAGGCTTTCTTTTTGCATTTTGGCTTTTGGATTTTCAGAGATAAGGAGATACCGTCCAATATTTACAGGAAAAATGGATGCGTTTGGTATTATCAAAGAGGAAAGGAGTTCTACCTGAAAAAGTGAAATGCAGCTACCTAATGACAAATTTGATCCTGAATCAAGGTCCATGACCAGACCAGGACTTTTAGAGAGTGACTATTCATCAGTCAATCTAATACAAACTGGAAAACCCCAAAGTAGATGACCCTGTGAAACCCATCAGTGACTATAAGGAACAGCTGCTTGGAGAAGGAAAATATATTATCAACATCTATTGACAAGTACTGGTACATTATTATTGAACAGCTGTTTCTCAATATCAAGATGTATTCCATTACTTTCTTCCGCTTTTGCCTTAGTCGACGCCTTAACTACGCAATGTGGATTTGTTTTTGTTAACTAGGAATTTGGAAAAAATAGATTTAAACATTTCAGTTATTAAGTGGTTGCCAGAAGTTGTTTAAACATTTTGAAATGACAAGGATAACCTAAAAGTGGTTATGTAACAAGTGACTGCAGAAAACTCCATCATGAGAGTACTTGTTTAAAAAAGAAGACAAAACATAATAATATTAGTTCATATTCAACACCACAGCAAAAGCCCTTCCCTCCTCCCCCCCTGCCCTTTTTGGGTACAGGAGAGAGAGGGAAAAAAAAAAAAGAACCGAAATAGCAGAATTACAAAAATATATATATGTATTTACACTTATATTACATTTATATACAATTACAAAAATTATATACACATGAGAAAGAAACCCCCAACACTGTAAAACAAAAACCAGATATACACAACTAATAAAGAACTAACAAACGAAGTCTCAATACTTTCCTTGAAAAAAGCGGAAACGTCCCAGCCCACAGTCACTGCATCTCTCCTCTCAAGCTCTGGAAGAAGGCAGTGGCCTCTCGACAAACCACAGACCCCACACCCCCACAGGTGGAGGAGCCACAGGGAGGCTGTTTTCTTCAAGTCCACCTGAAGAGAAGAAGAGCTCAACCTCCTCTCCCATTATATTTATATGTCTGCTTACATAAAGAAATAGAATGGAATACTGGGATATGGTACTTCCTTGCTTTTGACCTGATTACCAAGAAAGACCTAAAACCAAACCACTACAGATGCAAATAAGGAGAGAGAATATTTGTAGTTTGAATACCTGATAGTTAGATACTTGAAGAGATGAAATATTATTAATCTAATGTGAAAAATTGATGGTGTGATTAATACAAACTTTCCTGTTGCATATCAACTAGATAATAGTTCTAATTTAAATTCAAATGAAATATTTAAGCCTTATATATCAACCATTCCATTTTAATAACATAAATAAAACAATTCTCTGATATTCTTTCAGAGATTATTTTCTACAGGTATATTTCAGTTCTACAAGTTGACATGAAGGTGGGATCAAAACTAGCAAAATAGAACAATAATGAACCTGATCTTTTGTCTCAGTTACTTTGTAAACATTCCAAGATCCTGACAACAGAAAGGCTGAGAGTTAGCACAGCTTATATAATTCCAGCCACTGGGTTAACATTTTCCTGGTCTTGCAGATAAAGTCCTCGTTCTAACATACTATAATTTTAGGAACTGCTTTAGAAAAAAAAAAGGTAAATGAAAACAAACCCTTAACCTATTTATGTCTCTTTCTGGGTGCCATTTTCTAGTAATTCCTAAGCACTTTAAAATGTCTGTTAAGTTCAGGACATGTCTGTCTGTTCTTTAAAATATTATGGAACAATAGTTTACAGAAGTCCAGGACTGTAGAGGTTGGAGCTGTTCCATTTCCAATAACCTCTACAGAACCCCAATCTCCCTCTGATGAATTACTGAATTACTGACTAAAAGTTTCTCCTACTAAATAAATTCAAAATGTGTTCACCTCTACCTGACCAAAATATGCAGTAGCAAAAAAAACTGAAAAGAACAGCAGTGTCACACTCCAAAGGAGAAAAAATTCTTGACAACCAGTTTATGTGGCTGTCTTTAAATCCTCTATTTATGACCTTTTCCCTTTTGCACAGAGCTTGAAGACTATTTGCCAACTGTATTTCCTAAAAAGGTATCTTCTTATATAATTTCATAGGCAACTACTGATTACACCTTTAAATATCCCTTCTTCTTTCAGTGTCTTCTCATTGAACATCCTTGCTCCAAACTCTCCAAGTATACTAAGTTGAACAGCATTTCAGCCAAAACTGTGTCTCAAAGTAAGCATTTTGACAAAAGTTCACCCCTGATTCTCCCCTGCTCAGAGGCAAATGTAAGCATCATGGGGATCAAACAATCACACAACAGCAGAGTACTGATCATCCAAGCTGTAATAGTTCTGTCATTCAACACCAGCAAAGCTTGAGGAGATCCTGTAAGGTGTGAGCATTTGGACAAACACCAAGCTGTTTTCTAAAAGTGCATGTGTGATTCTGAAATAGTGCTGAAGGTCACTGCCAGGGATATATAAACAATCTGAGGACCACTGTAGTAGTAAAGACAGAGTCCCTGTAAACCTCTTGGGCCATGGGACATTGGTATCTTTTGAACACTATGACGATAGTCTGCCCTTCAATATTCCATCCCACCTCAACTGAAGTACAACTAACATTCTGACTAATTAAAAAAAAAAAGTCCAAATTGCTCTGTCTTACCCTCAGACATGATCAGACAGAATTACGATATAAAGATAAACATTTGATTGTCTAAGCTGGAAAGACAGAGGAGAAAATGTTAATCACTTTATTAAGCTATACATTCAGACATAAAATCTCCTCGAGTACATAGGTTTCTTCTTGCATTCTTCCCATTTCAGAATGGACTACATATACTTGTTACAATTAGTGTACCTCAGCTTTTAAATACATTTTTTTTATTTGATCATTGAAATCTCTCCTGTAGTATTGATGTATTCAATAGAGGAGTGTTACTCTGGTATAGAAGTTGCAAACTTTGTCTATCCAATATTTTGTCTCTTTTATTCCAGTAGAATAGGTTTACATTTACAGTGCCTGAAAACTGTTCTTTAAAAAAGGTGCACTTTAAGTCCTTTACTAGTACATGAGTGTGTTCATTACAATAGATTTAAAAAGAACAGTTGTGAGGTTTTTCTGTTGAACACAAGTGACCTTACCTTAAGAAAAGGATAAAGTATTACATGTACTTTGAGGTACTCATATTTCAATAGCTAAAGGAAGCAGACCCAAAATACAAGGGAATTTAAAATAGCTTATGATATATGTGTACTGCTCTACTGCTGGTCACCTTTTGTGCAAATATAATCTCCATATGATTAAATCAAATCCACATAGGTCTAGAATCTATATAAATAACTATAAAAGACAGTTACCAAAAAAGGTTATTTCCTTTAACAGAGTTCTTTATTTCAGACTTAAAATACTTAAAGGCATTGTAAGAAGCAGTACTTAGGTAATTTTCATTTGTAAGTAATTTATATGTCCAACCTGTTAGAAATAAAACTTTCCTATAGTGCCCATAAAAGTTGAATTAGTAACAGATAGCACTACACTAATATCTGAAATTCAATGTAGGTCCTTAATTGCATGCTTCTACACAAGCTGACATTTAGAAAAACACAGAATTCAGATTAATTTGGTCAAATTTTGACTCTATAAGCTCACTATTTAGGCTTTATACACAATATGTATACAGATATAGATCCAAAAGTCAAAGATCTTCCTCTCTTCAAAGAGCCTTTAAATAAACATACTTTATAACAAATGTATAGTTTTATTAAACAGATAATTTTTTTTTGGAACTAGTATTGTCAATATTAATACAATAAAATATCATCAAATTTCATTCTAACTCATGAATTGTATTTTAGTCTAAGAATACAATGGATGCCAGATCCTTTACACTGTTTTTTGTCTCAATCTCCCCTCCCTAAATAATGTCTAAACAATTTCATTTGTTCATTTTTGATAGTTTGTGGTTAATCATTGAATTTCAGAGAGAGGTAAAAACTAAAAAAACCTCTTAAAACAATTTTCAAACATAATTTTTCTCTGTCATTAATGTAGTTAATTTCTGGTATCTTCTTTCTCTTCTAGGATTTGCTTAGAATGTTTTATTTTGGTAGTTTAATGCAGTGCACATGCATGTATCTTTGCATATACATTTGAGTTCTCTGAATGTCTAGGACCTGGTCCCAAGTACCCTGAAAAACACAGAAACCATGATTTTGGTGGTGAACTCAGATAAGAGATCAAATAAATCTTTGGTAGAGTAATCTATCCTCAAAATAATTTGCTCAGAAATTACTGGAGCCCTTTAGGAATACCGAGACTCTTTAATTTCCTCAAAAATGACAAAGTGAGTAGGTATTTCTGTGAGCTTTCTAAAGATGTGTGGTTCTAAAAAAGCTCTTTCAGAGTGCCAAATTTAAAGCTGACCTTCCTGGAACCTACTGGTACCTTAAGGTTAGAAAGATTTAAAAAATCAGATGTGTATTTTAGTAGTAATAGATTTTACATTGAAATCACGTGTACCAAAGTTTTCACCTTTAAAACATTTTTCAAACATGAGCTAGTTAATACCTGCGGTGTTATGTTGAAATGGGTAAGTGGCAAATTCAGCTTTATTTGAGAATGGGAATGCAAGGAAGAGAACTGATCCACCCAAGTCAAAATGTAAATCTGTAAAAGTCTAACTACCTATAAATTCAGACTAAGCTACCACAGTGGTGTTTAATAGACTTAAACATCTCGGTGTATTTTGCAACCATCACCTAGACATATCGGAAGAAATTTCAGCGTCTTGAGTATACAGTAGAAGAAGAACCATGTTTTCAGTCTGTATGTTCAGTTTTAACAATTTCCTCATAATGACTGCACATTTTATCAGTTCCTGGTGAGTTTTGGAGAATCACACATCTCAGAAAACGTGTAATGTTTTCAAGGTCAAACTCTTCAATGGTCGAGATTTGCTAGTGCAGATCATTGACTGATCACTCAAATAAATACTTTAATGTACTGATTGTCTTAGATGAAAAAGTAGTAAATGAACAAGATATGGAGGCTGTAGAAGATGAGATTGTGAGTGAGAGACACTAGCAGTAGAACTACAATATTTTATAGCAACAGGGGGAAATATGTGAGTGACATGTTGACCTTAAAATCAATGAAAATTTCTTCCTTACTGAGAAGATACATACAGAAATATTTACCTTCTTTCATTTAAGCAGGAAAAATATATGTATATATATTTCTTATTAATTTTCATGCCAGAAGTTTGTATTACTAAATGTTTCTTTCAATGAAACAAGACATAAACAATTGGTTAAGTAATCTCATTGTACAAGAAAAGGAAGCATGATCATCCAAGGAAATTAACTCATTTGGAGATTTTACCTTTGATTGTGTTTCAGTACATTAAACAATTAACATATAAAAGCAGCTTTTGCACTGGGTTGCTTAAAGTAAAAGTGTTGTCCTTGATTTTTGTCTAAATCTAAAAGTATTGTAATTTTTCACGCACATAATTTAGAAAATTTCTATGAAGAAGCACAATTCATCTCATAGTTGAGAAAGAAAGAGATGTGTGATAATAGCAGATAACATAGAAAAACATGTCTTTAGGCTACACTAAAAATTTCATCATTTCTTTCTTGAAGATTTCATGATGTTTATGTAAAAAAATAGGCATTGTCCATGGTCATAACAAAAAAAAAATTAAAATCCATGTCTCCTTTTCTAGAGACTTTTCGGTGGTTTTTAAATTATTATTCCTTCTGACTTTATAGGCTGTACTGCATTATCTAGTGCCTTTGCATACACCTTGTTGCAGTAAGCAATTGCGTGGAACTGACATGGTTATAAACACAAATTCTTAGAATTCATATTATTGTCTCCTAGACCACTTCTCATAATTCAGATATTATTCACAATGAATGATTAAAAATAGATGAAAAGAGGCATGCTTGTACTCACTGTGACAAAAGATGTAGCATTGTTGATGCTTCAAACATATTGTCATGGGAAGTCATCTTAAAGAGAGGGAAGAAAAAACCTTTCTAGCATTATCACATATACAGTAGATGTAAATATCAAACTGTACTTCAAAAGGCAAAATAGAAAAAAAAACAAACAGAGCATGCTTATCATTTTTTTTTCAATAATAGATTCAACAAGGATCCCAGGGGAAGGATTTTAGGGTCTGTGAAAAATGATGGTCATGCTTTAAATGCCTGTGACAGCTGGGACTTGTTTTCATTTATGAAATAGGTTTTTGTATATGTTGAAATTGAGAGAAATGTGGGTGGGGGTGAGGTGTGCAAAAAAGGTGAAGAGCAGAAGGGACTTCAGAACAAAAGGAATGGCAGCATATAAAGCACATAAAACTTCTGTAAACTGGTTAGCAAGCAGGGCCTTATGTCAATCCTAAAATAGGAAATATGAAATTTCCTTTTGCTATCCAGGTGCTGAGGCAAAACACGACATAACAAAAATTACTCCTTTGGAAAATATTTCACTGTTCTTAAGAAATTACAGCTTCTGTAATGTCCAGGAAAGTGTGTAGAGCATAAAAGAGATAATTGCTTAATAAAGTTTTCATTAGAATCAGTGTAGGGGAAGCCCTAATATGCAAGATACAGACCTGTCATCTAGAAATCATAGCTTGATAATTTCGTATTTGCTGTACTATCTATGTCTGGGTATGTGACTCATTTGCTGCACTATCTATGCTATCTACATCTGGACATTTAATCTATGACAAATGCAAGGGAATGTAATTTCTTCTGTCCCATAACAAAAAAGGTCTTGTGAGCTTGCCTTTGCGTTTGCTTACCTTATGCCCAAAGCATACACAAGGACAGTTATCCAACAACGTAGTTTTTTTATCACACTGCTGTGGTAATTTCATTGTGAAGCTGAGCCTTTAAACAAGGATTCTGCAAAATACAGCATCTTCTTTGTGTTTCAAAAGTTCAGGTTTTTGCCCCATAATCAGAAATGTGGACAAACTGACCCCCACCCACTCCCAACCTGGTCCCTCCACAGCCTGCCCCCTGAAGAGTAACAGAAAGACGTACAGAGTTATCACAAAGATAAAATATACATGTAAAATTATCAAAAGGTAGTCATCTTTCCTGACAATTGTAACCTGAACTGGCTTCCTCAGTCAGCTCTGAGAAACTATGAACATTCTCCAGTGCTTTGTTTTTGAGTATTTATGCCCTTGAAAGCTCTCTCATCTCAGGTCAATTGCTTGTGGTAGACAGTATAGGATGGGTTTACCAGAGCTGTGCATTCTCTTAAAGGCTCAGAATTCAAGTTTCTTCCTTTCCTGCATTTATGAGAATCAGGTTATTCCTACTGGATATAATTTCTTTCCTAAGAATGCAATTTCTTCTACTAAAAAAGAAAATCTTTTTGCAGATCTTATCTCTTTGTAATTATATCATGATTGCTGAAATTGGTTTACATGTCCCCATAGCGTCCTGTAGTAAGACCATGAAACTACTCAGATACTATGTATTATGGTTAAAGAGTTACAATATTCCTCTTACATGCTAATTTAATTTATGGAAATAAATATATTCTAATCTAAATTTTGACATGCTTTGTACTAAGCATGTCTCTACACCACATTTTGGAAGATCTGGGTTCAAAAAATCGTCTAATCTCTTGAGGTTAGATTCACAGAGGGAATTAAGGTTTAACATTCCAAAATTTAAGTTTTAGACTTCCTGTTGCTTACAGATTTTCTTAACCCCAAGTATCAGCCCTGGATCTCATAAGGAATGTAAGAATTTTAACATACCTTCAGGTAAGTGCTCCCCAGGGTGTACTTCAAACTCCTAAACTAAGCAATTTATTTTTTTATATTGTGTATGTTACAGAGATAGAATCCAAGGAATGAGACTTAGTAGGATGACTGCAGACTTTATCTAACCTATCTTTGAAAAAAAAAAAGGGCAGAAAATAAATATATCAGAGGAAAATGTGATAGAAGTGGGATTTACATCCAAATATTCACTAGAACATGGTGACAAGAGGAATGGATTCAAAATTTTTCATAGACTTTGCTAGTACAATAGTTTAGCAAGCAGTGAAGTGGTACATCTAAAGGCCCTACGCCAATTATTTGTATACATTGTTTAAGTCTAAGATATATTGCTGTATAAATTGTTATTCTTTTCAATTTATTTTTATACCTGAAAAAGTTGAAAAAACAAAAAGGTACCTGGCTACACCAAGGACAGCTGGAAGAAAGATTGTATTTGTTTGCAAGCTTCTCTGTTTTACCTAGTCTAATAAAAGATACTTCTTTTATTACAAATCTAGCATGTTTATATCACTTGATCATCATGGTTACAGCAGTTCTAAAAAGTTCAAATAGCTGTTATTAATGAGTAACACAGTCATATTCCAAAATTCCTTATTTTGTGCAACATAATCACAGAATTTATACCATATACCAGATAAATTTTGTAAGACACTCAACACTTTGGGAAAGAAGATCGTTCAGATTTCTCCAGCCTGAGCTGATTAGAGAGACTTATCAGACATAAGTTATTATACTATTATTTCAGTTTCTATGGTGCTGCATTTTCCCAACCATTTCAACATTCCTACCCATTGACTCTGTGCTTGTATTACCTTTGCATTGAATGTTTCTCTTGGAAAAAGAAATTGAGTCATTATACTGGGTCTGTACAATGCAGGTACAGTAGTTTTCTTTTTCTGATTCTGCCCATGGTGAGTAGGCTGCTGGTGAACAGTGAGTTGGGAGGGGACACAGCCAAGATAGCTGACTTGAAACATTCACAGGGATATGGTCATACCCTGTGACATCCAACTCATCAGTTAAAGCCCACGGAAATGAAGAGAAAGTAGGAATGTTTGTGGTTATAGTATTTATCTTTCCAACCTACTGTCAAGTGTGCTGAGGCCCTGGTTTCCAGGAAGTGGCTGGACTTTTGCCTACTAATGGGAAATAAAAAGAAAAAAAAAAAACTTTTCACTTTGCTGGTGTACACTCAGCTTTTCTTCACTTGTAAAACTCTATCTTAATCCACAAACTTTCAGTTTTTGCTCTTCAAATTCTTTTCATCACGCCACTGATGGGGAAAAGAGCAGGCAGCTTGGTGGGTGCTTAGCTTCCTACCAGGGTCAACCCACCATAGTGATTCTTTAAAATACTACACAATAATAAAGAACTAAGGCATACATACATTCAGTGCTAACTACATATGAACTAGGAAGAAACAAAAACAACAACATGAACAAAAACCCCCACCAAAAAGCAACCAACCAACCTTAAACAAACAAACAAACCCCCCAAAACCAACTAACCAAACAAGAAAAACAACAACAAAAAAAAACAGGTCGGCTTAAGAAAACCCTATCAAAATCACTGGTAATGTCACATAATCTGTTACTAAATAAAGATTCTATTAGGCAACAGATAACTTTTCCTACAGGAAAGAAAAAGCCTGCTAGAGGATGATATAATATCACATGCAAATTCTACATGACTTTGAAAAGTTATGAGCAAGGACAGGTTCTAAAACCAATGGACAAATCAACTTGTTTAATCATTTGAGAACTTTATTGATTAAGGCACAAAGACAAGTCGGACTCTTCTGAAGAAAAGTGACCGATATATTTGTACAGGTCTGTCAGATGCTGAGCTCTTTGCTTGTATTTATCTCATGCTATTGCAGACTCATAAATGATTCCCACCGTGTATGGCCAAAACCACTAGTCACAGACTTAGATTAGCTAAACAAATATAATTGAAAAGATGTTTTTCGTTTATGTGTTTGACTACATCAATAAATCCTAAATGCACGAGAACACTGCAGAGGTATTTAAATAATAGTATTTTTCATGTTAAAACAACCATCTAAGATAGGTGGGTTAAAAAACCCTCTAAAAATGTGGAAGTACAGACTCCTCTTTTGTGACTATAGGGGAGACTGTCAAAGGAGGAAACCATCTTCTCTGCTTTGTTTGAAAAACAGTGTTATAACATAGGTTTCTAAATGGGTTTCTTTGAACAGTCCATTCGATTGATGTTTTGAATATGACTCTTTTAACTTGTTCCCATACAGGCACAGGAATGCTTTTCTTACCAATCAGCTCCAACAGGAGACAGAAAGGTATTGTGGAGAAGGCTCTGCTCTGAATAAAAGTGGTGAAAGACTGAGAGTAGGGTAGGGCTCTTTCATCCTTTTACCAAAGGCAAATCTTATTTTTCACGTTGTGAATGCACTTGTTCTGTGGAATTGTAGATTAAGCAGGGAACAGGGAGATCTCAAAGTCTTGTTTTCCCTACCTCTGGCTGTATGAAAGAAAAAAGAGTTCTAGGTACTGGACTGTGAATTTCCTCTTTATGTTTGCCTACAGTTTTCATAAAGAACTAGCAGATGTGCTCCAGAAAAAAATCAGGCAACTTCTGAAACTACCAGTTCAGAGTCATGTTGCCCTAAGTAATGCATCTAGCATGCAGACAAGTTATGCAGAGACAAGGTAAATCTTAAATATGTTGATGTTCCCTATCAGACTTCTCTCTCCCTGTTTTGTCTCCCATGTGTCTTTAAGATTAGTAGCTTTCTAATGCAGTGATCTCTTCCAATCTACGTCAATAAAACACTCAGCAAACTAAGGTCCTTTCTCCTGATGTAAATAATTCCTGCAGGAAATATTTGAAGATTTTGTAAAGGTCCATTCTCCATCCAACTTCGCTGCTCCATAAGCATCAAAATTTCCTCCAGGAGTTGGATGATTTTGCTGAAATATGAATTGAAATAAAAAAAAAATGTTTCAAAACCAACTAAGTTTAATTTCTTAATTGAAAGTGAACATTTTGATTTCTCATTTCTTTATAACAAAACTGTGTACTTTTCTTTCACATTATAAATTAGAGAATCATATGATCACAGTATAATACAGGCTGGAAGGGACCTCAGAACATTTCTAGAACAACCTTTTGCTGCAACCAGCATCCCTGAGAGAGCTGACCAAGTTTCTCACAGCTTCATATAGTCAAGACCTAAAAACCTCCGGGGTGGGGACTACACAGCCTCTCTGGGTTACCAATGCCAGTGTTCAACTGTCCTCATAGGGAAAACATTTCTCGAGTCTATACCTCTATTGCTTCAATTTCTACCCATTGTCTCTTGTCCCTCAATGCGCTGCTGTGAAGAGCTCAGCTACAGCTCCTAGAGAGCTTCCCCTTGCTCACTGGAGGCTGCTGTTAGGTCTCCTGACAAGTGTACCTGTTCCCATCATCTTCATGTCCTCCACTGAACTCTCTACAGTTTTATAATGTCTTCCTTGTAGTGCAGAACCCCATACTGGGCACTGTGTCTATGACCCAACAAGTGTGGTATAGAGAATAGTCTCTTCCCTGTATCTCCTGGCTCTGCCCTGTTATTACAGTCCAGGTTGCTGCTAACCTCTTTGCTTCCAGGGAACCCTATGGGCCCATGTTCAGCCTGGGTGCCCAGCAGGACCCTCAAAAGCTGTCCTGAACAGCTCCTTCCCAGGCAGTCAGTGCCCAGCCTGTGCTGTTGCAGGGGTTTTTCCTGCCTAGGTGAGAAACTCCTGATTTTTCTTTATTGATCTTCTTTAAATTTCTGCTCTCTCACTCCTCCAGCATGTCTTGGATCCTTTTGAATGGCATTGGAGCCCTGGAGTCCGTCTACTAGTCCTCCTACAGCAATGTCATCTGCAAATTTGATGGGAGTGCACTCTGGTCCTTCACAAAGATATTAAATAGCATGTCCCAAGACAAAGCTCTATGGTACTGCACTTGTTATCAAGCTCCAGGTAGAGAAAGTCCCATTAATCGACACCTTCTGAGCATGATTATACAAGAATTTTTTGACTGATCTGGTTGTCCACCTGTTCAGATTGTAAAAGCACAGATAGGAAATAGGAATATTGTATACGCTGTAGGAATAGGTATGCACTGTCAAATCATCTTCTCCTTCATTTTTCCAGAAATCATAATATATACTTCAGAAGACAAAACCAGAAAAGATTTTGACTTTGTCAAATAACATTGTTTTTCTACAGTTCAAAATGGTTCTGTCTTTAATTTTAATGTGACACTGACAATATTTGCACACTTAGTTGGAATTGAATTCTGGGTTTCAACCAGACATATTTAATACTGGTGTCTTTGCTGGTCTATGGGACAGTTCTAATTGCCCAGGTAAGGTAAACTGGGAAATCTTTATTTCTTTCTAACAGTGTGTCACCAACACAGCGCAGATCGCAACACTATTACTTGTACTGGAGTTTTACTCATATCAGTGAATGGTTTGATTAATTTTATTGTTCTAATTTTTCATTTCTGAATTGCTGCCATTCTCAGTAAGATTGGGCACATCCAGGCTCTGACCACTAATTTCCTCTGCATTATAGACGAGGCAATAAATGGTGGGACTAAAAAGTATTTAGGATGTTACTCCCCTTACTCGTCTTTCCATGTAATTCATTTACCATTTTACAGTGCGGTGGCAGATGCTCACACGCTCATGCTGTGTGCCTTACACGATTGTGTGTTAAGGCATAATTGCTATTTAGTAACTCTACTGAGATCTGATGCCTTATTTACAGAGCAGGAGCCTTTGTTTTGAAGAACACAAGTCCCTACAAGGTAAATAGTTGAGGCTGGTGCTCTTAAAAGAGTACCAGCCATTAGCCAGACAGACTGTGGTTTATGACACAGAGCATTGATTATTAACATTACTGAAACCTTTTGTCAAGCATCTTAAAAGATTTCAAAGATACATAAAATCCTAGGTACTTCAAGGTAAGTTGATATCTGTTTGAAATACCTGTGAACTAAGTAGTTGTGTTAGCTATTCAATAAAAGGAGGAAGAGTTGAAGTAGTTGTACACAGATGAAGGTGAGACCATGTCCACCCATAATGAAATGTGTGGAATTGTTGAACCAAACACTGGTGGGAAAAACAAAGCAAATATACTCGGCGGCTATACTGAATTTCAGGGCTGTCCTGGGGCAGACACTGGACCAAGAACTTCTTCACTGTCTAGTATAAGTGGAACTTCTTTTTTTGCTTCTTCATTTCACCAGTCACTAAATATTTAAACATTCTTTTACCATAACAACAGCAGGCAATGGAGCACAGCTCAGAGAAATCTGGTTGCAGAATTAGAGTTAGTAAAAGTACATTAGTAGAGTACTGATGTTATTTAGCCTTGCTGGGGGCCAGAGCTGGATCACACCTCGACAGTAGCCTGTCTAGATCTCTCTGAGGATACAGGCCTCTCTATCCTCTATGCTTTGTGGAGTACTCCTTCCCATGCAAGTTCAGGAATTTGTGGCAGTGTGCACAGTATTCACATTAAGCAGCATTCTTTCAAACTAAATTATTAGGTTGGGGGAGCTGTTGCTTATCACTGGCCACTGCTGTCCTCTTGTTTGTAATTCATAGGTGGTTGAGCTGATAGGTCGGTGAACTTTTTACTTCCCTGACTGATCTTGGTTCTACAAAGGTCAAGACACGATCTTTTTGTAAGCTCATATCACTTTACGTGCACTCGATAAAAGCAGATTGTAGAACGATTGAAATACTGATTTGCCATCAAGTCATGTAGTTTTTGAAGACACTTGATGTTTATTTAGTTCCTTCAAGTTAACAAATGAATCCTGTTAGGGAATAAAATATTCCCACCTCTCAGGCATTCTTATCAGGGAAAAAAAATATGTTTTACTCCTTTTAGAGTTCAGGCTCTTTAATTAGCATGTTTGTGGGACACCAAAACACATGAGTTCTGCCTAAACCCTGTGCTCAGAAATTTAGTGCTCTCTCTCTGTGGGTTAAGGATAAATTTGATGAAAGCCCCGGTGAGCTCTGATCATCAGTGTTGGTGAGTCTGCAAAGGGATTTTTCTTTTAGAAGTGAGGAATGTAACTTTGCACGCTAGTGATATGCTCCGCTGATTTCTCATATTCCTCTTGTAATTTCCTTCCTAACAATGTTTACTTCCTTCTGAAGCTAAAGGCTTTGGGGAATTTTCTAAAACTGTGAAATCCCATTCCTTTGTCAGAAGCATTTCTTTTAAAACAATAAACCTTATTTATCCATTGCTTCAAAATATGTTTATTTCAGTTTTATCTGTTTGGACTATATTTTCTATTTATTAGACCAGACATTTAAATTAATATAAATCCTTTTATAGTTAGATTAATAGTTAATTTCTTCTTCTCCAGTTTCTGCCAATTCCACACTGTCAGCACAACCTTGCTTTCACTTACAGGCTACTGACAAATATACTGAAAGCTGGCAATACCACACTCAGCAGAACTAGCAAAGGAAAAGAAAAGCATCAAAAAATTTCCTTGCAAGAATTATAAGTCACTAGTTTCTCCCTTGGAAATAAATTTTGCAAGAATATTTTTTTTCTTTTTAGATTAAGCTGAGTGAAACTGTGTTTCTTAAATTTTTAATAACTTTTCCTTCCTGGAAAATAATAAGAAAATATTTACCTTATAGTTATGCATAGACTTTCTATAGAAAAGAGAAAAAGGAAATAAAAAGAAAAAGGGAAAAGGAAAATAAAAATAAATTAAAAAAAAGAGAAAGAAAAAGAAAAATATTTCCATAAACTCTATGCGAAGCAGTTAATAGTTTACTTAACAAAGGAACATCCTGACTTCCAGAAAAGTCTGAAATCTTGTGATTAGTGATTTAATCATCTTGAAAAATGAAAGATGTGGATTAGACTCCTTTTGAGCCTACAGAGGAGTTGAGCTTAACTCTCTTGCCTTCTGTGCCAGTGACACATAAAGATATCTTTGTGAATGTGACAAGACTTCAACTTTCTTTAAAACAAAACAACACACTTTTCTAGAAAGGATTTAAACAAATGGCCTTTTGGGACACCTAGGCTTCTTGTCATTATCTGAGTTACAGCTAAGTCTAAAGGCCATATACAATCAAGTAAAGGTGTGGAGTTTCGGAGACAACTTGTCCTCAGCATTCCCTGTGGAAACACAGGTTAAATGACTTAGGCTCTGCCTGATGGACCACAGACTCACGACAGTAAGTTGTTTTTCTAGGAGATAAGAGAGGTGGGTTAGCAACTTTACCAGCAACATCACAGGAAGACTTTACATCAGCCATGTAATATTTTTATGGCTTTTTCTACAACTTCAGAGCTGCTTCACATCACAGTGTGAGGCAAGAGCATCAGTGTACAGGCCTGTCCTGATCATGACTATTCATTTAACTCTTAAGAAAAGTCCTACTCATATTTCATGCTGTTATTGCAAAGTATGTTTGCTGAAATACCTGGCAGTGATCCAGATGTTCACGAAGATAAGCAAGACCAAGACTGACTGTCATCTATCATTCCTTGTGACTCCATGTTGGTTTCAAATTTTTTTTAAGGATGTAGGCATGACTAGGCAATTTAATGAGCGTGATCAAGTGTTTATTTTTTTCACAGAAGTTAGTGGTTGCGCTTGAGTTGTTTCCTGTTTTGAATATTCATTCTACTTACTTTTTAGTATCTGATTTAGGGGTCCAATTAGGACCTAACTGCCTCCTCTGAACACCCTTTATCATCAATGGGAAAAAAGTAGATGAGTCATCCTGGATTAATTCCATGTAATTAGGGCAGTTTAATTGCTGGGGTTTCAATCTTTTGAACAGAGAGTTTGCTAAGCTGTGCCTTCAGCAAGCTCTCTCTCTGGAGATGTCAACCTCCCTCTACTGAAGGACAAAAGGAGCAAGAGGGGACTAGCGCTTGAAGACACCCAAATTTGATTTTCCTTAATTTAGTCAATGTGATTAAATCTGATCATATGTGAGTTTTATTTTCATTTGGACTTCTAGTACAACTTCCGTTTTATTTATTCTGAACTTGTTCTTTGGGAAAACATTTTGGTTTTGCGCTGTTTTGAATACTACACTTTCCTTAAGCCTGCCCACCAAGAACTCCACACATTTACCTTTGCCAATAACAGAGGTCTCTGAGAGGTCCTGGGAGTGACAACCTGAACAGTTATCCTGGGCACAATCAACAATTAAAATTTAGCACAGAGCTAGGTGGCTAAAACTTCTCTGTCACTCCGTTAGAAATTTCTGTTCTTCACATAAATTGCCTTTGTCACAGAGTATTTCTGAAGTACCATTGGAATGCACATACAGTTGAATGCAATTACCTCAGAAGTCAAATTCTTAACAAATATCTCCCTTGGGAAGATACTCTGAGACTTACCTGTTTATGATGAGAAGCTAGACCCTAATTCTCTCCACCCTTACACGCATTCACACACATCTAGGTTAACACTCCAGTCCTTTTAAAGCCTATTGAAGGTCATTTTATCAGTTTAGGCTGTTGATGTAGCACTCTTTACAGTCCCATTAATATCCTAAAAATCAACATCCAGCCCTGGTAGTCTGAAACTCCGTAAAAAACCTGTTTTGGGGTAAAGCTTTCATTTCTGTTTGCAGTGAGTGTAAACCAGACAAGTTCTTCAGAGAAAACTATTCAGGATAGCTGTGAGGAGCCATGTGCCTGTGTGGTGGCTGCTCTCATCAGATTCCCAGCAGAGGTTTCTATAGTATGTCATAGTCATAGGTAGCCTCCATCCTTCAGTCTACTCTGTCCACCCATCAAATTTATCCCTCCTCTGTTTCATTTTCAGGGACAAATATGAAATGAATGTTAAGTGTATTTTGTAAGTGATGTAATTTTCCTTTATACTTGCAAGAACATTTCTTCTCTACAGTTCAATTCAAATATGTTACCTTCAAGATCAACGAGTGCTCTTATGTTTAGGGCATAGAAGAGCTGTTCAGAAAGGGAAATGATTGTACTGCCTTGGAAAAATTTTCAGCATGCAACATTTTCCCTTTAATTCTATCTTTTGACCTCCATCTCTACCTCTGTCTCTATCTCTAGCTCTTCCTCTCTTTGTGTCTTTATGTCTTTGCCTATTTACTTCTCTCAAGAAAATATATAGAAATGCACATATATATTTGCCAGCTGGTAATTAAAAGAAGATTCTAGATCAGGTGTTTTCATGCCACCAAATTCTTTAGTTATTTTTCTAATTATTTTATATATATATATATATATTTTAGATGGGCTATAGATTTTGCAACTAAGAACTTTTTTGTTTTCAAAAATATTAAAAAAGATATCTGAAGGGGTTTTTTTGGTTAGGTTTTTTTTAACTGGAGATTTATCAAGTCCATTTTTGTCCCTAAAAATATTGTATTCAATGAAATGACAGTTTTCAACCAGAAAAAACCTTTTCTTTCAAGTATCACCAGTAGTTCTACTGTTTTTTTTCAAGAAAAGGTTGTAGAAGGCCCTGGGAGATTGGTCATGGTGTATCCTAGTAAATCTTCCAGAAAATCTGCATGATCACAAATGTGACAAGAATAGGAATTCTTACTGCATCAGTCTTAGAGAAGCTGAGATTGCAACCCAGCTACTGATATGAGGGTGACACTTTTTTATCTAGATTTTCTTGTATAAAGAATAAGCTTTATTTTTGGCCTTTGTTGTGTTTGTTTACTGAGACAAGAGGCTGTTGCATTAGTCTGTTGTCTGCAAATGGAAGAAAGCTATTTCTTCATATATGTGCTGTAAATATATTAGAGTTATTTTTTATAGATGAAGAGTATCATTTGGTAAGTTTCTTATTGCTGGAATTGCTTTATAAATATTATAATAAATAATAGTTTTAGATCAAATGAGGAAAATACCTCTCTTTCCTGTGCTTTCTGGTACAAACTGGAATCAAGGAAAAAAAATGACACCTTACTTGACAACTCTGGTCGTAATGAGAACTGGTCTTGTATTATAAGCTCATCATCTTGACTTAAATTTGATTTACAGCTTTCATAATGCTTTCCCTTACTCATATCTTCATTCTTTTCCTTCTTCCCTTCTTCTTGTTTTCTTTTTCTTCTCTAGGGACTTGCAGTTCTCTATTACACTCTTGGGCTCTGTCAGGCTCTTCCTAAGGCTTATTATTGCAGACCTTCATCTTTCCTTCCTTTAACTTTTATCTCTCTTAATACTAAGGAAGGTTCAGTTTGTTTGTTAATTTATCATACATAGCATAAAGACACTTCATCCAATCAGCACAAAGTATCCTGTTGGAGAGGATAATATTTCTAAGAGAGGACACACAATCGCTCAAACATGCCATACACCATGAAAGAAATGTTCAGGGGGACAGCCAGAGGGAAAGAAGTGTGTGGTGTTTCAGAGCTACCCTGAAGAGTAGCTCTTCAGTGTGCTCTGAACTCATGTTCTATGTACAAGTTTTGGGAAAAGGTAAAAAAGTGGTTAAATCTAATGTGATTGCAGGTTTGAACTCCAAATGTTCTCTGAAAAGAAGGGAAAAAGGAAACACACTGAGTTCTTTTTTATAGGAAGTGAACTGCTTTGCAGCAGTAATCAAGCTGAGAGCTCTGTGGTTCAAAGGCCATTTTAGTCACTCATAAGAATATTCTCTGTAGTGACTGAGTGATAGTGAAGAATGAACTTAATGTGTGGTCATGCAAGCAAAGTACGCACAGGACAAAAGTATTAACGATAGCCAACTGATTGAGAAATATATTAATGTTTCTTGGATTACATTATTTAAACATTAATTTTAAAAAAATTAACTCTTTGCTTGCTAAGTACTGAGATAAACTGAGACCATAGCAACATAACTTCAAAAAAACTTCTGGGCATATTTTGCTCATAGTAAAGACAAGGGGAGTAGCTTTTGTCTACCTTGTCCCATTGTAAATCTTAGGTCAGTGAGGTTACACTGCTATAAATGTGGTAAAATCAAGAGCTCTTTCCCTTGCATTTTCACTTGACATTCTTATTAAAATCTAGGTTTTATGATATCAGTTTCAAAAGCAAGGTGTTTTATGAGAGCTGAATCTCATCTCATGCATATTCTCACCTATGTAAGTCCTAAGATCCTTATAATGTACCTGACTTTGTGTAACACCTGATGGTTAATAGGAAGAAAAAGAAAACCACATATAAATAAGTCTGGATAAAGAGGAATAGCGATCCTGAAATGGAGACTAATTCTTAGCAATTTAAACCCAGGTATTTTGGCTAGCTATTTCTCCTACCTGAAGATCCATGTCTCTATATCCTCATTTTGCTTGATCAAGGTAGATAAAGTATGAATATACTGCATTTATTCATTTAACAGTTCAGACACAGACATTCTGAAATTGTATTTGGATTTTAAATTTTTCTGATTAGTTTTTTAATTACTTTATGCCTTCAACATGGTGCTCAATCACTATGGTTCCAATAAAATGTTAAAGAAATTCCTGAAAGTTAACCTCTATTATTAGAAATTCAAAATCATGATGTTAGGATGGACTTCAATCAGAAATGAAGTCACAGCACAACATTTTTAGAAAAACAAAACATTCTGTGTTGTAAATAAACAGAAACTTTCCTTTTATATTTAACAGTGGAGTTTAACCATGTAGATTTTAGGTATTCTTTTAAAAAGGAGCTAACATCATATTTAAAAGGGATCCAACATCATATTCGCACACTTTTTCCTTCTAGCAAAGGAGCCCGAAAAACCTCAAATATAAACCAGAGATACTGAAATGTGTTCAACTCTAGGGACTTCAATACATTGTCAAATTACTACAATTTAGCAATTTATCATATCCCAGATTACAAGTACCTGTCCATATATGTGTTGTACATAGTATGTGACAAGTGCATAGTAATACAGTTTACCTTCACCCTTTTTCATTGCTGGCTTACCTAGCTTGAATGACCTCTATTTGCTGTGGACTGACAGCATGCACAGCATCAGAGCTGCTCAATAATATGACAAGCTGGGATGGATTTAATCACAAATTCAAGCTTTAGAATAATAAACTGTAAGGCTACCCATATTAGCTGGGAAGGGCATATATATCCATGATGTGTTCATAAAGAAATTACTCTAGACTCTAGTACTCAAATTGTACTCGTTTTCTTAGAACAGTGTTACCCTTTCAGGCTTTTACTAGGACATAAACAGAGGTACCAAAACATCAGACAGAACTTTATATCTGAATTCCAAATCTGATCTGCACTTGTGTTTTAAAATTGGCTGATAAACCTCCCTTATGCTACAAAGAGTCCTGCCTTTCCTATGGGCTGATCAGCAAAGTTTTGCAACTGCCTTTTCCTGACATTAATGGAAGATAATAAGGATGTTATTAGAAGAGTCCCTGAAGCTATAAATAGCAAAAAGCACAGAAGTCTGAAAAGATGGTAACATAAGCAATTGAAAACAGTATGTGGTGTGAACAGCCCACAAATGCCAGATTGTGCAACTTTGTGCTGCAAACAACAAAATTCAAACTAGGAGAAATACTCAGTCTGAAGATACCACATTTGGAAAGGTTTTCCAATATCAGAAAACAAAAAAATCACAGTTAAGAGAAAAAGATGCTATTTTTGTCTGTACTCTCAAGAAGGTTCATTTTATTGCAGCGATGATGACCTTTGTGGTAGGTACTAAGCTACTATGGCCAGGTGTATATTCAACAAAAAAAGAGATGAGGCCTTAATTCTTTTCAAGGTAACAGCACTAGCATCTAGGAAGCAGTAGTCATTGGGGTTGGTAATGCAAAGCCCAAAGGCACAGTCAAGCATAACGTAACTCCAGATGTGGCAAATAAAAAATAATTAAAAAATATATACCTGGACATAAGAGCTTCTTTTACCTCTCTGACTATCTGTTCACCAGATGAAGCTGAAACAGCAGTATAAGGAGACCGTATACTACAAGTACCATGGAGATATTTTGTGATAAAACAGTGTTTCATTAGAAAATACGAATTGGTGGAGTATAAAATATTTCACTGAAAACCTCCTGAGCTTTCAGTGAGCAAACCTTCACCAAGAGCACAGTAAAGCTCCACGTAATGCTGTCCAGATTCCTGGTGTATTATTCTTCCCAGCGGTTCTGGGACACCTAATATGCTAATGTTAAGCATACTGCCTGCATTCTCAACATTGCTGGCTCTACCCATCATTAAACCTGTTATGTTTGGGGAACAAACTCAGTTCTGACAATAAACCTAGTTCCTGTCATGGAACCTGAAAATATCTGATTTACAGTTTAGAGTCAGCCTACTTGCAAGTTTTCTTTCAAATTGTGGACCAGAAGAATTGTAATACCTCTGTATCCTGTCTGATGCACAATTTCCTGAAGTGTAGGCTCAAGAGGATGACTTTCAGAACAGGTAGCCACTGCACAGGAGAGAGACAGAAGCCCTGGGACTTGCAGCTCTACCCAGATATTGATTCTGGCCCTGTGGAAGGGATGCTCTGAAAAGACCAATGAAGCAACAGTAATTTAGGGTAAACAGCCCCCAAGGGTTCAGTATTTAGGACCAAGGCATTCACCTTTGGCAGTATGACTGCATCTTGTAACAGTTGTGTGAGGTAGAGGACTGGCTTCTCTGGAGGGCCATACAGCTATTCCCCTGTGCTGGTTTTGGGTGGGATAGGGTTAATTTTCTTCACAGTAGCTAGTACATGCCTGTGTTTTGGATTTGTGCTGGAAACAGTGTTGCTAATGCAGAGACCTTACTGCTGAGTAGTGCTTACAGAGTACCAAGACCTTTTTTGCTCCTCACCCCACTCTACCAGCGAGGAAGGGGGCACAGCTGACCCCAATTGACTCAAGGAATACTGCAGACCATGTGGCATCATGATCAGCAATAAAAAGCTGGGGGAAGAGGAAGGAAAAGTTTGGAATTAAGTCCTTGGTTTTCTGAAGCAAAACGTGATGGAGTCCTGCTTTCCTCAGGATGGCTAAATGTCTGCCTGCTCATGGGAAGTGGTGAATTAATTCCTTGTTTTGCTTTGCTTGTGCATAGAGCTTTTACTTTACCTATTAAACCGTCTTTATCTCAATCCAGGAGTTTTCTCGCTTTTACTTTTCAAGTTCTTTCTGCCATTCCATCAGGGGGGAGTGAGTGAGCAGGTTTGTGGGGCTGAGCAGCTGACTGGGGTTAAATCCCACAAAATCCCCTCACACTTGCATTTCTTTAACACTACATCTAGTTGCTCACCTCTAACTATATTCTTCAGCAGAATAAATAATGTTTGAATTCCCTAGGAAAAAAACACAAAGCAAGTGGTTTTCCTGCCAGCTGCACTTGTCACATGTTTTCTGTAGGGTAATAAGTATTCTTACATCTCAGACTCCATCTAGCACTCCTAGAAATATACTTCACAACGGTAAAATTCTTCTGACAAACACAAGCTACATGCACAGCTCTATCTTTTTCTGCCTTTGTCTACTCATGAGTTTTGTGCTGAAGTTGATTGGATAGAAATAGATCAGATTAAATCAGCTCAGTCCTACTATCCTGAATGAAAAGGGGTTTTATTCTCAAAAACCAATCTATTACCTACCCTTATTATAATTTTAATATAACCTAACTTCAGCTATTTAAAATAATGAGGCAAATGTAGTATAGCCTTGTTTTGGAGTGTCCATTTAGAGGTTATATTACAAGCTTAGGCTAGCCAATTTTTCTTTTAAACATTTTAGGCCTATCCTCAAGAACAGGTTTGTTCTCTTTGTTTTAAAATTTAATCTCTCATGGAATATTCATGAGTTCATTGGACAGTCAAGAAGCAAAGCAGTGTGCAGTACTAAGCAGAGGAGGACCACACAGAGGAACCTGCTCCCACTAAGCTTCATCTAAGCCCTGCTGTGTGGACTGCTGAGGAGCTTCCTCACTGGGTCGTCTTTGTATTATTACTCTGTCCAGGGCTTAGAACAATTCCCAGAGAATTTTCTGCTGAACACACAGTTGGAAAGACAATTTTCATTCTGTACAAGTTTGCTTTTCCAAGGTATTTCATTAATTTTTCCTGTTGTTTTCTGCACTATCACCTCTCTGCAGCTTGTATCAATTATAGTGATTCACAAGAAAAGCTCTGTGAAGTTCCAAGCAGAATATGTGCTCTTACAAGAGACTTAGAGGAAGGTTTCTCTGATAACTGTAGCTCCCTGTTGACATAATTGAGATTTGAAATTAGATAGAGATATAGCACTGAATTATGAAAATGAATAAATTTGTTCAATAGCTTCCTTTTCATATCAAGATATTAGTAATATTTACTTTTTGCTTGGAATTCTGTTTCAGCATAATTCTCCTGCAAAAGAACGTATTCTTCAGCAAATATTGTGGCCTGGGAATCTGAATATCAGCAAGAACTAAACAATGTTTGATAAGGATCCCTTTTGCCTTCATTTTAGATGTTGTGCAAAAATATATGTAATGCATAATAGAACAAAGTTGTTTATTTTCTTTAAGAGTTCATTAAGTAGGGCTTCATTACGCATCATAGAATCAATAACAGCCAGTTCCTCAGAGCATGCAATCTAAGATAATCACGCATGATCAAATGCAATATTCTTGTAGGCTATTTATACAAAATTTCCTTTATATAATGGAAAAGGGCTTAAATGTTTGAAAGCTTTCCAAGAGCAGACAAATTATGTTTTTCTGGGATTAGGCAAAGTATCAGGAAACCTCATGATCAATAATTCAATTTGCGATTTCTCAGAATTAATCCTTTTCTTAATGACTTTCCCCCTTGCATTGATATGGGGTCTAGCTAGTGCTACAAGATTGCAAGGTCAAAGAAATATATTATTTTCGTGTTGTAAATGATAATGGTGAAAATAATTCAGACTGACCAAAGTCAGAGGCACTACCACAAACTGGGGCAGTCCTTGGTTATTATAATTATTTTTAAATACTCTTTCTTTGGTGTCAGGGGATGAAGGGAGAGTATATCAGCAGTTAAATTTCCATACAGTGGATCAGTGATCTTTTGATGAGGTAGAAATGATGGATAAAACAGATTTGTTGGTTCTGCATGAGGTTATTGAGAATTCTTACAGTAGAAAGTAAATCTATATGCAAAGAAATTTATAATCGCTATCTTGATTTTGGTAAGACAGAGTAGGAAGTGGGTGCTTTGCCGCATAAGAAACTTCAGAGAAGGTTTGTGTATTAGACAGCATTAGTCCTCGCTTCTTTGGAATCAGCTATTGGGTTCCTCAAAGCTCTGAGCACAGTGCAATACAAACCCTAGTTTGTATTACACATCTATAGATGAGGTGATCTCTGGATGACAGTTGCCATGTAAGCACTGATAAAGGGGTTGGTTTGTTTGGTGTTTTGTTTGTGGGGATTTTTAGGATCTTCATAAAAGCAAGAAAAATATCGTGTCCTTACATGGATCTAGACCATTGCTACCAAAAGTAACAAAAGAAAAATAATATGAAACAAAGATTTGAACTTTCAGTTCCCTGACAGGGGAGTATCACCTGGAAAAGCTCACGAGAATGGAAAGACAGGGAAAAAAAAAAATCAAGATTTTTTTTTTTTAATTAACAGATATTTACAATACTAGTAACTTAAAAAAAAAAAATTCTGCTTCTGTAAAGGTTCCTTGTCCTCCGTCCACAGAGATGGACATATTTTTTTAATTGTGGGCAATTTGGTCCCCAAAATTAATTTTAGAGAGATATAAATTACTAGGACATTTATGAGAAAAATGGGTTTTCAAATTTTGTAAATGTACGTCATTTATGTTTTTTAACAGCAGTCCAAACACCTCATTCAGACAGATGTAATGTAATATTTTAAATTTGTTTTGAAATGTGACTTTTAAGTTTTTAAATTGAAAGGAAACAATTTCCCAGCATTTCTAAGATAAATGAATCAACAACTCCAGACTGATCCAGCAGCAGTTTATTTTTGTTTATTTTATTTCAGAATTATGTGAATAAACTACATTCCCCCACTCAAAATGATATAGTAATTGCATTTCATTTTGAGCAAAGTCAATTTAATTTTTGTGATATTTCAACTGCTGGAGTTCTCAGGAATTCCTTACTTGGCCCAGGGTCCCCTTATTTTTCAAAGTCCCAGACTGCAAAAAATCTAAATGAATTCCAGTGAAACACAGCTATTACCTCAGCAGAAGTTTGCTGAACTTAAGTTGTTTTGAATTAACTGTATTTGGCAGGCAAAACTCTCATTTCACCACCTTTGGGACAACTCTTCGATACCAGTTTTTACAAGAGAGGGCTGCTTGTAAATTGTTCTGTCAGCAAAAGAAAAGACTAGTATCATTTCCTTTTAAGATGCAGAGAATTTAAGCGTTGCCTAAAGTCCCTCTTGCACCCTTTTTTCCTCACTTTTTTATAGGTATGATGGAACAACTCCTCCAAATAACATTATATGGATGAAAAATCAGCAGCACAGAAATCGTTAGATAATTAAAGGTAGTGAGATCTTTGACCCTGGCAGAAAACCTGGCTATTTTTCATTAAAAATGAAAAGTGATCAATGTTCTTTGCATGGTCTAGCATGGAGCCACTCCAAAAAAGTAGTTAAGCTTTAGTGGTACTTTTCTCTAATCTTCCCCATTTATGGCAGCTTGTTTTATGGATACGGATACAGAAAAAGGAGTTTGTCTCACTTGTATTAATGGACATTTAGCCTTTTTAAACACTAATGTATTTTTTCCATTGTGCACCAATCCTCCCTAAGTAATGTGAGTACTACAGAAATGCAAACATATAATCATGTGGATGTTCATGAGCTAAAATTTCACCAGCTGCTAGATTTAACATATACTGTATTAGCTAGCTGCCTGCTAATTAGGTTCCTTCATTAAGTGTAAGAAATTAGATAAAGCAAATAACTTAATTTTCCAGTGATTTATTTGACATCTTATACAGGTCAGTTTTACTACTGGCATTCTCCCTCTTTATTTTAGTTTTTGCACGTCTGAGCCAGCAAAGAAAACATTAAAAGTAAACAGAAAATAGAAACTACAACTTAAACAGGAGTTCACACATCTGTAAATATGAGGCATCTGGGAGCCTTGTGTTTAAGGTAAGACTGGGGCAGAAGAGATCTCGGCTTAGTTTCTATTTGCACCACAGACTCTTATTGTATATGCCAGGTTTTCCCACTGCAGCCTTTGTGCTAGATCTTGATTGGCAGCAGCAAGTTGATTCAAATTTGAGGAGATTACTACAAAAACTCCCAGGAGAGTCATACTAAAATTCTTGGTGTTCTGGGAGATAATTTTTCACACTCACAAAGGTGAATAAGATAGCTTAAAAAGCAATTGTAATTAAAGAGGCAAAGGAAACTTACAACACAGATGAACATGGTAATGTTATGTTCTTCTTGAAGCATGATATTTGAAAGTGTCTTCTCTAAAGAAAATCTTACTCTTTATGCTACACCTAATACCATTTTTTGTCTTTCTACTCCCTTTCAAAAGCCATGCCTTGTACCACACTTGTAGTTCACAGACTGACTAAGGTAATTTTGGCACCTTTACGTGCAGTTTTCAGTTCTCAGCAGAAATGGTGCAGAGTTGTAAGTGAACCACAACCTCTTCAGCTCACAAAAAAAAAATCCTAAACATTTTCTTCTCACTTTCTCATAAAGGTTGCATATGATCTCCTCCCCTTTCACTCTCTTTCCCAGCATTTAACCTTTGTGCTTTGGTTGTGGAAGTAAAAGCCAGCAGGTGTGCAAGGACTCACCACAGGCACATTCAGAGCCACCCAGAATAGTTCTGTGCTACAAGCCTTTATCTTTACTGTACAGTGACTTCTTTGCACATCCAAGAGCCTCTTGATTGTTACATCTCTCCATGTGCAAAGCAAACATGTTTTAGTTTGCTCATCAATCCTTTTTTTCTCCTTCACTCCTCTATATATCCACAGAATTATCTTTGCTTCCTGCACATCCCACCCCCAGATTTTTGGGTGAAGGCTTGTGTCAGTTTTACTTTCTGTTTATGCCTCAACATCAGCAATATGCACGCTTTTCTACCTTAATCTTACCCCGGTGGTTGATCTGGATACTTTGGTTGCCAACGGAACAGCTCAATTTTGCACAAAGTCGCTGGTTTTCACTTGTTCTTTGTGAAGGAGAACACAGTGATTTGAGTTTTTACATACAGTAAGGGGTGGAGGAGGAGAATCAATGGTGAGATGAGGCTACTCGTGAAGGGGTCTCATCCTTCAGATAACTTACTATTTCCGAACCGCGGTATTACAATTTGTATTTCTCATTGACTACAATAAATGTACAATCAGCTCAGAACAAAATCAGATCTCCTCAGCTCTGGGCCTTTTCCAAGGCAGAAGCCATTGCTGATCAAGCTTTAGTCTTTTCACCATGGCATAGGGTTAAGGCATTTTCTTGCTTTTCTAGGGTATCACTGGGTTTTTTTTAAGATAACTGCCAATACCTTCCTCATTCTCTTGTTCAGGTAGGGTTTGATAACCATCTTTATCATCCTGGATTTTTAAATCCTCAGAAAATGCAAGATTCAGACCAATTTTGCTGCTGGAAGAGTCTGGACTTGCCTGGTTCCAGCAATCCGTTAGAGAGGAGAGCAAAAGACCCTTGAAAATGAAGAGGCTCAGGATGTAAAACAGCCACAGTTCTGGGAGGACTGGCACAGATGAAGCATAAGAAGAGTGGAGGGCACAGATGAGAGGAACTTTGTTATGAGGTTAGGAGAAGTACTGTGTTGAAAGAAAAATATTGAGCTCTGGGATTAAGGGCTTTAGGGTATTTTTAGTAGTCTAGGGGAGTAGGATGATTCAGCTCTTTCCACTATGCAGGCCAAAGATCTAAGAGCATAACTCAAGTTGTCCTACATTTCTCTTAGGAAGGGCCAGGCACCTTCATTCCATCTCATCTTCCTTCAAAATCAGAAAAATGATTGCACCCTCAGGACTCGATTTCTCTGCATCTTAACTCCACTTTTTTATTCCTTAGGATTTCTGCCTGTTAGCACTGCAGATGGTCTGGACAGAGTGTGATCCTTGTTATGTGATGTACAGAACATAGCATAAAAATTTCAAATAACCAAGGATTCCATTGTAGCATTCCTGTTTATTGCCAACTCAGTGTTAGTTTGACCTGTGTATACATTATTTTGTTCTACATCTTCTTACTGAAATTTACCCTATTTTCAGATATATTCTGACTCCAGCCCCTAGACCTTTTATTTGTCTTATTCTCACTTTTTTTCAGCCTTATGTGTTAAATATTTATGCCTTTCATCTTTATGTATGATCCATAATAATCTATCACTATTTCTCCTTGTGCTGAATTTAAATTAACCTGCATAGGCAATACACAACAGTGGCAAAGTCTAGAGCTGTGATTTGACATCCAGTAGGAGAATAGACAAATGAAAAGTTACCATCCTAAACCTTCATTATCTCAATCAATACATCCCAGAAGAACCAAATAAAAAGAGCTTCTACTCCTTCATTTGTTGCAGCTGATCACTGACTGTAGGGAAGGACAGAAAAATAAAAATATTTTCTGCATTCAGAATTTCAGGGAGTTTGTTGTTGTTTACATTTTTTTGTGGAAAAAAAACAAATGTAAACATTTGTTTACATATTGTGGGTTTGGGATTTGTTAAAATCAGAAATAAATTAGAATATTTTGTTTACAAGTAGCTAACAGATATAATCAGTGATTGGGATTTCTATGGGCCCTGAAAGGTCCATATTCAAGTTCTTGCTGGTTCCTAATCATAGGAACTCTCTGAATGTATTCAAATGACTAAAACAGAAAAATAACTAAAAATTGGTTTTGCATATAAGAAACCGGCTTTTCACACAGGAGGACTGAGCATCACATAGCACGTAAAACCTCCAGGTTCAAACCCCACAACAAAGTCAAAAGAATAAGAATTTAAATCTTATCCACTTAATGCTAAGAGAAACTCTCCACTGTTGAGCTAGTTCTGCTTTTGGAAAAAAATACCTTTTGTTGTTTTCCAAGAAAAAAAAAGTAAACTGGTGTTACTTATTCAAAACAAATTTATTCTAAACAAACTGGTTTTGTATTGTGTTAACAACCAAAAAAAATATTAATAAATCTCAAAGTGCTATAAAACAGGGAAAGGATTTCTAGTTTTATCAGCTCTCAGAGAGCTGCAGTGCATATTGCAAACTAGCTGCTGCTTGACTATGTGGAAAGAAAATATCACAGGTCCCACTTCTGGGAAAACCAAAACTCTACTCACAAAACACAAATATACTAGCAGCTGCCATTTTTATGATTTTTAACATAGAGTAACTTCTTAGAAGGAAATAATTCTTCCTTACTTCAAGAAAGATTTCTACATAAAAAAATATAAACCCAGGATTTTTAATATGATATAAATAATGAATATTTGATTTTCATCTAAGATAAGCTGATTTATGTTATCCTGGTAATTTTCAGAAGTGTATGTGTATGAATTAGACTGACAGAATTTATTTTACATGCATTTTCATTAGTAGATGGTTTAACAGGTCATTAATATAAAACAAGAGAGAGTTCTTGACACATCAAAAGTATAATTAAAAGAAAATATAAGATTATAATGTATCTGTGGCCTTATTACCACATTTAAAAAAAAGTATTCTCAACAGCATGCTGGATTTTGTCAACTGAAGTCTACTTTCTAGTACCCGAAGAACAAAAGTTATGATCTATGAAGATAATAATTACATATAAAAAGATCTATAACAATTTTCTTTTTGTTTGAAGGTATAAATAGAATTTCATCTTTCTTCCCTGCAGAAAACAAACAATTTTATTGAGCAGGAAAATCTAATGAATAAAATCCTTAGAAACAGAGTTATGCAAAAATGAAATATGTTTCACCAGAAAAACATTATTTCATCCAAATCAGAATATTATACGGATCAGAAACTTTTCTGTATCAAGAGAGAACTCTGAACCTTTTTACTTGGAAGACTATTTATTGTGTATAAACTAGATTTGGACTTTGTTTATGTCTGAACAAATAATTTTTTCTGAACAAATCATTAATGTTGGCACTGAGGGTATGGTTTAGTGGCAAACATGGCAGTGAATTCTGCGGTATTTGAGGCCTTTTCCAACCTTAACAATTCCACAATTGTATGCTTAAAAAGCAGTATTAGATCAGGCATAATATTTTGATTGAACTTAAATGAAACAGTTTTGAAAAATTCCTTTGTTTGTATATTAAAATAAATAAATGTTCCAGTACAGGGCGAAATATTTTTTCCTGGATATTCTGATATTCAGCCAGTTCTTCTCTGTATATTTACATAGGTGTCTACTTACAATCCAGCAATAAATATCATAGGATATATAAGTGCTTGCAAATGACAGACAACAGCAGATGAAATGCACTCTGCCTTTAGAGTGTAACCTCTTTGGATAAAGGTACACACCTCTTCTTGTGTAGGGCAAGTAAAGCACTTGCTACTTCGTAAACAGTCTGATCCATCCGCATACTGAGCTGGAAAGAGTCGTCTGGAAGCACTAAACATGGGAAAGGGGAGTGGTCTCTCTGTTTTCCTATATATTCTCAGACTGGACAAACTTTTAAGGCTACAGAGCTGCTTTAAGTCCTCTCAAGAGTCTAATGTCCAATTGCTTTCCATTAGGTAAATGACTATTGTTACTCTCCTGCTGAACTGTGTTTGCGTGGGGACAAGAAGGTCATGATTTTGAATTGGAGACACATCTGACTGAAAGAGTTACAGGCTCTCCCTTTTTTCCTGATGTTTTTCTGGTGACAAGAATATTTATTTTTAAATGTTCCTTAGTTGAAGAAAAGAGGGAGTATAAGCTCCTATCTGCTATGAAAATAGCCAGATCACTGAATTAATGGTAAAGTGTCTAATATTCCAGTTTGGCTTCTCCTTTAGCAATCACTTTATCTGGAAAAATAGGCCAAACCAGCCAACTAAGCATTAGCAACATCATAACCAAGGATGATCCTGTTATCACTGTCTTTACTGGAGTAAAACAGACTTCTTATGAGCTGCTTGCCTTCTGAAAACACCAACTCATACTGACCAGAAGAAGTACAGATTTGACAAGAAGGATAAAAAGAACATTTTGGAGGCCTTCACACAGAAATAAAACATGTTTTGGAATAAATGGTGGGGATAGTTAAACAATACTACATTGCAATAATTTGTTGTTTCTTAATGTTTAGATTTCCAATCTTGACCCTCACTTGACTTTTAACAATCTGATCTTCACAATATGAGTATTATTTGCTATTTTTAATTGTCTTTTATAGAACAAGTGCTTACTTTCATAAGGCAGACTGCTTGTTACATGTACTTGTAAGTATACTCTTTAAATGGCAAACATACTTTTAATCACTGTGAATTGGATATTGTCTGGCAAGAGAACAAAATGTTGTATTTGAGAAGCTCTAGGACAAGACACAGTTTGATTCAAAACTATATCTTTCTTTTCAGAGGAAACATAAAGGTTTCTTTTCATACATTTTTTTTTGTATTAATAATTCCTGTTACAGATCAGAAAGTCACAGACACAAGATAAGAACACAATCGCTATTCAAAAGAATTTAATATCAAAATAGTCGCTTAGTAACTAAATTAGGTAATTATAGCTTATCAAGTTGCACATCTCTGTCTACATATTCCTTTTTTCTTCACAGAGTGGTGTAAAACAGACCTCAATCCCACCTCTTACACACATGTCTGATTTTACCAGCTAATTCAAAGAATCTATTAAAATTCACAAAGTTAAGCAGCAGCTGTGTAAGTATTTGCAGGGTCAAGCCCTTGTAGTTTAAATCATTACTACATGTGTATCCAGAACCTAGCAATGGGGGGCCTTGAAGGCTTATTTGCATCTCCTTGGCAGAAACCTGAGAGCAATTCTTTTGCAATACTCCAAATTCTACCTTAGAAACCCTTTGAGGGAAAGAAAAAAAGAGGGATACAAGCCTTCCTGGAAAGAGAACATTTTTGCTGTTGAGCTACATGGAAACTATTTTCAAAAGAGCTTTTCAAGTAGCAAGTCTTTTACACTCTGCCATTCAAAATACTTTAGTTTGGTATACTTGGGGAAATTTTGGATTCTCCATGTGTAAATTTTCCTTTAATTGATATTAACTCATTTAAGATATTATTTTTTCCTCTTATTTTTTACTATGTATTTGTAAGCCAAATTAATTTTGTTAGCAGTAGACAGTGTATTTACATTTCATTAGTATTTTTTATCACTGTATTTTACTAGAAATGTACCTGTAGGATTGTAGGCTGTGCAGAAACTAAGTAAACCCATGAAGATCCCCAAGAGTCTGTGTGGAGGAGCAGAAGAGAAAAGGCTGGGGTTATATACCAGTTGCAGGGACTTGGCTCTGAAAATATGTAATTTGGGAATTACTCAGCTGCTGTCATTCAGAAATCTCTTGAACCAGAATTTTTTTTAAATGGATTTTTTAACTGAATTTCATTTCTTATCATTGATAGATAGATATCTTCCTTTTATTCTCTGGCATTTTAAACCTAAGTTATAGGTAAAACTAAGAAAAAATGATATTTTTTCCTTGCAGTAAATCTAACAATTCAACTTCTTCTCTGAATCCCAAATCAAGATGAAAATTTTAAGTGTTGACTCCTTCACATAAATTTAGAAATTGACTCAGAAATATACCGGCTTTGTGTAGATATTTTAGAAGTAAATAAATTTTTCACAAATTTGAAATGTTTCTTTTAGTTCTTCTGATTTACAGTTAGGGCATCACAGGGGCTGGAGCAGCTCCCTGTGAACCAAGGTGATGATCCGAGCCACAGTCATCAAGCACCTCCATGGGGAGAGGAATAGGTTAAGGCTCAGTCAGGACATTATCCCATGCATTGGCACCTGGAACAGCAGAACCATCACGAGCCCCAGGCATGGCTGCATCATGATGGGGATTTTGCACTGGTGTGATTTCCCATCTCCCTGGTCATCAGCTCCCCAAAGCATGGTCACCATGGGCTACTGTAGACTTGTGCTACATCTCATCTAGAAAATTATTGTAGGGACATCCTTGGAGTAAAGAAAGTTACTGTCTGTCCTCATGGTTTCCTATGTTGTACCCCAGCATGTATTTGGTCCATTCAATCCATCACTTTTTCCAACAATTTCCAGTCAACGCATGATAGGTAAAACACCCTATAGCTCACTCTCAATAAAGAGTTTGCATGCAGCCTACTTTGGGATTGAAAGAATTTGCTACTACAACCATGTGGATCTTTATTGGTTGTCCTCAAAGCCCCGGAACATTCCTGGTCATAATTTATTTAACTGGCATGGATGTAGTCCCTGAAACTTACGTTTGTTCTAAAAGCCCCCGCTGGAGCGGGGGGACAAGTGTACGTTACATTATGGGGAAATGCAACCTCTGTGAGGTTGTCTAGAATATGATGAACGCACTAGCTACCATAAGGCAAGGCAGCAGTGGAGATAAATAACACAGTATTTTACTGAACTAATTCAATATGAACTATTTGCCATTCTCAAAAAAAAAGATATTATACTTTGTATTGATTTCTGAATCCAGTTGTAGCTTGGAGCATGAACTTCAGAATTTACTGGTTACCTCTTATATCAGCGTTCAGGTAATTCTAACCTAAGACACACGGATCTTCCATTACAGTTCTTTTATTCTGTTTTATTAAACTATTTGTTTTAATATAGACTCATAGGCTATACTAAATTCTCTTTAGTAATCATCAAAGCATAATAGCCCCAATGGACACTGTTAAATGACATCACCCTTTATATTTTAATAGTAGTGGTACTCAAACCTTTCAGCAATATACAATGTGGTATGCTTACATTACTCAACTTCTCATTCATATATTAATAACTCTCAAATGCATTTATTTGATTAACATTCATTATTTTCTAGTGAACTTAAGTAAGGCTACCTCTTCAGATAATACCATTCTTTTATTTACTTCTGGTCAATCCTACTAATGGTAATATTGTAATTAAGCATGTTGACAAAAAAAATTAGGGAAACAAAAATTGAACTTGTTGAAGGTATGTCATTGATCCAGAGAGAAATCATAAAGTATATCAGAAGAACTGAATTATTGAAATACTCACACCTGTATGGTATGCTACACTACAGAGTGTGAGATTATCTACTTGGGAACTAATAATTAGAATTTCTGATACAAATAGTGATATCTTAGTTGGAAATTAGAAAAGAAGAAAATCATATGTTAGAGTGACTTAACTGTGCATTGTATGTATGAAAATAGGGCACACACCTGTGACATGACCAGTAGAAGTTAAGAATTACTAAAGTTGTTGCATGAAGCACCACCAAATATCGTTTGCAGGACAGTTGTAGTTTTGATCCCATCCACTAAGCAGAAGATGAATATAAGTAGAACAAATAAGATTATTAGGAGGAGAAGACAAATGGGGTGTTTCCTTTATGAGAAAGAATGTAATTAATTTAGTTGTTTTGCTAAACTGAATGAGAAACGTGGAACGGGTATTGTCAGTGTCCTCAAGAAGGTGACTATGTGACAAGAGAAATAAATAAAAGACCAATATTTCCAGAATTTACCATAATTTCTCTGCCTTACCATAACATTACTTGAGTACTACCAAGTCCTTCCCTGGACAAATATTCTGTGATGACAATGAGGGAGATGTTTGAGTTATGTGAATTGTTTTGGCACCTTATGCTACTCATTATATGACATTTAGATGAGGGAGAGAAAGGAGAAAGATGGGAATGACAAATGAAGGTGCAAGAAGAACCCATTTGAGAAATGAGGTGTGATCACAGAGATCACAGGTCAGATATTTTGCTAGGGGTAAGTGTACATGGTTATATGTGAAGATATGTGTGGTGATGACATGTTTGTCATACTTCAGATGCCCCTGAAATTAAATTGCATGGCTTCCCCTGGAAGAAGAAAAAAAGTTGTTGCTTATACAATGTAAAAGATGCAGTTTCAAAAGAACAAGTAGGCACATAAATTTAAGATAAAAATCTAAAAAAATTCTCTGGCCTCTCTAGAATTGAGAACCCGAACATCCTCCCAGAGAAGCATGAGATTAAAAGTACTTTCATAAAGAGATGTACCAACTATCAGAGAGACTATACAACGTATTTATCCTCAATAGCAGACAATGAGAGTGAGACTTGGGTGTCCATTCCATTGTTCTCTGCCACAATGCTACAGGTTGCTATTAATCCATCTTTCTGTATATACTAAAACAATAATTGGCAAACCTGAGTTTAAAACTAATTTGCTCTTTTGAAACTTCAGACTTTTGTGGTACTGGGGGAAGGCCACATACCACATCATCTAATTAATTTAACAAGCTTGATGCAAATGCTACTATTAAAAAAAAAGTAGAGTGAAAAAGAATCACAAAGTGGCTGGAAGGTTCATAATGCAAAACTAAAGACAAAAGAACAACATTTTCTACCCAAAAAGTGATATTGCTTAAGTTAAAAATATTCCATTATTCAAATAAGAATGCTTAAAGTTAACAAGTTCTGGTGGTTTCTTTGGAAACAGGGTCAAAAAGCTATAGGTAGTCAGCATGCTGCCATTAGCTGAGAAGGAAATCTCTCACTTGCAGATTTCAGGAGCTGCCTACCTGCTGGGAAGCATGAATAAAAAAGCATGGTCCAAAAGTATTCTACAGGGATTCAGACTGGTGGAAAGGATGTAAAGGTTAAAAAAAAAAAAAAGAGGTAATAGTCTAAAACCTATGAAAAATTATATGTATATGGAAAAAAATCTGTGTTAAAAGTATTAAATAATACTAAAAAGTATAGTAATTTTACTTTATAAAATATAAAAAATTTTAGTTTGCTGTGTTAGTGAGTGGAGATTTCAGATAATTTGGTATTTTTTGAGAAATTTAATTTCGGTTACAGCAGCAACTTTTGAGGAATCTGCAGATAACTATACAAGCTGTAAACTAATCAGCTGTGGTGCTAATATAGAACCAGTCAGAGGAAGGACAAAATGAAAAAAATAACCACTAGTGGTTTTGGATATAGGGATTTATTTAAGAGTTAATGAGAAGAGGACTTTTATGCTATTTGTCCGCCTCACATACTCACTCACTCACTCACTCACTCTCCTTGGTGTTATGCTCACTAGATTTCAACTTCCCTTTCCACAGGAGCATCACTGCTGGTCTGGGAAAGTCAGTCAGAAAATCATGTCAGTCCACACTCATAGTTCAATCCCAGGAGTCCTTGTCATCCTGAGCATCCCCTATTGTTCCTCTCCATGCATCTCCCACATCTCCAGGATCCCATTACTTCTAAAATCTTTCCTCTAAACAAAGTCTTCACCTTTTTCTCTCCTTGTCCCCTTCCTCCTTCTAAAATCTCTTTTTTGGGAATCCTGCTTTTCTACCATTAGTCCTCAGTTTTCCTCACCTAAGTCGTCTGTGTGCAGAAGCACAACATGGGATCAGTTGACTCTGTCTTACGTCTCTGCTTTAACTGGAGGGTTCAGGACTTTCCACTTTTGTTCAGAGTACGTATTAATGAAAGTTACAACTAACCCATATCAGCTGTTGCTAGCAAGTAGCAGGCTTCTGCTTGAGAGTTCAAAAGTTCACTTTTTTCACCGCACAATACACACGTAGACTCCAATTATCTTCTGGCATTCACAGTTTAAGCAAATTTTTTGCCTACAACAGTATCACAGACAACACATAGCAGCACATTCATTAATGCATATTCTCTCTAAGAAAGATAAATTCAAATAAGACCTGATTTTGTGAAGACATTGTCTTCACGTATTCTGTAAAACAAGTTAGGGGGTCAAAAAGAAAAGCACCTCAAAATTCTACTGAATTTTTAAGAACTTGAAGGAGAGGAGGAAAATGAATAAAATGTCTGAAAAGGAAATTTAAAGTGGACATTCAGCATCTCCTGACATTCCCCTCAGTTTATCGCATTTCCCACCTATCACATGTGGGAAAAAGTTGGGTTTCTTTCTTTTTTTCCCCAAATTGAAAACTCACAGCAAGGAAAACAACTCTGAGTGTTACAGATGGGGCTAAAGGAAAAAAAAACAACACAAACAAAAAAGAAAAGCAGAATTGCTTTGCCTTTTTTTTTCAATGTTCACACTTTGGCATGGAGAAATTTCTCATGATGTCCCACTGAAGGTCTTTGACGGGGTAGCAACAATTTTCTTGGTACAATAAGGAAATGGAAAACACGTGGCAGCACACAAAAGAAGAATTTTGTGGTGTGTCAGGACATAGGGATTTGCTCCCGTATGATCTTTCACAGAAGGAAACTACTCTGTTCCCGCCTTGCAGCTTCTGGTCGAAGACACATTGGAAGCTCTCTAGGTATGTGAACCCAGCAATAGACTCAAGAAAACGTGTTGTCCTTTAGGAAAGGAAAAACCAGCTTCCTCTGCAATTTTTTAACCAGTCCTGAACAAAAGCCTGTTTGGCTTTATTACAAAACAATATTTTGATTTGCCCAGGCTTGAAAATGCAACAACAGTAGGCAACATCTTCATAAAACACTGTCTTTGTGTTCTTCTTTGTATGTTCCTTTCCTATCATTTGCTGTTCAAAGACCACTCTGATGTACGAACTTGTCTAACTGATTGCTCTGTGCTGCTCTATTTAAACTCTCCCTCTTTTTCTGTGACCTTTATTCCCGTGAGTGTTTTTAATGTTGAGTCCTAGCCTCCTTGATATTCATGTTGAATGTTAGTATCACTGCAGCTTTTCTTTGGCCTTTTACATAGTGAACGGGTGAATGAATCACAAGAGGCCTGAAAACGACAGATGCTAAAAGATGTGATAAGAGTGCAGAGAGAGTTCTCTTTTCCTTTTTCACTCCTACTTATGTATTTTCTCTGTTCCTTGCAAGTTTTATGCAGGTATATTTTTCAGGGTAGTCAGACCTGCTGAGAAGTAAAATAAAGCAGTGATAAAAGTAGAGAGATACATAAAAAATGAGATGGTGACACTGTGTTTAAGGGGCTTCTGTCAGAAGCAGCTGTGAAGATTGCCCTTTCAGCACTATGTGATGCCTAGGTGTTTAGTTTTTCCTTAAATCTCCTAGAATCCCATAATTACTAGGGAATCTGGAGTCATTAAAAAGAGATGCACAAGCATAAGAAGTAATTTTCTTATCCACATACTTGCAAACAAGACCTTGTCGAATATAATCTCCTCTACAACCTTAAAAATGGATTGCATTTTGAAATATATCTGGATTTTGTAATCATCTTTTTTGTAGGTAGAATAAATTGGTGATCAGGAGTACCTGAAATGGAAAGTCTGCTCATTAAGGAGTGGGTAGCAATGTGTGTCTCTGTGTGTCTTAGAAGCTTAAATGCTCTCCAGCTGGTCCTGGATTTTTTTTTATAGTATAATATTTTGTCTATCAGAAAGAAAGTTTATCAAGCTGAATTGTTTTTAAAAAGTATAATTAAAATTTTTTTTTACTAAAATATTCATGTCCAGATATTATTCTCAATAAAATGGAACATTCATCTGCAAAAATGGAGCTCTATTTCAAATTAGGCAGAGAGGAGGCTTAGGTCAAGGGGTTTTTTTCCATGGTCACAACTTTGTTACTTACTTATTAATATGTTCATGTGTAGTTGATACCAACACCCAATACAGGCTTCACAACGTTTCAGGGGCCTGAAACGGGAAGCCGAACGAGAAACTGTTGCTAAATAAATTTCTCCAGTACTCAAGACAACAAAATGTTATCTTAAAACAGTTGCTTATGCCCTGAACTTGCAATACTGCATCCAGCACATTAACAACTTCTATATGACAAGTAAAATTGCACAGGTACAAAACATTTCCTTATTCCTCTCTACAATCTTCTTTTGCTTTGATTACTTTGATTACTGAAAAATTATTTCGCATTGTTGCAAGGATACATTTACTGTTTTCCTAGTGATACCTTTAGAAAATACAGTACAAAATCCCAGTGAGAATCTAGATGCGTACTGCAATCTAAGACAACAATTAAATTTACTCTTCTAATTTTTGCAATTTCATTGTCTGATTCAGAATTTCCATCACTTTACATTATGCAGAAATCACACAGTAGTTGTGTTGTGATGACTTTAAAATATATGTGTTCCACTATATTTTGGATGTGTCGAGAATATAAATATCTAGGTACTTAGCAAAGTCAAAGCCTGGGAAATGCAAATAAAACTAAGTTTGATATTTGAATGACCTTTGATAAACACATGTGACATTTTGGTAAAATAAATAATTTTGAATACATAGGTCATAGTTAGTAGGGGTTTAGTAAAAGGTTGTTTATACATGTCTATAGGTACACATATAGGCATATGTACACATAGCTATGCATATATACATAAATTTAAACGAAAGTACAGAAATTGTCACTACTCTTAGGATTTATGGCAACAATGAAACTTCAGAATTCTACCTGCAAATATTCTGCTGAATGAACCTTTCACATTTTTTTATCCATGTACCATTACTAATAAATTAAACCTGTGAGGAATTATGAATGACATCCACTAAGGAATAAGTAAACTACCCTATTGCTGCCTACTTGACAGTAATGAAAACAATGGAACCACTAGGCCACAGTGAGGCAAAATGGAAATGTTAAGCTGAAAGCTTAAGAACATAACTTTGTGCAGCCTTTCCTTATAGAAGAGGTGCTCCATCCTTCTGATCATTTTTGTGGTTTCCTCTGTCCTTCCTGTATTAGGGACTTCAGGAGCTGGAGTCACCTCTCCTATGAGGAAAGGCTAATAGACTCAGACTGTTTAGCCTGGAGAAATGAAGGCTCATTAGGGATCTTATCACTATCTATAAATATTTGAAGGGATGGTGCAAAGAAGATGCCCAGAGAGGTACAGAGTCTCTGTCTTTGGAGACCTTCAAACATTATCTGGACATAATCCTGGACAACCAGGTGGTCTTGCTTGATCATGCGTGTTGGACAAGGTGACCTCCAGAGGACCCTTCCAACCTCAGCCATTCTGTGATTCTTTGATTCTGTGATATGGTTTGAGTACCATGGTAACAAAACTTCTGCAGCTGTAGATAGGACAGAGATGAAAATCTATATTAAAGAACAGGCATCTGTGAAGAATTTTTGGGGTTTCATAATATATAATCTTCATAACTCGTCTCAAAGTAAAAAAAAACCCAACACAACAACGAACCTCTGAATACATGCCCCTGCCAAGGAAATTCTGCTGCTACTGCTGCTGTAAGAATGCTGAGGGCACTAACACGACTTAATGGCCCTGGCCTTCCTCACTGGGGTCCCTTGCCCACACCTTGCTCATGGGCTCAGGATCCCTGTTTCAATGTAGGCCTTGGTAGACCCGTCTTGAGCTATGCTCTAGTTAATTGTCTCATCTCTTGTCCTGTCTGCTGCTGCACCGAGGGGGCTTCCTGTGAACATCCTGACTCCAATTCTCTTTGATAGGTAATTATAGGGCAGCCAACACAACATGTTACCACACCAGTTGGGTGGTGCCACAATTTGCTGCTGGGAGCTCCATCACTGGGACCTCTGCCCATGCAAGGATCATTCTAGGCTCCTGGCTCTCCCTCACTCATGGGCAAGTTCTGCTTCTCTGCTGCTGGATAACTTGAGAGCCTATATGACTTCTCTACTTTTCCTGTTACTGCTGACACTCTTTCAATCTCTCAAGAGAGACTTTTCCCTATAAACCTTTCTGTATTTTTGGGTTTTTGACTATTTTTCCCTTTAGGGAATAACTCATTTTTAAATTATTACCATGTCTGATTGACACCCAAGCCAAGCCCTCATAAAATCTAGAATAATATTTTTGCCTTCAGAGGAAACTCTCTCTTACGTGATACTCTTTAAAGAGCTTTTTATCTCCTACTGCAAAGCTCTAAAACCTTGCTGTTGACTTCTACATTTGCCCATAATTAAAAATATATCTAAAATGTTAAACATCTTTTTTTTCCTGATTGGATATGAGCAGAATAGTAAAAGAGATAAAGATGTTGAATGTATGTGACATAAAAAAGAAATTATACATGTTATGTGTATGTAACCCATGTATGTAATTACTTCTTGATATGAAAAAAAAAATCTAAGGGCAAAGCAAGTACTGGTAGGAAAACCCAGATTCTGAGTCTGCAAAGAATGTGCAGTGTGAGGTACATTAAGCCTGTCTAGCTTCTTTACGTGTTTAGTATTCTTTGAGAATAATAGTAACAAAATTAAGCTAAATGCAGTCATTGCTCATCATGGAATGAAATTATGAAAAGCCAAGATTTCAAGAAGACTGCATCCTATAAATATGTCTAGATAGTACCAACATAGTGAACTATACCTAAACTGGGTATGTTTTAGAATGTAATGGGAACATGAACCACTCATGAATCATAATCTCTCCATACAGAAATCTCCAAATGAAGACCCATTGAGATAAAAATAATCACAGCCAGTAATATTTAATATTCTCCTTTGAGCAATTAATTTTCTGTATCCCTAAGTCAGAACACCATTCCTTTTCTACCTGAGCTTGATTTCTTAAACACATGTCAAGAAATCCCCACTGAATTCCTCACAATGGATTCCCCATAAGCTTCATAGAGATCAGTTGCTTTCTTCCTAATTTTAACTGCTTAATCTGGAATACTTCCAATTTCATGTTTAGATGAAGAGTCAGTAAAAAAAAGGCAAAAATATGTCAATAGTAAAAGAGACACTTAAAATCAGTTGGTTTGGGTAGAACTGCACATTGCCAAATATATAGCAATAGGGTGTTTAATATTTTAATAGTAGAAACTGTTGGTTTGCCAGTTATTGATGGTGTTTGTGCTGCTCAGAAGAACAATTGCATTACCTTGTTCTTTAACTGATCAATAGGTTACTTATAACAGAAAGATAAAATTGTCTTTATCAGCTTCTCATAAAGCTTCTGACCATATAAGATGCTACATATGAGAGTAACAGTGTGTTTTGCATATATTAATAAATTCTTTTAACAGTGGAAAGTAGCAGTTTGATATTAATCACGTCCAATTTTTACAGTGTTGCTTCTTTGCTAGAGTTGTCAACAAAAAGAGACCACTGGAGCAGAATTCAATTCCCCAGTATCATGTAGGAAAGCAACTCTTTCCTGTACTTCTAGATTCTAATCCAATAATTACCTCTGCAAGGAACTACATCCATCAATTACATCCATTATATAGCACGTGCCTTGGCAATGCTGGTGGCTTATAACCATGTAATTCAGTTGCAGAACTCAGCTCACAACGAACTCACACTGTGTAGCTTTTTATTAAATCTGAGACTATCCTTGGTCACCCAATAACATCAGTGTATTACACCTACTTTTTACACACACCTCAAAGCATAGGTTAAGCCTATTCTGATAGACTTTGTGAAAAAGTGTGCAGAATTGAATACTTACAAATTTATCTCCTACCATAGCCAAGAGGAGTTTTTTACTTCTTAAAAGTAATCATTATTTAAATTAAAATTTAGAAACAAAAATTGCTAGGATAATAAGCATAGAATTTTGGAAGTCATACTCTTCATGGGTAATGCAAGAGTAATTTTTTTATAAACAGTGAAATTTCTTGCTATTTTCTAACTCTTTTATCTTTTGTAATATAGTAAGAAAATTTAAATGAATAGAGATATGAATAAATAGATGGTTATAATGTCATTATGAGACAACTAAAAGCAGGACAGTAAACAAACGGATTTAACATCTGTTGGTATGTACCTTCCTTAAAACTTCTTGTTAAGACTGTATTGCTATCTATATTGACTGGTGTATTGAACTGATTGTTAAAGTTGTTGTACTGTTATTACTGTTCTTTTAAAGAATCAGTCATACAATATTTTCTTCATGCTCTAGAGACCACTTTAGTTAATTTTGGGTACTAACCCAGCTGGATTACGATCAGCATGCCAATACTCAAACCCCTAAAGCAGTTGCAGGATTTTCATGGAGAGTAAGTGCATAATTTGGTAAACAGGTTTTTTTTTCTTTATTGTTAAGATATTAAATGGTTTGAACATCATTTGACAACAATTTTAATACCATAGAAGTTTTGGTTTAATGTCTGTAACAAACCTAGATTACTGTTCCATTTCTGCCAAGGTGGCACTGACAACCTTCCCATAAGTTGTGCCTTAAGATGGATGGTCTGCGCTCTGAATACTGTTCAGGTTTTCATCAGCTCCTTTAAAATTCTGGTGTCAGAAACTCAACAAGCATAGATCAATCTAATTCCCTTGCATCAGCAGAGGATTGAATTTGCAATACACTTTCACTAGAACTGCACTAAGTGCATTAAAACCATAGAATGTTATCTATAAGTGCATCTGTTTTGTTTTTTTTTTTTAAATATATGTACCTGCCCTTGTTTTGTTTGTTTGTTTGAGGGTTTTTTGGTTGCGGGTTTCAGGGGTTTTTTTGGTAATTGAATTTCATTACTATGTCTTTAATATGCACTTTTTCTAGTAAGTTATTCTGTTTCCTCTCTTTGGTCTTTTCTTGATTTGCGTCCACTTTGAGAGTAAATGACACACTACTATGGAACACAAGTGACGCAAGCATGCAAACAACACAAATGGATAAACACAATGAATAAAGAAATCTTTTAACAGACGTTTTAATTTGCACCACATAAATTAGGTACAGAGACCTAAAAGTTAATTTAAAATGTTGATTGGTGAAGCTAAGAGGAATAATTAAGCTATCTTTCATGGGTGGCTTAGTCAAGAAATTTTGCTGAAATTATTTCCACTGCTTTATGTGTAAAGATGTATTGTAGCACACACGTCACTTGAAAGCAAATGTTATCAAACTGCAAAAATGAGGGTTATGTAATCCTTATTTTATAACTTTAAGATTTATAAGCACTATAGACAAGTATGGCAATTTATTTACTCAACCCACTAATATACAGTTCTGAACTGTTATTATGCAAAGTCTGTTATGGTGCCTTCAGCATTTTAAGAAAGAGAATATCTGTATTCTCTTACAGAACAAAAAGGTAAAATCTGTAATGTCCTATATACTTTTTAAATGGTGATGAAATAATCACATTAATTAATAATATGGGTCCTGTCTTCAATGCCTCTGCTCTGCTTTGCTCAGTCCCAAGCATAAGCTGCTTTTATTTTCAAAAACTATTATCATAAGGTAGACAAATATTTCCACATAAAGAACTCCCCCACCTTTTTTTTTTTTAATTTGGGCTTATCCTTAAGAATATACTTCTCATTTAATTGTAGCTCTCAACTTATTAACAGCTATTATGAGCAACTTGTGGAATGCACCAGAAGCACATATGAAGACTGATTTTCCCCAAGATGATTTTCATTCCTCCTTTTTCTTTAATTCTTTTCAGAATTATATCTAGTATCTTCAATTTTTTGGATCAAGTCCATAAGGTGTTAAGTAACCTGAGTGTTAACATGTAACATCTCTATAGAGCAACATCTCTCTAAAAAAAAAAGTAATAATGAAACCAATCAAAAAGAACCATAGAAATCTTAAGCCATCACACTATGTAATTAAAAGGAAATATCTATGATAAAACGTAGTACTCTGTTTCATTTAAATGCTGGGGTGTTGAAGAATTTACTATGCACCTTAATTAAGAGGCCTTCAACCAAACCCCCTAGTCTGAATACCTTTGGAATTTAGAAAAATGCAGATTTCAGACTATGTTTTGATCCTAATGTTCCAGCTGTGTTCATTAAAAACACTGAATTATTTATCCAAGCATCACTACTTTCTGAGAGTTAAAAAAATGTGGAGATATTTATTCCTTCTTTAGACACTTTTTAGTGAAGTGTGCCAAGCTTGCTTTGCCATCTGCCCTGGAGCTAGGGAACAATATCAAATGTAATTCTTACAGGATTTACTATGATGACATATTCCCCATGACGGCCCTTATGAAAAAATATAAAGTTCCCTAGGTAAACCAGACTTACAGAAGGTTATACGCTCATCCTAGTAATCCTGTTTTGGCCAAACAGAGTTCCTTCACATAATCCACTTCCACTGTAGTTGTGCAAGCATGAATGAAATGCAGGTTTTGAAGAGTCTGAAGAAAAATGCAACTCTAAACTTATGTAACTTATTGTGGTGGGGAAAAAAGTGGTTTTTCCCCCTGGAGTTAAAAAAATGGTAACACCCGAGGGGGTGGTGTATCTCTTGGTGTCGACCCAATCAGCACTCCTGTAAAATTTAAGCATATCACATCAGACCAGAAAAGAAGAGTGATGAGGTAGTTGAAGAGGAGAGTGGTCATGTTGTAAAGCCACAAGGAGAAGGAGCAGGAGCCCCACTGGGGGGCCACAGCCCCCCCCGCCCCCCAGCTGGCAGCTGCAGAAACTCAGAAACAGTGTTAAACTGGACTGAGTTCTGTAGCTGAGAGCTGGGGGAAGTTTCTCCACTGTGAGTGGGCAGCAGGAACAGCGGCAGAGATAGCAGTGAATGGAGGCTGTGGCAGAAAACCAAGAGATAAGAAGAAGCAGCAGAAACAAGCATGTAGCTAAGCAGAGAGACAGAGATCTCCAATGGAGAGAGAGAGAGAGAGAACTAAGCTCTACGAACAGAGTTTTGGGGTAAGAACTGAACCAAAAACCCCCAAAACCCCTTTTGAGACACCTCCTAGAGAGGAGGGGTGGTGGACTCCCACTTGAGGGGAGTCTTGGAATGCAGCAGTACTGGAGAGAGGAACTGAGAAACTCAAGATGTCCTGGAAGCTGGACCAGGACGGCCAGAAAGAATGTGGGGAAGTAGCCTGCCCCCCCCCTGCTGCTGCTGCCAAGCTGGTAGCCTGAGACGGAGCACAGGAGCTCTGGTAGAACTCTTGAGGCAAAGGCTTTCAACTGAAAGCTGCCCAAGACGTTCTGACTCAGAGGTAAACCCCCTGAGGAAAGGGGCCATCATGAAGATGCCCCTGCACTTCGTGATATGACATGGTGAAGCGAGCCTGTCCCTGCAACCACAGTCCATGGAAGAGAAACCTTTGTTTGGAGTCGAAGGGCTCTGAGGGGGTAGAGGAGACCCCCTTTGTATGTAAAGGAAGGACATCCAGCTACAACAGTCCAGCTACAGCTGCTGCATGGAAGAAGAGAGACGCTGCTGCCCTGAGAGTGGAAAGGATCTTTTCCTTCTTCCCTTCTGGACTTTTATTGGAGGGAGAAGAGATCTGATCCATTGTAAATACTGCTTTATCATGGGAAAGATAGTTAAGATTATAATGTATTATAATATTTATTTGTATAGTGATTGTAATATAATTCCCTTCCCCCCATATTGAGTCCTGTGTTGTGTCTGGAAAACTCACCTCACACTGGGGTGAGATGTGGGAGGGGGGCTTGGACTTGGAAATTGGATTTTGGGGTTCTCAAACTACCACACTTATGTAACTTCGCCTCAGAAAGTGACAATCCCTTTTCTTTACACTTTCTTTCTTCCCCAAAATCTTAACAAAATACACTTATACTAACTTATACTAACAAGCTGTCCAAGAAGATAATTTGTTTTGGAGTAATTTATAGAGTAAGACTAACACTGATAGGTTGATATTTCTCCACAGTGTAAAGAATTAATTTGTTATTTGTACAATGCAGTGACAGGTCCTGTTTAACTGGAGCATAAATGTAGGAGTTTAAAGAACTAAAACATCACTAAGTGTCATCCTTATTCAAAGACATTAATTTGCTTGGGTAATTGTTACAGTATATAAGCAATCATTCATTGAATGAAATGTTTTGGCCTACGAACTATGTGATTTACAGATGTGCTTATAATACACTATTTAAATGGGCAAAGAAAAATTAAGCCAATAGGAGGCTAATTAAATTGAGACAATTAAGAAGATGTTTCCAAATGTGCTCAGTAAGTATCTGAAAGAGAACATGAGGAGATTATATTAAAGAGTATTTTTGTCCTTCTGCAACATCATCAAGTATCAGATTGTTAACTGATAGGACAATCCAGCCACTCGATTTTATTACTTCATATGATACACAGATCAGTTGCTTGAATTAGAGAATCGTAAGAATATAGCATGGCTTGGTTTGGAAGAGACTTCAAAGACCATTCAGTTCCAATCCTCCTGCCCTGGGTAGGGACATCTTCCACTAGACCAGGTAGCTCAAAGCTGCATCCAACCTGGCTGTGAACACTTCCAGGAATGGGGTAACCACGTATCCACAGCTTCTCTGGGCAACCTGTGCCAGTTTCTCAACATCTTCACAGTTAAGAATTTCTCTACTGACCAAATCAGAGATAATGTACCAGCAGACTTTGATCTCCAAATTTTGCTCAAGAACATCTGAAAACAACATACTGCAAACAACATAATTTGTTCTCTACTAGGCTGCTGTTTAACTTTTTTTAATATTCACAAACAGCAGACTAGTAGACAAAGCTTGGAAGCTTTCTGAAAGTGCAAATAGAGAGTGTGCTAGTCTGTAGTTTTCTCCTACATTTTTCCTTTTCCTTCCCCCTCCCCACCCCCCCCACTCTTGAAATAATTAATTAGCAAGCCCTACTTTCATAGAAGAACTCATATCCCCAGTGACGGGTCAGTGTTTTGAGTCTCGTGTAATTAAATCGCTGTGAGGACTAACTATGAGTGTTCCAGATGTAGTTTCTCTCTTTGATTTAGGCAATATGAAAAGTTTTGATATATATGAATGACAAAAATGGCAAAGTGGATGGATGTTCTGTGTTCTTTTAATGGCCAAGTACTAGACCTACCTCTTGTCCTTGTGAATTTGGATGAGAACCACTGAGAGCAAAGTCTTACAGAAGTCTGAATTTAGTAAATAGCAGGAAAAAAGGAAATACTTACATTTATACATTGTATAAATGTAAAAAAAAATGTGATTTTCTTGCTGTTATGCTAAATGTCATTGAATCTAAAAGTAGTTACAACTACAAGAGAAAAAATTATCTTTTTCTAAGGTTCACACTGGATGTCATATTTCTCTCTGGTTTCTTTCCTACTAGGTAAAAGAAAAAAAATAATAAAAAAAGCCTGGAACTTAAAGTTCTCACATAGCTAAGATTAAATAACACAGAATCAACACTATCTTATATAAAGAATACATAAATAAATAAACCAGTGAGTCTTCTTTACAAAACATACAGAATTAGTAAAGGGTTCATGCAGAGGAATTTTCCTCCTTTGAAGTTCACATTTAATGTATCCACTTTTCCAAACTTGTGTGTCCCTACTGTATTTAGATATTTGATCCTGAAGAAAAAAATTCTATTCAGCACATAGATATTAGTCATGCCACAGAATGCTTCACTAGAAGTTTCTTGGATACTACTTAGTGAGTAGTGCAGTTACTAAGCTACATAAACTAAAATTATTTTGATCTTTATAAATTGTCAACAGGAGTGCAGTTTTCTCCAGAGTATTCATTGTACAGTGATTTCAATGAAACAATATTTTTCACAGATAAAGGTAGTGCATGGCTTTGTGACTAACTGCTTGCTGGTTTTTTTTGTCTACAGTGCAGTAGCTTGTAGTAGATAATTCAGAATACATAACTTTATGTCACAGTGTAACAGACGTTGTAGATAACCAAGTTGCATGCTTGGAAAAGGTAAATTAGACAAGACATTGGGTCAGACTAACTTTACTCATTTCCATACTAATTCATCCATAACCATTGTGATCCCCTGTACACGTACAAAATACCTAGACAAACCTAACTCTTACAGTGTGTCATGGCCAGTCTTCGTGAACGAAGATTTGGGAAAGGTCTTTACCCTTCGAGCCTGCGCAGTGGATTTTTTAGGTGAGACACAGTGTGCGCTGAACTGAGCCCACCCTTTAATCCTAAGGTTCATCTGCCGGGGCCAAGCAAGCTTGGACAGTGGCAGTGAGGTCCTCAGGACGTAGGTTTGTTTAGAGTGACCTTCTCTTAGATGGATGGCCTTACAGGGCTGACGAGCTCCATCTGCCCGGGGGAGTTCCCTGACCGGGAATCGAACCCAGGCCGCGGCAGTGAGAGTGCTGCATCCTAACCACTAGACCACCAGGGGTCCTTACAGTGTATATTGGTACTAATAATGCATTTGGAACTGTAATGTTCATTCTGCTCTTGTAGTTTGTACCACCATTGTGTCAAACCTTACCTAGTCGAGGACAACTATTTTTGTCACAAGGTAGACAAATATTTCCACATTAAAAAAACGCTGGAAAGTTCATTTTGTTATTTCACTTGAATTAATAGTCTTATTTTTCCAGTTTACTGAGTTAAAAGCTGGCATGGTATTAAAGGCATCTCTTTTAATGTTTGAAATCTATAGTGAACTTTGACTTTTAGCAGATATGAATTTATCCAATCATATGTGCTAATAAAAATTCTTACTTATGTTTATGAATGTAAAAAGGTTTTAGTGCATTTATAACAAGACAACACATTGTTAAGTGCACAATTACTTTTGCCAATGCACTGAGGAAAGTTCTGGAAAATAAAAATCTGTGAAAATAGATGGTGTGCAAATATACACGAAAGTATGATGGACAGTTTGATTCACCTAGAACGTGTAAGATGACTTCAAGTGGAATAGTTAATAGATGATGTGTCATGTAGTGGAGATCCAACACAATCAGTCTTTAATCAAAACTATGCTTGTAATCAAAATCCTATTCATCACTGAATAATTTTAATAGAACTAAAACAAATGTAGTCATTAGGGGAAATTTCAAATTTTCTTAAAACTGCTTCACTCAATGGTAGCTAATTGAACTCATTTATAGAGTTATTTTCAGATTAACTCTTTGCTTTTAATCTGCTACTGTGAAATTTTTGTTAGTTTTGTTAGTTTTTCTTCATGTCCACTATTAATCTTCTCTAACACATATAACCTTGTAATGCCTTTGAAGGCTTTCTTACAATCTTCTATATCAAACCAGATTATTATGACTGTATAACACTTTTAAATCCTACTGATTTTAATATTAAAAATTTGTTTTCTGTTCCATTATTTTTATTTTTTTTTTTTACAAAAGGAAGGCAAATAATTTTTTTTCGGAAATGGCAATCAAGTGGTACAGACAGTAAGTAGGCAAAAACTGCAACTCTGCTTCTTACTGTCCCACCAGGACTTGGGTTGGTATACCTAGTATCAGAGACAGAGTTGTAGATTTGAAACCTACTCAAATGCTAGAAATAAAATAGAAAGAAACTATATTTAAAACATCAAACATGAAAATGTTCATTTTCTATCTAACGAACAAGAATACCTGTTAAAATACCTCTGTGGAGTTTACACCAACCCTGAATTTCCTGATTGTCAGGATTTTGTTTACTCCAATGAGGTCAATACCCAATTGTTTTGTCTTCAGAACCATCAGATATTACTTTGGACTTTCTAGTGCAACTGAAATTGATGCTTGCACCCATGAACTGACTCATTTGAGAGGCTAAGAATTCAAAAGGTCCCAGGGAAATAACCGCAACATTCCCCCAGGAAAACATAGAGCAAAACTTAGTCATCTGGGCAGGGCTGTATTAGGGATCTTACACTTTCTGTTTTCCTGCTGCCCTTGATCGGTAGGCAAAGAAGTCTAGTCCCCAGGTCAGCCAAATGACACCTTTCAAGTAACAAAAATATATTTTTTGTGAATACGGCAAAGTAGAGTTTTAATCCATTCGTCTAATGTAAGCGGTGTCAGTTTAGAAATCAGTTATTATTTGATTAAGAAATAAAAGCACTTTAAATGCTCAGTTTTGCTTAACCATAGATCATAACTTCTTTGTAAATACCACAATGTTAGCAGTTATTCTAGACTTTTCTTTGCTATGAAGAAGCAGCAAAACATTTTCATGCATCTATTTTATGGCTCTCATGCAAGAGAATGAAAAACCATTTTATCAATACTATGTTGACATAAGAATCCCCATAAAATCTTGAAATGCAGTTGCAGGTCTAGTAAAAGTGAAAAATGTAACCGCATAGATGAATCTTAATAAATCATGTTATGTGTTGTATACTGAGATGAGCTAATGGATTTCTGCATGTTTTGTGACCCATTAAAGTAAACAGAAATTTTGTTGCCACTGTAGTGATGTTTACAGTATTTTTTTTCACAAAGAAGTACCATCTTCAAATTTTCTTGTTCAAGTTTACTTTGAAGATATTTCCTAATAAAATAATATTGGACCCAAGCTAAATATATTTTTTCATTTACTCCAGAAACTTTTCAATTGGTTGCATTATTACTTTATTTTTACATATTTTTACTAGAAACTTTCCTTGAAAGAAAAATTTTAAGGACTTTTTTAATCATGTTATTAAGTGTGAAAATAAAGGCTATAACTCATCTTCTTTTTGAAGCCATTATATGTTACCCTCACAGAACTCAGTGCCTCTAGTTATATCATGGAATCATAGAATCATAAAATCACTAAGGTTGGAAAAGGCCTCTAAGTTCACCAAGTCCAACCATTAACCTCACACAATTGTGTTCCCAGATTATTTTAACATGAGAAGGCAACAGAGAAATGTTATCATTTCTGGAAGTGTTTGTTTTGGGTTTTTGTTTGTGGGGCTTTTTCTTGCTTTATTGTTTTGTTTTGTTTTCAGAATTACCTGTCAATTTTTCTTGTCTACAGAGAAAGCACCATTTTATAAATGGAAGAACGTTGACTGGCAAGCAGGAGGGCTGGCCCTGCTCTCACCCTGTCAGTTACTTGCTGTAGAAGTCTGAGAGGACACCTACCACCCTCTTCTATCTTCCAGGCTAGTTTGTATTGTCTGTTGGCATTTGGCTCTTTAGGGTTACTTGAAGCACAAGTCTTATGAGAAGCAACTGGGAGAACTGAGTTTGTTTATCCTGGAGAAAAGGAAACTGAGGTGAGACATTATGGCTCTCTACAACGACCAGAAAGGATGTTGTAGACAGGTGGGGGCCAGTCTTTTCTCCCGGGTAACAAGGAATACGACAAGATGAAATGGTCTCAAGTTGTGCCAGGGGAGCTTTAGATTGGACATTAGGAAAAATTTCTTCACTGAGAGGATGGGCAAGCATTGGAACAGGCTGCCCAGGGAAGTGTTGGAATTACTGTCCCTGGAACTGTTCAGTAGGCATGTGGATGTGGTGCTTAGGGACATGGCTTACTGATGGACCTGGCAGTGCTGGGTTAATAGTTGGGGTCAATGATCTTAGACGTATTTTCCAAGCTTAATGATTCTATTAATTTATGTCCATTCATTTGGTAAACACCAAATCCATTTAGCATATTCTGCTACATCTATAGATTATCTATCAAGACTATCTAGCTATCAGACTCTGAATTATAGTTGGCTGAGTATTTGTCTATAAGTAGCCTTAAGATAAATGTAGACATGCTACTTTATAAATGGCATATCGCATATGGTTAGACAAATGCATAAACCTTTCCCAGCACACCATTATTAAATGCATTCAAACTGCAGCAAGATTGGTTTAGTATGATCTAAAAGTTTCTGCCTCTGTGTTATATAAAATTCTTTTTTACCCAGCACTATTAGACTCTGTATGTTAACTACCTCCAACCACCTGCACTGCAGTGAAGAAGCTGCTGCCTAAAACAGGCTGCCCCTGCCTAACCTGCTTTCTGAATGCTTCAGTATCTCAAGATTGTTACCCCACCTAACCTTTTCTTTCTCTACATTGAACTGCTGACCCTTCCATATGAAAATCGATATTTACACTGGGCAAAAAAAAAACAGAGAAAAAAAATCAGAAACATTAACTTTTGCTTGGGTTTTTCTTGTTAAGGTACAATGTAATTGTATGAACAGGTTTCAGTATGTAAACACTTTCAAATATGTAGTATTTAGTCTGTTTATAAGCATGTTGAACATTTGCTCTACTTAACTGCACCTAGAAATACAAGATAAAAATTTTGTGCTGCACATGCCAATTAGGATCAATTTACATTTATATTAAATATAGTATTATCAGTTCTTCTCACTGATATATAGTAAGGCAGATGACTTAGGAAAAAAAATTCTGATGGGTAGGTGTGAACATGAGCAGTCAAGAAAAAAAAAAAACAAATCAACATCACAAGGATTTATAAATTTATTTATTTTTTATTTTTTTATTTTTTGTAGCTGCCCTTGTTAGCACCTGCTAAGTGATACTATAGAGAGCAAATGATTTCCCCATCCCTGGAGTTGAACTCTCCCAGTCAGAATAGAATCTTGTTGGTTTAGACACAAGGAATCAGTTTTGTTATCCCTTCTGGTGTTGCAAAAGATGCAAATTGAATTTCTAATGAAAGAAAAATAGCCCAACTCTACTACACATAACTTTGCTAAAGATTAGATTCCTGTATCCTGATGTTAATAGGTTAATGATAAAACTAAGATTCCTTGGACCATGATATTCCTTTTATCTGTCTATGTGAATGTCTAGATTTGTGAACAAAGAGTTAAAAGTTTCTCTTTAGCAGAAAAACAGTGGGTTTTTTAAACGCCTCTACACATCTGTTATTCTTCTGGGGAAGAAGAACCTAAATAACTGAAACCATTGCAGTCTGAGCATTAAAATCAGTAGGTTTTCATAGTTATGAGAAGAAACAGGCCTTGTTAAACCTTATTACATGAATGTCTTAGACAAAAAGAATATAAAGTACGTTTTTATGTATTAATTACTAAGGAAAAAAGAATTTTATTTTTACTTTTTTTAATTTCCCAGTAAACATAGCAGGCATTCATTCCACTTCAGATCCACTTAGTGGAGAAATTAGCTATTTGAGTGATGTTTTGAAAGCTCTAAAATTTTTTACTGCAATGATAATAAAAAAAAGCTCTAAAAGCTGGAGTAGGGTATGCTGAAATCTTCAGCGAAACATGTCTTACTTCCTTATCCTCTGCAAAGATTCATTTGTTTTTTTCCATCTTTTCTTGACTCTGTCTTAACACTGAGTTGTCTGACAGTGTCTTTTTGGGGTACAATAACACAAAATAAGCATGAAATTTGTGTTTACATTTTAAAAATGCCTTCTTAAAAATGAGTTTGTGGACTTTGCATCTTACCACATGCAAAGTTGATCAAATAAAACAGTAATAAATCCAAGCACTGACCTGAAAATAAATGTCCTTCCTGAGAGGTAGTATAATGGACTCCATGGGAGCAGGACAGCAAAAAAAATCAGATGACTGCAGTAATTGTCTTAGCTTGGTATACATTATGTTTATTAAAGCACAATAAAAACCTACATTAGAAAAAAACAGTTTAATATGTGGCATGATTCTATTTTCTATTTCAGAATTAGACTTTCCACTGGGCTGATTAGGTGTTTACCATTTCTCTCTAGTCTTCCATCCTTCATCATTTAATGAGGTCTTCTTAAAGACGATGTGAGAGAGAATAAGGTTGGAGAGCAATCAGTGAGTTCCAAACCAAAAATCATACCAAATTCTGAACTTTTCTGCTACTTTGCCTATGTTAAAACAGAAAACAGATTTGGTTCCTGAGATGAAATTAAGAAATTTGTCTATATACAGGCTATGAATTCTATGTTTTTTGATCAATCTGACTTGTCTTCAGGATTCAGTTGAAAATTAAATCATCTTATATAAAAATCTATTTGTAGATCATTCATGTGACCTGGTTTTCTAAGTTCCCAATGTAGTTATTGATGATTAACCATTACAGGTAACTTGTAAATGAGTTTGCCAGGCAATAAGTGTGGGAATCATCTGCTTCATAATTGCCTAGTACCATCTGAAGCATGCAAGCACATCAGAAATAACTATCTGTGTTCTATCAGAGATCTGAATCCCAAACAAAAGCAATTGGAGGCTAATAGTTATCTTCCGTAGCTAGATATCTACATTTTGGTATATTGATAATCCCTTTCTCAGTGTTTCATTTAAGGTGGCCTGAAATACTCTCGAGGCTCCACTGGCAGTACAGACCAGAAATTAAATTCACTTTCTATACACAAATGTTTATTGTCACTTAAAACAGACTTGTTCGACTTGCAACTAACTACTACTTTAGAAAAGTACTGCTTGTCCCTAGGTTCTGTGCTGTACCTCCTTGTTCTATGAGGAAGTCTTGGATAATTTAGAGCATTTTTTAATACCTTCTGCATTCTTTTTACACCAGGAAACAAAGGAAAGCCATCTATAAAACTACATTGTTGAAAGGTATTTGACAAAGGCTATTAACTACTGAATAAATCTGGAACAGGAAGTGTTGTGAGGTAACTGAAGGAGGAAGCCTGGATACTATCTGATTTCTTTGATTTGTAAGTTTTATTGTAGAGGACTAGTGGAAGGGAGTGAAATATTCTCAAAAAGGGAGATCAAAGCACTTTTTTGGATTGTTACTGCTAAATTTAAAAACACAGGCCCCTACAGGAAACACAAAGGTGTTGGTGGGAGGGGAAATGCATTTTTTGTATCACAGAGGTCTGTGCAACCATTGCTGAGGAAATGAGAAAATATAAACACATGACTGAGAAAGACAAAAAGTTGAGCTCCAAAAACTACTTGCAGCAGAAAACGCATTCTAAGAAGCTTCAAGTTACAGTTTTTGCAACATGCTGTGTGCACTGAGGTAGAGAAATACATATCTTGGGTTATATACAACATTTTATGTAGATCTATAAGTCTCATTAGCTGAACTGAAAAACAGAAAAAGCTACCTAAAACTCGTTGACCCCCCTATCTGCTTATTCACTTTTCATCCCCACAAGCCTGGAGCACCCACAAAATCTGATGTAGTTAAAAGATAGAGGAGTGAGACAGGCATCAACACCTGTTCTGTGGGATGAGACCACCTGCTCCACATAATCATTTTTTGGTGGCAAGATAGCAAAAGCATATGTGCCATGAATATGTCAGAAAAACTCCCAGACCAAAGGAAACACAGGAACACGTGCGTGTAGAGTAGTAAGAGACAAATACAGCAGTCAACAGAGTGTCCAGCTGAGTGAACAGTAGGGGAGTGTAACAGAACTGTACTATAGCTGCAGTAGTTCTGCAAGGTCTCTTTCAGTGTCTGCATAGATAATTGTTTAATTTGACTCATTCTCCCACTTATCACAGCATAATTTTCTCTGATGTGTGAACCTTTCATCTTTCTTTACCGATAAAATCTGTCTGATCTGAATTGAGCTATCTTATTCTCAGGAAATAGGATTAAATTTCTTTGCTTGAATTTCAATGTAGAGTCTATCAAGAACATATTATTTTTATGAACAGTATATAAGAATCTATTAACTTGAAGAGTGTGCTGTAGTTTTTCATATGGAATATTACAGTTTTAATTGCTCTGGAGCCTGACTTGCCTATGTAGAAAACAGGTAATCACTGTCATTCTTCTTCTGAATCTTAGTGGACTATATAGTAAAACCTCTATTGAAAGATTGATACTGACTCTGAAAAAATAGATACTGACTCTATGCTGAAAAAATAGGGAGAGATGAACAGTTTATCATCTAAAGATGATAAAATGACAGTCTGTGGAATTCATCAGGGAATTTTCAGTGGTTATGAGACAAATTCGAACGTAGCTTGTCTGTATATTTGCTTTTCTACCCTCTTTCTCTGAAAGATTCAGGATTTAATGTTTTTGAATAAGCTTACATGTATCCCATGAAGCTCAAGTACAATAAAAACATATATGTTGGCTTTCTGTATTTTTAACCTTCCCTCTCTATCTTTGTTTTGAGAGGTATTTGGGGGGAATTGCTGTTTTGGTTCGGTTTGTGGTTTTTGTTGTTTGTTTGTTTGTTTGTTTGTTTGTGTTTTTAAGTGGGTCTTTTTGTGATTTAGTTGGTTTAGTGTTTGTTTTAAAGGTACATGTTTTAATAGATCGTTCTCCTTCACAAGCTTTTTGCAGAATCCTGAAATGGCCAGTCCAAGTGATAGAAGGATCTGCTTTATGCTAGAGTAGAGATAGAGCTGATAAGCTGGTGCCATATGAGTGGTCTGGGAACACAAAGCATGAGGAGGAACTGAAAGTTTCACTTAAGAGAACTCTGGAGAAAAAAACCTGTCATTTGGAGTTCCCATAGCATCTCATTGCCATCCCAATGGATGATACAGGCTAATGAAAAGTGCAGACCAAAGAACAAACTGAGATCTAATAGGAGATGCTTACAAATGATGTCTGTGTGATGCTGATGCCTTGAAATCAAGGGATGACAGGATTTGAAGTCATGTGAGAAGAAAACCAACACTCCTATTATGAAAAGATGAGTGGCTGTTGATGCTAGGAGGCCTGGAACAGGCACTAACACAGCAATACTGGGATGCTCAATTCATCCGTCTATGTGCTCCCTTGCTGGAGAGGTATATCCCCTGCCCCATGCCCATCCCAAACCCATTGACTGCAGATATGGGGTGAACCCTGCTTCAGGGTCAGACTAGAGGGTTTGTTTTCTTGTCCTGCTCCAGCTACTCTGAGCTAGATCAGCTCTCCCACTAGGCCTTTCCATATACCACCCTCACAACATTTCTATACCTAAGTGCCAATTTCCCCTTCTTGGCCTTCCTTTTTATGATACTTGTATCTACCTTTCTTCTCCCAGTTTCCCTCAGGTAAACAACTGAGTCCATAATTTCTTTTCCCAGTTAGTACTAGTTTTGTTAACAAATATGTTATTTCTGATCCTGTTACCTAGGCAATCTCAGCATTAAATGGTATTACTGATGGTTACCTGGGTGCTATTTTTCTTATAATATTATACTCCCCCAGAGGTTGCCAATATTCCCCTCCAATTAGCTGTGGAGTTTGGCATTTTCTCACATAACTCCCACTTAATAACCTGTGAGATTCAACCATCTCTCACAACTCTAACTTTTGCCCGCTTCCCATTCAGGTACTTATGCTCAGCAGTTTCTGGTGTCCTGTCCAGAAGATTTTCACTTCCTGCTCCATCACTTTGAGACAGATCCTCCTCAGCATCCTGAGAGTTCAATTGCAGTCTTAACAACATATTCACAGTGACTGATGTGGGCTGTCCTGTTCTAGTCCATTTCCTATTGCTTGAAGAATACACATAGTTGTGATGAGCTGGGATGGTGGCTTGATGAAATTCTGCAGAAAACTTCTTCCATTTCAGCCCCCAGGTTAAACATGCATCCTTGCAAAGGGGTTGATGATGGGAAAGCCATCTCATCACCTCATTAGTTTAAGAAAGTAAGACAATTTTTGACATCAATTACCTTCTTAGTTCTTGACTTTTCAGAAGGTTGGTAGTGATGGGTTTATAGCCTTCATGTCTCCTGAAGGCTGGACTGCCACATCTTCCATTCATCTCCCTGTGACTGAGGCTCTGAATTTCTGCTATTCCCTGCAGTCACATACATCTTCAAGACAAAAAGACCACAATGTCTTCCATGTATATATGATGAATCTTTGTACCACTGAAAACCCTACTATATGTTTGCACGGGGAACAGAACAAGTGTGTAAAATACATAAGTTTAGTTTTATCCCTACTTTGAAGCAATAAGTAAAAAGGCAGAAGGTAGGTATTTATGACTGATATCAATGTAGTTACCAAAATAGGATACATTTTTTTGAATTTAAAAATCCCCAAACACTTCCCACTCATTGCTTCTGCTTACACAGGCCTCCTGTGAAATATAGTTAAACAACACTTATCACTCAGGCTGGTATTCTCAGGTGAACACCTTTCAAAACTTGCATGATCTTGAAACAGATTTTTCCTTAATACTCTAGAAAATTGAGATAGTTGAGTGAAATGTACATTCTCCTTAACAGTTAAAGAAGGGCCATATAGAGAAATTAAAATTATGAGGTGACAAAAGCTCTATTTAATGGTGAAAGAGATCCTCCCACATCTTTGGTGTGGCCTTTTATTGTAGCAGTAATGGTAAGAAGCTGTGCAGCAAGTCAGTGACCTGGGCTTTTATATTGATTTCCCTTTACTAATTCAGCTGTTTGATATATTGCCATAATTCTTTTTATCTCAGTAGTTTAATTTTTAACGAATGATGGCTAAACAAACATTGCTGCATCCCTTATTCTCAGGCTTGTCTCTTCCTACCTTCTCTCAGTGCATTCTTCTGTGCCTTATATAAGCATTACAACCTCTCTTGTATCCTTGTTAGGCATAATATAAGCACTCAGTAAAGATATCTCTGAATCTCCAGAGTATTCAAACATCTGTCATCAGGATTATTCATTCAAGGAGTGCTGTATCCCTAAGTCAAATCATGAAATCTGTCATTTTAGACATTAAGCTCTTAGAGAGCATCCGAAGGAAGGCTGTGAGGATGGTGAAGGGTCTAGAGGAGAAGCCTGAAGAGGAGTGGCTGAGTTAACTTGATTTATTCAGTCTGGAGAAGAGGAGACTGAGGGGAGACCTTGTTGAGGTCTGCAACATCCTCATGAGGGGAAGTGGAGAGGCAAACACCAATCTCTTCACTCCTGTGACCAGCAACGGGAGTCAAGAAAATGGCATGAAGCTGAGTCAGGAAAGGTTTAGGTTATATATCAGGAGAAGGTTTTTCACCCAGAGGGTGGATGGACACTGGAACAGACTGCATGAGCCTGTCTGAATTCAAGAAGCGTTTGGACAGCGCTCTCAGGCACATGGTATGATTCTTGAGGTGTCCTGTGCAGGGTCAGGAGATGGACTTATGATCCTGGTGGGTCCCTTCCAACTCACCATGATTCTATTAAAGTGGTTCATGATAATCATGTGAGAAAAACTGCATTATTTATGCTGAAATTGTCTAACCCACAGACAGATTTTTAAAATCCTCCCCAAAAACCCCAAACCCCAGCAAAATCCATCCTCATCCACCTGTCTCATCTTCCTTACAGTGAACTCCACAAAGAATATGATATATGAAACTTCCACTTCATCACTCACAGAAAACTCCACACCCAACCTTCCTGGAGGGCTTGCTGGCCCTATAGCTTGACTTAAGCCCACATTTTCTTCTTCCCAGCTTTTTCTTATGTATTGACACACAGTTCCTTGTGAGCAGTCAGAGAAATATACACTTTTAAACTCTGTATCCTTCTTAACCTTTAAATACATTAGAAGAAGTGGCATAACAGAAATAAATAAATTGCTCCCTGTGCTCAGTGAAGATAGGGCAAAAAGCAATAGGGTTATAATGCAGCAAAAGATATTTAGGATTCCGACAGGCCTGTGGCAGAAGATTAAAATCAGACATCTAGTTTTCATTTAGCTCAATATACTGGACTGGATGCTGTGATAAGTCAAGAGGTGATCACTTGTGGTAACAGACATGCCTGCATTAATGGACTGGGGAAGAGACAAACACTTTAGAGCTTTAACAGCCTCATCTATCTGATTTCATCTGCCAAGGCAAATCTACCACAGCATCTAGTTTAACCATTAAAGTAAGAATTCTTAGCATTAAGTACAGTCCAACTTTGGAATAATTTGTGAAAAGATATTGGCAGAAAATATATTTTAAGCCTCTGTAAGAAACAACTTAGGTAAACATCAGTTAGGAGTCTTTGATCCTGCATGTGATACAGGCAGAGGAAGATGAGTTTTCTCAGTGAACTCATGGACTCCCCTTCTACTCCCTGCAGTTTTTTGAGCAAATCAAATAATTTTGAAAAATTGTATGTTAAGAAGACAAACAAATGATGCAAAAGTAATTGACATAAACACTTCTTTATATTTAAAATTTTGAGTTCATTCTTTTTCCAATTCCATATGTAGTTATTTTGTTGTCAATTTGGAAGGGTAAAATTAACTTAAATTTCATTCCAATTTCAGTTGTAAGCAATTAGACTTTCTATTTTTGATTCTCCTTTCAAAATTCTTTATATTAAAATATGAAAATACAAACATAATTTTTTGATCAAATTAATATTAAGAAATAATAAGTTTACATTTACAGTGAAATCCAAAAAGACAAGATGTTGTCTTCTAGTGTACCTAACCTTATCCAATAAAATTTTCAAGATCTAGAACTTTACACTAAAAGCATTCAAAACTAATTACATGATTTTTTCCAATAATAGATTTTGAAATAGAGAGAGAAAAATAGACAGAAAAATTTGTCTCAGACTTTTTTCTGCCTAGAATTAATAATATATATATATATATATATATATATAAAAAAATTAGAAGAATTATATTATATTCAGTTCTGTTTATAGGGTCACTTAAAACATTCTATTATAATAATAATTCCAAACAGCTACTCCAGAAGTAACACAATTGGTGACCAATGAGATGCCATAACAAGAGAAGAATGAAATCTCAAATTGAAAAATCAATCAATAACTATAGGGATAAAAACTTTCACTTCAAACTGTTATTGGAGTGTTTTAGTACTCCAAATGTATTTTACATAAAGTGAAGTTGGTTCACTATATAGCATATGAAGGATCAGGCCAGATTTATAAGTGGTTTTGAAATTAACAGTTAACTACTTATATATCTAATTATATAATATGTTCATAATGTCCTCACATCTAGCAGTAAACAGGATTTTTTAAAATAAATATGTTGCTGATTGCTGATGCTTTTTCCCCTACTAAGTTCTATATCCTAATATCTAGACCAAGGACAGCCAGTTAATTCTAGATGCCTTCTTATATAAAGGGAACTCCTCTGCTTTGCCTATTCACAATTACCAACGTATAACCAATGAAATGTTTATCACACTTTATATATATATATATATATATACTATGCGTAGTGTATTTAGCTTAGTTTGCAGTGTTGTTTTGAAAAGTGTCAAGTTTTATTTTCTTAGCTGTTTAAAATGAATACTATAGGCAGAAGGGAAGGGGCTTGCCAAGTTGATATGCTTCAACTCAGTGTATTTATTGCCAATGTTACTAATGCACATAGTGGAATACAAACTAAAAGTAAAACATTAGAAATAATCTCCACAGATACGCCCATATTCTGTAAAAATATCACAGAATTAATAATTATCTAAATGTACAATTTGTTTTCTGACTTATGCAAAATAGTTCTTCCTGACATTTCAGTTTATTGTTTCAGCCTAAGTTTCTCTGCTGAAATTTGTGGTTGTATATCTCTATGGTAACCCTGGAGGAAGGCATGGAAGGGTGCCCAGGGAAAAGAAAGGAAGGATGCTGCAAGAAGGAAAACAACATGAAACTGAGAAAAACACTCAATGGGGAAAAAAAAAAAAAATTAAACCAGAACCAAAAACCACAATAAAAAAGGAATTGCAACAGATTTTATATGAGTCTAGTCCCACACAAAAAATGGTCCATGGCCAAATAAGAAAAAGAAATTAAATACATATTTTGAATGAAAGCCCTGAAGACCCTTGTGCTGAATAAGTCTTTCTTTTTATTATCAATATACATCTAATCTGGGGACAGTGGAAGGAAAAGTAGGAAAAGATTGTGGGTTCAATAGGTAATTTTAAGTAACCTAATATTGATATCTATGCTCCCTGTATAATTTACTGTTAATTAAAAATTTACCTGACTTTTTACACCTATGTAAAGACACGTAGATTTTGAGTATTGTCCTGTATAGCTAAGGGAAATACTGTCAGTTCCAAAAGGTGGTTTCATCCTATCAGATGTGTCCATTTCTCAACATTGATTTTAAGAGGTGTCTGACTCAACTCAGGTACATGAGAAAAGCATTTAAAATTGCCACCTTTTTTTTTTTTTATTCTAGTAGGAAAATAATAATCTTGTGCCACTATCTGAATGAATCAACTTGTTCCTAACATCTAACTATCATTTTAAAATAACTTAATCATCCAAACTTTTTAATATATGTTGATGCAATTTAGAATAGGGGAAAATTAAAGAAAAAAGAGTTTTTGATATAGATCAAGCTGTCCATTTGAGCAGTGAAAACTTAGGATTTATGTAGAATCTCAGCATGGTACCAGATACTTAAAACTCACTGGCTGCTTACAAAGGAAGGAGTATGTTGACAAAAGCAGGTTCCCTGTTTCAACCCCTTGCTACATAGCTAGTGTCAAACAGGGGCTGTGGCTGTTGAATTTGACACATTGTGACAAATGGAGATAATTGAACTTGTGCACTTTCTTATTTAAGCCATCACAGCTCATCACCTACATATTATTTAGCTGCTAGATGTCCCTGTTCATGAGGAATGAGGATAATAGAAGGCAAGTATTAGTCAATATCTTAAAAATAGGGTAAATAATTTTAAAAAAATGAATTTGCATCTGTCCTGCTCTGGTTAATTTTACGCTTTTCTTCCCATGATCATTATATCAATTTGGGTATCTGTATTTTTCTACTAGATGTAGGAGATCATCAGGTGATGTCACATAAGAGGAATTCTAACATTAATGACGCTATCAAAAGTATCAGACACCCCTTTCTGATCCTCTATCATTTCAACTTTTTCCCAATGAATAATTTAAATGAATTTGGTTTTCCACTGTTAATTAAGTTGACTGGTGATGTTTTGCTTTTTAGAAAGAGTGAACTTACTGTTTCGAGGACAATGAAGGCTCTGACAGTGTCTGCCTTCTTCCTAATCCCAAAGTCATTGCTTATGTGAATAAATGCTACATTAAAATGTGTAAAGAGCTGGAACTAGGTCTTAAATCACTGTCATCCATCAACCAGTGCCTGACTACTTGTTTTTTCATTATCTTGTGTATAAAATCTCAATGACTAGAAGGTAGGGTGTAAGGGAGGAAGAGTTCATTAAACTTCTCTGTATTACCTATTTCATGAGAAAACGAAAATGGAAAATAGAGACAAATGAGTTCCAAAGTTATTTAGAACAGATTTCTCAATAAATAAAAAAAAAATAAATAAAAAGAATCCTGAAAGCAAGCTTTATACTTTAAGTACCCATACTAATTATCTTTTGGTTCTTCATCAGACACAAAAAGACATAATTGTGTTTTCTGCTTGAATGACTTACTTTGTAGTTTATGGAAAAAAATTGAATAAGGTTTCCAAGACAATAGTACAGTTTGCACATCTCTTTTAAACAGATTAAAAAATGTCTACTGGATATGAATATATCTCACATCACCCACTATTCTACAAAATCAATATGGATCACTGTGCACAAAAGCATTCAAGTGTGTTAAGAACACTTGGTCAGTAGAGTAAGAGAATGTACAAAACCACAGATATCATCTTTCAAGTCAAGTCCTTAAGCAAAAAGGTCATCTATCCTCTTCTGTTCTTTTCATAAGCATGTACAGGACAAAAATACATACAGAAAACCTCATCGCTTATCTGTTATCATCAGAAAAGGAAAAGAAAAATCAAAACCAAAAGCAGACATAATGGTATCAAATTTTTGAAATCTTGTTTTATTAAAAAAAAAAAGGAAATCATAATAACATAGTAGTTTTAAGGTAAACATATGCAAGTATTCTGCCTAAGAGTACCAAGGCAGTAGAAGGATTGAAAAACATGTTTATTTCAGATGCAAGGGCCATTTTTTTGCAATGCAGCTCATCAGACCTTCAGGGGGAAAAAGGCGAGTTCCCGCCTCCTCAGGACCCTCTTTTATCCTCTCTGTTTCTCCCCCGCCTTCCCAAGGCCTCTGTGCATGTCTGTTAGGGCTGTCTGTCTGCTCTCACATACCAGAGATAGAGGCTGAGAACTTTTCTTGCTATGCAGAGGGAGAAAGCATTGAAACTGCCTTTGAGAAAGAGTTACTATTTAGGCAGAAAGCCTTCCTAGAGAAAACCGAGTTTCTAGCTTTCCGTTACAAATTCTTCTGGAATTGTATCTATCCCTACAGTAGTACAGCCTGATTGTCTGCCACATCTCCACCTCTATAGAGGAGAACTGCAGGGTGCTTTTGTGTTCTCTTACTCCCTTTCACGTGTTCTTGACCCACCACAACCCACAAGTTTCACAGTAATTTACAGTACATGTAAGAGAGAGAAGCAGGAACACATGAGTCAAGGTTTCTCAACTGATGATCTCAGTCATTAATGATTTGGTAGATCAGTCACCTGGGCTTTCCTATCATACAATCAGATCCTCAAAGGGAGCTCACTGGATGATATACTCCTCCTGCTGCTATCCAGTGTCAGTGTCTCTGCCCTTCATTTCTGTAACATGGTGTTTGATAAATCATACATGACAGATGACTGCATTAGTGTCTATGAAGGCAAGAATTAGCTTCTTATTCAAAATTAAAACAGTATTTGATATTAATTTTTTAGTTTTTCTTTTTAGACAAATATTCTGAGTCATAAAAAGTGCAACTTTTTTTGTTTTCTGTTGCTAAGAATTGCAACAAAATAAAGTAGTACTGAAGATTTTTTAAGACATATTTTTGAACTTCCAACATCTACAAAGATAAAGAACCTAGGAACACAGTATCTGTAGACTTTGTATCTACTCTGCCATTTGTGACATAAGCGCTTTCATGTGAGTTACCAGAAAAATTTTTAATTAAATTTCAGTGATGAAACCACCGTACATATTTCTGTTATACCATTCTGCACTCTGCACTCTTATGCTTTTTGAAGTATATCCAATTTAAATGGTATGTTTCTATCCCTCTAAAACAATTAGCTTTTTTTGGGTGCTTTCATGTTACAGAACTTTTTGTTTTCACTGATCATACTACACATTACTCACCGGGTTATAACAGTAGTGCACAGAAAATATAATACAGAAAGTGAAGGATGCAGTTCTGTTGATAACATTTTGATGGAATACCAACACTCAAAATAAAATACATACTCAGCTCAACAGTGACTCATACACTTGAAAGTGAATTGGAAATTTGGGTAGGCAGAAAGTAATGATTAATGTTGGAATTTTACAGTAGGAAAATCTTTTTAGTCCTACTTAGTCTGAAAAGGCTTTCAAAAATTGTGGGAGTTATGAAAGTAAATTATGTTCTTCCACTTTTTTATTGTTAATAGAAAGGAAGGGTAATTAGCATCCTGTTGCTTTTATCCAGTTGCAGAAATTGACATTTTCATCAAGTAGCAAGATAGAAAGCACTAGCAGGAGAAACAGTAAATATAACATTGATTCCCAGACTGTGGTCAATCCATGAATTTCGGATGGTCTGTGTCACCATACAAACAGATCACAGGGCATCCAGAACAACATGACTAAAGAGGACTCACAGCTGGCCAATCTCTGCACTGACTGCAGTTCAGAACAACAACCTGTGACCAACAGTATTCAGGTCATAGAATATCAGAGGCTACTACAGTGTGCTTTTACTTGGGGCCTGACATGTCACTTAAGTTCACAGCATGCACTTCTCTTTTTCTCAAAACACATGGTAGTGATTGTTCTTTACCATCTTCTTAAGGATAAATCCCTGGTATGTGTCTATATCATTTCTGTGTCCTGCATGAAACTCTGGAAGTGGTAGGGTTTAAAGGAATCAATTTACTACATGCAACGCATGTAGAAAATTTGAGCAGGTGGAAGATATCATGAGTCTTTAGGAGAAATAAAGAAACAAACAAAACTAAACTAAAACAAATGAAATAAAAGGGGAAAAAAAAAAGAAAAACAACTATCACCCCTTTGTCATGGCAGTCAGAGGAAGTACCAGGTGACTGTAAATATGGAAACATTGCACCCATCTCTAAAATGATAGAAAGGAATACCCTGGGAACAACTCACTTGTTAGCCTCACCTCTGTGTCTGGGACAATTATAGAAGATCCTCCTAGAAGCTGTGATAAGGTCCACGGAGTACCAGGAAGTGATTTGAAACAGCTAGCACAGCTTGAGCAAGGGCAAGTCCTGCCTGACCAACCTAGTGCCTTTCTCCAAAGGAGTGACTACAGCAGCGGACAAGGGAAGGGCTACAGATGTCATCTATCTGGACTTCTGTAAGGACTTTGACAAGTTCTCCTACAAAATCCTTCCCTTTGTATTGGAGAGAGATGGATTCAAAGGGTGGACTATTAGATGGATTAGAAAGTGTTTGGACAGTCGCATCCAGAGGGTGGTGGTCAATGGCTCAGAGTCATGATGGACGTGTGTGGTGTCCCTCAGGATGGTGAGTGATGATCCTCAGGATTCTGCACTAGAACCAGTGCTATTCAGTGTCTTCATCAATGACACAGACAAAGGGATCAAGTGCACCCTCAGCAAGTTTGCAGATGACACTCAGCTGAATGGTTGACGCGCCTGAAGGACAGGGTCATCCAGGGAGACTTGGGCAAGCCTTGCGAAGTGGGCCTATGGGAACTTCATGTGATTTAACAAGGCCAAGTGCAAGGTGCTGCACTTGGGTCAGGGCAATCCCCAGGGCAATCAGTACAGGCTGGTGGATGAAGGGATAAAGACCAGACATACCGATAAAGAACTTGGGGGTGTTGGTAGATCAGAGGCTGGATGTGAGCCAGCAACATGCCCTTGCAACCCAGAAAGCCAACTGTGTCCTGGGCTGCATCAAAAACAGCACGGCCAGAAGGTCAAGGGAGGTGATTCTGTTCCTCTGCTCTGCTCTCGTGAAGCCCCACCTGCAGTGCTGCATCCTGCTCTGGGGTCTTCAGCAGAGGAAGGATGTGAACCTGTTGTAGTGAGTCCAGAGAATGGTCATAAAGATAAAAAAAGGGATAGATCACCCCTCCTATGAAGGCAGGCTGAAAGAGCTGGGGTTGTTCAGCCTGGAGAAGAGAGGTTTCCAGGGAGAACTTACAGAACCTTCCAGTACCTGAAGAGGCTACAAGAAGGCTACAGAGGGACTTTTGACAGGTTCTGTCCCTGGAAGTGTTCAAAGCCAGGTTGGAGGGGACTTTGAGCCACCTGGTCTAGTAGAAGATGTATGTCCCTGCCCATGGCCGGGAGGTTGGAACTAGATGATCTTAAAGGTCCCTTCCAACCTAATCCATTCTATGATTCTAAAAAAAACCCCACCCAAGTCCAAAATCAAACAAACAAGAATCAAAAAATAACAAAAAACAAACAAACAAACAAACAAAACCCCAAACCCAAACAATCTCACAAAACAACCCAGAACCCAATAACCATTTCATGACACTGAAGATTCTAGATTTAAAATTCATAGTTCAAGCTTTGATCAGAAAATGGATGTCTTTTGAAAACAGAATATGTGGAAGTACTTTTCAAATGCAAAAGAATATCTAATAAACAAACTGTTGATATTTGACTATTTTTGGATATCATTCTCTGAGTTCAATGCACTGAACCATTTTCTAGTCTAATGATAAATTAAGAGAAGAGGTAAAAATATTTACCATTTAAATTCACTTAGGGAAGTGGAGTCCTCAGCTTTTTTTTCCCATCTGGTAAAATCTGCATTAGGGAATAAAATTTCCTTGCTCATTTTTCACTTCCACAGAGTTTTTTACTTGCATACAAAAATTCAGAGATGGAGAAGGACATGGAGAAGGTTTCTTCAATGCAACTCGATTTAGATCCTGTCAAGCCTGAAGGTGTTCTAACGTAAAAGTAAAGGACCTCTGGAAAATTAATGTTAAAAATGGGAATGAGACAGTGAGACTGCATCTCTCTTCATTCTTTTATCCTGCCATAAAAATACAAAGAAGAGAACAAAATAAAAGTGTTTTCAGAACAAACTTCAGTTATGTGTTCTGCTGTTTTTAGTGGATAATTGTAGCCACAGAGTTGTAACTGTCAGTAGAATATTCACAAAGACAGATCAACATAGGAAGGCAAGGATAGAGGGGTTTGTTTGGTTCTTTAACATTCTTTGCACAAAATATTAAAGATACAAAGACAAATTTATGATAAGCTCAATGGTTTAAGTCCCTGCAATAGCAAAAAAATTATTTGTATTAAAAATCAGGATTTCTTTTGTTTTTGGAACAGAACATCTAAGACAAAGGAAAAGCCTATGATGGGGCCTGCTAATATAACTTCCAGGAATCATATATTGTCTTTATATGTTACCTTGCAAGAGATTTCTGAAGGTCATCTGGATTTTCTGAAGGTAATCTGATCCAGCCGCCTACTCAGAGATAGTAGGTCAACCTCCAATCTATATTTAGTTTCAGCTTTAGATCATGATCATTTAGATCACTGAATATTTCTGACCTCTCAGAAATTTGTTAGTCTTTGACCACACATATTATGAATTTTTTTTTCTAAAATCTGTTCACAATTTCCCTTGTTGTAGCTCATGTTCATGACCTCTAATATCTTCACTGTGCAGTGATTCTTCTGATTGGATGCTAAAGTGTTTTGTATTCCTTTTTTTTTGACAAGGTTCGAAGACTCAGAACTACTCACTCTCTGGTTTAGTCAATATACTCAACCAAGTGTAAGAATTATCCTTTCATAAGAAAGTTTACCATATGGGATATGGGAAGACAGCTGTTCATATTGTACTCATATTTCAAGTATAAATAAGCATCCTATACCTTTAGTTTGTACTGAAGAAAAGGTAGCAAAATGATAAGTCTGAGCTAATAAATATCCACTAATGGTGTCACAAAGATTTGGGATATCTCAGTTTGAGGGTAGAGTACTTTTTGGTTTTGTTTAATGTTATATATATATGATTTATACAGTCAAGACTAGTTAAACCATGGTGTTCAACTTGATTTCCATCTTTATGTATCATTTTCTAGACAAGCCACGACTTTGATCATAGATTTTCAACTAGAATTAGGAATGCTTCCTCATATGGAAAATTACTGCAGTGTGTCAGAAAACACTCATGGTAAAATTATGGTACTGTTGGTAAAACAAAATGACTCCTCAGATGCAGAATAAGCTACATGTATGAAAATACATTTCATCAGTATGACTGTGATGTCACTAGAAACTTCTGCTGAATTAACTGTGTAAATTATAAGGAGCAATGTAGGCTTGGCCTTACAGATACGTTTTAGCCCTACGTACCTCGCTGGTTTTTTGTGTTTGTGGGAACATATGTCCATGTCTTATTCAGAGCAATATTGTGTTGTTTAGTATTTGTAAATTACAATAGGATTCTGAAAACAAAATTGTTACATTAGAAAGTGCCTTCAGCATGACCTATCATAGTCATAGCAATTGCAGGTCCAGGTCAAGCATGGAAAATTTCCATAACTACAGCATATAACAAAGTTTTAAAATGAAGATTTTTTTAAAATTTATTTTAACTGATGCTTAAGTAAGAAATTGTATTATAATTACAAAAATATAGAGCCTTTTTTCCCCCTCCTTTTGTTCATAAAACTCCAATTTATTATATTTTGTGGCCTATTTCATTGCTGCGTCTGCTTACTTCAGTCATGTTTCATTACTCTATTGACATAGCAGAACATAATATTACTGATACAACCAAATGTGTCAGAACAAAAATACGGTGCAGTAACCTGGGAAATTAAACAAAGATTATTTTTTTCTTTCATGTTAAAAAAAAAAAAAAAAAGTAGAGATGTAATAAAACCCTGAAAACATTCAGTTAAAATTATATTTAAAACTTTAAATTTGTAATCTGCTACAGTTCATGTGTAAAACATTACATATCTAGGCAAACACAGAGTAAAGGTGCAGATTCTCCTTTGTTGTTAATAAGGGAAATAGCTGTACAGCAGCCTGGTAGGCTGCCCATTTTTGGGAATATGTGACTTAAATCTGATCCATCTGATCCATTCAGCAGGTCCCTGTTCAACATCTACTAAGTCATGCAGCTCCATGTGACTGCAAAGGGGAGAGAATTGTCACTTCACACAAAAATCTACCTCAGCTGCTCTGACTTTGAGGCAAATGTGCAGAATGAGCTGCATGCAAAATTTAAGGAAAATAAAAAAATTATGGCACTGTAGGGATACAATGATTTAAAAATAATGCCCAAAGTGGTAAATCTTTACTGCTACCTATGTTGTGGAAGGCTCTTTGTCCTTTCTTATCTTAACAAAAAGTTGAAAAGCTGGAGAAAGAGGGGAGATGGTTAATTACTTTCTTAATGGCAGCACAACGATGAATAAAACAGAAACTGTTTTATTCAGTACATAATATTTGGTTTTCACAGAAATTGACTTTCAAGAGCTTTCTGCCTTTTCTTTCTGTCCAACTATTTTTAGATTTCTGAGAGGCAAGTAAAAATTATACTGATGACTGTAGAAGAAACACTTAATATGGTAAACCTCCAAGAGGAATAGTGTACCAAAGGTGGCAGAGTCACAGCAATAAACATTTTGTATTTCCTCATGTGACTATAAAGTGACCTTATATAGGTGGAAGTTTAGATGTACAATACTACTGAAAAGCTGCTGTTTTTTCTGTTCTCCTTCTGAATAAGTCTCTAAACTAAGGTGCATTTAACTTAAAAAATATGTCTTAACAGTGCTTTTATTATATTTACTGATACTATCCTAATCAGATCTTTTTAGCTAGCACTTTGGAACATAATGAAACAGCAGAAATTCATTCAGGATTGTTTTCTCATTTCAACTGTACTTATTATACCTAGTTGATGTTAGATGGCACTCTACTATTTGCAGTTTTTACTCCATCTTTTCTTTTGGAAACAAGCAAACAAGCAATCCTCAAATATTTTACCAAAGAGTGAACAAATTCATTTTTCTAATAAATACTCTGCAACAAGACTTGGCTTTCTTTTTCTGTGCTATATCACAACCGGCGTTGGAGTTACAACCAACACTGAGGTTTTGCTGAAGATTCCCCAGGAACAATACTTCTTCACAAGCTATGGACTCGTATTTGTGAGCAATTCTATTGACCCCAAGAGAACTTCTTGCCTGGGACTCCTCCTGTGGAGCTTACACTGTCAAAATTCTGGTTTAATATGGGTGTCAAAAAAAACTAAAACTTTGAAGAATATGATTCTTTCATAAATGCCAGGGTGACATTACTTGAAAGATACTGGTTTTAAGATGTAATGCCACTCTAGTAGATTTTTGTCTCAATAAGCTAATTACATGAGCCAAACGCTGTGAACATAATGGGTCAGAATATTCTGAAAAGACAGAGAAAATATGCAACAGAGGCTGTTGTATGATTTACCCATATGACATTTTCAATAAAACTGTGAAACATGGTCCAAAATTGATACTAATTTATTTGTGTCCCATGGACAGAGATATTAACTTCACTCTCCAAAAAGTACATTTATTGAGACTACAGCAGCCAAGCACGTATAGTTACCTACTAAATACTGGTATATTAACTATAACAAGAAGCTCCATTATAAAAATCACAAGGTTAATTGGATTTCCAGGCCATTATTTTAAACTAATTTTTTTGTGCTCAGGTTATCTACAATCCAACTGTATTGGTGGGTGGGTTGGGAGGAAGGTACTAAATTATAAAAATGGTGCTCTTTTAGCTAAGGAGTCAAGTCTGGACTGTCATTTGGCAACAATCATCATGTTATCTAAAATATGTTACAAAGATATTGCTCAATAACAAGACTATATTGCTAACTACCTGTATATATCACCGCTTATGTTAAAAACAGGGATATTAGAAACTTATAAATGCCCAAGTGAATAGAATGTTCTAGAAAGTCACATAAGGACTGTTGAGCTCAAAGTTGGTTTATGGTAAGCACACAGATGCAAAAGGCAATAACCTTTCATAAAATGACACTGACCTGCTTGTGGTCAATGAACAACAAAGGAACAAGAAATAAATTTTATCTGCAATTTCCACAAAAACTGTGCAGTCATCAGATCTAGAAGCAGAATATTAAGAAGCAATAGATCAGATGGTACCTATGAAACAGGCTGAGCAAAGCCGTACAGTGATTCATATCCAGGAGACAAGATAAAGCAAGGCAGCCTTGTGAAGCAGGTCTAGACCACAAAAATGATAACACCCTCTGATCATGTCTAGGTTCCCCTGCTCTTTTCCATAAAATTTCAAATATTGAACCACTAAACTGTCTTTTGAAGTGAAACTTAAATTCTTATTAATTGCCAATGACATTTGTAAAGATTTGATCTAAATTAATTGAGGAACAAAATATTCTTTGGTTTTAAATCTGAGGGTTTTACTTTATATAGGCCTTTTAAAAAAATGTACGTTTTGGCACTCGTTTGATCTCAAGGATGACTGAGTTCACTGTAACCCAGTACAATCCACAGTGAATTCAGTTCTTATTCCGGTACTCTCCTTCCCCTTATTAATGTAAGAAGTCCCCATTAGATGTATAGAGCGTAAATGTTAGGTTAGATCACTCCTTTATTCCCTGTGATTTTTAAGAAAGTCTAGCATCCTGATGTTACAACCTGGCTCTGAAGGTGAGAGTTCGTAATAGATCCCTTGGGGTGAATTAAAGTGAAAAGATTCTGAATGACTGATGTTTATATATGTATATAAGGCAGGTTTATTTTAGAAAAACTTGATTGCAATGGAAAGAAAGTATGTAGCCATTTTGATTATTATCTATAGAAATATAACAATATAATATAAAAATAATGCTTAAGAAAATATATAAGAAAAAAAGAACGAGAAAAAAAGAGTAGGTAGTGGAAAGATATCATCACCCATTGATCCATCAGTGAGACTTGATTGTTACAATTTAAACATCTGTTGTTCAAAGTAATAATCACAGTCCTGATCCACTGGGAGTGGGGGAAGCGACAAAACTCAAACTTCAATATACGTTCAGGTTGAGGTGAGAACACTTGGGTACCTCCCCTGAAGGAAGAGTTTAACATTGTCTTTTGCAACCCTGTGGATCATGTTCAGTCCTTTGGTGGAAGGTCCCAGTAACAAGTCTGGGAGAGGGCGGGAGAAATTTTACATCTTAACCAGTTGTATAAGAGAGGACATCGGCATGACAAAAAACATTATCCTTTGTCCCCAGGCCATTCTTCTATTGAGCTTTCCCCCTTATCTAGCTAAAAACCCAGCTTGCTGTTAAACAAGGTCTGGTGGTGGGTGGGCACTCCCTCTGTCATATTCAGATCAGAGGTTTTGTCACCACACATAAAAAACTCTCCTCCTCCCCTTTGGCTGGGGGGTGCAAACCTGGCCTCCACAGATCACCTGCTGCTTTTGCAAATGGCAGACTGGTTGAGTCATTAAGCACTAGCATTTCAGTCTCTTGCACCTGACAGACCTCAGAATAGAGTGTACCCACTCACTTTCAGTACAGTGATTATAGCTGGACACTGAGTATAGCCGGGCACGTACTGTGAACAAGGCATATCCTACTCAACCATCTTCAATTTTTTTACTAAAAAGCAGGAAATTAAGTAGGTTAAGGATAAACTGAAGGTACAAAAGGTTATTCAGAAACCATACATCAAAGAACTCTGTCTCTCTACTACCCCTTAAATTAATGTTTCTACAATTAATTGACGGGTATTGCTTTATTATTTGAATTAATTTCATTCATTATTCTTCAGTTAATTGGATATTCATTTGAAATAAATTGGGCTGGAAACAAAATACTTTAGCTAACAAAATATTAGATAATTTATTATCTTGCATTAAAAAGTCTATAAAGGATGACCCTGCTCATTACAGGCCAAGAAAAATTGGAAACAAGCCGTTCACCCTGTTCTTTCAAATTTAATTAAAAATTAAAGCTTTGATCGTGACAGTATTTTTAAACAGATGAGAACAACCATTGAAGATTGTCCACTTTTTTGCATTGCAAGAAGGTCTTCCTTCTATACTAATTTCCCCCCTATCAAAAAGTTTTTGACAATTGACTGGTGACTGGAAAGATTGTGAAGTGAAAGTTATTCTAATTCTTCAGATATTTCGGGCTTTCACAATACTAAGATCAAAGTAGGGAAGTAGGAGCAGAATTCCTCTCTCCTGTTCTCTTGCAGTCTTGTCAGAATGGGTAAGAGAAGACAACTAACCTCTTCAGAAATTCAGAGAACCTCCTCCCTGGGAATGTCTCAATCAATTTTGAATAGATAGTATAAGGCTGTGAATAAACAAAGCTTGACTTTTCATTCACATATTACCCACTGTAAGGTATTTTTCAGAAGTCCTGCCTGAAGGATTTCAAGGCTATATATTGTTTACATTGTGCTTTTGCGGATCAATTCTGATACATCCTGGTTACCTGTATGAGCTGCTTTTGTTCCTGTATTCTTCTCAGACAAATGGTACTTTTTAAACTATCAAATAATAAAAACAAATAAAATAGTAATACTCAGCTTCTGCTCTCCAGACAAGTCTGCAATACCAATCACCATATTGAGGAAGAAGAAAGTTCTAGATCTTCCTTGTCTTCATTACTTAAAGCACTGAGATCTCCTTAGTCATTTCCCCACCTTACTTTTATAGACTAGTGTATTCATAAAATGTGGAATATAGTGTTTTCAGAGTGGTTTTGTGATTAATTTTAACCGCTTTCAATTTACAAAGCTCTTGATGTAAATATTGTTTAATTATTTTTATAATTTATGTGAACTTCTTCAAACCTAATTGACAAGGTAAAAACCTCGTGAGCAGAAGAAATGTCGCAGCAGGGTTTAAACAAGTGACGTGCAACCACTCAAGAGATGGAAAGCAGCCACCTATGGATAATGACAGGGCATTGAGCAGAGTATTGAAGCTAACACGCTACACAAGAGCTAAATCCACAGCAGAGATGCAGGGCAATCTCAATATGGTACAACTCAGCATGGCTATGTCCCTTTGTCAAAAGCATTTCAGGGCTGCAAAGAGCAATTCCGCTTAAGATGAGTCTAAAAAATATGAAGAGGAATCAAGAGAAATAATTTCTTGTCCTCTATCTCATCCTATGTAATAACAATCACAGTATTAAAACATACGTCTCATATTTTTGCTTGTGAGTATGAAACAGTGAGTGAAAATTCAGTATTTTGTACGATAAATATAATCTTATTCCTTCCATACTCTCTTTAAATTTTTTTCATTATTTACACAGATACACACACACACAGCATCAGATTGATAAACCTGAAGAATTACGATGTGAAAGGGTTTTTTTACATTATCCTCATTGAGTTCCTTGTCACATTCTGAGGAATTTACTTGTACTTTAACTGCACTGGCAAAAAAATGCGTTCAGTCCTTGCTTATCTGGACTGTCAAGAGGGGAGAACAACTCCGTGACAAGAAGACAATGCTTAAAACACAGTTTCCCACTCCATCTAAGAACATTTGGTGGAAGAGTGGAGCTTTTTTACTTACACTTTCAATTCGATACAGAACTCAAATGCCCATGTACAGTGGCTAACTTAATAAACTGTTTATAATTGCTCTGAATTTTTTGAGTAATTAATTTTTCGATCATCAAAATACATGTCTAAATATTAAATGCTTAAAGTTTTGTAAACTGAACTCTTTAGGGAAAAAAATGAATCAAATCTAAAAGCTGTTCAGCACTGAGAGGCCAGAGGACTTTTACTTATAACACGGCATTGCTCAATCAGGTGATGTACAGAGGGTTTTAAGTGCTCTTTTTAAGAATCATCTATAGGCTATGGTCAGAGAAAAAATACCATATTAGAAAGATTGCTGATCTTTCAGGTACTATAATTGTGTTTCATATGTTCTTTCTGTCTCAATATTTCGTACTATTTTTCCTCATACCATCAGCAAGATCAGTGTTTCTCCTTTCAGGAAAGTTTACCTGTTTCTTATTCTGTAGTGCTGCATCTTTCTACCAGTGGAATTAATTCTTTAAAAACATAAACCTACAAAACAGTTATTAAATGAACCTTATAACTGATAGATAGAGGACCCACAGGGGAAAAAAAGATACTCACTAACAAAAAAAAGCTCTGATGTTACAAAGATGATCAGAAGCAGAAATATACATACTTAGGAGTGTTTTCATCATTTTTTATCACTTTAACAGAAAATCACAGAGTGCTATGAATTAGAGATTTAGAAAGCAGAGGAATCTCAGTTTACTGCCACAGATGATATGTTAGTAACACAATCCTCTGAAGAAGGTACAGAGCTCAATTTTTTGGTATTTCCCAAATCACCTATGAAATTCTTACTCATTAAAGAACATTTTTGACAAATAAAAATGGCCTGGTCTAATAACACAGCAGCAAAGTCATTGGATCTACAACCACATAATAGAGGAAAGAATTTTGACCAAATATATGCATAAGTTTTTTATTTCTAAAAGTTCTGTCATTTTTTCTTACAAAAATAAGGTTAGTATATTTATTTAGTTATATTTATGGTAGTCATTCAAAATGCGCAAGAGTGTTGCTTCAAGTATTGCTGCAATGGAGCTTTCACTCAATGAGTGATAAATAGCTTTAGGAATCTCTCAACACACTCAAGGAAATAAAAGATCTTTGGAGATGTTTTCTGACGAGCATTACTGCCACACCTAGCAGGACAGCAATGGATGTTTGATGTGACTCAACAAAATTTGCATGACATCTTCCAACAGGAAGAGCATGAAACCAGTTTCTGTGAATGATGAAGCTGAAAGAATTTAAGATATTGTCAGAACAGCAAGAGCTGTTTTTTTACTGAAATTGCATGAGATAAAACTTTACACAGAGTGGATCAGAACCACTAGTGTATGACACATCTTGATTCAAAGGCATGATTCCAAGCTGGCAACATCATAAAAGGAAAACAGATATGAATAATGCAGACAACAAATGAACAATTAACATGTATTTTATATTTATTAATCCCTGCTCTGACACATTGTCAGAGATACTATCAAGCTTTTGTCTTTTGATTTTACAAAACCTTGCCAGAAGGCATGTTCCTTGGGAAGTTCCCATCTCAAGAATCTGCTTTTGGAATACCTACACAACCCACAATGCAAAATCAGGATCTCCTCCTCAGCCAGCTTCACTCTGTATGTTCTTCTGGATTGGTATGTCAGACCTTCTGATGTCATGCACCCCATCTCTCCCATTTAAGCTTCCAATTTCTGAAGACTGGTGCATCCTCTTAAATGACCTGTTTATTCCCTGCTGTTTCCTGCCTTAGTCTACCTTCAATCCTATCTTTTAGCTTCAGTCTTTAATCGCAGTATTACTTCTTTTTACAAAGTTTTTTGCCAAGCTTCTGATCTGTTCTACCTTTTGTACTGCTCTCTGTTCACCAGCACAACCACAAAGGCATTGGATGGCCTTTGATCTTCCTGCTTTGTAAAGATAATTTCAACATTAATCGTATTTGTATTTTAAACCCACAAACTGAAAGTTTATGAGGTAACTGTATTGATTACAATGGAAGTTCTGCTGACTTTTTTTAAGAGGCACTTCCCTCACAATGTTTAAAGTTCTCACCAAAATTCCTACTGATGTTATCATCAGAGGTTTTAAAGAATTTGACCTCAATTGACTGTTCTTAAACAAATTAAAAGGAAATATTAATCTCTGAGAAAAATATTCAATATGTATCATATTCTGCAGAATTCATTTACTGTTACACATATTTTGTAAAATATAAGCCTGCTATTAGTTCATCTGAAGATCATCAGTATCAGTAGTGCAAATGCTTCACAGTTCCTATAAATTTCTCAATTGCCAAGGGGCTTCTGCAATACACAGAAAACTTATTGACCCTCACAAAGCAAACACTTCGGTAATCAGTTTCAAGTCACAACCTGTAAATATTGTCAAATATGGAGCTCTTATAATAATCAGTTTTAAGAATTAAACATTTAAAAAGTTGTGCCCAAAGAACAGAGTACAGCTGACCCAATAAAGCAGTTTGTGGCGGAACATTAATGGATAACAGAAAAGTACAAACCTATTGAGAATTACACAAATATTCACACTATATATTCACACTATAAAGAATATTCATCATATTCTTTAACAGGCAAATTCTGACATTACACTTTCAGTTCTTCTGGCAAAGTCACATGGATAGGAAGAGTAAAACGTAAAAAGGTAGTGACTGAAGAGAAAACTGTGGATGTAGATCTGCAAAAGAGAAAACTCTAAAAGGAAACAGTCCTCAGCCATAATACTGCTCCTGACTGTGTAGTGTGTTCTGGGTCCTTGTCTTGCTCTCTGTCACAGCCCATAATCATTTCACTAGGATTTTTATTGCATCCAACACTAGAGGAGCTGCTCTTGGTCTGGTAGACTCCTTGTTTTTCAAGGAGAGCACAATGTGACTAAAGGTGACTTCAGCTTTCTATTTCCTCTTACAAGCATGAACTCCACACAACTTATACAGAATGCTTTGGTATTCAATATCTTCTGTCACTGGAGCTATCACTCTCTATGTTGATATCAGGTTTTGTTCCCTATCTTCTCTTTCAGCTATGATTACTGTATAATTTTCAATCCCTTCCACATTTTTGCAGTATCTTTTGCAACTAACAGCAACCTGGTCTAGTGGAAGGTTTCCTGTCCAAGGCAGTGGGGTTGGAACTACGTGATCTTTAAAGTCCCTTCCAACACAAAGGATTCTATGATTCTATGATCTATATTTATGACAATTCCACAGAAATCTGTTTTGTTACTTTCAGAGACAAAGAACTCAATTTTAGCAGGACACATAACTTTTGTTCAGATCATTACTCAAGAGCTCTATTAGAGACCATTGTGTGCTTTTTCAGATTTCCTGCATTTTATGAGCTAGCACTTTATGATCTGGGCTTCTGAGATTGTCATTAAAATAATAATGCTTTATTGATCCCATGATTGGTTTATTTACCTTGCTGTTTCCTGTTTTTAATTACAACAATTAAGAAACTGGCTGAAGTGTTTAGTTTGTCAGACTAAATAATACCAACTGTTTGGAATTAAAACATGCAGAAGATAGGTAGATTAGACTACACTTGGATAAAAAGTGCAGCCCAATATTTTCCCACCAAATGTTTCCAGTAGATAAAGACCTGATATTGAGGATTGCTATTAAAAAAACCCAAAACAAAAAAAAAAACCTGACTCAAAACAAACAAAATAAAATAAACCAAAACCCAAACAAACCTCTAAATAATGTTAATGAAAGGAAAACGGAATATAATTTCAGAGGAATCATTTATGATTGAACCATATTTTCCAGTGTATAGGCTGCTTAGAAATGCTATTTTTGTTGTCACCTTTCAGTGTGGCCTCATGACACTGCAATTTTTCCTGTTGCTGTCTCATTTCATGTCATTGCTTCTACCATGGCCTCTGGTGTGTCTGTCACTTCTGCCTTATACGTGGTGATGATGAGGGCAGCAGCAATGGCACCTGCAAGAGTCAGAAAAGAAAGCAAGAGTAAAGGAACGACAGAGATTTCAGCAGGCATTGGATTAACCTCATTGCTTTTTCAGGCAAGAGGTTTTTTGACAATGATCAATTATACACAAGAAATTATGATAAATCTGTCATCTCTTTCCTTTCCCCCTTCTTCACTTCACAATGACAGAAAACAGGGAGCTGCTTGAAACTTCAAGAGGGTGCAGCAGGCAAATAGCTGAGCAAAATGTTTCTGGAGAGTTGCTTGTTTGCTGAAAAATAGACTCAGGTCAACTGAAACTACTTAAATTAATCTGAAAAAGGAGACTCTTTAAAAATTCCAAAATAATTAATTTGCAAGATTGCAAATGGATTGGAATAATGAACAATTGTTGCAGTATTGTGTTCTGATAGTTCCCTTTTGAAATGTTCCTGAATTACATTTATAAGACGGAGGGTTAGGGGGAAGAATTGATCTAAGTTCTTTTTATTTATTTATTTATTTGTTTGTTTGTTTGTTTGTTTAAACTGGAAAAAATATGCCATTCTATTTGGTTGGGTTTAATTTAAACAAATAACTGAATAGTAATTATTCATCAGACTCTATAATGGTTTGAACAACCCATACGAGTGACGAGACATTTGAGAGAGGCAAGAGCTGGCATTAAGTTGCTCCTGAGAAGAGCCTACAACTCACCAGACCAGTAGTGAGCAAAGGAAGGGGGTGTAAAGGGCTCAGAGAGGACTTAGCTACAGATGTTCTGTTCCTTGTGCTTTCAAAAACACTCCATATGACTTTGGACAAATCCTCATGGAGCCAGTTTTCCCAAATTACTTCAGTGATGGAGTAAAATATTTGTCTTCAAAACCTTTTCAGTTATAGTATAAAAAATTGGTACCTAAGTTTGCGTTCTGTCTTCTTGCATTTTTCTGTACAACGAAGTCCCACAGGTACTCAATGTTTTGGCACCCTGACACTGGCAGTTTTAGTCATGGGGAAGCAACACAAAACCCATTTCACGCTGAGTCCTTTAGTGTACTCAGCAAGGTATGCATTCCTCTTGCATAATACCTTCTTTTTTTCCTTAAAGTTGTTAAATATTCTTTTACCTCTCTGGAGAGTATCTTATTCACGGGGCTACATCTAAAAGCTATTTTGGACACACTGAACCCTCCTACCAAAATTGACCCCTGATTATTGAACTCCTAAAGATTGACTAGGCTAAAGAGAAGTGCCAAAGACAACATGACTCTGGTTCACTAATCAGAACTTTCACTTAGATGTAAGAATCAGGGATCAATTGGCTAATCTAATGACTGCATCTGAGTATGGGAACCAGTTACTGCATCAACATTCCTTAGTGAAGCATGGAAATGGAAATACTTCTCTATTGGTAGGACATAAAAAACACTTGTCAGCCTTTTTAATTTATTCCTCTTTAACATGATATTTTTTTAATTTCTCTCTGAACTACCTGACTGTCCCCACTCACGCTGTAAGGAACACTGGTGTGTCACCCAGTACTGTGGATTCATCCAGACAGGTAGGCACCAATCAAACAGCTCTGACCTGTGCTACTGCTCATGATAATATTCCTCCTGTTAATTCAACACTCTGCAAAACTTCACAGCTTTTTTATGCATTCATCTTATTTAATTGTGGTTTCCTCAAAATTACTTAGGTCTACGTAATTCCTACTGAAATAAATGCTCATAAAGGGTTCCCTTCAAACCAACTTTTTTTTTCTTAATCTGTTATCTATTGAAAAAAAAGTGAAAGAGTTGTTATTTGAAAGTCAATGCATTTTGGGGGGAAGTAGAATAGTGTGCAAATAGCATACAACAAAACTAGGAGTTTTTTCATATGTAATTATTTTAAATATTTAAAGTGTAAGAAAACATTTCAGCTAAACTATGACTGGTGTCTTTAACATGATTGTATGATGTTAGTCGCAGCCTGGATCAGCATTAAAAACTTGAAATCTTCTTTGTGCCTTCATTTCAGCCTTTATTATTTTTTATGAAAGGTAGACTCTCCCTAGACTCAACCCATTAAAGAAAATTATGCATGGATTTCCTCCATCCCTTTCAATCAACTATGTTCACATCAACGTTGATACAGAAAATTAGTTTTATAGTACAAGGGTAATGATATGATAACTGTTTCTTATGAGCATATAACCTCAAAAGTTATAATAATAGGGGAATCCCTGTGTTCTTAAAACTAATTTTGTGTCACCTTTTTCCTGGCAAAAGTTACTATTATCCAATGTAGCACAATATTTCTTTTGTTAAAACATGTTTTTGCATAACATTAGCCATAATGTCCTTAGTTCCCATGAAGATTTTCGGATTATTGCAAGCTTTAAATTTACAATTCCCTCTGAATATACAACAGGTTTTTCCCTGGAATGATATAAGCAAACTTTATACAGAATATTTTCATGTTTCCTCTTGGTTTATCTTTCCATTCCCTTTAATCAATGCAACTTTTTTTTTTTAATTTATCCTTACATTTTAGAAAAGACACTGAATTGAAGTTAATTAATAACAAAGATCAACATTTAAACCACTTATTAATCTACATATATCTTTTTTTCCCTGACAAATTAGATTTATGTATTTTGATCAAATTGTTTTTAAGCTACACATCTACACATTTATTCTGAATCTTAAAAGGTATTTTTTGGATTTCCAAAAGTAGGTAAATAAAATGTCTGGTTTTTTTTTCACAATGCACCAAGAAACAATAGTATGGTTTTTAAAAAGAGAGGTGGAAAAAAGTCTGAGAAATGGAGCACCTAATACACGAGGAATTATTTTTTTTTTAATTAAAAAAATAATTGTTCCCATTTTTTGCAAAGTACAAAATTAACGTATTCACAGTCTTTGGTAGAGTTGCTATTCTTGACTGTGAACAGGAGTGTAGTTCATAGGGGTATATTTTTTCATATAGCGAAGTTCTATTTGAGCCAGTAAGAATGAATCAACGTGAAAGTACTCTAATTTGCATCTGTCTACTTCAGAATTTAATAATAATAGAAATAAAAGCCAAAACTATAGTTCAGAAAATGCAGTTGTCGGTTCCTCAAATCTTCGCAGAATCCTAGATAATTTAAATATTTCTATCTGCTTATCTTTAGTACATTATTAATCAGTTTGTCTCAAATCAAGAAGTATCAGTTGGTTCATGTCAAGTAAATTATATAACAATATTTTTTATACACTGGATAATCTCTTTAATACTATTGATATAGCATGACAGGATCCATGTCTCCAAATCAAAGAATTTCACGAAAAAGAAGATGAGTTCTTTCTCAAAAACAAAATACAATAGCACGATAGTAACACAGGCAACAAGAACAGCTGACACACATAGTCCCCTATGACCAACCACTGACATTGTATATGGAATAACTTATTAAAAAACTTGGAAGATACTAAGAGCAAAGAGAAAAAACAAACCATTTTAAATATCCTCTCCTTGATGTGATTATGTAGTCAAGAGCATGTGAATAGTTTACAATGGAACAGTTGAACAGCCTAATGATGTAGTTTGCATTTGAACTTCAACAAGCCCAGAAAGTGATTTGCTGTGAATGATGAAACATTTAATAGAAAAAAAGCCAAAAACCAATCAACAAAAAAAAAAAAAAGGCAACACAAAAAAAAAATAGAAGTTACTTCAGAAATCAGTGAAGACTCTTGAGAAAGGGAGATGTCTATGAAGAGTAATTGATTGTTTCAAAGTAGTAGTTATTTTTGAAAACCCTTTTTTTGCAATTCAGTTGGAGTTTTAAGCAACTTTTGTTCTGCTTCAAAGAGCTTGTATTCAATTTTTTGTGTTATGTTTATTCTTTTTATAGAAAAATATTTTTACTAGTAAGTATTCAACAGGGAAAAAGAATACTCAAATTTATGGGTTTTTAGATTACTTTTTAATTTATACTAAGGCACACAACATATTTAATATTCTTTAGAAAAGTCAACTAACTCTTCAGTGCACTTCCCAAACCTTGATAAAAAGTGAAACTCACAATTGTGCAGAAAATATGAAAATAATATTATAATGACAACTAATAATGTCATCTGCAAGTATAGATATCACTTATGTAACAGTTCCATGCTGCATTTCAACAGCGCAAATACCAATTTAAATAACCAGAAGGATTCATGTATACCACAGAAGTTGAGCATCCTGTGTACCTTTCTAATAGGAAAGAAACATAAGACTTGACCTATATCCTAAACAGGGAGTAGGTCAGTGAATTTAATGCCATTAAAGAAAATATGATGAATCATTTTGCTTTGTTTTCTTTAAGCATTTACTTAATCAATACCAAGACCACATAAGCACATAAAACACACAAAAATATACATTACTTTTCTCATGAAAAAATATGCAAAATATTAAAGGAACTCCTTAATACATAAAACTTAAATACTATTTTAGAAAAATACTTCTTTGAAAGTTACCAGTGCTTGCCAAATTTGTTGTAAAGCAATATCTACATTCTCCTTCCAAAAAGGCTTTTAACTAAAACAATAAATTATCATTAAAATAAGTCTGGTGTCTGTTTCTAGTAAAGTGTCAAATCAGATGTAGCAAAGTAATCAAATATGCTCTAGGTATTTCCTAGAACGTTTGGACAGAATTTTTCAACAGCTTGTTGTGTGTGCTAATATTGCAATAATCAAGAAAGTGTTAATCGGGAATTCTTTGGAGATAATGCTTAGGGCATAATCTTCTTTTATATCTACTAAGGAAAAAAAGACCTAAAGAAGTCAAACTTCCACATCGTCTACAGGCTTAGAGACACTGGACGAGGTAGAAAACTCCAGCTATTGGGTTCCTGACAGCTATCTATGTTCTGATTGGTGGGAATTTTCATTCATTACCAGGAAGTAATTGAATTTCAAGTGTAGATACTCCACTGTCCTTCATATTCTAACATTAAAAAAAAATACATTCTTGTTGTATAAATCACAGTAGCAATAACTTTCTGAAAACAGGTATTAACTATAATTATTACATTGTTAAAGTATATATATAGAAATAAATAAAATATGTATATAAATATTACATTGTTAAAGTGAAAATGTGAGTTTAAAAAATCAATAAGCCGTGATCAATTTACTTTATTTAGAAAGCTAAAGGTTAAATTTTCTTAAGTGTACTAAAAGTCTATATAGATGTATCTAGCATACAGAATATTCTCAGAGTATCTATTCTTCCTGTTGAAGGAAAAATATCTTGTCACACCTCTTCATCTTTCAGTTTTATTGGTTATGCATAGATACAAAGAAAATAGATCCAAGCCATTAAAAAATTGGATGCATCTGGATTATTCACAGCACACTACTCCATCAGCCAACAAGGTATTGTAATTTTTGAAATCTTAGGCCAGACTTTCAAAGGCATTTAGGTACCTGAGGATGGAGGTAGGATCCTACTACAATTTTGAGAAGCCTAAACATCAATTTCCCGCAAGAGTCAATGACAGTTAGTATTTTGCATGGTTTTGAAATACTAGTAGGTATTAATTTACATGTTTGAAAAAAACCCTGCTAACCTATCATTCCCTCTTGAAGCAGAGAAGAGTAGCTTAATGTTATGGTCACGGGCCCACAGAAAAAGTTATTATAAAAGAATGGAGATAAGCATACATGGTGTTCCAGCTATATTGTGGGAAATCCCAATGTGTGACTTTTTACTCAACAGTCAACTATGAAATATCTTGATACAGAGACACACATGAATCATTCTATATTCTGTATACACATTAATAGATGCTGAGAACTTCAGTGGGCAGTAATTTGTATTAATGTTCTTTATTTTAATACTGAGTATTCGGGACATTGATTATAGAGTATGTTAACACAGCAGTCAGCTTCAGATATGTAGAAAGTAGACTCAGGCATCAAATATAACTTTAATGAATGACCATACTGTTCCACAAATAGCTCCAAGAAATCAAACCCAGCCCTTTTCACTCTTGAGATAGAAAGACAGCAAAATCAAATCACACAGCCTGTCCTGAGTGCTCGGTTTCTTCCTGCCCAACTTAATCTAGCCATTTAATACCTTTTCTTCCTACCCTGTCTGATCACAAACAATGGTTGCACATCATTCAGATGGAACTTCCGTGCAGCTGGGCAAATGGCATTTTAAAGGTAGTCTCAGTCCCCTCCTCCTTGCCTATAGGCAAAATCTTAAATTGACATCCATTTCACTGCATTCCAGACATCTTCTAAAACATGATGCAATTGCCTTTCTTCCATGAAGAGTTAGATACTGTGTGGAGAGTCAGATTGTAAAAGAGACTCCCTGATAAAAAACCCCCTTAGGTATCTTAAAATTCCTATTCTTCCATAAACTCAAAGTAATTTTTTTCTGCAGCAATATACTCCTGAAGCTGCAATGAAAATATTCTGTATTCTAGCAGCATTTTATACTTTTTTTAATGGGTGGTAGTGGTGATAGGACGGAAATTAAAGCAAAAACTGCCAGGAGAAATAATCATACAGTTTATTTCCTAGATAATGTTTGTACTAGGATGTTTTAAAAAAAAACCCATTAATAAGTAGTTCCATTTTCATATACAATGTTCTTATAATACAGTCCATTTGCTTTTGTAAACATACCATGAAGTTTTGGGTGACAGGTAATTCACAGCTTCAATATCCTACACTAATTGAACCTGGATGAAATAGGGAGAACACTAATCAGAACTGATTTCAAATGCTCCTCACTTGAAGGAGTGAAAACGGTGTCTTCTCCCAAGAGGAAATGTTGATACTGCGTTAAACAGACAAGCCCTGTGATATCCTGTGTCTCTCAGGAGAAACAGGAGTCTAATAAACTGCAAAGTATTTCCCTGTTGAGTTAGAACACCAGGAATAAGGAGAAAATTTTAATGAAACTACTTCACTGCAGATATGCAGGATAATGGCTACCTTCCCACAGCACTCAGGTACATTCTCCAAACTTTATTTCTGTTCCCACTACAGGAAGGCTGGTTGTCCGTATTTACTCCGTCTGTTAAAGGCTGGGTTAGATACTTCCAATCAGAGTCTATAAAAACAAGTCTCTAACTTTATTTCAGAGATAATTTTTGAGGTCAGATCTTCCACTTTATTTGTTATAAGACTGTGTCAGAGTCTTTAGGAGAACTTTTATTTAGTAATAGAGGAGAACTTTATATTTATCAATACGTAAATATATAAATTATAGATATTATTATTTATATAACGACCGGAAAGGTATATTTACCAAGGAACAGAATCTATTCGAAAGAACAGAGAGTGACAGTCCAAACAGAGACATAAGCGAAGACACTAACAAATTTTTGGAAGCAGATGTAAAGCAGTGACAGTAAAGGTGAAGAACAAACCAGAGAGCAGTCAATGAGCTTTGGGACTTAGGTTTAGAAGGCAGAGATACATTCCTCATCCAGAAAGAGTGAAAACTCTTGCAAAACAAAACAAAACAAAAAAAGAAATGTGGAACAACAATTGCAAAACATTCTGTTTTTTCACAAAAAAATTAGTAAGATAGAGATGGAACATGAAGCCCTGAAAATTGTTCGGGAAGCAAAAACAAAAAGAGTGAACTAACAAGAATTAAAAACAAATATCTTTCTTTGGAGTTTTCTGGCGAAAAAAAAAGGTCATCTCTTTCAGATAATTAGCATATATTACAAGAAAATTGTAATAGATTCTTAAACTTTATATGTCAGTGGTGTGACTTCAGTGCTAGGAAATAGTAGGTGGGATTCAGCCTGAGATTAACAGATTGAAACTGAACTGGTATTCCATTGAAGATTAAGATACTTAGATTTATTGTTCTTTAAAAAGGGCTTAATTTTGACCAAGGTACATGAACTGTCATCATAGTCAATGGACATCAAGGGCAGGGTTCAGATGCATAAATATTAATTTATTTTGTTTTCTTAATATATCCAAGATATTTACATGGGGCTAGTATGTAAACCCAGAATAGGTTACTGGACCTGTGGAAGATCTATAACTTCTGGAATGTTACATGGAGATCAAATTCCTTTGGAAAGTAAGTACTTGACTTCTGACACCTAATCGGCAGTCACTAGAGCTTAGATAAACATCCAACTCAATAACAAAAAATGTGCTAATATGTTCTGTCTTTAGCTGAAAAGCTGATAGCTCCTAAATTAATTTCACCAACCAGATATCTTGAATATGATAGTATAACTAAAGCACCATTGGACACTGATGCTTAGGAGCTCATGAACTCAGCACAAGTTATCTTTCTATTTCAGAGACTGGAAATAATTTTCTGGACTCCATTGTTGGCATTGACTTGATTTCCATGGACTATGCACTTAGTCCACATAAAGGTATTTACATATTTCTACCTGAATTTGAGCATAGTAGTCTAGAAATGTATTTCAGTGTATTCTCTTAGTAATGTCACTGCAGATGCTGAGTGCTAGATAGAATTGCTTTCGCTGTGTCAGTGGTAGATTATGTACAGCCTCATAAAGACACAGCAAGTGAAAATGAAGACTAATCAGCAGAGCTACAGAGCTCTTCCTTTCTGGCACACTGCAATAGTGTTTGGAGACATAATTCAATTAGTGGTCACGTTTTCCATTTTATTTATCTATGTAACAGTAGTAACAATACAGTTCTTTTAAATGGATCAAAAAAAAAAGTAGTATGAAATTCTTTCAGTCAAATTGACAACTCTTTCAGCATCCAAAGAAAGGTGAATTGTACCCCCATAAAATAAAATTCCAAGAAAATTCAAAAATATTGAAATAAAATTAATCAAATTCTAATTACCCCTACACACACTAGTTTAATTAACATAATTAAAACACCTTATTTTGTTCTATACATATGTCTTACATTCCATTAACCATTTATTTGTAAAGAGAAGTTTTGCTATGTTCCCTAACACTCATAACACTCTTCACAGTCACTCAATTCAACACCCATATTCTTTAGAAATCTGACAAACAGTTTAAAAAGAGAGCTTGAATTTCATTCTTCTGTCAACATTGTTACCAAAAGAAACTGTTCATTCTTTTTTCTTATTATTATCAACAGATATTGTTAAGGTCAATAACTACTAGTCAAAATATCATGGTATTTGGATACAATGTGTTCCTAAACAAGGAACACATTGAACCAGGCCAGGGCCTATTTCACATCATTAACAATGGTAACAAAGTCAGATCTCAACACTGGCATTTCAAAAAAGTAAATGTGAGGAAAGGTCTTTTCTGGGAATGAATATAAGGAAAGGTACAAAATTCCTTAGAGAGAGAGCTCATCTTAAACTTACAAGAGCCATTTCAGTGACATTTCTTTCATTTATTTGTGATTTCTTTCTTCTTACTATTTTAATCTCAACATTTCTAATTGTATTGCTATAGACTAACCTTGTTCTGTACAGCAAGGAAGAATCTGTTACCTTTGCATGATTTTGAAGATAATTGTCATTGCAACTATTTCATAGATAAACTTTTTAAAAGTATTAAAGAGAAATGGTCACAAATGCTACACCTCTTTTTTTATCTGTAGTACACAAAGATAAATAAGAAATCTATCCATAGTCACCTGAAGCAAACTATTTTGCTTTCTTCATGAGCTGACTGAAGTACCTGACGTGTACTAAGGAACAATGACAATTTTTGGTTGCATAACTTTTTTTCAATAAAGAAATAGTTTTGTTCCAGACACTGAATTCATAATATGAAACCAAATCTCTATTTATTTTTTTGGGGGTGTTCACTCATTAGAAGGCACTGAATCATCTTTAAACAAAGTGACTTTTTGTGGAAAAAAACTTGGTTGTTCAGAGGATTTATTTACCAAAAGCTTTTTATGCTTGAAAAGGTTTAATGTAGTTTTACATGGATAGATTCTGCAGAGATTTGCTGTTTGAAAATTGTATAAATCTGGGAAGTTTATGTAGAATACAAAACAAAATAATTTTCTATTTATGTACTATGCACCTTTTAATTCACGTGCATGGTTTAAAAGGTTCTGATCTATATGATAGGTATTTATAGGAAAATTACAGTATTTATGCAATTCTTATCAACAACAGGACTAAAAGATATCCACGAATGCCCTGAACCACCCGAAAATCCTTGCATAGACAATTGGAAAGTACTTCTCAGAGAACCACAGAGATGAAGTTAGATAAACCTTGAATAAATGAATGGCTGCTCTTTCACATGTAAATACAGTAAGTGCAATGCTGAGTGATGACTCATAATTATCTCAGTTTCCTTTTCTAAAACTTATTGGGATTATAATGTCTAGAAACCTGCTGTCTGATGAAATAGAGTAGTAAAATAGGAGTCCTGTCAGGCAAGCTCTTGCAAGTGATTCCTTTTCTCAACCAATGGGGAGAATATCACTTTTTAAACTATGTCTTGAGCATCGTCTTTGTCCCCTGCTTGTCCTTATAGCCTGACTATGTGTGTGTAAAATAACGACTGCCTAAGATCTTAAATTTTTCAGTTTGTTATAATCTTTCTGCTTGCTGCACTCTGTTTCTATCAGCTGCAGCTTTTCTTCTATTCATTAAGATGTCTCATTCACAGATAATCTTCCTAGACAATTACTTTGTCTATATCATCATCTACTTGTTCTCATATCTCTACTGCCTGATGCAAGCTGCTTATTACAATGATTGAACTTCAGCAGCTGTGTGTAGTTTGTAGGTTGTCATAGCAGAGACTGACCCTGTTCTACTTCCTTCAAGTTCCTAACATGAGATACTCTTATAAAGAAGAAATTATCATTACATTTCACATAACAGTAATAATAAAAATTACTTTTAAAATGAAAGTTCATAGGAGCTGTGGAGCATATGACATTCAGAGAAGAGTAAATACCTGGACCAAACCATCTATCCTCACGATTTTTGGTTATCTGATCAAAGCATCTCACTGACAAAATTACTTCTCACCATGTTCTATTACATTCTTGTGTGCTTTTTTCCCTTGCAGATGAATAACGTTTCTCACTAAACACTACTCTCTTGCTTTCACTTTCCAGGTTTATCGCAGCTTTTATAAATCTGATCTCATTAATACAGAAGGAAATGCTTGTTGGACTAATAAATTAATTATGGCCCAACATAGCTTTAATTTTCTTAGGGGAAGACTTACCAAGCAAACATAGAATGTGTTTTCCTTGCTCACAAAAGTTCTTTATGCACTACACTGTTTTGATGGCACAACTAGATCCAAGACCTGAAAATTTGTATGGTTGGGTGAATGTATTTCTTTCTGGTCTGAGAAGAAGAAGACAAATATTTCAGCTCAGATCTCTGCCAGTTACTTCAACCCTGACATGCAATTATCATTATTTCCAGATCTGGGCTTCAATAAAAAACAAAAAACAAAGTATATAAATTGTCATGATCAGAAGAGATCTGATCTTCATAAAGTGTCAACAATTCTGTGATTTTGGCTCACATCAGTCAAATTCCTGTGCTGGAACTCGACCAAAGCCCAGATACAAGAAAATTGCAAAAAGCAACATCAATAATATTTTAAACTGATAATTTCAAGATAATACGCTGTGCTTGAAATCACAGATAATACCATGATTTGCCTGCCAAAATGATACCCAGGAATGTTCACGTTAATCTGTAATGAAGAAACAACTGATCTTAAGCAGAAGTGCTTACAGCTGGAAAAGATTATTGGGTTTTTGTTGCCGTCTTCCATTGTTTTGTTACCATGTTATTTCACTTATGAGTCATTTAACTCAGGAGAAGGAAATCCATGAAGAAGCATGCCTAACATCAGTAAAAGTCTGTAAAATCCAGTGAGGAACTTTATATCCATTTTTAAGGCATTCATACAGGAGCAGAAATAACAGTTTGGTAAATTAACCTTGCTGGTGTGTGAGACTGGAAAAAAGTTATTACTGGCTCGAAACAGCTCTGTGTGTGTAGGAGGGGGCCCCTTTAATAAATCTGTTGAACAGGTTTTGAGGTCTTACATCTTTTTAGTGTAAAACCCCTCTGATGAGCTTGTGGGCAAGCCTGGGGTCATACATCTGGCCACCAGGTGTCCACCAAGACTCTCTATCACTTCCCCTCGTCAGTGGAGCAAAGGGAGAAGGTAAGATGAAAAAAAAACTCATGGAGCAAGATAAGGACAGAGAGGTGACTCACCAGTGGCTATAATGGGTAAAATAAGCTTGACTTTGAGGAATTTATTTAAGGTATTGCCAACTGATAACAGAGTAGGATAGTTAGAAATAAGAACGACAGTAAAACCACCTTCCCTTCATTCCCCCCTTCTTCCCAAGCTGCATTTCACTCCTAATTCTTTTTCCCTCATGCAGTCCTTCATGAACAGACTGCTCCACTGTGGGTCCCTCACAGGACAGAGTTCCTTCCAGAAAATCTAGTTTCTCGTGAGCTCCTCTCCACAGGTTGCAAAGGTCCTGCCAGGAGTCTGCTCCTTTTTGAGCTCCTCATGGGTCCCAGCTTCCTTCATGGCATGGCCGCCTGCTTTGGTGTGCAATCCTCCATGGGCTGCATGGTGGATATCTGAGTCTGTGGTCTTCCATGGGCTAATGGAAGTGAGGAACCTCTGCTCTAGAGCCTGGCACAACTCCTCCCTCTCTTTTTTTCTCTAACCTTGGGCCTGGCACAACTCCTCCCTCTCTTTTTTTCTCTAACCTTGGTGTCAGCAGGGTTTTATCTCTCTAATATTTTTCTCAGTCCTCTCTCCATGTTTTTTACCCTTTCTTAAATATGTTATCACAGAGATGCCACCAACATCTCTGATGGGCTCAGCTTTGGGCAGCGGTGGGTCACACGTGGAGTCTGACGGAATTGGTTCTGTCAGAACAGGGGGGTTGGTCCTTGTGTCTTCTCACAGAGGCCAACCCTACAGCACCTCCCAGCGACCAATATCTTGCTGCATGAAACCAATACTCAGTCACACATCTCTCTTCAGTTTAGTATTCCATCAATTTAAATAGCAAAGGGTTTTCAAATCTGACATATTTCATTACTAGCAATGAATAAACAGATGAAATCAATAATTTTTCCTGGCAACCACAGAAGTAAACCTGTTTTGAAGAGTAAAAGCCAAGTTTCTACCTCAATTAGACCTGTTATTCTGCCCCATGAATTCTATTCCTGGATTTCTATTCTTGGGTTTTTTTTTGTTTGAACTTGAAAAAGTCACTTGTCTTCTCTCTGCTTAGTACTTGACAGAAGTTCTTCTGAGGTTAAAAATGTTAGTTAGCACATGCTAAGATCCCTGTGTGGAAGGTCACTGCATAGGAATCACAACAACAAAAAAAACAACCAATAATTGTTTTTCCTCATTATTTTATACAAGTTTGCAATTTGAAACTAAATTAAATTTTTCAATACCAAATAATACTATGAATATTACTGTATTCATGATTCAGAGAAAGTTATCTTAGTATGCTTGGCTGGTGGAGTAAAATTTGGTGAAGCATTCCAATGAAATATAAAGATACACATACATTCACCTGGTACCTGTTTCACTGTTAAAGAAGAAGCTTCTGCCTGAGCATTCTCACACTATTCAAGTAGTGACACACACACCACCTGAATTTTTAACTGCTAGGACCAGAGTCCCTTTCACAGCAGGAGACTCCAGTGAGTTCCGGTAAGCCAATGGATGCACCTTTCATCTTCTTGCTCACACACACACACTCACTCATGGTCGTACTTCCTTCTTCTTTGAGCTCGACATTAAGCTTCCCATAGCACAGTCTCAGACATCAGATTTATAAAAATAAATAATTTAATAGAGTTCTACAGCAGCAGGTCAGCTCAAGCTGAGTGCCTCAAGAGAGGAACAGAGAACAAAGAAATTCCCAGGCAATTATACCCTTATGAATTATGCACCCACCTCTCATACACTCTTCACATGCCCTTGCACACTTTTCTTGGTGCAATGGTGATTCTTTATCTGTTGTCTTCTAAAAACTCATTGGATTCTTTCTCTTTGTCTGTGAAGGCAGATTGTTCACTGTTCTTATCTTGTGGAGTTACAGCTTCCGCTGATGGCTGTAGTCTCCTTGTCTTCTTGTTTGCACTTCTGGTGCACCTGCTCTCTGGTAGAATATGGGAAACAAAAAAAACCTGGACCTAGGATAAACACTACTTATCAACAACCAAATCATCAGTGTGCTATAAATATTATTCTCATACTAATTGCAGCACTGTACTAGCTACTAGGAAAATTACTATGAAAATTAATTCTATTTCAGACAAAAGCATATCTAGGTATAAGTTCACAGCTTGCAGCCTAAGGATTCAGCAAACTCATCTACTCATGCTAAGGAAGTAAAACTAAGGCAAACAGCATGCTAAATCACACAGTATTTTAATTCCGTGCAACTCATTATATATAAAACATGTTTATTTAAACTAAGCAACTAATATCTCTCAACATTCACTACTTGATTTTTACATGTTCCTCTCATTCATTTCTCAATTAATCCACTGTAGTCAGTGAACAAATATCAGATGGCTTCAACAGAAAAGGGTTTTTGTTGTTTTTCTTACACAGGTATAGCGTATGCAGAACTACAGCACATGTCCTCGAATCTGCTGAACCAGAAGGCTGGAACAGTCTGTCTACCTTTTCACTCTTGATTTAGAGCTTATCCATTTGTACACTGCCCCATACTCATATAGTTTTACTGGACTAGTTGAGGTAGCATTGCAGACTCCTTGTGAGATATCGTTTTGAAAGTTCTAATTTGCTCTGAGCAAAAATAGAGTTGATGATTTTTTTTTTTTTTGTGTGCACAGGAAGATGAACATTTGATTTAGCTTCCATTTCTATCAACCAGTATTTAGGGACAGGTACATCAGGAACAGGAAAGATGCCATGTGTACAACTTCTTTGGTTTATACACTTTCAGTGCACTGGTAATAATCACGGGAAAGTAGCTTTTTACACAAACATGTTCAAGTAATGCTTATGAAACACTTTGTAGATCAAAATAGAAGTCAAGACCAAAGGGCTCTAAGATAAATCCCATTCTCTGGAGTATGTTTGCAATAGTATATTTCAACAGTATATTACTTTGAATGGATCTGAGGTGGTTTTGCTTATATGTGTCATTAATCCACCTTTATTCAGGCTTCATCTGTTAGAGATATCCTTCATATTTCCCCAGCTTTCCAACTTTTCTTTCTTTCCAACCTTATTGATGTCCTATTGATAACAGTTGTTGTAAACTTAGCCACTGTCTTCAATGGACTGTTAGCCTGAATGTCACTGACCTCACTGATGACACCAGAGGCTGAAACAGCTGCTCAGTTTCCTCACACCTTTGAAGTACTAAGATCTCTTGTAAAATGCTGCATTTTGTTAGCAGATTGAAGAGATACACGCTGAAGCCTCACCACCGGCAACATTATACAGTTGGTCATGTGGTTGCTGCACTGCTCCAAATATAGATTTAGAGTGGTGATATTAAAGTTTGAAAAAAATGCATTATCAGACATTATTTGCCAGAAGAGAGATATACAGGAGACTCCTACTATAAATCCTTTCTTAAGCTTGTATTGATTGTTATTGGAAGTAAAAAATTGGCCAGATTTACCTCCTTACTCTACCATCTGAAGGGAAACTGCATCTTCACTTGCACAGATGCTAAAGGGAATAAACAGACAGCTGAGAAGCAGAAAGAGAATCATTGCACTCAAAATGGAAATAGAAGACGTAGCTCTAATTGTGCATGACGATACTGTAAGACAGTTGTTGATAAAAAGGAGAAAAATAAGAATATGAATAAAAAAGGTTAACTTAAATGTGTAAGGGTAGTTTACCATTACTCAGGAAGGAATTTAATCAGAAGTCATTAGAATTTGTCAGCTTTTGCTAAAACTGTCACCATCTGTCAATAATATACTTGTTTAGGAACTTATTTCCCCTATTCTTCTTATTACAAAGACAGTGAAAACTTTGGAGAAAACTGACCAGATGAAATCTTAACCTCACTAAGTTTCTTGTGTATCTTTTCCTCTTCTGTACCAGGATTTCAGTTGTTGTGCCCTCTATTTGGTGGTCTTTCATTCGTGCACTAACCAGCTATTTCATTGGTGAGATCTAATGTAAGTTGTGTCTCTGCACTTCATTAAAGAAACATATTTAATAGCTTAATAGTACCAACAAAATTGTATGTCATAATTTCTTTAGCTATGGTATTCATGTGCCAGTAAAGCTAACTTAAAATAAAAACAAGCCTTTTGTGTACTCTAGGTTGAGATCCTAAAAATCAAAGTAATATACTGTCATTCACACTTTCTTACCGAATGACTAATGCATTGAAAAATAATTTTATATTAATTTAATAAAAAAAAATTCACCTTCAATACTGAATTTGTAGCTGTCAATTTTTCCACTGCTCCACAGTGGCATGGATGTTCTAATGCAATATTGCTGTGTGCAGATCTCAATGCCCTGAAACCAGAGCAGAAGCAGCCTGTTCAATGCTAAGAAGGCTATAACCCTGAGGAAAGACTAATGAAGGTGACATTTGTTTCCATGTCTACTGAAGGTTAAATTTGTTTTCTTGTACTGGGAGTATCTATTGAACAGAAACAATGACTTCAGGAAATAAATATGTAAACCCATGGGTCAACCAACACAACATAGTAGCTTACATGGCTTTAATTTTCAGTACAGCAGCAGAAGGATGGGTCTATATATTTCTGATTGCTTCCTGAAGCAGTCCTCTGCAAAATGTCTCTTTCTATCTCAAATGTTAATCTATTTTTTTTTTCTGTTCTAAAGAAGTATGTTTTTGGAAAGAGTTGCTGATTACTTTTCTTCTAATTAGTTCTCTCATATATATATATATATTTATTGGAAAAGGATGACTAGAAAATATTATAATAGCCTGAAGTCTGCAGTAGTTTATAAAGGAACTTGTGTTTAAAATGGATGATGTAAAAAGGTTGGGTTTTTTTAACCTCTCCTATTGGGAGGCTTTTGAATTTCTGTAATCTATCTACGCAATGAAGTACTCAGGCATGTAAATACCTGTGACGTGAGTGGAATTAATCTACTGGGGTTCAATATCAGAACTCAACCGCAACTAATAAAGATTGATGGCAAAGTGAAAGTTTTTGATTCATCTAATGAGCTTATTGGTGCATTTAGAACTATTCATTTGACAAACCTTTTAACTTTTACATTGAGATATCTCTATTTGCAAATAGCAATTTTGATGTTTACATTTGCAATTAAACCTTTTAGATATATGGATTTTGTTCTGCAAGTTCTGTCATTTGATTGAAAGAGTCTGCTTGTTTTTCATTATGATTTTATTTTCCTTTTGCCTAAAATGTTGTTTACTTAAGTAGGTGGTGATAAGGGTAAAGCATATGTTTAAAGACATAATTATTTTAAAAAGCTCAAAAACTGTTCCACTAACTTTATATGATTTATTTTAGTGGATATTAATTACAGAGAAATTGAGATACACCCTTTGCATGTTTAACTGAAGAACAGAGTAGGAGTTGCACACCTACTGTTTTCTTATGCTTAAGCATGATTGGAACTGAATATGCTCAATGGAAGCAGAAATATGCCTGCATATACTGAGCTGGCAGATGTGGTAAGAATCCTTATCATGTCCATGTGTGATAAAATGTCAGGTACCTGGCAAAATCTGCACTTTTTTTTTTTTTCAAAACACACAGGAATTTGTAGTAAAACCTTTTTTAGCAAACCATTAGTACCAGGAGGACAGATGGAGGAGGAGGAAGCACTTAAGGAAATGATCAAAGATGGTAGGACTCCAAGGAGACAGAAGTTGCACCAGAGAACAGATATTTTGAGAGCCAGAAGTTAACACAAAACAATACAATAGGCATCAAAGCTCCTCTTGAAGCAGTAGTTGCCTACGTGTGCACATGTGCAAACTCCTGTTAAAGTCAATGGAGATAAGACATGCAGTAGGCCTTAATTCGTCTTATCAAATGGATTTAGTTCTTGTTCTCAAAGATAGGGAGCAGAGAGTATTTCAGAAATGCTATGGTAACTGGGACATCTGCACAGAGGTGACAGCTGTGACCCAGGAAACTGGGGACACCTGGTTTAAGCCTTCCAGGCTGGCAGCTGAAGGCCAGGCAGGTAAGGCAGCCTTGGCAAGTAAGCTGATCTCTCTCTGCCTAACTCAAAGCAATTTTTCCATCTTGTTTGCAAATTTCAGATTCTTTCTACACATTAAAGGCACAATGACTGTTTAAAAGTTGTTCTTTTATAAAAAAAAAATCCTGTGAAATGGATGAGTTGACCCTGGCTGGATGCTTGGTGCCCACCAAACCTGTTCCATCACTCCCCTCCCCAGCTGGGCAGTGAAAAGAAAATATAAAAAAAGACTAATAGATTGAGATAAGGAAAAGGAGAGATCACTCAGCAATTACCATTACAACCAAAACAGACTTGACTTGGGGAAATTAATTTAATTTCTTACAAATTAAATCAGAGTAGGATGAGAAATAAAACCCAGTCTTAAAACAACTGTTGCTCAACCCTCTCTCTCTCCCCCAAGCATAACTTCACTGCTGATTCCTCTACCTCCTCCCCTCCCCCAGCAGCTCAGTGGGACAGGAAATGGGGACTGCAGACAGTTCACCAACAACATGCTGTCTCTCCTGCTCCTTTCTCCTCAAGAGAGGATTCCCCATACTTTCACCCTGCTCCAGCCTGGGGTCCGTCCCTTGGGAAACAGTCCTCCAAGAACTTCAAAACTCAAGAATAAGTCTTTCCTGCAGGCTACAGTTCATGAAGTACTTCACTGTAGGTCCACCTACAAGGTGACAGCCTGCCTCACCATGGTCTGTACCTACAACCATCATTGATGGGCTCAGCCTTGGCCAGCGGCGGGTCTATCCTGGAGCGGGCTGGAATTGGCTGTATTGACATGGAGGAAGCTTCCAGCAGCTTCTCGGAAGAAGCCACCCCTGTAGCCTGATCACTACCAAAACCTTGTCATGCAAACTTTGTCAGCACAGCCCTGAGTTTTCACCAGGTTCAATTTTGCCATTTAGGCTTAAAATTGTAAAATCAAATGTAATCTATAGACTACAAAAAGATTTATTTCCATAAGAAAGCATAAACATAAGGTGTTCATAAAAGAATTCACAAAGAATGAATTGTAGCTAATAAAGGAAATGTTACCTTTTTTTAATACCCCATTCAAAATTCAGACAGTCATTTCAGTTACATAGACTTACGTTTATTACATTTGGAACTAATTCTGTTCAATCCCAGCTCTGTGCAGACAAAAAGCAGAACTCTGGCAGCCAACAAGAACAGGCCTCCAATATCACTGGCTTATTTGTATTCCCACATTATATCTCCATCTTGTCAACAGTGAAATCTGGCCCTGAATTTAAAATTAAAGCCAAAATAGTCCTAAACCATCTTTTTTATTATTCAGTCCTCAGATGGTTTTCCTGTTTTGAAACAACGTATTAAGTTTGAAGGGTTCTTGGTGCCTTTGAAAAAATCTTTAAAGAGTAAGCTTTCACATGCAATTATTCACCTTTCGATGTACAATAATTCAAACAATAATACAAAACCATGACTATGAAAGCAAAGGTTTAAGCTGTAAAAGAAAAGATGCTTCAGATGTACAGTTATTCACAAAAATATTTCAAAGAAATACTGCAAAAATAAAAATGTATTGTAAGGATTTTTTTAGAATGAGGGATAAGATCACCTAGCTAAATTTTTAAGGAACTAGAGAGAATGGAATCAAGTGAGAATCTTAGGAGAGAAGGTTTAATGATCACATAACCAAGATTTGAGAGTATTTTACTGTTTTTAGTTTGTTCACTATTTGTATCAGTAGTTTAAAATCAAGGATCAGGCTCAATCTTTTATTTATATATGTAGAACTAAAAACATCCTCCCAAAAGACTTCAACTGACTGATGACTGTCGCTATTTTCTTTTATTATTCTACTGAAGCGTACTCAGAAATGATGCTTTCTTTTTGAACATCACATCATGCGACATGTGATATGTTTTGGCATGTTAGTAGAAAAGCAAACCAAAAAAAAAATCCAGACTTAGCAATTCTCAAATTGAAAGGATCCTCTTGAAAAGTAGTTTGTTCTAAAAGGACTGCTTTCACTTGCTAAACATTTCTAATGAGAATAAGGAAAAGAATCATCGCTGTGCTGTTTTCATTGCAGATTCAGAAACAGTATAAATCTGTGTATACAGAAGTATACATATGTAGACAGAAATTAGATAGATAGATAGATAGATGGATAGATGATAGATAGATAGATGATAGATAGATAGTGTGCACATTTTTGCATTTCAAAGCCTTGCTTTCATCTCATTCCTATATTTCTCTTTACAATCAAACCTTAGAAGTGTTTCTTCCCCTTCATCCCACTGCTTTAAGAAATCTGTTAAGCATTTTATCTTGCACAATGGCAATGAAGAGCCATGATTCTACTGTAATCAGAAGTATGATTCCAGCAATGGGACGCTGAATCAAAACTAGCTAAGGCATTAAATGCATGATTGTATGGGCTAACCCCAAACCTAACTACATTAGGGATTATGCAGTCTGCAGGGACGATGTGGTCTATGCAGGTCACCACAGCTACCATGTGGATTTAACTGACTAAAGCTGGCTTGAGAACTTGTACAAACACACAAAGGTGCTACATTTCCCATGGCCAGAAGTTCTCCATGGCCTCTGGCTTGTTCTCTAACGCAGCAATGTGGAAACAGAGCAACAGGTCCTACACCAAAGCCATTGCTCTTTCTTTCCACTGAGCTTTCCACCAAAGCTCTTTCTTTCCACTGTTTTATCTGAAAGGAGGACTTTTGCTTTGAAGAAAATGTACTGTAGTGCATGTGGTGTAGCTTCCCTGTTTACCTCACTCACTTTCTCATTTCTTTAAATAAATATTTGCATATACATTTTTGGAAGAATATATTAGCAACTAAGGATGGTGGAAAAAGAAATTTGAGTGAATTGTAAATCCACATGAGGTTTTTTCCAGACTTGGAAGTTTATCTATAAAATGAAATCTCTTCATAAAACGCAGTTCCTTTAAGTTGTCAGCACTGCTGCTTTTGAAAATTATGTCACTGTACTAAAATAAAATAAAAATACCACTGAAAGGAACATAATTAGTAAAACAGGAGAAGTTCTTCTCATGCTGACTTGGAAGTTCACTATTTATAAACTGAGTTGTTACTGAAGGGTAAAGCAGATTGCTGCCATATTGATTCAGTTTTAAAAACTTCAGACTGGAAAAGCAGCATGCAACAGCAAAACGTTGAGAAAAAAAATGAAATTAGGTTAAGAGAGACTCTAAGGAGAAATCTAAACTGAGGAAGTGCAGTCTGAAGGAAAGACAACCTTTTTGAGGCAAAACTTTTCTGTTTTTCATGTATATAAGGGCAAATCAAAATTGTTAGAAGAAATTTTAGAAGAGATATAGAGAGTGAGACAAACAATTCCAGGTAATTTTCCATAGTCTCTCTTCAGGCAATCGGTGAAGAAAGCAATAGAAGGGATATATAGATTAGCAGCAGCAACTAAAAAGTGTGTATTTTACAAAAAACAGATGAAGAGAGGAAAAGGACATGTTTTATAGGGTCTCAATTTTTATTTCATATACTCATGTATTTCATGTACATGTCCTAAAAATATATATAATATCTATAAAATATATTGAGAATAAATGCTTCTTATTTATTTATAATAGGTATTACAAGATATGTCTATCTATATAAAAAAAATAAATACTTCCCAGATTTCTTTGTTGTTTTTTTACCTTTCTGATATTTTGGGATGCATTTGAAAATCCATAGTGGAGTACTGGTCCAGTGAAAGACCCAGAACCCTTTCTTTAAACCAAATTCAAACATCTCCACTAATTACATATGTCCACATGCTTAAATTTTAAATAGAAAAAGAGCCTTTTCATTGTGAGACTCTGAATGAAAAGTGAAAATACTGAGTGTCTTCTATTTAATTAGAAGAAGACAAAGATATGTTACCCAGATAATTATAGTCTTGTTACCCGGCATTAACCTGAGGTCAATAGCTGACTTGGATCTGATTACTAGAGAAGTAAAGGAAACAAAAAAACCAAAACTGAAACCAAACCAAATCAATCCAAACCAAAATAAAATCAAGCAAAAACCCAACACATGTAAAATGGATTATGACAAAATAGATTTATCTAATGCTTTCTCTTTCAACCTTTTTTGAAAGAGACTAAACATTGCTTGGAAAAGGTAACAGTGTTTACAAAATGTAGTGGGAACTGTAGGACATTTTGTTTGGGACCTCAAAATGTTTTCGTTATATGGTGTATATTTAGAATTGCACTCATTTCATCATACAGAAAATTAATTTTTTTATCAGAAATTCTTAAGTAAGAAAATCTCTAGTTGATCATTTCAGAGCCTAATTGTATTTACCTGAGCATTTTTATACATGACCCGGAAAAATCCCAGTACCTGTATCAATATAAAGAATCATGCCTTGGAAGCACTATGTCATTCCTGACGGGAAGTAGGTTTCCTTCACTGGAATGTAAAGGGGAAGGACAAATCTTAATGAGTAATATCCAATGGGTAGGAAGAAAGCACACCACTTACTATCTCTTCAAGAAGGCTGAAGAGGGACTGTTTCTGAGGGCATGCAGTGATAGGAGGAGGGAGAATGGCTTTAAGCTGGAGGACCATAGGTTTAGGTTAGATGTTAGGAAGAAATTCTTTACTGTGAGAGTGGTGAGGCACTGGCATAGGTGGCCTAGAGAAGCTGTATATGCCCCATCCCTGGAGTAGTTCAAGACCAGGCTGGATGGTGCTCTGAGAAACCTGATCTAATGAAAGGTGTCTCTGCTCACAGCAGGGGGTTAGAACTAGATGATCTCTAAGGTCCCTTGCAACCCAAACCAATCTATTATTCTAATATACTGGTCAGTATGTTGGTGTCATAAAGGAAAGTAGGCACAAATTCCTTTTGATCAGGGTCTTCTCTTGTGGAATATCATTTATGGTAATCTGATTATCACAGATACAAGCACACATACTATCAAAAATGTGATCCTGATTTAGTACAGCAACAGACAAGATGCAGATTTCTGAGGAGATTGATAAATTGTGTGGGTGGCGTGGCAAACACATTTGTAAACTTATCAAAGTTTGGAAAATTACAAAGTAAGTATACATGTGTTAAGTAGATCGGATAAAGAAAATAATCCAAAGGCAGAACTGAGTATGTTGAGATTAGATGGCTGTGAAGAGCAATGAATCAAAAGTCATCAAAATTCCTGCTAGAGATTGAGGATTTTCATTATGCTTTCTTATTCTATCATGCAGTCCATTGTAGCAGGTAAGAATGTGATAGTTCTATTGGTTAGTTTTGAGTCACTGTTCCTATTTGGTAAGACAATCAAAGGTAAATTTAAAGAGAAAATGAGAAACAATAGGAAATATAGAGAACATAAAAGAACATATGTGTTTATATTTATACCCTCAGACTACCAGGTTTTTGACGAGAGGCAGTCAACAGATTTTCCTTTTGTACTTTGGTTCCTCCTCCATTTTCCTCAATATGAGGTATTCTGTTTGGGCTTGTTTCTTCTTATAGTGAGAAAGGGTGTATCTACTTCTGTGCTGCTGGTTAAATGGGCAGATTTTTCTTTTTTTCTTAGTGAGGAAGAAGGGGAAGAACAGAAAAGAATTCACAAGAGGAACAAGGGCATCGTAGATCTCACAGGACTCTCAGCAGGACTTCAGTTAGTTCAGCAATACTGTATGTTGCCCGTTTTTAGTCCTGCTAGAGCACCAAACTCGTGGTCATGGAGGTCTTTAAATCATAAAGTCAGAATCTGCAGAGAAAAGCAGAAACCTAATAACCTTCCTCTTCTCAGAAGCATTTTTCTAAAATTTTCTTCATGGTCTACCCACATTTAACTGTCCTTTTATCAATCTCTTTAAGAGGTGATGGATAGAGAAATCAGCTCCATTACTATATTTTCCATTAACTGTACCTGATTTCAGAAGACCACTTTTTGTCTATTGAGTTCTGACCTTACTTTTTTTTTTTTAATCAGACATGGGCCCCAACTTCTACTATAGTTGTGGATTTCTGTCCTACAATTGTGCCAAATGATGTAGTCTGCTACCTTTCTTTTGCATCTTCTCTACGTCCTTGCATTGTTACATTGTTGTCACAATGGTGTAGAACATTTTATATGAAAGAATTCATAATCCTTTCTTTAGTTTCTTCCTCTGTCCATATTAAATTAGTTTTTTGGCATAGGCTTAGCCTCAATAAATGACATTTCTGTATTCTGTGCAAGAATAACTTTCTGGTTCTGAGAGTTACTCTTGTTGTGCCTTGCTGGCAGGAAGGAAGAGACTTTCTGCGTTGATGGGCTGCATGATCTCCTACATAATGAAAATGCAGCAAATGTGTTTGAAATGAAAGGAAATGAAGAATGACAATAGGGGTTCTGTTATGCAAAATCCTCTTAGCTTGTGAAATGTCACTTTTAGTTGTAATTATGAAACTCTGAATAAAGGAGGCAGTAAACAAAAGACCTCTAACAAGGGCATACAGTAAGAATTGCACATTTGGAGTGGGCTTCTGCAGAGTGTTGGTACCATGGTCCAGTATTAGGAATGCAGTTGCACTACTGGGAGATGTTATCCTTCAGATAAGATATTAAAATTATGTCCCATCTGTTTATTTCTAACATTACTTTGAGTTGATAAAGATCTCATGATACAGACTAAAGGGACTTGATGGTGGTGGTATTTAGGAGGGTAGGGAATAGGGAATAACTTTGTTTCCAGCTGAAAAAATCACCATTTGTAAAATATTATCATTACAAATGAATTGGCGATGTTACAAAGATTCATGATTATGAATCATGATTATGTAGGGTTGACTGATGACCATTTTGGTCTGTCTCATACATAGCATTTATTAAAGCTGTTTTATTGTGAAGTTACCCATGAAAGTAAAAAAAAAAAGTTGATATACTTGCAGAAGTAACTTTTTTGAGTACACTTCTACTTGTTTTAGCCACGAATTCTACATAAAATCAGGTAAAGTTTAAGAAAAATGAATAGAAGTTTTGAAGATAAGGTTTGTATTTAAATGCCTAATGGTGGATTAAGTTAATCATACCAGACATATTTTGTTCATCTGCTTTTTTAATACATTTCACTAAAAAGATACCAATTCAACATTTGAGCTGTATCTCACAAGCAGGAGCTGCACTAACAGCAACAGAAATATAATAAATCACAGTTTCAAAAAATTATTTCCATGGTTCTGAAATTTTACCCGCCATCTGTAGACACAGTCCAGTGGATAGGTGGTGAGATAGCATGGCAAAACTCCTTACAGTGTTGTTTAGGCACAGGCTCTGAGTTAGTAAGGGTATACTGATGTTTTGATTATTCTGCCTGGAGAGGCACATGCTCCCTTTCAACACCCAAGTCAAAAAAGCCGCATTCTCTGCCACAAAGTTCGGGGAGAGAACGAGAGAACATGTAGCAGACACCATGAGAGGAGGCATCAGATGATATGGAAGTACACAGGGAGGCTGTAATACGCAAAGGGAGACAGAAAGCAAGAACCAGTCATCATATGCTGGAAACAGGAAAGCAGCTAGAAGTTGCAACAGGGTAATAATTGCTAATTCATTATTCTCTTTTGTTGGAATTCAAGTAAGTGTTGCAAGTTAGTATTAATGCTCTTTTGAATTTAGTTAACAGCATCAGTTTTATGTTACTGGTTTTAAAAAACCAGAAAATTAAAGAAAAGGTGCATTAAATATGTCCAGAGAAGGGAAGGTAGGTTGTTCAAACATAATCTTTTACAGATTTTAATTGTTAAAGTTAGTTTTTTTGGTTTTGATTTTGCATATTTGAGGTGAATCTTAGCAATGTTGCTGTTGTATCAGTATACTACCTGTATTCAATATAAAAACAAACTTATACATTGTGCAATGAAAACAGTGAAAATTTAATTACACAATGGTCTAGTTATTTATTAAAAAATCATTGTTTTAAACTGTTGTCTATTATAATTTCAGGTTATTAATTGTACATACTAAATTTTGACAAGTGCTCACAACTAATTGTATATAATACATAATCCATATCTGTATTAGTTTTAAAGGATATTCCTTGCAAATCACCAGAATAATAACATAAAATGAGTCCTTACAGGTAAAAAGTATCCTTATTACTTCCACGAGTTTGTATGTTGACTGAACTACAACTTTATAAACCCTATCCATATTATCTTCCTTCATGCTGCAAAAGAGATACATCGGTAAGTTATTAATATGTAACTCAAACAAGTTATTTGAAAAGAGTAATTTAATTTCAGACTGTAAATGTAAATATTGGTTTGTAGGTCCATAAAACATAATATTTGACAGCCACTTTTTAAACAAGAAAAGCCTCGAAAATATTAATCAAAACACAGAACAAAACCAAAATTCACTACTTCTATAGATCTCTAGTGACCAATGAAGAGTTTAGTTTTAATCTCAGAAACATACAAGATTTAACAGATTATTCTAGTAACTAAAGGGCATTGTCAGTTAAGGTAGGCCTTTGAAGCAGAAGCTGATCTCCTACTAAACCCTAGAAAACCTGAATCAATATTTGAGAAAACGTATCAAATGAATGAAAGTGTTGATTCTATCTTTAAACAGATTCTGGAATACTCAGAGGGATAATTACCAGTATGCAAATAAATTTATGATCAAAAATCTGAAGATGTAAAATTTTTCTGTGCATGCACAGAATCTGCAAAATTCTATATTCAAAATGTCACTGTAAGCCATGAAATATTAATAGCAGCTGAAACATGAATCTATTCAAATATATGATCATGAAAGAAAGGATTCATAGGATCATAGAAGATCCAGAGTTGGAAGGGACTCAAGAGTTATCAAATCCAACTCAAAACTCCACACAGGGAAACCTCAAAGTTAAAATTTATATCTAAGAGTGTTGTCCAAACACTCCTTGAAGAGTGACAGGCTAGGGGCCATGACTACTTCTCTGAGTATTTTTTTTTTTTCTGGTGATTGCTCATACTTTCTGTGAAGAACTTTTTCTTAATGTCCAATTTGAACTTTTCCTGACACATTTTTTAAGCTATCCCCTTGTGGCCTGTCATCAAACACCAGAGAGGAGAACAGCACCTCCCTCTCCACTCTTTTTCATGTTACACTTATATACAGCAAAGAGGTGACTCCTCAGTTTTCTCTCCTCTAAGTTGAACAAACCTGTATTCTTATCCACTCCTCATAAGTCATACCTTCTAGTCTTTTCATTATCTTTGTCGTTCTTGTTAGGAAAGAGCAATAATATAAAGATTGTGTTTGTGAATTGAGAATTCTGGGTTTATGTGTATGTTTTTTTAATGAATATTTATTTTCTTACACAATCTTTCTTGGGACTCATCTCACTCAACTTTCAACACTTAGGGTGTACCATTTCAGTTCCTGAATCATTCACCTATATTCCTTCCCATGATCAGTGGATAGGAATAGGCACTTTGAGGTACAATTAATCTTACATGTCTGAACAACTGGTTCATGATTTTTTTTCAGTAGAAATTCTTTTTTCTCTTCACTGTTTAAAAAGGGAATCTTGACTGACTAAAAAAGAAATGAATGTCTGTCCCACAGACATGTAAAGGAAGATATAGAGCATCCCAACATTATGCTCTGAGTATTAACTTCAGCCTTTAATTTAATCTCCATAGCACTGTAAATACCAGTAACAAGCATTCTAAGCAAGAGTCCAAAACAATAAAGAATCTACCAGCTCAACAGTGTTGAGAAAATATGATGAGCATCTCTAATAGGACAAGGAAGGACTTTAGTGCCTTGTTAACCAGAAATAGTTTAGTGCTGTTAATTACTGAACAAGACTATTTTTGCAATTCATTGACTTCATAACATCATGAGTTTAATGTCTAACATGAACTTTTTGAGTAAATTAAAACTTTATTTAGATAAAATATGTCGAAGGAATCTCAGAACTTCATGTAGCAACTCCCGCATTGGGCTCATGATTTGTATGAACCCTACATCTCTTGGAAAACCCACCCATATCACTCACAAAATAGATGGATTCTCTAATCATCAAATTTAATTTTCAGTTATGGTAGTGCTAAGTATGTACCTAAAAACTGCTTTTAATATCTAAAGTAAAAAAAAAAGAAGATAGAGCCAGACTACACTAAGAGCTACACAGTCAAAAGATGAGAAAAAATGGCTATAAGCTGCAGAAATTTTCAGCTGGACATAAGAAGAAAAATTGCAGAGTAAATGGGTAAGGACTGGAACACACTGCTTAATAACACTGTGAAATCTCCATCCTCAGGGACTTTCAAATCTGAGTGTTCAAGGCCTTGCTTAAAGTGATCTAACTCTCAGGTTAGTGTGGCTTTGACCATACTAACCTCTAGAGGTCCCTTCCAATCTAAATGATTACATGAATCTATGATTTTAAGAGGTGCTTCTTGGTTGTATTCTGAATTAGCTATTTTGCAATCACCGGCTATTTTAATGCATTCAAGCTCTGTCTCCTATCAAAATTGTTCTTTTTTCTTTATGACCTTGTAGACAATGACTTCATAATCTATACTTTGGTAGTTTTCAAAATCTTGAGCCACCCTTGTAATTTTTTTCTGTCATATTTTTAATATTTCAATATCCCCTTTAAAGACAATCACCTAAAAATATATATAGGTATTCTAGTAAAAATCTCTCAAGTGCTATACACAAATACAGCCTACTCACTTCTATTTAATATTTTTCTACTTGTACATTTAAAAATATTTTTACCTACTTAGCTATAGTATTGCTCAGGGAGCTCATGTTCACTTAATTAGCTACTATTTCCTTTAAGTCCATCAGTGTCACTGAACACCAGGACACGATTTCCCATCTTGAAAGTGTGACCTACATAGTTTGTTCCTTGAGGTATGCCTTTTCATTTGGTTTTGTTAAACATATACTGTCCAAAGAAAAGTAATTTTCTTAAGCAATATAATTTAGTTTAGTTGGTCTTTCCCCAATATTTATTACTCACTAGTCATCCATTATTAGCAAATCCTACCAGATCATTGATGAAGAGATTAAAAAGCAAGAACTAACTTTTCAGATTCATCTGGTTATGCATCCTGTTGACACTGATGCTTCATTTATAATTACTTTCTGAAACATCTCTCATAGATGATATTTAAGCTTCATTGATTTTGCATAGCAGTATTTTCATCAGAAAAAAGAAAGACAAGGACAACTGCTTTATAGGAGTTTGACTGCACTATGTCAATGCAGTTATCTGCTTCAGTTATCAACTAAACTTGTTGTGTAAAAAGATATCACGTTTGTTTGACAGGGTATATTCTCCATAAATCTATGCTGATTGCCATTTTAATCCTCACAGACAAAATCCCTTGTGACCCTCTGTGTTATCACGGTCAAAAAAACCCCATCTTAAAACCTATTTACCCTCTTTGAATATTGCCAGACCAGGTACAGAGTTTAAAAAGAAAAAAAGCCATCTCAGAGACTGTTATCAAAGTTAAATAGGAGGCTTTATTCTCATAAACATGAGCTTTCTTTGCACTCTTTCAATAATATGGAATATTTTTAAAATATTAATAAGTTAATGAGAATTTTTGTACTTCCTAAAATATAGCATCTTCATAAACACATGTCTGTAAGGATGATCCTATTTATCTGTGTTGTCTTTTTTGTGTGTAGCTTTTGAGAAAAAAAATGGCTGAATTAAGAGCATAAGCTTTTATTGATGCCCTTTTCAATAACGGGATAATTTGAGCGAGTTGCTGAACTGGTGTACTAGGACAAAACCAAACTGAAAAGCAGCCAGCTGACATCCTGAGAAGCCATGTAATAGTATACATTAGGCTAAAGCAGATACCAGATATATTATCCCAAAGTCTCTTTAAGCTCTTAACACTGGGATTGCTGAAAACATGCAGCCAAAAATCAGACTAGGCATTGTCAGGAGTCTACCTGGAATTTCAATTGAAATCTTGCTGTAGTCTCCCTGGATCTTTATTCCTATGTTTTGATTTTTTTTTTTTTAATTTTTCTCGTTTTTTAATTCTTGCTTACTCACCTCAGTATATTGGTCTAACCTCATTGAAAAGATCATACTGAAACTTTCTGACCAACATTGTAAATAACTAGCAAAAGGCAGTTGTTAACTAGTTATATTGGTAAGCCTGATAGCCAAGCAACAAAGAACATGTTAGACTGCTGTTATTAATTTGTTTTATATGTGTTCAATACCGTGTAAAACATGGTTCTACTCCAGAGATATTCATAATTTGAACAGACTAACATAGCAATCAAATTCAGTTCTCTATTCCAAATCAGAGACCTTATTGGAGTGACTTCTGTGAATATGCCTTATTTGAAACAAACCAATAACATAGGGTCAGTGTCATGGTATAATCCCAGTAGGTAGCTGTCCTGATTTTTACTGAGATAGACTTAGTTTTCTTCCTGGTAGCTGGTACAGAGCCGTGTTTTGCATTTGGTATGAGAATAATGATAATAACACACTGATGTGTTGTTGCTGAACAGTGCTCTGCCAATGAGGAGGGCCATAGGAAGCTGGGAAGGAGCATGGCCAGGGCAACTGACCCAAACTGGCTAAAGGGATATTCCACATCAAAAAATGTCATGATCTGTTTTTTAAATGGGGGGAGTTGGTCAGGAGTCACTGATTGTTGCTGAGGATAGGCAGGACATAAGTCAACAGGTGTTAAACAACTGTATTGTATATCACTCAATTTTCTTATGTTTTATTTCTCTCTCTTTCCTTTTCATAGCAAATATTAATATTATTAATATTAGTATTAGTATTATGCTATTTCACATTGTTTTAATTATTAAACTGTTCTTATCTCAACCCATGACTTTTACTTTTTTCCCTGATTCTCCTCTACATCCCACCAGAGGAGGGAAAAAGTGAGTGATGAGCTGTGTGGTACTTAGTTCACAACTGGGTGAAAATATGGCAGCAGCTAATCCACACACAGCCACTCACTTGCTTCTGCACAGAAGGATGGGAGGAGAATTGGAAGTGTAAAAGTAAGAAAACGTGGGTCAAGATCCTAAAGACAGTTAATAATTTTATTTTTTTTTTAATGGAATGAAAAACAACAAAGAGAGGGGGAATGGAGGAAACTACAAGAAAAATGCAAAAGAAAACAATTACTCAGCACAGATCGACCAGACAAGCCCAGAGCAAGCCTGTTGGCAATGCTAGCCTTGGGCAACCTCCATCCACCAGTTTTATTGTTGAGCATGTTGCCTAAAAAAAATGCAGGGAGGAAAAAGCTCTGAGGCAAGTTAGTTTTGGAGGTGAGATAAGGAAAGGGTTTTAATTGTGCCTCTGAGGTATGAGATTACATGACACACGGTCCTTCACTCCCCATACAGGTATTACAATTTATAATATTACTTGTCCAATCCCAGGTTTCGTCCACCCACTGGCTTTTGCCCTGGACCACCCTCAGTCACGCCCCTTGGGAATTGAGGCTAGGGGCTTTTCAAGACCCCTTCTTCATCATCTTCATCTTCTTCAGAGCACAGTTAATATATTTAACTGTGTTCCAGTCAAAACCAGTACAGTCACTAAGTGTTTTAAAAGTGAAATACTATTTAAGAGTTCACTCTTAGTAAGAATCATTATACTGACAGTTTCCAAGGAAAGAGGACACCGATAATGAGATAAGAAAGAAAAGCTGTACTGAAATATGATTTTTTTTATTGCATTAAAAAAGCCCAGCACAGCCTGCTCAAGCAAGAGAAATTTTACCTTTTCATTTCTAATCTGCAAGCCAGGATTGTGATGTTCTACCATTAAATTCCACTCAGTTCAATGCCTGTCTTCAGGGACTGCATATTTGTAATTAAAAGGAGATTAAGGTAATTTACTACTCTCTTGTCGGCTGCCCACTAATTTTCTTTCAAAAGGAATATCAGTACATTTCAGGGATCCAAGCATACTAACCACTTAGAGCTAGTAAGCCCCTAGTAAATAATATAAGTGGACATTATCACATCTTTTCATACTAATCTAGTAATTGGATTGATCTGCTTCTTCTTAACAGTGACAAGGTAGTGAAAGCTTTCTGAGATTAGGCTTTCTCTGAGTTACCTTTTCAATCAAGAAGAGGATCCAGATTGCCAGTGCCTTAGTATTTTCAACAGGCACTTTTCATTTATTTGCAAAAAGCCTGGGATTCTTCTGATCATATGTATCTGAGCTGAGCCCTAAGCTCCTCATGCAGCAGAGTAATAAGTATTTTAGCAGGCACTCCACTAGACATAGCACGGCAATACAAATCATACCCTAATTTTTTTTTGTCTTCTTTCTTCTATGAATAGTAAAATCAGATGACTAACTCAAGTGCAGACGTCTAACTGTGGTCATCTAGATCAACATTCATAAGCTGATAGCTCTGTAATGGCATGTAAGGTACCCTAAGGCACCTAAGACATTTACAAAAGGCTCACAAATATGATACAAGGTCTATGGGAGATTTATGTTATTCTCTAGCGATGGATGAAGGCTATAGTGGGAAGTGCCCTTGACTTTGTATAAAAGCCCCAACTGACTAAGTTAGGTAGTCAACTCCCACCCTTAGACATGATGAATCTCAGTCAAGTGAATGAATGTGTCATATTCTGAGTAATTCTCTTCTCTCTTCAGTATTTCATGGCTCCTGTTACTCATTGAACCACGCAGTTGAAAGACACTGATTCAGTAACAGCTGTATGTAAATACTATGGATTTGGGTCTGCTATGGTATAGTAAGAGGATTGTTGTTTCACTTTTTAAAAAATTTAATTTTCTCATTCAAATAAACTGTTGAACTTTGAAGTTTATTCACTGTGCACTTGTTCAAAACAATGTAACATTGTTAGTATTTCTTCATTTGTATGACACTGACAGAAACTGTGGGATAAATATTTTGCTTTTCCATTGGGATGTATCAGCTACTTAACAACAGAAACAATAGGAAGTGCATGCTTATTGTTCAGCCTATTGGATAAATGAATGCATCTCCTAAAACCAGTTAAAAAATTAATTACTTTTAGGATACGCAAGACAATACTAGCTTCAGTAATGCATGCAATTCTTTGGCATAGAATTACTGCGTAATGTTTAAAGACAGCTGTTTCTCCAAAAGCCAGAGATGGTAGGACAGATGGATAGGCAGAGGGGTGGCAAATTCCTCAGAGGGTTTTCTCAACTGCTTAACATATTCAAAAGGTAGAAGATAGTGATTTACAATGTAGCAGAGCTTACATTATATACTCACTGTAAATAGTTTGACTTGTTTTTTTAATACTTGCATTAATACACTTGTCGTTCTCTTCTGCTGAGGGAACTCTTTTCAACATATATGATTTGTAACATCTGAAAAATGCTATTTCAAGGGCACCAGCCTCCTTCTCTAAAATAAAAAGCAATCAAATAATCATAAAAGCAATTCACATGGCAGTACAAGACAATGTAAATAACAAAAATTCCGTGTTATATCCTTTCATATCGCTTCTATTGCTGCCCACATGGCAAATATTTTGAAATCTATCAGTTGCTATTTGTGCCATTATATGAAGTAGAAGAATGAATGGGCCAAGCTTTTTGTGTTGAGTTCTCTCATCAAATGCTGGGGTTTCAATATAAAATTATAGTTATGAACAAGAAAATATGCAAATGTGATACTCTGTAAAATTACAGAGTATTTATTTGTGACATAAATTTAGTGTTTTGCAGCTATATACAAAATAGGTACTTCTCTATTCACTGTCTCTTTATTAAAGTGACTCAGTGTGTTCTCTCTCTTAAATCATGATTCATGAAGTCTCACAAGTTACTTCATAGAGGTAAATAAAGCTGTGCACAGAGGATATAAGCTACAAAGCACACATAAGTATCCAAACAATAGAGTGTAAGTGCACATTACCACATGACTGAGCTAGCACAGTGTCCCAGCACTCCATACACTCACAGGTGTTTAAAATGATTGTGGCTTTCTTTAAAAAGCAAGCTATTTGAGTCTAAATATAGAGCTTGCATGGTGCAATGCCAATTCAGTCTCAAAAAAATCATTCAGTTTTACTCCATCTTTCCCTCAACATTTACCCCTAAGAACAGTTATCCAAGAAATATTTATATTCCTTAAAACATGGATGAAAAACCTCTACCATACTTTTAAAATTATTCAGTTACATGATTTCTTCAGAAATTTGAGAGTTAAGAAATAATTACTTGTCAGTTACTGATTCAGTGTTCCAGCTTTTTGGCCCATGTTCACTCTGGGGGTATTTGTGGCAGAATTTTCCTTATATCCCTGCAAACAAAGGATCTGTAAATATCTTTTAAAATAAAAGCTAAGAATTATCTTGCATTTAGATGATTGCAGGGACTAAGGACTTAAAAAAATGCAAACTATGACAAGACTCCTCCTTTTGCAAGAATTATCAACATTGAGATAGGAAAATCTGACCTTGAGGCAGGAAGAAGAAACCTATGTGCATTTTGCAATAGAGGTGCAAGAAGCAAGTATAGATGAAGACACCCTCCACAAGGCTAAAAATAATTTATATTTTAAAGCCATTTCATACTTTTTGGAGTATGTGAGAAGGAACTCAGAGTTCTTCAACACTGGCAGTTGACAGTTGCAGAGTACAGCTAAAAGATCCCAAATACCCTTTGAAACACAGAGTATCTAATGTAGCTTGGAATGAGGACACAGAGAAAAAGAAACACTAAGAAAGAGGAAAGAAGAACAACAGATGGCAGAGCTGAAGTATAGTGAGCAGCATAAACTGCAAGGGAAACAAACAAATCCCAAAGGCTGAGAGTAATAAATTTGCACAGTGGGGAACACACTGTTCTGGAGAAACTTCAGTCAGAAAATAAACTCTGCATCAATCCAAAGTTTTCTATTTAGTGCTAGTTGTCCTAGTTGATTTTCTACAAGCTTTAGGGATTTTTCCCCCTACAAGTCTGTTTTGAGATTGCAAAGACCTGCAGGAGAAAGAGACTTTCCCTGAAGCCTGAGGTGCGCTTGCAGAACCATGCCAAGGCTCTGCAACCTGAAGAAGAAAAACCCACCACATCAGGAGACGCTGGTGCTGAGTAAGGCAGCCCCATCTGCTCCCTGTATAACACCAGTGCAAGGAGAAAAGACAGCAGGTGATATTAGTGGGTGACTCTCTTATGAGAGGTATTGGTGCACCCATTTGCTGGCCTGATATGCTTTCAGAAAAGTGAGCTGCTTGCTGGGGACTCATATCAGGGATGTCACTGAGAGACCACCAAGCTTCACACAGTCCATTGACTACTATCTGTAGCTGTTGTTTCACATGGGCACCAGTGATACAGCCAGGAGTAGTGTGCGGAGTATCAAGAAGGATTACAGAGCAATGGGAGCAGTCCAAAAGGACTTTCATCAATCCTCTTGGTCAAAGGGAAGAATTTCGAAAGGGCCAGTCAAATCTGATGAATCAACAAGTGGTTACAGGACTGGTGCCAAAGACAGGAATTTGGCTACTTAGACCATGGGACTTGCTTTGACAAACCTGATCCACTGTGGGCCATTGGAGGCTGTCAGGAGAATGGAGGAGAGACCAGGGTGTGCTGGTTGACGAAAAGCTCAGCTTGACCCAGCAATGTGAGCTTATACAGCCTAAAAAGCCAATTTTATCCTGGGTTGTACCAGAGCAAGGGTGACCAGCAAGAAGGTGATTCTACCTTTCTCCCCTCCTCTGCTGAGACTCCACCAGGAAAACCACGTAAAACTCTGGGGGCCCCAGCACAAGAAATATGTGGACCTGTTGAGCAAGTCCAAAGAAGTGCCACAAAGATATTCAGAAGGCTGGGGAACCTTTACTATGAAGGCAGACTGAGAAATTTTTGTTTGTTCGACCTGGAGAAGGAGGACTCCAGGAAGACCTTGAAGGACCTTCCAGTATATAAGAAGGGGCTATGAGAAAGACAGAAAGGGACTTTTTACAAGGGCCTGTAGTGATAGGACAAGGGGTAATGGCGTTAAACTGAAAGAGAGTAGGCTTAGACTAGATATTTCGAAGAAATTCTTTATTGTGAGAGTGGTGAGGCACTGGAACAGGTTACCCAGAGAAGCTGTGGGTGCCCCATCCCTGGTAATCTCCAAAGTAAGGCTGGATGGGGCTCTGAGCAACCTGGTCAGGTGTTCCCACCCACGGGGAAGGGGCTGGAACTTGATGATTTTTAAGGTCCCTTCCAACCTAAACAATTCTGTGATTCCAGAATTTGCAAGCAATGTAGTATGATGGAGGCAATATGTTGATTCAGAGTCATCTGAGGACAGTTCTGCTTGGCAACAAATGTCTGCCCACTGCTAAGGTCTGAGTCAGTGAGCTGGTACCAAGCAAGGTTATATGTGATCAGCCATTTTTGAAAAAGGAGCTATAAGGCTTAATCTAATTTTATGATTTTACTCATGTGAAACCTGTTTTCTCATCTGTGTGAGAAAAGACTCAAAGCAGGAATCTTGCTGTATTGGCATATTTGTTCATTATGGTAAGTCAATGGCTCCCCTTCATGCAGTTTATACTTCAGTTCTATGTAAAACACTATAATGATATAAAACTGCAGGTGACAGAGGCATACTCACACACAAAATTTAGGCTGTGACTGTGGAGCTACTGAATAAGATGAGTACATCCCTGTCACCTCATGCTCATAACACAATAAGGAAAGGTGCCCCAGAAATAAAAGTGCATTGCTGCTGAGGTTGGCATTATTTGGAGTTTGAGACCTCCCTTCTGAGGGTAACTAAAAATATGCCTGGAGCATGACATATAGCTCAGCTAGAAAAGAAACCAAAACCACTCAAAAGTCCTTCATTATTCTGGCTGCGTTAAGCAGACTAATATAAACAAATACAAAAATATATTAAAAGGGAATAAAAAGGGAGTAAATGGCTAGACACATTAAGAGATGGAGCATAGATTTGGGCATCGGGAATAAAACGTTGGTATCACAACTAATTTTGAGTGCACAAATTAGAGTGGAATTCATATGTTTTCTTCCAGAAAAACAATTCACAGAAGAATACCTTGGCTACATTGTCTTCCAGTAAGGACAGTGTGGATTTGCTAGACTATCCAGTACACCTGTGCAAGAGTGGCAGTTGAGGTACAGTACCTGAAAGAAACCAGAAATTTCTGGACCAGTTTCTGATGGTCAAACAAGATTCCCTAAGGACTATTCAACTTGCAGTACATTAATCTACTGAAGCAATCTATTTGAGCCCAAATATCTACTTCAAGGTGAGCTGAAACTCCACTCCAGTCTTTGTTGTATTATATCAACTTGACCCCAGCTGATGGTTGCAGTTTAGACTATGTTACATACACATATCTGCATGTAGACACTTAGATATCTTAACACGGAGCTGAAGATAACTCCTTGCCTCGTCTCAGAGATATGAGTAGGAGTATAATTCAGTTATCTAACACATTCATCTAGGGCTCCTGAGGCATTCACAGAGTAGTTGAGCCATTTGTAAATTGCTGACATATGACAAAGTAGATGAGATTCGTACTATTCTGGACAAGCAGCTGGAGATCAGGTGAATACCTTGGGACATCCTGTTTGGTACTAGATACCTATTTGGACAACTAAATTGACTGTGAGGGTCTATGTCATTGAAACCTCTATCTCATCTAATCTCATAGATAGCCCTTGTGAACATACAGTAAGCCTGACACTTCTCAAATAAAATCCATTCTTCTGAAGCAGTGTCTAAATTAGGTCGTTGCTGTGATCTATGAATGCCTCTACCTCTCTACTGACTATAAAGCAAATTAAGATGATTTAATGTAAAAGTAGATATTGAAAAAGAGAGTAGCTGAATCACAAGTTTTTAACCCAGACTACAACGGCAGCCTTTATGAAATTTAAGAAGAAATTAGATATTTAGAGTCTGACTTCTGCATTGTTAAAAACAGTAAGGTTTTGGACATTTACTTTAATGAGAACAAAACTGGAGTCTTTTTAAAACTAGAGTTTTAAATCAATAGGAAAAGATTCACTGATGCTTAAAAGAAAACTCGTGGAGAAAACAAACTCCCAGACAATTTAGTTTTGAAGGTGAGATAAGGAAAGGGTTTAATTCATGCCTCTGAGCCATAATGTTATAAGATGCGTCCCTCTGCTACAGATGCTACAATTTATAATACTCTCTGTCCAATCCCAGATTTTTCCACTCCCTGGCTTTTACCCTGGTCCACCCTCAGTCTTGCCCCTTGGGAATTGGGCCTGGCGTCTTTGAGACTCTTTTCTTCATCATTCTTCATCTTCTTTGGGGTACAGGGGGCACGTGGTCACCCCGTTCTTGACTGTACTTTTGCGGTTCAGTCCAGGATTAGACATCCTCAAATAGAAGAGGCCTATCTTAAAGAGAGACTAAACATTTCTACTGGAATTCAGGGGTATTGATAGAGGTAATTGGGATAAAAGGGTTGTAGTTACTATGCTAAGGGTAAGGGAATAAATGTTGTTGCTTCTAAAACCTACTTCTGCTATATAACTACTTATAAAACTTATAAAAAATTAGAAAAATCAAAAAGCCAGATGGACCTTAAGGCATCACACCAAAATGGCAAATAGTAGAACTGTTTCATAAATGTGAACATATGTATATTAAGAATATTATAACAAATATGTTGAGGTTATACACTTTTAATATCTTTGTAAAACAAGACTGAATAGCAACAGCAGGGGCTATGAATTGAAATTTCTGACAGTAGATGACAGGTGTAAAAGCTCACTGAGTGGCAGAAAAGGCCCTTAATACCTGCGAATAGCCAATGTACTACAATGAAAAAAACGAGCATAGTGGGAAACTACACACTGTTTCGTTTAGCTCCAAAAATTGTAGTAAACTACTTTTAGTGTTCAAGAGGATTTGTAGAAAATCTACACAGTAAAACACAAAAGGACCATAGCAAGTACCACAACTTTGTAGAAAAATTGTCTTTTATGAATAGGGAAGTGCAACATTCACAGTTCCATCTGTCCAGGGGCAGAGAATTGAGATGTAGTAAATGCCATCCAGGTAGCTCTTCAGTCAGTATTTATATCTAATATGCAGGCAGTATTTATATCAAATAGCATTATACTGCATATGGAACATCTCCATAATATAGGATATCTTATCTCAGAGGATATCAACAATGAAAATACCCTTCAAAATAATGGATTCACGGACTTACTTTCTATCTGCTGGACCTCACTTCTTTAATGTACAGTCTTAATTTTAGCTTGTTTAATTGCACTCCTTTTTGCTCTTTGAATAATTTCCTAAAACCTGAATCAAAATAAAGTACTTTTCCTCTTGAATATAATGTTATATATTACATTATATTATATTACAATATATGATATGATATGATATTATATTATATTAATATTGCCTATTATTTTTTTACAATCCTACAGATAACTTGGAAGGATCTATAAAAACTCTACCTCCAATTTAGAACTGAAGAATGCATCCAAAGCTAAGAGGATGATTTTGGCTAATCATCTGACAGTAAATATAGACTGATTATGAATGCTGTAGCAGTGAAGTGGACCAAATTGGAATAATTGTCTAATGACAGGAACCCGTTTTTTAGTGTTTTTCACTTGGGGTACTGTGTTGATCTCTGGGACCTCCAACATAAGAAGTACCTGAACCTCTTGGAGTGGTCCAGAGGAGGTCACAAAAATTATCAGAAGGACGGAGCACCTCTGCTATGGAGATAGGGTGAGAGAGTTGGGGTTGTTCAGCTTGGAGAAGAAAAGGCTCAGGGGAGACCTTATAGCACCTTCCGGAACGTAAAGGGAGGCTACAAGAAAGATGGAACAGAATTATAACAAGGGCATGTAGTGATAGGGCAAGGGATAATGGCTTTAAACTGAAAGAGGGTAGACTTAGACCAGATATTTGGAAGACATTCTTTAATGTGAGGGTGATGAGGCACTGGAACAGGCTACCCAGCGAAGTTGTGGAAGCCTCATCCCGGAAGTGTCCAAGACCAGCCTGAATGGAGGTTGGAGCAACCTGGTCTGGTGGAAGGTGTCCCTGGCTCTGTGTGTGTGTGGAGTAGAACGAGATGGTCTTTGAGGTCCCTTCCAACCCAAAATATTCTATGATCTTACAGTATTAAAGTGAATTTGTTTAAATTCAAGATCAACTAATCAAAAACCACAAATGTATATAAAAGAGTAGAGATATCATGTGCCATTTAGAGCTGGTCCACCATTCTCCATCAAACCTTTTTTGACTGAAATTAGAATTTTGACTAAAACAAAATACATTCTTGAAACTCCCTTTTTCCTTGAAGTATTTAGGAAAACAAAATTTCCAAAAATGTAATGTGAGATTCATCTCACTTAGCTTTAGAAGTGCATAGCATAGACATGTTCACCAGAGCTAATTGCCTTTGTCTTCCCTTTTAATAAATTTTAGACATCTGCTGTAGAAGGAGATGAAGTGCATGCAAGAAATACCTGTTTTTCTCTATTATTCAATTAAAGGCAACATATGGCAGGATCAGACGTAGAATTACACTGTTTATATATGCACCTGATAAAATTAATCCCATTCCAAACTTCTCAAAAACAAAAAAAAAAAAGATAATCCTGAAACATTTTAAAACTCGGGTCCATTGTTCTCCCATGGTTCTATGCCTGACATTCCCTTATTAGAGTCCCTGCTCCTCTGTGTCTGTGCAATCTCCAGATGTGCTGCTTCTCCTTTCCAAAAGGGAGAACAGAACTCACAACTGACAGTACAAAGTAACTTTCAAGCCTAGTCTTTAAAGGGAAGAAGATGAAGAGGCAACTATTCTTCCCAAACTCCAAGGCCTACAATGGCATTTGAGAATCCAGACATTAAACTTTTTCTCCAATAACTCTACTTTTTTCCCTTGGGAGGAACATATTTTCTGTCTCAGTTTAACTGCCTATTTTTCTGTTCAGAATTTTCCTCTTTCCTAGGATGATTTTGTATTTCTGTGTAATTCCACTGCTCAGAATGGGGAATGAAAAAAGAAAACAACCTGAAATCCTTCATTCCTTGCATTCCTAAAACCGTAGCTATCCCTATTAGAAACACCCATTCTTGGAAATGTTAATGCTACCGTTGAGTTGCTTTTGAACACATAAAACAATTTGACAGCAGAAAATGAGATCTTGAAAGGTAGAGACCTTCCCTCGGTCACAAGAAGCAAAGATAGTTGTCTCTGAGAGAAATATACTGAAACTTTCATGGAAGTGTCAGAAATTACTTTTTCTTCAGTCACTGTCTTTCAGCCAAAAGAGGAAGTTTGTATAGGATTCTGAAGAGAAATATACCCTATGGGCCCTTGAGATGTTGTGATGCACGTGTAGGGGAATGAGCAAAGAAGAGCCAAACTTTTACAGCAAATGTGCCTATCATTTACACTTCTAGTTTGACTTTCTGTTTGACTCCAGTCAAAATCTGGAAAAACCTGCAAAACTCATTTACAAACACATGACATCATTGCTAGTTGCTTTCTCACCATTAAATGGAAAGTCTGACAGCACAGACACCATAACCCCAAGAATACAGTTAATTGTCAGAAGCTAATTCACGTTTCCACCACGAGACTTCTGTGTGTAAGCAGCAGAACAAAATAATTTTCTAGCCCATATAAAACTCCTCTGCAATAATGATAAAAGTGGAAGGCAGTCTTTCTAAACATGTACTGAAGAAATTTCTGATACCTTTTCTGAACTGCATTTTAATTTTTCTTTTTCAAAAATACATGTTTGAATGTGTTTCGTAGTTCAGAAAGGTACTGTCAATGAGCATTTCTTATGAGTATTCTCGGTGTCACTCATTTCATGATCTGAAATCTCAAACTGTTCAAATGAAAACTGTCTCTAATATCATGGAATTGTACCAAGTAAATGAGCACTCTTCTTATTTACTATTTGTCTATAGAATTTTGTGTCTCCCATAATAATCTGGCCAATCCACCTTTGGTAGCTGAAAATCTGTGGCTTGATGTTAAAAAGTAGGAACACCAGTAAAGTTTAAGAGTAATAATTTCAAGGTAATATATAATTCAGGTGCTATATCAGTCTATAAAATTTTACCAAGGATTGAAAGTGACTGAAGGAAGTTAAAGTAATGGCGTTGCAATCTATCTACAGTTCCAACCCTTGCTAGTGGACTTAGAATAACACCATTTCAGTCTTATCTTTTTCAGTTTTGAGTATGGTTAGTTGGAATTAATTTATTTAATTTCATTTAAAAAAAAAAAGCCAAAAAAAAATTAAGTCCTGTTGGATTTCACAGGAAGGAAAGCACTGAATAGAAGACATGGTTTGTTTTTACACTTAATCAGACTGAACTTGTGATGTTTTACCAGACTGTAGATTCAGATCTTACAAAGACATACAACTGAGTTTGCAATAGGATTTCCTCTTCTTTTCAATTAAGCCTTCTTTCAGGGATGGAAGGCTGTACCATATACAGTAAAGAAGTATTTGGTAAATCACTGTCTCAGAATTAAGTGTTATGAGCAAGCTGACAGCTGTAATATATGTCTAATTTGTAACATCACTATTGTTTTCCATTCAAAACTATAACATTTTAAACAGTGAAAGCTAAAATTTTCCACCATATTAAAATGCAACTTCACAGAAAAGAAATATTTTCCTAAACTAGCAAGAAAAAGAAAAAAAAGAAAACCAAAAAACCATAAATAACCTTTAATAACTGAAACTCCTTCCCAGAAACTCTGTAAACCCAGCTCCAAATTCATCTCACCAACGTTTATGTTCTTAAAAGAAACAACTATATAAAGATTGCTTCCTCTGTTGCTAAATCAAAGCAATTAAAACCTATCCATATGTATACAAGCCCACAACAAGATCTTTCTCTTACCATAATGTCACCTTATAGGACTGCATTTCTAATTTAGGCACCTTGTTACATGTTTAAATTTTGTTGGGATGAAATCCATGCTCAAAAGAGAGATTCTGCAGCAGCTACATTAGTCTGTGTTATGGAACTGTAAACTTGATTTTGAGTTCCATTTACCTGTGTGGGTACATCATCCTTTTAAAGAAGTGTCCATTTTTACCTTGCATTGCTGTGCATCAGGGAACTAAAAATTATTGGATGTATTACACAAGTTGTCTATCTTGGCCATGTCAACAAATGCACATGAGCAATGTGGCATCTCCCTTTCAGCACCCTGCAGGTATGATCATAGAATATGATAAAATATCAGGTATATCCTGATAAGGAGATACCATAAGACCAGTGTTTCCCTGTAATGAAGCCTGACCCCAGGTATAGGGAGAAGAAAGGCAGCACTGCTAGAAGATCGATTGCAATGGGCTACATGGGAGCAGTGCTCTGCAAGAGAGTAACAGAATCACTACAGATTCTGTAGTCTTTGATAACTCTCAGCTGTGAAATATGCAGAGATTTCTTCTCTTAACCTTCCTCAATGGATGCCTTGCAGCTGCTGCCTACTGGAAGATGTTGGGGAGTGTTGTGTTCCTGTCACTCAAGAGCCTGAGATGAGCACTGACTGGAGAAAGTTCAAGCCTGGAGGGAGTCTGGCAGTCTACTTGCTTGACTGTACCAACTCACTGAAGTGCTAATGTTAATCATGTATATGTGTTTGGGTGGGAATATATGAAAATCTTTCGCTGACATGGTCTACCCATCATTTGTTCATTTCACTAAACAGAACTTTTTATTGTCATTTTATTTGGTGCTCTATTCCCTCCACTAGATCATGAAACATGATGTTAACCTGGAAATAACTTAGACTTCTTTCATGGAATATTTACCATTATGCTCAGTGGCCCAATAATCTATAATGAACAGTGTAACATAGACAACATCTTGAACATTTGATAAAGAGCAAACAGTCTATGCCTAGACCATTTCTTTTTCTGTACTAAATTAAGAACACTATTTTTTTCCCTTTTTTTTAAGAGAGATAAGTAAGGTCTATCCACTATAAAAGTTAAATGCCCTCTTAAATACTATGAGAGCTAAAAGGATCACTCACGGAAACTGTATTTCTTTGCTATCCTATAGGTAATATAAAAGATGAAAAAAAGAAGAATTAAAGAGGATGAGTATTTAAATCTTACATCTTTCCCAAGGAGGAACTGAAAATTAGGAAGAGCTAGTGCCATAAAATCGAAAAAAAAAATGGAGTGGGCATTTCAAACTCTGAGGTGAGTTTATGTTCCTTTGAGGCAGAGTGGTGAGTGGAGCAGCTGAAGAGAAATGAGGAGCCCTGGCTTCCCCACAAAAAAAGGCTGCATGCCTGTACATAGTACTTCTGTATGATTTTTGATATAACGAAGATAAAAATACTCCTCCACATTTTTCCAGTTGATGGGTTTAGACTAAAAGACAGAAGACAAAGACCAAATTTTACTACAATTTTTATGAATATCTGTGAGTCTTTATGCATCTTTAAATATACTGTGTAGCTTCAGAAAGTGTTTATATTAAAAAGTAGATAGTTAACCCACGCTAATAGGTGGCAGAGTGAGACAAATGCAAAAGGAATGTAGGACAAAGCTTGTAAATTACATCCGAAATCTATCAACCTCAATAAAAAATGAGTCCTGAAAGAATTTTGTCATCTGCCTTTTGGTGGTAGAAGGTAAAGCACAGCCACTAGGTTCACCTGTCATGAAAACAGCATTTACAACTGTGAAAGATACCTAGATGTCCTCTGCCACCTTGGACTTGATTTGTAAGAACAGAAAATTCAATTAACATTGTAGTGCCTTGGTTTACATGACAATGACTATACATCTTCTGTTACATTGAGATTGTATCACACATGACAATACAGTTATTTTTCTGAGAAAAACTCATACATTTGGCTAGTCACCAATGGATTTGGCCTGCACAGGTAATGAAGAAAGCTTTCACAGCTATTTGAAAAAGTATACCAAGAAGAGCACATTTATTTGAATTCATTTAACTATAGCTCACCTTCTTTTTCCCCTAGATTCAAATTAATCTTGATAGGAATAATTAATTTTCAGTGTCAAGGTTTGATAATATATTAGTCTCAAATTATCACCAACTAATTACATTTCATATTTTGGAGACCTGTAAAGTAAGTGCCATGATTTGCTGTTTCTGTTTCTTGAATCGTCAATACTCTGAGCCTATTCTTTTCTTCCTGCTTGATGGTTGTCTAATTATTGTTTTAAAAGTGTGTTCATTCAGATGGAAGATTCATTTGGATAAAACAAGATCTTTTTTTTCCTCCCAGAGGTTTTACAAACTTTTCATTATGCAGTAATAAAGAAATTAGTTTCTTTCTTGAGGGAGGTTTGAGAAATATTCACCTGTAGCTATTACCTATGTTACTGGAGCATGGTCAGATAATACTATATTATTGTGGTTAAAAGATTAGTAAGAAATTCAGAGTGTGTGATCTGAAATATGGATATGTTTTCCCACTTGAGACATATCCCCCATGGGCCAGATTCTGGGCAGGGTTGGACTAGCATTGACATTCTTCCTAGAACAGTTTAAAGTCTGAGATATCTGATCATATTTGATCACAGTCTAAATTCATGGAAATACAGATCTACATTTACCCCAGATCCTCAGCTGCTGTAAACACTTTAGCAGTGCCACTGTACTCCCAGCATGGTCTTTCCATGGTGGTATCACAATGTCCTTGAGTTGCTGTGATGAGTAGCAAGGCAACTCTAAAGCAAATGCAGCTCTATGTTTTGAATTAGGAAATGAATCTTTGTGGTATTGTAGGACAAATTCAAATTGGCTTCAGTGGAAGTACTGTTTAGCAAAGGTAAACACTGCAGCCAGATAATGTTACAGGGCTAGTAAATTCCTCACAGAAAGAACTGAAATACAGCAAAACTGAGAAGTGGCTTTACTGATGCTCAGAGTTCTAATGTGGAGGATTTTGTGCCCTTTTAGTTCGGGATCCACATCCAGAGAAGCTTAAGCCTTTTTAAGGGGTGTTTCTAGAAGGAACACGTACAGTAGAGGTATACCAAGTAAGGTAAGTAAGCATATGAGTCTGGTAAATTCTGACCTTTATCTTTTATTAAATGTAATTCTATGCTGGCTTAACATTTTCCTCTTAAAAATTTAATTGGAGATTAAATGTTCACAGTTGGAAAGGTTTCCTTATTCAACAGAACTTCAGTCATTATTTATTTACTACATGTCTGACCCAGGCTGCAAAGTCTTGCTTTGAGTTTGGAGAGAATCAGCTGTAGTCTTGCAAAAATAATTACTGCTTCATCAGATTCTCTGGTAGTAAAGATTTTCTTTTCAACTGTTTTAATATAGCTATGTTAAAATATTTGTCATGCTTCCAGTAGTGTGTGCTGTACTCTAAGGACTACTTAGGCATCATAAAAGTTGTCTTTTTGTTTATTATTGAAAAAAGATTATGTTGACAACATGCTAAATATTGGGTTTAACTTATTCCACATGGCATCACATGAGGAAAAAGATACTGACTTAAAAAACATGAAACCATTACTTACACGTTAAATAGCACTTAATGTTTAAAAATTCTCTGTGTGTATTGCCATTATTAAGTTATTAAGGAGTTTTTATTGCAGTAAGCTTGAAGCCATGACAAATTCTTAATGAGGCTGTGTAGTCCAAGCATATATCAAGAAATAATTAAGGGCCAGAGAAAAAAGCAGAAATGTAATAACAATGGTCAGTCTGATACCACTGAATTTAGGTACATAAATATAAATTCTTGTTGTGCATTATGGATGAAAAGCAAAGAAAGTACTTGCCCAGGACAATCAAACTTCTAGTGAACGGGGCAGCTTTCTGCGCATCACTTCTGCTTTCCACTGTCACTACAATGAGTTACAAGAACCAGATGCTGTTAGATGCTGAATGTTAAGTTTGGCAAACGTGGTTTGATGTCTCAAACTGTCATTTGGGAGGGGAGGGGTCAGAGTTGATATGAGAACTGGAGAAGTCCTCTAGAGCTTATGCTATTTCTGTTGTTTCAGTTGGCTGCATAAAACAGTCTCCTTCACAAATGGGTAGACTCCACCTTAGCAATAGCTCATATTCTGTATGCCTACTTGTAGCTGTCAGAAAGCTAACTTCTGGCTGAAAAAAATATCCTGATTTGGAGCCTAAATTCATTCGAGGATATTTAAACAAGTTGTTCTTGTGCCAGCATTGTCCTTTAGCTTAAAGAGTTTTGGGGTTTTTTTCCTTCTTTGGCATTTATCTCCCTCATATACTTATAGCAAGCAATCATATCCCTCTTGACCTCTGTTTTGCTACAACAAATAAACCAGATTCTTTTGGGACCTACCCACATCACAAATCACATTGCAGTGCAGATCTCTGAACTTCCATCAAACTGAGTAGCTCTGGGCCAGAAGACACATAGTACAGAACAGTGTACACATAGTACCCAAGGTAATTATTCTGCATCTTCCAGATCTGACTCAAATTACTACAGTGCTACTGGAAACCACATAGGTTGTGTCATTTAGAAATGTCAGCTCATGCTATTACAGCACTCAAGCATGATGCTCCAAATAGATTCACTTTAATTTTGTCATAAAATAGGGTCCCGCTTGTCTGACACATCTTTGTAGACCATCGGTGTTGAACAAATGCAATTAAAAGTTTTATATGTGGTTTGGGCATGATTGAATATTTGCTGTCATGTTCATATGACTATTGATCTAGAATTATAAGATATCCCAATGTTAAAAATATTTTTCTCATGGGAAAAATAAGAAATAAACTTGAAGGGCATTATCACTCTTTGACTTTCTATTAAGAACTTTAATGTCTGTAGTAAGAAATGTCTTCCAGCGTCCCTAATTCCTGTTATTCATATCATATCAGAAGTTCATCACAGATTTATGTTTTTTTTTCTGCTTCAGTTGATCAAAAAGGTTTAGATTGCTCTGTCTAGTATTTCAAAATGACAAGAAAATTACTCCACCTTTACTACATTTAGGAATATATATGCATTCTTGTTAGGTATTGTAGTATAATTTCTCTACTTCAGTGTATGGAAGTAACTATTTGTGTGTAATATTGTGTGAAGAACCAATATGCACACACGCACACCCCCCCATCCAGACCAGTGATTTTCTCCAAGATGTAAAAATACACCCCAAATGTAGTGATAAAAAAATATGGCAATATAATCCTCTCAAAGTAACAAGATAGAGAAATTACACATTTTCAGCAGCAAGCACTGGAGACAATCTCAATCACAATGATTAAAATGTTTGATGTGATAGAAGTGACCTCTTGCACTAAACTCCAGAGGAAGATGATTCTCTATAGTTAAATGAATTAAGTGAACTTGAATTTGAAAAAGAGTTCATAGTGCACTGTGAGATTCAAACATAAATGGTTTTCAAACTACAGAGACAGTAGTTTGAAACACCTCCACCCTCTAAACAGGAGAAGCAAAATAGTAAGATGCATAGCTGAGTTACTAAGCAAAAAGAAGTAACACCAGTTACAACGTATGTTTCATTGCCTGTTAAAAAGTATAGGTGGCTATTGAGCTGATATGTGAAAGCATGCTTACAGGGTTTTGTTTTGTCCACATATTTATTAATCTAAACAAGATCTTATAGCGCTACTGATGCCAGAACTGCACCTCCAAAGCATGTTCTTTCTAGAAGTGCAAAGCAGTCACTCAGCCTCTCCCCAAAACCCTAAAGCATTTAAAAAATCTTCTCAAGCAGGACACTCCAGAAATGGAGTAATTCAGAGCTATATTTGAAAATATAAGTTTAAATTCTTTCAGTTAGGTTTTTTAATACTTTTGTAGAAAAATTGGGACTGGGTTTGAAAAGGTGATGGCAGGTTGCCCATTGCTAAGATGTATGCAAAGGAATATCTTGAGTATTTCCCAAGTTCGTCCACTGGGGCCAAACCAAACCAGAGGAAGTGCCAAGACATCAGCTGTTTTTGTCCTTCCTACTCCAAGACTTTTGCACCACACTCTTACAGCTTTGTTGTCACTGAATTCAGCTAGGTATGTATTTTTTTCTCTCTCTTGACACAAAGGTGGTACAATGTGACCTGCACATATGGTAGACAAGGAAGGTTCTTATGCTCTCAAAAAGGAATAGGCATGTGAAGTTTACTATAAATGACTTCTAAATCAAAAAAAAGTTGAATGGTAATTAACTCTAAATTTGAGAAGTTGAATAGAAACCTAAAAATGTTATAGTCAGCAGATATATGAATAGCTTTAAAATGCTGCTAAAGATAAAATTTGGAGAGACAAAATTTAAAAACAAGCATATAATACAAATAGTTCTTACTTTATACTGGCAATAGCCCACTGAGATTTTAAAAGAAAAAAGGGTCTTCTTGAAAAAAAACCCAAACCTCCCCTTAATGTGTGAAGAACAAGATTTCAGACCTGACAAGTATATCTGATGTGCTGATACCTAAGCATGGCTACCAGTGGCTGTACACACAGCTATTTGGCATGAGCAAGAGGCCATCAGATAGGCTATTACCAAACACTACAGTGCTTCCTGAAGATAAAAAATTTCTGACTTCTTGCTTCTTGTCTACTGATTTCCTTCCTGTTAAATTAATATTTAAACACAATATTGGTGTTCCAGGACTCCCAAGAACTTTAAACTTAGATATCAAGGAAACAAGTGTTTGAGCATGTGGCAATACTAATTGGTACTACTATGCCTTGTTCTTGTGTTTGCTTTATCTAAAGTACTTGCAAAAGTAATAAGTGTGCATTCAGCCAGTTAAATTAAATAATATAACTTCTTTTTGAACAACAATTTGACTGTTAAAGATAATATCTTGTTAATAGCCTTCACCAATACTATTTTGTGAGTGTCATTAAGTTTATTTGGCTAATGACAATGTGTATTTTTGGCATTCGGGAGCATCTTTAAAACTATATTATCATTACAACACATCTATGTTTCTTAGTTTAATTTTATTCTGCCATAAGAACAAATTGACAATGCTTTAATTTAAGTATCCAATTTAAACCAGCTGAAAATTAATGTATTCAAACTAGTAAAACCAAAGACAACAGCAGGCTAAATGATTATGGAAATTGAAATACTATAATGCAATCTGAACAATTTTGATGGTACTGCAGCTCTTTCTAAATATTCTGATTGCAACAATTGATTAATATTATTATTATTATCATGGTAGATATTTCCCGCTTTGCCAAATACTAAAGAGCTATGTAAATTTTTAAGGACTCAGCTTAGAAGTGCATGTTTATGTCTTTTCATTTTTGAATGAATAGTACATGTGATTTCTATAGCACTAGAACACAATAATAAAACTAAAGATGTAAAAGAATTTGAAAATGCCACATTTTAATTCTAATTGTGTACCTACGTCTTGAAAATAATTTCCTAATAAAAATGTTTTACTTAGATTTTAGGAACTGTAGGGTGCTTCAAGTGAAAATCCTTACAGAAAATTCAGAAAGAATTCAAAAAGTGTCAAAGATGCAGGGAGGGAGGTGGGAGTAGGGAATCGTATGAGAAATATCTAGAATTCTCCTTTGGCACAAGAAAAGTAAGCAGATGTGAAGAGTGGCATACAATCAAGGGCAGGAAAACAGCCACAAGCCTGCTGCCTAGTTTATTTATGCCAGAGTCCTGAAAACCCAGAGTCTCAGAGACTGCTGCTAATGAGGGAAGAGCTGGGTCTCTGCACCTGTCACTATGGCAGGCAAGGGAGAGAGGTACAATGATGCTCCAGCGCTGTTATTTTGGCTTACTATCCTAGTTTACCTCTCTCTCATGGATAGGATAAAAATAATTTTTCCCTCTACATTTCTTAGGATGCTTGGAGCCCCTACGATACTCTCACCCTCAAAATATGGTGAAAAACTGATGTTGCTAACTATGTTAGCATATTTATGATAGTAACATTTCCAGGGAAAAAAACAAACAAGCAAACTGGCAATTACTTCTAATTTCTACTAAAATGCAGTTACAAATGATATGCATAAATTTTTGAATGTCATACCCTTTCTCTTGTGCTCATCTTTCTTTTCTGTTTTTATGCAAGGTTGTCACAATTCAAAGTCCCCTTCACTGGGAGTAGTATGATATTGAAGGTGATGGGTTCTTTCTTTTTGGAGGCATTTGGTGCTTTTTGAAAATTTCAAATCATCAATTGCTAATTTTTGCAAATCCTTCTTTCCCTACTGTTCCTCACAGTCAGTCACCAATAAACACTTTTTAGTTTGTATGAGATTTAGGGTAAAACTGCAATTCCAAAAAAAGCTAAAATAATACTAAAGTCACACATCAATCACCTGACAGGTAAAATGTTTGCTATATCAGGGAAGATGGTCTAGAATAAACTCAAGACTATACAAGTCCATACAGGGATCAGCAATTTCTGAGACATGCATTGTTAAACTAGTACAATTTCTTGTCATTAAAGTGATAACCACATATTTTATTTGTGGGTTTAAGGATTACAGGGGATTACTTTATTTAACATGTGTAGCAGTAAAATAGAATTTAGCAACATAGAATTCATGAGAATAAAGAAATCATCTCCTTAAACCAAATCAGAATTAACTAAAATTAGAGTAACTACACAGATAAAGCTATAAAATCATATTTGTGACGGCTGAAGAATTTTTCATTATGGTCTTATTTTTTTCAGAGGGAGATGAATGCTGAGAAGAGATTAAAATATTATTTAAGCTCACACATTGTAAATACATGTCAACAGTAGAAAGAGTCACAATGAACAGAGTAGCAAGACTAACAACCAGAGTGAGTTATAGAAGATATTTTCTGTGAAGTTTCATGAATCTACATCATCTTATTCACATTATTTATTCACTGGACTATATAAGGGTTTGTGTTATATTTGGGAAAAGATTTGGAAAAAAAAAATGTCTACCATTGTGCTAAATTGCATAATTTCTCTATTTTCTTCAATTGTTATAATTGTTCACTCACACTCATGTAAACAAAGTCTATATTAAAAGGTAATAAATAGAAAAGATTTACAGAAATGGTAAATTTAAAAAGTGAAATAACAAAGCTCACTTAGTAGAAAGTACATTTTTTGAAGGATATGACTAGTTAAGGATAATAAGAGTAATCTGTGAGAGTAGTATGTGTCATTACCAGTAAAAACAGCTGATGTTAAAGACAGAAAAAATACTATATTTGAGGAAAACTACTTGCCAGTGATAGATTTAAAATTATTTCAAAAATTTTAATGGGAAATATTTCAACTCTGTCACTTGAGACATTTATAATGAGAATAGGTAGCATAAAAAAATAGTGTAAATAACAAACCTGTGTTTGTCCCCAGGGTTTGGAGTACATGAACTGATAGATCTTCCCCAGTTATAATTTCTTTGATCTATGGTCAAGGGAGAAGTAAAAGGTGAACCAAACTCAAAAGACTGATATTTCTGATTTAGATGCAAAATAAAGGTCTGGTAACAAAATAATTTTATATACACACATATATACGTATAAACTTATTCATGTTTAATTATAAACATACACATTCCAAAGTACAATTTTTTTTTTCCCGAAATATTAAGTAGATGTTCAAAACATTCATAAAAAGGAACCTGTATTGTAGCCCCAGGTAAAAAGTCAGTTCATATACAGAGATTATAAAATGAGTCAAAAACCATTAAAGGTTCTCAGTCATCCTGAAAAAATTGATAAACAATTTACCCTCTGCAGTGGCTCAGAGAACAGTATCAATTAGAAGTTACTAGATGATCTGGGGTGGAAGATCAAGACCTAGTGTACACATGAAAGATAAAATATTAAGTGCAATATCGTAGTTAGTTCACATCCATATTGTTATTTAAAAAATGATTATACACTGATATACATGAATGTACCTGATCCAAAGTTTTTATTAGATATTTAATGAATTTTTAAATTGTGTTATATATTTAAGCATTCCTTATAATACTTATTTACATGTCCTAACTGAATATATTTTTAGATGTATGACTACAAATTTTTTTTATAATTTATGTATAAGGTAACTAGATAAAATTCATTGACGTACAGAATGGAAAATGTAGCCACAACTGTGAAAAACGCAAATGTGCATTTCGTTTAATGTTTAGATAATAAAATGCATGCTAAATTTACATTAAACTGATACAAACTTCAAGAGGACATTAATGAAGATGTTGGACTTTCCTAAAAGCAAGACCTAAGTGTCAGATTTCTTAACACTGTGGGAATATTGTGTGTGGAGTACAGTGTTGTTGCTATGAAGTGGAAGTGATATTAGGAAAAGATATGCAGGCCTATTTCTTACACATGATTGATTTGATCATGACATCACTGACAAACAGCTTTTGAGTCAATTTTTTTAGAATTAAGAGACTAGAAAATCATCAGTATTATTCCTGTAAACACAAATTTGATTTTTTTTTCACTTACATATTTTTTGAGACATTTCATTTATTTTCACTGTCCACTGAGACTGATCTGTCCCAAATTCACTTTTAAAACACTAAGATCCAGTCAGTACTAGAGAAGGCATCATTCACTTTTATTCAGCCCTGATGAGGCCGCATCTCAAATTGTTTGTTCAGTTTTGGGTCTCTGACTTCAAGAAAGACATTGAGGTGTTGAAGTGTGTCCAGAGAAGTGCAACGGAGATGGGGAAGGGTTTGGAGCACAAGTCTAATGAGAAGCAGCTGAGAGAACTAAGGTTGTTTAGTCTGGAGAAAAGGAGGCTCAAGGTAGACCTCATTGCCCTCTACAATTACCTGAAAGGAGGTTGTAGTGAGATGGGCGTTGGTCTTTTCTGCCGGGTAACAAGCAACAGGCGAAGAGGAAAAACCTTAAGTTGTGTGAGGGAAGGTTTAGGTTGGTTATTAGAAAGAATTTCTTCACTGAAACAGTTGTCAAACACTGGAACAGTCTGCTCATGGAAGTGACAATGTATTCATCCCTAAAGGTGTTCAAGAAAGGACTTGATGTGGCACTCAGTACTGTGGTTTAGTTGACATAGCATTGTTTGGTCAAAGGTTGGACCTGATGATCTTGGAGGTCTTTGCAACCTTAATGATTCTATAAAATTATGATTCTTGGAAGAGCTGACAAAACCAAGGCATTAATATGAGGATTATTCCTTTTTATTTAGATTAATATATCCCTTGGCCATAGTAGTTAGAGAAAGACTGTCATCATCTGATTGCCACAACTTGAAACAAGAGAGAAAAAGAAAAAAGATAAATAGGCCAAGAATTAGTCAGAAAAAATAGAAAAATAAAAGATATGAGTCGCTTCCAACCTCTACCATAAGATATGGTTGATTATGACCACTGCTTAATTATGAGGTACTCAGAAGTATATCCCAAGCCAGTCTTATCAAAGTAAAGGACTGAAAGTAAGTTACATTTCAAATCACTTCTCCAAAGTGACTTGGAAGGATCTTGAATTTAGATCACAGTCATCACCCAGTTAAGGCCAATTACTGACAGAAAAACTCAATGCAAAATATGCTCTGCATCTTCTAGGTACATCTAGGATGAGAAGAAAGTCCTTTAAAAGCGAGACACAGATTTCATTCATTGAGTGCCTAGAGATGTGTGCAGCAGAGTAGCAGAAAGAAGACCCCCGGTCAGGTTCAAGTGTGATTATGGAATGATTATGATCAAATTTATTGCTAATACAGTATCTATATGTTACCAGTGCAGTATATAACATAAGCAGGTCTAAAGGATTTTGGTATAAACAGGTTCAGCTAGAAACATACAGGTTTACAATCTTTGGCCTTTACCAGTGCAGTATATAACATAAGCAGGTCTAAAGGATTTTGGTATAAACAGGTTCAGCTAGAAACATACAGATTTACAATCGTTGGCCTTGCAGAATTCACAATTACAAAGCAACAAAGCACCTATGTAGCTACTTAAGGATTTTATCTCTATATGTGACCAGATTTTAGAGTTTTTATTCACTGATCTAAAAATGAGTGTCCCTCATCTTTGGGCTGGACATACTCTGCAGGTGTCCCTTCCAGTGGATCCACCCAGAAGCTGCCTGAAACTTCAGGATATCAGTTTGTCCTATTGGCCAGTTTGTAGTAGCATTTAATACCCTTTTGCAGATCCATGTGTACCAAAGTCAATTGTAATCATCACAGTTCCCCCATCTCTGGAACACATTAGTTATGCATTTTCTGCATAAGTAATATTTTTATCTTAGGACAATTCCCACCTGGTGCTCTTTTCTTAGGGCAAATCACACTGCCCACCAAAGACAATCAAAAGACAGAGAGGGGGTGTGTGAGGGGAAGGATGTGCTTGAAGACCTGACTATCTTTCTTTGGAAATGAATGATCCAATAAAACATATTTGAAAACACATCTGACACACTCCAGAAGGAAACCCTGGAAGGTTTTTCACTAATGCCTAGGTCCTTTGAGACATTAGGAAAGAAATGACTCATTGTAAGATTTGTTTTTCTCACATTAGCTCCTGATTTGCTTCCTAAATTTTATATGTATATTGGGTGTCTTGACTGCACAGCTGAATATTTTTGAAAAAACCTAAAATTCTGACTTCTAGAAGTAGCCTAAAGAAACCTTCTTCATGCAACCTGTGGAACCTGGAAATTCACCTATGACTGTTAGAACCAAGAATGAAAGACAGAGGGAACACATATAAGTCTGAATATAGATATTGAATAAAATTGCAAATAATAAAAAGATTATAGCAAAGACATTGCATCTTGATCTGGCAGTAAGACATTTCTTAGCTATTAGAGAACATATATAGCCTTATTGCCCAGGCAAAACTGATATCTATCAGCTGGGAGGTCTTAATGTCTCTGCTAAACAGTGGAGGAAATTGAATTTTAAACACATCCAGTTTGTGACCCATAAGATTTACTAGGAAATTCAGAAACTCTTTTACTGTCAAACACAGGTACTACCAAGTTTTATCACTTTGGTATGAGTGCATTCTAAGAAGAATTTCAGTTCTCACTTTAGTTTAATTGTCCTCATAATATTTGATGTGACCAAGGAACTTGGCCAGCACTCTGAGGATTATGTGATTAGAGAGATAAATGAAAAGAAAAATCTACTTGATGAATACTTGATGGTTTTTAATTCAACTTGTTAATTAGATCAGTAGTATTTGATTTGGGGGTACAATTTAATCTATTGCAGCTTTAGTTTCATATGTTTCTGAAATTCACTTTACATGCCAGAACACATCCTGCTTTTATAAGCATGCATGAAAAGAATCCCTTTCAATGTCTTCATGGTAGAGTGAACATAAAGAAATTAGAGAGCATGCTAAGTAAGTTTGTATTCTTTTAGTGCACATACTTTTAGATCTATTCATTGAGAGACAGAATACCTAAAAACCAGCAATTACAATGCTCTCAGCTCCCTTTCGGTTATTTAAAATTAGAAACTAGGAGAGAAGTGCAAATCCACTTGTCTACGTATTGAATTGTAGCACATTTTCTTGCCCTTATACCTCTACCTTCCTGTGTCTGATCAAAGATCACATTATTACAAATGCCATTGAAATGTTATCTAGTATATATATTTGGTTTTAAGAGAACTTTGTTGATTTATATCAACTTATAATGCATAATTTTTCTATGAGCAGGCCAATCTTCTTCCTTTTCTATAAACAAAGATTTGTAAATAAAAATCACAAATACAAATGCATATTTCTACCAAAAACATAATTATTATGGTTTTATGTAATGGCTGATTATATTATCAAATCACCTTCCTGATGCAGTATGATGGTTCCCTGTAATACATTCTCAATAATTCAGTGTTCACCACTTCTACTAAGAAGCTTTTTCAAAGTTTTATATTACAGGAAATCAGGCTGGATCCAACAGCTTGAGAGTGGTGAAGTGCCTCAGCTCCTCGCCCTCAGGTTCAACCACTGGTGAAAGTGAGCCTGTATTCCAAGCAGTCACACACACATACAGAGAGCAGTGGTATACACCATACATACATACATACATGTATACCTATATGTATATACACCCAGTTGGCCACACTGAATACAGACAGAAAAGAGTAGTCACAAACATGCAAACAGCACCAAAAGTCTCATCCTGCTCCCTTCCCTGGTTGAGCAGGATAAGGTACACTAGTATATTCATATCTATAGGATATATACATGTATGCACAATATGGATGCCTCCAGACAGTCAGTTTGTCCAGTAACTTCCCCTGGCTCCCCACTGATGGCAGCTGGGCATATGAGACTTGAGGGCCACAGCCCCCCTGCATCTGCAGGTACTATCTTAGTTACACACATAGAATTGGCCAGAACTCTTCTGGCTCCACAGCAGGTGACTCCTCACTACAGGAAAAACATGGATAAGTTGGAGAGGTTTCAGGTAAGGCTTCTGAGATGGTGGGGACTAGAGTACTTACCCTGTGAGGAGAGGCTGGAGTAGCTGGGCTCAGTCAGTCTGGAGCAGAGACGGCTTTAGGGGGAACATAAATGCAGCTGCAGTGCTAATGGGAGGTCACTGATGAGACAGCGTTGGACTCTACACAGCTGTGCAGGGCATCAGAGAGGCAATAGGCATAAATTGAAACAAGAGAAGTTCAGATTGGATATAATGATAAGGATTTTCCCCTATAAGGACAGTAGGGCAACAGTGCAGGTGGCCCAGACAGGTTGTGCAACCTCCATCCTTGGAGATTTTCAAGTGCTGACCCGACGAAAACCTAAGAAACCCGGTACAATCACCTGTGTGACCCTGTTGTGAGCAGGAGATTGGACTTGTCTCAAGTCCCCCAAGATCTCTTCCAAAAGAAATTATCCTGTGATCTTAAAAGTTTCTGTTCAATAAGGGCCTTGAATAATCACTCTATTTCATTGTTTTTCTCATGTCCCCACTCCCTGAATTTCATTTTGTTTAATTCTAATACTAAATAAAAGACAGACTATGTCTTTCTACATAAAAAAAAAAAAACAAACCAAACAGGAATCCAGTTTAAAAAAGCAGGAATCAACTCAAAATTCCAGAAACTTTGGTTGACTCCACTGAATAGGCCTGTAATATACAACCTATTTTCCCATAAATTGAAGAACACAGGACTTTCTACATTCATCTGTGAAGGATCAAACTTTAACCCATAACACGTACACTGTCCGTAAAAGTGGAAATCTAGTAAGATTTCCAATTTTTTAATTTCTAATTAAGAAGTTTTATGCATTTTCTGAAGCATACTACCACTCTAATATCCAAAAGTTCCCCAGGTTTAATTTTTTATTTATGCCTCTGATTAATAATTTTGACCTTAGTATTGAAGGGGATGGGTTTCTGAAAACTGACACTCTCAGGATTGTTCACAGGATAACAGTTATGTAGAGGTGACTGTACCATCAAGTAAAATGTCTAGAGTGCTATCTCAATTCGTGAAACTGCATAATATTGTACTATTTTGTCAGAGTAAGAGAAGCAGAATCAAGTTCTGTGCAACAGCGGACAAATGCATTCCCAGTTGACACAGGTGTGCCAGTGGAAGTGATTACTGCCAGTTCTTCACTGTTTCCAGGAGAACAGCAAATGTCTTTCATTTGCTTCAGGCAAAAATCAGACAGAGTTCCTTAAACAGTCTATAATGGTGGCTCCAGCTTGTCTGAGTATTATTGCCTGAAGCATATTACAAGATATACTTATGAACTAAGTTCCTGACAGATCAGTGGTGGCAATAATTTCCAGCAGGGAACTGGGAGAAAGCAGCTAGAATAGCAATTTACTGGTATGGCTTGGTCCAGAAGAAGCCATCCTCAGACTGATTAGATTCTAAGTTAATGAATTAACAATTTCCTTTTCTTGAAATGTGAGGTTTTTTGTGATTTTTTTTTCTCCATAATATTCTCCTTGTTATGTTTTATTACTTCAAATGCTGTAGGAAAAGACTATCAGATTCATTTTTATTTCAAATCTTTTGGAATTGTTCCACATTGTAAAAAGTGAAAAAATTCCAACCTCCAAAGAGCAACAGAAAATCCTCTTACATCTGCCTGGCTCACCTCACTTAACTCCTAAAGCTCAAGTGTGTTACTATCAGGAAAAGTATTTTTTAAAGTTGTAAATTGTCTTCTAATGTTATCACTTGTCTAAATTCCCGTGTTGATATCACTATATGAACATCTATTCATCTGTATAATCTTGGATTCTATTGTAATTTACTTTCTAAGATTAGATATTGCTTCCAAAATGTCTAATCCCAAGATTGTTTTAATGACTCTTTACTTATCTATTTGTAACATGGGCAAACTTTGTCAAAGGTTTTGCTATCTCTCAGATTACAAAAAAAAAACTGGTCATTTTTTTTTTCCTTTTAGAACAGTATGTGAAGGCAAATAACAAAAGTTTCAGACAGATATACTCAAAAAAGCCTCAGAGAAGGAATTCAGAAGTGTGTAGATTAGTCTGTTTTGTGAAATACTCAATACCAGTTTATAGCTGAAGTAACTCTAGTCATTCTTCAAGACAAAGTATCATGAAGGGATAAGAGATGCTGAGGGGTGGTATAAGACACCCAAAATATTGGTTCAGTAAAGAGAAAAAATCCAAGCTGAGAGGATGGTAAATGAACATTTAAGCACAGTGTTTATGTCTTCCTGTGACTGCTGAGCTTGCTTGGACATGTAAAACACACGTCTATTTTAAGTATAGGTTAAATCACACCAGTCTTAGATGCTGGAACAGTACTCCATGCAGCACAGCAGTGTTAAGTATCATTACTAGGAGGAAGATTTTCATGCACAGTCAGATCCTCAGGCAAAAGTGTTATGCAGATTAAGACTACCAAATGGACTCATTATATTTGTTTTTAACTATTTCAGTGAAAAATATGACTACTTGCAGATTCCTGTTGAATGTTGCCATGATATATTCAGAAAAAAAAAAGGATGAGAAATTCAAAGTGCAAATGTTTATTTCCAACATAGTGATTACTTCTTCCTTCAACTAAAAAAGAAAAAAAGCTACAACTCTTCTGCAACTGTTCAATTGAAAAAAACATACTTGAACTAGACAGAAGTGTCTCTTCTTCTAGTTGCCATCACAATAAGAAAAAGTTAATTTGGGGTTGTCAATGAAGTACTGAGGCCTGAACAATAGGTCCTGCGCCAGAGCTGACCTCTAGATGAACCTTCCAACCTAGTGTTATGTTTAGCCATATATCTGTTTATTAGCCAAAATTCTGTAAAATCATTAGTAAAATACATAGTCTGATAAGACTACACCTTTGTAAACATGTATGCTTGTTAGTAAGATATCCGTTTATTAGTGAAGATTTGTATCTACTCATTAATGAGATATGAATGTATCTATCTATCTGTATTTAGAGACTGGTCAAGGCCATGGAAGTAGATGTCTGGTCTTGTTTGACAGTAGATGGTCCAAAGTGACTCCCTTGATTTTCCTCTGAGCCCTGGCCAGCCTTTGGGTGAAACCCAAGGAGAGAAGAGAGCTAGGTATCTTCCACATTAAATAGTGATGTAAGATTGTTTAACAGTATAAAAGCTGGATCCTTTCGCAGTAAAGATGGTGTATTAGGGAGGGGTTCGGACCATACTGCATCTAAAACCATGACACAAAGCTCAACAAAGCTGATATTTATTACCAAGAGATGACCAACAAAACGAACAAATCCAAAAGGGAGGAAGGAGGAGAGGAATAAACCCCCAGCACGACCTCTCCAGTTACCCAGCTGTTGCCCATAAAGTTATCTTACCGACCTAGCATGCCTATAATTACCCATAGCAGAAGCTGCATCCTTGGAGAGTCAGTAAGTTCACAAACTGGCAGGCGTCCCTGCCAAAAGGCAACATTGTCCTTGGTGTGAAGCTAGCTTCCCTCCAAGAAAGCACTACCTGCTTTTATACAGTTAACTGAGTGACCTCAGCCTAGGCAGGAGTGGTCATCACTGCCCAACCAGAGGTTTTCAATCCCACCCTCTTAGTTATGTAAGTTCATCCCTTCAGCGCATGTATGAGAACTTTGGAAATCTCCTAACACACGTGCAGTATGCTTTGGGGGTCTCTTCTAATCGAGTCGGGGGTCGAGCCTTCCTCTCCTCCTCTTCAATTTCTCCTTCAAATGCCCTTGGCAGACAATGAATCAAAAGTAGAACACCAATTAAAATAGTTTATACAGAAGTTCTCCCTCCAAGGACAAATTCACTGTTTTATCAGTGAACTTGGCAGGGAGAATATAAACTACTACAGGTGGCTGGGGCCAAACACAGACCAAAAGTATCAGCATAAATTCACCCTGCTACAGATGGAAACCTCACCTATGAATGGATGGGTTCCCCATCTGACATGAGGGTCTGGATGATGCTGATGATGGTAATGTATTAAAGGGTGTCTGGTGATATGTTTTTCTTAATCACTATAGACAGTGCTTGTAGTAATGATTAGGTGCATTGCTACGCTTATCCTTTTGTAATTCTTTGCTTTTTGTGTAATTCTTTGCTGTTTTGCACTATGGTAAATTTATACACTTGTTCTATTTATACACTTGTTCTTTAAAATTGATGTCTGTGTTTCTTGTCCTGACCCTCGTCTCCTGAAAAAACAGTCACAAATATTTTCAGTATTTTGCTCAGTTAAGGAATTGGCAAAATCAATAACTGCACATCTGTGATGTCGATTCTCTGTCTCTTGGTTTACCTCAACTCCTGGAATTTCTTCTACTTCAAATGATTAACCACAGGGTAGAGCAAAGAGTAAAGACACTCTGTATGTTTCCATCAACCAGCTATTTGGGACTGACTTCATCATGCAATGAAAACTTCAAAAAAACTACATCTGGGAAAGGTGACCCAGAGAAAAATAAACTTGAATCAGACACCTAATTATTATCTAAAATGGAAATGTAAGCTGTTTCTAAAAGGCCTTGTCAGTTGAGATAAAACATACAGCTCTGATTCAGAAGATAAGTCAGCAATGCAGGGAGCTGCAGAGCCAGGGAATGATGTGATCTGAGCACTGACAAAGGAAAATTATTTTTGTGACAGTTGCTGGATGAAGGTGAGAGCTGCAATAACAGAAACAAAAGGTTAGAAAGTAAGTGGCTGCAGTAGTCAAGGTAACAAAATTCAACATGCCCAGAAATTTACTCAACATACTAAAGCATCGTATTTACCCATAAAAGAGGGGGGAAAAAAGAAAAAAAATAAATAAAGAGAAAAAAAAAGAGATGTGTGTGCAGGGAAGAAAATCATAAACCAATCACTCATGGTAACCCTCCACCTGTATGTGTCTGTTAATTACTGATAAAAGCTTTAGAGCTGGTACAATCCTGGTCAGTCTTATAAAAACCTTTTTATTCAGTACTGGTGAACTAATTCTAAAAGCCTGAATGCTATGAGAATTAATGACTCTTGAAAGAACTGGTGTGGATCTCATTTGACGGGCAGAAAATCTATTCTGACTAGGAACTTGTATCCAAATAACCTTCTGTCCCAGATATTAGAGAATTACCTCAAATTCTTTCCTATAAATACTCCTGTTGTTCCTCAGCACCCTCCAGGCAGCTAACCAGAAGGATAGCCAGAATAACTTTCATAACTAGTGGTGAATCCTGTTCATATAGTTTCTTAAAAAAAAAGAAAAATTTTCCATCTTCCATAAGAAAATTGTAAACCAAATATAAAAGTTAATTCAGTCAGATATGACACTTAATATGCTTTCCATAACATAGTAGTGGGTGCCTCCCTAATCAAATACTACAGTATTTGATAATTATAGTATACAACTTTTAAATATTCACAGAAGAATGAGATTTGAACTAAGGCTATGGCTATCTGATGAAACTGGGGGGTTGAATGAGACCAGAAAATGCTTGATCCACTGTGGAATAGCATTATCATTTATTGTCCTGAGCTCATTGATTGCCTAAAGAAGACTCTCAAGGGTTTAGGGTTCAGGACCCTTCAATAATTTTTTATAGAGTAATTTCAGAAGGATTTTAGAGAAGAAAAGAAGAAAAAAGGTAAAAAAAAGGTATGTAATTGATATTATAATAATTATTTCTAAAGTATCGACCAGCAAAAGACACAGGCTGATATTAAGGAATCTCAAACTCCCTTTCAATAAAAAAATCAGCTCTTAAATGCCTTTTTAATGTCAAGTTTGCATTCAAGCAGCTTGGATTCTTAGAAAAAGTTTCACTTTTTCTTAAATCAGTAGGCACCAATGGTACCTACTGATATTTAATTTTTTCATATTTCAATATTCCGCTACCTTAGTTTATAAAAGACCTCTTGCATATTATCAGATGTAGTGTTTCTTTCTCCACTCGCCACATATTGGTCCAATTCTAAATGCAATTCTTAACCTCCTCCTGTACAAATCTACCATATTTGTGTCAAGGGAGAGTTCTTGTTCTTGCTAAATTACTTGCTAATACATACATATTCTGTATTGCCATATTCCATGTAGCATGACTAAGGTATAATTCCACTAATAAAATTGTGGTTTATTATTATTTCAAAGTACCCCAAAGTCAGCTTCCAAAGATGGTCCAATTTCCTGAGGTTCTGGGCCAAGCCCATTTTGAAGTGTCATCAGCATTTAGATAACATCTAGTATCCAGGCTGGAACTGCATCTGCAACTATCACTGGTGAAAAATCTATGGATGTAGAGAAGGGAGAAAGACAATAGGCCAAATGACTTATGATTTTTCATTTGCATGGTAAATCAGTTGAAGTTAATTTGATATTGTAAATTACAATCTACTTCTTAGCGATTCTTCCTATTACTGAACATTCACTAATAGTTGGTGTAGAACAATTAGGGTCCAAAATGCCTTTTTGGATAATCTGCAAGGATCATTCGTGTATTCCTGAAGAAGTGATAAGAGATGGATTCTGAGATACTTGAATAAAGTCCAGTCATCTCTTTTATAATTAACTGAGTCTAGATTTTTTACTCGCTTGCCTAGTTCATGTTTAGCTTTTATAATACTAGGCTTAAATACTATCATTTCATCCACAGAACCTCTGATATTGGGTTCTGTGAGCCCATATAAGTTAAAGGCAACCCAACAGTGAACAGACTAGCTGCTGTAACTCAGGCCTGGAACTTCTGGAGAAATGTGTTGAGAGGCTGAGGGCTGTATAGCAGCTGGCTCTTAAGAATACGCATCTGAAGAGGAAGAAAATAAAATATACCAGATGGCAGTGGAGGCTCCACAGCAAGAGAGACAGAAAATGAATTTTGATGAGACAAGGACTTATCATTGCTCAGTTCTCTCTGTGACTGAAACAGAAACAATGTTTGTTTTCAGACAAATTCAAGATGCATAACTCCTCTTTTATGCAATCCGTAACTCTTTATGGGAACCATTAGTTACTGCAGACCCATATTTATTTCCACTGTAGCTGATACATATTAGGTGCCAGACTCTTCAGAGTAAGACCTATTACTCTGTTTAAAAGGAATATACATGCTGGTGTATCTATGTCTCCTTCATCTTTGTGACAGCTCTCCAAAAAATATCAAGGATCTGATCTCAATTTCCTTAAGTCTCGTCTTTGCATAGCAGGGTGCAATGCTGTGCAGAGTCACAAAGCACACTGCAATCCTCTGCAAGACACATGTCGAATGAAGAAGACACATGAGGAAGGAAGTAGATTTAAATTTCAACTTCATAAAAAAAAAATCTTTACAAATCTGGATATAAATATAGGATATAAATTTGGATATAAAACAAGGTGAGAGAAAACCAAAAAATAGAAGCTTATTGTAAAAATCCTTGGATAAGTATGGCGATAAAGCAACCTTGCTATTTATGTTCTAGGTTCTATGTTGTGAAAAGTAATAATTACTGATGGATTTCTATGAAGACATAGCTGAAGTGCTCAGGGTTCTTGTCTAAATCATTTTGACAGTAGTGAAACACATAAGGATAAAATTCTGACTCACTCTTACAAAACCCCTATTCCATTGCAGAGTAAGTACATTTCATCATGGATGTAAAATACTCCTTTAATTATCTAAAATTTTACTTGGTAATTGAGCCCTGTGTTTCTAAATCAATCTAACTTGTTTTCAATTAGCACCTTTTCAGTTACATAAAAACACTGTCAGTTGAATAATCAGCAGTTTTGTTCTCTATTTTTGCAATGAAAGCAGACCTTCTAAAAGTAAGGGTTATGTTTTTCTGTCAGTAACAGACACAGAGACTTCATTTTACTGACAGTAACTAAAAAATGACAGTAAGAAATAGGTAATCAACAATTTCTCTTTCTCTTAATCTCCTAGGTGTGCACTTATTACAGAAATGTCAAAAATGTATTTGCGAAATGTAACCAGAACTCTAAGGCAATGGGATCAATGCAGTGCTTGTCTGGTTTAGAATACATTGGATAAATCTGGGTTAAATGCTTTTGGGTCAAAACATTTAAAAAAACTGACAGCATTCCTTGTTGATATCATTGTTCTAATTATTTTTTAAAGAGATCTGGCTCAGTAAAGATATTATAAAAAATCCAGATCCATATGGTTGGGTTTTTTGAAGACACTTTATAAAGAAACATACACTCAGCCAGTACAAGCTGCTTTATATATTTTAGAAATGTTTTAATTTTAAGAAATGTTATATAGCTCAATGGTAGTTACAAATGTAGTGGATAAGCAATGGAATTAAGGTTTCGATCTGCATATTTTGTGTATTTACTCCAACTTTTGAAATATCAACTGCCAGTCCTAATCTTATTAACCCTTTCAGAGTGCAAAATACACGATTTTGAAATTTTTGCTTTGTGATTTTCAGTCTGCTCTCCTTATCAATCTGGGGATGAGACATCCCCAAACCATCCCTGGAGTCAGGTTGCCCTCATTAAAAATATATCACTGAGTCCAGATTGCGCCTGTGTGGTTGCAGAACCCGTGTTGACAACAGGTATCATGGGATCCTATTTGCAGGCCAGCTTGTGGGGAAGGACCCACCTCTCTATTTTTGTCAATGGCATGCCTGATCTCATTAGGAGAGCTTTGTAAGAATAATGGGCGGGGGAGAGAGTAACCAGCAGTCCTGTGAGAGAGTGACAGAGTGGATTATAGAATCACAGAGCTGCCCAGATTTCAAGGGGCCTCAAAATATCATCTATTCCAACCTTTCATGGAAGATGAAGTTTAGATGATATCATCTAGCACCCTGTCCAGCTATGTCTTAAAAAATCCTAAGTGACGGGGATGCTACCACATTTGTGGGAAAGCTGTTCCAGTGAAGGATTGTTCTCACTGTAAAATAAATTATTTTGTATATTAATATGAGTAAAGGGCAGGGGTAATGTGATGGAGTCGCTCAAAAAAGAGCATGGGGGAATATGTCAGGAAGGGATGATATAATCAACAAAATGGGATTTAAGTAAGGTCACATCCAGCACTTACATGCCAGCAAGGAAGTGTCTACAAGGAACCATTAGGGAGAAATTTGCCAAACCCTCTCCAACAACTCAGCATACTGGGGTGCTTCTCTAAAGTGCCTGTACGTCAATGGACAGGGGAATAAACCCAATGAGTTAAGAGATATGTGTGTGGTTTCAGTGCTAAAATCTTGTTGAGGTAATGGAGAAATAGTGGGATGGTTCCCATGATGCAAGTACTGCAATGGAGGGCTACAGACTCAGCAAGGACAGGAAGCAAAGCTGAAGTAGGGGAGTTCTCTTTTACGTGACAGAGCAGCTGGAAGTCATGGAACTCTGGGGATGGATGAGGAGTCAACAAACAGATACAGGTGAGGATTAAAGAGCAGACAGGTATCAGAAACTTTATAGGAGGTGTCTGCTATAGGTCACCTAACCAGGAAGAACAAGTGGACCAGACACTCTTTAGACAGATAGTAGCAGCCTCACATTCACAGATCCTCATCCTCATGGATGCTGAAGAGACAACAGCAGTACACCCAGGTTGTTCCTGGAGTCCTTCAGTAGCTTCCACCTCTAAGTGGCAGAGAATCCAACAAGAAACAATGGTCTGCTTGACCTCATATACACCAACAAGGAAGGGCTTGTTAGGGATGTGAAAGTCAAAGGCAGCCTTGGCTGCAGTGACCATGAGATGGTGGATTTCAGAAACATGAACGCAGGGAGGAGGGTGAAAACTAAGCACAAAAAGGAAGCATAGAGAGGGTGGAAGCAAGGACAGATAACCTGGGTGGAATATAGAAACATTGTTCAAGCATCTAGGGATGAAGTCAGGAAAGCTAAAGCTCAAATGGAATTATGACTGAGAAAAAAGGAGGGGATTTTATTAGCACAGAGGTAGCAAAAGGAGGAGTAGGTAACATGTGACCCCTTTGCTCAATGAGACTGGGGATCTACTTAAACAGGGCATGTAAAAGGATGAAATACTGAATGCTGACTTTACCTCCATTGCCAGCCTTTGGCAATGTCAGATCCCAGAGATAAGAGGGCAAGCAAAGAAGTTCTAACTTTAGTGGAAGAAGATCAAGTCAGGGAATACTTAAGAAAACTGTACATATACAAGTCCATAGGTACTGATGGGATCATAGAATAGTTTGTGTTGGAAGGGACCTTAGAAAGAACATCTGCTGAGGGCAGGGACATCTTTCCTTATATCAGATTGCTCAATGACCCAATCAAACCGACTTTGAACACTTCCAGAGATGGAGTATTCACAACTTGTCTGGGCAACCAGATCTCCATCTTTGTTTTGATATCCCTTTAGATACTGGAAGGCTGCAGCAAGGTCTTCCCAGAGCCTTTTTTTCTCCAGACTACTCAGTCCCAACCCTCAGCCTTTCTCCATAGGTAGTCCAGATTAGAAGGGTGTGGGGGCAGCAATGTTAGTGCCCTGCCATGATCCCCTAAGCATGTCTCTTTCAGCCCCATTGTCCTAGAACCTCAGTTTCTCCTAGAAGTGACTTCATTCCCCTAAACCTTGTCCTGTGGTTCAGATGTGGTAAGATCAATTGCCAATAGTAACTGAGATAGCAGGGCTGTTGAGTAGCTCAGCCTTTGCCCTGTTGGTTGTCGGTAGATATCCTATCAGTTTTGAAGGGAAGTGCAATCTCAAGTGCTGAGGGAACCGACTGATATCACTGTGAGGTCACTCCTGGTAATCTTTGATTGCTCATGGGCAGTGGAAGAAGTGACCAAAGACTACAGGAAAGTGAACATCTGTTTTCAAGGAGGGCAATAAGAAGACTCAGGGAACTACAAGGCTGTCAGCCTCATCTCAATATCCAGAAAGGTGATGAACCAGCTAATCCTGGAAAGAATTTCTAGGCATATTAAGGACAACAAAAGAATCAGAAGTAGCCAGAATGGATTAACCAAGATGAAGTCATGCTTGACCACCTTAACAAGCTTCTACATTCATATGATTGGCTTGGTAGACGAAAGAAGAGCAGATATTGTGTACCTAGAATTCAGGAAGGCCTTTGACACTACCTCCTATAAGATCATCACAGGTAAGCTGCATGGGTTGCATGAGCAGACACTGAGGTGAATTGAAAACTGACTGAATGGCCAGATCCAGAGAGCAATGAGCAGTACAAAATGTAGTTGGAGTTCAGTAATTAGCAGTGTGGCCCAGGGGTCTATGCTGAATCTAGTCCTGTTCTGGGTCTTCCTTAGTGATCTGGATAATGGGGAAGTGTGTACCCTAAGCAAGTCTGCAAAATGCACCAAACTGGGAAGAGTGACTTATCCACCAAAGGGTCACACTGGTATCCAGGAGGATCAAGTTTTTTATTCATTTGAAGCTAGAATGTTATTTCATTTCAGTTTGCAGTCATAAAAATTCCTTCCTTTTATTGCCTTGTCTTAGAAATGCCAAGGTTTGTGACTCTGAGCCAGGCTAGACCATCTGAGTATCCTCAGAATGAAAACCATCAGCTGAATACATCTGTGCTCACCAGATTTTTTTCCTAATAGATCTCAGATCTTCCTTAATGATTAGCACAGTTTCTTTTCAGTTTTAAGCCCTTTCTATCATAGTTAGCCAGCTGTGAAGTTGTCTGCTAGCACAGGGGAGTGTGCAGATTCCAGATGTTAGAAGGAGTACCTGTTCTTTCAGGACTAAAAATCTGTCTTGAAACAATATAATTTTTCTGAACCATGTTTCACAGACCTTTCCACTCATGTTTCTGCTTTTATTTTCCTGTACTTTACTTCATATTGGCAATTCAAAAGGGAAAGCAATGTTTTTCTTGAGTGGACATTCTTAATTTGATCTTCTGAGATTATCTGTGCATCCAACTGAAAAAAGAAACCAACTGAAAATGAATTATTTCAAGGATATTCTAAGAGAAGAAATCACTAAAATTCAGTTTCTATAAAGACTTTAACACATTCTTACAGTGGGAAGCTTGGAGTTGAATTATTTTTAAGTTTAAATCCTTCTGGAAAGAACATTAAGCTATACCAAGCCAGAAATAAGCTATCTTTGTATCCTTTAGCATGTTTTTCTAAGGCAAAACCTTTATATGATCACACTGACTATATCTCTCAGTCCTCCTATACTAGCACTCAAATCATCAACCATCTTTCAAGTACATTGATAATAACAGATGAGGTCTTAAAGAGACAAAATTTCTTCAGGTTTCATGAATACCATTAGTGATACATTGTAATTTCTTCAATTGTCACTATCCAATAAAAGGAGAAAAGGAGTTATAACTTATCCCCTCACCTGCTCCAAGAGTTAGTAGCCACCCAGGCAATGTAAGAGAGCACTTACTGTGAACCTTTAAATCAGCCAGGGCATATGATCTCTCTGACCCATGAAAATAAACAGATTTGAGAAAGCAACAGGTGCTTTAATTATGGAGATATAGCAAGGAGCTGAGAATGTGAGGATGGGGGTAAGCACAAAGGGGAACAGAAACAGTCACCTGTTGCTAGAAACAATTCTGTGGGTAGCTAGGTACCATTCATTCTAATTATTTCAGGACCAATTTGATTTTGTTTTTCCCTGTATCTGCAGTTCTTATTCACCATTAAAGAATTGTTTACCATGTCATTGTTTTTCTCTATGCTTATTTTAATATGTTTTTATAATCGTAGCAACAAATACGTCGACTAGTTGTAAAGGATTTTTTGTTATTATTCAAACAAACAAATAAGGTTTGGAAAGAAGAAAAACCCACAGTAATTCAGAAGTCTGTTTCTCCACAATTGTGTAGAAGATGAAAAAGGAGGGAAAGATAAAAAAAAAAAAAAAAGAAAATTCCTGATGTTTTTAAACTATGCTTAGCAGATGTATCTCTAAATCACTTAATCTTATTAAGTGCCTTGTTATCCTCATTTTTTCCCCAAATAAAAATCAGTGTCATGGCACCCCTGGTGCAAATCAACTCCAAATCAAAGACTGACTGCTGAGCTCTGAATGCTGGGCTTTCATGAACAAAGCAGGGTTCTGTTTTCTTTCCTTCCTAAAGGGAAAAGGGATGAATAACATTCATTTTAGCTTCCTTTTATTGTCGGTTAGCTGTGACTTTACACTGTGCATGGCACACACAAGCTAAGGCTTCTGAGAGAAACCGAATAGACTTCAGCTGTGTAGTGGAAAAATTCTTATTTTATCTTGCAACATTTGAGGGGAGAGAACTTCAGCTAATGTAAATAGGGAGAGATCCTTTTGAAAAAAAATCTACACTTATTACATAGGATGAAATTCAGGGCTGGATGTCTCTGCTCTACAGGAGATTAGCATTGCCTACAAAAAATGTTATGATTTTCTTCAGCAAGAAGAGTGTTAAACCAATGTTAAGACCACCGATTTTATATACTTTTCCATTTGGCCTTTAAGATCTCATATTACAGCCAACATTCTCAGAAGAGTCTGTGTGCAGTGTCTGCTCTTCCTATCTGTCCTGGGATTTGGTGTTGCTGTTTATCAGTGTGGTGTGTATAAGGTCTTTAGTAATAGAAAAGTCCCTAATAGGTGACAAGGTCTCATGGAAGGAAGTGTATCAAAAATGTCATTAGCCAGTATTGTATTATACTTATTCTGTGCATCAGTGTGGTTTGTGCCTGTCGAGTAAAATGTGTTGATACATCTGGGACATAGGGGATTCAGTCTGAATAGAGGATTGGGTTGGAATTTCAAGATAATAATTTCAGATTAGTGGAAAAAGAAAATAATGGGAGAATATGTGTCAAAATTTATCTGTTTGCCATTCTCAGCTACGAAATGCTAAAAGATGTAAAAGTGTTCTTCTGCTTCCTTTCTTGAATTAGAAAAATATGAAAGGAGAATTTATCCAGCGTGCAAATAATCTACTTCCATTTCCATCAAAATCTTGATGTGAATATACACAATTTATTTTTATTTCAAAATGCTAAAAAAAATGTAGGATTTAATGAGTTACTTTGCTGCTGTTCTTCAGGCCAGGCTCTTACTCAGTGGTTTTGCTGGAGGGAAGAAACGGCAGCACTTTTTTCCAACTCTATGTCTGGGAGATATCACTGTCTTTTTCCTATAAAGTGAGATGGGACAATTCCCACCTCAAAGCTTCATACTATTGCATTTAATAAGGATCAAGTTTTCGGGGTTTTTTTCCTTGTGATATAAAGAATATCTGAGATTTTGGAGTACAACATTGTAATATGGTCCCAGCTTAGATTCCCTTTTAGTTGTATTTAAAGTAACTATGAAGGCTATAGTAACCAAAGACTCACCTTATCATCTGCTGTGTTTCTTCAACACTTTCAGTAAATTTCCTGTCCACAAATATAGTGAGAAGAAATGAAAATAATTTAGAGTTCCTATCAGTTCTTTAAAATAAATTCTCACACTTATACACACACACTTATGAATGTTGTTGCCTTACATCTCTCCCAAGTGTAATGTTCTGTCAAATATTTTAGATTCTTTTGATTGGTGGTAACAGGATGCAACCCAGTGATTAGGTATATAGATAATGATAATCATAATAATTATAATAATATTGCCTAAAAGAAAACTCAGGGAGAAAAAAACTCTGAGGTAACGTAATTTTGGAGGTAAGTTTTAATGGTTCCTCTCAGGCGATGAGGTTACAAGTTATGCACGCTTCTTCCCGATCCAGTGTTACAATTTTTTATAATACTGTCTGTCCAATCCCTGATTTTATCCACCCCCTGACCTTTATCCTGGTCCACCCATGACCCACCCCTTGGAATTGGGTCTGGGGTTGTTTTGGGACCCTTTTCTTCCTCAGCTTGGTCTTTGGAGTACGGAGTGTGCACAGTCACCCAGTTCTTGGTCGTATCTTGAGGTTCAGGCTAGGGAGTAGATGTTCTTAAACAGTAGAAGGCCTACCTAAAGGAGAGACTAAACATGCTAAATGGAATTTAAGGGGGAATCGATGTGGGGAACATGGAATGGGGTAAGAGGGTTGAGTATCTAGGTTGCTACTGTGCTAAAGGGTAAGGGAATGAAAACTGCTTTTAAAATCTACGTTTACTACATGACTATTTCTAAAACTTATAAAAATTAGAAAAATCAAAAAAATCAAAAACACCCTAAGGAAACAATAATAATAATAATAATAGTAATAGCAGCAATAGCAATAACAGTAGTTGTTATACTATTATTACTACTATTAAAATATCCCAAATTGTAAAGTTACTTGCTTTTGGACTGTACTTATAACTTACTCCAGCAACATTGCCTTTTCATTCACTAGTATCATATCAATCCAAATAGAAGGAAGAATAAGATTCAGCAGTACATATTGGGTATGGTACATAGAAATTTACAGGATAAATGTGTGGGCTTTGACACTATTAAGTGTACCAGGTTATTAATATCTTAACATCTTCAGAGGTTTTTCATCTCAGCTGTTAGATCCTTGTGAAGTCATATACATGAGTGGTTTCAATCCTCTGGGTCCTAAGTATGCATTTGAAAAATCTTGGCTTCAAAGAACTAAGAATCTGTTCTGAGAATAGATTCTGTGTCTGGTAACATGCCATGGACAGTAGCAGATCTTGCCGCTGGCTTTGGTGCTCTTGTGAGTGTACTACTACTGTATGCATAAGCAGTTTTTACTGTTACCTGTGATTTGCTTGAAATTCCAGCATCTTAGAGTTTGGTCTTATTTAGAACAAATTTTCCAAAGAAAAAAATGCATAACTAAATTGCCAAATGCATCTATGACACACATTGGTCTTTGGTCCTTAGTGAACACAAGCAGCAGCGCGCAACAACACCCCACAGAACCAGATGACTTTGGGGAAGATGGTCCACAACCATATAGCACTTGTCCCTGGATCTGTGTCATGTGCAATGCCCCCCAAATATTTTTTTTTATCCTGAGTATGTCTCTGATGTAGTGACAAATCTGTGCTTAGTCCCACTGTGGAGAGGCTTTTATAGCATGAGAATCAGGATGTCTATTGCTTGCCCCAAGGCATGGCACATAAAGTTGTGCTAATTGTTAAGAATCAATGTTCATCAGGTAATGTTGAAGGATGCTACAGAGCAGAAAATACTAATCTAGCACAGCCTTCATCCACTGTTTCCATTGAAAACAATCTCTATAGAAAACTCTCTTCTTAAGAACAGGTGGATTTGTGTCATGGGGAACTGATTGATAGTACTCCAGAGAAAGCTTAGAAACAAATTAACATTTATTCAATGTTGAAGACCAAAGGTTTTAACTTGGCAGCCAGATTATTTGACAAGACAGACAGACCTCAAGCTAGAACACTGATTTTCAGCCAAGTTTATTTGTCAGACCAAAACATGCTCTTGCCTGGATTTTGTATATTCACTCCAAATGCACTAAATTCATACAAAGGGAGATTGAAAGTATTCTACTTCAGCCATTGCAAATATTCTGTTTGCTCATAAAACATCTCTAGGAAATCTTTTAAGCTTCCCAGGATTTTTTCTTTTACCACTTTTTTTTCTTTATAAATATCTCTAATATCTGTGAATAAGAAGCATGGTACACATGTTATGTATAATAACTCTTCACATGAAAGATACCTGTATAATTTATCTCTTCAGAAAAATATGTTTTGATGGGGTTGTGTGTTTGTTTCTTTGTTTTGTTGTTTTGTTTTAGTCCCTGCAATAAAACTGTGGCATTCACATTTTAATAAAGATGTGAAATTACTTAGGGTGGGGTAGTGGAGGGATGTGAGGGCAAGCCAATGTGAATGTATTTACCAGACAAAAATCTTCCAGTAAATCTTTAATCTGCTTAACAATGTAATCAATTAGTGAAGAACACTGATTAGGCAAAGCAATACAATTCTTGTTTAACAATCCAGATTTCTTCTCTGGTTATGCCCAGGTGCTGCTGGTATTAAGATTCTACTGACTCTTGTTTTTCTTAGAGAATTTTCATTTTATAAATTAAAAGAAGGGAAACAGTGTGTTAACATTTCTACTGATATATATTGATACACTTATACTGATATATATTGATACACTGAGTTTATGACTCAGATATAAAAATATGCTAATCTCAGTCTTTCTCTTAACCACTCTTTACATGAATTCCTTAATCATACAGATTAATATGTTTATTAGATAGATGTTTGAACAAAGTCGTTAGGTTTCTAGAATGTATCTTTTATTTCTGTTCAGTTGGAGTTTAGGGATACAAACATAAACAACACCTTTTTCACCCTATAAACAATAGCAGGTGTTCATCTGTATGTGTGTGGAAATTATTAGACAACCATTAACTAGATATTGTTATTGTCAGTGTTCTGTTCTGCAAGATTTTAGATGTTTCCTATATAAAATACAAACATATTTTTAAATATTACCCTAGAGTCTTTATGCCACATCCCAAGTAGGGGATATTATTTTGGGGTTTGTTTGTTTGTTTTCCGTTCACAAATGCATGAGAACTTATATTTTCAAACAAAAAAATAATTTTATTTGCAGATGTCTGTTTTTATTTCTTGCAATAGCAAGGTTTTTATGCATTTTTGTCCCCAGCATTATTTGAAATTTAATGTAATAGCAGGTGAGATTTTCATCAACTTACCATTTTCTTGTACATGCAAGACTGTCAAGGAGAGTAAGTTTTGTCATTCACTTCAGAGAGGCCAAAGTTGCACGTAAATTTATTAATGAAAATATTAAAATAGGACCTGATCAAACAAGGACTACTCCTCATCAAAACTTGAAACATTGTTTTACAGCCCTGCAGTTAGATCCTGTCATTATGAAAGAGTAATTTTCCCATTTGATTCTAATTAATGTTGAGAGTAAGATCATTTTCTAGCTTTGTAATAACATCAAAAAGCAATCGGACTTGCCTGGCAAGATTTAGTGCTTATAAACCTGTAATGAAGCACCTTGAATATCCTCTTTCTCCAGGTGGCAGGGACAGGTACATTCCCTTTATTCACAGTCAACAAGAGCATTTGTTTTGTGCCTTTTCTGATGAAGTAAAATGCTTTCTGTGCTGTGGGAGCTCAGGAGAGAAATTGTTAACAGAAGTCTTCGAGGGACTGACAGCAGAGTATCACTCCCTTTCTTTGTCCCTCAAAAGCGGGGCAAAATGAGATGGTAACGAAACATGTTAAATCTAAACCACACACTGCACCTCTTCACAGAATCACGTATCCCTGTCGAGACATAGATTGGACATCTCAGGGAACATTGTCACCTGAAGGCTGAGGGAGGTGATCCTTTCCCCCAGCCCTGGTAAGGCCACACCTGGAATATTGTGTCCAAGTCTGAGCAACCCAGTGCAAGAGAGACATGGAAATTAAATATTTTGATGCAGAATACATTTACATTATTTGAGGTAATTTCAATATCTATCCAGGAAATGCAGGAAATTTTACTTAGATGCAAGTTAAACACTTTTACTGTGAAGTTGGTCAAACACTGGAACAGGTTACTCAGAGATTTTCTGGAGTCTTTGTCCTTACAGATGCATATAACCCAACAGTACATGGTGGTATTTGGACACGCTATAGCTTGTGCTTCTTAAGCAGCAGAGTTCAAGCAGAAGATCTCGAGAGGTTCCTTCCCTTACCAGGTGCTCTGTGATTATGTGTTTCTGTAAGATAGACATTCACAGATTATGAAAGAAAATGCTGTATTTCTTGAACAAATAGAGTTAAGATATGAGTCATAACTTTCATGTGGAAATTATATTTGGTTTTGTGCCTCGTATTGTGCAAATAATGCATATATCCATCCACCTTTAGGCTGCAATTGCTTGGCATTAAATACTATTACTGATTGTGAAGAAACCATTAATGTAATTTGTTTAGTAATACCCCCCTTGAAATCTCAAAATAGTAGTAAGTGAGACTCCTAAGCACTAGGACAGGATTCTTATGAAGACATGAAGAAGTCTACACTTGTCTACCCTGAACTTCCTTTACAGTTAAGAGAAAAAAAAGTAAACAAGTTTAGGACATGAGTCCCCTGATTAATTTTAGAATTTTACTTTAGGACAAGATGAATTACTGCTTATAAGTGACTCAAGAGACTCCCAGATGCAAACAACCTACATTCTAAAATCATCATATTCTAAAATCATACCAACAGTATCAAGAGCTCTACTTTTCACTGCACAAAACTGAGATTCAGAAACAACAAAAAGAATTGAAGTGTTGGTCTCCAAAAATGTTAATGTATCTTTCATGATCACGATGAATACAAAAAGTTAGCCAAATACCCTAAATCTTTAACCAAAATATAATCAAGATTTTAGATAACAGAAATACGTCAAGTTCTTTGAATTATTGGAGGAAAGCTTTAGAGAATATCTTGTTCTATTTAATATATATATATATATATATATATAAAAAAATCTGGCAATTATTTATTAGTGTCTATATTTACATAAAATGTTCCCATGGTAATAACTAATCCCTCATTTTTGTAGACAGAGATCATATCTTGCATTTTCTCCTTTTTGATGTCCCATACTACACTTTTCCTTTTGCCTACAAGTAATAACAGTTTTATTTAGTTCTCAGAGTTTCGACTGCTGGTTTCTTTTCTCTTTATGAGTGACTTTTTTTTTTCTTCTTCATTAGATTCCCTCAGTAAAAGTAATGGTATCCCTCACTATTCCTGTGATTTCTGAACTCCAGTCTTGAGTTTGCATTAGACCACCTCTTCTGAATGGTTTCTGCTAGCAGAAGGATTACACTTTGTTCTTGTAGAAGGAATTCACTGAAGGATTTGGATATTCCAATGCCTCATTTAAAGGATCCTGAACTCCTGGGATGTAATTCTGAGTTAGGTGATTAGACTCCCTATAGTTTACATGAGGCCTGGGGGATGTTAAGGGAGAGAATAAAATTTTTGGGATCCAGTGCTATGAGTGGAAGACAAAAATGTATATTAGATTCCAGCTTTCTCTGAATCTCAAAATCAAACTTCAGGCTGTGGAAAGCCACCTAATATCTTTGCTTGGCATTTACAGCTCTGAAACACACTGTGTAATTAGATATGTGAATCTTTAAGAAATGGAAACCAGAATTGTGCTCCTTTTGAAAACACTGGTATGACTAGGGAAGGAAAATGGCCCTATGTTTTTAATTTAACAGTATTGCACTCCCATAAATGTGAGAGGCCTTGGTTCATCTCCTCTCTGTGAGGACTTTAACTCACCTCCCTTTCCATCTGCCAAGTAGACAACTGTATTTCAAACTTGTATGTATGTGTAATAACAGCTTTAGAATTAAGAAGAGGATGCATTTCTCTTGCTCTAACTGTAATATTTTGTAGGAAGTGTTAAAGACTCATAGTGTCAAAAGTAAAAAGAGCAAGCCTGACTTGATAAATGCACGTCAAAAAGAAGGAGGAAGGGAAGAGAGCAGCAGAAATGCAGAACTGGATTCCAACATCTCCTCCTAAAACTGTTTACTTATTTCATCTAATTAAGCATTTAATCAATTTCTACTGGATTGTAAGTGGACCATGTAGCTGTAGCTATGGTTAAATCCAATGGAGGATAAGTTACTGTCATAAGTATTAATAAAGTTTATAGAAGTCACTTCTGAAATCAAGTATAGAGAAAAATAAAATAAAACAAAAAACCCCAAACAAAACCTCATGTTACAAAACACTTCTTGTCCTTTTCAAAATAATAAATCTCTTTGCTTCAAATTAAAGAAAGAGTTTGAGAGGGTATTTCTTCCTGAATGCAACTAGAAACCTGCAACATTTGTGGAAGGTAAGGTCTCTGAAAGCTTCTACTCTGCATGATTGCATCCTCACAGTTCTATCACCAAATTAATGGAATAATCCATTCCTAGAGTGACTGGTCTCATTCTATGCCAGGGCTCTCTTGCAAATTGTCTTTCCTTTTTCAAGATCTGCAGTCTTTTGCAACCATCAAAACCACCATCAACAGGAGCAGGAGTCTTCTCTAGTCTGAGCTTTTGGCACTACCTCATCCTGGTACCCAGAATGCAAGAAAACAGCAATGCTGAACTAGGAGTGAGGCAGGAAAGATAGCTTGATCTATGGGTGAAAAGAAGATGGAAAGAAAGCAGACTGCTCTTGGCAAAAATCCTCACATTATGTGAAAGAAAAGGATTCCTGAAGTGCTACTCATGTTGTCAACTGTTGCTGTTATTGAATAGCACACTGATAAACAGAAAAAACTGATAGCCAGGAGGAGGTTGTCTTCTGTAGACTCAGATCAATATGACACAAGTCAAATAAAGGATATATATCCAGGAGACATATATCTGAGGCAAATAAAATGCAACCAGTGACCTCCAAAGATTCTAACATAATTTTCAGCTGCAGAACTTGCACCAAATCCCTGGAAACTTTACACAGTTTCCTTGGAAGAATTTGGTCTTGTATGAGTAGAATCTATTTTTGTAAGGAAGACTGCTCTAAGGCAAGAATTTATCCCTTCTAAGGTTTGAATGTAATGTTTTATGTCTTTTGACGAGGGAAAAATCATATCCACTGCATACAGGCCACTTACGTAAATCAAAGATGTTAAAGTTAACACTTCATTATTTAATGAAAAGTGTTAAACACAGAGGTTAACTAATCCTGAGTAGGTCATGGAGTTAATAACCTAAGAATACTCATTGAATTAGCTTTCCAAATTTATCATGTCATCCCTTGAGTAAAATTTCAAAGTAAAGATAATGAGGCTGTGGAGAAGAATAACAGATGTAGAGTATTAGAAGCTAGTAAATTGCATTTCATGCACTCATAGAGTTATAGTATAAAGGGAATATACCATAATACATAATGACTTCCAGATAGCTCTTTATTACAACCAACAAATTGAGCTAGACTACAATCTTGAAATGTTTAAAAAAAAAAAATCTTTTCTACCTTGCAGGATACATGCACCCTTGAAGAAACTTGGGTTGTAAACAAGCTTGCAATGTGGTCAGCATCAACTAGAAAACACCTAATTTTCATTTTGCTCTCTTTAGAAATGGAGTTTTTCTCATAAAAAGCAGGTTTAAAATTCTGTGAGCCTAAGTTTGTATTTCTGAGCTAATACCTATATAGCCACAAACTATGTACAAAAAACTTGCTTCTGAATTTTATTCCACTCTGAATTTCATTCCACTCTGAATTTCTTCTGTATATGTTCCTACAGATAACTATGTCTGAAAAGTATCTAGTACTGAAAGCTTACAGCCAAGGGAGGCCCTTCTATTGTTTTGGTAACTGGTAAAACTTTCATCAGCATGAATGAAACTAGAAGATGTAAATTAGTAGGACAGAAATACAAATGATAACATTTATCATACCATCATAGATTATAACTTATTATAAGATTATAGGCAGACTATAAGGATTAAAAACTTAAAGGAAAGACCTGGAAGATGGAAATATTTGATTGGTATGAAAGTTCAAAAGCAGAATCCCAAATTACCTTTACATTGCTGTGTGCTTTGAATATAGATAATTTCAGATAGTGATTGTGAGGTGGGAAGGTATGAAGATTGGAGTAAGAGAAACACATGTCAAGTAGTTAGGGGCACAAAGAAATGACATACAAGTAACAAAGAAATGTAGGTTCAAGAAGCTGAAGACAAACACTGTAATTTAGACTTGATGTGAAAAACAGATAAGTGTAAGGGACAGAAAAAGAGGAGCAGGTAAAAACTCATCCCCAGTGACAAGGAGAAAGTTGACTAGAACTAGATTGATACTAAAAACAAAGAGTTTTGTTTGTCTCTTTTATTAACTTTATACAATGTAAGTGGGTTTGTATATTTATTTAAAAGCAACTTTAACCTTTTTGTTTTCTATTTATTTCTGAAAAGGAAGACATCTGAAACAAACTTGTCCCCAGTAGAAATATATTCCCTGAACTGTCACGTAAAAAGTATGATTTCTCTGAGAAAACACTCCAGGAATAAAGCTGCAACATGAAAAGTATACAGATAACTTATTTATCTCATTATCAGATTTGTTTGCTATTAGTAAATAGCTTGAAGTTCTAGCAGTGCTTTTATTATGCTCATTTTTCTTACTTATCTATTTGTCACGGAAATTATTTTTTTCACTGATTTTTCTAAAATCTAAGACTATGTGAATATTTGTCAAGTCTTATTTAATGTGAGGAGAACATTTCTTTTGACCTTATGTGCTTTAATTGAAATTCCTAACTGCTACTATCTACATTCTGCCACTACTCTGCCATTTCAACATGTATCTGGTTTCTGCTTTTTTTACTACATACTAAAACCTGAGCTCTCTGTACAGTCTGTTTCATTCAGAATGTTAAAAGGTGATTATCTAAGGCAGAATTATGCTTAGCAGTAAAAAAGCAGAAACTCAGGTAAATGTAGTGAACTATTCTTTTTAGTCATTTTGTCCTGTTCTTATTGGGAGACGGACATAAATTTCTATCTGTTTATACAAAACGTTCAACTACTTGGCTAAAAAATGTTGGTGCTGGAGATACTAAGAGAAGTATTTCATAACTTCTCATTTAGTCTGAAAATGTCTCAGTTGGATTTTGCTGGAACTTTACAGTCATTTTATACTTTCTAAGCTACTCTTGATGCTTCGATTCTCAAAAATTAGAAGAGGTCATAACCCCTGAGCAATAAATGGAATGGAAACAGTCATAATCATAGGAATTAAAGTCAAATCAGTCATCAGAAGAGTGTCTCTGCCCCTAATATCTAGGCCATTCCCCTAAAATATTTTCATAACCTATTCTGAAGCCTTAAATTCTAAAGACTATAATCTCTCCTGTGGTTGTCCCCTTTTACAACCATTACAAATTTTTCCTGGAGTCCAGTATTAATTTCTTTTAATATATGATCTCACATCGTACTCACATCAGAAAGAATAGAAATGAAGAATAACTCACTCTTTTCCTGTTTTCAGATGTTTTTGTGAATTTGAAGGCTGCACCTATCTTTTTCTTCAATCTTCTGCCTAGATTAAATGCCTCAACTTTTAAGCTTTACGATATCTTCTAAACACTTTAATATTTTTGCTAAGCTCTAGATTTTATCTAACTCATCCATATCAGTCTTGACAACATAAACAAATAACGTATTTAATGGGGGATTTGCATGGTATTTGGCAAACGTCTGTGAAAACAGTACCTCACTATTCTTTAATTGAACCCATTGTAGTAGAAGATATCACGCACGAGAGGACAAAAATAAAATGCTGCCTAGTCAAACAGGCATTATAGACTAGAATACATGCTATCAGTAAAGAAGGTTATAAAGCACACCAGAAAATTGACATAGACAACTGAAATCCATGACACAAAATCCTGTATAAGTGGCACAAAGTCCAAGTGAATACCAGTCACTATTGGTGTATCCCAGAGGTTAATATTGCAGCCAGTACTGCTTAACATCTTCTTTAATGACTTGTACAGTGGGATGGAGTGCACCCTGAGCAGGTTCATGGATGGTACAAAACCAAGAGGCCTGATTTATAGACCAGATGGATGGACAAGCTGAAGAATTGAGCAGAGAGTAATCTCATAAAATTCAGTAAGGGGAAATGCCAAGCCCAGCCCCTGGGGAGGAATAAGTCATAGACTGGTATGGAAGGGACCTTTAAAGGTTATTTAGTACAATCTCCAAGCAACAGAACAGACTGGGATTTGCCAGCTGGAAAACAGTCTGGCAGAGAGGGATGAAGGAGTCCTCGTGGACAATAATCTGACCAGTAGCCAGCAATGTGCTCTTGTAGCAAAGAATGCCAAGAGCCTTCTGGGATGCTTAAGTATAGCATGACTATCAAGTCAAAGGAGAAGATGCTCCCTCTCTGTTCAGTCCTGGTGAGACACAACTGCAGTGCTAAGTCCAGTGATGGACTGCCCAGTATAAGAGAGACATGGACCTACTGGAGCAAGTCTAACATGTGATTATCAAGTGCTTGGAACATTTTCATATGATGATAGATAAGAGACATGAGAGAGTTGGGAATCTTCAGTGTTGAGAAGAGGTGGCTCAGGGAGGGCCTCATCCATATATGTAAGTATCTGATGGGGGTGGTGTAAAGCAGCACCCACTCAGTACAATAGGCAGTGAGCAGATATTAAAAGTAGGAAATCCCATCTAAACACAATAAAACACTTGTTTTTTCTTATATGAGGAAGGCTGAACACCGACACAGGTCATCCAGGGAGACTGTGAAATTTTTAATAATGAAATATTTAAAACTTGAATAGTCCTGGCTAACCTGCTATGCGTGATTCTTGTATAAGAAATCTCAAGAGGTCCCTTATAACATAATGATTCTGTGATTCTGTGAAATAGGACAAAAGAATCATTGAACTGAACATAATCTTCTCATAGAAGTCTGCTGAGGGGAAAGGATTCTGGTGAAGGAAACAAGAGAAGCATTAAAAAAAAAAAGTAGCAGTGGAGAAGGGTGAAAAGAGTAAATGGGCCCAAGGGCAAGACTTTTGCCTAGCAGATGGTCCTTGGAGATTTAGGTTTGGCTTATGACAATTTATTTTTAAATCATCTACACCTAAAAGCTGAAATGCCCCAAACCAACAACCATCACCAACAACAATATTGCAAATAACAGTAACATGGGAGATAAATAAAAACTTGATACAAGTTTTTGCTGTTTACAGCACCGTGTCCTTTTCACCTCCCAGATTATACCAGTAAAATAAGATTAAATGCCTCTAAATATTTTTTCGGGTCTTATCAATGTTTTTAAAGCAGAAGTATTTCTTTCTATCAAATATTTAAAGTGAGGCTGGTAAGGCACACATAGATTCACATGTTTTTATGGGAAGTAAGAAAAAAATATTATAAATTACTGTGAAACACAAAATAAAACCTGTAATTTGAGTAAGAAGACAAAATTCCCAAAGTAAATCATGTCAAGCCACATGTTGACAACTACCCTCACTTAATTCTCTGCAACAAATGTACTGAGCGGAGAAGAACAAGTCTTTGGACTGCCATGACCACATAAAAACTAATGAGTTTCTATGAAGTAAATGTTCCACAGCAGAATGGAAATACATAATATGCACCTCAAATCTGCACGGGGAAAGGGGAAAAAAAAAGAAGAAAGGAAAAAATACTGAAGAAAGCATTCACACTCATGCAATCTCTTTGAAACTGAACAAAAGTTTTGAGTGAACTCCCTGCATTTCTGATGAAAAAATGCAGGCGTACTAACTCTTTTCCAACAGTGATGAAAACTGCTGCTGATGTGGTCTAAAATACAATGAACCCTATTTTCACTTTGCTTTGTTCGCTCCCTATATTGTTCAGATTCTTACCTTTATGTAAAACCCTGCGGTACCTTCTTTGAAATGCTGAAGTTTGAAGTATGCTCCTCTGTCAGACACAGATTTCCTTAAAAAATTAAAATTAAAGAATTAGTATTGGTGGATAGATTTATTTTTCATACTTTGGCATAATTTTCCCCTTTGTTTCTAAATTCAACTCTTTAAATTGCCATTTTTATAATGCACATTATTTGACCGCCAGGAACCCAGACAGTCAAAATAATCAAATCCGATGTAAAGATCCAAATAATCAATGTGAACTAGTGCAAATGCCATTGCACTGTGCACTAACATATATTTAAGAGAATCTTGGCATGGCAGTTTAAAATGTTACTTTCCTTAGCTGTCCTCCTTTTACCTCTATCAAATACAGACACTGTCCTGAAGTGGAGGCACAACAGGAAGAACATGTCTTTTTTAATTAGTGGTTAAATGTATTGTCTTTTGCTACCACTAATGTAAGGGAGGTTTCTTTGCCTGCAGAAAATTTCCTAGATCAAATCTCTTAGGCTATTAGCTATATTGTATCCACAGAGAGAGGTTCAGCCTTGTACCTGCCTCACTAATCACAAGGTTACCAAAGGCAGGTTCTGTCTTGCTCAGACTGTCAGAGACCAGGAGAAAAGGTCTTGACTACTCAAGAATCATCTACTGAGAATGTCAGACACATGAGAATAGAATCAGTTATCCTAAGTCCCCCTTAAATGTCGAAAGTGAAACTCTAAGAAAGAATCTTTCAGAAATCCATGAAGAAAAAATAGCAAACAAATAATTTTATATTTGGAAAAAAAAAATAAATGACTGTTGAACTCCTTGTAGTGGAGGTATATATATGCTGCTTGCACATGTTAGCACACAAAGGACTCCTTGCAGCTTCCTTGTTGTCTCTTTAGCCATTCAGTCTGGAGATTTCTGAAACTTAAATAATGTGGAATGTTACATGGAGAACAAATGTTTGCAGACTGTGTATAAGCACATATCAAAAACAATATTACCAAGACTGGAAATAATTTTTTTTTTTTAAGTTTTGGGGTTTTTTTGGTGGCTTTTTCTATTATTATTTTTAAGTTAGCAAGGTATATTTGCATTATTTGTTCAGGATTATTGCCTATTATTTTTTGGTAAAGACTAACCAGAACAGTTGAAACTCTAAAAGAGGAGTTATAGACAACAGTTCACATTGTGAGCACCAAAAGAAATGGGAATGCACATTTCCTAGAGTCTATAGGACACTACAGACACAGAAAAAAAGAATTGCAAAGGATACAAGCAGGAACCTGAACTTCATGCAAGGAGATCTAGACACTACCTGAAGATGAGACAGCAAGAGCCAGACCACAAGGGGAGTGGACAGCACCTCCCAAGGACCAGAGGTAACTGAGCAGATGTTTCCAATACTCGATAATCTTAGTCAAATACTGAAAAAGGCCAGAAGCAAAAATTTGCCCTCGATGACATAGTGAGGAAAAGGAAAATTTTAATTTGCTTATTTTCAAGTATTTTTGGTTTATACTCAAATAAAATTTAGTTTGGTATTTTTTTGACATGGGTATATTTAAAGCACTTTGGGGCTTTTTTGGAGAACAAGGAGAAGGTCAAGAAACTTCTCAAAGCTATTCTGCTGACTCAGGGTCCTATCACAACATATGAGTTTATTCTTCCTATATTCATGGCAATCTGGAAGATATTAATGATGGCATATGGTCCATTCTTCAGCACTATGACAGACTTTCTTCCAGATTATGACTTTGCATCAAAGTATTACTTGCATACTTGTTATTAACTCATTAATTTGTGAAGGTCTGAAAGTATCTAGTGCTTTGCATAGCTGTTTAGGAAATTCAGCAGTATAATTGCCTTGCATACATCCATTTCTTTCCCTTTATTCTGATTTTCAGAAGCACAATTTCAATGTCTGACTCAAAAAATGCAACCAATTTTTGAGAAAAATATTAGGCTTGTATACTTCCTTTTTCTTTTTTTCTTCCCTGATTAGATCTTACAGGAAAGATGTCATATGGCTTAGTCCAGAATAGGTCTGTTAAACATCTGAATTCATTGTCATTGCTGCAACACTCATCTACACTAGAGACCAGAATTTGTGTCTCCATCACTCTTATATTTCCCCCAAAATTTCTTATTTCAGCAATTTTGGAATTTTTGGGGAAAAAACAAACAAATAGAAGCTTGACAACAGAAAAGTCTCAAGGAAGTATCATAAAATAATATAAAACAACATATTTCCAAAAAATGAGGGAAGTTTAAGGGAAGTTTTATGTCAGTGTGAAAACAATCGTGCAAAGTAACACAAGTTTTTACTTACAGAGAATACCAGCAAGTATTCTAGGACTGGTAAAACATGATTATTTCATTTTATACATAGAATAAAATGTGTTTTTCCTCTTTATTTTTCCTGTCAAATGTCTGAGAATCTCCCTCTAAAAACCATTAAGCACCACCTATTTCTGTCAGAGTTCCTTCTGGAATACAAATGTCTTAATTCTATCTTTCTTGAAAAGTTGGAGACCAAATACAAAACCCACCAAACTTTGATATATGATTGTATATGATAATTTTTATAGTTACAATTTTGACAAGTCTTTTTATATTCATTTAGGCATTCTACCAAGTATTGAAATTAATGATGTGAACATTAAAGTCCTTGAAACAAATGTGTCTGGAAGCAGATGTATTACTGATGAATATAAATAAAACTATTTTTCATAGAACTTCCCATCTGGAAAAGGCAATTTTTTCATGTTCTATATTATATCAACATCTACCACAGGCAGAATTTCCAACAAGATAGAGACACTATCTTATATTAGCTCTTAACATTTCTTTGAGTTTGAGTGTATTATGATTTAAGAATCAATTATATCCCAGTCTGGAAAAGCACTGCACTTATATTACATCTACAGAAAGTTACATTGAAATCTATGAACACCATAAAAGTCACTCCCAAAATTGAATCTTTCATTTCTATCTCTGGACTTGTGAAATTCAAATGACAATTCAGAATGTAAAGAAGCTACACTTTCTAAACACCTTGGCAGTTTATCTTGCTCATGTCACTGAGCCTCAATAGACTTAGTAAAAGCATTCTACTCAAGCAGACAAAGCAGACCAAACTGAGGTACTGCAGAGAATTTAATAGAGATGCCTTACTGTTCCCTAGTTTCAAGGCCACTGGAAAGCAGATCAGATATAGAGTTCTGTATTATAAGGATTGGTAAATTCCTGTTGTTTTATTAATTTTTATTACAAAATAACCTTTAGTTTGGTTTGATTTTTTGTTAAGTTTTTTCTTTAAATTTCCTGCAAAAACCATATCACAGATACACAGAAGAAAGATTTCTTACTATCTGAACTAACTTCTTGTGGAGATATTGTCACATTGATGGTAAATTATTGAAGATGAAAGGTTACACACTGATCAATTATGTTTTCTAACTCAGTTCAGTGGACTGGATACTCCAGTGATTTAATTCATGTAGTTTTAGTAAAACTAGTTGTCAAATGCCTATTTGAAACTTCCTGAATTTTTTATCCTTGTTTCCTTGAAACCCACCCATAAGCTTCCCCCCAGTCACTTCAAGACTTGGATCCACGTGTTTCCAGGATCTAAGGGACAGCTCTGATAAACCCAATGCTTGGCCTCAGTTGTTGAGAAAGTGGCTATCCCATGAGACACAGTTTTGTAAAGTCTTCAGAGAGATATAACATGTAAAATTACAGATGGACAAAACCATGATGAGATGAGTATTTTTAGTAGCTCTGGGTTCAAGATGGGAAATATAAACATGAAAAGGTTTAAAATCTTAAAAGAAGAAAAAAAGGAGTCTAACGAAGATCATAAGACCTTCAGGTTGAGCTGATTTTTCAGTGCTGATGGAGGGTGAGAAGACGGCTGAGAAATCAGTATAGCAAGCTATGAAGGTGAACTGTTCTTTCCATGAAGTTCTCGCTTGCCAGCCAAAGCCTTCAGGGTGATGAGCACATGGAACCTAGCAGCTCACTCAATCCCAGCTACCAGCTGTGTGTATTAGATAAAATGCAATTGCTATACACATTTAAACTGAGTGTTTCCTGCTGGTAGATGCTCCTTACACACAGCTAGAGATTTCCAAACATTTTATGGTACCTTGTACCTTTTACTTTGTTGTACCAAGCAAAGGTTCTGCATCATTTACCTCCTTGTCTGAATTAATACTGTATGATGTCTCAGTCAATAGGAAATTATTTTTAGTCCCTTAGCAATTAACTGTTTTGTGTGTGGAATATATTTTGACTTCACACTTTCAACGTCAGCATCCAGTCTGAAACTAAAGTCACTTTGATGACTATAAAGTACATTGCTGCATTACTCTCTTCTTTTACTGTTGTCAAAACTCCTAAACTGATACAGAATAAATCCTTATTTCTAGAAGCAATAAAGAACTAACCAAAAAGTCTCAAAGTCTGCTACAGAAATAGCAGGGCTCTTTTGGGAAAAGTCTTCTGACCAACATTACAACAATGAGCATATTGAAATGGTACACTAAAGAATACAGGGTGTCCCTGAAAGAATGGTGGGGTACTAATTCCTCTTAATATTTCCAAATTAATATTTTAATTTTGCATTTAATGGACCTAAAGAGTCACCATAAAGATTCCAAGGAGAGATGAGGGACAAATACTATATAATTAGAAAACCTCTCCTAAATTTTATTCACCAATTGGAAAGTGCAGATTTTAAAAAATCACATTTCTTTTTAAAATACAAAGAAGTAATGGGGCATGTTAGCTGTTCCACAGCTACTCAGTTAAAAGAGGTGAGACTAATAAATTAATAATGGAATTGCTCATTTCTGCATATGAGCTATTTTCCTTTGGGTTTCTTTTTTGTTATTTATTTTATTTTATTTTAAATTATAGTTTGATGAAAGGGGTGGAAAATATGCAGGTGGAGGGAGACTGTTTCATTTGGCTTTGGTTTTCTGTGTTGGTTGCAACCTCCTAGTTTACAGTGTCTGAGTTAAGACAAATGACAGAAAACAAATCAGCCAACATTACAGGTAGCCTCAGGACAGCTTCAATCCCAACTACTTCTTGAGATCTATTCTGTTTGGAAGATACTTATTTCATGGACACTAGTTAAAGGTCCTTACATAGTTATCTAACTGGGAAACTTGGAAACAGAAAGCATTTAAACCTGCTCCAAGTTTTCTGTGGTGGTCTCTCACTTTTCTCAGACATGTTTCTTTCACTTTCTGTGAAGTTTGTTCCTCTCCTCTGGCATTCCTTTGTTGTCCTCTTCTCCCTGACATGTAGTATCACTTTCCAGTACTCATCCACTTTTTCAGCTTTTTCCAGTCCCAAAATTTCCATTTTCTCTCTATTCTCTCCCACTGTAGACACTTCAGTAACGTATTACTATTCCTGCAATCTGATTCTTTGCTACCTTTTAGCCTAATCAAATAATGTCTTTCCTTTTTTCATGCTACACGGGTTCATGCCCAAGGTTTTCCTTAAAGCTTGATTTGAGCATCTAATGGAGAAATCATATTAACTCACACACTGTTTGTGATTACACTTACCTGGTACTTATATCAGATGATCATGTTTATCCGTAAAGGACAAAGTGTGTATGGGAGAAAGTCAATTTGACAAATTGCCTCTATTCACTTCCACTCTGTCTCCTGCTACATTCCTGTTCTATATTGATTCTCTGCTCACAGGTCAATTTCTTCACGTACTTCTTTCTCTCTACCAGTTTTATGCCACTTCTCTCTACCCAGAGGTCTTACTGCTTCCCAGTAATGCTTTCAAATATTAAGACCTTTAAAAAAAAAAGCCAATAGGAAACAATGGATAAGCAAGGCACAAGAAGATCTGTGAGAACAGGCTCTCATAAGCAGTTAGTGAACCTTTAAATGCCTTTGTGTCTGATGATTTAATTTCTTTGTTTTGACTCATATACTGGCTTATTAGTACTCTCATAGATAAGAACAGCAAACACTTCTGATGGGAAATTGATAGGATTTTTTTCATTTTTTTTTTCTGGACAGAAGCAATACTTTTTGAAGCTGATCATGAGCTTGTAGATAGTCAAAACACTGTACTTGGATTTTTCGTGAGCTTTTCTTAAGACATTCTCTCAGACCTTCACAAGAGGATCGTAAAGAAACCATGAATGACTGAGGAAAGGTATTTTGTAGGTCCATTAGTGGCTAGAAAGAACAGAAATAAAAAATAGAAATTTATGCCCAGTTTTCACAGCAGGTGAAGGCTTCCGGTAGGATACCATAGGCTCTGGAACATGGGACATTTAACAGATATTATAGAAGTCCCAGGAAATGGTCTGGAAAATTAGGTAAATAATGATGTAATGAATTTTACAGATAACAAAAATTTAGGTATTTTTCTATCAACCATAAGGGAAATTTTTAAGAACAGCATTTTCCACTATCATAAGTTATTTTATTTTGGGAAAACTTCAAAGAGGTTTACTGAAAAGATGAACCTGACAAGAATAGTCCATTCTTTGGATAAACACAAACCAAGCTTAACTTCTTCATATGTGGATTTGAAAAAAAAAAAAAAAATTGTGCCTCAGTTTGATACAGTAAGCTTCAAGATTAAGGATAAACAAATTATTCTCAAACTTCTTGTAAGAAAGAGTAATTGAAATCATATTGGAATTGAGTTTAGAAAAGTGTCAAAAATGGTGCAATGCCATTAAGTGCCCCCTCTCCCCCTCTCACCTCAGTTTCAACTTTCTTTAAGAGTCTCTCTCTATTTTTTCTTGAAAAATATTAAATTAGTATGATTTTTTTACTATGTGTAAATGCTAAAATGCACAGCAAAGCTCATAATCAGTTAGGTTTACTTCGTTAAAAATGTCAAAAGCAGTTTTCTGCAGAGCTGCACCTTACCTAAGTAGCTCTGCTAAGACTCTCAATAGTTATCCTCTGAATGCCTATATGTTAACACTGCTACTGAGATTTTAGGAACCACAGACCAGTGCTACCATGCCCCATGTAGTTACCTATCTCAAGTAGATTGAAGGCAAATTGATGGCGCAACACTGTGCTAAATAAAAATGTTTATAGAGTATTGCAGTCATAACAAAGTATTAAACACAAAACGACTGGGTTTGACACGCACTTAAAGTTTATTTTCTTCATCTTCTGTTGTGTTTTTTGTTTAATGAAATGATACTAATGGAAAAGAGGAACTTCAATGCCATAAGGACTTTGCACTATCCCTCTACCTCGGACTGACATGAATGGAGAAAATGCCGGCCACAGTGGCTCCCACCCTTTCCACCAGAGAGGAAGCTTCGTTAGGCTGACACTGTACACACGACCAGATGGCAGGTTGCAAGCAGAAGATTACATGTCCTTAGAATTGAATGACGGGTTTTATTCCCAGTGCCACTGTAGTTAAAGAGAGTTTTCAAAGTTCAATAAGCAGAAGTCACATAACTTGTGACCTCATCTTGCCAATTAGGAGAGAAAACCTTTAAGGGTAATAAGTTTGGCCAGAAAAAATGTAGACTTCCAATGCTAATGAGGACCTTATTGTATAAATTGACAGCATTACCTTCTTTTAATTAAAAAAAAATAAATGCATGGTATGTTTTGTTCCCATTTTTTGTTATGAGATATTTTAGCAATATAACATAAAAGATTATGATAACGGGTGAAGGAAAAAGCAATTGTCTCCATTGAACATATATTCTTCGTGGTGTTTGTCAGTGCTCTGTAGTTGCAAAGTCACCCACAAAAAAACATCTGTATCATGCAAAACATTCTTTATGCAATCAGTAAAAAAAAAAAAAAATCAGAAATGGCTACATTATTTACAAAAATGACAAGGAAAATCAAGTGTATCCTGTTTTAATGCAGGTTAATAGCATGTTAATGGGCTGCAGAAAATTCTTAGGATTTCTTAGATATCTGAAAATGTGGATTCTTTCCTTATACTAAATAGGCAAAAAAATAAAGTAATTCACCTGCTTCATGACATACTGCAATTATTACTTCCATGGATGTTTAAACCCTTAGCTACTCTCGCAGTTTTATTCAACCAGTTCTGTCAAGATTATTATTTCTCTGCTTAAATCTCACACTGAGAATTTTTATAGTTTCCTTATTATCCTGCTTCTGTTTTTATTTGTTTTTCCTAAAAAAGGCAAATAATCAGTCTACCTTTTTCATTATAGTCATATGTTCTACCTATTGATATTGTTGACATACCACAGTGTTTATTTATTTGAATGTTTGTAGACTTCTTATAATTCCTTATTAGATATTGGTTTCCTTTTCCTGGCCCTGTAATCTGTCACAGTATTTTATTTTCAGAATTATTTAGCTGTCTATCTTACTTTTCAGTAATAAGATCCCAGAGCTCACATCTGTATGAAAAATAACAGTTATAATGACCTGAAATGTAGACTTAAAATTCATCCTTCTCACTGAGAAATTCCTACAATGAAAAGCCAGTCTTTCTATGCATTGCCAGCTTGTTTTTATATTAGACAGAAGTAAATGTCATAACTTTTTAATAATAATTTCCTGACTCCTTAAAAATAGTAAGAAAGTCTGTCTCTCTATTTTTATTTTTTTTTTGGCCATTGTCTCAATTTGCACCAGATGCCATTGTTGACCATAAATGAATTTTTTTCTTTAAACATGTCAAGCTGTTTTCTAAGAGGATGGACACTCACCATACCTCCACATCAACTTGTTCTCTCTCTGCCCAAGTCTCCTTGAAGTTGGTGAGAGATTGCTTCTAGATCTTCAAACTGAAAATAGAAATACAGTCAAATTGAATTGATATTTGTTATATTTCTTGGTTTATCTTTATGAGTTCTGAACACAATCTTTCCTATTACTTATTTCATTTCTCTGACCACCTTTATAACTCTATGCTCAGTTCTTTCAGTAATAAGTCAAATTATGAATGTATCAAGGTACTGCTTTCTTAGTTACCTCAGTAAGTCCTGTAGACGACTAATTTTTTGACTTTATCCTGAAGTCATAAGCATCAGAAATGTTACTTTCTGTTCATATTAGACTTTTTAAATACAAATACAATATTGCACCAGCACAGAGATTCGAAGAGGTACTAATGGCACAGAAATACTATACTGTAATGAACATTCTTGCATTCCATATCCTGTAGTACATGCAAACTATTCGTTAAAATGTGCAAAAATTTAAAGATATAAATGGACGTTACTCCACCATAGTTTATTATATAACTGACCCTCTTTAAGTAAACAAAACTGATTTTTTCTCATTATATTCTCTTCATAAATGGTAATATGTATATATTAAAGACTATATTTTATAAGTTGCAATAAAGAAGGAGATACTAAACTATCGTGTTCATTATGTTTTACTTTCCAAATGGTACATGTGATTTTTGCATTTTTTTGTTTAATTTCTCACATGAAACACTTTTGTAGAGTGTCTGAGTTAATTGTCCATTCTGTACTAATTCACCATTACAGTACCCCATGCTTTGTTGCTTTGAGTTTGCCTCCTGAGTCACTTCAAAATTTGCATCTCCAGACAGTTCATGTAGCTGAAAATTGCATACCTGAAGTGTAGTACTTCCTGTCCATTTAATAACATACAATTTGGGGAAGGAAGGGTGAGGGGCAGTGTGAAAAATAGAAGGCATTAGAGCAGAGCCTACTGAATTAATCGCTACCTGGTGGTTGAGAGAAAGAGGAGAAGGACCATGGTGGAAAGGAGAGGAGGAAATATGTAAAAACCAGCTCAGTTATCACAGCTCTAGGAATTGGAGTTGCAAGAACAAAGAGGAGATTGGGGACAGAAGGATTGCTACACTTGTTTCACAAAACCATTGAAACTTTGGCAATTATTTTAATCAAACCAGCCTTGATTTCTTGTTTATTCAGCTCAGTGTTACTATGGAGTTTTTTAATTACTGTTTTGAAATCAAAGATTTTTCATTTTTTACTTATTGTTAGATTATTTGGTATCCTGCCATTATGCTGCTTGCATACATGTTTTCTACCAAGTCAAACAAAAAAATTTTTTAACAATATTTTACAAAATGTTTGGTTATAATTTTGGTTTTATTATATTTCCCACCACAGAATGGTTAAAGATATAGCCTTATTCTCTGTTATTAAGTGATAAAACCATTCCATATTTCTGGTCCCCTTTCCACAAATGTGACTGTTTAATCATATAAGCAATTCTATTTTTCCAGAATTTATTTGAGACTTTTAAAAATAGTGTTTACATTTATGCTTGTGTTACAGGGAGAATGTTACAGAATAGTCAGCTGTAAGATGCCATATGCTCACTGTTCTTCAAAATCTCTAACCTGTGAGAACCATCAATCTGATAGCTTAACTTTCAAAGTGATGAGTGCACACAGTGTTTCTTGTGTGCTGAAATCTTTACTCTCACATAGCATTCCTACTGCATTCAAAGCAAAAATAATAACAGGAAAGCAAATGAGAAGTGAAGTCATTGCTGGCTAATTCACTGAGCTCATTGATTGAATAAAAGGGTTGATTGCAGATGAAATGCCTTAAAATCTCCTCTAGTTGTTGATATCAATTCTCCTCATGCTGTGTAAGAAAAAAAAAATACTACTCACTAACAAATTGTTAGGTAAAAAGAAATTAACTGACATAATAAATGAGAAATTGTATTTTATGCCAGAATTGTAATTTGGCACATTACTATGGGAAAAGTTAAAGAAAGTACCTCCCCACATCTGGCATACCAGCAGGTAGATATTGCTTAAAAGTGCTATTAGGGAATAAACCTGCAGCAGAAAAATCAGTTGCAGAGCATACTAACAGAGTCTACAGGTTTCAATGTCAGTCTTAGTGTACGGATAGAGGCACAGCACTGTCAGTGCTGTAGGGTATCATGAACACCATTCATCTCTCCGCTAAAATAGAGCCAGGAGACAAAGAGGAGATTCTATGATTCTATGACAGATGAGGGTTTGAAGAGGGCGTACCAGCAGGTCACTCAAAAGCTGCAGTCCGATTCTTAAAATGTAAAACTGTACATATCATACACAGATCTACGTGTTCTAAAGAACAAAGAGCCTTATGAAATCTCTTAATTTCTGCTGGTGCATTGCCAATGCATGAAAAGCCTTGGAGAAAGATAGAAATTAGCTTAATTGCTTCAACACGCTATCTTCATTGCCTGTCACCTTCAAATAGCTGGTTAGGAATGAAGAAAGATTTATATAAAATAATAGGACTGGGGAAGACTTAGTGCATCTTCCTCAAAACGAAACAAATTATGGGCAATTGTTGCCTTTAGAACAAATATACCCATACAGAAAATAAGCGTTTGCAATGGTGGCTTGCACTTACAAAGTTTAATCAGCATCCCTAAATTTACAGAGCTGCTTTGGAGGACAATATTTTTAGAAATATACTATATGCAAGTTCCAAAATGCCTTCATTGAATTTGTACTGATACAGTTTTGATGTGTATAGCAAGAAAGGGATGGAGATAAACATACTTGACTTGTCTAAATGTAGCATAAAAATGGCAACTTCACAAAAAAGACATCTTCAACCTGATAGTAGCACAGAGTGAAAACCCCTTAGTCAACTCCATTATGTTTCGTTTTCAAAGCAAGGACCACAAAGGGCCAGAGAACAAACTAAGTAAAAGAAATTTTTAGCTGCTCACACTCATCATCTTGTCAGTACTTCCAGACACCAGGGAAGAAGCCCTACATACCTCTCAAGAACACAAAGACTGGGCCTTTAGAAGATGAAAAAATAGTGTCAAGAAAACAATAAACTTTCTAAAAAACATTTTAAGTATGTAATTTTAGCCAGGAAAACCAGAGATGTGGAAAAAAATCAACTGCCATGAATGTCATGTTTAACTCGAGTGGGCAGCTCAGCCCCACAGAGCTGCTCACTCATTCCCCCGTGGAGAAGAAAAGAGATGGAGAAGATGGAGAAGAGAACTGTAGAGTAAAAGTAAAAAAAATACTCGTGGGTGGAGCTAAAGGCAGTTTAGTAGGTAAAATAAAAGTTGTGCACACAAGCAAAATAAAACAAGGAATTCATTCACCATTTCTCATGGGCAGGTAGGTGTTCAGACATCTCCAGGAAAGCAAGCGTCCATTAATAATGACTTGGGAAAACAAACATCATCACTTAAAATGTTCCAACTTCATCCTTCTTTGCCCAGCTTTTATTGCTGAGCACGGTGTCATAAGGTATGGGGCATCCCTGTGGTCAGTTGGGATCAGCTCTTCTGGCTGTATTGCCTCCCAACTCCTTGTGTACCCCAACCTCCTCACTGGTGGGGTGAGGAGCAGCAAAGGCCTTGACTCTGTGTAAGCCCTGCTCAGCAATAAATAAAACACCCCAGTGTTATCAACACTGTTTCCAGCACAAATCCAAAACATGTCCTCACACCAGCTACTGTGAGGACAATTAAATCTATTCCAGAAAAGAACAGGTCAATGTGTGAGGATAAAAGTGGAAGGTCTGGTAAGTCAATGTCACATGAATGAAAAAATGCAGACCACAGAGAAAAAGATAATGAAAATACTCACCATCATTTCCAGAGGTTGAAAAAAAAAGATTTTATGTTTTTAGAAAATGCAGCTTTATACACTGGTAGTCATACACAATACAATCACTACAGAAAGCGAACACTGTGTTTTCATCAAATAGTTGGTGCTTTTGGCTGGGATAATTACAATCAACTGATCCTTACTGATTTTTATATTGTTAAAGGTCTCCATGTGTTCAATCCTGAGGATAGGAGAGCAATTTCACCATTTTCAGCTTAATATCTTCCACATAGAAGCATCTGGATCCTAAAACCATTATTTAAGCTAGAACCCCTTAACATCATCTTGAAAAGTTCACTGTTACTTCATCAAACATTTACATTCAGAGTATAGGCAATGCACTAACAGAAATTAGTAGAAAATACAATTGCCATGTTTTGTTAGAAATATAATGAAAGCATGAAATAATGTTGTGATACACTTTGATCAAGTGATAAAACAACTTGATAAAAGCAATTACACACTTCAATAAATCAAAGTTTTTGACATAATACTATATAAATACTGTATTCTGAAAAGGCAGTACTGATTATACTCTGTATAATCAGTTGTCATATGGTTTAGTTGGTATTCAAAGGTAGCAAAAGAAGCTTAAGGGGGAAAAATCAGTGCTAGGGTCTACGATAGTTGGGAACACTGAGAGTTCTTCACTTTCTAATGCTACTCAACGTTTTATTCAAATACACATATTATGTGTATTTGGATGATCAAGTAAGATCTTTGTCTGTATGTTGTATACTTCAATGGAAGCATTTAACAGTGGGGAGAAGAGGGTGCTTTTTCCAGATCTCCCGAGTACAAGGTCATAATTCAGCAAAATACATTTCAGTGCAGCACTGAGAGTGTAAGTTTTCAAACATGGGAAGCAGTGCAGATTTCAGCACAAAATGAGAGATTATTTTTGGAAAGCAGCAACTTGCGGAAAAAAAAAACATTATCAGAAACAACAGTGTTCAATGTGGAAGCTCAGTACAATGTCCAGTGAATGTTGTTACTGTATGTATAAAAGGACTATCAAGAAGGGAACCAGATAGCCTCTGTACACGGCATATGTAAGATTTTAAGATTTCTTCTTCCTGTTTGAGGTGTTCATGGAAGGTTTGATATAATGAAGAGAATTCAGAGGACTCAAAAATGACTCAGATGTACTAGAGACTATCCTTGAAGTGGGATGACTAAGGAATTCAATCTAACAGTTGTTGAAAAGAAGTGAAGTTACTTGATTATGCTGCAGGATACTTAATCATAGAAATTATATTTTGATAGAAAGGATGTCCTTTAACCTTGGCAGATGAGACCTAAGAAGATCCAGTGTATGGAAACTGAAGTTAGACTTAGTAAGATAAATTGGTTGAAGCTAATTATTAAACAACTTGCCTGAAGCAACCCATGGCTTTGCTATTGTTTGGAGTCCTTAAAAAACCGATTAGATCGTTCTCTGAGAAACATATTTTATCTAGTTTCTTGGAAGAAATTCCACAGCTTATAGAGGTAGAGCACAGGGCCAGATGGTCCTTTCCAAAAGGAGTGTTGGTCCCTTCTGTTCTCAGTGTCCCTTGAGCGAGAAAAATGAATCTTTTATTGCTGTGTTTTTCAGAGAGCACCTCCAGGTCAGCACTTTCTAGGATTAGTGGCTGGAGATACTCCCCTTGGCAGAGCTGTGTTTCCAGTCACACGCAGTGTCTAAACAGCAGGCAATAAAGTTGTCTGCTTGCTCCCAGAAGACCATGTTTTGCCTACAGAACCTACATTTTGGGAGATGAAGAAAAAAAAGTAAGATATAATTTGGTTGCTAAGTTAAGGCCTGAATTGGGAGAAACACAAGTAACTTCTACTTTCAAAAAAATTACCTTTAGATTGGCACACATTTTTTTCAAAATGTATCAAGTCTTTGCACTGTGGAAGTCTAACAAAACCATTTTGCCGAGTAGAAACATATTTTGAGTGATAGTGTCTACATGTGTTTCAACTTCAGATAGTTTTTGTTTACAATTTATACTACACCAAAGAAGTCACAACTAATATAGAATTAAAAAACTCAAATATGCAAATACTCCAATAGCTTCTTGACTATTCTTTAAATTATTAATTATTATTGAGATATTTGATTTTTTACTAAATCCTACATTTAAATTCTTTGTTTGTTTAATATGAATTGCCATGAGCTAAAAGGAACTCCTCCAGTGTTTCTTGCAGGATTGTGTGTGCTTTTTATCATACTTCATACCAGTTCATCATCATTGGCAGCATGTTAATTAGCTCAGCTGTGAATGACTCCCTGCTATTTTACTAGGTTTTCTAATTGTAAAATAAAATAAGGGCCAAAAGAATAGATAAAACAATGCTTTTGCAGCTAATAGAGAATAGGAAAGTTCTTCTCTTGTGATAGTCTTTTCAGTGTTAGCCTCTCTGTGGATAGTCTCCATATTGTAAATTTTTATGTCAGGCAGCAATATCGTGGAAGGTGATATAAAAGCAATACCACCTCATACAGTCATAAAACCTCCTAAATGTTGGAAAACAATGATTGATCTGATTATCCCTTTTTCCTGTACTCATCAAGTGAAAATTGCCCTCAGAAGAAGCCTTAAAAACAACTCTTAATGGAAGGGTAGCAGAAACCATGTTGCTACTACTCTCACCTTTCAATTATTACTGTATTACTAAATCTATTTGCCCATGTTGCACAACTGACATATAACTCAAATGGAATCAATTGCCATCGTTGTGGGCTAAGGACACACAAAAACCCCACCACTCCTGGCAATCTCTAGGACTAAAAAAAAAAAATTCCAAGAAAGCTTTTAAAAGATTTTAGAAAGCACTTTGCCCTCTGCAATGCATATCATCCTATGTAGTAAATTCTATCACATATAAGTGAATTCTAAACAGTATCATCATAGTGTTTTATGTTCTGAATGCTAGATTTTTCTCATTATTCTTCTGACAACCTCCTTAGGGCTTTTCTTTTTTAAGTTATCTTGCATTTCTTTTGTTACATTTCTTATTTTCTCTCTCCCTAGCCATCTGGGAAGGGAGTGTAGACTGGCTTTGTGGGTACCTGGTTTCCAATCAAAGTCCAACCACCACAAACTCCCATTCTCTGTCTCCCTGCACCACTGAGGGGAGAGAGTAGAGCTGGGAGGGAGGGAGGTGTGGGGAGAAAGGGTTTTTAAGATTTGGTTTTGCTTCTCATTATTCGTTCTGATTTTGTTAGTAATAAATGCAATTAACTTCCCCAATTCAAGTCTGTTTTTTGCCTTGACAGTATTGGTGAGTGATTTCTCCTGGTCCTTAACTCATGAACGTTTTCCTTGTATTTTCTCCCTTCCAATTGCAGAGGGGAGTGATAGAGCAGCTATGGTGGGTGCCTAGCACTCAGCCAGGGACAATCCACTACATATGACAAATTGAAATATCTGTGACTCAAAGATACAATATAAGTTGATGTAGGCAAGAACTAGTAAAACTTCACAGCAGAAGAAGCTACATTTCTATATCTTAATATTAGTATAAACTGGTACTCTTGAAAGACCTAGAGTCCACAGAGAAACTCCAGTACCACCCTCCTCTCCTGACTCACTTAAAGTTAGAATTTCACCTTGTGGTGGTTTGAAAACAGGAATTTCAAAGTTAATTTTAAAAGTTTTTCCACAATTTGTTCTAATGTGAGAGAGAGAAGTTTCAGACATGCACACCACAGCTTAGTATAGGGGAAGGGAATATATACAATTTATTACTATACAAAATAATACTATACAAACTAAAAAACACTTATATACACCATATTAACACAATTTTACCCCCATTTCACCAGGGGCCCCCGCCCGCTCCACATGTGGCACGTTCAAAGCATGGCTGCCTCTCCTTCTAGCTACGCAGTTAAAATTAACGCCTTCCTTCTTCCGTTTTTGTGAGCATGTAATTTCTGCAGGGCACACAAAGTTTTTAATTGGTCCCCCCAAAAACCACCACCCCTGGGCAGACTATCACAAGCCCCAGGGGAAAGGTTTTTTTTTTTCAAACCACCCACACCCACCTACAAATTGAATTTTCACCTCTCATTTACTCTACTTTTAAACTGATATGGAAAAGTTCTTGGCAATTCATCCTAAAGTGACACAAAGTAATTTTTTTTTGTTTTGCTTTTCACAGTCTTGAGAAGTACAAAAGCAGTTCAAACCACTTGTTTTTCCATTCACAAGTCTGTCATGCAGCAAGAAATAGCAAAAAGAAGCTGAATGTGAAAAGTAGCAACTAATTCTCACTTTGCTATGCTGAAAATCTGCTAATTGCCTCACAAAGCTCAGTTATCTCACTTTATTTTCAGTGAAAATTTGACAGCAGATAACAGGTTTCAGTAAATTAATTGTATTATATTAATTGGGATACTAGGACTAATTAAATTCTTTGTGATTTTGCATTTTTTTCAGCAGTAAAAAACAAAGAAATTCAGTATCATAGTTCATACACAGCAAACAGAGACACCGGACTATCTTTTTAATATAATTAGATAGAGTTCATTGTACAATGGTAAGTTTAAGGAGAATATAATCCCCTTGAGCCAATGCCACTCCTTTAATAAATATGATAGTGAACACTGACATTTTCTGTAGCTTCAGACTCTTGTAGGTAGTATTTTAAGTTATCTAGCATGAGGAATGGTCTTCTAGCCCTAACAATGTGACTTGGAGCTTGTGTATACAGCAAATATGTAAGCATTGCAAGATACTTCAATAGGAGAGAATCCATTTAGTTGAAAACAATTTAGAAATAACTGATCAACTACAACTTGATTAATCACAATCATTGGGGACATTACGTTGTGGGCTTTTCGCATATTTTCAGATTTTCACATAAGCAACTTATGCGAAATAAGTCACATTTTGATTCTGAGTGTCTGCCCACAGACAGTTGTCAAACTAGTGGGAAATTATTTAATGAATTAAAGACTAAAGAATAAATTATTCCAGAATTTTTATATTTTCAGTAATCAGAAAAAGTCTACATTCTTGAAATAAGACTTTTTTTTCCTTCCCTTAATGTTTTGATTTAGCTAAGATTTTGATTTGATGCTAAGAGTGGGACATACTTGAAGTAGTTATTTTCTTTTCTATCATTTCACTTGCTGAGCCTGATGCAGTCAGTGTGCATTCAGACTACTTCAACCTATACAGAACAAGAGGGGTATACGATCAGTTCATTCACAAATTATGTAGGGAGAAAAGACTCAGTCTTCATCTCTCTGAGACTGTTTCTAACTTCTTTCTAACAAAGGCTCAGTTCTCATATGCCTGAGATTGAACTTATTTCTTGCGAGCAAACTTAGATTATTGTTCTATATGGCATTCCAGAGGGAACTGATGAGATACCTCTTGATTCCTCTTGAAGCAGGCGATCAATTTCACATGAAAAGTTATGGAACACTTACTTCTAAAAGATTTACAAAACCGATCACTTAAGGCCGTCAATTTTGAGGAATCAGAGAATAAATCTGCCTTCCATCACCAGCTCAGAAGAATATTACACTATCAAATGAAAAATGGAATTTCTTCCATGTTGAAGAGAGACTGAACACTATCATGAGCTGTAGCTATTATGATAGTTAGGTCCCTGCTTTTCAAGAAATAAGTTCTGGTATATGCAAATAAAGGAGAAATTTGAAACCAAATTTTATCAGTCACGGAATAAAATAATTTGTTTTGGAAGTACTACCTTTACACTTTTTTAGATTTAAAGATTTTTTTTTTTAAATCTCATAGGAGAAATTTTGTTTTTTCTAACTTCAAATACTGTGACTAAGTTTATCTTTTGCTATTTATCTTACTGATACGCTGAAGCCCAGATCCACTCTTTTAAGAAGTTACTTTACAATTATCTCAGTGGAATTGAGTTACCTGTTAGCCTCAACTCCTGACGTGTAACTGTGAGAGATCTCTTTCCAATTCCAAATTAAACTTTTGGCTTGTTTTAAACTGGAATACTGAACAGAGTAGTTCAGTAGTTCAGTTCAAGTAATTTCAGAACTTTCAGAGTAAGTGAGCTAGTGTGCATACATGAAACAATAAGACTTTTTTTTTTCTGATGGTTTCCTAAAAGTGTGAAAAAAATAACAGTTAAAGACCTGCTGAAATTAATTTTGATTAAAACCAAATGTAGCTGTTACTTGTGAAGTCTAAGCATGGCTTACTGAATCTTATGGGAGCTGACAGACAAAGGACAAATTTCACCTACTACAAAAAGAATTCCTGAGCTGAATCACATCCATATTTTAATGAACCATCACATTTTCACAAGAATATGTTTGGAGAAGGAGCCTGATGTGCAGAGATCAGTGAGATTATAAAGAGTATGTACACAGGGGAACAGATGGGAATCACAAATATATATGTAATTGTCTTTATTTCCATTTTATTCCTCTTTGACATGAAATAAGTAGTAAAAAAAAAAGTTGGTTGGTTAGTTGATTGGTTTTTTTGCCACAGGAAAACCAAAAGATTAAAGGATAGGTAATCTGGGATTCCCATTAATTTATGGTATTGAGAAAGAGGTTATGCTGAGAATATTACATACATCTGACAGCACTGTTAATGTTTCTTGTTGGTATTTCTCTCAGAATCCATGGACGTATTTCATTCCACTCATATGCATCATAATCCTTGTGTTTATTTGTTCACTTGCATCACATATGTGCTGCAAAATATGCAGTAGAAATACTATAAAAATAATGAGAACAAATGAGAAGTACTATTTTTAGACCTGAACCTGCAATAATTTTACTGTGAAACTATGTGTCATACAACAAACTGGGTGCACTTAATGACAGAAATTTATGTGGTCTAGGGTTATCACTAATTATCTTATTTGTCATGAAATACAAGTTTGTTTAGTATCTACAACATTTCAAATGTTCTTTTTTACATTGAAATTTTTGTTTCTATGAAGATAATCTGAATAAAAATATTCACTTAAAAATTATACTTTTTGAAATTAAACACATAATTGGGAATCAATGGTAAGTAATCTGTACTAAAGTTCTGAAGAGATCACCTTCTTGATTCCTTCTGGGTTAATATTTTTATCAATAACTCAAACAGACTACATTAAATAGGCCCTGATGAAGTTTTCAGATGGTGTCAAAACTGAAGGAAAATAAGTAACAGAAAAATCAGGTCTGAATCAGTTCATATTCATAATGCTAATGTGGTAGATGGTAGATGAATTTTTTGTTACAGAGAAACATAGATATTGATAATCAAGTATGTAGGCCAAAGCTATAAGATTTGGAGGAACAAATGCCTAGAGAATAGAGGACGGACAAGGAGGGTTCTAAAGTATCCCAGTTAGTGAGTAACTGAATATGATATTCCAAATGGATATTTTGAAAAACAGGACTATTGTATCATTTGGACATGCAAAGAGGTAAATACTAAGTATCTTTAAACATTAAATTTTTTTCTTTATTTGGTCCTACCTTGACACTCCTGAAATCCATCGCCAATTCTGACATGCATTTTGAAAGGTTATTGAAAAATTGAGGTAAGATCACAGTAGAACCAAAATACATAAGAGATTATAAATATATATTCCAATTAAATACTCAGGTGGTTCAGTCTATTATATTATCAAAGAAATAGGTATGAATGGTATGGTCTGTGAATGCCTTCACTTCATAATAGAGAAAAAACAGGCACTTGCTAATAAAAAGCTAACTTCAAAAGGAAATAAGTTGCTCTTTTATTACAAAGTTTATATAATTGATTATTTAATGCAGTGATTCTCTGCTTTTAAATCAGGAAATTATTTTTTTTATTTTTTTGTTAAGGTAAATAACAATAGATTCTGAACTTCTGACAGGATTTAACTCAGGTAACTCTGATAGCATACAGTATTTTGGAGAGCAGTCCAGCACCAAAATCTGTCCTTTATTACACTTTCCCAACCGGGAAGTTAAGCTTTAACAATGTATAGTAATTTAGTTTTCTCATTCTAGAAACAATTTCCATCTCATGATCTCCAGACATCATTCAATAGCCTGTACATTATCATAACTGATTCCCAGAAATGTGGATTCCTTATAGATTAGAACATTATAAGTTTGCTTAAGTATTATATTCCACCCTGGTTTTCAAGTGTAGTACTTATAGGTAAACCACAATGTTAAACAAGGATTAGTAATTTTTATTTATTATGTATTATATCATGAATATATATAAATAATTTAAAAAACCACCAACCAGTAAACAGTATTACTTCCCAGAAGATTTCTATCTTAACCAGGATAATTCAGCATATAATGTTGGAGTTAAATAAAGCTTCTGAACCTCAGGGGATACCATCCATCGTTCTGCGGATTATTTTGTTTTCAAAGTTTACATTGTAAAGGCATTCTTGGTTGAATGTCTGTTCTTTTAACATGCACTGATTCTGTAAAAACAGGCTTTATATATGAATATTTTCCATGCATCATACAGTAAATTTTCTACCTGTTTAAGCCACGTTTTTATAGTGTACCTACTCTCATCATATTTGACGATTTTTATTTGGTACTAATTTTCATGGTACTGAAACATTTTTGTTTTGGAATTTTTAGTTTCCTAAATACAAGCAATAAAGTGTGATTAGAGGTATCTTTAAAGTTACAAGTGAAGATATTTTTGGGGAAGTATAATACACTTTAATCAAGTATGCAGTCAAACTTTGGAAGAACTGGAAATGTTTTCACCTAAAGTGTTTCAAAAAGATCTGTACAACACAAAAACATATTCTAATTTACCCGATCATCTTTGATTTGGTTTAATCTTTTATCTAAACAAAGAGTCACACACTGATTTATATAGACTCATTCACCTACCTTAAAATTTGCTTTAGAGATATGTAAATGAGAGAGAATTATTATTTCAAACAGCTGAAAAAAACCATAGTTGATATCCTTTAATATTTTTTTTTTATATATTTTTTCCTTTTCTACATTTCTAGTATATCTGTTATGTTCTGTTTCAATACCTCAAAAAATTCTGGACAATTCAATTCCAGAACATCTGTTGTAGGTGTTATTTTTATTATAGCACTATCCTTCCCCCATTTTCTAATTTTTTCTAGTTTCTCTTTTCTGAAATACAGATGCATTCACTCATGTAAGTATCTGCATTCTTTCACCAGCCATCTGTTAATCCATCACCAAACACTGAAAAACTCATCTCATTTGTTTTTTAAATTTTACATCCTTTTATGCAGCCTTGACTTTTTCAGAGAGCTGCCAATCTTTACAAAAGCCTTGAATACTAGTGAAATTTGTCAGTGTAAGTTGTGTTTCTTAAAATATTTCAAGTTTGTCAAAACTTTATAAGAAAATAAAAAGTAGTTGTTTGTGAAAACTTCAAAGAATGATAGAACTATGCAAAGTTAGACTCATCTAATCTGCTCCTCCCTCTCCCATGGGCAGGGACATCTTTTTCTGCAATAGGTTGCTCAGTCTCCTGTCCAGTCTCACCTTCAACACTTCCAATGATGGGACATCCAGAAGTTCTCTTGACAACCTGTTCCAGTGTCACATCATGCTCATCATAAATAAAATTCTTTCTTATATCCCACCTAAATCTACTTTTTTCAATTTAAAATCATTGCCCTTTATCCCATCACTATAGGTCCTCGTCAAAAAGTTTTCTTCATCTTTTTTATAAGTCTCCTTTAAGTATTAATGGTCACAATAAGATCTCTTCAGAGCCTTCTCTTCTCCAGGCTGAACAGACCCAGATCTCTCTCAGTCTGATTTCATACGAAAGATGTTCTGCCCCTTGATGACATTTGTGGCCTTCTCTGGACCCACTCCAACAGGTCCGTGTCTTGTGTTGAGCCCCAAAAACTGGATGCAGCACTTCAGGTAGGGTCTCACAAGAGTGAACTAGAGGGGGAGAATCACCTCCCTCATCATACTGACCCCACTTTTCTCACCCAACCCAGGGCACGGTTGGCTTTCTGGACTGCAAGTGGACATTGCCAGCTCCCATCCAGCTTTTCATCTCTTTACATGGCTGCTCCAATCATTTCATCTCCCAATTTGTACTGATACTGCAGGTTGCCCTGACCTGTGTGCAGGACCTTGTGCTTGGCCTTGTTAATATTGATGAGGTTCACATGGGTGCACTCCTCAAGCCTGTCAAGGTTCCTCTGAATGGCACCCCACTCATCTTGCAAAGCAACTGCATTACTGATTCTGGTGTCATCTGCAAACTTGCTCAGGGTGCACTCATCCCACAATCAGATGAAGATATTATATAGTATTGGTTCCTTCACAGACCCTTGAGGGACAGCACTTGTTGCTGGTTTCCACTTATATATGAGACTGTTGACTGTAACTCTTTCGACATAGCCATCCAGTCAGTTCCTAGCCCAGCCAATATTTCACTCACGTTGTGCTTTAACCAGAGGCGGCAATTAAGCACCATACGGCCACTTGCTAACTCCTCCACCAGTGGGATGGGGGAGGGAGTTGGAACAGTAAAAGTGAGAAAATTCACAAAGACAGTTCAATAGGTAAAGCAAAAGCCATGAACAAGCAAAGTAAAACAAGGAATTAATTCATGACTTCCCATGGGCCCACAGGTGTTCAGCCACACCCAGGAAAGCAGGGCTTCATCACACATAATAGTGACTTGGGAAGACAAGGACCCCCACACTGAACATCACCCCCTTCCTCCTTCTTCTCCCCAACTTTATATACTGAGCATGATGCCACATGGTCTGAAATATCCCTTTGGCCAACTGGGGTTGCCTGTCCCAACTGTTTCTCCTCCCAAATTCTTGTGTACCTCCAGCCTCTTTGCTAGTGGGGCAGTACAAGGAGCAGAAAAGTCCTTGATGCTGTGCAAGTGATGCACAGCAGTAATAAAAACATTTCTATATTATCTATATTCTTAACACTGTTTTCAGCCCAAAGGCAAAACATTAACCCATACTAGCTACTGTGAAGAAAATTAACCTAGTGAAAACCAGTACATTTCATCAAAACCATAGCTTTCCTGTTTAAAGGTAGGCATGTTGTGAGGGACTGTATGAGAGATTTTACAGGTAGATGAAGTTTGTAGCTGTTCCTTTCTCCACTAAAGCAGTCCATCATAGATCACTAGATAAGTCAGGCACAATTTGTCCTTGGTGAACCAGTGTTGGCTGTCTCTAATCACCTCCCTGTCTTCCATATGTTTTGACATATCTTCCAGGAGGATTTGTTCCATGATCTTACCAGGCAAAAAGGTAAGGCTGACAAGTCAGCAATTTCAGGATCGTCCTTTTGACCCCTTGTAAGAATGGGTACAATGGTCTGCCTTCTTCAGTCACTGGGGACTTCACATGACTACCACAGCTTTTGAAATATCATGGTAATTTTTTTGAAATATGTTTTTTCACAGCTACATCATCCAGGTCCCTCAGGATGCTGTGATATATCTCATCTAACCCCTTGGACTTATGTATATTCAGATCCCTTAGGTGATCTCAAACCTGATCTTCACTCATGGTAGTTGGGACCATTTCTAATGGCTGTTCACATAATGCACATTTGATCACATTAGGGTGAGCATATTAAAAATATGTTCTTGTATTATTGACTATTTTATTGTTCTCAGCAGAAAACTATAATGGCAATTATTTATAATAATTTGAATAATTATTTTGATTTTCATCAAAAAAACCCCAATCTTTTAAGATTGTTGTATAAACGGAAAGAGAAAAAAGGAGATATATCTGATAACCTCAAAATTTGATATTAAGTTTATCTCAGAACTTTAAACATTTTAATACATAAGATTAACATCATACAGTTTTGAGTTGGTCTTATGTTATCTTAAGAAGAAAAAAATAAACAAAAGAAAGATAAAACAAGTACCTTGACAATAAATAACATCTGAATACTGTGCCACAAATGCAGCTTAAGACTGAGGAACATGGCCAAGTTATACTAAGTAAGCACACACTGACTAATCTACAATAAATATCATGTTTGTGCTCCTAGCTCATGGCAAATACAAGATAATTAAATTTGGAGTATTCCTTTCCATTAGTGGCTATGTTAACTTAAATTACATTATATTTGCTTTGGGCTGAGTTGCATCTACCTACGTTACCACCAGATCAGCAGATGTATGTCAGCTTTCTACTCACCAATTAATATTCAAAGCCCTTCATGTTCACGCTGTAGCAATTGAACAGCTTTTAATTGAAATTGCAATTGTCACTGAAAATCTGTATCTTCAACATACTCATACTTTTAGTATCTATCACTGTGTTTCATGGGGCAAAGTCAATATTTAATTTAATTTTTCCTTACCTTTCCACTATATACTAAATTATGTTTCAAAATTCCGTCATGATAATTTACTATTTTTGGGTGGTCCTCCACTACATCAATTGCCTGCTATGCTAATCAGACTTTGGGGAATATCTTTCTAGTCATTACCTATATCAAAGTATTCTAGAGGCAAGATGATCAGTGACAGAGCTTCATTGAGTTTGAAATGTTCTGAGGCCTGATCTCCCATTCAGGCACTAAACTCTTGAAATTTTATTTCATGTCAGAACAGTGCACCTGCTTCTACTCAGGGGCATAGAGTGAATGAAGGACTTACAAACACCCAGTAAAGCTCATCTACTTTTTCAAGCAATCCTGTCAATTTTTCTGCAGAGTCCAGCTTCTAGTTATACAATTCCTATGTTTCATCTCTCTGGTTCACCAGTGGGTAAACTAATTTCCTATCTAATGGAAGGATTTGTGATAGCTTAAATGTGACATGAGGCTAATGAATTGAACTAGGCTTATTTCAAAACTCATTCCAACAAAAAAGACTTTGTGACCTATGAATTGTTTTCACAGCTACAAGTCATCATTAAAAGTGTATTTAGCTCAGCTCAGAAAAAGACTTTGAAGTGCCCTATCCAAGTCAGAAGTGACTATTTTTATTTTTATTCTCTCCCATCCCTCCATCCTCACTCCCACTGTTATCTGGACTGCCTTTCACTGGTTTCCTTTCACACTTTGCAAATATTGTCTTCTGCTGTGCTCCAGCTGGCAGGAATTCAGCAGCTCTCACTGTTCACATTTGGAATCTATCCTGAAAAGATGAGAGACTGGAGGCAAGGAAAGGAGAATGGGACTATTTTCCCTACATGCTTCTGCAGCTGATCCCACACTTCTCAAACTAATTCAGTTCTTGATTTCTGAAAGTGTCATCACTAATGTTATGACTACAGAGGTGCAAAGACAGACCATGTGAGCACGTTTCACAATTCCAAGAGATGTCATGGGGGAAATGTCTGCATGGAGAAAAATAACTACTAGAAAGAACTGCTTGTTTGCTCTTACCAAGGTGACAGTTACTTTGCTGAGTTTAAGAATGGTGCAACAAAAGCTGGCTGTGAAATCATAATAAAGCTAATAAAAATACAGAAAAATATTAAGTATTTCTTGCCAGCTGCTCGGCTAAAGTCACGTTACTGAATGCTTTTTCTGTAAAATCACTTTGTGTGGAGAACAAAATAAAATAAAATATAATTTCTGTTCATGATAGAAGTCAAACTAGGGATAGGACAGGATAACGACTTGTCTAGATGTGAGCAGCAGGAGAGTTGTGGTCAATGGCTCTATGTTCAGGTGGAGGCTGGTGATGAGTGATATGCCTTGGTGTTCTGTCTTGGAAACGGTGTTCTTTAATATCTTTTTCAGTGTCACAGACAGTGGGATTGAGTGCACCCTCAGCAAGTTTGCACATGACACCAAACTGGGCAATGAGTAGACACAACAGAAGGAAGAGATGCCATTCAGAGGGGTCTGGATAAAGTTAAAAAGGGGTCCATGCGAACCTCATGAAATTCAACAAGGCCAAGTGCAAGGTGCTGCACCTGGGTTGGGGAAATCCCAGAGATGAGTACAGACTGGGTGATGAACTCATTGAGAGCAGCTCTGAGGAGAAGGACTTGAGGATTCAGGTGCATTAAAAGCTGGACATGATTCAACAGTGTGCACTCGTAGCCCAGAAGGCCAACTGCATCCTGGTCTGCATCAAAATAGGAGTGGTCAGTAAGTCGAGGGAGGCGATTCTCCTTCTCCATTCTGTCCTTGTGAGACCCCACCTAGAGTAGTCCATCCAGATCTGTGCTCCTCAGCACAAGAAAGATGTGGACCTGCTGAATTGGGTCCAGAGGAGGGCCAAAAAGATAATCAGAGGACTGGAACACCTCTCCTATAAAGACAAGTTGAGAGAACTGGGGTTGTTCAGTCTGGAGAAGAGAAAGCTCTGGGGATACTTCATTGCAGCCTTTCGGTACTTAAAGAGGCCCTTTAAAAAAGATGGAGAGGAACTTTTTGCACAGGCAGATAGTGATAGGAAAAGTGAGAATGGTCTTAAATTAAAAGAGGGGAGATTTAGATTGGATGGTAGTAAGAAATTCTTTACCATGAAGATGGTGAGGCACTGGCATAGATTGCACAGGGAAGTTGTGGTTACCCCATTTCTGGAAGTGTTCAAGGCCAGGTTGGACGAGGTTCTGAGTAACCTGATCTAGAGGGTGGCATCCCTGCCCAGGGAGGTCAGGGGAGTTGGAACTAGATAGTCTTTAAGGTCCCTTCCACCCAAACCATTCTATGATTCTATGATTAGGGCAAGAACTCTCAGATTGCAGTTGGTTGACCTCAATCAGCAGCCAAGTGGCCACACAGATGCTTGCTTTTTTCCCCTCTCCTGAAGGTCAGTGAGAAAATGGAATGAAGGCAAGAAAACTCATGGATTGAGATAAAGGCAGTTTAATAGATGAAGCAGAAGCTATGTTTACAGGAAAAGAAAAAAATTAATTTACTACTTCCCATCAGCAGGCACATGTCCAAGCCATTTTTTGGCAAGCAGGACCTTGGCACATGTAACAGTTGCTTGGGAAGGTAAACAACATATCCACAAAGATCCTCCATGCCTCTTCCTCTTTCAGAGCTCTTATGGCTGAGATCAATGTCAGGCTGTATGGGACGTCTCTTTGGTCAGCTCAGGTCAGCTCTCTTGACCGTTCCTCCTTGCAATTTTTTACTCATTCCCAGCCTACCAATCAGCGAGAAGGAGGAGGCAGGGCAGAGTGAGGAAAAGAAAAAAGCCTTGATGCTATGCAAGCACTGAACAGCAATAGCCAAAACACTCGTACGTCCTCTACACTGTTTTAGCCACAAATCCAAAACACAGCACTATTCAGGCTGCTATGCAACAAGTTAACTTCATCCCAGTCAGACCCAGTACTCAGAGTAAATTTGTTTAGTACTAGATGGAAAAAAAAAAAAAGGCACTCTTCTGCTCTACTTAAATTCCCCTTGGGATATTAGCAACCTAATCCATTTATTACATACAGTTCTGACAGGTGTAACTATATAAAACTCTGTCACACATTACAAGCTCAGTTCTACCCTTTTGACTGCAATCTGAAGAAATCACATACTTTACAGAAGATTAGCACATTCCCTCTGAGGTGAAATTCTGGCACAGTTCCCACTCAGTTTAGTATATATGTCTGTATTATTTTTGTGCTAGGACTTGAGTACTGCTTACTGAGCCAATGAGTGCATCTTGAACATCTACAAAGCAAATGCTACCTCAAACAGGTCATGTGCATTCATATCGTGTCCACTTTGATAAGAAAGATATTCAGTTCTTCACACTATGAATGTGAACAGCAAACCTGTCTCACACACACCAGTGGGATGGGATTCAGGCCTAGGTTCAGAAATGTAAAGCAAAATATGTTTATGTGCTGAGTGTCTTAATTCCCAGTACAGTCAGTGGAGATTTAGGGATTTATTAATTTTCCTAGTATCATATGAGATGACTATGTGTCTCTGAAATGCTCTAATGGGACAGGAAGATGGGACCCAGAACATATGGGAGCTGCATCCTTTAGAGCTGGTAGATGGAGGTCAACATGAAACATCCAGACCACTACTAGATGTCATATTTAAGCCACTGAATCTAATTCCTACCATCAGTAGAGACAGGAGAGCTATTCAGTGGCCTGGGAACTGATTCATTTCCTATACATTCATGACTGGAATGCCATTACTGGTACTCTGGGGTATCTGACATATCTGGAGTGGGCTGACAGTTTTGACATACAGAGCGACAGATGTAGCAGATAGAATCAAATCTGTGGGAAACACATATCCTTCTTCAGTAGCAGAGGCCAGACAAAACACACGATATCAGACCACTACAGACTGCATCAGCAACTAAATCTAATGCCTGCTATTTGTTCATTGTATTCAAAATCTTGAATTATGAGAAAAGAAACATACATAAAATTTCTCCAGGACACGGTCAGGGAAGACCTGTAGCATACCAAGTGTGATTACAGGGTTCTCAGGATAACGGTCAAAGGCTTGGGGAGTCAGGTGGTTTTTTTCCTCAGTTGTGCTGGTGAGGGCAGTGGGCTTGACACGGAGTAGATGGAGCCTGATTGTCAACACTGGTGGTGAAACTGGTACCAAAATCAAAGATTTGGTTCCTACAACCATAGGACCTCCTTTGAGCATTGAGGACTGTTAGGTAGCAACAAGACCCTCTTAATCAGGAGGGGCAAAAGCTTCTTTGCAAACAAAGAAGTCAAACTGGTGAAAAGGACTTTAAAATAGGAACAATGGAGGAGGCAGATTATGAACCACAATCAAATGAGGCAGTGGTGACACGAGTTGGAAAGCAAAGGATGTTGGGTAATGTGGACGAGAGAAAACTTATAATCAATGAAAGAAGACCCATCTTGAGTGTATGCACAAACACAGAAGCGCCAAAAAGATATCATGATGGTGCAGGTTCTCATACTTTTTTTCCTGGGAAATGTGCATGACTATCCGTGTGTCTGTGTGCTAATGCACAAAGTGTGGGGACAGTTGGGAGGAATTAGATATTTGTCTGCATGGAATGCATGGAGCTCTGCTAGGGATGAACACAGAGCCAAAAAGAGATTTTATGGGTTAAGATTAATGTAACCTGGGTTTGTTTCCACTACAGCTCACATGATCAGGAAGAAGAATCAAATAATATTTTCTTCAGATAAATGAAAGAAATCTTATGTTCATAGGGACTGGGCTAGATGATCTCCACAAGTCCTTTCTAGTATTGACGTTTTCATGATTCTGTGATTCTACGAAGGCAAGAACTTATTGTTAATGTAGAAAAAGTCTTTACAATCTAATCAACATGCAACAGCTTGTTATCATTAGTCTAATTACAGCAATACTAGCAGTCCTATTCAAAATTCTTTAATTATTACAGAAAAGCTTCATTAATAGTATAGTTAAACTAACTATACAAAAATTGTCTTAGTATCTACCCTTTTCCTCTGGTGTTCTGTTCCTCTCTCTAATATTTTCTAATTTGTGAGGTCAATGGAGATTTTTCTTCAAGAATAAGGACTGGTATTATGAAGAGGCACCAGCATCCCCAGTCTTTTTCTAAAAGACTGATGATATACATGATAGGTTGTTTCTTCTTCTCAATTTACTTGTGGATACTGCTGTCGTGCCCTGAACAAAAAAGAATTATGTGGGAATCTCAGCCAATACTAGAATTTCTGCAATGCTATACATACATAGAGTCTAATAGTACCTATACTACTGAGATAATAAAATTAAAATAAAGCACATTTAAGTTTATATGAGCAGAAATGCATCTGTCTTGATGACTGCTTAGAAGCATTACACACCCTGCCAAAATAATGGATATGTCCTTTTCACACAGGACAGAACAATAACCAAAAAATATCCTTCCCTATCCTATCTTGAAGAACTGATATAAAACTTTAATCTCTCACACTGTAGAAAACCAGATTGTTTTACTTTGAATGGTGTATCTCACTGAATAGAAGTTGTGTCCTCACTATGTCTCTCTCTGCTCCGAACCTGGAAGTCCCTGAGGCATCCTGCACTCTGTAGGGAGCTGCACCTCACCTATATTTCTTTATTCAATGAGATCAGTTCCATTTAGTTTGCACAGGCTTGAAGTAAGCTACTTTTCTTTCTGTGTTGCAGCTGAGAGGTCACTTGTTTGGAGCTCATAATCAAATTCAATTATCTATAACATGGACAAAAAAAGACCCTGAAAGTCTAGTGCAAAGCAAGACATGGGTACCTCATAATAAACAAGCAGATAAGGGGATTAACATTTTATTTAAA